>NC_073709.1:31768244-33005744 GCF_023634085.1 Falco cherrug
AAAATGGCCGTTTTCTGTCCAATGCTTTCTCCAATTCTAGTTCATTCCAGGGCCAAAGTAATGGTGTCAGTCCTTCCACAGCATTTTCCTGACATGGCTTGAGAACATCTTGATACTAAAATTCAACCTGTTCTTTTGAGGTTGATCTGAATGGTATTATATGCCCATTTTGACCAACTACAAGAACAGAAACTGAACAACTGAAGGAGAGGAAGCATCTCTTACTAGAGATGGCAGACAAGCACCAGGTGACGTGTTTTGATCCGTGGATGGCTTGGATGCAAGCTCTTGAAAGCTCTCACCCTGGCTATCTCCAGCGGGCAGCTGGGGCCAGCAAGACTAACACCAGAGCACGTGGCGTTTGGAGCGGTACTCTGCTGCTGACAGGCAACCAAAACTGCACTCAAAAATACACACCAAGAACACATGGCTGAAAGATAACGCGAACCAACCTTAGCTCTTTCTTCTCTCCTAGATCTATGTGGCTCTGTGCTCCACAAAGCCACCTACAGTATAAAACAATCTATACGATTCCAGTTACAGTTTTAGCAGTATCAGCCCTCATCACGCAGAAGATTACCTGTTTAATGAAACGGCAACACGTATATAGGTAAACCATCTGACCCATATGGAAAGGGGCCCGACTTTCACCGATCTTTGTCACCCTCATAGGCACCTTGTCCAAACACCGCAGCCACTTTAGTTCGTTACTTAGTCTTGCTAATCGCAGGGCTTGTTTTACTTGCGAACTACAAAATAAGCACAACTCCTGCTGCTCAGTGTAACTGGATTCCAGTGTTCCGTACTCACATGACCTACTACCATGAGCACTTAATCCCAGAGTTTCTACCACCTACCACATGGAAATTACTCAAGTTATTGCCAACCTAAGTAGAAAACACTGTTTCACTGTTGTACTAATGTGCTGTGAATTGCTAAGGGGCTTCATCAAACACATTTTGATTACAAAGAAGCAGAAATACACGTTCAGTGAGGAAACCAAGACAGCACGCACTTCTCCCTACTTTGAGGATTGCAGCCAGGAAAGGCATTGCATTGATTAAACATTCTCCAAATTAGTACTATCAGTGCACACAGCCTGGCTCCGCAGGCCCCTCTGGGTGACAAAGAAAGAAGTCAAACTGAAAAAGCTTACTTTCTGTAAATATTCAGAATATATTGTTTTCAAGGATTTAGGATCAGATTTCTTCAGAATGAGTCAAGATGTTTTGAGGGTTCTCAAGGAAGCTACACACTAACAGACAGGGGAATCTAAAGATCTCAGAAATACACCTTCATGCCAACAGGCAGCCTTTGGGACAAGAGGAACCACTTTTTTTTTCCCCCTCATTTTCACTTAAAATGAAGCCCCCAGAGAACCTGAAGGTGACAATTTGGTATACGGTAAAGCTTAATCCTTTTAATGCAATACATAAATTCAAGTAAAATATTACTATACATGGTCTGCTATCTTTTAAATTACTTCACAGATTATCTTCAACTTTGAGCGCCGTATGTTGTAACTAGGGCAACACGATGAGGAAGAGGTATTTCATTACAGCCTTTTTGGACGCCACGTAGAAGTTACAACCAAGCAGAGCCTTTATCATGTGCTCAGCAACACCTCTGTGAGCTTCAGCAAGCACTGTTATTTAATAGGAAGGAAATTTCGGTACAAATACTTCTAGTTCTTGCAAACAATACCACATACTGCACAACTTTTAAATTTGCTTGGAAATGAAGTGAAAGAGAAGGCTCCTTCACTTCTGCTTGTGTCCCAGTGTATCTACATAATATACAACTTCAGAGAGGAGCAGAACAGGTACCTGTAGATTAATTGTACTCTGCCCACTACGCCCTAGAATACCGTAATATCGCTGGACAACAGAGTACAAATGTCAGCTCTTCAAAAAGTAGGAAATGGAGCCTTCAAAATGATGGCTCTTCTACCTGCTCAAAAAAGTAGGCCTGCTGACTTGGCTGAGACTGAGAATCTGCTGTAAGCCTCTGAAGGAGCTGCTCCTCAAAAGAGGGAGAAGAAAGAAAAAAAGTAAATCTGTACCTCAGATTTCTTTATAAGAGTGACTGCTGGGTCAGAAAGTCAAAGCTATCTGCTAGGTAGGAGCCTATAGCATTCAACGCTCATAAACAGAAACTGCGTTAAGAAGTCCAGCCCACCTCAAGCAGCGTCAGCTGAAGCTGAACTGCTTACTTTGAACTGATGCAGTTAAACCCAGCCTATTTCTGCACTTGAGACCATGCCTGACCACCACCCGTGTGCATAATTATTAAACGGAAACCAACAGAATCACTGTTTGTCAGAAACACATGGTCTTCTACAGCCCTGAGCGACCACCTTGTTCCCAGCCTGCCTATTCCCTATGCCATCCTCTGCTGAAACCAACAGCCGCTCTGGCCCACGTTCACCCCCTAGGGAGAAGGGCTAAACTTATCTAGGCCTCAAAATGTCCCCAAGCAATCCCTGGTATCTTCTCCAGCCACCACAGCCTCCAAAAGGCATTGCTATGCCTTTGAACTATATCCTCTCCAAGATGTCTTCCCTTTAACGTTCTGGAGTGTTTTTCTGACATGATGAAGTTCTGGATCCCAGGAAGTCACATGTGGGTTCAGGTGACCTTTTCCTCTTGGGAAGTTAACTACTTTGTGAACAAGGAACTAACAAGGAAATTTGGTTTCTAAGGACAGGGTTAAATGATCTATTATCTCCAAGGCCCACGAACGCTGTCTGCGGACCCAAAGCTTACTGCCAGCTCCAGCTACAACCAGTAACACCATCAGGAGCAGCCTGCTCCTTTCTCACCGCTTCTGTCTAAGAGCATGCAGGGGTTCCCGACCCGCCGCGCTTAAGCTCCGTCCAGCTGTCGGGCAGCTCGAGCCCAGATCCCTTACAGAGACCCTGCCAGGCGGCTATTAAGGTCAGCACTCCTCCTCTGGATAAAAGGATTGCAAGCGTTACATTGCCTCCACCTCCTTCTAAGAATGACTTTCAAATGTGACGGGTATTTTACTTGTGTTTTGTGATGGCTTGGGGTTACAGTTCATCAACTAGCGGTAGAAGAAGCTGGAGGATGCAGCAGCTGGCAGTGCCAGGATTGCTTAGTAAGAAAAAAAGGCCCCTGTGATTAAGGAAGAAGGGATGCATGCAGAAAAATTACATAAATTACATTAAAAATATACAATGTTAATGACACAAAAATACCAGGTATAAGGACACTCAAAATATCTTGGCAGTAACTTTCTGCTTGAAAAATCCTAAATACTAAAAAGCAGCTCTGTACGCCAAATTTATTTAAAATACCAGGCACAGCATTAGCTGTGGGCACAAGACAATAACTACAGTGACAGAAAGTGTGGGCAAGAACACACCCTGCAGCCTGCTAAGGTCTCAGCAAAGTAATCCCCAACAGACACCACAGCAATGGTAATGCTGATGCTTCCACACACTATGTAAGTGTACAGAAAAAGCTGATGTGATGACAAAGGAGGGCTCCTGCACAGCTGGATGAGCTCAGTAGACTTTTAACATTAAGACTAATACAGTAATTTAATTTGCTTTTTTTTTTTCTTTTTGTTAGGCTACATAAAAATGCAGAAAGCAAATACTGCCTTGAAATGCATTAGGGTTAAAACTTGGAACTGATGGGACTTTGTTCACTGCTGTTCTTCTCAGAGGAGTTTTTTCCCCACATATTTCTAAAAGGGCTTTATTTCTTACTCTGTCTCAAAGATCACAGCATTACAGAAACACGGGTGTTTCATGTTATTGTTTGAACAACACAGGTGTTTAAAGAAGAAGAAGAAGAAGAAAAAGACAATCACCGTGCAAGCTTCAACACTTCCTAAATATTTACTGACACTTGTAGTCCCAACAGGGTAATAAAAAAAACAAACCACAAACCAACCCAGGAGACCAAGATAGAAATAAAAAAAAACTGCTAAAAGAGTATCTGACTCCGTATCAACTTAATTAAATAGCAATACTAAGTGTGACTGACGGCATAAAAAATCTGTTTATAAGAATTCGCTTCCCAAAGCCTGGAATGGTCTTTATTTGAGAACTGGTGGATTTTATAAAAATCCAAATGCAGCATAAAGAAAACCACATTCAAGACACAAAACAAACACTTTATTTTTAGGGCACAGGAAAAACTTGCTATTGCAGCAAAAGGCCAATTGAGTTTTTATGTAGTTTGTATAGAAACTGGCATAAGCTTCAAATAGGTTTTTTTGGAGTTTATATACATGCTTCTTCAAAATTACCTGATCTGTAGTATTTGAGACTGAGCTGCCAATTAGGCACCATCATCTTTAACACATGCTACTATACTTTTCTTTCATCAAAAATAAAGAAAACAAGCACTAATGGTACATTTCTCTTTTGAGAGCAACAAAAATGAACGGTTATGCCTAGATCTCTGCTTTAAGCTACAAAATCATGCTTATTCTTACAGTAAATCAGAGCTACTCTGTTGTCTGCATACAACTACTAAATACAATTTATGACAAATGTCTGGTAACTTGTCTCAGGCAACTGGCAAGAGAGGTCAGCATAAGGCACCGAGCGCTGCCAATGCCATGCTGCATTTTTAATGCCTGCTTGTTAAACGTTTGGCATCAGCACTAAAGCAAACGTCAGAATATTGCCAGTTTAGAAATAAGAGGTTAAGTTTCTACAAGTATCAAAACACAAAGAACAGTCTGAGAGCATGAAACTGAAAAACAAAGCACTCTTGAACCTTTCAGAGCCAGCACTCCAGCACAGAAACCCACGGGAAAAGAATGTGTAGGGTAGGAATTCAACACTGGAATGTACTTACCCCACTTCACAGTCACAAGCAATGGAAAAAAATATAATATGCACCCAAAAATAACAGAAGGGAAGCAAAAGAAGCGAGCATAGAAAATTCATTAATTTGTTTAGCTATGTAGGATTTGTATCTGAAAGATACGACGTCTCTTAAAGAGTACGTAAATATTGCCAATTATGTCATTTCAACAACTCTATCACTAGCATGATACAGAACAGAGGATGCTGCCAACAGCTGACTGATGGGGGGAATCTTTCAAAGGAGTTTATGACTAAGAAAGATTTCAATAATATTTGCAGCCGAGATAAATATTAATCACATGTTCTCTTTAATGTGCTAGTGTTTCCTTTAAACAAAAGGAAAAATTTATTTCTATTCTGTTTTGCTTGTGATATCACACTGATCAGAGCACTGGAACAGGCATTCCACTGGTAACAAAATAGACCAAATACACTTTTATTTAAAATGAATCAAGGGAATTCAGTCTGGCTTTAAATTTTTTTAAATATTTCAGTACTTATATATTTAATATTTATACTTCAGTACTTAAACAGGCAGCAGCTCCCAGCCAGACTTTCCAATTAACCCTCAAGCCTACATACGGGCATCTCCCCCTGCCAGCAGTTACTGAAGCACTTTACCAGCTTTTCTATAGCAGAAATCACTCCATTACATGTTTCTGAGCCTGTTCAAGTCTTGGAGGGATGTATGCATGTATGTACACACTGAAGCAGATTAGGAGTGCTTATATAATATGCTAATACAGCTTAAACGAAGCAGCGCCAGTGTCCAAACAATGAGATAATACAAAACAAAGACACAACATTAGTTTGGCCATTTTGCAAAGAGGGGTGGCAAACAACTACATCTCTTAGAGAATATAAAACGATATAAAGAAATCTGTCAGAAAGCTGCTAGAAGGGCATTATTCTGGGCTGCTATAATCTTGCCCAACACAGAACAAACATGCTTCTTAGGACGTAACTAAGAGTGGAGAAGAGGGACTAAACAGAGGAGAATCCCACTATGTTTGACTTCCACTAGCAAGATTTTATGCCAGCAGCAAAACCAGCAGCACTCTGTGACCTGTTTACCTTCCACTGAGACCAGGCAACCGCAAATCAAAGAGCTACAACTAGTACTGCGCTGCTCCTTCATCCCACGTCCCCAGCAACCCGGCTGGAAAGGAGAAAAGCCTTACCACTTTCTATCCACGGTGGATTTTCCGTTAATACTGTTCCCAGGCTGCCAATGCTCATCAAGAACCCAACCAGATCTGGGTTAGAACTAAAGCCATAGGAAAAATACTTACATAGGAAGATACCCTAACAAAGGGGGAAAAAAATCTAGGGAGCCAAAACCCACCCAGTCAGGGATCAAAGTAATTGATCTTCAAAACTATCTGCTGTTCTTCCTCTTACCCATGATAAAACTACATTTTTTTCCCCTCTGAAAGGTTGCTATGTTATGTATTAGCTATAATTGCATTAATCATTCATCAAAATTATGGAAATTTATTTCCCCAAAGAAATGTCATCTTACAAGAGATTATTATTTTATTCAATAGCCATGTGAGACCTAGCTAGCAACAGTCACCCCACACATAACACACTGCAGAAAATCCTCGTACAGACATTCAGTAAGAAAGCTAAAGCAATTTCGTACCTGAATTAATGAAGATTTTATTTAGGTATAAGGTTAAAGTGGTGGACTATAGCTTCCTTGGAGCAAGAATTGGAAAGTCTAAGTTAAAAATCCCTGTCTACTGTAGCTAGATCTCTGACCACACCAAACTGGGGGAGGGGAGGGGGGTGGTGACAGCAAGCTGAAATACCCATGAGGGGGTATGGAAGGAACAGTGGACCCAAAGGTCAGCAGATAACGTAAAAAATTTAAACAAGAAAACAGAGGTCCAGTTTACACTCAGGCTAGACCTGCAGAAGTGTGACTTGGGACTCGTCTTTCTCAGCTGGTCAAAGCCATCAGTGTCTAACGCTTGCAATTTGATGAGTATTTTGTACAAGTATTATTTATCTTTCTCAGGAACTAAAGATCTACCAGAAAAACTACTACTTAGGTGATAAAAGGCATTTACTTAAAACAACATCCATGGATATAACATACCAGGTCTAATTATGGTCTTCTTGCCAGAGAACAGGCCGAGCATGTACTTAGCCATCGCCAGGCCAGGAGCGCGGTGGGTAGCAAGGCTAGGAACGAACCCAGGGAGGGCACTGGGCACCACTGTCCCGGAGGATGTGGGACAGGGGCTGGTTTGGCTGACCTCATTCTTCAGCAACGCTCCGAAATCCGGGCTGTTACAGCGAGGTTTTCATTACAGCAGCGACACAGCACCAGGGAAGAGGGTCCTATTTATCTACAGCATCTTTAAAAGTGCAACCCCCCAAGCAACTGACTATTATTCAACGAAGTTACAGGCAGTCCATGGCCTGCACTATCCAGCGCCTACAGCGGGATGATGAAATTCTGCAGTATGCTTGTGAAGGCAAGAGGGAATACTGAAATCACATCGATTTTGAACATAACACTTAATCTGACAGTGGGCAGTATTAACTTCAGCGTTCCTTATTTAGTTGGACATTGAGTTCACCATACTCTGATCGCATTTTGTACTTTTTATGTGTGTGATTTTCATAGAACCACAGAATAGTTTGGGTTAGAAGGTACCTTTAAAGGTCATATCTAGTCCAACCTCCCTGCCATGAGCAGGGACAGTTTCAACCAGATCAAGTTCCTCAGAGCCCCATCCAACCTGACCTTGAATGTTTCCAGGGATGAAGCATCTGCCACCTCTCTGGGCAACCTGCTGCCTCATCATAAAAGATTTCTTCCTTCTCCCTAGCCTGAATCTACCCTCTCTTGGTTGAAAACCATACCCCTTGCCCTACTGCAACCGGCCCTGCTAAAAAGTCTGTCTCCATCTTTCATATAAGCCTTTTAAAAACTGAAAGGCCACCATATGGTGTCCCTGGACCTTCTCCAAGCTGAACAACCCCAGCTCTCTCAGCCTTTCTTCAGAGGAGAGGGTTCCAGCCTCTCCTCTGGACCTGCTCCAACAGGTCCGTGTCTTTCCTGTGCTGAGGACCCCAGAGCTGGATGCAGCACTGCAGGGGGGGGTCTCACCAGAGCAGAATCACCTCCCTCGACCTGCTTGCCACGCTTCTTTTGATGTGGCCCAGGATATAGTTGGGCTTCTGGGCTGTGAGTGCACGCTACAGGCTCATGGCCAGCTCTTCATTCACCAGCACCACCAGTCCTCCTGAGGGTTGCTCTCCATCCCTGCATCCTCCAACCAGTACTGCTGCTGGGGTTGCCCTGACCTAGGTGCAGGACCTTGCACTTAGTGTTGTTGAGGTTCACATGGGCTCACTTCTCAAGCCTGTCCAGGTCTCTGGATGGCATCCCTTCCCTCAGGTGTGTCAGCTCACCACTCAGCTTGGGGTTGTCTGCAGACTTGCTGAGGGTGCACACAGACGCTGTGTCATTGATGAAGATATTAAACAGTACTGGTCCCAATACCGACGCCCGAGGGACACCAATCTGCATCCAGACATTGAACCATGGACCACTGCCCTCTGGATACAACCACCCAACCAATTCCTCATCCACCAAACAGTCCACCCATCAAATCCATCTCTCTTCAATTTACAGAGAAGGATGTTGTAAGGGATTGTGTGAAAGGCCTTACAGAAGTCTACATAGATAACAACCATAGCTCTTCCCTTCTCCACTGATGCAGTCGCTCCATCATAGAAGGCCACTAGGTTGGCCAGGCAGGACTTGCCCTTGGTGAAGCCATGCTGGCTGTGTCCCATCACCTCCCTGTCCTCCATGTGCCTTAGCAGGGCTTCTAGGAGGATCTATTCCATAATCTTCCCAGACACAGAGGTGAGGCTGACGGGTTGGTAGTTCTGAGGGTCCTCCCTTTCTACCCTTTTTCAAAATGGGTGCAATGTTTTCCTTTTTCCAGTCAGTCACCAGGGACTTCACCTGACTGCCATGGCTTTCCAAATATCGTGGAGTGGCTTGGCAATCACATTGGTCAATTCTCTCAGGACTCTGGGACGCTTCTCATCAGGTCCCATAGGCTTATATGTTCAGGCTCCTCAGGTGGTCACAAACCTGATCTTCTCTTACAGTGGGAGGGACTCTGCTCCTCCAGTCCCTGTCCTGGGGTCCATCCACTCACAAGGTGGGGAAAGAGTGGCTGCCAGTGAAGACTGAGGCAAAAAAGGTTGTTGAGTACCCTCGGCCTTCTCCTCAACTGTTGCTACCAGTTTGCTCTTTGGGGGGTACGTGTTCTTTGGCTAACATACCTGCAGAAACCCCTATTATTCTTCGCATCCCTTGCCAAGTTCAGCTCCATCTGCACCTTGGTCTTCTGGAGCCCATCCCTACACAACCGGGCAGCATCCCTATACTCCTCCCAGGATACCTCTCCCTGCTTCCATTGCCTGTGCACCTCCTTCCTGCCCTTCAGTCTCACCGGCAGTTCTCAGCTCATCCATGCTAGTCCCTTGCCTTCCCTTCCTGATTTCTTACACCTGGGGACTGAGAGCTCTTCCAATTTATGGAAAGCATCCTTAAAGTCTGCCATTTGAAAGGAGGCTAGAAGAAAACTGCTCATTTTGCCGTGTGTGTGGGGAATTGGGACTTGGTCATTCAAGCAGGAAAAACATCGATTTGGCACTGTTTGGAAGATGTGCAGGATATTTTACTAAAACAAATCAGCAAATAAAAATCTATTATTTCAGTGGCAAAAATCTGTTCTGTTTATTATAAGGGCTATGCAAATTTATTACTCACTGCTTTACACGTACGTGGAAGTTACCACCTTCATCCCAGAGAAACAAACACTTTTATGAAAGAAGGTCTGAATTCTCAAATGAAATTCTGTGTTGAAATTCCACAACTAACTCCATGCTAGAAAAGTCCTCTTCCCAAAGAAGTTGAACGTGCCCTGTTTCCAAGATCTAACATTAAAATAAGACTGATTTGAGTCTCCACAGAGCATTTTATTTCACTTTTAAATCTTTCAGCACCTTATTTTTTTCCCGTTTCAAAGGAAAAAGAACGAAGTGATACTGTAAATGTAAGCCTACCATTTACATCCTATTTCAAGAGGTATTTTGTCACTGCAACATAATTCGATGTAGCAGGCTGCCAATCAACTGCAAAAAGCTTGCTTAAACCTCTTTCAGTTAAAATTGTCATTAGAGTTCCTCACTGAAGGGCAAGAGTTTAAAATACCTATTCACATGTAAAAGCGTGGGTTTTTTTTAACATTTCTTCAATGATGGGCAAAATTTGAAGACTTCAGCTATGCAACATCTCTATTTCTTTCTTCAGAAGAAAACATATACGTTACCATGCCATGGTCAAAAGTGAAAACGCCAACATCACGTCCATGGTGAATGTGATTCCGTCTGATAATGGGATTTCCATGGTTTTTAACCCAAATCCCTGCTAACGCATTATTGGAGATCTCATTGTCCTCATATATTCCCTGGGAAATAAAAATATAAATCAAGATGGGAATCAAGAACAGTAAACAATTTTATCAAAGTAAAGAAACTGATATAAAAAAAATACCTGTGCATGGTCTGTAATATAAAGTCCAACATTTTCACAGTCGCTGATGTTACAGTGTTTAATAGTAGGACAAGCTCCCTGGCCACTAACACATACTGCAGAGCCAACTGGAAGAAAACAGTACAGTTACCATAGCTTCAAAGCATAGCGTATTTATAAATAGTCTGGCAGTGCTTTTGCAAGAAAAGTTAGCGTGAACTGGTATTCTAAAAAGATTCGGCGTGCACAGTGCCAAAGCATTGCAAGCCACAGGCAGAAAAACACTAATGTCATCATTTTGCAGATGCAAAAAACCTGAGGTAGAAGTTGCTTTAAGACTCACTCTGCCAAGGATACACAGCTGCATATGATTGCCAGAATAGACAATAGCTTATATAATAATTCATTCTTATGAAAGTTCTCACTCATTTATTTCCCTACATTAGGCTGACTGTACACTGACTGTTCACAACAAAGGACAACAAAAATATAATAAAATTCTATGCTAATTACCGCCTTATTTTACTTCCCTTTAAACTTTCATAACCCAGTACTTCAAAGAGCCCAAAGAAATAATAGTTTTGTGGCACACAAAGACACACTGTCTAACTAAAGATGAGCAGGAGACAAACAGCACAATCTCAAGTACTAAACCAACAGGTCTCTTCCCAGCTAAATGACAAAGCTCCTCGGATGATTCCAGCTACCATACCATTACTCAGAAAACAAACTCTTTTCAGGCAACTAGACCTCAGACTGCTCAGGACTTCATCAGAGCAGCTCCATCCCCTGAACTTCACAAAGTGTGAAAACATGAACTTCTGCAGCCACTGAAAATCAACAGCAGGTTCACAGTGATTTCAGAAAGGCAAGTCATCTCAGTCTAATAAGTAGCTGGCCAGCGTAGCGCACGCCTTCCCCACAATTAAACATCACTAAATAACCAAGCCAGTACACGCTCTATTAGTAAGTTTTCGTATTACCTTTCTAGCATAGTACCACAAAGACTATAGTTTAATAATTCATAGACTCATTTACAGAGCTTTTTTTTTTTTTTTTTTTTTCAAATCCTAAAGAAGTTATTTTGATTGTCTAGTCTGACCTTATGAATAATACAGGCTATAATAATTCCCCGAATTAATTCTTGCTTCAGTTCTAGTAGCAGGAACTTCAGCACATATCTTTTAGAAACACATTTAATTTTGATTTGAGTATTTCCAGCAACTGAGAAAGCACCATAAAACTTGTTAACTGGTTACAGAGTTGTTACCCTGTTAATTTACACTTTAATTGCTCATCTGAATTCCTCCAGCTTTAACACGCAGATACTGGTTCTCTTTATACCAATGTATGCCATACACAATGCACACACGTATTTAGCGCAAGCAATTTACTCCTTTAGCCTTCTTGATAAAGTAACAAATGTCAGTATGTTTTTTATTATAACTGACTTTTCCTGCTTTATTTTGTAGGCCTTTTCACAGAACTGTTTCTGAGTTTTCAACATGTTGCTATGGTCGCCAGGAAAGAGGACTTTATTCTGAAGCAGGACTAAGCAAAGGTGTAAGAGTCTCTTTCTTCTGCTCAATATTTCCACAGGTGTAACTAAGGATCACATCGATTCTTTCGGCCACTCGACTACACAGAGGCTCATATGTAGCTGTTTACCCACTTTCACCCTCTAAGCTTTTCCCAGGAATCCAGCTTCTCGGGACAGAGATTGATCACTTAAAACTGGGAACAAAAGCAAGTTGTGCGTATAACCTTCACACTTGTCCACAGTAATACGAATGTTGTTTGAGAGCCCACCTGCCAGAAAGGGCATAGCAACCCATCCTCCTGGTTATTTATAACACCTTAAGTCTTCATCATCTACAAATCTCATCAGCATGCATTTTATTTCTTCTCTGTAAGTCACTGATAAAGTGGCTTAAAGTCAAGAAGTCGTCTTTATAAATGGCTTTTTCGTGGCTCTTTCAAATTACCCTGAAGGTTATTTTTCATCTATTTAATGTGTGCTCTGGTAATTCTGTAAAATTCTAATGTTTTAAGGCATCACATGTTGAAGTCAAATATTTTTCAAGGACCTATGTAATTCTACTGGGACTGCTACCTTTGTTTAGTCAAAGAAAGTAATCAAAAATGTTAAACAGTGTGATGCAACCATTATAACTTTCTGTAAATATGCATTAGTTTGCTTCAGACATATGTTTCAAATTCTTGATTGACCAACCCCCCACATTTACTCTCTCGTTATTCTGCCCAGGATCAACAGGCAGCACTACCTGCCGTACTTCATTCTGGTTAGTCTCCCCCCTGCCCCAGGGACATACACCTCTCACCCAGGTTTCAAGTTACTGATGATACATAATAGGAGCCCAGAAGATTTCTTGGCCGGTTCTTTTTAAACTCCTGCACGATTTTAGAACGTCTATTTTTACAGCTGTTTAACCTCATCCACGGTTACTGTCAAGAATGGAACGTATTTCATTATCCCTCTAGGGTACGAGCACATTTATCATTCCTGCCTATTCTCATTAAATATGGAACAAAAATTACACAACACTTTGCCATTCGAATTCTTCCATTCTATGATTGATCAGCATCACTGCTAAAACCACCTTCGTTCCCAAAGAAGAGACACAAGGACTGTCTCTTCTAGACAGATCTTACATCTTGTCTTGTTTATCAGTTTCCTTCTGGGGGTCAGGAATATTTTGTTGGGGTGTCTGGGTGAGGTGGGGTGTGTGTCTCGGTTTCTTGCAATTCCCAGTTTCCTACTTATATTAATTGCTAATAACTTCTCCTTTCTTGTATTTCATAATTGCTTTCACCCTCTTTCCTCTACCTCTTTTGGTGATACCAAGGAGACGTGGATTTTTTGGGAACCCACTGTGATGTTTTAAAAGCATACCTCTATCACATTTTGCTTATTTAAGTGAAAGCAATCTTTATATTCTGATTCACGTCACTGGACTTCATTATTGTTTGTGTGAAATTGGTCCTTTTCCAGTATCAAGCACATGTACTACTGGTTTAGGTTTTATTTTGTTTACCCAGAATGTAACGATTGCACACACTTAAGCAATACTTCAAAAAGGCACGTTGCCATCCACTACTACTTTTATCTATCAAGGTGAAAACTAATACAGATTTCCTCTAGAATGGATGCAATACAACCTCTGGGCTCAGGATCTTGCCATTTAAACTTCATTTTAAAATAATTCAAAGAGGCTTTGGATTGGCAGCAGTAGACCTCCAGCTTAAATCACTAGCACTTACATAGCTCACACCTTTACATATTACATACATTAAGAGCTTTACACATGACATAATGTAGAAATATGCTTTAATGCAATTAGGAGATCCACAGAAAGGGTATCAAGCATGTGCTAGGAAAGATTTTGAATGCTTATGGATCAATATTTCAGAGATGTCATTGACTTGGAAACAGTAAATGCCTTTTCTGGCAGACTGCCATTCTTCCTGCCTTTTTACATGCACTCAGTACTTCCTGAGTAGGTTATAGCAAGGCTGAGCAGGACTTGAAGTCAATAAAAATTAATAATCAATAAGTGATGATGATAGCACAGCCTACACAGCCCCCCAGACTGACAAGAAATTTTAACTGTGGGGAAAAGAAGCAACAATTCAATGCAGCAAACATTCAGAAATCCAGAATAGTGGAGAGGGCAAAAGTTCAGAATTCTTAGGAACAGCCTTCCATAATGAAAAGTGGTCATCACAAGAACTACCAAAGCTTAGTTTTAACAAAAAATTTTCAAAGACATCAAGATCTACTAGCTTACCTATGAGCACGTTTCAACATGAAGCCATGCAGCTCTTCAACCTATTTTTATAACCAAACTGAACGTGATCCAAGAAACAACTCTGATTTGTTATCAGGGTCCCCAATATTGGTACATAGGAACTTCCAGAACAAATTTTCTTTGTATACTTCAGTTTCCCAGTATTTAGCATTAAACAAAGAAATCTAGATACTGAGAGCAGCTAGCTGTCCTTTGTTCCTCTTTTTTCCATTTTTAACACTTCCACATATTAGCTGATAGGTCTCCAATAAAAGAGGTGGTGATGTGAAGCACAGAGGTGCCTTGACCAGAACTGTACAGCTTTATAGCCTGAAACCCCCAAGAGCAAGCGTCTCTTCCTCTACAAGACACAGACAAGGAATGCTTCCACTGTTCTTATTATGGTTCCCTGCAGAATTCCCTCCTCCATAGTTTGTACCAGAAAAGTGCAGGTTTTATATCTAGTTTAAGATCTCCTTGTCTCCTTGCCTTCACGTTGAGCTGAGCAACCTTTATGCACATTCTGCTGTGTAGATCCATCCCATTTCACTAGCTGAACTTAGGTATATAAAATTCACGTTGCCATTTCCATGCAAAGACAGTATCTTAATTGTCTTGTCCCTCTTCTGACAACTCCGTTTCACCTGGTTGTGTTCAAACACGTTAAGCTTGCCACGTCTTGAGTCTAGCGACTGCAGACTGCCATGTCTTCCTGCCAACAACTGTGAACTGCCATCCAGCCTCTCACCTCCACTGCCTCTGACCCTTTCTTTCCTTAATCTAGACTACCAATGTTTCCCCACAGCAGGATTCCTTATTATCTCTGATGGTGAAATGAGTCTAACTTTCCACACTATGCATTTCTTCTGTCTGTATTGCTAGGAACTCATACTTGGAGTATGTAAAGTCATTCTGCTCTTGACAGGAAAGTGAACTTCGCTTAGCATTTACAGCTCATGACTGTTTTAATACCATCAATCCCAATATGGCATATTGCAATGAACCTAACGTACAAGTGCCACATGTGTCCCCTTCAAAAGCCCTCTCCTGCCAGCTAGAATTATATATATATACCAAAACCAGGTAAGTTTGTATACAATTTTAAGTGTCACTTTCCAGGTTTTAAACTCTTTGCCCTGAGTCTCCAAACTGATTCCAATAGAAGACCAAGTAGACAAGATCACAAAGTCTTGGATAGAAAGACGTCACTGTAATAATGCCACTTCAAGGCTTGCAAACCTGCATTAAACACCTGCATCAAAAATTGAAATATGTCAATAGTGATCATAATTCGTGTGCTGCTTCCATGTGTCCTGGTTAGTTTAGTACCTTTCAACAGTGTTACTTTCAAACAATAAAAAGCCTACTAACCCGTACAAGTACTTCGAATAATACAGTGATCTATAATTGGACTGCAGTTCACTGTAATCTCTAAGCAGTGGTGTGCATTGTGGTGCTGAGCAGATTTGTCATCAGGGTTGAACTGCAAAAGACAGACAATACAGAAGCGTAGTGTTTATTTAATTGCTTAGGCATTAAAATGAAATGATTAAAAGCTCTGCTAAAGTTTGAGAATCTTACCCTGATTGTCATATATCCAACATAGGCATCTTCAGAACCCTCCATAAAAACGAAGGTGGAATCTCTAGTGTTTTCTATTATAACTTTATCTGCTACTTTTCCAGGTGCTGTAAAAAGACATTAATTGAGTCTTAGTTTATGCCACCGAAAAAAAAAAAATCCTCAAAAGATTTACAGAATTCTCTTCAAAGCAACGAAGGAAAATGAATACTACTCTTGGCACATACATTCTTTACATCAGAAGAATCTTAAAACACAAGGTTTCAAAGACAATGAAGAAACCAGTCTTTAACTAAGACAATCTTGCACCAATTTAGTATCTAGTACCACGAGAAAAATCTTCTCTTGTACAGAGCTAGTTTTTGACTACTACTTATTACAAACCGAATTAACAGTTTAAACATGGGTACCAGTCCAGAAGCACTATAATTCTGTTACTAAGTACAATTTATTTTGGTACTCTAAACCCTTTTATTCAAGCTAAACACATACATTCCATCACTAATTTGAACCAAATTAAACAACTACTTCGTAATCTGCTCACGACCTATGAGTGACCTCCTCACACTTCTCAAATGGAAGATTCAGAGTTTTGAATTTATATCCTCATTATGCTTTAGAAGAACACCTAAAATTAGACTAAACTATACTTCTGAAAGCATGTACAGAAGGTTTGAAAGCGGTTTGTCTGCAAGCTCCCATAACCTGCAGGTTGATTTCCTGCGTGAGCAGCAAGGCTCTGCTCTGTTCTTCACCCTTAATGCAGAGGAAGGAAATGTTTACATTGGTGTGGTAACAGCCAGCAGAGGGGGTACAAGGTAACGCCAGCCCTACGTTGGTACAAATTCAATGATGCATATACAAGGAAGACAGTTTTGTTAGATTCAAAACTGCGCATTAAATATGCGAGCCAGAAGAAGCCTTCTCAATAGACAAAATGTAAATATGGAAGTTTCACATATTATAGCAGGTAAGTTATCTGATAGGAATTTCAAACCATTCCCAACTCAACACACACAAACGTGACCAGACATCTGCCTTAAACTCTATTTTATTGAAGAGCCTACTCACAGGATTTCTTATGAGCAGATCTTTCTGTTGTCTGTTGACACTAGTACAGACAAGTGGTATGTCCTGTTCTTTATCACTTCTGCAGAGAGGTGCCAGTCAGAATGAAGCAACATTTACATCATTATCCAGCCTGTTCTCACTATCTAAAAGCCAGATCTCTGCTTTCATTGCTGCAGAGCTGCAAATATTTTAAGGTAGTCTAGCTCTTCTTCGTACCACTATTCACTTAGTACTAGATAACAACTAAAAGAGGCTTTGATGAGGATTTGTGTCATCATACAAAATCGTTTTCTGTGGTCTAGTAACATTTATATATAATATATAGAAATAAAAATATATAGATTTGCCAGTGCAAATGCGCTGGCATACACACATCTGTATACCTCACCCCCTGAGAAAGAATGACACGGTATTGCAGGTGAACCAAAACCAGAAAATAAATGGAACCCTTATAACAGGAAATAAGAGCCATAAATTAATATCAGAACTGCGTTCCCTTTGGGGAAGGGGCAGGGGGGGAATTGCTCTTCACAATGGATGCTCTGAAACTGTCAAACAAAGCAGAGATTCGTGGAATCGTGCTTGGAGGCATTCGCCGTGCACTTGGATGATGTTCTCTACAGACATCTCTTTCCTCTCAGCACATGAGTTACTTTACAGGTCTCTGAGTTTGGGAGGTCCCAGGATGCCCGTTATGGAACATGCCAATTACTAACACCACTGCGTTTAGATCCACCCCCAGGAAAAGGCTGAGGAGGGAAGGGGACTAGCTCAAGCATTGGCTTCTTATGAAATTCATCAGAGAAACCCTGTGACACATCCTATTAAGTCTTTGCAAAAGAATTACTCAGAGAAATACCTGTATTTCAGCTTTTGGCTTAGACCACTTTAGAAGAGAGAAACCAGCATAAGAAAGGGGAAGAAAAGAAAACGGCCCCTAATTTTGTAATCAAGCAAAACATAGTTCTCAAGAAGTCTGTTTGCTGAAGTCTAAGGGAGCTGTGTTCCATGGGATCAGAATTCACACTCAGTTTAAGGACCAAGATGAGACCATTTAGAAAAAAATTAACAGAAAGCCTACAATAATGGAGTGCCTAAAGAATTAAAAATTAACTGGATGTTGCCTCGGAATTATTTTAGTCCTCAAAAGGAATAAAACAATTTCACTTTTCAGGGCATTAACAGAAGAATAACCAGATTTTTCAGGAAATAGTTGCGACCTTGTTCCATTGTACCAGTCAAAAAATGCTGAGGCCCTTTCAGATCTTGCAGTCTGTAAAATCTACAGTAAAGAACACAGCTCTAAACTGGTCTAAAGCACAATTTTCAATTCAAAGATGCAGAACGGGTACTTAAAGAAGAGTACAGGCATATGGAAGTTCTCCTGCACTTAAAAGTTAAAAAACACCTAATTAGGACCATCTTTATCATTTTAGATTTTTCTACTCTTAAAATCACAATAATTCTTATTGGCTTTACTAATTTTTTTCTTGACTGGAAAATCCTTCGATAATCTCTTTTGCACTTACTGGCACATTGTTTATGTCAAATGGAAAATAAAGTGAAAGAATGAAAGCTGTATCTCCTAAAATACAGAACACGCACATATTCAGTGAAGATTCTCAGATCAGGACATATGTCTGTATGCTGAAACCCAGCTACTAAGATGAGAGACTTCACATCTTGAGTGAGATGGGCACTCCACGGAGGGCTTGTATTCATGCAGTGATCTGCCCCCCCCTCCCCAAGCATGCAAAGTAGAATTCCTTTAAGAAATTCACAGCTATTTGTTCACTGAACCAGATGCATCAATTTTCTTACAGGACCTCTACCCTAGCTTCTTACTTGACAGTTCAGATAAGCCACAGTACTAGTAACACATCCAGAGGCTTTCTCCTGAACCCGACTCCTTCCCCTAGATTTAAGGAAAGAAAGAAATAACCCCAAAATTAAACAGAACAACAAACCTAGAATACCAGGTGCTATTTTCTAAGAACATGTTGCTTATATGAGAAAGCAGAAGCTTCTTAAAAGCTTGAGGTATGTAAAGCTGCCTTTCTAATAATGCTGTCCTGAAGAAGAAGTCAGCAGAAGAAACTATTAAAGAAATTTGAGTAGAACTGCGGTGAGATTTGGTACTGCCTTAATCCTACCATTCCAAAAAGCATGCCAGACTGAACAGAGAAGAGGTAGTTCTCCAAGGCTTAGTGGTTCACTTTAATTTGTTTTCTTTTCCAGACAAATGAAAATTGACTCCCTCTGCAATGTCACTCACCATTCAGTGGAGAAAGTCTGAGGAAGCAAAAAAGTCAGCAGTGCCAGAAACGAAAATGTAAATACATCTAGCATTTCTGGATTCCTCCTGGAGATTTTGTTCCCCAAGACAGCTATTGTGTTACAAAAATACACAATGCAGATCCCTTGCTTTTAAAGAACTGTAGTTAAGATAACTGTTTTTCTGAATAACTTAATTCCAGTGCAAGGGAAAGCATAGGGCCTTTCAAAATCTAAAAGGAACCAGAGAACATGCAGAAGTTTAACCAGACATCAAAGATGTCGTTTCAAGTTTCATGAGGTAATTAAGAAATTATCTTAGGACAGGGCTGATCCAGTTTCTTCTGGATTTTAAACACTCCATGAATATGACTCGCCCTGTTTGTACTGGCATCTATTACTGCCATCCTCTATCCAAAACAGAAGCCAGGGGTATTTTGTCATTTGTCTAAGGCCACGTCTGCATTAGCAAGCACTGCGGTGCAACATGAGTGGTACTACAGAGCCAAATAGTGCTGAGGATCAGACATCCATGCTGCATCTGTTGTGGGGCAGCAAGGGTAGAAGATGCTGTGACTTTGGACTAGTCCTAACCTGGTCCCTCTGACTGAACATACACCAACCACTGGAGTGCAGTAAGAATATTCTAGGAACACATCTCTTAAATTAGTCTCATCCAAAAAGAATCCAGCTTGTGCTCCACAACACAAACCAAAACACTGTAAGTAGGGATGTTCAAGACGTTAGCTTCAGAAACGTAGTAATGAACTGACAAACCAACATACTAAGGCAGCTGCATCTTGCAGCTCTGCAGGGACAAGTTTTAAGACTAACGCTGGAAACACTCTGACTGCATTGCTCAAAGCTATTCTCGCTGCCAAGGCTGCAAAACCCAGGCAAGAAGTGCCAGAACAGGCTCACTCAACAACAAAACAGTTGTTATGCAGAACAGATAGATAACTGAAAAGGACTTTTTAAAAAACAAACAAAAAAACCCACAAAAAAACAAAGCCCCCCCAAAACCATAAAAAATTCCCACGACAAACAACTCACCACCCAAAAAACCCCACCAACCACCCAAAAAAACCCAACACAGACAATATCTCAGAAAAAGCAGGCAGCAGGCAATTCACTTCTGGGTCACCACAGACCGTAAGACAGTCTTACTATGCCATGTGCTACCAGGGATCAGCATATTCACAGTAGGTCAAGAAAAGCAAATAGCTTCACAAGCACCACAATTTGCAGCCAGGTGTACTCTATCAACTTCCTAAAACATTCCTATTCTGAAAGTCATATTTCCTTCTCCATTAAGGTTCTCCTTTAGAGGGGCTAGTTGGGAGACAAGCCGAGAAAGAACCTCCAGTCTCAGAATCTTTCTGCTGGATGCTCTCATTTTCTTCCTCGAGACGGAATTATGATGCTGAAAAAAATGGGACAGATACTAATTTGGGCTTGCTCTCACTGCTGGATTCTACTCTGGAGATAGGTTATATATACACAAGTTTCCTAAGAACCACCTCAAAATTTCAACTGCACTCATGTAACTGTGTATACTTTCTGACAAATTCAGGTTTTTTTCTCCTAATGAAATGAAGAGATAAATAAATTATTCCAAGAACTAACACGCAGACAATGGTACTTCAGTCTGAAGCATCAGTTACTTTGGCGACACTTGTACAGAAAGACTGGCATTTGTACTGGGTATTTAATGCACCATAATATCTTTGTAATTAAGGTGTAATTAACACAAATCATATTTGGAGACAAATCGGATCTCTGTTTAAATACCTGCACCGATCATGGTGATTGGAGATTCTATATATATCCATTCATCAGTATATATACCAGAGTGAACAAAGATAAGTCCATCAAAATGAGCTTCCTGAACTCCACCAAGAGCATCCTCAATGGTATCGTAATACTAGAAGAAAAGGGACAAGTTTAGAGAAATATCCACGCAAAGATACATAGATATTCTTAAGAACAGCTTTAGAAACATACCAACATATTTTCTCTTCCTTTGTATCTTGCAGGATTACTGTAGAAGTGTTCAGCAAAACCTGGCTTTACATGCGCTCCTTTGTACTGAAACAAGGAAAGTTATTTTATGATAAGCTTGCAGATAGGTGGATCTGAATGCACAGATGAGACCTACTAAACCCCTAATTAATAAGCCATTTGCTGATACCCATTTGTTCCAGGAACTAAGGATCATATTTGACCTCCCAAATTAGGCAACCAATTTGAAATGGCAACATCAAGACTAGTCTGAGCCTAAGAGCGATCAACTAAACCAAGAGGTTAACCTACTTCCACAGCCAGAAGCCTCTGAAGTGACTGAAAATGTTCACACACCTTATCCACTCCACAGCATTCTAATTTCTACCTTTTTATTTTCTAGCCGCTTGCCACAAAACAAACTGCATTTATACAGCAAGGAAAAAAGAAACCTGTGCCTTCACTTTTGAGTGAGTACTGAACAAAGACACCAAGTCAAAGATTTGTCCTCAACAAGCTTCAGAATTTCATGAACCAATTACACACAGCACTGTACAATACACTCACCTCAGTATCTGTTTCCCTTACTTACGTTCTTCAAATATCATGCCCAGCCATCCTTACAACACCTTTGACACTTTGGATTAGAGGTTCAATCATGCACCTTAAAGCTAACTTGTTTAGCTCCAGTCATGTCAGCTGCAAATCGCTAAGCTTAAGTGATATTATCAATATATTGTTTGGTTTACTAGAGGAAGATGCATATGAATCTGATAAGTAGCATGCACACTGGTTTAGTAAGATATGACGACAACAATATATTTGAAGTTTATTTGTGTGCCACAGATCATGACAATCTCTTCCACGGGATTTCAGTGATGCAAAACACCAGGCAAACCCAAGACAGGAGAGCTGGATGCTCAAGCATTCCACTTTACCATGATGTGTCTCTCTAAAGTGTGCCTCAAAACAGGAAATAAATTCAGATACTCCCCTACTGCATAACACAACAGGAATATCTCTTCCCACCTCCTCAGTCCCATCATCTTATTTAAAGTTTAAAACCAAAATAATTACTATTGTCAGCCACATTTCAGAAGTTGAGGTTTTTGCTTTTATAAAATCACCTTTAAATTGGAATATAAATGAATATTATCGTTACCAGTTGCTGAAAGCTTTCTTTCCAGGGATTTGGATGTTCATATTCTTCTGGATTAATCTGATAAAATTTACCAGGTTCAGGATGCATCATTGGACGAGTGTACTCAAATACTTCCATATACAATCTTTTCCTGAGCAGAAATGTCAAGCAGAAAAGAAAATTAATGTATTTCTGATTACTCTTTCATTTGAATGTAACGCCAAATGTTAGAAACTGGGTTTTTTCCAAAAGCATTTGCCAGTCTGTGACAGTGATTTTGACCAAGATCAGTAACAACCACTTAAAAACATTTCCACAACAATTTTTCTGTTGGACTGACTGCTGTTTTTCTAAGAAAAAATTTTGACATGCGTTTCACGATCCAAGCAAAGAGTTCTCAACATGTAATTTTCATGAAGAAATTTAAGCAGTTAGTTACACTGTGTGTGGAATCAGAGTCTAATTGCACATCAGCTACGGCACTGCCTTAACACTTACAAAAGCTAGTACCATAAGAAAATTTAAGACAAAGCGTGCTACCACTTCTTCCTCACCTTGGCAAAAAAAAAAAAGGCTGAAAAAATGCATTCATGGAGAACAAACGATGCACTGTATTTCAAAAAGAGTTAATCAGTGGACAGATTACAGTGGCTTAAAAAGAATGAAACAGCACACAACTGGATTTTTTTATTAGTGCCAGAATACAAAAAATTGCACTGTCTGAGTGTGCTGATATTAAGCCCAGACTTACAGGATGCCACTGAATCTCAGAAGGTGTACTTCATCTGACAAGATATCCCCAGAACTGTCTTTAGGACAGTAAGGAAAAAAAGAAGGGGGTGGGATTTTAATGATGTTATATTCAATTTTTTTTCTTTTAGTCTTAAATTTTTTTTTTAAAAAAACAGCCTAAGAAATGTGATTTTTTTCTCTTATAAAAATTACAGATAATTTAGATCCCATTTATCCAAGCTCTCAAAAACCCAGAGGTAGGGTGGATTCATGAGGGAAAACAGCCTGACTATCCAACCATTAAACAAAACAAACAAAAAATCAAATGAAATAAACATACACACAAAAATCTAATTAACACTAGACAAAACTTGCATCTAATATTAAAAAACGTGTTGTTTCTTCTGCATCAAGTAACACAATCCCCACAGTAGCCTGAAAAACTTTGAAGAGGAAGAAGGAAAGGAGTAGCTACTGAAGGTATATTTAAAAAAAGATTTAAAAATCTTTTTTAAAAGAGCTGTTATTTAACTAGTATCTACACTACTAGAGAGTCAGAAGTTTCACTGTTTAACACATAACCAGCTATTCCTAAGTAACAAATAATGCTTAAGTAAACCAGACATACTAAAACACAACTGGTTTTAATCTAACTAATTGTAACCAACATTTCAATTTTTCTATTGTACTGGCATCTCCTGCTGCACATCCAGCATTTCTCAAGATAATGAGGAATAGCTTTTCACTTACCACAAAATTGGATCATTAGCCAGCTCACTGAAGCGTTTACACACACAAGCTGCTCTACAGAGATCCTGCTCCAGCAGGTAGGAGAAGATCTTTAGAACCACTTCATCCGGCAACTTCTCCTGAAGATACTGTTCTGCAGGTGCTGCTATTAAACAGTAATCTATGTGAGATTATCGACATATTTAACCAGCCCAAATCCTGACCAAAACAGATCACCAACTTGCCATTTGAATGAGTCCCATTTAAAATGTCAATGATCTCAAAGGAACTTTTTTTTTTTAAAAAAAAAAATTTCCTTTCATCTAAATCTAAAGGCAAAAAAAGAGCTAAATAGTTGACTCTGGAGTCAGGTAGGAGTTACAGGCTTCAAGTCCTCTTTCAAAACTTTTTAGTTCACCTTTTGTACTGGAGGAATCAGTCTGCATACAACTGCAGACATTAAGTAGGCTACTGTGCACGTTCCAGATATACTGGCTCCTCACTGCTATTAGCTTCACTGTGGTTCAATTAACCCACATTATCCATAGGATAATAATAATAATAATAATACAGCCCCAAAGTCAGAATCTCTGCAAATGTTTTCAAACACAAAAGAATTTACTCAGAAATAATCACTGTCTGGAAGAGCTACTAGCAAAACTCCCTTGTTCTCCCACAATGAACACACTGGGAGAAGGGATGTCTGGGATGCAGGAAACCAGTAGCCAGCAACAATTCCAAAGTCTCCTCCCTTCCACTAACTCCCATTCATGCTCTTTCTTTTAAAATGAAAAATCTAAGCCAGAGGAAGCATTACCCTTGCCAGAAGTATTTCTTGAGAGAGGTCTGAGAAAGCGGCATTCCCGTACCATTGTGTGGAGATGCCGAGTGCACTTCGTTAACCCCCCGCTCCTGGGCACACGTGCACTACATACAACAGATCGTATAGGAAACCCCCAGCTGTCGCTCGTGTTCTCACCAGACCCTTCTGTGGCAGGTAACCTCACAGCAGAGATCTGTCTGCACAGGTCACTTGTTTGGTTATTGTCTTTGGGATCCTTCCTCAGGCAGAACTGTACAGGACAGCTTCCAAAGTTCAGAGGATTTGTACGCAAGGCATTAAAAACTCCTGCTACATTCATAATACAATTACATCCATGTAATGCCTCTTGCATTATTCATTTTTTCCTAGAACATCTGAACCTAGGGAGCAATAGGATCATGATTTTGGCTACTACAGGAAGACTACTAAAGTGACCCTCAGAAAGATGATCTGCTAAATTTGAGGGAATAATATTCTGAAAAATAGTGTCCACGTGAGATTATACAAACACACAGACACACACACACACACACAAGAGAAAAAGAAAAAGAGGTAAGCCCCAAGTCCTCCCTGGGCCAAGCTGCACAAAAAACTACATTAGCTCTAGCTAGAAGAGAAAGAAGATATGAATTGCAAGGACCAGAACTGTGGCTTTTATGAAGATGCTAAACTGTGGTCTACAGACCATATCACCAGAACCAGTGTACTATGAGAGAACCAATTACAGCTTTTTTCCCAGGATGTCAAGCTTACATCTGTGGTCAGATCAGTTAGCAGAAATTCTGAAATATTACTGACTTTCCCTGAACCTGTTCCCTGTTTCCCCATTGTATGAATGTCACCCTGGTTATTCACAAATACTGATTTCCACTAAGATGCTAGGCAGGCATTTACCCAACTGACTGATGGCTACTCTCAACAGTAACACAGCTTACAGTCACAAGGTATAGGTACATGCCACTTTAATCAACAAAAATCTATGCTGTACAAAAAGGATGAGTGTCACCGCTTCACATGCCCATAGCTATTTGCTCCCTAAGTATCCTTTGGGTTGCTAGTACTGATCGTGGACAGAATAAACCAGAACTTTTTTCCTCTTCATCCTTACCCATCCTTCTCCAAACTGATTTTTTTATGGATCAGTGCCTTGTTGCAGTTCACAGCAAGCTACAGAAGTGCTAGCATAAGCACAAGGAAGGAGACAGGAAAGAATGTCCGGAAGCTGGCCAAGATACTCTCTTCAGCAGCAGTATTATTAAGGCCAGATTAAAAAATGTATTAAAAAACCCAAACACCCAGCCACCCACAAACAAAAAACCAAACTCACCCCCACCCCCCACTTCAGCAGCCAGTAAGTTAGCAAAACTAAGAAAAAGCCAAGTAGTCTGGAAAGGTCTTATGTTCAAGACACTTGGGGAACCCTAAGTCTGGGGACCATATACCAGCAGTCTATAAGGTGAGCATGGCTGGGCATCACTAAAAAAAAGTTACGTACATGATCAATGCTGGTTTTTAAAAAGATCCTTTTCCACTGGAAATAGAAAGGTTCTTTCCTGCGTCTATCAGGCAGCAGCAATTCATTCTACAGTCCTAATTACCCTTGAAATGCATCACAGGATAATTGGACACTGCTTCTGAATTCATCTTTTTCTGGTAGCTTTCCAGTTAGATATGGAGGTTCACTCTTCTGCTGGCTTACAAGCTGAAATGTGATGTTCAGAATGCAAGGCAGTACATCCTCACAAGCCCCCCACAACCTGTCTTCTGCTTTTAACACAGAAATCCCCAAGGTACGCAATTTGATCTTCTTCCCAAGACAATCAGTTACTTTCCTAAACAACGTGCAGAATTTTTTCTGCCTTCACGTTTGTATATACTAGGACCTTAATTAATTTTTTACCGAAGAGGGAAGTTCATGGTATAGTGCCTCCCATTGCTTAACAGTTCATATTCCCATTTTTCTCCCTAGGTCTTATCTCAAAATGGAAGTTGAAATCCAGATGTGTTCCCTCACTGCATGGGGCAGGGACCAACTTAGAAATTGTCAAAAAAAAATATCTTCCAATTAAAGAAAAAATAAGGGAAAAAAAAGCCACAATAAACCCTACATCCCCGTCAGTTTTTCAGGATATATTTACTTGGAAACTTAAGTGCTGCTTAAAAATGAATATGATAATTTTACAGGTGGTTTGACTATCCTTACCCAAACCTTTTTCCAAAATCCTGCAGAAGTGAGAGATTTAATTTATGTTGCCCTTCTGCTCAATTAAGAAGAAGGGGTTGATTTAAGATTTTTTTTCTCCACTCAAATCACTGACACAGCGATTACTAGGTGGAATTCTTCAGTAAAATTTGAAAAACCTAATTTGCTTCTTAATGTGAAGACTTAAACATCCTCTGGGTTCAAGAAAGAACTCCATGTTTTTGTTTCGTAAAATCACACTTCATATTTAGGGTATCTTTCAGTAATCTGTCAAAGCAAGAATGCATTCAATATGTTCTTCCTCCCAGTTTACAAAAATAAGCCAGAACAGTTTTAAAGGTTTGTCTGGCCACCAAATCAGAAAGGCTGGTGTGCTGCTGCTCCTGACGGTTCTGTGCCTATTGACAAAGTGAAGGTTAAGCACCAAATGCACGCTCTTAAGAAACTGTCAGTTTTCCAAGTAAGTGTTAAAAAGAGACAAAAATAAGAAAGTGCAAGAGGTCATCACCAATCTTTATGTTTGCCCTAACATAAGCTGTCAGTTGAACTATTTATGATTTTAATAAAGTGTTAATATATTAGACAACTGAAAATTAGAAACACATCTCGTTATGTCATTCTGTTTCCACAGGATATACATGAAGCTAATTCAGTTTCAATTTTGATCATTTAATAGACAGAAACTAGTACAGTAATACCAAGACAAAGGGCAGGGAAATCTGCCTGAAAGCGAATTACCTTCTTCGTACAGACACCAAGAACGCTATCTCATGAATCTTGAGTTGTAAATTATATCTTGTACAGATACATTTCTGTCCATTTTAGTGGAGAAACATAGCTTTTGTTCCTTAAGGAGGCCTTTAGTAAAAATATTTTCTTGTTAAGAAGTTGAAATATGTCAGAAAACATATTATGTTGTGTTCTTGGAAAAATATCCTTTAAATCAACAGGAAAAGTCAAGAGTAAATTTAAATAGGCATTAAGTTCTGTGAACTACAAGCTGTGCATGTACCTAATGTATGGAACCACCAACAAGCAATGCAGTAGCCCAGAGTCTCAGTATCTACTGCAACTCTGGAGTTCAGTGAAAAGACAGACATTACTTGTCCCTGAACTGGTCTTCCAGAGTATTAAAAGTCAGCAACACTAGCCAGTAATAGCTATGCAAATATAGTGATCTTAAAGCAAGAAAGGAAAAAACCTACGCAGTAATAAACAAAAAGGAAGAGTATGTCAAATAATTAAAACCCTGGATTAAAATGACATGAGGAGACAAGTATAACTGAAGACTGAAATATCCCAGTAAACAGTAGCGTACATTTACAGTTCAGGTAACGTAAAAGCAACAGTCAGAATATGCTGAATTTAAACCTTTCTGTAAATCAGTAAGTATTATATTAGCATATGATACAAATATTTATATCAGTAAGATCTAAAAGCTGTAAATATTTTCCACAGATGTCAATCAAACGCACCAGTCAATTGTGATGCAAGCAGCACAGCCCCATCATAACTATAACTTTTTCCTTATCTAAATTTTTTGTTTCTTCATGTTTTGGTTTTCTACTTACAAGAGTTTAAGTGAAAAAATATTTACATATTTTCTATTATGTGTAGCTTTCTCATCAAAATTTTTGTATATTCACTAATCTTTCCACCTCAGGACTGAAGAACTCATTGTCCACCGGAGGACAGATTTACAAATAACAGAAAGAGAACCATGTCAATATTTCAAAAGTCTAATGTGTTCTTCTTGACAGTATCTAAGCCCAATTTTCTTTTCTTTCTTACAATTTGAAATAGCAGCCTTCTCTCGGCACCACTAATTCTGAAATCGGTATTAAAATAAGGAATAGTCTTCTGTTTTTCACACTAATGGCTCCACTCCAGTTGTAAGGAGAAATGCCAGTCAATTAAAGTTTCCATCTCTGGCAGATTTCCCTCAGGTCCATACAAGAAGGAATGGTTCTCCACCAAGACATCTTCCTATGTTTCTAGTCCCATGCCTTCATTTCATCTACATTTCTAAAACAAACAACTATATGTTCCAGAAGACAATATACAATCTTCACTGATGACAATCCAGAAAGTCTCATGGTTACAACTCAGTCACAACAGCTATCATTACCTAGGCTAACAAAAACCAGGGGAAAAAACCCTAAAGAAATCTCACCGCAATCAATGCTTGTACAAATCTGGAGGAATATTTCAAAAACTCAATGGGGAAAAGAAAAACTAACCATTATCCATACCGGGAAAGAGGTAAATACAAAATGGATAGAGAAGGACACTCCCTTGTTAGATTGCAACTGGTTTGAATACATTATTAAAAGTACAATTATAAAATCATTGTTTACAATTCCTCTGTTAATTCCATGCTGGAGAAGCCTCCACAATCCCCATACTTTCCCCACATGAACTCAAGAATGTAACAAAAGGAACGCGCAGTGAAAGTGTGGAGAATTCCTTTGGAAATTAGCAACATTCATGCTGCAATCTGTACCACAGGACTTGACTAAAGTTACATACCTTCACTAAAGCAAGGAGGCAAGTAAAAGTGTAATGAGGAACGCGTCAAAAGTGAATGACCTTGAAGGAGAAATTACGAACTGGCAAGAGAAGCCGAGATTATAACAAGACGACTTTGCACAAGGCTTCAGATATCAAATCAGGAAATGAAACTGGAAGTAGATGACACAGGCTGATGTTCAGTTTGTTCTGGCTATTTCAAGTGTATAAATCTGAGGTTAAATGATTCTTAAACAGTTGCTGAAATTAAAAGAGTTAATCAGAGGAGGATGAGAATAAAACAGGGAGAAAGAAAAGAGACAGAGGACTTGAAAGATGAAATATACACTGTGGAGAAGGTGAGAAGCCAGATAGAGCAGACTTCAACAGAAACAATGAAAATGGACCAAAGCCTTGTGCCAGCCAGCTGCTCAGTTTTAATTCACTATGTTAAGGGAGACATGGACTAAAAAAAAACCCCAAGAAAAGCAACAGAAACCACATCAAGGAGAGTTGGCAAGCACTGGTGTTGATTTTCCAGGGAAAAGTGACAGCAGATCCCCTGGAACTAAAAAGCGTGTCAGGAGACAAAAAGGGGTAGAAAGAGAGACACTGAAAAATGACGTAGAAAAAAGAACAAGTAGGATATGTGTGCCAAATAGAACACACACACATAAACATACAATATAGTTACACACAGATGTATTGCATGAATGTGTTATACAACATACATATACTGTAGATGTGTATGAAATACATACAAGCAGGTATATGTGTATTTTTTATAAACACACCCTCTCTCCACAATGAAGTGCTATAATGACATACCAACACTACCTCTAAACAATATAGTGGAACAATACATCGATATGAGAAATGGTAAATAAGCCTCGACAGAGCACTGCACTATCACAGCATTACTGCTTCTAACAGTAGCTTGGATACAACTATGCAGTGCTCTGAGGAGAATAAAAAACGCCACAAAACAGAAAAAACCAAAAACAACCCCCAAACCGACATGCCTGCAGTGAAGCAGGAAGACTGAAGGACCAGACTCTAAAAAAAAAAAAATCAGATTAAAATCATGCTTCCAAATTTGAAGTTCAGAACAAGTTTGCAGTTGTGTTTTCACTACTGTTCCTTAGTTGGAAAACAAGACAGGAAAAATAAGCTTGGGGGTGGCGTGTGTGTGTGTGAACTCAAAATGATTCCACCGATCCCACTACCACCTATTCTGTACAAAAAGTTATTACCTGATAAATCCTGGGATTTTCCAGATACTCTAGCACGTTTGGCTCTGTGACCGAAGTTTTCAGTAGCTGAAGTGGAGGCACCCTTTAATGAAATTAATAAGAATTAGTTGAGTCATTAGGCAATTTATGAAAACGATCAGTTAACTCTGTATTCTTAAAACAGTAATCTTTACTTTACAATTGAAAACAGAAGTTACCTCCATACTGCTCTTTGTAGGGCAAGCTGTTCTTTTAGGTAGAAGAGTTTTTCTGCGAAGTTGGTATGGACTATTTTGTGCACCAGGACCTGATTCTTCTGCAACCATATCTGCAGGTACATCATCATCTGTCAACACACACACAAAAAAAGGCAATTTGCTTATTGGAACTGTAGTTTTGTTTTATGCCAGAAAAATGCTGCAGAAATTTTCACAGTACATCCAGTCAGGAGGCTGGGGATGAAGTGCTAGAGCACAGAGAACTTCAGAATACACATGGCATAAAGTTACATGAGAACATACACATGAAGTAACTTATGTTTTCCATATGTAAACACCAGCTATACCAAAAACTGCTTAAAAGCAACCAACAAAACCACAAAACCCTAGGCTTTCTGTTTCTCTGCAAGCATATAATTCACTGTGCTAATTCTATCACCTCATTACCTCAAATGTTTCACCTAACACTATCAGCATAACGAGGAACAGTGAAATTTCAATTATTAACCAGATGTTATCAAGAAATCCTTTGGTAAACATGGCATTTAGTACAAAACTCAAGGCAGATTTTTCTTAAACATTTCAGCAATAGCCCAGGCCAGAATACAAATCCTTCAGTAAAAAAGAGGTAGTTTTAAACACATACATTCTGTTTGCCTAAATTATACTTAGAAAAGTAAGAGTATATTTTCTCCCTGCCACTTAAAAAAAAAAAAAAAAAAAAAAAAAAACAAACAAAAAAACACAGAAAGCTTGATGAGCATAATTTTAAGGGTTATTAATTCATGAGTTTCAGTCTTCTGTGTTCATACATTTATTGAACATCCTTGAAACAAGCAAGGAAACTTATCACTGCACACCCTACAACTAGCATCACATTATAAAGTTAGAAGAATTTAAGAAAGGCCAGAACAAAAGCCATCTTTAGAAAATAAGCTGCAGCCCAGCTCCACTTAAGAGGTATACTTTCTGCAGATTCTTAACTGTGAGAAAATAATTTTGGACTTCTTTTTAACTGCTTTCTCATTTTTAAACTGGGTAAAACATGATGTAGAAGTGATAGCCAGAAAAGAAATACGGTAAAGTAAGCACTTTTCCTGAGTATATTAGCATGAAGACAGACTGATGTAAAACACAAAAACCCACGACACAAAACCCCAAAACAGCCCACCATGGAACACCCTACCCTTCAAATATTAAACCACTCTCTTTAAAAAACAAAGAAAAGCAATTTAAAAAGGTCTAAAGATTCCCTTACACTTCAAGATTTTAATCTGATGATTTTCCTAAGGGTTTTGTGTTTGGTGGGTTTTTGTTGGTGGTGGTGTTTTTTGTTGTTGGTTTTTTGTTTGGTGGTTGGTTGGTTTTTTTTAACATAAATTACAAAACACTGCATTTATATAGGATTACACATGCCATCATAGCCCTATTTGCCACATCAGTGACAGCAAACCAACAAAATTCTGAAGAAAAAGCTATTTCAGTGTCCTCCTGCTCCTTTCTTGTCCCAGTTTTTCTTCTACTTTAGCAGGTATCTATAAATTGCCAACTTTGCCACATATCATGAACAGATCACAACACTACCAGGACATCTAAATAGAGGACAGAAGCTGGTAAAAACAAAATTAGCTGGTGGTATGTGTTCAGCTTCAAACAGTCAACTCAGGGCAATCTAAGAGAGTGTCGTCAGCTCATTAATCCACCTGGAAACTAACCCTGTGAGTACCACCTCCACAGTTAGCCTTTCGCCAGCGCAGCAGCTGGTCCAGCTCTGCACAGCCATGAGGAAGGGACGAGACCACATGACTGGGAAGAGCCACCACCCCCTTCTGCAGCAACAGCGCAGGTTTCTAAGGACAGAAGTGAACTGTGAAACGACTATCAAAAAAACCCACCGCTTTTTAAAACAGAGCGACCTCCGTATTTCAGCTCACTCTCCCTGTCTGCTACTTACACAACACACCTCGTAAGCATCTGAATACTCCTCTACCTGTGAAGGCTAAGTATTTATGTATTATGGCTAAGTATTTATGCATTATGCAAAAAACCTAAAGGATATTGATAAACGACCTGCAGAGCATTTTCCAGTGGAGGAGCATCTGGCCCAACATTGCCATCATGCACCTGCAAGAGGTTTCTGACCCCAGAGCAGACCCACTGCATACTCACGATTCAGTTGCCTAGTTTTACCTGTTTCTTTTCATCTCTGATTGCAAATACCCTGGCAATTTAACAAGATATCAGCAGGTGGGAGAGAGCTGCTACAGGAGTGTTCCCAGCCTTCCCTTGCACACCAGAGCCGCAAAGGAGCTGCAGGTCTGCAGTGGGCTCTGCCAGGAGGAATTCAGCAGCCACCACGAGCAGCAAGGCACTCATAGCAAAACACCAAAGCGTACTCAAACATACCTTGTGCTCCCCATTTCTACTTAAGATCAGATACAGTAATTGTGATTTCTGTTGCTAATATCCCCCAGATGCATGCTCCTCAGGGATCTAGAGTATCTTGCCTTGAACCTGTTCCCCTATTTTGCACTGAAGATACAACGTGACTGTCAGAACGGCTGGAGTTTTCCCCTTGTTCCAGACAGTCCGTACTATAGCTCAAAATTGCCACATAAAACACAGCAACAGCATAATGAGCAAAGACGACAGAGGAAGAAAAAAAGCCCCTCAAAGCACAGAATTTTGATCCCTTGGTAGGCGATGAAAAGGGCAGAGACAACCCCCAGGTCAGGTCCTTAGAAGTAAACCAGTGGATGCCACTAAGGACAAAACATATTACTGCTGGAAAGAGAAGGCAGAAGCCTGTGGGGGAAAAGGAAAGTAAAGGTCAGTTTGACTGGAACGCTGAAAGACAGCAGCAATGTATTCATTTTCTTGCTGTGGATTTAGGAGGATGGCAGGAGTCCTGCTCAAAGATCACTTTTCTGGCACAGATGACATCAAGAGACATGCATACATTCACTCAGATTCACAGCAGGTATCAAAAGAATTAAAAACTTCCCTTCTTCCATCCGAATGGTGAGGAAGATGAGGAAAGGGCAGGAGGGGAGCACGAATCCACAGAGCGCTCGGGAAGCAGAAGGGTGCCCAGGAACCCATCACTGCTGAGCAGCACTGGCCTGCAGGCACGTGCCCAGGTGGTGGTGTGCTCACGGAACACACGGGACGGCGGCGGACATCACACCCAGCGACAGTGCTCACGGAACACACGGGACGGCGGCGGACATCACACCCAGCGACGGTGCTCACGGAACACACGGGACGGCGGCACTCACTGGGAAAGAGGAGTGCTTCGGGAACCAAGAGCCTCTGGCCTGACCCTGCTGCAAACCTGCTAATTGCGCACAGGTAATTTGCTGGCTATAGAAGGATAACGAGAGCCGGGTGAGTTAATGACTTCTTTCTCTACTAGCAGGTTTTGTCACACTTCTGAGGGGCTGACCGGCCTCCACATAGATTTCTAACATTTCAGAAAGAACGACGATTGGTAATATTTTTCTAAATGTGGCCTGTGTAGTGTTTCACTTGACAGTAACTACCAGGAAACCTGAAAGTCTTAAGCAATCTGTAACAGAATAGCCTCGGTGCTTGCTTTTAGCCTTCCAGATGCTCCACTGTAAGCTCCGAACAGAGCAACCCAGCTACAGGCCTAGCTTTCACATCAATACTCCTCAAAGGAGTGCAGTCTTCAGGAAATGCATTACCCTTCCCTGAGCAAGCAAGGCACTCGTAACGCAGAAGAACTTCAAGAGCTGAATTTTGAAAATCCTCCCCTAAAAAAAAAACACACTGGCATGACAGATATATGCCTGCTTATAAGTGGAAAAATCAATTCTACAATACAGAACCTCACTGCCTCCAAAATATTTTGAAAAACCCCCACTATTTTAAAGGGTAACAGTATCAGCTACTGCATCTAGTAACATCAATAGAAGCATTATAATTGCATTTGTTGACAGTATAAGTATAAAAGTCAATAAACATATTTGGAGGAATGTGTGTGTAGTGTTAATATCCTCATACAAACACCTGCTGAAATGACTGCCAGATGCTGTCAGTTTTAACCATCAATACATTTGCAGTTTGTAAGAGATTCAATTAAGCTGTCTACTCTGAAATAAATATTTACCTGAATATTTTACACCAATTATATTGTACAGTAAGATAGTACAGTTTCGAAAAAAAATTATGCTTATTGAAAATTAAAAACTTAAGTGCAAGTTGTGACCTGTCAGTGTCACTAAGTAGTATCTTATGTGATAGTTCAAAACAGTTCATGAAACCTGACCCGTAACACTGCAAGCTTTAACACCCACAAAAGACCAGTAAGCACAAATACTTCCAGGAGGGAAAGAAAAAATTAATCTGCCACTCTGCCAACTACTAAAATCAATCAAGACTGTCTTATATTTCCACAAATGCTATGGAATTGCATACTTTTAAGTGTATACGTCAAGAGTACACAATTAACTTTGTTTAATGAACACACTAAGTTACCAAAAAAGTGACAAAGGCTATCAAAATAGTTTATTAAAAAATATATAATTAACTTCTAAAGAAGGTTCATCATGTTTGCACCATCTTCAAAGAAAGATGCACATGTGGTTTCACTTCTACCTTACATGTGTTCAGATAATATTTCCAGAAGTCATCTTGAACGTTAACAACAACTGTTGCAAAGAAAGCAAGGCTGATAAATACTTTTCTGTTTTTTTTTTTTTTAAAAAAGTATTTAAAACCCCTAAAATACATTCTTACCAGAAAAAAAGAGAAAGGGGGGCAGGGGGTTCAAGGGAGGAAGCTCATACACTAAGCTGTAGTGTTTAACCACTTAGTTCCAACACTGCAATTTCACTTTTTTTTTTGTGCTGTTTTTCCATATCTTCCTAAAATGGTGGGGGGGACTGACACGTGGATGGACACAGACGACAAAACAAAAAAGAATTTGTAGTCAAGAGAGGCAAAATGCTGGGGGCGGCAGGTATTCCCAAACAGACAGAGCACTGAAACTTTTCCTGCAGACTGGGGGGTGTGGGGGAATGGTGAAAAACAACCAACCAGTTTTAGAATAGAGCAATCCATATCAACCCGGGAGTAGGTCCTAGAAGAGCACCACTGAAAAACTGACCCATACTGAACCTATTTGAATGAAGTCATAATTCACCTTGCCTATCAAACAAATTCCAACAGTAGCAAGCGTTCATCGTACAGTCTTCAGTAGAACTGGTGCAATTTTGGAATGAAATAATAAACTGCTAAGGCAAAAAAGTCCCAATGCTGTCCATCTTCATAATTAAAAGAAAATCTGATAAATGCATCTAAAAATGTGATCTGATAGAGTTCAGTTGCTTTGGGTAGAGCAAATCTTGCCATATATTTGGCGAAACATGGATAAGGCATACTGCCAACCTGTGAGATGACAGCTCCAACTACCTCGCTGCTGGATTAGCTTAAAATTACAACGGAGAAGACGACACAAGAGGAAAGTACACACAAAACTAATAGCAACAAAGGCAAAATAACTTAAAAGAAGAGAAATACAAGGTGTTCTTTATTTGCACATAGAACAATTGCAGAAACATGAACATCTCTGCTACAAACTGTCAACCCAAAAAAACCCATGGAAAACACTTTCCATAAAAAATTAACTTTGATCTGTCTTTTATGCTCTCACCATCTAATCTATGCACAGGAACAAATAGCAGTTCACTCTTCCCAGGACCACAGTCAGTGAGAGACAGCTCAGCCACCAGGTAAGAAATTCAGCAGCGGGCACAGACATCAACTAGATGAATCTTTAAACTGTGACTATGGAGCGTCAGACTGTCCTTGGGTCTTCCCACGTCTTCACCATTTTTCTTTAGGCAGGAAAAGCTCTGGGAGCGAGCTGTTAAATAAATCTATGTCTCAGCAGTGTGACTGACACTCATCCTATGTCCTTGCAAACACTCCCAACAAGTTGCTGACACTTAAAAGCAGATATAGTACCAAAACCTGAAAGATACCGAGTATAGAAATGGTACATTCTACTCTGTATCTCAAAGCAAAAGTTTCTCACACCAGTAGAAGCTTTCCCATTGATCCAGGGCAACATTTAAGGGTTAGTTTAAATTGGGTATGGCAGGTTGCTTTTGAAGTAAGACCATTTTCCTTTTGAGAGTTATCTGAGCATCTCTCCAAAGAGAAAGCCACTAGCTAGGAATACTACCACACACACACAACCAAAAACCCAAAGGCAACAAACCCAAACTCCAAAACAGAGAAAGATCACATGCAAAGTTCACTGAGCCTGTATCCAACATGTCCTAAAGGCAAGACCATTTTGGTGGTCTTTCACTGTCAAGTTCCACTTCTCCAAAGCGGACTTCAAAAAAACCAAAATAACAAAAGAAACCAACAAAACCCAACCACAAAAGAAACAGAAGGCATGTATACAGCAACTCCATTTTATGTTTAATGTTTTAAAAAATTGGTATTAAAATAAGAGTAGTAGATGAGTTTGCAGCTACTTAAACACAAGAGAGACTTTAATACTATAATATATTTTAATTATCATTAGGGAAAGAAACCCTGCAGTATTTTCCAAGCAATATCCAAAGCAGCTTGACTCACATAAAGATAAAAATCTAAGGGTTGCTCTTCTTGTTAGGTTCTGATGGCACAGGTCAATGAGAAGGATTAATCCCCGACAGGAGTCAAGGCTGTTTGGAACTGGAAGAGAACCAGCAAGGAAAAGACTGTATCAGATCTCTACTCAGAGTAGCAGGCTTTCAGTTTGGGAAGGGGACAGACCTAGCATTAAAAATATATGCTTTCTTAAAGACTGCGGGAAGATCCAACTTGCTGAACACCATATGGAATAAGGAGATTCTGCCTTCTGGGAAGCAACAACTAGACACAATAACCATTACTGACTAGTAGAATATTTTAAATAGACATACAATTTCTTACTGATAATAAACCAAAGATATATGATATAACAATATGCCAGCTTATTGTGATTTTTAACAGTTCATTTGATAAACAAAAATTATGTGGAATCCATATAGGAAAAATTCTAGATAAGATTCTTAAATTCAGAGTGGAAAGAAAGTAATTTATGCTTTAAGCTAAAAGACTGGGTACTTCTATAGAACAAAACAAAAACATAGCCACTCCCACCCCAAAAATCAAACAGTACCTTCTGAAATTTACATTTTAAGCTTTTAAACATCGATACCCAAATGAGTCAGCTTATTACTCTTTGGAAATAGGTCGTGCAGTCATGATGGCCTAAAAAGAGTAAGAACAGATCAGGTGCTCAACTCTGTATTTGCTCAAAAGCGCATGTTAAGTTTTGCAACACATTTAAACGTGTTTTCTACAAAGAAAACTACTACTTCTATCCAGGTAGAGGGTTTCTTAAGGCTCAGATTATTTTTTCTGTTATTCTTAGGATCCAAGGGAAATTTTATCTAAGAATTTAATCTTTTCTCCTTCTCAATGTATTGTGAAACCCACTACAGCATTTTTTACATAGGTCACTAATCAAATGGGAGAGAAAACCCTCCCTCAAAGGTCTGTTAGGTCAACTAGCACCCTCAACATGCTGCATACTAAAATACAGCTCATATACACAAGGCAAAAACTTAAGCTCTTAGAGCTGGCACAAAGCAGATAGGAAGTAAAAAGAGACAACTGGGAAAGATAAACTGGCTGCAAGCCCAAAATTTGTCCCCAACTATATTTCTTTAAAAATTGTCAGCTGTCAAACAGCTACTCACACCTCTGAACCTTGTTCACTAGGGAGTTCACAGTCTACAACAATGTAGCACAAAAACTATTTGTGAACACCAGTTAAAAACCACTCTAGGTACTATGAAGACTACTTTCCTTTTCAGAAACCAAGAGCAAAAAATTATAATTAGGATTTCATGAAAAATTCAAGTTTCTTTCCATCCCACCCCTCTCCCCCAAAAAAGATCTTTAATACCAGGTTAAAGACTGAATTTCTAACCACCCAAAAAAAAAAATAAAATCAAACATTAACATGCATTTTTTATTAGACATAAAGAATAATTGTGCAAGTACCTGCATACTTGAGCTATTTGTTAGATAACTCAATTTAAAGAGTGAAGAAAAAAAATAAATCTTAATTTTTAGAACAAGCAGCATTAGCGCATTTCAAACAATAGCACCAACAAACCAGAATAAGGAGATAGATTTTTCCTTTGGTATTTTTTAAAATTACACTGCTTTCCCAAACTGATGATAACTTTATTACAGCACCGTCTATAACATTTAACAAACTAATAAACAAATCTCCAGGTGGTTGCTTTGCAAGTATTTTATTATGAGAACTTCCCTTCCTGCTTAACAGGCAGCTTGACTCCTGCTCTGACAAGCTCTCATTGAGAAGGGACAAGGATCCCTTTTTGGGTGCATTCCTCATTAATAAAGCAATACTTTCAAATCTGTGGCCTTGCTGCATGGTTCCTTGATATTCCAGTGAAAAAGCTGACCAAGTAGATTTTAAAGGTTCAGGAATATATCGTGTTTAAGAGCCTTTCCTCATTATGCTTCTGAGTGATACTAAAGAAAATAAGACTTCATTGCTACAAGCTGATTATTTCTTTCCTGTCTATTCTCAGTCTATACTGAGTCGAGTTTGCATCTAGGACCAATTTAAATAAAATTTCTACCTGGTCATATTGCTTAGTTTGCTGGAGCAGTCAAGTTACCAGTCTCCAACATCATCCCCCTCTATGGCTGAAATACAGCAACTTCCATCTCATTAAATAAGCACAGCCAGTGACAACAATAAAACAACTGAAAAAGGTTCAGCTATTCCCATTTTATTCTGCATCACAATTGACCAGAAGGACAGTTTCTTATCAGCTGCCATACTTTAACTTCAGGTAGTACTTCAAGGTGCCTGAACAGAGGTGAGAATACAACCCTGTGACCAACACCCTTGGAGCTACCGTGATAGAAACCAACCCCCAAAGAAAAATCCAAACACAATCCTCTTCTTCCTCATTACAAAAATCCCACTTTACCAGGAGGTGGCATCTCAGACAGCAAGAAGTAATAGATTCTCCAGGAGCAACACCGAAGTGACCAGAAGAACACATGCCCTTTGGTACCAGAAAGGAATTACTGAACCAAGCAGTCACCAGCACTTCAAAAAACAAGCAAACAAAAAAAACCCCCACAAACCAGAGAACTTGCTTTCCTGAATTATACTGTTAGCAAAATGGCTAAATACTGATAGGGTGAAAACCTGCCTCCAGAACATATGTATTGGGAAGAGGGCAGACTCTGGCTGGGGTCAGCTGGGACAATTAAGTAAATGAGTTTTATGGAATGGCCATTAAGACAAATCATTATTTCTACCCTGTCTGACAGCCTGGCTCAGACTAGATAACATTTTTCCAAGAAAAATGACATAGCCAGCGTATGTGAAATAAATATGAGATATTTGTGAGGATAGATTATTTCTAATAAGTAGAGAATAGCTGAGCTACGAAGCAGAAAGCTTACGTTCTTTAATTAGAATAAGTCTGGATATTCTTGATACCCATAAACTCTGAAGAGAATGAATTAGAAGTTTGTAAATTCCTGGGTTTATTAACTTCCGGTGGCAATTATTTCCAGCCTAATCTCATCCTGCATGAGTAACTGCCTTTAGCACTGCTGGAACCAAAGAATGAACATGACTGCATTATTTTTTTCTGTTTGAGTTTCTGGTATCTTTGGAAAAAAACAAACAAACAAAACACAGGGGGAAACCCGCAGTACAGGAACAAGTAAATTCAGCGAGAATGTAGAGATTTCACTTAATGCATCTACTATTCACACTTCAAGTTTTCTATGGCCTGTTACTGATCCACTTGCAGAGATTTTCTGTGATTCACAGGAAGCGAAGAGAAACCTTGCTCAGAGAAACATGGCTCCCCTTGGAAGCACAGGAAAGTTCATGTGTACAGCCACATAGCTATGAGCCTCATTATGACTGAACGTTATTGCAACGATTCAAGCATAGCTCCTGTAAAACAATCTCAGGGCACAATTATTTCACCAAATTTTCAGGAAATGAAAGACTCCCACAGATTTCTCTGCTGTAAGCCACATCTGCAGAGCACTACTGTAACACAAACAGGAAAAAAATAACACATGTATCTCCTGCTACTAAGAGTAGTAGCAGATTGGGGATACTTGCCATGCAAAGCCATCTGCCTTTTACGGACTCTGTATCAGAAGTGACTGACATCTATCAATACATTGGCCCGGCTGGAAGCTAGTTATGTCGAGGAGCAGTTTTGATATACTAAACTAGGAATTTCCTAAGGTTCTTCAGAATTAAGAGTTTCTGAAATGCCCATCCTGACAAGGAAAGGCAATCACGGATCTGTCTTGCAGGGGCAAAAAACCTAAGGAAAAAAAGGCAACTAAGATGGAAGGCCAGACAGTTCTTTCTGTGTGCTGGGGGGCAAGGGGGGTACAGACAGTATTATTTCCTCCAAGAAAGAAGAAAGGGGAGGAAAGAATACATTTACAGTACTTTAAAGCTTACTGGGTTTGGCTGTCATTCTTCCCTTTCTGTATCCTACTATTATGTTACGCCAGAGGAAGAAAAGGAAAATAATCATGAAGAACCAGGAACCATCAACTTAAGCATTTTATACAATTTAACGTAACTAGGAAAAGAGATGGTCACCAAGAAAATCTTCCTATCATTCTTGACTTTTTTTATAGATCCCAGGTAACACTTTGTCATAGCCTTCAGAAACAATACAAGCGAACAGACTATGAAGCATGGTTTTCTGGAAAAATCCCTGCTGGTACAGATGGGCAAATACACATTGTACCAAGCAAAGTTTCCAAGCCATGTTCAGCTGCAGTGGCAATTTACAGCAACCGTGAGTCTAGGAAGAAGCAGAGGAACACCAAACAGTTCAGAGGCAAAAAGCTAGACCTTGTAACTTTGACAGCTGGGAGGAAACACACCTTGAGCTAATAATACTCACAGTTTTGGATATCCAAGAGTGTGTCGCTAGAAAAAGATAACTGAATTGCAAAAAGTCAAATATAAGTTCTGCTACCTGTTTCAGCTATTTCCCCCTAACTCACTAACTTTCCCTAACGACATTGCTAATCAACACACAAACTACTTTCTCCTCCTGCCCAAGCACTACAACCAACACTTATGCAGTATTTCAGATGTTGCAGCTGAAACGAAAAAAAACCAAACCAACCTCAAAAAACCTCCATGAAATACCACCATGTTAACAACATGACTAGCAACAGCATACTGAAAACTTAAACACACTACAGACTGGGGAGGAAAACCCATGACCTTAGATCCCCCCAAACTAGTGTTCTTTTACACACCAAAAAGACAGACCCTCTATTACAGTACATAGTTATTTTTAACTTGACTTTCAGCAAGGCTATTCAATGATAATTAAGGCAGAAACATGCTCGCACAAAAAAGAAAGCGAACATTTATTATCCCTGGATCAATCAAAAGTATGTTGCATCTAGTGTACTTTGTAATAAGGCTGAATTGTACAAGGCTAACTCTGGCAAGGTTTGCATGCACCGAGTCAGACTTATCTGATCACTACTTTGCAAACTTTTCTAAATGACTGCTCCTATTATTCTATTACTTGAATTATGAACTCCAAAGTGCCTGACAAGAGCAGGAAAGCATGGCTCTGTTTAACTTCAGGGAAATGACTAAGAAAACAGCGTTTGGAACTATAGTAAAAGCGAGCATCATCAAGATGCGGGAAGAAAATGCTTTGTTACTCGTTACTTATTTGCCAGCATATATGTCATTAAGATGGGTTAAGAAAACTGTCATCGAACTATGTAACACCAGTGTAGTAGGCAACTTCTGATTCAAATCTAAATCTGTTCAGAGCTACAGTAAAAATAAAAAAAATGCTATCAACACCAAACACTGTAGTACTAAGAACAGCCTACCTAAACCCAAGCTGTTTTGAGAAAGGAAACCCTGTACAGGGAACAACCATATTCAAACCTTCTACTCTGGGAGGGAAGCCTAAATTGTTATTCTACCAAGTTTTACAATATTAATACAGTATATAAATACAAAATTGAAGAACGCTACTATCTGTTTTCCATAGCCAACGTGTGTTGCAAAACAAACATCAGGAAAGCTGGAAACAAGGTTTTGTATTATGTGTTCAAGGAAATTGCAGCACAGGGAGGAGACACTGTTCTTCCTTGCCCTGTAGAGTAAGGATCGCCTAAGCACCCCAACCCAGCAGTTAATGCTCTTGGACATCTGGAGGGGGGGAAATAATTACATCCTGATTTTTTATTAGAAAACCAAATGGCACAGTTTTGCTATATTAATCCAAGTTTCTACCTATGATGTTTATTTTCTTTCCTTCTAAACAGAACTTTTTTTTCAGCCATGTTTATTTGTAAAGACACTTTTTTAAAATGTAAATACACTGTGTTAATTCTATAGACATTAGTTACGCAGCTAATTCCACAGCATTTCACAGCCACTCTACAACACTCACCTAGTTTTAACTTCCCCTGTTTTCAGCTGCAATGGAAACATGTTGTCAGATGCAGCCTGATCATGTTATTTTTACCATTAAAAGCAGTATCATGCATGAAATGCTGCATCAATGACCTTCTAAAAGCTTTTTCTAAGCAGCTATTAAATTTCTATTAGTATTTTCTATTAGCACTGTCATCTCACATTGTGAGTAGCTCTTCACATGGGTTTATGTATATATTTGAGTGTATTCAAACTTCAGGAAAAAAATACATTTTTAACACATAGTACAACTGATTTTGACAGAGGAACTCAGTTTTCAGTAAAACATCAGAGACTAAAACACCTGCAGCTGCTAAGGTGTGTAGGGGTGGAGGGCAAGAAAATCAGTCTATTTGGCTGTCTATTATGTCTTTTGGCAACTAATTACACCAACGCAGATACATTTTTTTTCTCTCTGAGAAATTCTGAAATAAAATGTAATGGCAGCTTAATTCAAGAGTTTCCAAATTGAGACCTGTTTGCAGTGACTGCTCTCAAGTCTAAAACTTGGTGGATTATGCCCTGTATCTTGAACTATTTTCAACTGCTGACATTTTCATTTAAAAAAATAAATAAAATATAGCTTCTTTTCTTGGCATTTCTCAACTGTTTTTTCTCATGGTCCCGATTTGGCTAAAGCTCTGTTATACTAGACAATATGGAAACATCATCTTAAAAAATATAAAAGCCTTTTAGAGTCCCCTCTCCCAGCGTAAGCTTGGTTACCCAAGAGTAAGCTTAATGCAGAAAACAGAGAAGAACAACTACTTCTTCATATTGTCTACGATATCCAGAAATAAGTGTGGAAAGTTTTCAAAAGGGATGTTCTTCCTCTCTCCACTACCTTTTATGTCCTGTCTTTCTGTCTATCTACAGCAGAATCCCCAACTTGGCCTTTTCTTAAACAGGTCCTCCTCCTCGTGCACCTAAACTTCCATTTTGTTTAGTTCCACAGTTGTGGATATTCACCCATTTTGAGAGCAGACAGAATCGCTCTCTCATTTACTCCATATCCATTTTGAAGCCCTGACCTACCACGCTTCCTACAAGCTCCCTATGATTTGTCATGCCTGAGGATGGTAAGTTTCTATTTTAAAAACTATTCCAAAATAACGTGCATCGACTGCAAAAGCTGTTTGAATACATGCAACAAAAAGCAGTGGGGAAATAGAACGGTTGGAAAAAGAATCAAGTAACACAAAGCCCCCTCCAGGCTCTCAAAGCCCTTCACTACACACAGTAATCCTGTGTCGTGAGCCACTAAAATACAAATTGAAACAGCTATCATAACTCTTATGCTAGAAGGCCACAAGGACCTAAACAGGCTTAAGAGGAAGAAGGGTTCTTTATCACCATGCCAAAAAATTAAAGATGATCTAGAAGACTGACCATCTTAATATGCAACTTCTCCTTTCATGTCTGGATAGTTCTATCAGTATTCATCTGCCTCATGTACTTTTTCTCAGGCATATACACAAAGCAGGGTATTTAGAGACCAAGACACTTTGGAAAGTCAGCGGACAAAACACATGCAGAAAAAAACAAAATCATTAAAACTCCTTTTCTGATTATTTCATCTACATTTCCCAGGTATGGGTTGTTGGTGGTTTTGGTGGTATTCCCCGCCCCCCCGAGAAAGAATAGGGAAAAAAATGGAAAAAGACTATGTAGTGTTAAAAGATGTCAAAAGATGGCAGCTACCCCATAGGGAGATTCCCCTCCCCCCCACGACTAGTGCTGACTCTCCCTTTACCCCCATTACTCCCAACAAGCCTGCACAATTTGATCCTGTCCCTTTTAGTACTTCTTAGTGTTGATGGAAAGTTAAACAAATACATACAGAAAAGAAATGTAGCTGTTTGCTGTCAAGGCATTCTTCTGTAGACAATTTTAAGATATATATATATATATATATTAAAATTTATCTTAAGAGAAGAGTCACAGGTGTACAGCCCTGGAACAGCTCCAGACATGCTGATCCAACAGAAAAGATAAACACCACTCATTTAGCCAAACTAATTTTCCTTAGTACATCAACAGACCAGGTCAGTTGCAATACCTCAGTTCAGGAGAGCTGCCACTTCATAGTATTAATTTATTGTAGTTTTTAGGTCATCTGACTATATCCTTAAAAGGCTGCAGGCATAAAGAGTATTAACATGAAGAAGAACATCATATTACAAACAAGACAGATGGCTAACAAACCTTCAGATAAGTTATGTATGACAAATAATCTTACAGATAATTATCTCTTCTGGAGAACAAACTGCTCAAATATTATTTAAAGTAAAACCAAAGACGACTTTGGCTCAAAGCACTGCAAAAGTTCACCTAGCTTAGAGCTCTACACAAATAAGGTAAGAAAGCATTTAAGCACTGGAAGGACATTATAAGAAAATTTTCCAACTGAACATAAAAAGCTCCCCACCCCCACTGTGAGGGTGACTGAGCACTGGCACAGGCTGCCTGGAGAGTGTGTGGAGTCTCCAGACCGTGAGCTCTTTCCAAGGGTGCCATGGTTTTGCCAATATGGCTTGAGCTCGAACAAGACAATAAGCAAAAGATCAGCAACAGATATTCCATCCATTTTTGAAGGATCACCAGAGCTAGGAGCCCAGACCCCCTAAACAGTCAGCAAAGGGAGAAGGTACCACCAGAGAATGATTCATTCCTTGCTTGACTCCAATATTCCCATGAGGCAGGCAACAGCTCTCCCACTCCTGCTGAACATATCAAGACTTTTAAGTATTTTACCCTCTAGATTTCCAATTACATGGCCTCACTAGTACACTGAAGCTCCAAACCACCTGCTTTTACCCAAAGAACGCTTTGTTATAAAACCTCAGCCCATTTTCACCCTGCTGAGTACTCCACACATCCAAAAATCCCAGATATTGTGACATCAGGACAGGAATGCAGACCCACAGTATTTTCAATGATACGCCCGTAAAACTACACAGCTTTACACAGCTAAATAAACATGGATGTCTTCTACACTGGCAAGTGTTACTATGTGAAGCAGTTGAAGAATCTGTACCAAAATGTATTTTGTCAGCAAGAAACCTATTATGAAGGGGTAAGAAGAATATTTTAGGTTAAGTCAAAACGTCCTCAGCACAGTGATTTAAAGGTCTGATTATAATTAAAAGTACTAAAATATATCTTGTTAAAGTGTTCTGCAATTATAGAAACTCCCTTCTTCTGGTAGATATCCTTATTCATTCCCAACTGTTAGCCTGTTTCATTTCATCATCTTCCTGGTCCAGTGGTATGAGGGGGAAAAACACTACTACCAAGTATTTTGACCAGGAGTTAGGTTGCAAAATGTCACAGGGTACTTCTACACACTTGACCAGATGAGTGAAATATCACCAAGCCTTTACAACACACTATGTTCAATCACAAAACAGCTACAGGGCTAGCAACTGATGAGGTATTTGTAAAGAAAAAACCCAACTATTTTAGGAGTAGTAGCAACCTGTTTACAAAATTGAATGCTGGTTAGTAACTGATCAAAACATCACTTTGATCTTTTCTGTGGTTTTTTTTTTCCTGTGTTTGTTTTTTTTTTCCTGTAGATATAGTTAAACAATCTCAAAGGTAATCTGCAGAAGTTTTAAACGGGAGGACTCAAGCTGCTTCCCTCCTCACCCTTCCACATTATTTTCCAAAAGGTAAAGAGATATTTGTGATTACCCTGGAAGGTGGGCATGAAGACAGCCACCCAGAAATAAAGAAACTGCTGCCTGACCATGTGATCTCATTTACACTGCTCAAACCTGGTTATAAGAAAAATAAAAGCTTTGATTACAGAGCTATAGGGAAAGTTTTACCACTTACCACTGGAGTTGAGAAAAAAAGTGAGACAAACATACAAGACATACAACAGATCTTCCTTAAGAGAATTTCAAGATCAGGTGCTAGGGTGGGAACAAAGCAGTGATAACCTCCCACCTTTGCTCAGAAGTAAAGCCCTCTTGGGCATGGCGACCCAAGCAGAGGCTCACAGTCCTGCCAGGCACGTACCCCTGTGCTGTACACACTGAGCTCACCCATGGCTCGGAAAAAATGAGCGTCCAGCAGAGATAACTGCAGCAAGCTAAGCTCCCTTAGCTCTCTTCCTATCCCCATCTCTTGCTCTTCCAGTCATTTCTGTTTGTGCCAGGATGGATGACGTACTTGACTTACAAGTACCACCTACTTAAGGGTGGATATTCAAAATATTATGTCCCCCTGCCGTGTCTTTCATCTGAAATGAAATACTTACACTACTACTGTACACCATCTTTGTACAAATCTGCAAGTATCCTCCTGGTACAAACAAACACACAAAAAAAAAAAAAAAAGAGGCATTTCATTTTTCCCCCCCATAGTACTGTTTTAGGACATCAGTGTTTAAAGAAAAATAAAAATCAGGAAGTGCTACTGTGCCAGTTCATGGTTTCAAGGATCTTTGCAACTGTATATTGAAGTATGCTAGAACACATGCTGGCTGAACACACTGAAAGACTCACCTGCTAGACAAGATCACACCAGCTAGAAAACCAGAGTAATAATACATTCAACCTCCTACACCTTCACTCTAAATTACAGTCAATTTGCTAAAAGTGAAGCCACACGCAATCACTCTACCTTACAAAGTATGTTCTCAAACTAATGAATCTACAGACTGCACTAAGATGGTTATATAACATCCACAAATTGAATTTATTTTCCTGGCCCTATTTTCTGTCAATCCTTGTAATCACTGTCTTAGTTTCAGTTTCCTTCAAGTCATCCTGTCACAGTTTCACCTGTTCTGAACTTGCCAATCTGACACACCTGTAAACTACTCAATTGTTCCACTGTTATTAATTTGATTAATTTGCAGTAGCACCTGGAGACACAGCCAAGTTAGTCACTTAGAACACTTAAAGGAGAGGGGGAAAACCCACGCTATTTCTGAAGAGCTCACAGACACAGTTGCGAGCAAGACAGAGAACCAGAGAAAGCTAAGACACAAAAAGCAATCATGTTGAGTTTGTTTTCACAGAGGCTTATACCTCCATACTGACTGTACAATGTTTTGGGGTTACAGGAACAACACTCACATCTCTGTCCCTGCTGGCTTGCTTACAGTCATCTCTTCTCCAAGTTGATCATCTAGGAAGATGGCCACGTCTGTTTAAGACCTCTGCCTTCAAAGACATGCTTGAAACTGTTGGAGCCAATCCAGAACTGGCTGCTGCCATCTCAACATACTCTACCTGATTCATGACCACATAAATGATTAATGTCTTCCAAAAGTAGGTGGGGAGGCTTTAAAACATATAGCTGCTTATATTCTTTCAGACATCACTGCTATACAGCAGGGGTATTTTCTATGAACCCCGTTGAATTTAAATACTACTGAAAACTGCTAGTGACTATAAAGGAGCACCTAGTGAACTACAGTTTCCAATTTTCAACCTGAATTACTTTACCTCATGCTAATGCTTAGGAGATCAATTCAGTACCACAAGCCCTTAATTTCATTAACCCCACTAACCCCACATTTTCCTTTACTGAACTTGCAAACTACACAGTCCTGCTCATTACTGTGCAACTGAAATTTTGATAGAATGGCCACCTTTTCCCTTCACCCCCCAAAGATAATGAAAGCATGTTGATGCCACGCAAGCATGCATGTGTTTCAGGAACATATCACGCCCAGAAGGTCTTTGGGCAGCAGTTATGCTTGTGAAGAACATCCACACAGCCCATGGTTTCTCTATGCTGCAAAGTAAGGGCTGGACAAGCAGGCATTAGTCAAACCCTGAGAAACCTAAGGCTTCCAGCCAGTGAGGCTAGAAGGGAGGCTACTTTGAAACACAGATTACACCTTGAAGAACCCTGTCAGTGTACAGTAGCTGGCTGACAATATTGCACCTCCCCCCCCCCCCCCCCCCCCCCCGATGTCAGAGCATATGCCACCATTGATGACTAAGTGACTAAGAAGTAAGGAGCACAAAGAAGTTTTGGTGCATCAGTCAAACCGTGACTGAAAAACTATGAAGCCTGACGTCAAATCAGGCTGCTATTTTTGAAGTGTAATACTTAACAGCCAGTGAATTGTATCATGTCAGTGCTGTGTGGATTTCTGATACTGGTACAAGATGAGAAACAGGCCAGAGCCTGAACTATGATGGAATTAATCTTTTATTTCCAGTCGATGGGCACAATGGACACTAGTAGCAGACAGATGCACTGAGCTATCTACCAGTTATATTCTGGGAAAATGTTATGGTAGCTAGAAGTGTCCAGTTATAACCAGAAATAAACACGTAAGCAAAACAGACATCACCATAAAAATTTATTTCCATTAACAGACACCTCTCAAAGATGTTTATAAAGTATAAAAACAAAATTCCAGAAAAAAAATATTTCACTTTATATCTCAGACTCTCAAAGGACTTACAGCAAGTTCTGTCTTTGGTGGAGGAAAGTTCAAGACCTCTGTCACAAAATAAGAGCTACGCATGCATGCATACAGATTCTAGATAATAAAAAAGAACCTTAAAAACTAAGAAGTGCCAGAGCCTGCTTCATTCTGCTCCTGTCCTTTCACCTTTCCTGCATGATTTGATCCTGAAGAACTCCAATGCTTCAGCAAACGCTGGTCAATGCCAACAATTCAGCACCAATCCAGTACTAACCATCACTTCTAAAGGCAAGTGGTTTTTATTGACCATCCAGCATCTTTACCTTGATGAGATCCTCTCTAGAGCTCCTAAGTCTCCCTAGAAGAAGACCTGGCATGCAAAGCACCTACAAACTGATGATACTACCTTTTACACAGCCATTCCATATGCCCCATCCACTTTCCCAGCAGACCAATACCTATCATAGGATAGTGAGAGTATAGAGTGCAACCTATCACAGTAGTTTCAAATCTTGTGCGTGCAGAACGTATAGGACACCGTTCATTTGGAAGCATAAAAAGCCCCCGTTACATAACTACACTCATCCAATCTGTTGTATCTGAAGTGCAAGCGTAGCCACAAGCAGATTCAGTATCGCTGAACACTCAAGCATCCTTCACGAGCTGTTCTTAAACCACAAGCGTTCAAAACGTTTTTAGCAAGTAAAATGTATTTTGTGCACTTAAAAATATTATGCCACATGGGTCACGAACACAGTTAAATCCAGCCTACTAAGTACATGGATATTTTCCTCCACTGAACTAAGATATGCGGTACTTGTCAACCATTAATTATGCTCCATCCAGAACAGCATCCTTAGGTCTCCATTCACTGTTTGTTTTTCCACTAGCAAAACTGGGATATTTTAAGTGTTCTAATATGCATCAAGAATATTTTACAAGTAGTGCACTGAGCTTTGCCACACTCCCCCCGTACTTGGATTGAGCACATGGAGTATTAGCCATCTTTGTTATATTCATGCTCAACATAGCCACAAAAATTGTCTTAAGATGTATTCTAAACAACTGTCAGATTGAATTCCTGAAATGTTTATTCTCAAACTATGGCTAATTTAAAAACAAACTGTTCATATTCTATAGCTTGAATAAACATTTTCTATGTAAATACAGTATATTTATTGAAGCATTTTGTTGACAATTTTATGACTATTTTATACAGAATACAGATTTTAAAAGTAATTATTTAATAGTATTTATTTCCAGCAAAGATCATGTCTCACCATTCTGAAGTTAATTCAGAAGTTTTCTACAACGAACTTTACCCTTTTTCCTCCACATACATCATCTGGGTATAGCAGAGATACCGATCCAAGTATGCCATTTGGGTTAGCTTTCTGGGGGTTAGTAGATTACTGGGGATTTTTATTCCCAACTTCAAAGACTAGTATATTGGTAGGAATGAGTATTCCTTCCAAGAACTTTCTACCTCTGTTAAGGAGCAATGGCTAGTTTAATTTGCCGAGAACCATAAATCCCTTTGCAGAAGACTCCCTTTTTTTTGCAACATGAAAACCGAAAAATTCTACTACCATCTTGCCTCTTCCACATTTTCTTCATCTTTTGCTTACCTTTTCCTCATGTACCCTAACAGGAAGGTGTGAGAAGCTATTTGCCCTTTGGTTTAGGCATCTAAAATATTTTTCCATCTGTTCTTTAAATAACCAGTACCAGTACAAACTTTTTAATACAGATAACCTTATCTAATGCAAAGCTTCTGTAAAATCTGAGGGTTTAGTGTTTTGGACTACAAAATTCACTTGCAGAAAAAGCCACAGAAGGCAGCAAAGGAGGATTCCAGACCTATGGATCTGTACACAAAGTGACCGCCACAGCGGCTGTGGCTGGCTCCCAAACATTTCAAAAAGTTTAAGGCATAAAGCACAAATAAGAGGATGAAGCCTTCGCAGCACAATTCTCCAGTATACACTACCTCTTTAAGATTCACTTTTATAATCATTTAGGCAAAGAAATAAACATACTCCAGAATACATCTACCCATTTCTAAAATTCTCTCCCTTCATTTCCTTCTCATTGAAACTTAACAATTTAGCCTTCACCCACCTATCAGTAACAATATAAAACACCGCTAAGATCTTCTCTGCCTTTTCCTCCTCATCAAATTGCATTTGCATCTCTGTCCACACCTAGGATGCACCCAACCACTGAGTTACTTCCAGTTTTTGACCACAAAACAGACTTCTCCAAGTGAGGTTGAGATGCCTACATTTGGTCATTCGGTTTTAAGGGCTAAAAGAGGCTGCAGGACAAGACACCTGCCCTGAGTCAGGACACTTACCTGCAGTTGATTCTCCTCTACTCCTACCATCCTTAATTGCAAAATTATAAACCTCTCCCTCCTCAGCTGTCAACTGGTCTCCACAGACACAGCTGGGAATAGATAACCTGAAGTCTTTTTCAGTAGAAAAATAATCTGCTTCACTTGCATGGTATAGTCAAAGTCTTGAGTTTCCAGATATCCTCATCCACCTACTTTTAGTTACCCAAGTGTGCACATACAGTACATGCGAATAAGGCAGCTATCACAATAAAGACAACAAACCCAAATACAATGGCATGGGCAGGAATACGAAACAGGAGACACCAGCCAAATAAGCAACCCAACACAGTCAAGGGAATCCATCATCAATGCAAGTGCTGTGACATGTCCTCTCCTACTGAAGGAGCATTCAAGTTCTTCAAGGCTAATAGCAGACATAAGTTGGAAATGGAAAAAAAAAAAACCCACACCCAAAACCGAAACATTAACCACTCGGAGTTTAGGTTATAATTTTAAAAAAAATATATTGACCTCTATACTTATTGCAATTAAAAATAAAGTTCTGTAAGGAAGAAAAAAAAAAAACCTACCGCTTTTTTGTTCTACACCCTCCAATTCTCCTGAATGGGGGCTGGAAGGAGAGGAATTACTCAAAACAAACTTCTAAATTCTTATTTTCTAGTAATTTCTCCTGTAGTTTCAGCAGAAGGAACTGTTATTCCTACCTTCTTCCCATCACCAACCCTCTCACCCACAAATAAAGAGCTCTGCTGGTGCTAGGTAACAGCTGTATGTCACACTGATATCTTAACTGAGACGAGGACGATACAGCAGTCTGTGCTACTCAAAGCACATACACAGACACCATGTATGAGAAACAGTCCACAGGCAGCTCTAGGCCTTGCATACAGGCAAGAAGCTGACAACTCCTTTAAGCAATATGCACCTATTACTTTTAACAAACATACAGAAAAGCAATTCACATATATCATGGGCTCCCATCTGGTACTAAGTAAATCATATAGCAATAACATACTAGATACTTTCTAGATCAAGTGCACTAGTCAAATGCAGTTATCAGAATTAAAAAAAATAACATTAAACATTTATAACCACCTAGACTGGAAGAGTAAAAGTCATATGTAGAGACTAGATGTACTGCCAGGCAGTAAGCTGTGGAATACATATAATTAAAGCATACACAAAACAGTATTATGCTAACAAGACTTTACGAGCAGCAGCCAGGTAAAAAACTAAATCCATCTTTCATTGCAGCAGACTCTTCTATGTTCCAAGGGCAAGAATAATTCATGCTACATGTGGTGTCACCTATTAGCCAGAAAATGTCAGAATTCCTGCAACATGAACAGCTGTGAGAAAACATAACAGATTTTTAAAATTTTTTTTAATCACATTTGACACTTGAGAGCTAGTGCCCTCAAACCTAAAAAGTAAAATAAAAGAAGTCACATGCATTTCAAAAACAAAATCCAGTTTGGCTACTTTGGCTTAGATTTTCAGGCAGAAGAAAAAAGCCTTTTTAAAGTATTTGTGATGGTGTTCAGAAACTGTGGCTATGAAGAGCAGCTTTCCTTTAATGAAAACTAATGAATTGTGGCTAGTATCTGCAAACTTTCAGCTATGACAGTGTTGGGAACGGAAGAAAATCATACAAAGGGAAAATGTCTACAACCAACACAGCAACAAAATTGCTAATGACAGAAGTGCCAAAAGAGACCTGGTTTGGTGCCTTTAGTGGATAAACACAGAGCTGTAGACATCTTGAGTAAAGAGCAGTTCAAAATGAATTTTCATCTTCTATGAAGCCAAATCTTACTGTGAACTAGTTGCTCCCTGTAAATACAGGAAAGCTCTGGATTCCCAAAGAAGAGACTTGAGACAGAAGAGGGGGGGGAAAAGTTGTACCACCACCACATTCTCCCCACTTATCACTACAAATGACACTGGAAACAAGAGACCAATGTGTATTAAAACACAAGCTAAAAAAACATTAAAAAAATAAATAATAATACCAGGACTCCACAGCTTCTGCCCCATGCAATGGGACAGCCTCAGACAGGACAGCATGGTTGCCAACACAGAGATGGCTCTAACTGTACCATGCCTCCTAATAGAATAAAGATCAAAATCAAGGCAACTAAGTCAAGGGCTTGAACATTTCAAAATACAGACAGTATCAGGCAAATCCCTCATCAGAAATAATTACACTGGAAGTAATTTTGAAAGTGCCACTGAACTTCGTTCTCCAGTATAAACGAGAATAATAGTTTGCCATTGCCCCTTCTGGTACTTAAAATTGTAACTTTTCATTCCTAGTCTTCCCCCACCGCCCAAATCAACCATGTTTTTCAGACTGAAATGTACAGAGAGCTAAATATAATTTCCTGGAAATCTGAAGCAATTAAAGACTTCCACCACATCTGAGAGCAAAAAAAAGTTTCCCATCAAAAATTTGCTTTCACCTAGCAAGTGTCATAATTTAGTAGGACAGCTCTACAGAAAATTTTAATTCCAGACTCTTCTCTGAGCCACACGTAACAATGAGGGGATGCTTCAGACATGCCCTACTGCATGTTCATAAGACTCAAACCATAACAGCCTGGTGGCCCTACCAATTATTTCTAAACACTGGAAAGGCACAACGAGCCCTGAGACAGATTCTGAGACCAAACCAGTGTCTCCTACCAGCACAAAGTCAGTAAATGCATGTTGCACATATTCCCTTTAATGGTCTCTGGTCTACTGGGCATGCTAGAAAACTGGAAGAAGTGGACGGAGCACATGGATGCCACCTACCATCACCTTTATAAAGGTCCTTTTAGAGCAGCCAGCAGCTGGTTTAAGTTAGAGCAGAGTATCACCTGTACCAGTCCAGACTGACTGAGGACTAAGAATCCATTATTAAAGTTATGCTGTTTCCTGCCCTCTACCCCCAGCATATCAGGTGGCTGCATGGGATGAAGAAGTAGTAACAGTTAGACTTATGCAAGAGCCAAGTGTAAAATGCTATCCTGGGCTCCCGGAGAATTCCCAAATTCAGTAAACCATCAACTTCTTCCGGGTCTTGAAAAATCAAGAGCAAAAAATCCAATCAGCCAAAACCAAAGGGATCAGCACCCCAGTTTCTGATAAAAATATTCACAGCATTTAAAATTAAAAGCTATATATTGTTTGACTGCCAACTGCAGTGTACTCTCCCACTACTTATTTTCTCAGCAGTCACCTTTCATAAACCCACATAGTCTCCCTCAGATAAAACGATGTTCTAAGTGTTTTTTCTCTCTCTCTGCTCACAGCAATGTGTCCATATGATCAGTACCATTAAGAGTTACCGCATCCTTACTCAGGAGCCTCTAAGATACAGTTTCTAAAGAGCTACTACAAAATATAAATGTTTGAATCTTCCACAGGATCCTTTCTGTAGGCTGTCTCTGAAATATATTTCCTTCAGTATTTGTGCTTTTACAATGTAACACTGCATTTTAGCAAGAAGGTACCATTTTCTTATGCCCTATCTATGGTTCAACACACCCACAGGCACACCTATGGCTACACAACTGTCACATATTGGATCTCCAACCCGCAAGAAAAAGGCTATAGGAACACAGAATGCAGGTTATACAAACTTAATTTATTCTCACAGAAATGCCCACTGTTCCTCTTGGGATTTTTTAAGTTAATTGCACAAACAATTAAGGCAACCCCTACTCTCTTCCTTACCCACAAATAAGAGCTCTGACTGACATGCAGTGGCAAATTAAAAAAAAATCTGCCAGCTGAAGCAAGCCTCAACCCTGCCAGCTGCCCCTTAGAATACAAGTTGTTGCCCCAATGACAGATGGCCATACAGCTCACGTGGCAATTCAAGAGCAGCTCCAGTTTTCAGCCTAGCATAATTAAGCTGGCCAACTGCAATTCCCGTTTACCTTAATATGCTGCCCTGAAAGATTAAAGCACCACCGCAACCTTATTTTGAGCTGTTCAGTGATCTTTGTCTTGAAGAGGGATCAGCTGGGAACACAGGACAAATGACAACTGAGAGAAACAACTCCCAGTTCAAGTACCTGTTTTTACCCTGGGAGAAGCTGAGCACTGAAATAAGGTCCAGAAGGAAGACGGGTATTGTATCAAGAGAGACTGTATGGTTCAGAACTAGACTACCAACCCCCGGAACCCAAGAGCATCATGTTCAATTCTGTGCCTTGCCGCAGATGTGGTTTCATGATAAACCAATTTAGGAGTAGAACACTACCAGGAAGGAGAGCACAGACCTTTTCCCACCACCTCCCTCACGCAACATTCTGTGATTATACAGGTGCACTGTCACCAAAACCTACAGAGGAAGCAGGAAAGCCCCACCAAGAACATCCCTTCTGGTGTCCATCTGCAATTACACTGCTTAAACCAACGGTGAAACTGTGCTTACAGACCTCCCTGGTGACTCTGGGCAAGTTATGTCATTTCTTTACGCTTTCATTTCCCACTGCTGAAGTCAGAATGATGGTACTTTGCTACATCCCAGGTGTGCAATGAGGACAGCTACAGGCAGGAGTGAAAGCTTACAAGACACAAGAGTACTGCAAGACAAACATCCAAATCAGTAAAACAAAGGGGACCCTTCACCAGTACCTGAAAGTACTCCAGGCCATCACCAGAATCACTGTTAAGAAATGGTGGGATAAAAGACATTTCCCCACATTTACTGCAACCCCCAACATAAGACCTTCAGGCAGAAGGGAAAGATTAAAACTGAGTGCCACTGATTAGTATCTTTTTACACCACTGAATGCTTGAGCAGCTTTTTCCCCTAAGTAAACTCTTTCATATACAAAAATAAGGATTTCTGTAAAGAAATCAGCAAGTCAGGAACCTACTGGACTAGAAACTGCTCCTTAGCCTCACTCCACCCACTGCGTTACTGTTATTAGAATTAGTGAAAGAGGAAACAAAGAACCACCAAATTAGTCCTCTCACTTTAAAGAAAAAAAATTACATATGCACACATACATATGAGCCTATTCTTAAAAGAAAAGTCACTAGAAAAAGTAATTTCTTATTTCATTTAAATCCCCAAGATCATTAAGTCTTTTACAGAGACTTTCACTAACAGGAATTTTATCTAGGTAGGGATACTTTGCCAGTTAGGTTTGGAGAAAGGGATACTTAAGAATTTTGTTCCACATATGTGAAAAATATCTGATTGGGGCAAGGGAGAGGAGGCATGCCTTGGGAGGAAATATATTTCTTATCTGTATTAACACAAAAGGAGCAGGTTGATTTGATTTTTATTTTTTTAACTAGTCTACAAAACCAACACAAGCAGGATTTGTGGACACCAAGCTCTCAAATCTTGCTATTCTTATCTATCCCTGTTTGCCCCTTTCTCAAACCATATTTTGATTTCACAAACTAGAGGAATTAAAATTCATTTTCTGTAATATATTTGGCCACTTCTGCAGTACTAGAAGAATTTGTTGGGAAGAGAGAAAATATTTATTCCAGAAATCTTACAAAAGAACACCCAGGCTCATGGTAGCTGGAGGAACTGCTTAACAGACACACAGCATTTATATTACTAAAACACATAACCTGCCTGCTAACAGGACCCTACAAACATTAAAAAAAAAAATATCATGGTGAATGTTTAACACAGTATATAAACAATTTTAGTGACTACACCTAAATAAAAACATCACGAAGATACTGAAACAGACCACTTATTCAGCTTTTCTTACTATTTATAACTTGCTCATTATGGAAGTGGTAATTATTTCCACCACTCAAGTGACAGAAACAGTTGAAAATTTCTGCCATCTCCGGCCATTACAGTACTGCTTCAGCAGGCTATCTGTTAGCAGCGGCAGGCAGAGGAATGCTGGACGTCCAACCTTGCTGCTCAGGAAGAAACACTGGGGTGGCACCCAAAGTATATCCAGCCTGGCACTGTGTTCAACTCAGATTTCAGCATGCTCAGTGTTTCAGCTACTGTTCTTGATTTTGCATCATTGTATAATATTTCTAAATCTTACACACACACAAAAAAACCCAACGCTGACAGCTCATAGTGCTCTTTGTGGTTCTGGTTATCAAGATGACTGAAATAAATGAAAAACTACACAGTCAGTCTGTTGGGATTTACCCAAGAACATGGTAATGAATCCACTCTTACAGCATCAGTAGATGGCAGGTATTGCTTGGCAGGCCTTTCAAATACAGAAGTTAAAAATCATGATTTTTCCACACGCTACCTATTTTTAACTTCCACTGTATTAATCAGCATAGGAGCAACGCACAGCAGAATGCACTCTCAAATCTTCAGTTTCTTGAAAACACAGGCTGAAAAAAATCATGGTGCGAAAGTGAAAACTGATCTTAAACTGGACTATCACATAGTATCAATATTGAAAATTTCAAATAGAATTTTGTTTAAAATTCATCTTCCATTATTTTCCCTCCACATTTTTACAAATAAATTAACACTTTGTGTTTTCAGCCCATTTACAGAAACTATAGCTCATAGCTATACTAAAGCAAGAAGCCCCTAAAAGATAAAGATTTCATCTTTAGCCTGGCCAATGTATTATTTCCCTTTAAAATTACATATTAAAGCTATTTTGTCTATAACTGAAAATCAGAATAATTTCACCTCTTACTCTTCTCTGGCATTTAAAAAATAGGTTTAGATGAGACAGAGCTGGCAGTAAACATGATTCCCTGTTAACGCAATGTTAACAAGCTCAGATGTTCAAACGTTACTTGGACAAAATGGGAAATCCAACAGCACACTGACGTATACTACGGCAACTTCTGAACAGAGCTTCATTAGACACCCACTGAACCTACTCTGGTATGCCTTTTTCAGTTACTTAAACCTTTTAAATTAAGGTAAAACTTGACAAAGGCAAGCATCCATACTGATACAGTCAAGTGTGTCAGCAGGTTATTGATCACAAACTGCTGATCAATGAGCAGCTGCCGGTAAGAAATTTGACAAGATATGAAAGGTCTGAACTCATTACCAAAGGCCACCTGAAGTCATTCAGATATTACCTATTATCACAATCACACCCATTCTTATTCTAATCATCCAGATAGCAACAGCAGCCCAAAGCATTTATCTCCTGCCCTCCTGCTAGTGCTTAGCTAGCCGAATGACTGCACAGCTCATGGTGAAGGAGGTTCTCTCGACAACAATCTCAAGCATATCCCTCAGAAGCTCAGTTACTATATGGGCTTTGCAGAAGCTCCAAATGGATACGAATAAAATGGTTCTGTGACAGAACCCCCACTACTCATTTTCATAAGCTGCAGCCACCCTACACCTTCAGTCTTGCAACTTCCAAGGTCATAACGGATGGTGCTCAGCTACCTCCTGTCCCTATCCACGACCTTGACTTGGGCAGCTGCAGTCAATACAAGTCAAAACAGAGCAAGTGAAGTTCCAGAGTAAATTCTGGTTTATTTTTAATAACTGATCACGAATGACTGTTGAAGAAGGTGAAGCCTTCTGCCAAAAAAGATGGCCACAGATCCTACCACCTTCCTTCAGAGAAAGGCCATGTCACATCTTACCAAAGACTAATGTAACAGCCATCTAAACAAAGTTGCTGCCCTTCCTCCTTCAAGACAGCAACAGCTTAAGGAAATAGCAAACATCAATTTGAACAGCTACTATACACAACTTAAGTTGATGACCAAACAGCATTTGGGTCATCTTTCTGGTCTCTTGCTTTCCTAATAGTCAGGAAAGGCTTATTTTGCTGAAAAGCATCCATTTTCACCTCAGCTATTAGAAAAATTATTAAAATTTTACATTTTTTCCCTATGCTTCTGGCAGCCAAAAGTCTTCTCTAAATGTATGTTGACAAACTTTCACAACTATTTATTTCTCAGAGGACTACAGCAAGTCTGCACCAAGGCCTATGTCTTCAGAAGACTGAATTAAAAAAAAAAAAAAAAAAAAGGCACACTTTTCCACTCACTTTCCCAAGCACAAGAAGCCTGGGAACTGTAAGTTTCACCCAATACCTCCCAAAAAAACCCTCTCATTGGCCACATAAGAATGAAACACGGGCAAGAAGCTTTTATTTATTTGTCATATACACACAGGATCAGTAGTGCAGTCACCTGTGGGAGAAGGGGAAACAAGGTAGGGTCAAAACGCAGTTTTGAGTTTCTCTTTGGGAGTCTTAGAAATTCAGTAAGGCAGCAAGCCAGCATGGCAGTACCTGACTACCAAAAAGTACTTTCCTGTATGCATTGAAGTAACATTTTACATTTTCAATGATGAACCAGACAGGATAGCTATGTATTTACTGTTGCAAAATAAAATTTCAATTAAGAGCTAAGCCCTAAGAAAACAACCGTTTTACCTTTCACATCACTTCAGATCAAATTTAAGTGCCATTTGTGGTCAATGGGAATCTTTCAGCTAGCCAGGAGTTCAGCGGCCTTTGAATCAGAACATCCAAAAGCATTATTGCAGTGCTAGAATTATTTCAGTTACCAAGCACCTTCTGAAAGAACCCGAAGTAAAACCTACTTCTTTAAAAACAAGAAAGAAGTATACCAAGATACTGTGAAATAAATTACTTATTTGTGGTGTCTTACTATGCACTAATAAAGCTTTCACAGGTTTTGCTAAAGAATAACGCACCTGGTAATTATAACATCTGACTGATTTTTCAGGGCAGCATCTTCATAGTATTCACTCCTTCAGCAAGGTATGGTCTCAAAACAGCAACAATACAGGAAACTGTGGTGAAGTCCTCATCTTACTCTTGTACAGATACACCCAAACTAGCTCGGGGACAGAAACTGCCTTATTGTTTTAGCCAAGGCACTCCAGCAGGTCTAACAATCCATGTGGAGAAGGGAGTGCCTTGAAAAAGCGTAATGAAAGAGGGTCAAGCTAACTCAAATTACCTTCCATTTGCCACAGGCTAAGAGCATACACATGAACAATTACTGTGAATCAGATACCACAGATCAGCTGACATATGGTAACCTGTCATCCTACAATAACCTGTCCAAATACAAAGGTAGCTTGAAATTCAGACTGGCTGGAGAGCTAAAACTCACCTCTATTTAGAAACCAAAAGGCTAAACCCTTGAACCTTTGCTTCTAGATGTGTAAGCTGAAAACAAGCAACAGAAGACAACCCACGAATCGGAGCCCTTAAGGTAAACAGGCTGTTTCCAAATACTACAAATTGGGATTACCGAAAGGAAATAGTAACATGACCTAGTCATGCTAACCAGTCCTTTGGTATAGAAGCAGGCACATAGCATGATGACCATGAGACTGCAAATTCAGCTCTCCTGCCGGTCTGAACAGGGGTTATTTAAAGCAAGTGTAATGATTCCAAGTATGGTTGTTGATTTTGTCTTTTAATGGCAATTCATAGTAGAACAAAACCCAACCTTTTGCTTCCCAACCTCATTCCCAGGAATGCTTGTTTCTCTGGGAGCTAGGAACTAAAGAGTTCTCTGGAACGTAAGGAGGACAATCCTTCCAGTGGCTTCCAGCTAGAATAACCCACATGTACTCTTACTGTTCACCCCCAGTATTTTCCCAGCCCAGGAGCACTATCTGATAAGAGGTTTAGATAATTTTCAAATTCAGTTTTCACTAATAGTTGCAAAAGTCATCATCAACCAACCAACCCACCTTAACCCAAATACCTACCAAGCTCAATAAAGTCAAGCAGGAGAGAAAAACCGAAGAAAAACTTTATACACTCTATCAACATTAGACTGGCACTCAAATGGTAGAGCTATACAGCTGAATCAGTTTTTTGGAACACAAAACCAGTTGCGCAAGAAGATAAACACTACTATTGCTTTGATATCAGAATACCAGTAATGTCCGGTATGTATTGGAACGGTATCTCTATACGGTTTTGCAGAATAAACACAGTAGAATCAATAAAACATAGCTGCTTAACAGAAACAAACCCAGGAGCCTCAGCAACGATGTTTCTAGGCAGAAAACAACTATGCCGCAGTTTGAGCTCCCAGAACAAAGCAGTGCCTGAACTCACATTTAAGACATCAGGAGGGACCTGACAAACCTGGCAATGGAGTGGAAACTGCAGGTTTCTGTTACAACGAACAGTAGGTTTCATTGTACGTATCACAGCACGAATCATAGAACAGAGCCACAGCAGCATTTTGACAGCTCCTCTCAAAGGGACAGGACCATTGCCAGTCACCATGCAAGGCTCCCGTCTCCCATGACGGATAAACCGAGCTGACGGTTCGCTGTGAGGACGAGGGGCAGTCCCGCTTCCCTCCCCCCCCCACTCCTAACCGCGTACATGACGACCACTATTCTTTACTCACTCACTAAATTCTGCAGTTAAGATAGTTTGAAGTGCTAAACCAGCGGATAACTGTTCAGGGTGTTTTGGAGGCATAATTTCTGGGGTGATGTGGTTCAGGGAGCTGCAAGTGCTGACACAAAGCAGAGGATCAGAACACAGGGCTAGAAGCAGGAATAATGGGACAACCCCCTTTCCTCTAGCCAAACAGGCTCTGAAATTACTTAGTTATCTTGTCAAAATGCAACTAAATGAAGTATCTCAGAGGAGAGCATAAGAGATAGTCCCTAAACACCTGCTGAAAGAACTGTACATTTTACAACTGTTTATTTGTTGCCTGTCGGTGTCCTCCCAGCTTCTATGTATGGATGAGCAACAACATTTTAAGAACAGGCAGTAAGCAGCAAAACTCAGCTATCAAGAACTACAATAACTGCTATGAAAGTCAGCTTTTAAGAAGTATTCCAGATTCAGAGATTTTAATCAGCTCAAAAAAGTTCACTAAACTTTCTAATAGGAAGCACAATTTAAATGATAGAGGATTCCTCTAGAGTGTTGTCTCTACTTTAGAATCTACACCTAGATCCCACTCTCCTCTTTTACAAGAATTTAAGTCTTTTTTAAAAGTACCAATATATTACAAAAGCAGATTCTGTAACTCACTGCATGTTTTAGTGCGTTCCTCCCCCCCACTCCCTGCTCATTTAATCATGAACTGAAGGACTCGGGCTAAAATCCTCAGCTATATTCAGATACTACAGTTTAGTACCATGAACAACAGAAATCACCAAGTATGCTTCCCCTCCTATTCAAGTGCTGAACAGAGAAACACCACATAAACAAGAAACAGAAGTACTTAACAACCAGAAAACATGAGAAGATTAGCTAATGGCAAAGTAACTGAAAAAAACCTTCCATTTTCCCAACTCCTGTTAGTTCAGTTATGCTTTCCTCTCTCCTTTGCTTTTATCATCCATGCATTGCACAGTTCTGATTTACTTTTTCTGCATTGTCTCTTATAATACATAAGACTATACAGATGTAATCAGCCCAGTTTAGAAATCTTAGAGAAACACACTACCTCATCTTCTCAACAGACCACACAATTTACAGCCACAAGCTGTAACAGGAACTTTTCAAGTGCTGCCACAGGTGACCCATATTACCATACACCTGGTGCATACTCACTCCCTTTACAGAAGTGACCCCGACCAGAGAGTGGGCAAAACCACTAGTCCTCCCTCTGGTTAGCACCTGGCCTCCCCTGTGATACCACTGTGCATGGGCAGAGTAAGTGTGCCTAATGTGCCAGATAAACACATGTAGGCAGCAGCCACTCTGCACAAGCACTGCAAATTCAGCACTTGCTAGGCACACCAGATTTACCACGCTGGTGAGGAAACTGCCGCGGTAAAGCAAGCTGCAAGCCTGACGTTCCCAGGCAGCTGCTGGGCTGACAAAGCATTCACAGTGCTCCAATTGTATGCATATACATTAAATCCTCCATATCTAGTGCGCTTAGTGCCCAGCACACCTGCAGTAAAAGCCTGACACATTGGACAGCTTTGGTCTACTCCATAGCTGTGATTCTCCCAGGAAGCACCGGAGCAGGAGAGGGGCACAGAGCATTACCTTCCCCCAAAGCAGAAAGGTATCAAATGTTCCCTCTTAAACTGTTGGGCTGAGTTTTTGTAACACAGAAACTAAACTGAAAAAGATTTCCTATTTCTGGGAAACTAACAGATGTTAATAGTCTTATGAATGACAAAAATATGACAAAAATCATGGGCAATGAACATTACTGTGTGTAGCAAGAACAAAACCACTTGATTTTCATCTTTCCACACAGAAAGCTTTAGCATAAACTTAGGTACTTGTCCTACCTGAAGGACAACAGGGGTATGCAGACACTCTTTTGTACTCATGATGCAGAATCTGGCTTTGGAAAACAGAAGTTGTACTTTAAGTACCAAGTTTATAGATTCAAAACTTTTATCTGTAAGGTAGACTTTGGTAACTTTTCATTGCAGAAACATGGATTACATATCCATATGTAAATATATCTTTTCCCAGTCTAGGACTTTCTTTCAAGGAATATGGAAAAGTCTGAATTAGATTTCTTTCCACCTGGAGCGACTGATGCCTGACTTCTTGACTTCTTGCCATAAGAGATGATCCTACAAAAAACTGAAACCAATTTAGTTATTTTGATGCAAGTCTGGGCATTTGCTTCGGAATAAGAGTCATTTAATCGCAGCCCAGCACACACCACCATAAGCCTTTTGGTACATATATTAAAAAAAAATATATCAAAAATATAGTCACGCATATGCTTACACACACACACTTCTAACAGGGCCAAATAAAGACTCCTTAACTTTCCTGAGATATTTATCTCAGCATTACAAAATTCAAGCTTTGTGAGCAAGCTATCTTCTGGAGCTTAGTTGCTACATGTTTGCATCTTACACAGCCTAACCTACTCTTTTTCCCAGTACCTCAAGCCCTCATGTCCCCTATACAGACAAATGACTAATTCAATTACCTTGTGTGCCGACAGGCCAGCTGGTTGCTGCTTCTTGGCACGGGTAGAGAGGGTAAGTTATAAATGTCTTTCCCTCATTGTCTTCTTCCTCTACCCAGCCAATCATTTCCACAAAACTTAAGAACTTCACACTCCTTTGTCAAATCTGGTTGAAATGAGCTAACAAGTTCAGAAGTCGCGGAGTGAGAGACAGACAGACTGTATGGGTGTAGAAGTCTTGTTTTCTTTGGAAAATAGATTGGGGGGAAGGAGGGGAAGCAAACTTGAAAGGTAGGTTTACAGGCTGTATATATTAAATATGCCCCAACTCCAGAAGTATTGACCCAGCTCAACCCAACCTAAATCGGAGCTGCGACAGCTCCGCCACACCCACAGGCATTCAGTGTTATCCCTTCCCTTGTACCAGCACTTGTGCCAAAAATCAACTTGGGGAATAATAAAAAAAAAACAAAACCAAAAACCCCCCAAAAAAGGCCAAAAAAAAAGCAGCAGTTAGCATTTGGCGCAGGCAGCTCCAGAGCCAGCTCACTGCCTTGTCACATGGACACTGCTACCACCTAAAAGGAACACACAGGATTGTGGCAGACGCAGCTGCCACGGTGCTACACATTTGGTACTTAACAGTATACAGGATCCAATCCTAAAAGCACCTAATACTGGACATAAAGCTCAGAACCTCATTAGTACCATATCCAGTAATGTGCTATGTTATAAAGGAGCACATATGCCCCAATGTAGTTATTATTCTGAAAAGAACAGAAACAATAAAACAAAAATCATGTCATAGCTCTGAGATTGGCAGTTTTAGCTGCACTCCGGACAAGATTTTTTTTGTTGTTGTAAATAACTGTCTAACTGTCTTCTTCCTAAAACTGTAGCTAAACCTATACGCTCAAGGGAAAAAGAAAAACCAAACAGGCACTATAAGCAAACACAGGAATATTTAAACACAGACATCACCCAGTCCAGATTTCCTTTTGGGTAGACCATTGTCCTAAAGAAAATGAAAAGACCATTCTATTTCTGCATCTTCTGTGCAGAATTCCAAAACCACAGAATAAACCACTGGCAACCCCACTGGTGACTGAGGAGAGATCAGGAGGGAGGTGAAACAGTAGCACAGTGTAGCCAGAGTGGCTAATATAGATGGAGGCAGGCATGAACAGCAGAACATAAGGCAAAACATCTTGGGAAGTATATCCTGATGACATCTTATCTTGGCTGTACAATACAGTGAGTTTGGGGAAGAAAATTTTTTTATCTGTGATCATTTATGATCTCCCTTCCCCAACAGTCAGAATACAGGTATACAGTCACTGTGTATCAATGTATAATATAGATAGCATGGTTAAGCATTTATTAGATCTATTCACACTACATATATAAAAACCATCAAAATAAGAATTGCTTCACAGTATAAAACACAGTGCTCTTATGATTTTTAAGCCCTTACAAGGAACTTTTGATGAAGGACTTTCATAAAACCATTTCTGTCCTAGTGATCTATTTATTAACAACAGGAGTCATAACTCGATTATTACCCAGTGGTGAAAATGTAACAGCTGTTACACAGTTGCAAAACACTGTCTACTTATGCAGCATTAAATAATAAATAAAGCTCAAGACCTGGTACATGTTTTACTAAGCAATCTAATGATATGAAACAAGAAGTTCCAAAGATTAACTACATGCTACATTATCAACTCTGCTCCATGATATTTGTACTTATAAAGTGCTGTGCTGTAATATGAGAAGAAATTAATAATCAAGAATAATTTTAATTTAATCACAGCTGTACTCACATTATCTAATAATTTAAAAAAAAAAAACCACAAATTTAAATCTGAGGTTAATATAAACCCTTTCCTAATAACTTATACTGATTCTTTTGTAGAGCCTTTTTTAAGATGACCTACATTGCCTGGGAATAAAGGTGAAAAAAGTCACCACTGACTTGTGTGGTATAATCTAACCCTACTGTATTGGCTTATAATTTAGCAGCATTATTCATCATCCTTTACAGTAACAGCCCTGTACAACATGATCAAAGTCACAGGTAAAATTGCCATTATAAATGGAAAACTTCCAGATACAGTGGATCAGACTTTGTAAGTTCTGAGATAGGAACAGGAGCTGCACTAGACACCCCAAATGTAGATATAACAGTAATAACAGAAGACCCTAATACTGTGGATAGGTTTTTGGGCAAGCCAGACCTAATGCAACTGACCTTCAAAAATGCAAAGAAAAAGCCAGCAGTGATCGATATGGAACAGTAATTTCAGAAAACTGTGGAACTTGATTTTGTTACAATTTTATCACCACTGAATGGCAAACAGCAATGAACAATGTAACAATGTAAAAAAAATTAAAATTAGGTGACTGCAGAATTCCACAAAACATCAGAGTAATACAAATAAATTGCAGCCTCATATTTTAACAGAAAAAGTTTCTGCCTGTATCTTTAGCAGATTAATAACATATGAACAGTTCGAGTCAGGCAGTCTAGTGCAAAACTGGATAATCACAGCATTTAATCCATAAGCACACCTTTCCGGATGCCTTTTAGAAACCCTACTTTTATCTGTTAAACGAAAAAGTAAACTGTGGGGTAGAAAAAATTCTATATTCTGCATATGGACCATCAATGATGAAAATCCTCAGTGCACATCATTGAGAGGAGGAAGTTCTTTTTGTTGTTTTTCAGGTGTTTGGTTGTGTTGTTTTTTTTAAATGTCAGTATACCCGAGAAGTCATTTTAATTATATAATTACTGAAGATTTTGGAAGGTTTACACAAGACCCATAATTGGGCATAAGACATCACATCCTCTGGTTATATACACAGCAATCTGGTCTGGGTAACATTCTTTGCTCTGACCAATGTGTGCGAGGGGGGGCGGGGGAAGGAAGGGGAGGAGGGGAAGGGGGGAGGAATGGAGAATTAAAAATACTTCCTCAGATTAAATTTTCTTTACTTCATTTGCTTAAAATGTTTTGATTGCGTAAAACGCACTGAAATATTTATCACGATGCATCTCTGTAGTTAAAATACCTTGTTCTCGACGCGATATCCTAGATACTCAAACAAAAGACATTCAGATGACAATGAAGGCGCTTTTTTTATTTTAAAAAGACATTTGTACATCTAAAACTGCACCACAGATCAGTCTCCTTTATCATGCCAGAGTTGTGACAGCCAATGCATAAAAAATTAAAATCCAATCCACCAGATAAGACATGCAAAATGTCTCCTCCAATCCCACCCCCATCTCGCCTTCAAAAAAAAAAAAAAAAAACCACCACCCCCCCCAGCACTGCACACAGGGAGCACACGCACACTCGCACCCCCAGGAGCCATCACCGGGGCGACAGTGCCAGGGCTGAGCCCCCCCCCTCCCCCCCTACCCCAGCACTAGCGACCCCGCTCCGGGCTCCATTAGGGGAGGAATCCCACCTCGCCGCTTCCTCATCCCCTCAGACAATGGTGCTTCCCCCCATTAGCTCCAAATTATCACTATTTTTACGCTAGGCCCCGGCCCCACCGGCGCGGGCGGACCCGCCGGGCAGGGCTGAGGCGCGGGGGGCCGGAGCCCCCGTTCCGTTCCGGCCGGCTCGGGACCGCCGGCTGCCGCGGCGGGGGCGGGCGGGGGGGGGAAGGGGGGCGGTGTGGCTGAGGTAAATAAATGGCCGATCGGCCGCGGCCCGTGCCCCCCCGCCGGGCGCTGTAACCGAAGCCTGGGCGCCGAACTGCGCAGCAAACACTGCGCGGCGCGGCGGGCCGCGGAGGCTCGGCCAGACCCGGGCCGCCGCCCCCGAGCACCATTTCGCTCAGCGGTGGCGGGGAAGGTGTCGGCGCAAGTTGGCCGGCACCGACCCCCCTCCCGCTGCCGCCGCCTCCCCGCAGTCCCCGCTCCCCCCCGCGTCACCTCTCCCTCCGCCGGCCCAGGGGGCCCAGCCCGCCGCTCCCCGCGGGGAGGGACCGGCTCTCCCGGGCGAAGGCGGCTCGTCTCCCCACAGCCCCCGGGGACGGGGCGGGGGGCTCGGGGTGGCGTCGAACCCGCTTCGTCCCGAGGGGCCGGCGGCGATCGGTTGCCCCTTCCCCAGCGGGCACGGGAGCGCGGCCGGGGAAGGGGCCGAGCCCCCGCCTCTCCCCCGCTCGGCGGCAGGGCCCGGCGGCCCCGAGTCGGGGCAGAGCCCAAGCCAAACAAAGCGCGGCCTGAGCGGGAGCCAAGGGTGAAGCAGCCTGGGCTTTTCCTGCCGGTGCCCGGCCGGGCGCGGCGCGGCCCTGGGCCGCCGCTGAGCCCCGCGCAGGCCCCCGCTCGGCGCGGCGGCGCCTGGCTTACCCCGATCCCCGGCGGCGGCGGCGGCGTTGTTCCTCTCCTGCTGCTGCTGCACCGGGCGCGGCCTGGACACTCGCCTGGGTCTCCTGTTGGCGGCTCGGACCGAGTTCATTTGCCGACTCGTGTGGGTGGCGGGAGGGGAGGGGGGGAATCCTCCGGCAACCGGTGCCTCGTCGGGGAGGGGAGGGAAGGAGGGAGCCCCGGGGCGGCCGCCTCGCAGCAGCGGGCAGCAGGGAAGGCGGGGGGGGGGGGGTCTCCAGGCGCGGGTCCCGCCGCCGCTGCCGCCTCCTCGCCGGCTCGCTCGAGAGGCAGAGGAGCCGCCGGCCGCTGGCTCTCCCGAGCGCTGGCTGTGGGGGACGTTCGCGCCGCGGCCCCCCTCCCCGGCCCCCCCCGAAAATCCCTCTCTTAAAGGAGCCCCGCGGTCCTGCCCGTCTCAAGCCCGTCGCTGCTCCGTGGCAGGAGGAGCCATTGACACTGCCAGAGACACACATTCGCAAGGAGGCAACTGCTGGCGGCCGCGCTCCGCCAATCACCGCCTCCCACACAAACGACCGGCGGCGGCTTGGCCAATCCCCGAGCCGCTTCTATGGGGCGCGGGGTGGGGAGGGGCGGGCGCGCGGCGCGGCGCGGGGTGGGGTGGCGGAGCACTATATAAGAGCCGGGGCGGCGGGTGTGGGGAGTGGGGCGGCTGCGCGGGGGCCGGCAGCGGCGTGAGCGGCAATGGCGGGGCCCAGGCCCGGCGGCGAGCGTCAGGCGAGGGCGCGGGAGCCGGGCCTGGTAGGGAGGGCCGCGCCGCCCCGTCCCGTCCCACCGGATCCGCTTGAGGGGGGCGGGCCGGGCCGGCGGGAGCGGGCTCTGTGAGGGCAGCCCGGGTGCCTGTCAGCGGCCCGTACCGCCGGGGCCGCCGCAGAGGGAGTGCGAAGGGCCCGAGCGCCCGCAGGCCTCCGCTGGGGGAAGGGAGGCTGGTGGCGACTGCCGAAAATGCCTTGTTGTGTGTACTGCGTGCCTTGGTAACCCTGCCTTGGGTGTGGGCTCGGCCGTGGTGCGGCCGGGGCTGGGGGTGCCCTCGCGTTTCGGTCTCTACGGGCTGGCTGCGGATCTCCTGGCTGGTTGTTAACAACTCTTGGCTGAGGGCATGTCTGTGTGCCCTGGTCACTCGCGTTTGGTTACCTTTTGCTAATACGGTGCTGTTTGTCTTGGGCTGGCAGTTCAGCCAATGTACCAGGCTCCCTCTGCATGGCTGTGTTGGTCATGTTGGTGCTCAGCTGGTGGCCTGAGATCGGGGGGGGGGGGGGGGAAGGAAATGATTGAAGTGAGTTGTGCTCTTTTTTCCTTTTCAGAAATCACTTAATAAAATGGATGTCAAAATCCAAGCACTAAGGAAGATACCTGCTCTTTGCAGGGTTGCTCAGGAGCCTCCTATGCTGCAAAGGTGGGTTTGTGTGTAGTCCTACTTAAATTAAGCACTTGGAGGCTGTGGAACTGGGGCCCGTGTGTGTGCCTGAAAAGCAAAAGTGTGTTATCTTGAGTTAAATAAATGATTGTAATTAAAAACACATGAGGCAGGAGCTTGTTCAAAGCTGACAAATGAAGATACAATGTAACTATAGGAAATGACAGCTCTAAAAAAAAAAAAAAAGCCTTAGAAACATTTTTACTTGTGCTTTTAAAGTAAGGGACAGTGAATGGTGCTTTTAAGTTCCTACCAGACCAGAAATAAACATATGAGAAATTTTACAGTACATGGCATTTTGTTGCCTTGAGGAATGACTGAAGAAACAGCGGAGGATTGTTTTCCATGCCTGACAAAAGTAATTCTTCCCACCTTCTCTAATAGTAGGGGAAGAACTAATAAAGTTAAGCATTTGTGAAAAGACCTTCATATGGAAAGAGAATAAATGTCACTCCATTTGGGGCCAGCTTCTGTCATAAACAATTGCCAGGCTAGTGTAGTAAACATTCCATAGAGCTGCACAATTACATGTATGTATTACAAAAATATTTTTCCTTCTTGAATGGGAAGAATGACCATACTGAAGAACTGTGTGAACTTACTGTGTCATGGTTAAGGATATTCACATAATTAAAAAACTATAATCCCTAAAACATGGTCTTTTAATAGTTTAACTGCGTTTCTGTTCGACCATTCTACTTGTGCTCTCTTCACTGAGATCTAACAAATGAATTCTTAGTGTCGCAAGGTTACCTGAAACTGCTCAGTATCAGTGTACTCCGAGCTTTTAGTACTCTGTCTAAATCTTTGAAAACCTATTCAAGGGTCAAGATGGATGACAAAGTAATTTTCACTTAAAGCATGGAAGAATTTAAAGCTTCTGGTATTAGAATAAAACTTCATTGAAAACTTGAATCAGAGTGGGCTTTAGATTTTAAAGTCTTGAACTAGCTTGAAACCAAATGATCTCTTGGCCTAAGAAAAACTTTCTGTAGTTGGCTTTTTAAGGTGGTAACTCGTGTTAGGGATATGATGGTGGGAGTCTGGCAAATTTCCCTCTAAATAGGGAAAAATGTGAGTCTATGTATAAGCAGGTCCAATATGTAGGCTCACTGACTTTAGCCAAAATGCATTGAGGGCAATCTCTGCAAGGTAATGCAGAAGTTTGTGAAACATGCTCTGAGGGGATACAGTGAGAAACTCATATGTTGAGTAAGACAAACTTGATGAAATTACTAAATAAATTACTGATTTTAGAGAAAAAAAGTGATAGCATTCATTGGTAGCTTACAAGGCATGGACTAGAGAAATAGTTACAGTGCAGATGTCTAATATTCTTGGCTGTGCTTTAGAAGGCCAGACATTAGAAAGCCTGAAAAAAATCATTAAAAGTTTTGACTAGAACTCTGTATCTCTTCTCATAACAAAATTAAACCTGTCCTATCTGATTTCGGATGACTGGGACTTGATCATTGTAACTTCAGGGTTTTTTAAGACAGTCTTTAAAATCTTGGCTCTCCTGTGCCTCCATTGCTGCTGTATAGCCTCTGAGAGGAAAAACACTAGTCTATCATGAAAATGACACTGAAAGGCCAAACTAATATTCAGGCTTCATTGTATTGACCACTGTGGAGATTCTTTAAGCCATGCTGTGTGATGTGCTAATAAACCATTCCTGAATGCAGGTGAGATTTACACTGGCAGGATAATTTTGGCTTTGTCAGGACAGCTTTTTATTTAAATTGGGAAGACAGGGAATGGAAAGTGGAACTAGACTATAATGTGATGTTTTTGCATAATTGTCCACAAAAATACTTGCTGGGCTGGTTGTGTTGACCACAAATCACCTTTTGATGACCCATGAACAGAAAGGCCTAAGACCTGGGTGAAGAGTTTATGTGGAACATTTATAGGATAAGCAGTTTGGGCAGAGTTGTCAAGTGCTAGCTCATCATGAGAGACTATCTTCTAAGCTGCGCTGAATTTCAAAATGAAGATGTATTTAAATGTTAATTATATTTGGTTTTCTGAATGTACATGAAGAGTTGGCTGCTGCTTTGAAGAGACGCCTTTCTGCATGGAGGAAGGGATGCCACAGAGAGCTTAGTGGTAATAACAGTAACTTGTTAATTATGTGCTAACATAGAATAGTTAAACCTTTGTAGCTAAGCTAATGAGGCAGTTTCATAGAGAGAAGTAGTGCAAGTTGTAGTGAAGGAAATACTGATACAGGGCTTCCTATTTGTGAGGGTGATATGCAGAGACAGAAGAGCGACTGATTCAGCTGAATTGCTCTAAAGTGAAGAGGACAGCTAAAACAACTTGAAGATCTGATCAAGGTAATGGAACAGCTAGGTACTCCTTTTCTGGAATCTCAGCAGAGAATAGATGAGAGACTAGAGATGGTGTGGCCACAGAATGAGCAGGATTGGGAAATGGGTGTGGGGCAGTGTGAAATGTGAAGTCAGCAAGGCTGATTCAGGCCAGGGTGATCTGCAGGAATCACTGCTGTTTTATTCCCTTTAAAGTACACATCTAGCAGCAAAGTAGACTGAAAAGCCTTGCTTTAGAGACCATTAGAAATGCTTTGAATGTGGGACAGATTCATGTAAGTTAGGATCATTACTTGCCCTGAGGATGTGAGTATTGCTTTAACAGTTGATCAAAACAAGTCTAGGATAATGGGTTTCAGTGAATGGTGATCTGTGAATTATTTCTGAGGTGTTCACAAAAAGATAAGAACAGACTTCAACTTGTATATGATGGCCTAAAGCTCCATTTAAAAATTGTTCAGAAACTGCAAATTGAAAAAAAAAAAAAAAACAAAACAAAACACCAACCACCACTGAATTGCTGGCTTGCAATTAAGTGGAAAATACACAGTATTCTCACTGGCTTTTGCTTCCTAATATTTGTGAGAACAAGAAATATTTTGAGAGCACTGTTGCAGTTTGTTACACAAAGCTCGCTGCAGAGCCTTTAGCTACAGCTCGTGGATTTGAGCAAGTAATTTAAGTCAGTTTTCATCGTGCTTTTTAATCTGTTCAAGTGGCTTTGCAAAGGAGCCCCATGTCTCCTGCTCCTTACAGATGAAAGTGAAGCAAAAAGGGCTGAGATGACTTGCCCAAGAGCATTTACAGGCTATTAGTGGGGCCAGGGATAGAACGCAGGGTACAGGAGTCCTTATCTCAGGCTTTCTCTGCAGTGTCACATTGCTGCTTTCAGAAGCACAAGACTTTTACCTATTATTTCTAACCATCTCATAAGCTGCTAATATATCCCTGGACTAAAAATACTGCACTGATGATTTGGGCCTGACCCAGTGTGGACTACTGACTTTAAATTCTTTAAACCTAGAGGGTTGTTTCTCATAAGCTTGGAAGAAATGAGCCTTTCAGAAATAGTGATACCTAGAACTGGTTGAACCTGCTTGCTGTGCTGCTGAAATTTTAATGCTGTTTAGCTGCGATTTTTCTGACACTCTGTTCATCTTGGTTGTGTTTTATATCCCATCTAATGCAGCTAAACCTTCCCACTCTTACAGGAAAAGACTCTTTAAATGTCCCCTCCATTTACCTGGACCCATGTCTCCTGAAGTCTAGCTTGATGTTGGGTGACCTTAGTGGGTTGCCTTCTGGGTGAATGTCTGTGGCTGGGATGTTTTCTCTTGCTGTACCAACCTGATTTCTGCAGAAAGAATAAAGACCTTAGGGTGGGGAAATGTGTGTTGTTTCCTGCAAGCTCACGTGACTGTTGCAACATGTTTATCTAACATGTTAATTTGATTCTGCCCTAACAAAAGCTCTCTGGAAGCCTGAATGGTACTTCAGTTCTCATTAATATTTTAAATAAAAGTAACTGCTGAAAAAAGTTCTGGAGGGATGGTGTCTGAGTTTTAAAACTGTCTACCAGGCTGGTTGTCCTGGTAGAAATTTTGTTAGCAGATATATATATATATGCATCACCCATCTTCTGTTTTTTTGGGGAGTATTTTCAGGGGAGGGGGAATGGCTATGAAGCTCTTTCTATGTGAGGGATGTCAGCTGATGGGGGGGAAAAGCACCCAGTTAATATATTTATTGGGTCACTAGCAAGGAGGGAGGGGTGGGGTGGTGGTCCTGTGGGCCACTGTCACAGCTGTGAGTGCTGGCCTCTGGCAGGGCTGTCACACTGGGACTAATGCATTGGCCCTTGAGAGTCAGAAGCAGGCTTGCAGCGGGGCTCAGTGCCATGCTCGCTTGTGCAGCTTGATCTGTGTATGGGGGCATGTAGGAAACTGGACCAATAGCTACTTTTCACGTTAATGAAATTTTGAGAAAATTGTATGTTCAGTCTCAGCTATAAATCAGGATTGTAAGAGGTCTGGAGTTCGGAGTGAAAGGAGCAACAGCTAATACTAGAGATGAAGCCTGAATGACAATTTTAAGGTAGCATTGGGGCAGAGATGTCACTGTGCAGATGAGCCTACAGTCGATGACGGGAATTGATGTTGAGGTAGAGTGGATGGCATCTGTTGCATGTAGAGGTGGAACGGTCTCAAGCATCCAATCTTATCTTTTCAGCCTTGTTTTCCCAGTGACGCCTGCTGCCCTCCACTGAAGTCTCCAAGCTTGGTTGCCTGGATTGTACTGAATTTAGATGTTTCAGATAGTCTGAACTCATGCAAAGCAACATTGCTAAAATTAATTGAAATATATTGGGTAGAAATCATATAATTTTATGGGTCACCTGCAAAATAGCGTGATTCTCCCTGAATATTCTGTATAGATGCAATAGAATACTGAGATATATTTTGATTTGATGGTTGTCATTTGTTCAAGGTTTACTTCTCACTACTACTTTTCAAATGTGTGTACAGAGATGAAGAAGCATGGGATATACCTTGTATTTGTAGTGCCTCTCGAGTCTGAGGGGCCCAAAACTGAACACAGGGTTCGAGGTGTGGCCTTGTGAGTGCAGAGTACAGGGGGACAATCACTGCCCTGGTCCTGCTGGCCACGCTGTCCCAGATACTACTTTCAGTCCTGGAGACAAGAAACCAAAAGTGTCTGTAGTCTCACCATCAGCACGTGCATACGTGGTGGTTATGCATTTTGCTTCACTTTCAGCTGAAGTACATTTGGTACATTTTTGCCTTTACTTCAGATCTTGAGAGCAGGTGGCTGTGGATGCTATTGGTATTATCTGACAATTGTACCCTACCAACAACTGATTTTGTTTACTGGTGGGAACAAGTTCTTCACGCTAAAAGGGAAGAATGTGAGCGATATTATAGTTTTTCACTTTGCTGCCTGGTAGGCTAATGCCATTTTATCCTGTACCCTTTTCTACAGAGGAGTTCTTTAAATATAGAAAGGGTGTGAAATAAATTCTCATGAACACACCCAGGAAGGAAAAAAAAAAAAAAAAAGAAAAAATGTAGCACATCGTATATGTATGTCTTGCCACTTTGCTCCTTCTCCAGATTGGGCAGCTAGAAGAGAGGAATGAAAGTCTTTTCCTCCATCTTCCAGTGTCAGTTGCATCTCTCAGTCATGGCTTATCTGAGACAAGGGGAGCAAAAAGGTCTAGTTAGCCTTGTTATTGAAAGATATTTCCCCAGAAAGGGTTTTTGAATATCCTGAAGAGCGTTTTGCAGTTAGGTTTTAAACTGTCATTTCCATTAAGAAGCAATCCTGCTCTTTGCAGGCATCTTTTTACTCCCCTCTGCTGTCCCCTGTTCTGTCAACTAGCATTTATGCAGCAGCACAGTTAGGCAGATCAAGGAGGTAATCCGACTGAAAACTAATGCAGATGAAAGCACAGCTATTTTTCAGGCACATGGGCAAGTGTTAGCACAGAGAAGTGGTGGGAAAGGACGGCCCCTGTGTGGTGAAGGAAGCTTGCACAGATACCGGCTTAATATGTTCTTGGGAGCACGCCTTTAGCATTTCCCTTTGGGCCTTTGGGTGAAAGTCATCTTTAATTAGATATGTTTTACTGGAATGCTTCGCTGTAGGATCTGTTTGGACTGCTGCTGAAACGCCACATTGTGTTTCTTGACTGAGCTATCCGTTTAAGCAGGTGGCGGCATGTCCACAAGAGATGACCAACATGGGATCCCACAACGAGAATAGACTTCAAGCTGTATAATGACTTTAAGCAGTTCGTTTCTTTTCATTGCCACGTGGTGGTGATGTTGGTTGTTGCCTTCAAGGAGCTTTGGATTTCCACTGCTGAGGGCAAGTGGCAGACAAGTTGGCAAGGAATGTCTTACAGGTCAATGTCTACGGATGAATTGCTCTGGTGCTGCATGGTTTTTCCAGTTATCCACACGGTGGGGACATTTTTGTACCTATTTGTACTGCATTTTACACGTAAATATTCTTACACCTCAGCAGGGTGAGCTAATCAGCAACAGAAAGTATTTTGCGAAGGATAACTGACAAAGTATAAGAGATTTTTGAGGTAGCACGCTGGAGGTATCTCCTTTTGAATGTTTGCTTGGCTGTCATCCTAGGTTATTCTAGATCTAGAAGGTTTTCCTATCCCGTCTTTATCACATCAGTCAAAGGCTTGGGTATGATCTTTCTGTCTCCCCAGTGACCCTGTCTCTCTGGTGAGATCTGAACTCTTGTCTTCAGTAGGTCAGCTCTTGCCTTCTCCAGACACCGTTCTCGCTGCCTTTCGCTCTGGCGTTGCTGGTTGAAGCAAAGTCTTTTTATCTCTGTCCATCTTGAGACTCCAGGACTTTGAATAAAGGCTGGTTTGTGTGGAATATTGATTTGTTTCAGGCTGAAAATCTTTGTAATGAGTCTTGAATGTTTGTTTGCCACTAAGTAGCTAATCTGGAGATGGTGGATGTTTATGCTTGCCAAGGTGGTGGAGTGGTAGCTTGCATCCCTGGAAGACCCAAGGATTTTGCAGTTGAAGGGAGCAGAGTGCTTGCATTGCTTCCTTAGCAGAGTGTGTAGTATATGCCCTATAGGTGTGTATTCTCTAGTCTTAACTATATGTCACCCAGCATGTGAACATAAATACCAAAAGATATGTGACCTTTTCATTATGCAGAGGACATAAAAACAGGAATTCACCCAAATTAACTGATAAAGAATAACTGTGCTGTATATGGAAAATGCTCTCCTCTCTTTCAGTTGCCTATAACTAATGTCTTGGGATCTCATCAGTTTTATGCTGACAAGCAGAGATGGAGAAGAGATCATCCATTCAGAAGAATGCGCATGTAAATGAGATCAATAGCAGTGTAAAATCCTCTCCACTAATGATTGCTGATGAGCATCAGTGTGATCTAGGCCTTGAAGAAATGTATATAGTATAGGTAAACGCATACTCACTGTAAAGACAGCTTACGAAACAATTGGTGTAAATATGTTAAACAAAGTCTGGTTTTCCTCGCTTTGTGGAGTACTGCAAACTCAGGTTTACTAAGTCACTGAAAGTCTTCCCATTGCTCAGGTTAAGGTTTTATTGTTTTCTTCATAGCAAAGCAGAAGAGGAAAATGGAAAATCAAGATTATCATGTATTTTCAAGTCTCAGTTAGCTAAGATGAGAAGGAAAACTTGAGTAAGACTAGTCTAATATTTTTAAAGAATTTTCCTATTAGGAATGGGTTTCAGGGAAGGGATTTGTCTATGCTGTTTTGTGTACACAGATTATTGGCAGTCACTGCAAGTGCATGTTTGAGATGGGTAGACTAGCTGTCCCTCTAGAAGTTTATAAGTGTTCAACCTTTATTGTTTGTTTTGTAATCTTCATTTCTTAACAGCTGATCTTTGTCTTCCTTTTTTATCACACTGGTGATCTTATTATTGTGTGTGATTAAATGGATGACTTTGTCTTGTAATGTTGCTTGGCAAAACCAGGCACACTTCGATGCAAGTTGGGTTTTTTAGATTTATATCTGTGTAAATAGCATTACTTCTGTGAACCGCTTTCAGTATGAACTAGCATAATGTTTGTTCACAACAAAAAACAGAGCTGGGCAGTTTACTTCATTTTTGTCAGTGGTATGTGATGCAGAAAACAACTGAAAAGAAGAAAAAGCGTCAAATCAAATTTTCCTTATGTAAACTCTGTTCCAACGTGACGTTGTTGCAGTAGTCAATGCTGGGCAGTGCTGGGATTTTGCACAGTTCTGAACATGTTTGGGTGATAGGGGAGGTCCAGCTGTCACAATCATCGAGTTTCCACAGCCTGCGTGAGTGTCTTGACAGCTAACTGTGTTCTGTTGCAAGACACTGTCTTAGACTATGTATAGGTAGTATTTCTGTACTCGGCCTATGAGGTGTGGGGGAAAAAAAAGGTACCAGTCCAATTTATGAGTCAAATTTTTTGGAGGTGTGGAAGGAAGTCAGTGAAGGAACATAAAAAGATGAAGATTGGGGAATGGAATGTTTGGCGTTGGTTTTAATTAGAATCATCCTGTTCATCACTCATATCGTGAGACAAAAGGAAAAATACCCATTACTATAGGACACTCAAGGAGGAAATATTTGTATTACAGTTAGTGAGCAATTCTAATTGACCTGCCAAATATAATTGAATTGAAATACAGACCTTATTCCAACAGTATTTCCCTTATTGTGGTGTATGAGAGATATGCAACTGGCATTGTATTTATCCCTAATTTGTCTGCAATCTAATGACTTTTGTCTAAAATTAATACTACTATTAATTTAGTATTAACTTAGCATTTATCTCTGTCAGCCAAAAAATGAATAAAGCCCAATCAGTAAACCTTTCTCTCATGAACACAAGCCTTCTTGTGCTTCTTCCCTTAAAATCATAAAAAGATGGCACTTGTATTGTGGCCTGGAAGAGCAACTGCTGTAAACCAGAGGAGGCTGATCAATGGCTTTGAGAACTCAGGAGCTGAAGGGTCTTCTGGGTTTTGGGGGGCTTTGTTGTTTTTTTTTTCCAAGGAGGAGCCACCCATTGAACTTCTCTGTCTTCTCGTAGGTAGGTGTGGTGCTGTGACATGGTGAGAGGTACGTGCTACCCGTGACTGCAGCTGGTCATGTAGAGTAGCTTGTGTTCTAACCCCCTTCCAGCCCTGCAAACCCACTGAAGTGACTGATGCTGTTACTTCACACGATACTGTAAGTTAGATTAAAATCTGCTGCTCCTGGACTTCTTTAATTAGCTGGCAGTGTCTTTAAAATACTGTGTAGAGCATTTGGACTGTGGTGTGAAACATGCATCATCTTTAAAGCTTAAACCTTCCTAAATGATGCAAAGTGATCTTAGATCCTTCCATGTGTCAAGGAGAAAAGTTTGAGGTTTGAATTCAGATCATTCTACACTTTAAAACCTAGTAAATATCAGGATAAGTGGGTGCAAGTAACCCTTTCACCCCCCAATTGATACAAAAGACATTTCTCACTTTACATAAATGTCCCTATGTAGACTGTAGCTTCCTCTGAACACTTTTTTTGGCTCCTGACTAAAATGCATGCAAAGAGATGTTCCAGGGTATTTGAATTACTATCAAGCTGCCAGATGTCTTAACTAAAAATAGTGGTAGAGCAAAGAAAACTCTTAATTGATTGCTTTCCTTTTCTAAAATACACAGTAAGGCAGTTTTGACATTATTCCATTCAGGTCATCAAATTCATATAAGCTATTGTACTACAATGTAAGACATAAATTTTAGAAGAATGAAAAGTACAGGAAGTTTGGATGATGTGTGAACATAAATTTACTCATCTTTTATATAATATAATGCCTTCCTGAGGTGCTGACATTTTCAGTACATTAATTGTTCATAATGAATACTCTTGCATAAAACATTTCAAAGGTAATTTTCTGAGGCCAAAGAATGACTAAAAAGTTATTCACTAAAGAGCAGTCAATAATCTGTATCCAAAAGGAGACTTAAGGGGTGTGAAGTAACTGATGTTAACAGGCAAGAAGTTTGCTTATACGAAAGAACCTGCCCTTTTACAGGTTTGATGCCCTAAAACAGAAGCCACAGAAGTGGTGTTGGCTGGTGCAGAGGCAAAATAATTTTCTAATCATGTGCCATTGAAGGAAGGGAAAAAACCCACTTCTGGGCAAAATATCTTTACCTCTTGTAGCTGAAGTCCAAGAGGTAGTCATCTCTGCAGCAGGTAATAGGCGATCACTTTTGTGCTGTGTACTTCAGGTTGGATAATACTAGTCAGCGAAGATAAGGTATGTTTAAAGAATATACTTAAAAATAAGGAAAATAGATTAACTAATTTATCAGACTGCTTCCAGGCAGTAGATTTTAAACAACTTGTCAAATATTTCTTGGCTGTTACAGCCTCGCATAAGAGCTTTTCCTGGTTCATAAAGAAAATTAATGTGAAATCAATAATGGTATTTAAAAATCCACCAAACATTTCCCATCCAGAGAAAGTCTCACTTTCAGAGTGCCACTAATGCAACAGGCAGAGTGGGGAGAAACACACAGACTTGACCTCAGTGGTAAACAAAAGAGAGTGCAGATGGAAAATGCAGTGAAGAAAGATGCTTTCAGAAGCAACCAGGAGGAAGTTCTCCCTACTCCCTGACAAGAGCAAACCTCTAAACCGAGCCACTGTGGGCATCAGCTTGCACAAGGCCTTTGCTTGAAGAAGTCTAGATGCTACACTGACTTCCAGCTGAAGGATGCAAACTGGTGTGAAAAGCAACAAAAAATTCACATAATGGTAAAAACACCAACAGAAACACAGTAAAATAAGTTTCCTGTAGTATCTTACAACCACATGATCTGCCAGAGTTCAGAAAATGAAGAGGAAACGTTTGCTACTACAGGTTGGTTCATTCTGCTATCCCAGAAAACCTGGGATCATTGTGGAAATGGGAAGAAACAAGCCATATAATTAGATTTGTTTGTTAGTTTATTTGTTTAATAGAAGCACAAAGAGGAGTAATTGTGCTCTTGCAGCTGTATGCATTTAGGCTACTTCTCTGCTGGGGAAGATGCGTTGTAGTTACAAGTTGTACAAGTTAACATGACTATAATTATCTGCAGTTGCCACATTTGATCTGTGAAAATAAATAGGATTTGTTAGTATCCCTTCTCCTCCCCCTTCGGCCCCAAAGCAACGCAGAACGGTTTTCCAACCTCCTGCGCGGGGTTGTTTGGGAAGAGCAGACGGCGGCAGCAGCAGATCCAGCCTGTGGAGCCTGGCTGTGGTGGGCTGTCCTGGAAGGCCGATTGCCTGAGCCACCGTGCTCAAGAGCCAGGTTCAGGGTTTGCTCGGTCTTGTCAGCTCCAGACGCCCATGCCCACGCTCTCCCGGTGGCATTCAAACAGATTTTTAAGTGATGCTACTTTATTACTCATGGTGGTTTCTGGTTTTGGGGGTTCATGTGTCTCACACTTCCCCAGGCTTTTTCTCTGAACTTCAGTCAGAAATTAATTTTTCTTTTTAGATTCAGATTCACGTGGAAGCACTTGACTCCAGAAGCTGCAGCTTCAACCAGCAGATAGGAGATTCGTGATAAAATTGGCAGAATCGTACTGCTCTAAGCACTTTCAGAGACATATGCTGCTTTTCCTACTCCTGGAAGTAGTCCCACAGATGTCTCATGATTATTCACTTGAGTCATGGTTGCAGAATTGAATTTTTGGTGTTTTGGATTCCCAGATTCCTACACAGCGTATTTACGGTGTTTTAAAGTGCAAATTCTAATAGAAGACCTGCCTGTTTTAAAACGTAGAGGATATGTTTTACCAAAACCCAGTGTTTTGAACTTAAACTAAACTGCCTCTTGACTTACAACAATAATTAGCCACAGTGAGACCTCTCCAAGGACAAAGAGGCAAAAAATATAGAAATAAACTGGAGGTAGCACGAGTGCTCGTCGAAGTTTTGTGTTTCCCTTCCTCTTGTGGTTCTCGCACTGGTATGATTGAGGCATTAGTCGCTAGGTGGCGCTCTCCTACATGGTCTTCTGCGTTCCTGTCCCCAGCCGTGGTGGCCTGGGCTGGGAGTTTCCAGCTGGAGTTTATTTTGGAAGGAAAATATGGGAGTTAGAGCGCTAGACAGCAACGTCCCTCACCCCTTTGGACTGGAGGGGTTGTTCAGAGCAAGCTTACTCTAGGGAGACCGGGTCTTGTTTTTCTGGCAGAGATTCCTGTAAATGGGAGGTTGCCGGTGTGCCATTTATGACCATCTCTACTCCCAAGTTAATGTACTGTGTAAGGAACGTAGTAGTGCTTTAAGCCTGTACTTACAAGCAGTTTAACTCTGTGCTGCAAGGCTTTGATACCTAATGTATCAACAGAATAATAACCTTTTTTCCCAGGTGTGCTTTTACTGTTAAATAACTGAATTATTATATTAATTTTTGTGTGTGGTACCATGAACAGATGTTAGGCAACCTGAGAAAACTTAAGAGGTTTTTTTGTTTTTTAACTTGCTTTGTCTTTTTAAAATTGCACTTCAGATTCATTCAATCAGTGTGGGTTTTTTAATAGAAAAGGAAAACAAATTCTGTCTGCAACAGTCCTTTACAGAGTTTAGAATCCTAGATACATCCTGATAAGAGAGATTTAAAGATTCATTGAATACTAGAGACGATCTGAAAATGCTAAACATTTCTCGGTGCTTTCTCTAAATTTTCCATGAAGCTTCTGGAACATTTGAATTAACTGACCCGAAGTCAGTTCAGTTTTAAGGCAAGGAAAGTTGTTTTCTTTTTCCTCATGTGTAGTATTTTTGCGAAAAGTGAGGACAGGATCAGGCAGATGAAAGGGAAAAAAAGCATGAAGGAATTGCGACATCAAAATCCTTTAAAACTATGTTATTGGTTTGAAAAATGAAAACATTAATTGTGTAGCTTCTGCATCTAAATTTCAGGAGTTCTAAAAATGCCAGTTTAGTTTTTAAAAATGCTGCATTTATTCAAAGAGGGCTGAGAATGAAAAATATTGATAAGCTCTGCTAAGCGTTTTCATATGGAATCTATTTTCAGCCACATACCAGAAAAAGTCTTTGTTATTTTTTTGAATGAGACGCTAATCTTGGAATGACTTTTCATTTATCAGAGCCTTTTAAGTCTGCTATTGTGTTTCCAGTCAGATCCTTTCCACTCACTTCTTTTTTCCTGTGTCAGCCTCTTGCAAACTTACCACAGGGCAAAGTTCACAGTGATTTTCCACAGGCACAAGGATTTCCCCTCTCAGGGGTGCACTTGGGCTTTGTGCAGTGGAAGCTGAGCACAAATTAATGCCAGCTCTAATCGTTTGTGATAAAATTTCCTGTGGTATTTATATTTAATAGCAAAACCTACAATTTGCAATTTAACTTGTTGGCAATTCAAAGGCCTTTGTTTCTTATGCTGTTTAGTCAGATGAAATGACTTAATGGTTTTTCGCATCACCAGCATTGGCATTTGTCTGAGTGTTGGTGTTTTTATTAAACGTTGTGTTGGTGTTTTTACTAAGCTTCCCGTTTCAACAATAATTTAATAATGTTAAAATACTGATTTCTAGAAAAAAAAAAAGTTCTGGTATCTGCAGTTAAGAAGTTGGAAAACATGAGTTTGGTGTGCCAAAAAAACCCCAAAGAAAAATAATTGAGTCCTCTTAAAATTTCTTGATATTTCTGGGTTTGAGGATTAACAATATTGTAGCATTTAGATTCTCTGAAATATATGTATTTTAACTTGTTCCAGGGTGTTCCATCTATTTTATAGGCAAGAAACAGCTGAAGTTCTCTGAAAGGATTAAAAAAAGCACAAAACCTGTTTGGTCTCCACTGATTCAGTGTTACAGATTTTATAGCTCTTGGTAGCAACAAGGATTTGTGTTCATATCCTTGATCGAAATTTCCACCTCCCCGTCTTCCTGCAGCGAGGATGCGCTAGTTGCCAGCCTGGCTGCCACCTCCCAGCCCCCTGCAGCTGGGGGCAGCTTTTAATCAGTCTTGGAAACTGCTTTGTGATCCCTTCAGATGAGAGGCTGGTGTTCAGACTGTAGTTCTTCCATCAAACACGTTTTTGGCTTTTCCACTGGACATTCGTTGCCTTCAGCTGGAGCTGGGGAGACCAACAGTTGTTTGCCTGTCTCAAATAACTAGCTATAACAGAAGGGAGCCGAGGATGCCTGGATCAAAAAAGAGACAAGGTTATTCTGGTTAACCGTACCATGGGCTCAAATTGCTCGTTTTACCAGGTACCAGTGTAAAAATGTAATGAGTCGGGTTGTTTAAGTAGCCTACACTACCTACTACAGGCTGACAAACACCTGCATCACAAAATTAAAGTGTAGGCAAGTAATCTGGGGATTTTGTGCAAGTTCTGTTTTGAAAGAGCCATCCTCATCAGCGTCAGGTCTCTGGAAACCCGTCACCAAGGTACCAGTGCAATCAGCCGGGGCTCAAGAGGCTGCTGCTGGCACGGGCTGGTGCTCATCCAGCCCAGCACCTCATTTTGCTTTTCCTTCTGATATTGGGATGTGTCCTCCAGCCGAATCCCTTCCTGTCTCTCATGCTCGGATCTCCTCCTACCGTTCGGTTGCTGTGTCTTGTTAGAGGTGAGGTGCTGGGCAGGGTGAGGCAAACTCTGGCTTGCTCGGGTTTGCAAAGCACGTAGCACGGTGGGGCTGGTCTTGACTGGGATCTCTGGGCGCTACTGCACCACCAGTAATTGTTACTATTAATAACAAAAACAACTAGTTGTTATAAGAGTGTGGGAAGGGGAATAGCCTGGCATTATTAATGTCAAGTTTAAAGAGTAAAAGCTGCCTTTGTGTTATTACCTGTCGTCCTTCTGGAGAGCTGTAAGCATCTCCCTGAATAGGGATCCGGTTCCTGCCCTTGCCCTGTATAACCTCATTGGTTTCAAAACAAGATTTAATGTCATTAGAGCAAGTTGGCATGAAGTCAAGGGATTTTGTCCAAGGAATTCAAGTTGTCTTTACTTATTTTCGTAAGCACACGACATCAGAAGGATCATCGAGAAACTTACCCATACCAGCCTTTTTTCCCAGCTGTCTCAGGTCCTGTTTGTATTGCCAGTCCTTTGCCTATGCAGCTTTCCATTCTGCTAAGCAGCAAACATCCTTCGAACATCTTGGCAACCTTCAGGATCTTTTATGCTCCTCTTACTCTCTCTCATCCAGATGCAAGGGATACTTGTGTGGCCTGATTGTTGTCTGGGAACTTGGTCGGCTCTCCTTATGTTCTCAAGATTGGTTATAGATTAATAATCCTCTCTGTTGTTGCTGTGGGATAATTATCCTAACTCATTAATGGACCAGTGTATATGACTAGCATTTAGTTTTATGCATTCCTGTTCCTTTTCTGCAACATATTTCTTTCCTGCTGTTTTGTATGAGAGTACCTACTTCCATGATGGATTGTGTCTGGAAATCCTGCACTAGTGATTTAGGCTATCCTACTTTTGTTGTCTTTCCTTGCGCTTTAGAAATCCCTTTGTGGTTTGAAATTTCTGCATTTCAAGAAAAGGAAGAAATTTCCCTCCAATATGCAGCTGCTTAGATTTCTTTGATAGTCTTTTAGAGTACTGGTCAGTGCTTTGTTTCCTGGTAAGTACAACTGCTCCATAAATGTCTCTCTAAAATCCTTCAGGGTACCCCCTCAAAGAACGTGGGGTCGATACGGCTTGCAAATTGTTTTAACTGATTTGTTTATTGGGTAGCCTGTGTGTAGTACATTCTCCTCGAAAAAATGCAATCAGTTGCTTTGCACCATTCCTCATAAGCTACAGTTAAAATCTTCTTTTGTTTTTCCAGAGAAGGGTCTGAACCCTGACCCCACCACGGCTTCAAAAGTCTTCCCTGATAGACAAAGATGAAGCTGGAGGTTTCAAAATGTCCTGGGAGGGATGTGACCTGGAAGTGAACAAGGACTTGTTGGGGTGGGCTTGTTGTATGGGGCTAGAGATGGGAAAGAGCGTGACTGCATGGAAGTATGGCTGCTCTGGAGCCCCTGTAATGGCAAAATGTAACTGAAAGCTGAAGAGAAGCCAGGAGGCTGAGCTGGGCAGCGTATGATTTCCCAGCATCATTGCCAGAAACATGCTTTGATGGGGAAAGGAGGTTGTATCTTTGGAAATTGATGCCTACATAGGTCTTGGATCTAAAAGAGAATGAGTTGGAGATTTCCACGATGGTATTTTGATTCCAAGAGAGACAACGGCCATGAAAAGCAGTAAAGACACAAGACTTGCTGTGATTCTCAAGGAAACTCTTTCAACAGAAGAAAGTATGGAAAGTCAAATTAGAGGATGTGGTATAAGAAAGGATTAATTCAGGTCACATAGCAGATAAGGGTGTTCCCAAAGTACAAGATACTCCTTTAGGAATGTCCCCACATGAAAAGGAAGTGTCAGATGCCTTAACCAAACTACATCAGTTCTTACGACATGACATGTCTGTGGGCATTTAACCTCCTTGCTGTAGCACTTCTGTAAATGCATTCTCATGTCGTATAGATGTGTTCCAGGCATAAAAGTTGAAGACATAAACATTTCATCTTTATTGAAGTGTAGGCTTTATGAAAGATGTTGAAAACAACCCTAGGTTTTTTTTCAGAGGGCCAGAATGAGTGAGATAATGTCAGGTGTAAAAAGATATTCTGAAATTTGCAATGAGAATATTTCAAATGAAATGTTTATTTCTGAATATGAGAGAAAGACAGAGGAGTGCTAACAGCTGACTTTGTGTCATAGATCAGCTGTCAGAATGATCAGATAATACTTAATGACATCCAAAATAGAGCTCCTCCAGATCAATCTGCCACAGCCCCTGTGAAAATAACAACAAATTTGGAGTAATTAAGTATTTGAGAGGTATACAGTGACAAAATGCAAAATAAAAGAAAACTCTTGGAGATTAACTAGTACAGAACAGTTATTTTGCCTTTTTTTCTGATCATTTCCCTTCCACTCCTGCTTCTTCCTTTCATTTTTTTCCTTGTATGTATGCCAAGAACTATGTTTCCCGTGAGCCAATTTGGACAGGTTGAGCAGATACCTAAGGGAGCAGCCTTTGGTAAATCAAGTAGGATCGTATAGGTGGAACTAGAAATTAGTGGCGCGGGCTGAACATCCCTTTGTAACTGCAAAGCTTTAGTTACTCAGTCCTGCAGATGCAGCATGGTGACAGGGGGGTGATGTACAGCTTATGTAAGGGGATGTGCCAGAAATGGTGAAACACAGATCAAGTCTTGTGAAAGAAAATTGGACCAACTGGAATCTTGTCTAATGTTGTTAATTATCTTAAAACTCAACCTCTTATTTCTAGAAAGGAGTGCTTGAGGGAATGGAGGCACTCGGATACAAAACCATCTTCCAAACCATTTGGAATTCACTCTGATAAGAGTGAATTTTGACTGAGCTTTATTTCCAGCTAAATTTTAAAGCGAGGTGCCAGGTAATACAAACTGTGTGAACTGAAAAGAAAAAGGAAAATCATACTGGTTTCTGATAGCTGTATATTGTTCATACCAGTCAGTCCAGTTAGTATAATATCTGAGCGTCTCAGTCTTTAATGTGTGTAGCTTCAAAACCTCTATACAACTGACGTTGGTTTTAAAGGTCAAAATGTACTTCTTAAAAACCACTCAGAAAGTGAAAACCCATTCCTAAGAAGAATTTGCCTGCATATAACAGGTGAAGACATGCTGCAATATGCTGGGTTTTTTTTGGTTTGTGCTGGGTTTTTTCTGGTTTTGTTTGTTTTTTTTTTAATTTATAAAATATATCTTTCCCAGGCATACAACCAGCACAAAACCAAATACAAAATTCACATAATAAGCTGATAAAAAGCAGAACACGTTCCATGACCCTTCAATCTGCCTGTTCTTATATTTTTCACCCACTTACACTGTTCTTAATACATTTTTTTGCCGAAGGAAAAATGCAGGATTTATAATGTAGCAAGAGAGCAAAAAAATCTCAATCCTTGCCATGCTTAAGGTGAAAGTTTCAAGTAAAAGGATCATCTCCCAACACATCCTCGTCTGTGTTTATTTTAGTCTAATCCACTCAGATTTTATATATTTTTAGATTATCTTCATCATCATAGTATTTGAGCATTACCTCCTACAGCCCCACGTATGGAAAGAAATACTCTTGCGTATGGCTGATGGATATTCAGGAACAAATGGGAGTCCAGGAGGAATAAGCCTGAATGGCTAATGACATCTTTAGCACTTGCAAGCATTTTCTTAAGATGCTTCGAGTTCTGATCTTGCATCAGTAAGGTCCACACCTTGTGTCGGAATGCTGCTGAATGATAAATGAGGAGCAGAACGTACACACGTTTTCAGTTCCCCTAAAGCTATAGTGGAAACTTCTAGCTGATCTTACATGCTATCATGGGATGACTGGGGGGAAGGTCAGGGAGGAGGAAGGGCGGATTATGTGATGCAAACCCTATTCACTTATGTACTTAATAAAATAAGCACAAGGAGTATCTGTGCCTTGGCTGCAGAGATGCCGGTGAAGCAGCTACGAGGATGCACAGCAGCGGGGGTGGGACTCTGCTCAGACCCACTCACAGATCGGGCTACCTGGGAAAGTGATGGGCGGTTAGGATGAGGAGGAGAGATGTAAAATACAAATCCGTAGGAACTTCCATCGTTCATGGAAGAATTTTTCAGGCCTTGTGTGTTGTTGGCATGCAAATACCGGAGTGAGTGTATCCCACCCTTTTAATAGGCTGCACAGGTCTGTGAGAGAAGTGGCCCTATCCAGTCATTTGCTTAACAAAACCTGAAAAAAAAATGAAGCTGGGCTCTATAATGCCATGCTGACAAGTGCTATAATATTCTTATTCGTCTTCTAATCCTCTTCTTTCAGGTGTCTTAATTTGGTGCTTCCCCTATTAACTTTCTCATTTCTTTCTATGCAGTACATCAGAGGACACTGTACCTCTTGTCAAAATATTTCCAGTTCATAAGAGGGCAGAGGGAGCAGAAAGTAGCTACCAGAGGGTTCTGAATCTTTCATCTTCATTTCTAAATCCTGTAATTTCTTTAAAGTACACGCTCTCTTTCTTGCCACCAGAAACAAGAACTTATTTGAATGTCAAACAGGGCCTTAACGAATCCCACAAGATAATCAGAGCAGCAGCTGTCCAAGTTAGTTTCTCTCAATAATGCTGTATGATCTTTACCTAAGTTTTTAAGTGCTAGCTGGAGAGTCTGCCTTTTTTTTTCCTTCTCACACACCCGTTTGAAAACGGGGATGTTAATTTACTGGTTAAGGGCTTTTTAAATGCTTCACCTCAGGCTTAGATTGCGGTGCTGAACGCTGAGCTCCCCAAATGTGCCAGCTGCAATGAAGCACATAACCTTAAGTCAGGCACTCCTGAGTAGCCAATATTGTAATCATGATATTGTTGATATAAATATTTAGAAATGTCTTGAAATAACGTTACTTAACGTTCAGCAAAGGTTGGTGCCTCTAGAATGGTGGTTACAAAATTTACTAACTTGGTTCGCCAGTGTTTGTGCCTGAAGTGTTTATTACCTTCCTCTAAGGAAGCACTGAGCACATCTAGTGTTTTCCCTGTATTCTACCCCTTAAAAGTCTGTCAAAAGGAGGGCAAGTGACAGTAAATTGAAGTTTTGTTGACTCGCCTTCTAACATCTGTGTGCTCTGTGCATCACTAGCAGATGCTCATGCCTTCCTCCTGGGCGTAAAAGAAGTCTGAGGGTATTCTAAATTTGAATCGCTTTATTCGCACATATATGCCAGTCCCAAATTGAGGATGTGCAGACAACATGCAAGGCAGTTCCTTCATGTTGGAATCCTAGCCCAGTATCTCTGTCTGGTTCCCAAGAGACAGCTCTTAACAGCAGAATTGATTTAACAAGAGGGAAGGCAGACAGCCAATTTTCAGGCTGTTCACATTGCCTCCTCTTCTTCTGAGTCTGCCAAGGTACAAAGTCCTTGCATAACCCGGAGACTAAACAGCAAGATAGCAGGGCTCTCTGAGACGTGAAAACCTGCTTGCCCACTGTAAAGGTAACATTAGAAGATTTTGTAGTTATGCTACACGGTGATGCTTCCCCTAACAATGTGCCTGCTTATCTGTTGACAGAAAGGGTAACTGCAAAGCTGAAGAGCTTCACTTTTGACCAGAATTTCTGCAATTGGGTTCATACCCAAATTATTTGTGACTGCAAGACAAGGATAGGAATCAGCTTTCTCATAGTACAGTGATACTGTTTCTCTTTAAAAAGTGTTCAGTGTGTTTAGTGACAGGCTTGTTCTCAACGATTTTCATTCCCAGCCTGATCAGTTACACAAACGGGGACATTTTTACTTTGTGAACCTCATTTTTCTTCCATCAATTACTGTAGCTTCATGCTGACATCTTGTAGGGCATCCCTCAAGAGTGCTGCGTTTTGCACATGCTTTTCCCAGAAGAAAAGAGGGATTTATTTTTTTTAGTAGCTCAGAGCTGGCTCTCTCTAGTTCTACTGCCCCTTTTCACTTCGATTGTTTCAGATTTGCAAGTAAGATATTACTAGTAGCACAGGCAAGCTGCAGACACTTCAGCCTGCTCTCAGCACTGCCTGCAGACTGCTGCAGATTGGCACATTTAAAGCCCAGGCAGACAGCAGCTGTGTAATCCAGTGGCATTTTTTCCTAAAATTCTCTGCGCAGAAGAGGAGCTTGAAAGGAACGTGAAATGAAGTAACAGTTTGGGGAGAAATCCAATTCCAGCCCCAGAGGCAATACTACGCTCAGCAATAAATCTTCTTGTCTGTATCTACAGGAAGAGTGAGACACCCCCGAGCCGCCGACTCCATCCCTGCAGCTGGGCAGGTGCCTGCAGACCTGCTGCCCCCTCCTCCGTGGCAGGGACCTCTGTGACCGCGCTGCAATTCCCTTTCGGCATATGCCCCAGGTTTTCTTTTCCATGGAAACCAGAACACTGTTGAAGGAGGATGGGAGGGATGCTGTGTACCTTATTTCAACCTGAGATGGCTTTAGGACATGAGCAAAAAACCACCACCAGAGCCAGACACAGCTCTGGGTTTGTTTTTTTTTAGCTTGCTAAGTATCCAATAGTTTCAGGCAGTCAGACAGTGTCTGATGTGAAAAACAAGCTCAAAAAGTCTGGAAGCATCTAATTCATACAGAAGAGTACCTACTAAACTGAGGGGAAATAGAGACTTACAACTAGTTGTTGTTGCAAAGTCACAGACAGTTACATGCCTTCAAGGGAGCGATGCCTCCCATCTTGTTCCAGCACAATCTGTCACTCAGCTTTGGGAAAGGCAGAGCGAACAGGAGTCATTCAGTAACAGAAAACATTGGTGTCTGTTGTGCCGGCACATCAGTGTTGGAAGGATGATTTCTGCGTGATTTTGTTCCTGAGATCCCAGTGGGTTTTGGGGGGACTATTCCTTTCCTGTAAGAACAGGCCTGCTTCTAAATTTCCCCTTAAAACAATGGTTTTGATTTTTTTTAAAAAAAAAGCCATTTCTGCCACATGGACAACTCGTAACAACTCATTCATCAGGAGACGTAAAAAAAATGGCTTGCTTTTAGGGTTGCTTAGCCAGAGTGTGCTGTCCCTCGGTGCGCTGGGCTAACCCAAAGGGTGGAAGGTTGAGCTGCTTCCCTGCGAGGCTGGGGGGAGCTGCCCCCCTGCCCCCCAGCTTCCCCGTCCCGCCTGCTAAAATGTGCTTTTCTGCCTCGACTGAGGCAAGGAGATCATTGTAGGCAGAACGTGGCAGTGACATTTTAGGAGAAGGAGTCCAGTATAGGAGACCAGACCAGAAAGGAGACACCGACACCCAAGCTGCAGCTCTCGGGGGTCATGGTGTCCCCGTGCAGTGAGATGTAATTTAACTTTGAGCTTTCTCAAAAGAAAAGGCTGAAGGATTCTTCTTTCCTGCCTCCTTTTTACATCACATGGCTATTCTTCTCTCTACCAGTATCTTTGGGCTTTCGGTTCCTCTACTCAACTATGGTCTGTTCTGCTTCTGGGAAAATTTGGGGAAAGGAACTGCAAATGGAAAATACGTCGCCTTGTTTCTATCCACCTCTTCCCCCACGCACTCTGGTAAAAAAAGATAATGTGCAGATCTTATATCTCCTTTTCTTTAAGCGCAGATTGCTTCCCTTAATGCTTTCTCTAGTGAGTTCAGCTACACTTTCTTCTTGAAGAAGAAATAAACCACTTCACATTCAAAAGCCACAAATCGTTGCTTCCATTTTGTCGAAAAGGCTGGGATCCTTCCAGCTTTAGAAATACACTCAAATCTGCCAAGTTTTGTCAAACATTACCTTCCTTTAACAAGAAATATTCATACTTTTTGGATTAAAGAGAAAAAGGAACAATTCAAATGCCTTCTATAAGAGGGAAGAGTCTGCATTTTCTTGGGTGCAGACATGGGGGAGGAGGAACATGGAAAGAAAAGAAAAAATTAAAAAGCTGACAGAAATACCCATCTGAGGGCCAATCTGAGTTTGTAATTGGTATCAGATCCTGCCAGTCTTCCTTGTGTAGCGCAATCCCTATTGATTTCTGGAGGTTCCTCACAGAGTAAGCTAATGTTTTACATAAATAGGGGTTACCGAATCTTGTCCTTGAGAAGTAGGGGTCAGGAAGCTGATTTCCATTCAACTGCTGTGTTACTGACTAGCAAGCCAGCTTGATTCAGGGTTAATTAACTGATTCTTTAGAGTGGAAGTGTTGTGGAGGAGCATGATCATTACCATTTATATTCATTCTAATATGATGTATTCCAACTCCCCCTCCATCATCTCCACCAGAGAGCAATCTGGTGAAGGAGGATGACAAGTCTTTGCGAAATATCTTGAATTCTGCCAGATACTCATAGTTTAGGTTGTGTAGCAGTGCAAGATCAGATACAGTGTGAAAGGCAGTAATGCACACATTTTTTATTCCAGACTGTTTTCTAAGCTTGCGTGATCCAAACCCCCATCATTACTGGGCAGCTCACTCGCTTTTCATGTCCACGTTTGCTACCTATCCCACACCAACATGTGGGAAAGAACTGTTGATTGGAATTCTAATACTCTGGAGCGATTGGCACAGAGTCTAGATTCTGGGGCTGAATCCTGTCTTGGTGCCAGGAGGCAGAGCAGGGCTACAGCTGTGGTCTCTGAAGGGACCTGGCTACTCTCCCTGTGTAGTCTTTCCCTCTGTCTTGCAGTGCCTGAAGTTGCTAATTTGCTCCCATTTTCCTCTGTTCGTTAATGTATTCTGTCCTTAAAAAATTGGCTTTTTTAAAATAGTAATGTGTATTGTCTATCTGAAAGGTTAATCACAAGGAGGTGCTTGAGGTGGGAAGGCTTTTCCGGAGAGTTTTCACGTGTTATCAGCTAGTCACTCTGAATGGCAGCTTCCAGTTAGGTCCCTTAGCTTTTGGAAGTGACATTTAGTCTGACATGTGCCAGCCACGCAATCTACCTACCGCTGCAAAGTGAAGATATTAACATAAATGCATATTAAGATACTGTGTGTCAGCTCTTTAACTGAAGTAAAGAGTGGGTGTTCTAGCAGAGGAAAGCAAGTAGCATTGATGTACGTTGGCTTGAGGATCTGGCCCATTTATCACTTCTTTATACCTTTTTCAGGGGAGCTGCAAACTAGAGAAAGGCTTTTCCTAGAAGATGGCAAATAATTGTGTATTTAGGCTGGCTAGTAGTTGTGTTGTGGAATCTTTCTCATAAGTTGTTCTGCTGGATAGCTGATTCCTCAGGGAAGAGCTGCTTTTTTACTTCAACCCTCCGTCCTGCGCCTGCCCCTCAGGTACGTCTTCCTTCCCAGCTGTCTCATCTGAGTGGATTTTGAAGAACAGCTCTGGTGACCCAGGATATTTGTGTGTCTGACCAGCCTGTCTTTCAAAGGAGGTGCTGGACCAGCTGCATCCATCCTGTGCCAAGCAGAGCCCCTGGCAACATCCCTGCGCCTCGCTACTGCGCCTGTATGGAAAAGCTACGAAACTTGCTGCAATACTTTCTGAAAAGCTCTGGTGTTACTGCACAAGTGCGAGGCAATGGCAGTGCACATGGAATAACACCGATGCTCCCAGAAAATGTCAAACTTCCTGCCCGAAGGTGACCTGCCTGCCTTGCACCCGCAGCGCGCTGGGGCAGGGGCCACATGCTGAGCACCCTGTGTGCTGTGGGTGCCCCTGCAGCTCCCAAGCGGCATCTGCAGCGCTGCTGATGGTATCATTCTGGTGGCTGTATTTGCTTAAAAAGCTGATTTTGTTTATAGCATAATTTGATTGCCGTTTTCTGGTGCGTGTTTGCCTCTCTAATAAGTATGCTGTGAGCACATCTGCAAGCATTCATACGTTGAGATAAAATTACTGGTGGTGCTCATCTCCCCCTACGCTACTGCTGCTACCTCCAGTAAATGCTTGTGTGCCTGCACGCCCTGTACAGACACAGATGCATGCACGCAGCACCTGATCCTGCTTCTTAATTATTTTTAGCCCAATTCCCTGAGTTGTTCTGCTTCCTGCTGATGAATGGAAAACTGTAGTAGTGCTGTTTCATTTTACCAGCCTCTCAGTGTAGAAATTATGGTAAATCTGAGAACAAGTGAGATTAGATTGGTAGTTACACCTCCTTCTTTAATTAGCCAACCGCAGGATCTGTGGAGGCAAGGGAGGGGAATAAGATTTTACCATGGCGAGCGTGCTGGCGGTTCTTTCTTGTCTGTTCTTTCTTGTCTGTCTGTTCTCACTGAGAGTGAACCCTTTCGTGATGTGTGTTTTATTTACAGCTGCCCTGACTGTGCTACATCAATGGTTTCCCTGACCTTGGTTCAATGATTATGCAACAGAGCGTTGTAAATTATCTTGTCACCAGAATCTCCATTTAGGCAAGCATAATCACTTCCTTGTAAGAACCCAGGCCTGGTGTACAGAAACAAAAAATCTACTGCATAATAATGAGTGCAGTGCACTGTTAGGGATGAAAAAGACCCTCTGCTGTATGGAAAACTGCCGCGTACTGGTGCTTGGAGCCTGAGCGTCATTAATTTGTGCAAAGCGCTTAGCAATTTTTGGCAAAAAGGTGATAAGGTATAAAATATTATTTTTAGCTGCATTGGGAAATGCAGCATCCCCCCTCCTTTATTTAATGCAGCACTGAGTCTCTCTGTGCCTGGCTGCAGTGACACTTGGCAGTGCTGCAGGCGCTACTTGGCGGTGCTTCTGCAGGCTCCATATCGCAGGAGGCGTTCTTCGCCTTACCGGCTCCCTGATCAATGTGACGCGCAGTCAAGTTTTTCTACACCCATGGCAATAAAACATGTAATGCTAGTTCTTGCCGATGCATCAGAGGGGTGGAGAGGAGCGATTGCATTCCGCTTGCTGCAAGCAAATCATGTGATGGAGTCGGGGAACCAAATGGCCGTGTGTCTGCAGGTGTGTGTGTGCACACGTGTGCATGCTGACTCCTTCAAGGGTACGTATCCTCGCTTGGCTTCGCTAGCTGGGCTGCAGGAGATGTGAAAGGGTTTGGCTATGATATTGCTGTTTGTGTCCAGCAAGCCAGAATCAAATTAAGACATAGCATATTTGCTAATGCCAAATCTGTTCCCATCTTTATTTCACCTCAGCTGAGAATTACACTTTCCCTTCTTGTATCTCAGAATGATGGAAAATGTCCCTCCCGTAAACCAGCCCTTCAGTATGTCTGTAGACCAACTCATCAGCAATTTTCCATTTCTCTCTCCAAAACCTTAAATGTAAAACCTTGGGCAGCTAAATTATTACTGTATAAGAGGGAATCACGCTATCTTGTTCTTACTCCAAAGATTTTACAATTAGTCCTCAAGCGCAGTACTTTCTTCTCTCCCTCTCCATAGTAACAGGGGAACTGTTATTTTGGTATATTTGTTAGGAATGTAGTTAGTATTCACTGAATAAATTCAGAAAGCAATATTTCACATAGTATAATTATGAATATGTATTTACTTGAATAAGCTGTTGATTTTGCATGAATTCTGCACACTGTTTCTTAGGCAAATATGCTAATGATTGATGTGTGAAAATTTACTTTATTTTGGGCTTGTCAGACTAACTAACATAGTGATCCAAATCCAGAAAATTATTTCCTTATGCCTAAAGAACCATAACAATTATACAAATATTCCGAGGAAGTTGATTACTAATACATCAAGCCCTTCTCTATGGATATGATGACTTTGCTGCAATATTTTCAAACAAAATTTATTTTGGCATTGGTATTCAATCAAGTCCTCATAGCTATATTAGCTGTACCAGGAAACCAATTTCATTAGGACCCTTTCACGTGGTCTCTGTGACAAACGCTGTGGACAGCACTACGGGCAGCGGTGCCAATGGGCAATGGCTCTCTCAGCGGGCAGTGGGGAGCAGTGGGGGTCATTTACCTGAACTTTATCAGCGGTTTTGATCATCTCCAGTAGTATCCTGAGTGCTGGGCTGGAGGCGTGAGGACTGAGCAGGAGAATGACAAGATGAATGGAAAATTGGCTGGACCACAGGGCTCAAGGAATAGCATGCAGTAGGTCAAAGTTGAACTGGTGAGTGTTACTAGTGGTGTTCCTCAGGGGTCACTGCTGGGTCTGATACTATTTAATGTCTTATTAAACCTGGACAATGGCATAGGATGGACCTCCACCAAGTTCACTGATGACCCAAAATTGAGGGAGCAGTCAATACACTGAAGGGCAGGGTACTGAAGAGGGAACTCAACAGGATGCAGAAATGGGTTGACAGAAACTTCATGAGGTTCAACAAAGGCAAGTGGAAGGTCGTGCACCTACTAAGGAATAACGCCCTGCAGTGGCACAGGCTGGGGTCCAGCTGGATGGAAAGCAACTTTGAAGGGAAGACCCAGGGGTCCTGGTAGGCAACAAGTTGAACAGGACTCAGCAGTGTGGCCCTATGGCCCAGAAGGCCAGCGGCATACAGGCTGTAATGGCAGGAGTGCAGCCAGCAGCTCAGTGGGGGTGATTACTCCCACCTACTCAGCACAGACGTGGTAAGACCGTGTCTGCAGGGCTGTGGGCAGTTTTAGGCTCCCTACTACAAGGAAGACATGGACATTTTCACTGTGAGGGCGGTGAGACACCAGCACAGTCTGCCCAGAGCAGCTGTGGGTGCCCCATCCCTGGCAGTGCTCAGGGCCAGGTTGGACAGGGCTTGGAGCAACCTGCGCTGGTGGCAGGAGTCCCTGCCCATGGTGGGGGGGTTGGAAACTGGATGGTCTTTAAGGTCCCTTCCAACCCAAACTGCTCTATGATTCTATACTGGAGCAAGTTCAGCAACAGCCATGAGGATGCTCAGGGAGCAAGAGCATATGGTGTACAAGGAGAGGTGGAGGAAGCTGCTTGTTCATCCTGGAGAAGAGATGGCTAAGGGGACACCTTACTGCCCTCTGTAACTACCTGATGAGCGGTTATAGAGAAGATGAAGCCAGACTTTTTGTGGGGATGCACAGCAAATGGGCAAGGGGCAGTGAATACTAGCTGCAGCAAGATAAATCCCGATTCGATATAAGGAGAAGAGCTTCACGGTGAAGATGATCAAGCACTAGAACAGGTGCTCAGAGAGGTTGTAGGCTCCCCATGCTTGAATATATTCAAAACCTACCTGGCTAAGGCCCTGAGTAACCTCATCTCACTTCAAAGCTGACCCTATTTTGAGCAAGAGTATGGACCAGAGACATGAAAGCTCCTTTCCAGCTTATTTTATGGTGAGCTTACAGTGAACACTTGTAGGGAATTTGCACTTGGAAAAGTACTCCTTCTGTCTGTATTTTGGATATCTTTCATGTCACAGTAAATTCCACCAGAAAGGCATCCAAAGAATGGGAGTTTTGCCAAAGAAATGAGTACTGAAACTAATTTGTATCATGGCAGTCTGGCTAGGAATTTATAATTGTATCACTCTAAAACTGACTGGTTCCATACCTACGGATCTCTGTAGCTGAATATTAATCACCTGCTTCTCCGGATGAAAACCTTCTGGTGCTTTAATCTACAAATTGTGGTGGCTGCAACCTCTGCCCTTCACCGGCCAGCCACGCGTACCGGCTCTGTGTTGCAGCCTGCCTGGCTGCACTGAGCAGGCTGTGCGACCCCATGTATGGGTGAAGACATATGCCCGCTCTTCGGTGCTCCAGTCAAAGAGCCAAATGTACAGCCGAGGTGTCCTCCACATCACTTGCATGCAGAGAAGTTCCAAGCCGACCCGAGTCTGAGTCAGTGGGAATTGTGCCACTGACAGCAATGACAGCATACCTTCTCTTAAACGTGTGCATACAAATCCTAGGGGCGATGTTTGGTGCGAAAATAAACTAGGTAATTTAGTAATAAATTCAGATTTACATGAAAATGCTGATTGTTTTTTATGGCTTTCTTTTTAATGTTTGAAATATGAATTGGACTTTGCTTGCAAACTGAATTGAATAGCTCATTCCTGATGGTGAACCAGAACCAACCGTTTTGATGTGAGTTTGCGTATGGAGGAGTATGCTTCGCACTTTGCTTGGGCATTTCAGTGGCAGAGCATCTATTCTAAGTCTCTTGCTGATGTGCTCAATGAAGCATGCATTAAAAAGTCCTCCAAACCCTTTAAAAGGCTTTCTTTAAGCCCCCAAAGGGTATTTTAATTTCTGCATGTCTGGAAAATAAATGTATGAGAATTAAACTTGGGGGTAGCTACATGGTATGAGATTTTTCAGCATTGCTCTGCTAATGTAACTGATTGAGTACAAGATGTGTTGCTTGCCATTTCCTGGAATAAAAAAATGAGCTGTTGAGTCCTAATGCGCTATTCCAATTATGGTTATAAAATACTGAATCAAGTCTTTCTTTAAAAAAAAAAACAACACACTTGGAATTAAACAGTTCAACAGAATTAATAATGATTCCAGATGGGCCTGTATTTGGCACTAAGAAGTGTGTGAAAAGGAAACATTTTCAACCAGAAGTTTGAATGATTTATAAAAGTTCTTGAGAGATTTTTCACTAGTAAAGATGCCCTTTCAACCTCTGCACATTTGGAGCTAACAAAGGAAGTGACACTCACTGAGTGAAAATCTTGGCATTGGTGAAAAACACAACATATGTTCACAAGCAGAAGTGCCTGAAATAGTACAATTAAAAGCCCTAGCCAAGCCAGGTTCTCCACACGCTCTCTGTGCCTTATTTCCCTCCTAGTAAAAGAGGAAGGGTAGCAGTTCCTCACCTTGAAAAGGTACTGAAAATAGGAAATTTTTTGTGATTGTGGGTAGATATCATGGTACTGATCCCTATAGCAATATGTTGAGAATAAAAGCAGCTTTTACTTGCAAGTTAAACGTTTCCTTAGGTGTGGGAGAGACCAGACACTGGGCCAAGAAGAGAGAGGTCTGTGTTTAGCAGCAATTACTTTAGTATCCAATGCTGGGCAGATTTGGGACTACTGAAACAGCAGAAGGCAGAGTTATAAGCTCTTATCCAAAAGCGGACATTGTCTTACTCCACTGACTAATTGTCTCCCTTTTCCACAGCATCCCTGTTACAACCACAAAGTATTTAGCAGACATTTAGCTTCCTTAAAAGCAAGTCAGCAGCTGGAGTTAGGAAAAAAGTTAGCATCATGTAGTCAATCAGCCTCTTTACTGGTGACCATGATTCATGGATTATATTAAATGGAAGAACAAGGAAACAGATTACACACACTTCATGCGTTACATTAAATCAATTATTAATAGGCAGCTGGGTATCTTACTGCCTTGTACTCTGTTATGAACTTGTGAGAATGATGAACAGCAAAACAGAAGCTAATAGACTGCCCCAAACCACTTTTTTTTACCAATTACGGTTTTAGCCTAGTGTCAGTTAATGGAATTTACTGAATTTCACATCCTGCCTCCTCTGTGATTTACAACCTATTCCTCGATCAAGACTTTAGGGAGGATGTCTTTCGCAGGGGGAATGGAAGCAACAACATATGGCTTCTGTCTCATGTTACATCCATTTGTAACCTGCAGATTTAGCTTCCCCCCCACCCCCAAAGCCCGAGAGACCCCCCGTGCAGCTAGCTCCCAATGCCACAGAACCTTTCTCCTTGCCAAATTCCCTTTTATTCTGGTGTCCCTTTCCTTTATTCTGCCACCTTGACGCTTTCTGTCTGCTAATGCCACAGTCTTTCTTTGCACATAAGACTGCCCAATTATTCATAATTTCTGGGCTCAGGTTCAACAAGTCTGTTTGGAGACGATAGTTGCTCTGCAGACACAACTTCCTTTCACGTCGGTGGTCCTGAGGCTTATACCAGGCTCCTGAGAGCTCATCGTTTTTAATGAATAAATGGCATTCTTATTTACCTGTTTTAGAATGTTAACAAATGGTTCCATAGGCAAATAATTCCAATACTTCTTAGAGCAGTCACATGTTGGTAATCGAATGGTTTTATCCTGTAAGTGTCATGATCCTTGTTATAGTTTAAATGCAGATGCAGCGTGATTGGGAATTTCATTCATTTATTGTAATTATTGAAAATAACCAAGAGTGAGCCTTTAATGTTTCAGTTTCAATTCCATCTTTGTGTATAAGCAGTGTATCATCTCTACTTTCTATTAATTGTAATTTTAAGAAACATCAAAACTGGTTCCTTTCACTAATTTTTCCAGGCCTTCAGTCATTTCCCCTTTACTGCTGCATGGCCTTGGGGGAAAAAATAAACAACCCCTTGCAGCCTGGATGTTGGATCTATGAGGGTTTCGGTTTTGTCCATGCACACCGAGGCTCTGACACCCCACATGCCCCACAGCACAATGCTCTTCAGGTTGTGCTGGCTGCTCTCTTCTGCCTTGGGAGCTGTGGCCACAGCCACCGCTTCCCCTCTGCCCTCACCGTGACTTTATGCCCTTTAAAAGGGTTTACAAGGTTGCTCAGCTCCTTCTTCTTCTTCTTGCTTGGTGCTCTTTTGTGAGAGAGGTTGGTAGCGAATCTGATAATGCCCTTTTTCTTCTCTGCCTTCTTCAGGAGCCTCCATGAAGTGTATCGTGTTGTCCATAGCTTTGCAGTTTTTTTCGTTCGTTCAGCTTGTTCAGAGGAATCTGACTTTCAAGTGCTTAAACCAAAACTCATCCCAGTGGATGGAAAAATTCCTAATTCCCTCAGTTTCTGGGCCTCATAAACTTGGCTTGTTATTCCAAAGCTTCGCGACTTTGGTATAATTATTTATAACTTTGCAAAGTCGGTGGGAAGTTCTTATAAATGTTGCCCAAATGGAATATCAGGGTTTCGCACTCCCTCTGCATAGCTGTAAATGAGCTAGAAAACCCAGAAAATCTGTTGCGCTGAATAAAATAATACTAATGATTTGGAGTTCATGTTGGGCTTGGGCAGGCAGAGCAAAGCACCAGCAACTCTGCCTAGGAAATGTAGGGAGAAAAGCCAAACCTCATAAACATTTCCTTTCAAGGAAAATAGGGTTTGAAACAATGTAAATAAAGACATTACCAAAAACATGTTTTTCTTCTAGGAAAGGACCATCCAGGATGGAGGGTTTTTTCCATTTAGGAAATAAAGAAGCCTGCGAAAAGCTATCATAGTCTATCAGAAGCAAAGCAATCTGGATAAGCATAGGAACAATCAAATGAAAAGTAGCCTTTTTTTTTTTTTTTTTTTAGGATAATAGGAGCGCCTGTGAATTATTTTGTGTTTTAAAGGTCTGATTTTCTGACAAAAGAACGGTTTCAACAGAATTTTAAACCTATGGTTTTTCACATGCTTCTGCAAAATAGCAGATGCTAATGCTAACATTTATTTATAAAACTAACCCTGGGTTGGAATGAACCACTTGGAAAAATAGAACCTTGCTGTTCTCCCTGGCTAAGAGACACAGCCCTCCTGGCTCCTCCTGCCCGAGCCCATGGTGCAGGTACGGGTTGGGACCTGAATCCCGCAGCACCCTATGGCAGGCTGGATTGCTTTGCGCTTACTGCAGCTCTGTTGCAGGGTTACAACACGAGCCTCAGGTCTGTGTATGTGGTGGTGTTTCATTTTCAGCATACAGCCTTTGCAACACCTTCCAGTCTCGGGCGGGAGGCTTTTAGCTGTTCCCTACTGCCTGGGAAGGGAAAAGGGCAGTTCCCAGCCCGTTCCTTGGCTGTGGTCTCTATCAAATCCTTGCTGCCATAATGGCAGGATTCTAGGGAGGAGAAATGAAAATGAGGAGAGAGGCTCTACTGCTAACGCAGATCCTAGGCCATTAAATAACTACCTGGGCACGCAGGCGCTCGATGCCTGGGTGAATGGAAAAGCTACAAGCCCAAACTAATTGTTTATTGCTTCAATTTTTCTCCTTAAAAATGCAGATTTGCAGCAGAACCGTATGTATTTCTGATGTGCCGGAAAAGGGTGTTTGAATGAACTGGCAGGTTATAAAACCCACTAGAAAGTGACACTCACTTCTGCTTTCCCAGTTGCCTAGGTGATTAACATGAGATAAATACAGTTGTTCTTCCCATGCCTCGTTTTAAATCTTCAAGACAAAGAGTTTTTTGACTTCGTGTTGCAAGACGTGAAGGTGTTTCAACAGCCAGATTTCACAAGAGCTGGGCCCTCCTCCTTTCCCTCTGCTTGTATCGCCTTTGTGCTGTGAAGGTCACCGTACAGCCCCTGGCTGAGCACCCTCCAAACCGTGTAAGGGCTGGGAGGGGGGGGCCGCCCCTGAGGGCGACTGAGTTCAGCGGCGGGGTGTGTGTGTGTGCAACTATATGTAAAGCTCCCACTAGTTAAAAATACCAAGTCATATGTAATTATCTTTAGTGCTGTTAACACCCCATGTAAGCATTAAAATAGCAAAAGGTGGTTGCCCGTGAGAAAGAGCAGATTGCTGGGCTAGAAATGGGAGTACCAGGCTTCTGCCTCTGGCGTCATCACCAAACTGCAACCCCGAGCTAGTCAACTCATTTCTAATCCTCCCCCTATTCTTCCTCTGTCGTCTCTATTTGGAGAGTCAGTCCTTTGTGGCAGGGATGGTGTCTCGCTGTGTGTTTGTACAGTGCACGACACAATAGGCTGTGATCTCTGTTGATGGCTCCCAAATACAGAACCTTCGGACAAAACTTCTGATTCAGAAACGGTCCTGTGCGATGGCTTCAGAAAACCCGCTTCTGCTGCATGTTTTTCCTTCTCCTTTCTGAGGATCCCAGGCTGTTTGTAAGCAAGCATCAACACAAGACAGGGAAATGCCGTTGCCCTTCTTCAACAGATCAGGAAAGAAAAGTACAAAAATGTGGAATGAGTTTCTCCAGCAAACAGGCTGCTTTTTTTTTTTTTTTCCTCTCACCCAATTCAGTAATACAAAGAGACAAAACATTTTTAAAAAAAAAAAATTCCCAGCCTATCTTCAAGTTTTTACCTTCTGCTTCCCCTCCCTCTTCCTGGGCTGGCAGAAGCTGGCACATTTGCAAGTACGTGCTTCCTCTAATGTCTTCACTTTCCTCTGTGATTCTCTGTTGACCTCTGGAAACTCTCCAGGGATTACTGGAGCAAATCTTAGCCAGGCAAAAAAGGTCTCTTCTTTACAGAGGCAACCACTGAACATGTGTGTTCTGCCTAATCCATGCTGAGGTTATAAACACCTGTATCTACCTAGCCCTGTTTACCCACAAATGAGGCATTTTTTAGTGAGACTTGAAAATCCATGCATTGATAGTAATCTCATTTTTGCCTGTTTTTACCTGGGGAGCAAAAGGAACACCATCACCCTTCGTTTAACCTCGCAGCTCCATGGTGGAGGAAACAAATTAGAATAGCACCTATATTAAAGACGAGCAAATTGAGGTAAGGGATTACGGTACAATTTGTCTGGCTCCTACAGAATTCAGAGGTGAGGTTGGAGGGATGGAGCTGGCAGTGCTTGAGCCAGAGCAGCCCATCACTGGAGCGCTACCCAGGGCGGGGGGAACCATTGTCCTTTGGGCCAAAACCTTCCGATTACCCCACATGGCAAAACAGAGAGCCGTCTTTTCCATTTTGTGCATGGGGCATGAATTTGGAGCTGCTTCAGAAAGGAAGTTTTTTTTAAAAAGAAGTTATTTCAAACATGTTTCCTGGGTTTGTTTGTTTTTGATGTTTTTAGCTGAAGCCAAATGGCACGAAGCAGATGCAGCCCTGGCTGCGGCGTGCTGTTTCCCTGGCTGGCAGGGACACCTAGTGGGTAGGACAATGTGTGCTGGTGAAGGCAGGGAAAACCACGCTCTCTTGACTTCCCACCAAGGGCAATATTTCATCTTCTGAGTCATGCTACTGCCTAATTGACGCTCATGTTATCCTTAGGAATTAACACGGAGTTGGGAGGAGTTTACAGCCAAACCTCCTTCAAGGAACAGTGATTGTAACTTGAGAAGGTGATCTGTGCAGCCTTACCTAAACTGCTGCTAATGGGAAATGCTGCCAGCCTGGCTTTTGTGCAATTTATTCTTTTGAAGCCTGTTACAGTCATAATAACACCTACACTGGCTATGTGCGAGAGCTGACTCGGTGGTGGCATGATTCATCTCTGTCTGCAGTTACGTGTTTCATGGGATATTGCAGTGGGGCCACTTTTATTGTATTGCAGACACCTACAAAATGACATTTACTCCTGCTCTAAGTGGGATGGCTTTGGCAGAAAAAGCAGTAGGAGGCTTAAAAAGAAGAGGAAGGCACTGTGACCATCCACCCTCCCAAAACCAGCTGGGCTGGTATCCGAGCCGGACCCAAATCCCCCTGCCTCCACACTGCTTACAGCAGAAACCGGGCTTTGCTGGCCCTGTCCCTCAAGCTGTTTCCCAGATTGACTCCTTGATTGCATTCCCTTAACACAGGTTTTTACGGGAAGAGGTTGTTGGCTAATTTCTTTGTTTCCATCATGGGGCTATGGACAACTTTTTTCCTGGCCTCTTCCCAAGCACCTGTCTGAGAGGGCTGGCATGTGGACGCTAACATTCCAGATTGATGGTATCCCTAAAATCCTCCAGCCCATGCCAGAAACAAATGTTACGTGCGAGAGATCTCATGCAGGGAAAAAACAAGCCCTTTTATAGGCATGGGTTTTTTGTTTGTTTGTTTTGGGGTTTTTTGTTTGTTTGGGTTTTTTGTTTTGTGGTTTTCTGTTTGTTTGTTTGTTTTTTGTTATTTGTTATTTGTTTTTTGTTTAGGATACTTCTCGTCTGCAAACTACAAAATCCAGAGGCTGGGAAGGAGCATCCTCCTGCTACTCTGGGGATGAAGGCCCTGAAGAAGTTCTTACACTTTAAAATATACGATGAACTGCAGCTCCTGAATCCAGAAACAGATCACCTAAATAGCAGGAAGCAGTTATGCTCTGGACCTTTTGAAATTATCTTCTTCTGATCTAATTACGTGCTAGCAGTAAAACTGACACAGTTATGGTTATTAAGTCCTTTTCTTTCTTCCACTTTTTATCAGGGTTCTATCTTAGGATTACTAGGCGGTTGCATCATTTCTGTCCCATGTGCTACATTAAGGAGCATCTACATCATCAGCAAATGTATTTGTTGTGCTGATACTGCATACAAAGTCAAATGCAAAGGTACAGAGCTTTTCTTTTTTTTTTTCTCCCACTGGACTCTCAACATAAATTGAGTGGCTTATTCCTCATCAGTTCCTTCATTAAAGAAGGAGACTTAATTCTCATTTAATGATAATACTTTTGAAAGAAGGGTAAAAATTGCTTGTTTCTGACAGCTGCATTGATACAGTTTTGTAGCAGGACATAAATATCTGTATTCTAAATAGTGATGACAGGAAGAAACAATAGACAATACATTTAAGAAGACTTTTGGCACTGGTAACCTGAATTCTTACATATAAGCTAGCAAAATGCAGTTTATGCAAAATTATGATCATCAGTGTGTATACAAATAGATTAAAAAACTCTCGAAGTATTATTGCCAATGACTCAATGTCAAACTGGAAGTAAATTTCAAGAGATTATTCCAAGCAGATGTGTGAAGATCTTCAGGACTGATTTTAGTCAATATTTTTATTAGTGATTTGGAGGATAAATACAGAGTACACTTATAAAATTTGCTCAGTCTGGCAGGCAGGATCAGAATGCAAAATGATAAATTGAAGAGATGGTCTCAGATCAACAAGATGAAGTTCACTAATGACAAGTATGAAGCGCTACACTGCAGAGGGAGATATCAAATACATAAATACAAAATGGGAAATAATCAGCTCAGCGTCAATATGAGAAAATGATCTTGTGTGTATAGTGGTTCATAAATTAAATATGACTCAACAATATGATTATGCTGCAAAAATTGCTAATCCCACCTGGAGTTCCGTTAATAGAAGCAGTATGTGTGGAAGAGGAGGGATTGTACACGCATCAGGCTGGACACCTGCAGCTCCTTAATTACAATCTGGGCACCCAAGTAGATCATGTTGCCCATCACCTCCCTTTTCCCCCCCTCCAGACCCTTTCCTCAGCCACAGCCATGCTTTGCTGGGTTCCTCCGTGAAGAATCCTTGACTTCTTCTTCCCTTTGGAAAACACTGCCCATACTCCTGCTGCTTCATGTCATTTCTTCTTATGGAAATAAATGACTGGTGATGCCAAGGGAAGTATCCATATGGATCCTGTGGGCACATATGATCCCCTATAGGCACATGCACTGCTCAGAGGAAGCTCGCAAGGGACTCTGGCAAGGAGGACACATGCTGCTTCCACAGATGTGCTGCCTCCTGGCAGCTCTGGTCTGGAGCAAAGGAGTATCACTCAAACCCAGTGCAAGCGTGTCACTTGCAAACACAGCTCAGTTCAGAGGGGAAATAAATATTTAAAAGAAAGAAAGGAGACAGTCCCCTGAGAATTACTGCTGTCCCAGGCAAGAGAAGAATGTGGAGGGAAATGATTGCATTTCCTTGCCTCACTTTTTAATTATAATGAAGTTTTTGAAGGTTTTTCTTGTGCGCTTTGGTTGTTGGTTTTTTTTAAACCATCCAGGATTTAATACTACACAGAACCATCTCCACTTTACCATGTGATAACCGAGGGAGCCAACCCAGAGCTGTAACCGTGCAGCAGGCAACGTACCAAGGTTACATGTCCTCCCGTTGTCACTTCCCCAGACGTAATAGCAGGAAGGCTCAGACAGCACTAACAAAAAACAAAAACAAACAAAAAAAAAGAAGAATATATGTTTCAGAAATCAAAAACAGATCACCTAAAAACTGAGGGTTTGGGTGGTTGCACCCAAAAGCCTACCGCTAGATGGCAAACTTAAATTTTTAGATTCTGGAGGGCCCAGCTACGTCCTGCCAAGCCTGGGGGCTCAGGCTCAGGGCCTCAGGCCCAGGGGCTCAGGCTCAGGGGCTCAGACTCAGGCCCAGGGGCTCTGGCCCAGGGGCTCCAGCTCAGGCTCAGACCCAGGGACTCCAGCTCAAGCCCAAGGGCTCAGGCTCAGTGTCTCAGGCTCAATCCCAGAGGCTCAGACCCAGTGGCTCAGGCTCAGGCTCAGTTCCAGGGGCTCAGGCTCAGGGGCTCAGGCCCAGCTCAGGGGCTCAGACTAAGGCCCAGGGGCTCAGGCTCAGGCCCAGGCCCCAGGGGCTCAGGCCTGGGCCCAGGGGCTCCAGCTCAGGCCCATGGCCCCACCACATGCCTCTCAGTCTGCCATTCCAGCTGTCCCACTGCTTCTCTTCCACCAACCACCATCCAAACTGAAGGTTCCCCTTGTGCACACAAAACAGCCATGAGATGCTTCACCAGGTGCCACTTTCCGCAAGGCAGGGAACCCAGGAGCTCTGCTGCAGTTTTTCTCCGTGTGGAGGCTCCAGGTGATGCCCTGAGCAAGGACATAGGGGACAGACACCCGTGTGGCTGTAGAGCCAGGCTCAGGTGAGGAACAGACGGCGATGGGGCTCCACTGTCTGGGCTCACCGGCAGCCAGGCACTCACCGAAGAACCACCACCCTTTCTCCTCCAGCCCTGGATTTTCTCCCCCTCTCGGCGAGGGGCTGGGGTTGGGTGCGCTAGAGAACAGAGAAGCTTTTCAAGGCTCGGGACATTGTATAGGGTGGGAAAAAGTCTTTTCTGCTCTTCTGTCCCTGATGGTTATCTCAGAAGGCATTAAGAGGTAAGCTAAGAAAGCGACTCTACTAAACGTGGTCTTCTCCAGATCTTTATCAATCCCTGACAAAATGGGCACAAACTGCAGATCAGAGTGGTGCCAGCATCACAAGCAACCTCTGGTCTTGCCGGTCCTTGCTGTATTGTGAAAGATATGTAAGGCACATAAAGTTGTACATACATTTTAGGAAACTCTAATAGTATTGCCTAAATCGATCCTAACAAAATCATTCATCTTCCCCATCAGCCGTGCATGATGGCTTATTTTAATCAGTTAGTTTATCTCAGTGTGAAGGGATATCTCTGTGGATACAGGGAAACTCAACCCCAAGTCTGAAAATTATGCTCCCCTGTATAGAAATAAACTGTTAAGTCATGTTTGTCATACCACAGGTCTTAGACCAAGAGCTGACCTTAATGAGCAACACCATTTCTAACATGGCGGCTGCAAGATGTTTCATTGGGATAAATCACATTTCCTCCACAAATATGATTTACTATTCTATGTAGCGCTACCAGGAAGAACATTTCACCACAGCAGATAATGTTTCTGTGGCAAAACATGGAGGTTAACACGGCAACTTCTGCAAACCCTCATAGGGCTTTCTTTGCATCTGCCATTTGTGGCAGTCCTTTTAGATCTTTTAGAAATCTTACTTACTAAGCCATTCAATACCCAGCAGTTGTCCTCTACATGGGGAACCTCTTGCAGAATTTTGCAAAGTGTTATGCAAAATAGTGCTTGCTTTTACTGATTTGTTATCTTTTAAATTCCATGACATGAATGCCATGTGAGATGTCTTCTTCATCTTCTGTATTTTAGCTTTTTTTCCGGTTGTCTGGTCCTACATCCAGTGTTAGTAGCTGAAAGCAAAATTAGAGACGTTCCTTCCAGCTGATGAAAAGCTCGTTATTCACCATGGTCTTCAGAGTCTCTCCATTTTGAATTCCAAACTCCCCAAAGTGGGCAAGGATCTCCCCTGGCTCCACACAACAGGGTTAATCACCTCATTTCAAACTAATCTCCTGAAACAACCACCAGGTTCTTTACCAACAAAAGCAACAATATTTCCTGGCTAGAATTCAGGTGTTTTAGGAAGATGAGGGGTTCAAAATACCGTTGAGCTGAATGAAAGACTTCTGCCTCCAGACCTCTTGGTGAAGCCCTTCCCCTGAGGCATGGGCTGGTACAGCCCATTCAGAAGGTGGCCCCTGCCTCCTATTTGCTTCTGTGGGATTGGAATACGTGGTTCCTCTAGCTTTTTCTGCAAATGACTGCCCAGACTCATGTTTCCCAGGGTTTGATTTAAATGTCAGATCACCAATAATAGAGACAAACTAAGCCCAGATACCTCCTTCTCCCTTCCCTCATCTTGGAAACCATAGCTTCATCCTGGGTCTTCTCTTTCTTCTGCTATTTTGTCAGGACTGGGTGGAGATGTGAGATTGCAGTGATACTTCTCATGAAGGTGGAAGTTCAGTTTTAAATAACACAAAGCTAAGGCAAATAATGAAGCATTTTCCAAAGTCTTGTTTCCCTGGTGGACTCTTGCATCAGTACCTTTCAGTAACAAGTATCACAGCGAGGTGAAAATATCAATTTAGAGTCAAACAACAAATAAGATACATTATTACTTACTACTTCCTACAGGTGTAAGCTGAAAATGGTGAAGGAAGATTTGATATCAAAGCATGTATTCATTTTTAACAGAGGAGGACTGGCTTTGGGAAGGGTGAGGCTGTATATCCTTTGTTTTCAGTGTGAGGAAAGCGTCAGGTAATGCACAAGGGCTGGGATTTGGTGTGTTTCATTGTAATAGTTTCATTCAATGCACTTACCTGTAGTTGGGATGAGCACAAAGGACTCATACCAGCTATGTGCAGTAACCCAGGCCCTGTAGCAACCTGGGACACAATGCCCATACACTATAACACTGGGGAGGGAAAAAACCTACCTTTTGGGGTGTTGTTAACGCTTCTCTAACATCAAAAAGGCATTCAGTGTGTGAGTGAGGGAAGTGTCATGTAAGGGGTGAGCATTCCCACCCACTCAGTCAGGATCTGACCTACACAAGGGACATGCCCTCTGAGCGGTCAAAAACATCAGGGAGGGAGAAACATTTCGGACCATCTTCTTACACAGAAAAAGATCACAAGTAGTTTTGAAAACATCCTTTCCTTTCCAGGTTAACTATAATCACCTTCTGTGCAAGGAGAAGACAGCTGAAATGTAATCTGTTCATTAGAAACTGCAGCCTTCAAGAGCATAGCTCAAGCAATGAAAAAGTATCCAGGGAAGGACCGGACCACGTTGAATAAGTAGCTGGATGTCTGACAGCTCATTCATTACCGCTGAAAGGTGCTAGTTGTGAGGGACAGAGTGGCTCATGGGGCTGGCTATGCTGCCCGGACCAGCAGTCAGGGAAAGTCACCGATGTTCCTCAGTGATTTCATAGCATTTGTGAAGTGTTCCAGTTGCAAAGTACTTCCCACTGGATAGATGTCTGGGAGGCAAAATCTGCCGTCAATGGCACCAAATGATGTGTTAGCCAAGGGCAGGCATGGCCTGATGATTATTCTGTTTTTCCCCAGTATTCACCATTATTTTCCCATTATTCTGTTTTTTCCACCATCTTATGCTGAACAGTGCCTTCAGCCAAAGGAGGGGATCCAGGTGGCTTCATGCGGCGATCCCGGGAGGTACACCTTGCACCACGCGGAGTGCCACTGGACGTGCAAGCGCAGCAGCGATCCAGTACGCTTTCCTCTGTTTAACCGTAGGGTTTGCAGCTTGACTTTGTCTTTTGCCTTGTATTTCTAACCATATCGCTTGCACCAGGGAGCTGGTATGTAGCAAGGCCCCTGAGTGCTGGAGCAATGTAATCAGTCATACGGCCACCTCCAGTTAAAGCACGCTGCCAGCTTGCTGAACATGGCGCACGCCTCTGTTCACGCTGCCCACCAAATGTTTTGGCATACCTGCTTGTTATGTGTCATATTAGACCCAGGCCCCCAGCCAAACTTTGCAGTCCAGACCCACTTCTCACCAAACTTGACATGAGGTAAAGAATTGTTGAAAACAAGACTGACATTCCCCCGACTTGGCCTCTGTAAGCATTTTTAATTAACAGCTATCAACTCTTGTGTATTTGGGGCCATTAGCAACACTGACTGAACGAATCCATTGAACCTTTAGGTAAGGCTGTCCACATCTTTAATTTCTTAATTAACTTTTGTGGTTGACCTCAGTAGGTACCATTTAGTGCTCAATTGAACATTTGCAATTGTAGCTTGACAGAAGTTTTGAGTTCAAAATTGTGCTGTTTATTGTTTTTTTTTTTCTCAAGTTGCTAAATAAGAACAATTTTATGTAATGGTACAGCCCGGTTGCCTGTTGCCCTACATATTATGCAAACAAATACCTAGGGTAATGTAAACCCAGACATATTTAAAAAAAATTAATGACTACTGGATGGAGAAAAGGGGAATAGTGCTTTGAATTTTTCTTTTTTTTTTTTTTTTTTTTTTGGTGTGTGTGCTCACTTAGAACAAAGCAATGTTTTAAGCTCACAAAATTTTTCATGAAAGGGATTTAATTTTTCCGTGTGTTCTTCCTGACATGTCTTAAGGGATGTTTTGATTTTCACTATCTAATATCAGATTCCTGAGGTGGTGGAAAAGAAAAAGAAATCAAACCAGTAATATTGGTAAATTTTTTCGAAGGGCTGTGTTAGCATTCCAACAATTCCCTTTATGCAGCAGGGAAGTAAATAAAATGAACTTTGAATGAAGATCTGGTTTTATGAAAACCATTAATTGCTGATGCAAAAGGTGCATGGGATTTAGGCTTAGCCGCAAAGGCAATAAAAATCCTTTACAATTAATTTTTAATTTTTAACTGTACGCTTCCTCATCATGAGTCTGTAGAAATGCAACGTTCTTAATTGTTTTTCCATGTCCTGTGTTAAGAACAATGTATTGCATTTAGGGAAAAAAAAAAAAAAAAGCGCTTTTTCTTTTTTTCATTAATACTGTTTAATTCCCCCCTCCCTCCCACAATTAACAGTCATATGTAGAGCACAGAACAGGGGAGGTCTGATTTTGAGCTCAGACTGGTATAAACTGGGAGTTAATCCATGGAATTGGTTGTGTGACAATGTGAGAATATGGTTGGGAGATCAGAGTTAAGGCTTCTGTTTCTAGGAAGATTCAATGAAGAGCACATAGCTAGCTCTTTTCCTGGAGAGATGCTTGAGAGCCTTTCACATGCTTATTTTGATAATTTTTTTAAAAAATACTGAAGTGGGAAAAAAGTTGGAAAAAAAAATGTTTCTAATTCTAGTTGTTTCAAGCGGTATCTCAAGGTTGAGTACAAAACAAACCACACATAAATAGTAGAAAACAGTCCGCATCTTGTTGCCATGACAATGCCCTACTTATAGCACGTTAAGCTGATTCATGTCTTTTCTCACCTCACTGTTAATAAATTATGGTGGCTGATGAGAATTAAGCCAGCTGGAAGAGCTAGTGAATGTAAGCAGCAAATTAATTTGCCACTTAATCGTGGTGTCCTTAAGGGGAATTACCCTCTACATAGCAAATAGTATCTTACTATATGTAAAATTGGAGGAATGGGTTGAAATAGCTAATCTTTGTTTCCTTTGTAATATTGATGTATCACAGCTCATTGCTGTACTGCTGAGAGCTGACGCAACCTTACTCCTGCTGTAGGCAGCAGCACTGACTTCACTTGGTGACAGATGAGTGTTGCATAGGCTCCTCCATTCCATCAGTCAAGATTACAGGAAAAAAATCTTTAAAACCCTGATTCCTCAAATTTTAGTCATGTTCTGTCATTTAAAGTGTAGGACATTTGGCCAACAGCTGCTGAAGCATGTCACCTGCAATCCAGCACTTTTATGTTAAACGGATGCACCATGCCTACATGTGCAGAGTTACAATACACCATCATTACTCAGTGGATGTGTCAATAGGGCTTATGCAGGTCACAGTGCAAGAGTTTGGGTGAAAGTGGGCATTTGTCAATGGTGATCAGAATTTAGGCTTCTTAATTAGGATATATTCACGGTGGAAAGAATTTTCTGCTTTTTCTGTAAGGAGAGATTCAACAATGGTAATGGTAGAACTGAATAGCTCATAATTAGCAGCCTTTAACAGAAACCAGCCGTACTTCATTCAAACCTTTGTCTCTAAACTCACTTGAAGTCAATAAACTCTAACAGCTGGAGCTGGAGATCTGTATTGGAGGACTTTCTGAGTCACAAGTATAAGGCCCTTGAAAAGCAGCAAATGCTCTTGGGACCTGAAATCTGAGAGATGCTAACTGAATTCTACTTACAAATATTCTATGATCTTCAAGTATTTGCTCAAGTGCAGGAGTTTGATCGCTTTGCCTATATTTTTTCTCTGGTGACTTTTCGCATTCTTCTCGAACGTTTTCACTTTTCTCTCAGCTGTAAATCAAATGCAAATTTTCTTTGGCATTGCACTTTGGTTTGAATTAACTGAAGAAACATTACCTGATCAGAATCACCTAAGGAAGCCAAATTAAACAGTCACTCAGTGTAGCCTGGCTAAACTAAGCCCTCTTCCTTCTGATTCCTAATTTCATCCTTTTCTTTCAATGACATGAAAAATCACTGTAGGCTGGCACTTGCTCAGCTATCAAAATACTGTTGAAATAGAGTTCCATTTTGACAGAAAAGTTTCCAACAGGCAATGGTGTATTGTTCTGAATTTAAAGATGTTTACAGATTTTCCAAAAATTCTCATTGGACTGGAGATGTCTTCAGTAACAGCTGAATAATACAATGATAATGAATAAGGTCCGCACATCTGGAATTAATGGCAACCCAACAGATCCATGATTTCCCTTGGTTATGAGAGCTGCAACACCCATTTTCCTTCTCATTATAGAAGTTGCACCACCTATAAATACTGGCTAGACGTTACAGCTGGATGTTGTTTTTAGCAAAAATAAGCCATAAATATTTTTTCTAAATTGCTGTGGGTCTTGAAACCTTTAAGAAAAACCAGTTCCTAAGAAACCTGACATTATTCCCTTATACTAGAGACAGCAATGAGGAACCAAGTAAAGCCCTCAATGTCATGGCTCCCTTCTAGAGCTCAGCAAAACGCAAGCAACTTTCTCATATTCTCCCAACACCACTCTTGGAGGTGTCTTATGCATGGCATTGTCATCTCAGGCAAGATGAATTCACTCGATACAACATTCTCGCTGAGTATAAAATGTTTGTCATCTTCAGCTTGCAACTGTAATGAACTCGTCGTTAAATGGCTTTCTCTGAAAGCAGTCTCCAGGGTTATCATAGAGTTGCCTCAGTGTTTGCCTTTTGGTGGTCCTGCAAATGTAGACTCATCTCCAGGTGACACTGTTTCACTCTTCCGCAAGAGCAATAGTTTGCAAAGATGCCCTTTGTGCTCAGGTGAGGTATCAGATTTGGTTCCTTTCTTTATTGCTGACCATTTCTCTTCTGCAGAGGAAGGTGAGAGGAAGCAGAGGGAGCAGGAATTTGCCTGCAAGTGCCCTGGTCTGGAATCCTTCATCCTCCATACCTAGCATCCATGTGAGAAGGCCATCACTGGGTACTCCGCTTTTCCTGCTCCTGGCCAGTGCCTTCTGATTCTTCAGTCTTTCTTAGCAAGGTGCAGAGAAAAGGATGCCAGGTGTACCTGCCTGTGGCACTTCCCCACCACATTAATTCAGACTGGGAGAGAGGAAAGAGAGGTGCTTCAGCCCCAGCTCTTCTCAGTGAAATGGTGCTTGAGGTGCATGTTGGTTTTTCCCCCCACAATGCTCAGAAGCAGAATCTCCCCTGCTTTATATGTGCCTACACATACATGGAAACTGGGACATGGCTAAAGGTTATTTAATGTTGGGGTTTTTTTATCCATAATTTTCTGAATATGTTCTCTGGAATGTTTTTGGAGAAGGTCCGCTGCATTATGCTGGGAACCTGAAGAGGTGATTCCCCCCCCCCCCCAGTTTAGTTTTCATAACGATATAATAGCTCTGCTTTGTTTTGGGTAGGAGCACTGGCAGCCTGCTACTGCACAGCACAGCTGGAGAGCCGGAGCATGCAGCTGCAGGGCTCTATAGAGCTGACGGCTCCATGGGGATAGATCCCGCCAGCATCAATAGGCTTGGCCTCTTAGTGTCTAGACACTCCTACCCATCCTTTCATAGCAGGAAAATAGCCTAAATGATTATATGGATTTAGAAATTCAAAAGCGTGTCTGTGCACCTCATCCAAAGGCTTTTGAGCTGTGAGGAAGACGCGTGCACACATTAGGAACTCTTGCTTTATTCTGTATGCAATCCTAAACTTTATCTTCAATTTCTGTAATGCTCCTGCGCTCCATAGCAGCGTTAACATTTCTTTCCTTTTATTCCACACCAGCAGATCAGATCCTGGTGAAGATGATGGACTGTTCTAAAATGCCTTTTTTCTATCTTTATTGGACAGATCTGGGGACTGCTGAGAGATCTTGGCTAATGGATCAAGAAGTATCAGCAGCTTTAAGTCCACAAAGCTGAAATTCCTAGACTTCTTGTAATTTCAAGACACAATAAAAATTTTTATACTGAAGAATTTTACTTAAGGTGAATTTATTGCCATTTATTCTAGTTGCCTACTCTGAATTATGGAAAAATTAACAAATGTGAGTGCTGCAGGAATATTGTATTGAGACATGCTTAAGGGTTTTTGAAAACTGCAAGAATCGATGTGAAGCTAATTTCCAGCTTCTCAAACATGGCCTTGCACCAGGCATTTGGGAAACTATGAATTAACCTGTACCCTACTTTTACTCTTCCCCTCTCTTGTTTTGCCTTGTGAAGCAAATATTAATGGTCCAAAGTGGCATCACACATGAAACCAAGCCCCAAATCTCACAGAAGACACAGAATGTCACCTCCTTTCCCCTACTACTATCACCCACCCTGCTCTGCCAGAGCATCAGCTTCTGCACATTGGCTTAAAATCTCTCTTCTCCAGTGCAGCTGAGCAGATTTCTGTCAGCTGACTGACCCTTCTGTGCAGCTTGGTGTGTATGGAGACCTATGGATTTCAACGGCTGGAGCTAAAGAAACATAGCAAACCATTTCCGTGTCTCCTTGTGATTATTTTCCCTACTTAAAAATGTGAGAGGGGAATTATTTTCCCTACTCAGAAATGTGAGAGGGGATTTGGTTACTTCTAAAGCAGGTACTGGGCAGCTACTGAGAAAGAAAATGTGCCAGAAAATGTCTATGCTTGAATAAGCAAAGGCAGAGAGGGCTTTATAATGTGAACGGTTGTGTTTCAGAACAGATATTTCCTTCTGCATGTACTAGAAAGAAAAACAACAAACCAACCGATGTGCGTAAAGGATCACAGCCTCCAAAATCTGCCATCACCTTCCCACCCTCACCAAGAACGTTGCTGGTTTGAATGAAGATACTTAATGCATCTTGGATGGCTAGGAAGTTTTTCCTGCTCTCCTGCAAACTCATGTCTACAGGAGGCATTGGGCTGAGAGTCTTTATAGATCACCTCCAGTCTTCTCCGTCTGTTTCAGTAAATACTAGATGGAAATCATGAAAGGCAAAGCAAAAAACCAATGCGTTCGGTTGAATGACAGTTAACACAAGGATTTCTGACATCATAGAGGCTCATTCTAAAAAGCATTTTATAGATAAAAGCTTTTATTTTTCCTTCCCCCCCGGGATATTCTAGTTCATCTTCATGATAATGATTTTCTCCTCCAGTTCACATTTTATGTATCACTATTTTAAATTAACATGAAACAGTTTTGTACTTTTAAGATTGCAGAATCAGATTTACAGCTGCTATGTTCTGACTTTTCCTCATTTCCTCCAATACAGCTATGTACAGTGATATCAGCTTATGGTCTGCCTTCTCATGTAGTTTTCTTAAAGGAAATTACATTAAAAACCCGACAAAATTTTAAGTTTAAACACAGCAGTAAATTGTGCATTAGGGGCTTTGTGGACAGGTCACCTGCAACACCCTATGCTATTAACACAACTTAAATTACGTCTCAGTGGTTTGGTTGTCAAAATAATGCAGATGGAAAACCTGTTCCCAGCCAACTTTTCATCTGCAGAAACAGCTGACCTCAAAATTACCAGACTGAGGTGGCTTAACTCAATACAAGCCGTGGGTTTACCTGAACACGCCAATATCATACAGCAGTGTCAGGATATGGATGATAATCACACTCACTATTTTTAAAAGTATTAGTTCTAATGACTTTTTGTTTCCTGAGGTACAGTACTGGGGGGGTTCAGCAGCTGTTTTTCAGATATAAGCAGTCTGCAGTCTGGGCGAAGTTGATTACTTCAGCACTTAGAACAAATGGTCTTAACATTGCCCTAATTTTGTGTGCGTCTGGTATTAGAGGAAGATGTTGCTGATGAGTGACTGATAGTGCAGCCACTGGATCAACAAGTGTCTGATCTTGCTTCTCAAGATATAAGTGGACAACTTCTCTTCAGTGGTTAGAAGTAACCCCAAATCTCCTGCTTTCCCACGCTTTGATGGCTCATTCTTCATGTGTGGTGGAGACTCTCTAATCAGTACAATTTACAGTCTCCTTAGAGTTTCATTCTTGCTTATTTACAGTCACATCTCATATATGTAGCAATTACAGCCATGGCTTACTTTTCACAAAGTATGCTAGGGAAGCGTGTAATTTCTGGTGCTGTAAATATGGAAAGAACCATTACCAGACGATGGTTCTTGAGGATTATGAGCCACCACAGAGTTCAAGAATTTTGGATCTGTGGTACTTTGCAGTGCTTTTGCCTGGAGACTGTATGGCAGTCTTTTTTAATTTTTACAAACGTTTACACTTAAAGGGTCTGGAGAATGTCAAAAGCTGTGCTGAGTGAACTATGGCTTCATTTATTCTTTTCCTTTTTCTGGGGGTGGTGCTGTCTTTCATCCTTCAGAGCACAGAGCAGGGGAAACAACGCGATGCAGAATCCAGGGAAAAAGGCATAGCTAGAATAACTGTAACTCATACCAAGCCTAGCATCTGGCCTCTGGTGAATAACCCTGTTCCTCGAGCCTCCTAAAGCAGCCCCTGCCTGTGTTTTGACCTTCTTTAGCCTCTGTACACAAGGCAACATTCTTATAATCTGCAAGCAAATTGAGATACTTCTTAGCTTGAGGAGAACAGGTCAGCGCCCTGTTGCTGAGCATCACACTTCCAGCATCATCATTTTTCTTGTACTATGAGAAAAACTTCCAGAATTTTATTACAGTGGAACCAGGGGCAGGACTTGCGCCCAGTCGAGGGGGTGTGAAGAGCAGCGGTGGAGCTGGTGACAGCACTGTGTACCAGCAGCTTCTTGGCTCTGTTTATTACTGCTCCTCTCACTGGAGTTCCCAAATGGGTCAACCCCAGCGCTGGGGTTGATTTCAATAGCACTGTTACCTAGAAACTAAGTCGGTCTCTTCCTTCCACTGCTCACTGGCTAAAGGTTTAAGGGTCAAAGTTTTGCATGTATTTAAAAAGAGAGAGAGAGAGAGAGAGAGAGGATTGGAAGGCACCCAGCTTGGTTAGCATTTCCAGCCCACTAGTAGTGCCATCAACTGGTCTGCAACCTACGAGGGGCCCCCAAAACCTCCACTCAAGCAAACCTGGGCACTGCAAGACACTGATAGCTACTATATTTTAAAGTCAGCACTGCCTAGTGTGTCTTGCTTGCCCTTCCTTGCAATAAAACACATACTGAAAGATGAGACCTAAAGGTCCCCTTCCCTGATCTGAATCAGTGGCAGCAGACTGTCACTGACTTGCTCCTGTGACAAAATCTGCACAGTGGCCGACAGCCACTCAACCGAATGCTATTTACTTTTTTGTTGTTTTCGGCAGTGTTAACTCTTAATGAACACAAAAAAAGCATATATTCTTTCAGTACGCACATACCCGTATCTTACTGCTGTGGGGTGAGACAGTATCTCCATATATTGTACCTATTGCTGTGAACAATCCTGGCTGTTCTGCACCTGTTTTCCTTAAGAAAGTCAGGATATTGCCTGTTGTCCAGCAAGCAGGTTTGGCTAACAGTTGCCCCTCTGCTTAGCATGAAGCTTAAACAGAATTTTGAGTAATTGAAAGGATGCACTGGCTGCAGGTCAGCCGCAAAGCCTTTACCAGGACTTTTTCTGAAAGACTTAAGGTGTTTGCTGCGCTTCTTCATCTTAAAGGTAGATTGGTAACAGTAGTGATCATGGCTATTTTAAACAGTGCCATGTATAGGTCTGGTCTGGGGAAGGAGGGATGGCCTTGGTAACTCAAGCACACTCTTCACTGCGGCGCTGCTACATTGCTGTTCAGAAAGTAAAGACTAAACGAGCTCTCTCTTAGAATATACCCTCATAGGTGGTACTCCACCGGTCCAACATACCTCGTGCTTTACAAAGTTACAGGGATGGGCTCCCCCTGGTTAACACCGATCAGTAAGTGTCTCCCATGCAGCACTTGCACCACTGCCGGTTGTCATTGTGCTCATCTTCCCTGGACTCCTGCCGCTGCCCCGCGGTGTGTGGGGCTGTGGCCATCCCCCAGCCTGAGCATTTCCACCAGCCATCAGTGAGGTCTGTGATATGCTGATGGTCTTTTGGCATGTTGCACGTGGGCGGTTTTGCTTGATGTGGGAATCTGCTAGCATTTCTTGCAAGCTCCACTGCTTCAGGAGCTCCTTCAGGCCAGCCAGAGGAGTGGCACGCAGGCACAGTGTGGCTGTCTCTGCCGCGCATCAGTGACAGTGCTGCTACGTGCACCCTACTCTGTATGTGCTGACACTTCATCCACATGTCGGGTGAAAAGTTGAAGACGCAGAAGGTGTGACAGTTGTATTTTAGCAGTCAAGACCAGTCTTGGGACAAAAGGAAGAGTCACAGTTTTTCTTTTGACAGCAGTGTGATTTTGTAAGGTGGGATGGGGTCACATGAACGTTTACAAATTGTTCTTTACGACATCCTGTGATAAAAAGTGGTGGTGGGGAAGAGCTTTATTTCTAATAACCGTGTTAATTTATATGTGCATTTTGAACAGATTGATTTGCTGGACACAATTTAACATGGCTTAATTCAGCCTACAACAGGCCTGTTGTTCAGGTTTTTCTGATACTAGAAAATCTCAGTGAATTCTTCTCTATGGCAATGCATCTTTTACTTGTCCTAAGTTATCCAGAAATCACCTGAGAAATCTGCACTCAGAGAAACACAACCTGAGATCTGTGTGCTTGAAGCCCTATGGCTTCTGTAGAGACACTTAGAACTTACAGAAAATCTGTTATGGGCAATATGTGTTCTTCTAATTATAAGATCAAGAGCCTGTGTTTTGTAAAAATTCCCTGTCTGGTTCAGTCAGAGATGCTTTTTAGATATATATATATATTTTATTATTATTATTATTATTTTTTACCTTGCCACTATTACATTTTCCATTTATTTTCTCCCAACTGGTCTCCTGTTTTCCCTTTTCTGTTCCTTTTCATGTTGGCTTGCTTCCCAGTATACCCGTCTTTTTTATTCCTTTCCCAGTTTCAGGAAGCTTTGTCCTGCAAGCCTCACACTGAAGCTGTGCTTTGGTTCTGCCCTGTGCTCAGCAGCAGCACCGCCTTCAGGTCTTGCTGCTCTTGCCAGTGCTGGCAGCCCACACCAATGTTCCTTGCTCCAGGATGGTACCAGGTCTTCTCTCCTGAGCTGTTCCCATGCTCATGCCCTCAGCTGGCCTGGGGCACCAACCTGTCTTAAAAATTGTGTGGTGTTTTCTTGGGTTCATTTTTCCTTGTTTTCAGTTGACTCAGTTGTGATGGAGTCATGAACAAAGTGAAAGGATACAGCTCTAGAAGATGTTACTTAATGTTGAACATGTTGGCTTCTTAATCTGTGTGTTTTGTTTTGTTTCCCCTGCCAGGTCTTATGCCTGACAACAGAGTTAGAAAAAGTATTATAAATTTTGCTAGGCCTCCACAGCATCTTGAGAGTAGCTCAGAAATCATGAGACTGGTTTTAACGGATTACAGCTCTTTTTATTTTGTCTGGATTTTTAGAAGTCTTTTGGATGCATTTGGGTCATGTTTTCAAGCTTTGTGCTGCAACCATAATGGCTAAAAACTTATCTGTCAGAACAAAACTGGAGTTTTTGAGTCATCACTTCAAACTACCAAATGCTGCAAGACACATAATATAATTGTGAGAGATGGCAGTTCTTCTGGTGGTGTCCCAAAGTGCATTTTTATAGCAACCCTCCCCCTGCATTGGAGTTTTCTGGTTTTTTTATTTAATTCAAGCCAATCTTTTTTTATTTATTTTCATCTGTTGCTTTTGAACACAGCACATATGTGCAACCCATAATGACTGTAAATTTCCTGAGGAATTGGGAATAAGTATTTCCATACTTAGCAAGAACTGTTTGTTGTATCGACACTTCACCTCCCTTCCCCAGGGCTATATGATCTCTCCTAAATCCTCGCTGCGTGTGGCTGATCCAAATACTATGTAATCCTTTTGATGCAGTTTGGTTCATTTTGAATCAGCAAAGTATTTTGTGTGCTTTTAACCTCCATACTGCACGCCACACCTGTAGGGGGGCTGCTAATCTGATTTTGATTCACAGTGGTGGCAACAAACAGGTCACTTACGGAGTTAATGTCAGCTGCTCCACTAATTACTGTAGGAAAGTGATCCCATCATCCCGGATGAAAATGTCTAACTCCAGCCTACAAAGCACTTTCAGTGCACTAATTCTGTTAATGCTCCATTACTGCTTCATTTGAGCTGTGTAGTCCATCTCCCAAAGTGAGGTAGTAAATCCCCAGCCTGTTCCAGAGCTGGGAAAATGTACAGACAAAGCCATTACCGACTACATTATTGGGCATTGTTTTCTGTTGGGCTTGCTTTGTTTCTTGAGGTTTGTTTAGACAGATCTGCCTTAGCTTATGGTACTTATATTAACTCTTAGCTTATAGTAGCCTTGATTCTCCACTCGGTCTTGAAGGGAGTTATATGCCAGAACCCCCTGCTCATGGACATGAATTGGATCTCTCTGCTCCTTATACACTGAAAAATAAAATGAGAATATAAAGCTACACAATTGCAATATCTTAAAAATTATCAGAGTCCCAGAAAATATGACAGTGGCAGTCGTTATCCTCAAACGCAGAAGTCAAGGAACATCTTGAAACATTTGGGGAGGTGTCCTTGGGCTTGAGATCTTGCAGTCTTCTTTTTGTGTGAAAAGCTCCACAGCAGCCTCAGCCCATGAGAAATAACCTGAGCACAACCGAGCGCTGTATGACAGTGAATGTTGTGAGAATAACAGAGACCACATTCTATGCTGCTTCCACCCAAGGTCCTGACTAAAGACATAGGTATGTGCAAAGTGTCTTATCTTCCTCAGTTTGGAAGGCTTTAATTTTCTTCCCATCGAAGTAAGTGAGGATCCTCACACTGGCCTCTTTAGAATTTCCTCAGGCTTCTTCCAGTCGTCCTCACTGCCATTTCCCCTGAAGCCCACAGATATTTCTGCTTTAAGATATACAGATTATTTCAGAATTTATTGACAAGCAAAATGATTTTGAAGAGCAGAAGAAAATGCGTCATGTTGGGAGTTGCTGGCTGGCTTGGTTTGGAAAGGAGCTGCGTGCTCTGATGGACATGCGTCCGCAGTGGCAGATGAATAGCTGCACCGAGGTGTCTGAGCTTCCTCGAGGCATCCCCCTTCACTTCTCAGCTGAACTGCAAAGGGTCTTGGAAAACTTCATAACAGTTATGAGTGAAAGGCGCTGTGACATCTGTGGGCAGTCTGCCTTCTCGAGTGTAACGCCAGCGGTGCTGAGGCTGCTGGGCAGCTGGGGCACGTCATAATTAGTGGGACACCAAGGGCTGGACGATGCTGGCTCTCGCAGGAGCATCCTGCTGCTGTTACCCCAGGCACTGCTTGCCTGATACTCCCTCTGTGCCCCATCCCCAGGAGCTCTGTTAGCCAAAACTCCCTTGTACTGAGTCTTATGGAGTTCATACCTAAATATTCACTCCAGGCTGCTTTTATATTTCTGTCCCTTTTGTTTGAAATATATGAACTATATAAAAGTATAATAAATCATGATATCACGACTTAACCATATTACATATCCTACAGTGAGCAGAAGCTATTGCTTGGAACACACATTCTCTCTCTCTATAGCAATGTTTCTTCAGCCTTTTTTAAGGCTTTTAAGGCTTTTTAAAAACTTCTACTATGAACTTTAAAAAAAAAAACCACCATCCTGCTGCTAAGAAGAGGTTAAATATAAAAAATTGCTGTCTGAGTGGAACTATTTTGTCAATGCTTAGGAACCAGTGAAGTGAGTGGTTATAGATGAGGTTGGAATGTAGCCTTAATAATAGGACATGCTGCCAGTATACACTGTCATGCTATGAAATGGGTATATTTATACAGATACAGTTAAAACACCTCATGTGAGAAGGGGAGTTAGTGTCAGAACAAATACTACAATACAGTCTGAAGGTGTGAGTATGTCTTGTTTTGCAATACCTGATTAAATATAGCACAAAGTGTTTACTGCCTCCCGTAACATAAAGTGTGATTAACACATACTTAGAAGACTGCGTCTCTCTTTCCCATATGGAATGATCACCCTGACAGGTATATTTGTACGAGCCCGGCAGACGAAATACCTTCAAAGAGACAAGGCTAGCACTGAGAGCATGGCACGAAGCTGTGCCCCCTCCTGCCGGACAAGAGCTCGTATCTTTATTTCCCGCTGTTTCACAAGGCTGCCTTGGCTCGGCTGCGCTTGCTCTGGCTGCCGGCTCTGCCGGGCTGCCTTCTGGCAGATGGCTGATTTCCATAAGGAGAAGCCAGCCCGTTGTGGCCGCTGTGTGCATATTCCGGCGTAACCAAGCCCGGCGCAGCTGTAGCTAAGCACGTGAAAGCGGCATCCATCTTCCCGCTGACGCCGGGTTTGACCTTTCAAAAGGAAAACTGGTGGTGTCGCTTGGAGCAGATGGTGAACAGGAGCTTGGTAAAACATCTGTGATGTCATTTTTAAAAAGTCCCGTTGGGCTCTTCATGGGCTTGAGCCGTGGCATCAGGATATCGCCGTTTCTCCTCGTTCAAAAGGTGAGCTGCCGCTAAGGGCAGCCTGAGCCTGGTGTGGGGTGGAAAACGTGACCGTGCTCCGCTTAAGAATGGTCGGCACTGCTTTGTGACGTCCTGAGCTTAACAAATAACATGGGCAAAATATAGACTATCATCTTCTGTAACACAGCATGCACTTCGGCATTGTATGTGGCCAAATTATCCAGCAAAAAATGCAACGTTAAAGCGCAGCAGTCGGGGGGGTCCTTTGGAGGCACTTGGGCAAGAAGCTGTGTGTGCGGATTACTCACTGACTGCGAGACAACTGCAAACGAGAGCCTGACAAACTCACACGTGTCAGGAGTTCAGCCATTCTCGGGAACCTCTTCAATCCATTGCGTTGTATTTAACAAATTCAGCCTGATTGAAGAATCAAATGCGTTAGTTCTTCTACTTCATTTCCCGGAGGCAGGAGGTGAAAATCTTTCAACAGAAAAGAGGAGTCACTCTAGGATGAGTTGGGGAATCTGGCTGTAGGACTCCTGCCCCAGGGTATGACCCAGTGCTATGAAAATGGCTGTGTCACCCACTGTGTCACCCATACCTACCCACGGGCATTTCTGTGCACAGTCAGGCGGGTCCTGGCGGTGTCACGGCTCACAAGAATAAGCAGTGGCAGGGCTGATTTAGGCAGGGGATGGGACCTCCTCTGCTCTGAAAGGAAGGGGCTGGGAGAGGCGATGGAAACTTACAGCAACAGAATTGACAAGAGGAGTGTTTAGATGGATTTTGAGGGAAGGCTGAAACCGGTGGGAAGTTTTCATCAGTACAGAGGTCTCACGTTGCTGGGGGGACTAAGCCAGGTGAGAGAAAACAAGCCCTGTGCTAGTGGCCACCCTGCTCAACATCCCTAGACCCCGTGAATTACCAGGGACAGCACAGCCTTGGATCTGGGATGTTTGTACTCCTGCTAGCGCTCTCCGAGCTTGCATTTGTTTTCCAGTTGCATGACCTGGTTTGTGTGTTCATTTGCACCTAACCTACAGCTCCTGAAGTGTCAAGCCTCTTTCAGCCACACAAAAGGTATTTCTTTTCTTCAGTGGCTTCCTGGCACTGTCCCAGATCAGATCTACACATGGTTGTAAAAATATGAATGAGAAGTAATGTAACAGCACGTGGTGACAGTAAGTAACTGGAATGCTGAATCACCTCTGTGAAGACTAGGATAAAGAATGGCTGGCTGTTTTGGGTACAGCACCAGTCATCTGCAGCCGTGGGAATGGGATTGCTATGGAGTTAATTCATGGAGTGAATCACACATCCCCAGAGACACAGGTGGATCCATCCTGATGGATGACATGAGCTTCCACGACAATTTATTCTCTTCAGAGTCTCTGAGCCTCACACTCATAGCGACAGCGGCTTCCCTGCGTGTGACAGTGGTGCTTCTCCAGCGAGGGATGGTTTGGGTACTCCGAGAAACAGCAAAGCATACCAGGGGCTTTGCCTCCCACCTGCCTTGTACACCCTCAAGCCTGCCCCCAAACCACCCCCCTGCAGCACCTGCCTGCCCCATATCTGCTGCTCGCTGCTCCGTCTGGTGTCCCTTGGCTCCTTCACAGCAGTGGGGTGTCTGGCCCTGAAAACTTCGAGCATTCAAAACCTGCTGGAACGGCTGAAATACAGCACCAGCCCTCGGTGCTCACCAGGCTGCCCGCTTTTGCCTGTTTAGTTCTCCATCAGCAGTTCTCTTGCATGCGCTTAGGAAAGAGCTGTTTGTGTCTTCGGCATTAACTGTGGCCGTTAAACACCGTTCTTATGTTACTCAATTAGCTCATCAGATTCTTGTCCTTAAAATGAGTTGGCCGAAGCAGGGTCTGCCAGAGTGCCAATGCACCGGCAACCAGCACCGCTGGGAGCTGCTGCTGCTGGAGGCGATGCGGGTAGTCAGCTCTACGTGCAGTGCTTGGAAGTGATCATTTTTGCTAATCAAATATAAGGTGTTCAGGCTGATTGTTAGGTTTCAGCTGATCACAAGGCAGGCTGTTATTAATCCCTTATCAATGTAGTGCTTTTGATTGAAATCTGTCTCTCTCTTTTTTTTCTCTCCTCCCCCTTTTCCTCGCTGGACATAAAAGACAATGGAAGGGATAGGGCCAAACTGCTCTTCTGCAGACAAGAAGCAAATTGTCTAAAAACAACACGTCATTCAAGACCATGGGAGACTGAGGACAGTGGCAGGAGCATGAATATACAAAAGTGCCTACTGTTAAGGCCACAGCTTTAAGTGTTTAAATTCAAATCACATTCCCATTTGAGGTTCAAATTTATAGCGAGAACATAAACACAAGGGTTTCAGTGTTTTATATAAATTTCATCTGACTTCTCAGGGTATTCCTGGTGGCAGCAGATCAGAGCTGAGTGCAAGGGAGACTTGCTTTCCTTGCTGTATGAAGCAAAAATATTGAAGTAGGTTATTTTGGTTTGGTTTGGTTTGATATGCTCTATGTTAGTAAATAGAGCAGCCTGTCATATCTAGGCTCTGGATTTTCGATTGTGAGCTTAGTCCTTGGCTCAAAACGCTATTGTTCTTGGACCTTTGCCTTGAGCTGAAGGGCTCGTATGTGGGGAGGAAGAGGAGGACCCAAGCTAAAAATAAAGTGAAACAAAATGCTAATTATTGCTGTGGAGTAGATAATGCTTTCCTAGATGCCTCAGCAGCCCCGTCCTTGCAGGCAGTGTGGACTGGCAGTTTGCTTTCACATGCAAGAGGTGATTATCTATAGCCCCTACTGCCTTCCAGATATTTTGCTCCGTGCTCTAACGGCGTTTGCTCACACCGCTCACAGCAGCAGCAAGAGAAACAGGCTCCCCTTTCCATTACACATCAAGCAAAGAACATTTGCATCGCAGATGTAAGAGGCAGGTCAAGTTCCTTTGCTCCTTTGTGTCCCTTAGTGCAACTCTGCAGTGCCTGCTCCTGCCGTGGCCCTGTACCGATGGGAGATGCCGAGAGCCACATGGGCTTTTCGGTAGACTGCAGCCCATGATAACTGCGTACAGGTGCACACCCTGCCCGGAAAAATACCTGGACCGAAAGCGCTCTCTGTCTTCATTCATTTACCCACCTCCCTAATTGGGATCCCACGAAGCACTGAAAGCTGTGGATGTAAGGCAGTAAAGGAGGTGTTTCTGCACCAAGGGCCGCAGCACTCGCCGCAACAAGACTTGGTGCACGCAGGAGCTGAGCAGATGTTAGATTGCTTACGGGAACAATGAGAATATCCCCCATTACATCAGATGAGCTGTAAATTAGACGTGAGGCAATTGCCATTAGTCCGGATTTAGAAGAAAGCTTCTTTTGGACAGGACGTTCCCTCCTTGCCCGTTTTCAGGCTTTGAGTATGTGCCACCAGCCCTTCTGCTATGAAACTCTGTTGGTGCTGGATGTTAGACTAAAAGCATAGGGTTGACTCAATGCATAAATTGCCCTGTTTGAAGTAAGTGCCACAGAAGCAGGTAAAATATTCAAACATTCAAAACATTTTCCATGAAAATCACTCGGCTGAGGTTATCTTTGACCAATATATCAGCATCCAGCATCACACAGATAAATGGTGACCAAGGAAATATCACAGAGGCTGCATCCTCTGCCCTGCCTCTCCAGCCATGCTCCTCTTGCACTCATAAAACATTCCTGCAGCTTTACAAGTTCAAAGAAACAGCTAAAGAGTTTCTGTCAGCAATGTGGCTTTAGTCAGATTGTTGCGAATAGTTTATGTGCAGTATCAAGGACATGCGGCCCCCCATTTCTGAAATATTTGAACAAGCAGAACATCAGAACCATTTAAAGTTTGGGTTTAGTGTCTCAGTAACAAGGCACAGTGCATTTTTGGATATTTGAGAGACGTATTGATAATAATATTTCTCTGCGTGTCTAAAACAGAGCACTGATGATGCCTCTGGCCTCCTTTCCCAACACGTACTGCTTGCGCTCATGAAGTGGGCCAGTTGCTGTCTTTTGAGGATGCAACCAAGGTACCTGCATGGAAAATTCCTAGGTCTGGCATTCAAGTTTGAGTATATAATTAGCACATTCCGTTTCTTCTTTTAGGGCAGTTAATTGAGAAACTGCCACAAAGCTTTCCTGAATCCCTAAAGCCTCGGAGATCCCGTTACCGCTGCAGCAGTAGCTGATAATGTGCACTCAGGTTGCCTCTGGGAGTGGTGTGTTATTAAAAACCGGGCGCTTGAGTACTGGGTTTGTGAGGTTTGTGAGCTGGAGCGACGGCAAGGGGCAGGCAGGCAAGTCCCTCATGCAGACACCTGGGGCTGGGCATGACTGCCCTGTTGCCAAGCGCAGCTGGTTTGCGTTCATGGGTGTGCTTCAAGTATCTTACTGTAAAGTCCTCCTCGTAACTAGAAGAAGGGCTTGTGTACCGAAAGCGATGGATAATTTTCTTCCCACATGGGTGGTTGCTTTAATAAAAGATGTAATCTCTTCTTAGAAACTTGGTCTCATCTAGAGGAGAAAACACATCAGTAGTTTTGCTGTTGTGCAGATGGGTAAAGTGCAGGAATTGTCTGTCTTCATCCCAGTCCCGTGTCTGCGCCTTACCTCTGTAGGAAAGGGGTGGTGAAAAAAAGACCCCTGAAGCAGCCCCTACCCAGAATTTTTTCACAAATAAGGTATTTTCTTTCTTTCTGTCTGGTACATTTGGTGCCTCCCTGATTACTAAATGTTAAACCACTTTCCTCCCCTCGGCTACTGTGTGTTTCATCAGTGCTGGTAGCAGCCAAGAGCTGCTGGCCAGGTGGGGTTCCCATATCGGCTCCTTCCCCACAGCCATGGGAAATGCCAGTTGCAGGGACAGCGTTGTTTGCACGTGGCTTGGGGAAACTCTGACGACTCACCTGGGTGCAGGATGAGGATGCAGCTTGTGCTCCGGCCTTCCTCCCCACCGTTGTCAAGTTGAAGTGACTCACTCTTCCATCCCACCACTACAAGAGACGTGGGTTTTGGTTAGTCCTAGCCTTGTCATTTGAAGGTTTCAGGAAAAAAAATGTAAGAAACCAGCAGCAAGCCAGCCTGGCAGTACTGTCTGTGCTGAAGGCTTGCCACCCCTCACCGGCTAGGATCTGCACTCCAGTCTGCAGCCACTGACTGCTGGAGAAACGTGTGAGCTCTGACTTTAGTATTAAGGGGAGCAAATTACTACTGGAAGGAAAAATCCTCAAAACCAAAACAGGAATGAGGATAGCACCTGGAAGTGTGTGCTGAACCTGGGTGAGCTGGTTGCGAGACAGCCAAGCTGACCGGGTGGAAGTTGGCAGCTCTGCCTTGTCTGTGCGGGCTGAATCTGCTCAAAATGCAAGGACAGATCCATCTAGTTCAAAGTCTGCAAGATGTGACTCTTGGAAAATAAAGGCATCGGGCGTTGCACCTCCGGAGGCACAGCATGGGCGAAGTTGGCTCCTTTGTTTAACATTTTCACCTTGCCGTCAAGATCGTTATAAAACCCCATGTCAAATTAGATGTTGGGATATCCTTATTCCAAATCTATCCCCTCCAAGTGGCTGTTAATTTTTTTTTTAAAAATCAATTTTGTCATCATTCTCCTTGCTCGCCTTTCTCACAGGGAATCCAATCCAACTCCTTCCTCCAGCTTTATTACCAAGTGCCGCTACGGGAGGTGATTAAGGCTTTTTTAACTGGCAGCTACAGAAGTATTGCTTTCATTGCACAAAATGTGTGATGGATATCAAGAACACTTTCAACCAGTTGTTTGCCTTGTTTGATTTGTGAGGCACAACTAATGTAATAACATCTTTGCAAATTACATTAATTATGACTTTCCCTTGTGTTATGGAAACAGAAGGAAGAGCTTTTTTAGAATATAACAACAGCAATTTCTCATGTCCCATACTTTGCAATGTTCAAACCAATTATCACGTCAGTAAAAACATGAAAAACAGTTTCACTATTACAGTCATTACTGAGAATGCATGGTTGTATTTGTTGAAAACGTGCTATCTACATTAACACACATCTTTGCAAATGCCAAAAGAATTTACTTAAAAGAATCCTGTATTTTTCAAGCTACCGCAATGTTACGAGTAACCACAGTGGTGATAAACAAGTGCACTTGCTTCTGTGGTCATGGCTTAAATCCTGCTTTCAAGATTAATATCTGAATTGGCTTCTGTTGATTGATACAGATTTTACATCTGTATTATCATAAATGAGAGTAAGGTTTGGATTAGCAACTGGGAAAACATATTTAAAGCTGGGGAGAAGTTAATATGAGTAAGAGGATGTGTGAGGAGCTGTTTAATACTGCTGGGAGCAGAAAGATCAACTTCCTTCAGTTAATACAAACAGTACATTTGCATCCACATCTTAAGACAGGGACCCAGGAGTGACTAAAGGCTACTGCATAGAATTTTTTGTTGGTGGGATTTTGTCAACGAAGACCACAGGAGAGAGAGGCCCTATAATGATAAGACTAATCTTCTTCCTAGAGAGCTAAAATCCCCCAATCAATGTAATTAAAAGAGTAAAAAGACTCTGCCGCTGTGGTGAGCTGTGCATGTGTCAGAGGCTGTTTTGCCAGCACTGCTCCGCCAGTGGGAGAGCATTTTCCTGTACTTGTAGCTCATTGCAGGAGCCGGGCACTGCATCTGCTCCGTCACCCTGAGCGGGGGGTGGCTTGGAGTGGGCAGAGGCTCTGGGGCAAACAGCAAAGTGCTCGTGGTGAGAGCACTGAGTGGCATGTTACACCGTGGGGTATCTGTTCTCAGTGTGATCGCTGGGGCAGGTTTTAGCCTTTCAGCCTGAAGTTCTGCCTAGTAATGAGAAAGACAAGCTCTCGGTCTGCAGTGTCACCCACACTTTAATCTGGCACGGTCTGGCACCAAGGCAGGCGGTCCCGCTGCCCTTCTGCCTCTGTGCTCATCTAGCCCCCATGTTTCACGGCAGCTGCATGCTCACATCTGCCTGGGACCTGCTCCAGATCAAAGACAAGGATTTGCTCTCAGCCTTTAATTAGGCTGAGGTTCCCATTGAACTCTTCGCTGCGTTAGTCATCCCAAGAAACTTCAAAACAGGGGGATGCTGCTCCAAGCAGGCTCCCACCAAGCCCTGGTGTCCAGTGCACGTGCTCCACTGAAGGTGGCTTCAAAGTGTGCCTTTGGGCATGGCTGGAAGCCTTCACCTGCGCAGCCTGAAGATGGCTAGGTGGAGCTGCTGTACGGTCCCATAACTGGCAGGAAAATTTGGCTGCCTGAAGTCTGCAGCATTACTTTAAATGCGATTAAACATTAAGCCTTGTTTTCGTTATAAAACTTAATGAAACACTGCTACAGAGGTGTTTCAGGAGTCCTGCTGGCCTCCCTTGTACTTCATAAAGTTCCTAAATGATCCTCTGCTTTGTTTTGGTTTAATTCTCATGGGAAAAGCTTACCCTTTTCGGTTTCTTGTAACTCATTAAACACTGGCAGCTGGCACGATGTTGTACCAGACACAGGAAAAGAGCAGGAAAATTCAGAAGAAATGTGACGGAGGATGTGCCCCCCATGGTAACCAGAAAGCAGATCCACATGGCAAAACCATGGGACTTGCATCAGCCTGGTGTTTTCTGGATAAACAAAATGAAGCTAATTTATACCGATGACTAAATTGTGTTTCTGCTGAGTCCAGCCACAAAGTTTTCATTTGCCATCCAATTCAGCACCCTGGATTTGCATGCGTGATATTCCCTGAGGATGGGGGGCCCAGCTAACTCACAGCAAGGTCAACCTTGTTTTCCTTTGCTTACCAGCCTGTCCTTTCACCACCGCACTTACAGCAGTGCTGCTGTCGGTGGGGCTGCGCTGGCACAGCGATGCTGTCATCCACCACCACGCTGGGGGCTGGGAGCAGGCCTGGTACGTGTCAAGGGTGTTGACATTATGCCTGATTTGTCACATGCAAGTGATTCTGCCCTGCCCATCCTCGCATCAAAACAGTCTCTTGGAGTGACATTCTGGACTCTTTGTTTAATTCTATCATCCGTGGAAGGAGTAAGCAAAGGAAGCTGGGAGACAGATGTGTGGCTGGTGCAAACACAAGTCCTGATGAGCTCAGCGGAGCTGAACTAGTTACATCAGCAGAAAAAATTTCCCTTTCTTGCCCAGTCAGAAATTGAGACCTGCAGGCTGGCTCACCCGTACCCAGCCGGAGCGCTGTTGTTCGCTCCCAGAAACACAGTTTCTGTGTTTTCAGAAAGGGACAGTGGAGGTGCTTAGCCCCAGGGAAGGGCTGGGGGCTCAGCTGCCCAGCCGATGGTAGCTTGAGTGCCAAGGAGGAACGATGCTCATCAGACACCTTGCTGGCTGCGGGGTTTCTTCCTGGGCATCTGGGTGGCTCGGTGTGGCAGAGTGCGAGGCGCTGACCCAGTCCCCTTGCGTACGGCAGGGGTGCGCGCTTGTGATGCTGGGAGGTGATGTGTCCCAAAGCCAGGCGCTACAACGCTAGTGTGCACAGACCTGGCGTGGAACTGGCCAGCAAGAGCCTGGGTAGGTGTAAATGCTTACAGCTCATCTGCCCGCTTCTTAGCAGATGCTTTGCTTTTTTATTATAGGGAGTAATAAATAAATAAAAAAACAGACAAATAAGTATTTCTGTACAATCAGCAACAACATAACATTAGGGACTTCATGAGAACCTGAAAATCTGATTGTAAAAACAGTCAAAGGCGCAACTCCAATGGTTAAAAACTCAGGGCTGTTCTCTGAACTTTCATCTAATTGTTTAAACAAAGACATCAGCTGCAATTGCATCCAGTTTGAGATCATTGCCATAATTAATTTTAATTAAAATGCATTTAATTTAAACCTTGAAAATTTTTTTCACGTTGTTGCGTAGTGCCAATATTCATGTATGATAGAACATCACTCACGTGCAATTTGGCAGCTCAGTGTTGACTCATACAATGCCTGCTAACTTAGCCATGCTTTGAAAATTCAAAATACACTCTTGCAAGTAGGTTGCAGCAAATGCCAATACAATGATTACATAAGGCAGAGGAGTCTGCTGTCGTGCATAGCCGCAATTTTGTGAAATACCACATCACACGTGTCCTCGCACGTGCCAATAGGTTTTTATGGCGTACTGTGGATCAATTTTTCTGTGTCCTTATCAATCTATTCTGTGATGATCCCAGTTTGAGGGGGTGATGCAGGGTGGACAGGGCTTTGATCCAAGCTTCCGAAATCTCTGTAACACTGGCCATTTGACCAGCAAATTTATCTCCTGCTTCCCCAAATTGGAGCCATCCTTAAGCAGCCACTGGCTCCCAGCAGCTTTCAGCCCTGACTGCTGTGGCACTCGCTTTTGGGAAGCTGTGAAAATCAATGAATACAGCTACAACTGACTTGAGAATCAGAAATATTTGGTATGGTAATAAAAATGTTCCTGGCAGAACAGTAGAGGCCAGCTTAATAGCTAATTGGCTTTATTCTCACCGAGCGGTATCTATACATTTCTTTGGAAACTGCCTGCGGGGTCAGAGCAAGCGATATTATTCCCCTTCCACCTCATATAAAGCTGACACAGAAATCAGAAAGTAAACAAGTGTACAAAGGGGCGATGCTATTGATTAGCTTACGAAAATACTGTTTGGATTTAGTAGAAAATGAAACAGAAGTATTTCTTTTGCGTTTTTGAAACAATTAAACAGATGTGTAGGCAAAGTAAATTGTTTACTGTACAGATCTCTATAGAAGCAACCCACTGTGTCCAGGTAAGGCTGCAAATAGTATTAATTGAAAAATGTAATGCTTCTCTTCCTGAAATTTTCTGCCACCTTGAATTAGTATTCCTCATGGTAACCGCTTGTCAAGCACACGGCCAATAAATAACATGGGTGGTGTAAACACAGCTATGTGATCAGGAAGTTAAAAAGGGGTTGGCAATGCCTTTTGGAGGGTCTTTCTCTTTCTCAGATGAAGAGGTTTTCCTACCCAAAAAACTCTGAAGTTATCTGTACAAGCCTGTGTTGGCTCAGCCAACAGTTTACCTCTGTTCTGCAGATTTTAGCCACATGAATCATTTCCAGTTCCGCTCTCCTATTGCCTCTGGTTTTCAAAAGGGAGCAGGCGCGATCAAGAATATCCAGAGTTACTATTGTTATTGCTAAACCAAATGAGAATAAAGTTGAAAAAGCTCTTGAATGGCCTCCTGGAAGCCAGTGTTTAACTCCTGGTGTTGGGATGAGAAATGCAGATTTTTCTACACCCTGGGAAGCATCCAATACTAGTCTGCATCAGAACTGCTGAACAGACTGGACTTTGAGATCGAGCCAGAAGATTAATTCCTACTTTCCTGCCACAACCTCCTTCCTCCTGGAACTGGAAAACGAGCCAAAACCCCCTAAGCAGCATGTCTGGTCTTTGCTGTTGGCTGCCAGGGCCCTGAGTGCACCCGTTGCCTTGTTCCCGGGGGCCCCGTGTGCCCCGTTCCTGTCCCTGGCTGCTCCTCACTTGCTGGTTGAATGTCCCCATCTACTCGTGGACCCACAGTGGGGGGTCACATCTCCCATCACCAAGCTGCTTCCTGGCATGGCCACCTGCCGCCTTCTCTTGGGCAATTCATCCTCGCTTCCCTTTGTTAAAAAGCTAAAGTTTGGTTCAGATCATTCAGAGTACTTTGTTTTCAGTGTAACTGGGGAACTGGCTAGCGTTTGTCACATAGATATGATCTTTAAAAAAAATGATGCTGGAATTTCGTACAATGGACAGGGTGACCTTTACTCAAATGCTACGGAATTACACACAGGTAGAAAAGTAACCAAGTTCAGGACAAAAGGAGGTGGTGCTCTGTTAAAGTGATGGACCCTAGGAAGTCTTTCTTAAAGGATGGTGTTTGGATGTAAGATGTTTTTATGGGTTCAAAGGGAAGATGGGAAAGTGCTTGGAGGAGAGACCCTTTGATTACCGCAAGACAAAGTGCACCAGGCTCAGGAAGCCCCTGAGCTGAACCTAAGCAGAGGCTGGGAGAACATTAGGGGGCAGAAGGGCCACGCACACTTGTGCTGCTCCTGCTCTGCCCTGGGTACAGAACGATCCTTGGTTGGAGTGAGTGTGGCCACCTTGGCACCTCATCGGTGGCTTTCAGGAGCAAGACGTAGCCTCTGAATGGTGGTTCACAGGCAGAGCTTACCCCTGGCTGAAGTCCTGCCTCTGCAGAGGACAAGTTAATGCGTTTCCGCGCGTAATGATTGAGTCTTCAAAACAGCAGCGTTTGGGCCAACAGTGCTTCCGCCTTCTCGTGTGGATCCTGGGCAACATGAAGTGGTTTGCTGGTGACTGATTTGGATGGATTGCCTTACTGGTGGCTCAAACCTTTGGGCATAGGAAAAGTGAATAATAACAAAAATAATTTTTAACTTTATCTGACTGACTTTTTGCTTAAACACTAAGTAAATTTGTCATCTTAATTATTTAGTGATCTTTCAAAGTTAACAGAGCAAAATTACTTATTGGTGGTGGGGGTACTTATAGGTCTTAACAATAAAGATCTACAGAAACGCCTAACCCTACATTTCATTATCATTTTATTCATGTGCAATGTTTCTTTATGCTAGAAGTTACACAAAATAAACTTGGTTTGTCTAACTTACCTTTCATGGGTTCCTAGAATAATCAAATGAACCCTTAAGTAAGGGGTAGCAGTTTCTATGCTTCATCCCGATCCATTGGAACTCCCAAGCCCAAGTTGCGGTAAAGAGAGGGAGAACAACAGCATGGTGTCACCCCGCCTCAGCGGTGCCGGCGGAACAACCTTCGTTTGGTCTGCTTGATGATCCTGTTCTGCGCTTTCAGATCAAATCTGATCTGAGGAAGACATCAGTTCAGAGAGAATTAAATGCAGGTTTTGTTCATCATGATAATTAATCAATTAAAACTTGCATTTCTGCCAGTCAGCTGAGTTTGTCTGAGGTTTCTCTCTTTTGTGCACCGAGGTGGTCAGAGCCAGAACTGATGTCAAGTATATCAATGTAACGTGAGACATTAACGATGATTTGCATTTTATTTTGTTTCTCATCAGGTTCCCGTCTCCCCACTGACTCTCTCGGGAGGAGCGTGTGCTCTCCGTGTGGGCTGGAAGTTTTCCTCCACCCCCAGGTTTTGGCCAAGGCAGCTGAGATGGCTGGAGGCCTCGGGCTTTCCTGGAGGAAGGCCAACAACACAGTTTTATTAATGCAACATCCTTTATGTATGTATTAAATAGAGAAAGATGGATCCTCAGCTATGGCAGAGGCTATCCCCATGCAGATGCCAGAAAGTATGAGTCCCCTGGACAGCTGGAATCAGGTCCAGGCAGCGATCCCTGCCAGCTGTTGCACAGATGTGCCTGTCAGAAGCATTTATCTTTTGGGAAACTCAACAAGCACCATCAGAGAAAGTCCTCCTCTCCTTGCCCAGGGCACAGCCCCTCCAGTGGCCTGCAGTACCAAACTACCGATTTCTAGCTAACTCTCCAAATAATATGAATCTAAAAGAGTCCTGGTGATAAAGTGTAGTGATCTATGGAAGTGAATAGGTGCATGCCTCAGAGCCTGATCTTGATCTAAGTTACGCTGCTGTAAATCTGGAATGACTTTGAAAAGACTGAAGGAGAAAGGACATGGGAAGCAACACACGGAACAGTCGGAGCCCGCAGGTTTGCCATCAGGATTGCTGGTGCTAGTGCAGGTGCTCTGCGGAGCGGGAGCGGGATGGTGGTCACTTCTCTGCAGATGAGTTATGATGGGTTTTGTAGTAACTGCTCCTGTGACAGGGGAAAAAGACCTCTAAAAGGTTCTCCAGTAACCATGCTGGGAGCTGAGGCTCAGGCTGATGGGGAGAAAAGGTGCTGGAGTTTGAACTTCCCTCTGGTCCCTTCTGCCTCCTTGGAAGGGGCAGAGAAGCCCCCCGGTCGCGCTGGCAGAGGCAGTCCCTGTCACACATGGGGAGCAGGTATACAGGAGGCGCTTTTGACTTTGTGCACCCAACTGCAGACATTCTCACAGGCTCCAGAAAGGAAAGAAATTACTCTGGGGCAAATTCCGTCATCCTAAACCAAGCAGATGCCCAGCGAAATCCTGGAACATTTACTCAAATGAGGATTACTGGGATTGAGCACAGCCATTTCTTACTACTCTTCTTTACCTTGTTGTACCTCCAGATGCTCTAACCTGAATGCAGCCCCCTCTTTTGCTGGGCTCCATGCACACCTATAACAAAGTAGATTTATATTCAATATTTAGACATAATCCTACAGTTAAATTGTATATATGTACAAATATATGCACATATATTCACATATAAAATACATGTGTGTACACGTATATAAATAAATATATATATACACACGTACAATAATCTAAACTTCAAAAAAACGAAAAAAGTTTAGAGGTGGAATGCAGTCAGTCACTCGTAGTGTTTCTGAAAGCCTTATGTGAGGATAGCCCTGAATATGTAGGACAGTCCAGCTCAGGGACATCAGCTTTGATATTTTGGGTGGCATATAGAGAAAACTTCTCACAGTGATTAAGGAGTTGTAAACTGCTACTGAGCGATAACCAATGCTACATGCAAATGTGGAAATAGCTTGCTAAGTGTAATGTTCGGTGACAAGTGTTTTGATTACAGTCATTTCAGGGAAGTCTGCTACTTGGCAGCAGTGAGATTGAAGGAATGTTAATTCCACCTTGGATCATCTCACACCTTGGGTCTAGTGGGAGGTAGAGAAAATCTTCCTTTCCTGCATAGCTTTAAGTTTTAGACAATTCTGAATTATTTGGGTTTTTACGGGTGAAAGAAAGATCAGGACATCAAGGCTATTGAAGCCCGTGAAAGCCAGAGTGCAGAAACACCCCTCCGGCAGACCCAGGCGAGGAGGACCCACCACCAGCTCTGCACAAGCTGGCGGGCAGCTTCACTGGCTGAACTCTAGCCTTACGCTAGATAAAGGAAATGCAATCCTGGTCATAACCCCCAGCTTTTTCCCAAGGTTGTAGATACAACATTTGTCGTGAAACTATTTTTTCTGAAGACACTGACGATCAGACGGGAGGAAATGCCTTCTGGCAAGGGGCAGATCTGCACAGCAAGCTCAGCGAGACATGGTGCGGGGTCTTCCTCCTCAGCACCAACTCTGTGCGAACCAGCCTCTTAAAAACTGGCTTTGCCTACAGCGTATGCACTGGAGGAGAGTCCACGTCTCCTCCTACCCTGTCCCCTCTCTCACAATGGATGTGGGCTTGGAGGCCCCTCACCGGCCATATCCCAGTTACCAGATGTATTTGCAGTAATGAGCTCTAATTCACTCCTCCCCACCCTGCCAGATTCATACAAAGACAAAACACTTCATTTTTCAAAAGTACAAATGACAAGTCAGTAACAGAATGCGAGGAATATACATTGCTAATTCCTGATGTTTTAATGAACTCTGTGGTCTCATCCCTGCACTGAACAGCTCCAGCCGAAGCTTAGGGCAACGCCAGGCTCACAACTGAAACTCTTAACAACTTTTTCTGCTGATTCTCTCCATTGCATGTTCAACACAGGCTGGGCTCAGTAAACAAAACAAGGGGTTTCAGGGCTGTCTTTGACTGCTCACCAACATTTTGTCTGCCCCAAAAGGCAGCCAACAATAATAACCTGGGGAAGGAGAGGGAGGAGGACTATGTGAGATGGGCTGAAATTGTCCCTGTGTGGCTGCACAGGGAATAAGACTGAAGAAGCAGCTGCAGGAGGGAAGATGGATGAGGATGAAAGATCGGAGATGCAGAAGCAGCAGGGGCAGATGGAGGAGGATGGACCATCAGGAGGGGGGATGAGGAGTGAGATGCACAACAGCAGCATGCACGGCACAGCTGGAGCCAAAGCCAACCCTGGCTTTGACATTCAGGGGTCCAAAGAACCTCTCTTTCCAAGTGTCACTTTGCTGTGGTCGAACTTTGAAGCCTCTTATTTTATCAGGGTTTCCAGTTGAAATAAAGGTGCAGAGTGAAGTTCGGTAACTTTATTTTGCTCCTGTTCTTTGGTCTCTGACTAGAACCAGCCTTAGATGGGGATCAGGACATTTTCTAGACATACGTGCACAGACACACATGGCCCGGCACAGAATTGCTTTGTGTCCTTTCCACGTTCAGCCCATCCACTATTTTAGCTGCTTTTTTACAGTTTGTAAATTCCCATTCACATTTGGAAACATCCCTGGGGAGCTTCCATCTGCCGCTCACACTTGGATGCCATGGTGATATGTGTCTAAGAGGTGCTACGCTGCACACTGCTGTGCTGCACTGGGACCCGCCAGCCCTGCCCGAGCTGCATCAGGTGCCACAACTACCCAGCTGAAGAGCTGGAGATGCCACTCAAGCATCACAAGGGGTGTTCCCCAGCAGGGTATATTAGCCTGTGTAGAGGGCTACACCACCAGTCCCAAAGGACGTCATTATTAGCTCGACTACCTCAGATACCCAGCAGATCCATGATCAACAGGTTTACTGTTGGCAAGCCAGCTGTTGGTGCTTTGATAGTGAAGTGGATTAAAACCTTGACAATCCATGAGCGATAGGTATTGTGAATGTGCCTAAAAAGACTGGCGTCGAGAGAAAAGGTTTCCTGTACTCAACCAGGACCATTAGTGGCATACAGTTTGCTGGCCGCAATGACTACATGAATATATCAACGAAACAAAATGCTGCGTGATCATTATGCCGGTCTTAATCAGCTGGAAGGCACCTTCCTGAATGCCAAAGAGAAATGCACCAGCTGGTGTTGAAAAGGCTTTCTTCTCTCCAAATAACACCGTAATCAACAGGACATCTGAGTCCAGCGTATTTTCCAAGGCCTCATCCATCTCCTGCTCTGACCCAGGAGGTTATACTCAGTGTCAATGCACTGCAGAGAAACATTCTATGCCATAGCTGGGAGTTTCAACACAGTTGATGCTTCAGACCAGCTCATCCTGCCCAGGCAATGACAGGGTGAAAGAGTATTATTTCTCTGCAGAATAAAGACCATTTCAATCACCCTTCTCTCCCATGCCTTTTGTACTGAGCGATAGCAAGGTCACAGGTTGATACTTTTATCTGCTTGGTATGCCTTCGTTTCATTTCTACACATCAGCCACTCTGAAACAACTGGCAGGAGCCACGCCAGCCCCCAGATGCATGGTGATAAGGATTTCAGTGTTCATTAGCTCAAACAGAAAGTTCAGCAAAAACGTGGTCTTGGCGGTCAGAGGCAGCACAGAAACCAGCCACAAGGTCTTTGACCATTATCTTTCTAATATTTCCAGCCAGGGAGCCTGCCTGAAATCCTTGACTGGAACAGGCTGGGAGTTTTCCAGCTTGGTGCTGGGATATCATCCATGTGAGAGCGACATTTCTTAGCTTCCTTGAAAAGTTCATTGCGAATCGGTTCGCAGGTACAAAAGCAGCCGTTGCTATTTGCCTCGTACAAAAAACACCTATCTTGGGTTTCTCTTACCGAGCAACTTCGTGCAGGGTTGGAGAGCGACTCAGACACAGAACCCTGCAGGACCAGGCTGCAGACCCATGGTTATCAATGCACCTGGAGTCTCAAACCACATGGGCCCTACACAGTGAGGATCGGGAGCTCGGCACTGCTCTCCCGACGGGCTCTTATCATATCCTGAAGTCTCTGGAACTGATAGCTTGAACTGCCTGAGTCAACGCTTCGATACCGGTGATGGCAGAACTCTATGGCAATCTCTTGAAATGCAAGCGTTGCACAAAGAGCCTCGTGTATAATATATATAAGAACTAGCTATAAGAAATCAGGACTTCTGCCTGTCCTCTCCATAGACCCACTTCTTGCCTTGATTTCTTTTCTTTCTCCTTTATATATTTTTGCAAACACTTTGAACTCAGTAAGAATGAAGCGCCAGTTCCATGTACAATATTTTCTGTCCTGTCCGGAATCCCTTGGATTACGGGTTAGGGGCAATGGTGGAGAGGCAGGAGAGCCAGCGAGCTATGCACGCACGCCTGAGCTATGCCCTCGCTGCCATCAGAGCCCTTGTCACTGCCATTCCTGTTGCCTCTGGTCCAAAAACCAACTCATCCAGTGCCAAAAGCTGCGAGAGGTAAGCTGCGTGTTGTGGTCCTTTCTTCCCCCAGGGGTGGGCAGTGTCTGTTCGCTTGCCTTTGCAGCACACAGGTAGGCTAGAGGAGCTGGTGGGCTGAGCAGTGCCATCCTTGTCCTAGGTGCGCTTGGATTTGTAAACCTCCTGTGCAAAAGGGGATGTTCCCGAGCATCCCGTTAAGCTGTCCTGCCAGCAACAGCCTCGGGAAGCTCGTGCGTGCCTCTCGCTGTCGGGCTGCCCAGCAGGGTGGCATCGCCTCAGGCTCACCGGCCCCTGTAAGGTGCGTCCCAGGGCATCCAACGGCAGAGCCGGAGCTCTTCTGTGCTGTTCCTAATTCAGCCAAAGCAATGATGGCAGGACGGAAGCGAATCTCTCTGGGGATCATTTCTGAGACGGTGAACCCCAGCCCACCTCTGCAGTGATGAGATGCTGTTCCCCTCCCAGCCCCTCCCTGGATCATCCCACCTATCTATTAGAGGAGATTATAATAACCAGCCACCTCAGCCAGTGTTTTGAAGCTGAACACTCATAAATGCTTGAAGATATCTGGATTAAAGGTAGGCTAAGTAAAAGCTGATATGAGAAGTAAAGCTTATAATGTGCAGTAAGATGAGGGGGTAGCTTTCAGGTTTTTCCTTAGGCTTTAAATCATACCTTTGCTTTGGAATAACAGTGCAAAGCCACAAAACCTTTGTTATTGAGAAGCACCGTTTTTACATTGAAATCAAAACAGTTTCTTTAAAACATGCTCAAGCGCTCTTTCAACTGCCAAGTCCTTAGTCAGCTATTTAACCTCAGATCAGAACTTGAACTATTGCCATTTACCTTGAAATTCTGAGCATCGGTATGAAAATAAACTACAAGTAAAATCATTTTAAGTGCTGCGGAACGCAGAGACACAACAAGTTAAAAGGCAATTGTTAAACAAGCAAGTAGTCTCCTAATCATAACAAAAAGAGAGCACCATAACACAAGGTGAAAATAAGCAGAAAGCAAACAGAACACACCATTGATTGAGTCCTTCATTATCTAGGATAGCTTTTAATGGAGGAACCTGCCTGTGTGTCATTGCTCTTATCTCTCCAAAGGCAGTATGCACACACTGTAAAAATCAGTCTCTTCATTTTCTGCTTGAAAAGATCATTGTAAAAAAAAAAAGTGTCAGGGAGTGGAGGTCATGCTGATTTATTGGCAATTAAAACTGCAGGATTTCTGCACTCCTTTCAAAACAAAGTATCTCTGGGTAATTCAGCCTGGCAGATTACATAGTGGGCTATCTACTAAAAGGCATGAATCTTTTTGTTTGTGCACAACAGAAAGAATTGACTTGGTCTTATTTAGGAAATTGCTACTATTTTCTGTAACGTATTTGCATTACCCGTGAAGGGAGGGAGGCAAGTTACCTCTTAAAAACGCAAGATTCTTTCCAATAGTAAAAATGCTGGGTTTATTCCTCATCCATTCTTGAGGGTAGCAAGGCTACAGATAAACTTCCTCCTGCTTAAGAGTAAATAGATGACGGCGCTAAATATATAATCCAGACACATGGCTAAGGAAGACCATGTTTGCTTTACTCCATGGCTGATCCATCTGCTCTTGGGTAGGTACTTCTGCATAAGCTTACAAACCAGGCTGCATCGGCCTGGTCTTTTTGTATTTTCCAGCTGTATCATTGAGAAGTCTGAAAAAAAAGTCACCCTCAAGTGACATAGCTGAACTGGCAATGCATTCGCTATTTTGTTTTGGCAGAACCATCTCAGGCGGGTTTGGTCTTACATCATTTACCGAGCTAGCATCGGCTATACCGCACAACCAGAGGCAAGTATGATTAGTATTCCCACCCAAAGAGTTTCCCACAGTAGGAATAATCTGAAACTCTTTCTGATAAAGAGAACTTCTTAGCTTTGCAAATCGTTTTGGATATCCACCATTGTAGAGTCTTAATGTTTCGATGCTGATTCAACACATGTGTTTCAGTTCTTAGACATGCAATACGTGGTGTGGGAGGCACGCTGCAATCAGCACCGAACACCTTCCCAATCAGTGGTTGCATGGTTGGGAAAGCACCTAATTATTAATTTGCCAGCTGATATTGCCTCTAAGACTTCCTTGGTGGTTACCTGCTTGTCTGAGCTCTGGATCTATACTGCAGAGATATTCAGTGCAGAAGAGTGGGTCTCAGGAGATAGGAGTCTTAGGAGGAGCTGTGAAGAGGGAAAGAAAACAGCAGGGAGTGTGTTCAGCCCTTAAACCAAGGTGCTTTGGACCTGTCTGTACACAGCTGTGAGGAGAACAAGAACCTCAGCACCGAATCCCATTTAGGATGTAGCAAGAGATGAAAGAGAGAGCAAACGTGGCGGGTGGCAGGATGGTGGGAGAAGAAATGCTACAAATCACGCAGCGCACGGTAACCCTCGTGGCTTTGCCTGGGGCGAGGGAAGAGATCAAATGCCAGAGTAGGCTGGTGGTAGGAGAGAGCAAAGTGGGAGACTCTCCCAGGCAAAACCCACAAGCAGAAAGCCACGGTGTGGGAGCTGAGTAGGCAGGCACACCAACCTGGAGAAATAGGAAGTCCCTTTGAAGTTAATTCTTCAAATGAGCTGCCAATGCAAATCAGAGATGCCGCTTGCAACAAGGAGTCCTAGAAGGAGCAGGTGTCCAACCAGTGCTGGACCAGCACTTCTCTCGTGGCATCCCTGAGCAGAAACAGAGGTTAGCCAGAGCCCGTGAACGGCACCGTGTTTTGCTCTTCTGGAGGAGACAGCACTGTGCCTGGGTGGATTAACCTGACCAACGCTTCTTATGCCGGCTTTCTGCAGGGTGATACACCAGCTGTAGGTCACAGGATCAAAGGGCCTGTGGTTTCACGATGCAGAGCGCTGAGGCGCTAGGAGGCCTGGCTGACCCTTCACACCGAAATCCTGCCGCAGTAACTGGGGCTCGTGGCTCTCGTACCACACGTCTGCGCCACCACACCTCCGGCACTTGCCCCTCTGCTTTTTAGCAGCCCCTTACCCTCTCTCCACGCTCTTTGGTTGCACCTGTGAGCACTGATGGTGCCTTGTGCTTTAGATGACAGCTTGGGTGCAGAGGTGCTGCCAAGGCGCTGGGTGGCACGGGTTGGTCTGGCCAGTACAGCCCTGGGAGCGTCCCCACTGTGCCTCTCGGGAGGGGCAGATGGCAGCTGCTGGCAGGCAGGCTTCACCTGCCCAGGGGGTCTGCCCTCCTCCAAACAGGTTTGGGTGACTGTCCCCTGTCATTGAGCACATCCAGGTCAACAAGGCTCCCAAAATGCTCAGGATCAACCCCTACATGAGCTCTCCCTGCCACATCGAGATGATCCTCACCCAGGGAAAGCCCTATCCCAGGATGCACATATAGATGCCACCCACCATCAACACTGCGCTTTGAAGTAAGAGAGGAGGTCTAAGGATGTTGACCCTGACACGGGAGAGGTAGAAAGGCCTAATTTCTGTCCAGAGTAGAAAAGAAAAACCAACACCGCTTCCTCTTTCACTTTATTTGCTTGCATTGCACCACCTGGGGCAAGCACAAACCTCCTGGAGCCGTGGCCGTGCCCCGCAGGGAAGGGGACAGCCAGCCCGCAGCAGGAACCGTGCGGGAGCCGGGACGGAGGGCTGCGGTGCCGAGAGCTGCCCGGGCAGAGCGGGCACGGCGTGTCCCTGAGTGGGCAGTCCCTGGAAGGACAGCCCTGGAGCTGGGCCAGCAGGCACCAGCGGCCTCTGCTGAGTCTGTCTTGGTTCTAAGCAGCAGGTGACAAGGGCAGGGTGGAGGATGCACCTCCTCAGCACCTGCCTGCACCTCTGTAGCCCACCTTCCCCCCGCCCCCTGCCTTAGGGGGCTGCAGGAGGTGCTGCGCACACCCTGGGGTGCTGTGTGGACACCCGCAGTGCAGCGCCGTGACTAACGTCTGCCCCACCTATTGTAAAGGTCTGTGTTGGGAAATAGCTCCATGTCCTTGTCACGGTTATCAGATGAGGCCTGCTTTGCTCGGTGGCCGCTTTGCTGTGGGTTTCCTTCAGTAGCTCTGGTGCTTGTCCTGCGTGTGGTAGGAAGCTGAGATGGAGCAAGAGGGAGACCAAGGCCTCCAGTGTGGGACAGGTTAAATTGCAGGAAAGAATGGTTTCATGCCTTCAATCCCGAATTTGGGAGCAAGCAGCTTTCAGGGGTTTTGAACAAAGCAGCCTGGCAGGGCACCCTCCACGCCGTGGCTCTTCAGCTTCTCAGGGGTGAGCAGACGTGTGGCAGGATGACGCCAGTGGCCTCGGCTCTGACACCATTGCTCCCAGGCCTCCACCACCTGCTCCCTCTTGCTCTCACAGAGCGCTCGCAAGATTTAACAAGCAAAGTGGGTCATGGTAGGGAAGCAGGGATCAAACTTGGTGCGGCCACCAGAGGCAAACACAGGTTCCTCGATCATCTGGCAGCTGCCTGAGCGCTAAGTGAAGGCATCCTGATGCTGTCTGAGGTCCTAGTCAGGAGTCAGCACAGGCAGGGACAGGCACGGCAGGCAAACATCAGGAGGGGTGTGAGTGCTCCCATGATGACCCAAAAACCCTAAATGATTTTATGAGTCTATGATTAAAAAGGCCTGCGGTGGAGGGCTGTCCCTGCCTGTCCACAAAGGATGCTGTCGTGGTTTAACCCCAGCCAGCAACCGAGCCCCACGTGGCCACTTGCTTGCTCCCTCCCCAGTGGAGAGGATTGGAAGGGTAAAAGTGAGAAAACTCGTGGGTCGAGGTAAAGACAGTTTAATAGATAAAGCAAAAGCTGCGCACGCGAGCAAAGCAAAACAAGGGATTTGCTCACCAGGTCCCACGGCAGTGCTCAGCCACCCCCAGGGCAGCCAGGCTCCAGCACGCCTAATGGGGCTGGGGAAGGCAAACGCCATCGCTCCAAACATCCCCCCCTTCCTTCTTCCCCAGCTTATATACTGAGCATGATGCCGTATGGTATGGGATATACCTGTGGCCAGTCCGGGTCAGCTGTCCTGGCCGTGTCCCCTCCCTACTTCTTGTGCCCCCCCCAGCCCTCTCACTGGCAGGGCCAGAGATACCGAAAGGTCCTTGGCTTGGCATAACCATCACCCTGCCACAACCAAACCCATCGGTGTGCTGTCGACGTTGTCGTCCCACCAAACCCAAAACACGGGGCTGCACCAGCTCCTACGAAGAAAATTGGCACTGGTTTTTGTGGGGCTGCTGGGGGCTGGCGCGAAAGCGACCACCCTTGAAGAGCGAAGCCCCCAGCATCTCTGTAACGCTCAGGATGCTGAATCATGTACCTGTGGCATATGCCTGCCCTGTACCTGGTACCGACCTGGCGATGCCCATCTAAAATTCTCTGCACCCCAACCGAGCCGGGCCAGCTCTGGGTCCTCCAACACTGCGCGGAGGAGCTGCTGCGGAGCTGTGACTGTACACGCACACCTGGAAGATGTAGCTCTGCCTGTGGCGCGTTAGCGAGACAAGCATGGCATGAGGCGGAAAGCTGAAGCCTTTCTAGGGGTTGTGCTGGGCTTTCTTTAGTCCCCTGTCCCCAAACGCACTGCTGCAGCCACCGGCGACTTCTCAGGCAGCGCGAGTGAAGGTGATGGAGGCTGGCGCTGGAGAAAGGGAGTGATGCAGAAGGTGCTCCAGAAAACCTCAGATCCTGGTTACTGCCTTTATTGATACAGGGTTGCTAGATTTAAACAATGTAGTATGGTTTAAAGCCAAAAAAATCCTAATGTGGGCATGCTGAGGAGTAGAGAGGACAGAGGAAGATAGAGGCGCGACAACATTTTTCAGGAGGTGTAGAAACATTTTATTTCATTTGAAGTGTTGCGCTACACCCTGGTTTAAATAAAATGTCAGTTCAAAGGCCAAGTTTTATTATTGTTTTTTATTTCCGTGATGGGGTGGCAACTTCAGGGCACTTTCAGGCTTTATCTTTTTAGTGCTTTTTTTTTGGGGGGTGTCTTTGTTTTTCTTCCACTGAAAGGGTGTAGGTTCCTCCTGAGCTCAGGCTGAGCTTGGGGGGGGTAGGCAGAAACAACCTGTGAGCAGCTCCACTTCCAAGGCCAGGGTGTAAATGCAATAAGGGATGGGAATAGATACTGCCCTCGGTGGCCCGCACCAAGCCTTTCATCCGACACGCTGAAGCCGAAGGGATCCTGGATTCAAACATCTCTCTCCCAGGTCTCTGCCCAGCCGGGCAAAAGGCAAAGCAACTCCCCCCGATTCCCACAGGCACCCCCAGCCCCCCCCAGGCGGCCGAGCTGTGGTAGCCAGGCGGGCAAGCTGCGGTGCACGCTGTCTGGGAGGCGGAGGGGTGGGAATTTAGGGAAAAGAGCCTCTTACAGGCAAAGCGCCGCTGGTCCCAGCAGAGGCAGGTCTATTTTTAGTGATTTAAGAATGGAGGGTGCTTTCAGCATTAGATGGCTTTAGTAATGCATAATTAATCCGAGCGTGCTTTTCTTGTCAACTGGGAGGGTGGGAAGGCCCTGGCTAACTTATGAGGCTGTAAAAAGCAAAGGTTGAACGAATCGTAGCGTATCCCATCAGCAGGAATTAGGTAGGAGCAAAATGAAAGTTGTCGGGAGCAATGTATTCTGGTGAAAATTGCAGTCAGACCCTGTTTCTGAAGTGGGGTCGTGCACTCCGGCAGGAGCCCCTGCGTGCGCGGCTGAGCCTGGCCGCTGCGGCAGGATTCAATCCTCTGATCTTGGAGAACGTTCTGCTCACTGTGACGCTGGGCATCCTCACTTGGGGGGAAAAAAACCCAAAACACTAACAAAAACCCAAGAGGTCGTTCTCTGAAATTATGTCGAATAAAAAAATATCCTGGTAACTGGCTCCTGCTGATGTGGAGCGGGGCAATTTCCTCGAAAGACGGTCCCATCCTCCCTGATCAATCGCTGCAATGCATCAGGAGGCAGGCAAAAGCTGTTTCGGAGGAACCCTCGGGAGGGGGAAAAAAAACTTTTTTTTCGCCAGATGGGCCTCGACCCCAAATTTCTCTTTGCCAGCCACTTCTTTATTACGCTATAAAACTCCAAGTGTAAAACCCTGCTGAGCAAACAGCGAAGTTCTCGCCCTTGAAAAGCCGAACGCTCAAGGCACGAGTGGAACACAACGTGCTACCAGGCAGAGCAAACACGGCGGCGGCTTCAGTTTTAAGGGGGGGGGCGGAGGGGAAATAATCAAAGGTTTAATGACTGGGGGCAAATGGCAAAAAGGGGGTAAAGAGGTAAAAAATCAGAGGCCGGGGGGGGGGGGGGGGGTGTGGAGGGGGGAAAGGGAAGCGAAAGTAAAAGGAGGGGTGATGCTTGAAATGAAAGGGGGGGGTGGAAACTTTTTTTAGCCAGCGGGGATGCGCGGGGAGGGATGCGGGGGTGGGAAGCCCCTCGCCCTCCCGTACCGCCCCGGTGGCCCCGCCGCCCCCCCGGGGCCACCGGGGCGGTACGGGAAGGCGGTAGCAGCGTGGGGGGGGTGGGGATGCGGGGGGATGGGGATGTTCCCGGTTGCCATGGGGAGGCGGGGAGGGCGGTGCTGCCGCCGCTGCGCAGGGAGCAGCTGCTCCCTGACACATCCCCCCGCTGCCATATTGTGTCCGCGCTGCCGGCCGCACGGCTTCATGACCGCGGTGAGTGGAGCCGCCGCTTCCCCCCCCCCCCCGCCCTCCCTTTTATCCCCACGCTTGTTTTTACTGCTCCCCCCCTTTTTATTTTCTTTACTTTTCGCCCTTTTCGGCCGCTTTGAGGGTGGGGGCTTTTTGTTTTTAAGGCGCCGGGAGGGTTGGAGAAGGGAAGGGGAAAGCGCGGCGAGCGGGGCGGCGCGTCCCGCTGGTGTTGGGAGGGGGCTGGGGGGGTTCCCCCCCGTCGGGGGTGCTGCCCCCACGTGTGGAGGTAGAAAAGCGACCCCCCCCCTCCGGGGGACAACGCGGCGCTTCCTCCTGACCCTCGTGGGGCGGTGGGCGCGCAGGGTGCGGGGGGACCCCCCCACGCGGCAGCTGTGCCCCCCCCCCAGCTCCTCCCCCGACGGCTCCGCGGGATTTGCGCGGGTGACCTCCCGCGGCAGCGCAGGCCTGCGCTCCCCAGCGCGGCACGGCCGGACCCCCCAACCCTTTATTTAAGTCAGTAACCACCCCCGGGCCTTATTCCCGGGGCCCCCAGTGCCCCCAGCCGGGGGAAGCCCCCACGGGTGTGCGGGTCTGCAGAGGTGAGAGGGGAGCGGCAGACGCCTGGTGGGGGTCCCGTATGTTCTGGGGAACCACTGGGAGCACCCCCGAGCAGGGCTGGGGGGGTGAGGGGGTCTGCGTGTGGCCCTGTGTGTGGTTTTTGGCTTTTACGGGTTTTTTTGGTGGAGTGGGGCAGGGGAGCGGGGGGCTGGTGGGGCAGCAGCAGCCCCCTGCCCCGCCGCCCCGCTTCCGCGCCCGCACGCAACCACCCTGGCTCTCCCAGTTTCACTGGGAGCGGCAACTGGCTTTTGTTCGTCAAGATTTGGGATTGGGACAAGGCCCGCACAAAGAGGAGCGAGGACAAAGAGTAAAAGCAGAACATGAGGAGTAACCTTGAGCGGGGCCAGGGGACTCACCTTCCCGCCTGGGCGCCGGCCGCGGGCACGGTGTAACGCGGGAACTGCTGGACTGGGCTGGACTGGAACGCTGCGGAGGTGACTAGGTTAGCTGTGTGGCTAACCGTGAAATCAAGACAATTTCGTATGTAACATACTACATATGGACACGCGCACACTCTCCAAATGTTGGTAGTGGTGGACTTGCGTTTAGATGGGCTTTGGAAACGGTTGCGTTGCAGTATGTTGCCGTGTGAATCGTTTAACTTCTCCTCTGTTTCTTGGTTTGGGGTCTTTTTTCCGCTCCGAGAAGCTGGTGTCGTGCTACATCTGTGCAAGAAAAATGAAGCCGGTGAAGCCGGTGTTGCCTTATGGCAGAAAACTTGGACTAGTTTGCAGTTGTTTGCGTGGGTTTTTTTTTCTCTTGGGTTTTTTTGTGTTTTTTTTATCTTAGCAGGTGCCAACTCATGTTTCCCAAGCTCTGCAGAAGGTAGTTGGACACATCAGCTCTGAACTGAAAACTATATAGTGGCAGTTAGCACGGCACAGAGATTGGGCTAATGAACTTAGCGCCAGACTATGTTATTCCCGAGCTCAGCCGCGTGCCGCTGCAGCGGTTCGGCATCTGGGGGGGGGGGCTCGTCTCCAGCTGCAGAAAACTTGGGTTTTGTAGAGACAGGGAAGAGAAGGTAATCCTCACTTTGTATGAGTTGCCTAAAATATGTGTAGAGCATTTCTCTGTGCTTAATCTTTTTTTATGTATTTTTAAATGTGCCCATAAACCGAGCGGTGCCACCATGCAGGGTGCTCCGGCTTGCTGAGCGTGCTGGGGGTGCTGCGCTGCCCCGGGGGAGCTGGAGGCACCGACCCCGTGTCATTGCTTCAGGTGTGCGTTCCCAGCTGGAATAAAACCCAGCGGATGTCTTTGTCGGCAGCGTGGTGACCAGAGGATGGAGTTGTGACCCACTTTGGGTGCTGCTGTTGAGGCTGTGCTGAAGGAGCTCCACAGGGATTGCTCAGCCCAGAAGTAAGATTATTTTTTTTTATCCAAAAGGGACACCAAGCAAGGACCGTGCCACCTCAGCGGCTCCGACCGCCACAGGTTTTCTGCTTGAGGAGCCTTCCCGTGTCCTCTGCGGAGCTCGGGATGGAAGGCACCAGCATGGCCAGCAGCTATCTCAGTGTCGGGACGTGCCAGTCCAGTAAGTGACGGAGCAGACGCAGGGATGTGTGATGGTCCCGTTGGACGAGGAGAAGGCCTGTCTGACGAGCGAGTGTAGTGCCTGGGAGAGAAGACCGAGGCTTAGGGGCACACCAAGCTGATTTTTACCGTCTTTGTTAACCACAGGTGCTGCACACTCGGTGCAGTAGATGTGAAAAGGTGACACGTTGAGCAAAGGCACGCTCTTTCGGTGAACGAGGTGGTTTGGTGCCTGAGGATGCTGTGTACGGATTGAGTTGAAACTGGTGAGGAAGCGGTGCAGCTCTTGGGTGGAAATGTTGGTTCCCATAAGAACAGTGGATGTTTTTATGCTGGTTTCACCGGGGTTATAATCCCACCTGCCTCCCCCATCATTGCTCCTTGGCTTCTCGTCACTGTGCTTGAAAGCAGCTGCTATTTATGAAATACCCCAGGCGCTCAGAAGACTTTTTCCAAATGCAGGTTCATGTTACCACATCGGAGCAAACCGGGCAGCAGGATTGTAGCCGGCGGGGTGACAGCATAGGGGAGCTGGGAGGGGGGGTGGCGTGTCCGCAGCCACTGCTGCTGTGCGCCCCTTACGATGTTTCCTTCAACGGGGTGGCCTTAAGGCACCACTGCGGTGCCGAATGAGCTGGGGGGAACGCAGCTTTCCTCTGCTGGCTGTAAATCGGTAACAAGCAGCTTTTAGTCCTCGTTAGGTGGAGGCTGTCAGCGGTATGGGTGCATACCTTTTAGCCCAGGTGGAAATTCTGTCTGGTTTGTTCCATTTTTGCTCCGCGAGTTTTCTTGTTGTGGCTGTTGCTGTTCCCTCCCCTCCTGTTAATGAGGTGTGTGGTGTGTAAGCTCAGATATCGGTGCCACTGCGTTGATTGTAACTTTCTGGAGGGAAGTAGATGGAGGCGGCGAGCGGCTCATCCCGGCGCGTGTGCCTGGCCGCTCGGCAGCTGAAATGGTGTTGGGCAACTTCCTGCACCGCGGTGCTGCTGTCAGCGGCGTTCGGTGACTCACATCAGCACGCGGCTTCGTCTCTCAGCAAGTGCACGCTTGCAGGCTGCGAGCCCTGTCCGCATCCCGGCGCAGCCACCGAGAGGGTCGGTGAGGGCGCACGTGGCGTGTCTCTTCCCGGCTCCAGCAGCTTCCTTGGCTCCCAGAGGAGACACACGTAAAACAAGAAAACCCTGAAATGCCGCTTTGCTTTTTTTCTGGCTGGACCTTTGTATGATTGGTATTTATTCTTTCCCTGTCACGTTCCATGTGGCTTCTGACTTCGTGCACGCTGCGTGACGATGAGCTCTCCATCCCATCCTCGCCATGCTGGGTAAAAGCACACGGTGATGCTCTGGGGTACTGGCACAATACAGTCAAAGTCAGCAGGTGGGAGACAGCTCGCCCGTGCTCCGGGAATAGATCGTGTCGTACGGAAGGAGTCCTGCCTGACGCCAGCCAGCGTCTTTGTGACCCCAGGTACTCGGCCTCCTCCCTGTAGAACGTTACGGCTGTGGCAGCATGAGGGTTGGTCGCACTCGCCTTCGGAGAGCGCGGCTGAGGGCTCCTCAGTGCCGAGTGCCTGCAGGTCTGCCTGGGGGGCAACCGGCAACCCAGCTGCCGTGCCCGGGGTGGGAATACCCCGTCACCGCATGGCTCCTCGCGTGCCAGGGCCATCTTCAGAGAAGCCTGGGATCTGTGCAGATAAGAAGACTTATACCAAAAGTCAACAATGTGGATTTTGACTTTTTTTTCTTTTTCCCCTAACGTGTTCCAGTGTTTTTTCTGTTCTGTTCAAATGAGACTCGGAGCTCCCTACTTTTCCCCTCAAGGGTTAGGGTATCTTAGGGGCTCCATTAAACTGGCTGCTGCAGAAATCCACCCCCAGCCCTGCTCTCCTGCACCCTCTGTAAGGATTAGATTACAAACTGGGAATGTTTTCACCCAGTTCCTGCCGGCAGAAAATCCTTACAGGATTTCCTTCAAATGCAGCACTGGGCTGAGATCCTCCAGCCATGGCACGTAGGGACGGGTGTTGGCTGTCCCCTCCGGCCAGCGACAAACCTGCTCTCTGCGACACCTCCTCAGCCCCACACGCCTCCATGTGCCTTGGACCGGCATCGGCGGGTACCTCGCACTGCATCGGCGGGACCGTGTTTTCAGCCTGTGAAGCGCTGGCGGTACCTGGGTGACGCTGCTGGATTCTCGTGTTATTTTGCTTTCGCATCCGGGCGTCCCACCAGTGTGCATCGTACAAACTGCCATCGCGTTGTGACTGTGGATGTCGCGATGTGTGACTGGATGTGTTCCCAAAGTCCTTCTGATGGCTTGATACTGTGCTCAGGCTTTGTTTCTTCTCTCAGTTTATTTTCAGCGCCTTCCTATCTTGCAGTTTGTAGCTGCTTTTAGTTTCCCAGTTCACGTGCGGTCCCCTGCTCGTTTCCTTTGTAACACTCTCACTGGATTGCATCGTGCTTAGATTTGGGGCAAGTATGTGGTTGCCTAAAAGCGAATTACTGGGTGTGGAGAGAGCTCAGTGGCTGGAAAACTTACACAAAGTAGAGCGGAGTGAGTGGGAGCTGGGAGGCTTGCTGCCGGGCACCAGCCATCCCTCGTCCCTCATCCGCCGGTCTGTGAGGACCGTCACCAGAGTGGTTATCAGCCAGGTTGGTTTGGTTTAGGGATGCTGAGTAGTCAAAGGTAGGAGTTAGTGTGGTTTTGGGCTTTTGACCGTGCCATGTGAGAAGAATCGGATGGCGTTGTCTCCTCTGACGGTCTGGTTTTGCCAGCGTGGGTGCCTGCCTTGTATCTAGAGACACTGGTACCTGGAGGCGTACCTCAGCATCCAGCCCTGTGGGACTCCACGGGGCCGTTTTTCTGTACAAGAGCCCTGCTTGGGCCAGTTGCTCCAGTATGGGCTCACCATAGAGGAGAGAAGATAATCTGATGCCACAACCATTACGAGCAGAGGGATAATTCTAATACCAACTGATTGTGAAACAGAAAGCCAAGTTCAACAGTTGTGGAGTAAAACTAAGAGTAAGTTGCCCAGGGCGGTCAGCGCGGTGAAGAGCATCGCTGTGCCGTGCCTGAGGCTCTGGAGGAGAACTTGTGCTTCGGGAGCTGGGAGACAGCAGTGGGTGGCAGCTTGTGGTGGGTGACTTGGGGCGAAGCTTCAAATTGTTGGTTTTCAGCTGAAAATGGGGAGTTCTGGTACTGTGAGGCTGAAGAAGGCAGAAAAGCTGGATGGAAAAGATAGCATTATGTTTTCTGGTGTTGGTAAATTGGTACTGACACCAGCTGAAAGGTATCTCTGTTCACCTCTGTTTCGAGGGGATGGTAGAAGGACACGTGGAAGGGTTACCCTGGGAAGGGAATTCACATCAGAATTATTTTGCAAGGCATTTGCTCAAACGGCTCACTTGTGAATATATCAATGGCTTACATTTTTTTGCATTTTAGTCCATTTAATAGGCAGTGTACTGAATTTAAGGAACGTGACCCGAAGGCATCTTTTGAAAAGCTATTACTGGCAGTAAAGTATTTTTCGTAGAAGCCCTTCTCCCCCCGCCCCCCTTTCTGGGACACCAAGGGCTTTTCTTAATAGTTTAGATTTCACTGCTGTTTGTTTCTTGTTTATTTGTTTTCTTTTCCCCCCCCCCCTGCTTCCCAGTTTCTCTGTTAGACTGTTTTCATGTGCATGTTTTAAATCTGAGGCACAGGGAACCGTGTCCAGCAGTGACTGCAGCCTTTGGAAAGGCTTCACCATCGCAAAGTCCCTGCAGGCAGCGCTGGGATAAATGGCCCAGAGGCTCAGGGCTGTGCGCGGGGGTCAGGGCATGGCTGGGTTTACATATCATTTTCATTGCAGATATTTATTTCAGTCACAAACCCACTTGTGTGTAGATGTGTACTTAAAAGAATGAATTTTTTTTTTTCATGTAAGTTAGGTGAAATCTCTTTCTTTTACTCCCTGCCCTTCCCTGGGCTATGGCGAGGGTTTAACTCCATCCCTTTTTAAATTTTGCAGCCTTTCTTAATTTTCCTAATATTGGAACTTTTCACTGATTTTTGTTAACTGTTTGTTGTTTCCCCCCCCCCTCCCCCCCACCCCCTCCTTTAATTGTGTCACAGGATGCAGGAGAATAAAGGGGCATTAAAGTGAGAGCGGCTTGGAAGTGTTTCAGCAGATACCTGGAGAGCCTCTTCTCCTTTGAGCCCACCCGTGCCAAGGTTAAGACGAAACCCCTGAGCTTATGGCTTGTCCTCTTCTTTGGTTCTTTCATTTGTTTAAATTAGATTTTTTTTTCAGGCTGGCTTTGAGAAGCTGATAACCGCCTTTTTAATGGGTTTTTAAACAATTTCCCCCCCTTTGCAAGGCATGAGGAGCTGGAAGTGCCCTTCCTGCCATGGGTGGTGCCTCCAGGAGCATCTCTGGGTGCCTTTTGTCGTGGGGGTGCAGCTGCCGGTGTCTCCTCTGCAGACAACAGGTCCCGGCTTGCCGAAATCTATGGCCGAGAGGCGGTTTTGTCCTCGGGAGACCGTAATGCCTTTAGTTGTCTTGGATACGTGACATCATATAGTGTTGTAATCAAATATAGGCCTTTGGCAGGGCCGGGGGTGGGGATTTCAGCTGACCTCCTGCCCGCCGAGCGCTCCTGCGAGGTGGGCAGGGGATGGAGCAGGGCAGCCCCAGACAAAGGAGAGGAGTGCTGGGGGAGACGGTTAAATTATTGCAGGGGAAAATGGTCTGGTGTCGTGCTCTTAATGCTCCCGGTCGAGCAGATGCAGTGCTTTTTATTGATGCGTTTTACACAAGTTGTGCCAAATACTATTTTTTATTGCTCTCCCCTCTAACATGCAAAAACTTGTAGCTGGTCCTGTGCTGTGTGCTGGCTGGCTTCGAAGTTTATCCCAAACTTGTGCAGGTGAGCAGTGACAGTCACGTATTTGTCTTATTTCTTGGGTTGTTTCAAGAGCAGAATGCATACATTGGTGTATTTAAGTCAGGACAAGCCTCGGTGTCAATAGCTTCCTGTAAATGCAAGGGAATATGAAAAAATCCATGGAAGAGTTGACTATTGGTATAGCTGCTTGCATGCAAAAGCACGTACTCGTCTTTTTAAATACTCTCCCAGAGCCTGTTTGTGTTAGCACAGGAGCTGTGTATGGAGCAGCGGATGCCCCGGCTCTGCACCCAGGGCTGCGCACCCTGAGCTTGCTGCAGAGGGTGGCTGCAGGGCTGCTGTCATTGACGTAAGCATGATATGGCTAAAAACCTCTTCTCTGGGATTAAAATCTTATTCTCGCTCCTCAGGCTTAGACAATGCATGGTAAGGTATTTTTAATGTAATTTCTTTTATTTACTTTTTTTAAAAAAAATATTTTTTTTAAAGCTGGAGGGAAATTTTACTGCGCTGTTAGCAGGTTCTGGGTCTTCCCACTGCTAGCAGAGGTGACCTAGTTGCTCGGCTGGTCCTACAGAAATAAGCAGGCACGTTTAGTGGTGGAGAAGGTTGTCCTAACCTAGGGAACTAACGCTGTGCAGGTGCCGCATGGCACCTTTCATCCGACGGCACCGGAGAGTAACGAAGGGTCCAACAGCAGCTCCGCTCGCACGCTAGCTTGGCATGGACGAGGCTGTGGCATCTTTTAACAAAAAGGCTAAATTCTTTCTTGCTGGGGTGCTGAGGCCAGGTGGGGTGGCCTTTGTACTAAACCAGCATCTGTGTGCTTTTACCTGCCCCGCTGCTGCGTCTGGAGAAGGTCACCTGTGGTGGGACAGAGTGATCTGCTGCGGCTCTGCCCTGTGCGCCTGGACTCTGCTGGGGCTGAGGCTGCTTGGAGAAGGGCTGCCACCAAAAAAGCGTGCTTCCCTGCGGGGTGCCCGAGCGGGCTTCCGGATTTGTTGAACGATTGGCCTATGTTAAAGCAGCTTTGTCTTCCAAAAATGCTCTCGCATCAAAGCCTTCGCCGCTGTGGCAGAGCATGGCGGTGCCCGGGGCTGTCCACCAGAATGAAGTCAGAGCCGCGGATGTATACGGGGCGTCTAACCCCAGGTGTGCCCTGCTAGGCTGAGGACCTTCCAGTCCCCGTAACCTTGCCCGAACCGAGCTCTTCACTGAATTTGAAAGAAGATTGCAAAAAATATCGTCTTGTGCCGCTGATTCTCCTCCAGAGAATCCTGCGGGAACACAGCTGCAGCCTCATGCAGCCCCGCGGAGCCGGGGCTGTGCCGTGTGGGTCACCAGTGGCCAGGGCAGCAGGACTTCGGGGGGCGCTGGGTGCAGGACTGGCGTTCAGTAGCGGGGAGGTCCTCTCCTGGTTTTCTGCATGCTCTTGGCTGATGCCAAAAACGACAGGGCTGCTGGGAAGCAGGTTGTCTCTCTCACCTCTTTCCTGATGCACCCAAACTTTTTTATTTGAGCAGCTTGGGTTGACTTCGCAGCCTTTTAATCTTCTTACCCTAGAATCATGGTCCTCTCTCTGTAATTAACATGCAAAATAGCATGCACCTCCACGGCGATACTTTGCGTTTGAGGAGTAGGTGTTTTGGTTGGCGTTTCTTTTGAAGGCGCTTACAGGTGGTGGATACCCCGGTCCCTTTAGGGTTCGCGTGCGTGACGCTCCACTTGCCAAGGCAAGCGTTAATCCTAATTAACAGCAGCCTGCTGCGTTATGTGTACTTACTGGTACGGCAAAGCACATGGGACGGAGCGTAAACCGTTGCACATTTTTCAGAGGTGTGCTTAAAGCCCCTCATTCCTGCCTTTGCCTGGCTGGAGGTGGCCTGCCATCCTGGTGGGCTGGGGCTGTCCCGGTGGGAACGGCAGCGTGTCTCCGGGCTTACAGCGTGCCGGGCGGTTAGCGAGGTGGGTTAATGCGTCTGCCACCCTCCTTGGTGCGATGTGGCTTGGCGAGAGCCGTAGGACAGGGATGGGGAGCATGTCTCAGCAGCTGTCCTTTGGAAGTGGGTTTCTTGCAAGGCTTTTGCTGCCCTTGGAGGGGCTGAAGCGGTGGGGAAGTTGGTGGTAAGGGAATAAAGGAGTGGAAAATAAATTTTATTTTATTTTCTTGTAATGTATTTTATTGTAATGGACTTTCAAGCCCTTGAGATAGACATGTTTCCTCTAGGAAACTTTTAAAATGTGCAGGTGAAAAGGTCCCTACAATTCACTGGGATCTGGGAGCCAGAACTTTGGCAAGTCTTTGGGGATCAAGGACTACACTGTCTACGTGAGCTTCAGCGCTCTCTGTCCAAAGTCGTCAAGCGGCTTTGCAACGCTCACGTGCGCTCTCTGCCCGGCCATCCCGGCAGGTTTCCCTTTCCCCGCCCTCCCTGTTTCACAACGGTGCTGCTAACATGGCTTGCCTGGGAGCACCGTGGAGAGCAGGTCCTCTAGCCTTGTTGCATCAGCCCCCCCAGCCCATAATAGTGAGAAACGTCAGGAAAAAATATTGAGGGTCCAAGTGTATAAAGTTTTATCACGACATCTGCACTGCAGAGCTGCTGCTGTGCTCTTCTCACCCTGCTCTCCTTGCTCTTACTGTGGCTTTCACACTGGGTCATCCCTGCCCACAAAACCCTGCTGAGCTTACAGCAACGACAGCTTTGGTGAGTCGCCTGACCCCTTATATAAAATATTAAACCTCAAATATTGGATCTAGTAATCCTGACAACGACAGCTCGGAGCCTGTGTGCTCACGGTCCGGTCTGCTTATGGCCAAGCAGAGCACACATGGAGAAAAACAAGTTGTGAATTTTGGATGTCATTAAGGGTCTGTGTGAATGACGTGAGCTGACCATTGGTGTGCCTTCAGACACGCTCCAGTGGCACTGCTCGCTACCAGGCTGCGACAGGCAGAAAGCAGTGCTCACTCAGCTGAATTGTTAGATGGTCCTGTGCTCCACGGGGTCCTCGGGTGCTTGAGGGGTGAGGAGGTCCTGTGCTCCACATGGCCCTTGGGTGCTTGAGAGGTGCGGAGTCCCGGTGGTCCACGTGGCCCTTGGGTCCTTGAGAGGTGAGGAGGTCCTGTGGTCCTCATGGCCCTTGGGTGCTTGAGGGGTGAGACAAACATTAATCTGCCTGTTAATGAGCTCAGCTGGGGGGTACCCCTTGGAGTTGTGGTGGTTGAGCTTTGTCCAGGGGCAGGGTAAGCTCTGATGGCTTTGCGGTAGGAGTGCTGCCAATGTTGGTTTCTTCTTCAGACTAACTCCAGAGCAAACTGGACGTAGAGGTTACAATATCCTGAGACCAAGCAAAGCGAGGGCAGGCTAGCGTGGCGTAAAGCACGTTCCATGGCTGGGGCCAAGGTGATGCTGTCGGGGACCACTGGCTGTCTCCAGAAAGGCACTGCCAGAATGACCTGTTGGTGGTCCTCGACGTTACCGATCTCGTCACTGCCATCGCAATGCAGTTAAGTATTGCGTCATGGAAATAACTCTTGCTGTTGCATACTCTGCTGTTTCTACATTTGAGTTATCCTTGATGCACCATTCCGTTGAGACCACTGGAGAACACCCTTTGAAAACTGCAATAGTTATGGAGCTGTGGTTTTAATTTTTTTTCCTTATTTATTAGATGAGAACAATTTAATAATGGCCTTTATAGCTTTCTAGAAAAAATATTTTAATTTCTGCTGATGTGTTCGTGTAGAAGATGTGCCAGGTGGTGAACTAGGCACTAAGGAGGTAACGTCAGACGTGGGGTTTTGTGATGCATCTGCAAAGAGAAATGTGGCACTAGCCAATGTTACTTACTCTAAGTATATTGCTTGCAAATAATTTCTTTTTTGAAGTAGGGTATTTATTATTCTAATGATTCTCTGCTAACACATAATAGCCTGCGAACAAATAGTGCATTGACACCACAAAGCCTACCTGATTTGAAGTGCCAGTTTAATGCGTTAAATGTGTTTTTCTTCCCTCCACGTGTTTGAGAAGACTGTGAGCGTGCCCAGGCCAGATTTGTGTTGTAAAACAGACTTTATTGCCCCATTTCACTCAAAGGAATAAATATAGTGACCTGAAACTTGCATGTGTGTGTGTGTGTTCTTGATCTACTGTGCGGCCTGAAGGTTTGCAAAGGGCTATGTCGTGCAACATGAACCGAGTGCTAAAATTATTAGTACACAGCTGAGAGGTGTAAGCTAGTATGTAGCTGGCGAAAGAGGCGCTGAACGAGGAGGTAGAGCTAATCGTTACAAGGGAAGCGGTGCAACTCACATTGCAGTAGGATTGGGGTTTGCCTCACGGTGTGGATCTTATCCCTAGCTCTTTGTTTGTTTTTGAATTTAAAGGATTGCAAAAGTGACATAAGCATATGTATATATTGCTGTGTTTAAAGCCAGCCATCACTGACTGCCAATATAAATCTGCTCTGATGCTTTGGGGGAGAAGTAAATTGTAGGGAGAGCAAAGCTATTTTTGACCAGCTATTTGAGCAGTCTGCTTTGCTTTAATTTATTTTTTTTTTTTTTAATGACTGAGCTGGTAGTTACTCACACCCATCCCTGCACTTAAATAGAAAATTTGGGGATGGTTTCCAGCACCAGTACTGGTAAGCATAGGTGCAGGTGTTACTGTCAAACTGGCTTTGCAATAGCTGGTACAAAAGCCCCTGAGCAGATGAAGAAAGAAGAAATTGCTGATGGGAAACTTGGTGCATTTCCTGAGGGAGGCACAAATTCTGCACCCCATGCCTGCACAGCACCAGGCAGGGGCTGGCAGGGCTCTGGATCCTGTTGGGGAGTGTAAACTGGGTGTATCCCATTGCTTTTCTGCCTTGCCACGCCATGCCTCCGTCGCACACGCTGCGTCCCTCCTCCAAAATAAGGAGGCTGTGCAAAAGCATCACCCGGCAGGTCGGGCAGTGCAGCGGCACGGGCACGGTGAGGCGGTGGGGCCGGAGCCAGCCGGTGCTGTGCTTCTGTAGGTGGCCAGCCAGGCTGTGCCGGCTCCTTGCCCTCGCTTCGTAGGAGGAGATGCACATGCACAAAGCCGTGCGTTTAGTAAAAACTGTTGTAAGAGAACATGCAGTACCTGCATAGAGCTGTCGGGTGAGGTGGGATAGGGAAACTGCCCTGGTCTTGCAATTCAGCTCTTGCGGTAGGAGCTGGAGCGTGAAACCAGAATGGTAGCGTGTACTGGGACAGGGAACTAGGTTGGGTTTTTTCTCTTTTTTACCCCCCACCCTTTTTTTTTTTTTTTTTTTTTAGTAGTATATATGAACATCAGCTTTGTTGGTGAACTGCATCCATGGTTGCAATGCTTAAACATTTATAGCGGGCTGTTGTAGCCCCGGTATATAGGGTTGTGTGTATATATATGTACCCACACCGCATCTGCAGAGTGGTTTTATTGGTCTGTACTTCTGGCACAGCTGTGTTAGCCCAAGCTGCGGGCACAGCGAGGCTCGAACGTGGTCACATCAGCAGGAAAAAACAGCTGTTGCCATAAGATAGTTCGCTACATGAGCCTAGGTAAAGCTCTACAAGCAGCATGGTTTTTGCTAGCGTAATGCCTCTAGAGCATGGGTAGCCTGTGAGACTCTGCATTCTGGGTGGCAGTTTTTTATAGATAATCATTTTATGATTGATTTGGTTTTTTTCTCACCTAGGGAAAAAACCCCCAAGTGGTCAGACGTTATTTCTGCAACAGTGGTCTGAGCTGCCACCCCAGCGGATGGTCCCTTCTTGTTGAAAGGAAGCGGAACCCAGGTTAGGGCAGCAAGCCCTTGCAGGAGGGGAAAAAGAAGGTCTTTTGGACCCGGGCAGCTCCACGGGACCCAGCTGATGGACTGATATGTTGGCCAGATATTTCCCTGGTAGAAACGGGTGGCAGTACTTGGGAATGATTGCGACTTGCAGGGGGTTGTAAAGACTTCATCTCTGCTGAGACCACAAATTCACTTTACGCTGATTTAAGTTTCACAACTTATTTTTGACTCTTTGGGCACCAAAGGCAAACGCTTCTAAATTTACAATATACAATTTACAATATAATGAGTATAACTAAGGAGTTAATGTGAGAGCTGAGCAGATTAGATCCTACCTGTTAAGGTCTTTTTCAGATATCAGGTGTTGGCATCAAAACAGCTATTATTTCTGTGTCCACACTGGCATTTCAAGATAGGTACGGCAGTTTCCAAGTGCTTACCTTGAGTTCTGGTTATAAACCGAGGGGAGTTAACACATGAGATGATGGAGGGGCTGGTGCTGGACCCTGCCTCTCACCAGTGGCCGCAGTGTTCTTGCGCAGCGCAGGGACAGTACAGCCCTGCCTTTGGGTTTGGTGGGCTCCCACTGAACGTGGCTCTGCAGGTTTGCATTGCTTTCTGACTGTCTCCTTTGTTGCAGACCAATAAAGCTAAATGGGTCCAGTCACTGGAATGACTCCGGATAAGAAAGCTGAAACACCAGGAGCAGAAAAAGCCGCGGGACTACGGCAGTGCCACGGGATGGGAAGCTTGCCCGATGCAGGGGATGCTGGCAAGCCAAAGGCCACCGTGGTGGACAGAGATTCGGCGGACGACGAGCTCACAAATTTGAACTGGCTGCATGAAAGTACTAACCTTCTAACAAACTTCAGCCTCGGAAGTGAAGGTCTTCCGATCGTTAGCCCCTTGTACGACATTGAGGGCGACAGCGTGCCATCCTTCTCGCCGTCCTGCTACCAGAACCCTGAAAAAAAATCCTCCACTTCCAAACCCCCTTACTCTTTCAGCCTGCTCATTTACATGGCCATCGAGCATTCCCCCAACAAGAGCTTGCCAGTCAAAGAAATCTACAGCTGGATCCTGGAGCGCTTCCCCTACTTTGCCACGGCACCCACTGGCTGGAAGAACTCAGTCCGACACAACCTCTCCTTGAACAAGTGTTTCCGAAAGGTGGAAAGAAGCCATGGCAAGGTGAGACCTGGAGGGAGGGAGGGGGATCACGTTTGAAATCCAGGGGGAATGGAGAAAACTGTTCTCAAAGACTCTTTGGGTGGGGTTTTTTCCCCCTCCGTGTCCTCTAACACTTGATTTGCAGCTGGAGATGGTTTGGGAACGCCGCTTCTGACGAATCGCAGGATGCAAGTCCCTCGGGGTTGTTAGGTGGTGCTGACCTGGGCAGAGCTAGCTGTGGTGTGTCCTTTCCAAAGCTGGCTAACGTGCTATTGCGAAGGACCCCGTTTCCATTTACTTATAATTTTGTTAGTCTGCAATACCCAGCCTGAAATTACAGACATCTGCCTTCGGATGCCTTTTTTGCTGAAGCTTCTTAAACTGGTGGTAGCTCTATGTTCCAATACTGAAATTTCGGGATGTGTTCCTCCTCCCTTGCTCTTCCAGCACAGCCACAGCTAGGATTGCACAGGGAAGCAGAAGAGACCGTGGGATGCCGAGCAGCTTCCCCACTTGGCGAGCAGGGTATTGCCTGTTTGGGGGCAGATCTGATCTTCTGCAAGGCACCCTTGCTTGCAGGCACGCTGTATGTCCGTGGCTGAGCGTTGCACAGCCTAAAAGCTGTCTGGCATATTAAACCGACTCTTTGACTTGCGATCTTCTTTTACACTCAGCACAGCTCCAGCTTCCCAACAACCATCTTAATTCTTGCATTTACTGTACTGTACTGCTGTAACCTCTGACATAACAGTGTGTGTCTCTGCACGGCACAGACACAAGCTTCGCTTCTTAAAGTCAAGGATGCTCTTTTCTGTACAAATTCTTTCTGCTTCTGGCTCGTTTGATTTTACTGGTGACTTCCTTCCTCCCTTTCTCGTTTCCCATCCCATTCCTCAAAGAGCCAGCTCTGACTTAAATAAACCAACAAACCACATACCAAAAGTCAACAAACAAAGCCCGGACCTGTATGCTGGGAGGTCAGCCTAAGTGGTAACAGGCTTGTTATCAGACATGCATGCAATGCCTGGCGTGCTTGACAGCCTCTCGCTGTAGATAGGGGTCCTGGAGCTGGGTGTGCATCGGGGAGGACTGCCTTGTACCGGTATGGCTGATCATCACCACTTCTCAGTATCCCTGCTTTTACAGGAAATCGTTAGGGCGGTGTTTTTCCCAGCAGCAGCTTTGCCTTGAAACAAAAAAAAACAACAACCATGACTTTTTGCTGCTGTGTGGTAGGTCCGGTAACTGCCCCATAGTTAGGACAGGCTTTTAATGTGACTCCAGGTGCTCTGCTGGAGAGACTGAGATGCTGGAAGCTGTGCCTTTGGGAAGGACGTGGATGTGAGCAGCGACCGCGTGCTGCCGCAGGTGGCCAAGGTGCCCTTAGAGAACTGGGGGGCTCTGTCCGGGAAGGGAGACACGAGTTGCAGAAGAATTAGGGCAGGGAGGGGAAATCTGAATTGGTGTACGAGTCTGTGGATCGGCCTTGTAAAGCTCGGTTGTTTTGCGCCTGGAGAGCTGCGTGGTTTAGGAGTTACCGGTCAAACCTCATGTCTTGGCATCTGGGTGGCAGGAGCTTGGGACTGCCCAGTCCTCCACCAGCACTGGCGGGCTCAAAGGGTGGCTTGCTGCTACATGTTTTCCTACAACGGAAAACCAAAATGCAGAATAGCTACCACCACTACCAGTAAGGTGATGCTGATGTGCTCTGGCAGCATTTTCCCAGGGCTCCAGAGCCTGCGCAGCTGTCTAATTCTTAAGAAAAGAAACAGTATTTACCTTAAAAAAACACCCCCCAAAAGCCCCTCCTGAAACTTTGCTGAAGCTTCCCCATTTCCAACAAACGGTAGGTAAATTTTTACCCTCTGCCCTGCTTAGAAAAGGATGTCATGAGGGTACCGCTCCAAATTCTTCCGGCAAGATACGTCTGTGGTGCGTGGCTTGGAGCAGGCAACGGTACAAGCTCGTTTGACTGATCACGTTGCCTGTGACCAAGTGCCAGCCATGCCTCTGGGTGCTTCGCTGTGAGGGCAAGATCATTTTGTGTTTTCTTCCCTTTCCTTGTTAACGGCATTTAATTGTGTCCTGGAGGGAGCGCGCAGCCAGCTTGCTTCTGCCTCCGTGGAAGCGGAGAGGCCGTGGAACATTGCGTCAGAGGAGCGCGGTTTATTTAGTAACATCGGGGTAAAAAGGGTTTTAAAGCCTTTCAAACGATTCTGGGCTGCCGTCTGGGGAGGGTGCAGCCGTCTGCCGGCAGGGGAGGGTCTGCGCCCCCCCATCCCGGGGCAGGCTGCTTTCTGACACCTCCTGCCTGCTGCTGCCGGCTGGCTGCTATGAAATCATCCCTTGGAGGTCTGGCAGAAAAAGTAGGAAGAGTCCGTCCTCACATTGGCCATAGAGCTGATGTTTGGGTTTGGACTGGGCGTGCAGTCCTAAGTGAATCCCCTGATTTTTCCCACATGAGCTGGCGCTGCAGGGCGGTCTGGGGACACATGAACTGGATTCACGGCGCTGGTGCTAACCTGGAGGAGATGCTGCAGGTGCATGTGTGCTGGTTGCTCCTGGATGTTAATCTGCCAGACCCTGCTGGAGCAGATCCTGGCAAAACATCCGAGGCACGTGCGGGTGACCCCGCAGCACCAGCTTCCTCGCTCTGCAGAGCTGTTGGCACCCCCCTGCTCCCCAGCGTGTCGCAGCCGTGGCCACGGGTGGTCGTTCTCTTTGCGTGTGTATTCACATCAGCCACCCCACCACCGTCCCCCCGCCTGGCGCAGCGGGCTGGGGGTGTTCGGGGCTCTAGGACAGTGTTCAGCGGAGACTGGGGGGAGGCTGGCTTTGCTTGGATGGCTAGAAAAATAGTGTGCCTTGCGTTTGGGGGTGGGTTGGGTTTTTTTAATGAGCTGAAGGGAAAGTAGCTGCCCGGAGGTATGAGCCAGCACTGCAGCTGAGAGAAGGAACTTCTCATGCCATGGAAACAGGATGTATGTACGTCACATCTCTGCTAAAATATACATCAGCCTTTCTGCACGCACGTACTGTGGTGCTGCTGTATCTAAGTGGTTTGTCAAGGTCTACCCCAGGTGATAGGTTTTACGAGGTGGAATGCCCTTTCTTATCAGAGTTGCAGTTGAGCTCCTGTCTGCAGCATCCAGACGAGATCTCCAGTGGTTCTCTGGTAGTGGTGGCTGGGAGCTGGAGCTGATGCACAGCAAGGGGAGGATGCGGGAGCCAGTCCCTGGGACGCCTGCTTGGCTCCCAGTGTACCTGCTGTGGCCCTGGTGCCCCTGAAGATGTGAAGCCAGTGGTTAGACCGCTGGTTTGTTTTAAGGCGGGATGTGTCTGTGTTCGATGGGATTTCCAGCTCCAGCTGTGCATGGCTTTGCCCCTAAAGCATGACGCTTAACTTCAGACCTGTGCTGGATTTCCACGGGGTGTCTTTGCTAAGCAGCAGACGGGAGTGAAACGGTGCACACCAGCAGCCCTGCGGGCATCATCTCTTTGGCTCAATGCCTGCTTTTAGTACAGGTAATGGTGGGTGGAAACGTGGTCTCACATCTAACCCAAGCTAACTACCCAAAGAAGAAGTCACCCTGTTTATTGCCTCTTGCATTGGTGTCTGCATGGCTTCAGGGTGCGCCCTGGTTCAGCTCGCTGTTGCAATATCCACCCAAACCCTTGTGTTGTGTTGTCAGGGCACAAGCCGTGGGAGAGCGTGGCTGGGAAGATGAAAGAGGGAAACTAAGCCCGTCCTGGCTGCCGGCCCCAGCTGAACTGGATTAGGTATCAAATGGAAGTGGTCACCTAAAGTAGCAGATAAACCAGTGTAGAGCAGTGGGTTGCTGGTCAGGGGAGTTCCTGCTGCTCCCTGAGGGCGACAGCCTCAAAGCTACCGAAGGGGGGGTGGGGGGGATATGATAAAGTGAGCCAGACTTGGGATGCTGGAGAAAAGGGTCTGGGAGAAGTGCAGGAAAGGGATCACGGTGTTAGTCTGTCATTGAAATGGTGAATAAAGCCAGTGGGGAGGATACTCCGTGTTAGTACCTAGCTGGCTAAATCAGCTGCCAGCCACCACGGCTGTTTAATTAAAGGTGAGCTTTGTGATGGGCGTCCTACAGGCTGTGCTCAGTTTGAGCACGGAAAGAGTATAAGAAAGATTCAAGTTAAAAAAAATAAACTCAGAGATGCTGCAGCTCGGAGATCTTTATGAAAGGCGGTGGCTTCAACTAAAATTGCAGAGCAGCATCTCTGCTGCTCAGCTGGAGCTCTCCCTGATTGGATTTTTCACTATTGAGAGCGAAGTATTTCCTCTTCTCAGGGAAAGCCCCGGGACTTAAACAGGACCGCAGACTTCAACACTTTGCGGGTCCTTATTCAGGCTTAAGTCAGTCACGGAGTATCCGTCCGTAACATGGTGTTAATACCCCCTTGGTGCTGGCCGGAGGAGGCTGGCTGGCCTTGGGGGCTCGCGGGAGGGGCTCCAGCACGGTGGTCTCACGCTGGCTGGATGCCGGGTGCCCACCAAAGCCACTCTGTCACTGTCCTCAGACTGGACGGAGGAGGGGAAATAGAGCGAAAGGCTCGTGGGTTGAGGCACGGACAGGGAGAGATCACTCAGCAGTTAGCATCACTGGCAAACCAGACTTGACTTGGGCAAATGAGTTTAATTTGTTATCGTTGAATACAGATAAAAACACCTTCCCCCCAACCCTCCCTTCCTCCCGGGCTGAACTTCACTCCCGATTTCTCGCCCTCCTCCCCTCCAGTGGCACAGGGGGACAGGGAATGGGGGCTGCAGTCAGGTCATCACGTGTCTCTGCTCCTTCCTCCGCAGGGACAGGGCTCCTCACACTCTGCCCCTGCTCCAGCGAGGGCTGTCCATGGGTCACAGCCCCCTGCGGGCACCCCCCTGCCCCAGTGTGGGGTCCCCACAGGTCACAGCCCCCTGCGGGCATCCCCCTGCCCTGGGCCGTGGGGTCCCCCATGGGCTGCAGGTGGGGGTCTGCTCTCCCGTGGGCTGGGGGCACAGCCTGCCCCGCCGGGGGCTCCCCACAGGCTGCCGGGGACTCTGCTCCGGTGCCTGGAGCCCCCCAGCCTCCTCCTGCCCCAGCTGGGGGGCTGCAGGGCTGCTGCTCTCACAGTCTCACTCCTCTCTTCCACTGCAAACTGTCACACAGTGTTCCCTGCCCCCCCGCTTCTGAAATACGTTATCCCAGAGGTGCTGCCACCATCACCGATGGGCTCGACCTTGGCCAGCGGCGGGTCCATCTTGGAGCCCGCTGGCATTGGCTCCATCGGGCATCAGGGAAGCTTCTGGCAGCTTCTCACAGAAGCCACCCCTGCACCCCCCCCGCTACCAAAACCTTGCCACACAAACCCACTACATCCACAAAGCTTGGGTTTCTGCTCTGAGACTTTTCCCCCTAAAACCCCCTAGAAAGATCTTCCTGTTCAGGTGCAGAGCTGCCCCATCCTTCTGCTGTGACCACGACCACTCCTGTAACACCTGTTTTCCCCCAAAAAACCCTGGTGCCACTGCCTGTAGGATTGTTAACTGATCTGTTAGGTCAGTGATTATAGGATTGTTTTAACTTTTCCTATTTAATTTTCCTCCTTATGTTGCAAGAGCTAGCAGGCTCAAAAAGCAGGTGATTTCTTTATGTAGTAAATACGTGAAGAAACCCTTGAGAGGAGCTTCACTTTCGGCTTAGAAAATTTAGTATCAAGAATGACTAGCAAGGTGGTGCTTGCATTGTTAGGTGCATCAAAAATACATTAATTAGGTTTTCAGATTTTGAAAAAGTGGGAATATTCCATTTTGTAGCTGGGCATCTGGCAAGATGTTTTTGCAGGACAATGTCGAGTTAAACGCACGTGTGGCCACATCTACGTGACGGGAAAGGTGCTTTGGTTTCTTGCTGAGAAACCTGTTAATGAAAAGGCTGCTTGTCAGTTCCCTGTCGCCTGGATGGATCCTTAAACTCACAGCCGTGTTTACCACACGTTAAAATAAGTTTTACAGCTTTCAGTGGACAAACATGAATGGAAACAGAGGTTTTAGAAGAGGAGCTTTGGAGATGCTATCCCAAGCTGCAAGAGGGGTGCTTCCATACCGTGTAACCATGGTGTTGGGACCGTACGCTGGGGTCGGGAGCATCCACAGGTGATGGAGCTGCCCGAGGCTGATGTACACCAGCTGTACAGTGGGGGATGCCTACATCATTGCACTGTGCTGCGTCTTGGGAATCTTAAATTAGAAACGACTTTACAGCCTGGCCCCTGGGCTTTCTAATTTGTAGTCCTTCTTTCTTGCAGGTGAATGGAAAGGGTTCGTTATGGTGCGTTGACCCAGAATATAAGCCTAACCTCGTGCAAGCCCTGAAAAAGCAGCCTTTTCCCTCAGCGCTTGCATTTTATACTCCACCAGCGTCACCACCAAGGTAGGTGAATGTTCTTGTCCGAGCAGGGTGTGTGGTTCATTGCTCACCTAGCAGAGATGTCCACGCAGATACTGATGTGTTGTTACCAGCTGCCACCCGCGAGAGGAACCAGAGTGGGGCTTAGGCAAGGCGGGGAGATGCGATGGGCTCGGGCAGCAGATCTGGGCTTCATGTCCGAGTCATCTTTGTAACTGGGGGAGTGTTTAAAAGAAGGTGGTCAGGGCTGTGCTGGGTGTTTACTGGTGAGCTCCATTTCTCTGAAGGGGAAGGCAGGTGGTCCCAGGAGCTGGAGCAAAATTCTGCTTCAAGCACGGTTCACCGGGACTGGTCTAGGTTGCCCAGTGCTGCTAGCGTGGGAGGAGGTGTGTGTCTTCTCCTGTAAGTCACTTGTCTGGATATAAAATGTATATATTCTATGCGGTTGTCAAAAACAAGTTTTCTACAACCTGAAGTGCTTAGAGAGGCTGGTCTGAGAGAAAGGTGTTTTCTCAAAAAGCATTTTGCAGCAGCGATGGGAAGAACAGCCTTTACCATAAACACACTCTGAGGTGGAGCGTGCAAGGCTTCTGAAATCAGGGCTTCCTCATCTGACACATTTTAAGATTAGGCAACAGATTTTGGAGAATTTGAAGTCAACGTCATGTGCTCTCAGTAGAGGAACAGCAGCTGGGTCAGCCTGCAGGGGCAGGACGGGGAGGAGGAGGAGGACAGACAGCAGAGAGGAACGCGTTGCTGTTGGTGAGCTCAGTTCTTAGGTAGGCAGCGGCCGGTTTGTCTAGTTCAGCGAAGAAGCTGGGTGAGATAAGAGATAATTACGGTCTGCACATTGCCCTGTGCCTTAACCTTACTGCGAGGAGTTTCCTTAATAAACAGGAGGAACTGGGATGACCGGAGCAGGATGTAGAACTGATAACGTTGAGCAGATGTTTCTAAGGGTCCAACGGGACGTTGACCCTGGGAGCTGGCACCCCCGTGCAAGCCTCGGCCGTCTGGCAGTGGTGAAGATTTGAGTGGCATGAGTTTTTCCAGTTGGGCTTGTAACCCACAAGATGCAACAGTGGTCTCTGACCTTCCAGTAACCCAGAAGGTGTAACTAACTGGTCTCTGACCTTCCAGACGTCTTGAGCTGTGAAGGGTCATCTTAGGTTTCAACGAGTTAGGCAGAAGTGTTCTGTTTTCCAGCTCTCTTCTGGAACGGGAGCACTACTGAAATAACCCTGAAGCATTTAAGTATTAAGAAATAGTCAAATTGGAACGTATGAGTGGCTTTTACAGGGTCAAAGATGATTAAAACTACTGTCATGGGACTGTAGATGCTGGTGCTTTTACAGGCTTCAATGTTTCTACGTAAGGGCATGGACTTCTGTTATCTGGTACAACTTGAGTGAAGGTTTGGTCCTTGAAAGCTATGTTAATGACTGTCAAACTTCAAAATTTAGTGAGTAATACAGATGGGAAGAAACCTCTAGATGTTGTCTACCCAGCCAGAGGGGCAGAGGATCACGACAGCCTCAGCCTAGGGCAGGTCCTTCAGAGCCTTGACCAGTTAAGCTTTTAATATCTCCAAGGTCTTCAAGATTAGTCCAACGATACAAGCACTGAGGTGTGATTTGCCCAGGTTGTATAAATACAACGTACTCAAATTAGGTGTTGGGAATGAGAGGTTTTATCTGAACGCTGAAGTACTTGCAAGATCAGGGCTTTAATTTGAAGCTGTTGGGTTTGGTAACTCTTTTTTTCCTTCACTGAAGAACTAGTCACACTTGCCAACAATCACAATTAGAAGGAAATCCTGATCTTAATGAAGCCACATGGCAAAATTCCCACTGACTTCAATATGTGAAGGGTTGTGCAGCGCTGGTATTTGTAAGGACAACAAAATAAAAGCACTGCTGAAATTCTCCCTAATGAAAGCCGGTTTATTTTCCTTTAATAATAAAAAAACATTTGTACGGCTTTCAGTCATATGCTGAAAAACAGACTTAATTTTTTTTTTCCCTTTCACGTTTAAAAAATCTTGGATTAGATTGAAATTCTGGCTGAATTTTGGGGAAGGGCCCCCAAGGGGCTGCCGTGTGTGCCCGGAGGTGCAGCTGGAGAGAGGCTGGAAGGGCTGCCCAGATCCATCTCCAGGGTGATGCTGGAATTGTGCTGTGAGAGCCTCTGAATTTGTCTGTGGGAGGGTTACAGCCTGTTTGCGGGGAATATACCTATCATTCAGCAGGATTTAAAAATGAAATTTAAGGTGTTACGTTGAGCAGAAGCTTTCCAAACTGTAATCTGTGTCTAGTTACACTGAAATTTGTTTTATCGCAGATGATTGGCGTCACCGGTGCGTTTTATTTCTGCACAGCTTGTTCAACAAGGCAGTGCGAGGCCCTCGGCTGCCTTCTCTTTCCGGTACTACGTGTATTAGATCCCTGGGCTCTCGGGATGGCCAGGGTCCTCATCTTGCAAGTGTATTATGCAGATGCATAGCTGGTCTTAATCAATACTAAGCCTACTAAGCCTTGATTGGTTCTAGGAAAGCTCTATGTGGGTGTGATTCTTGAAGGATCTGAGCTCAGGCAAAAGGATGAAGTTGTTCAGCAACTCTGTGTCTGGTTTATCTGCAGAGCCAGCCACGTTGGGATGGGTCCATTGCTTCCCTTGGGACTTTTTTAAAAATTTTTTTTTCTTTTTTTTTTTTTTTTTTTAATTTCCCTCCCCCCTGTTTTTGGATCTGCTCCCTTTGCACTCCATCACCCCTACAAGAAAACATACCAGGCAGTGAGCTTTTTGTGCTCGGCTGCGCTGGATCTTTTTCCCTTTGGTTACCACATTGGGAGATGCTTAAATATTACTCCCCTTTTCAGTAGCTTTGGCTACCGGCGCCGGGCAGGCTGCAGTGCTGCCAGAGCTCCTTACAGAGCTCGATGATGTATTTCAAGCCACCTTGCTTTGATTTTTTCCCTCCTGCACTATACCAACCTTTGGAGCTGTTACCAGTGGCCAACTGGGTTTGGATAATATGATGGCAAGTCGGAGCAGCAAGAGTATGAACCGAGCATCCCTCATTAACAGCTGCGCAGAGTAGCTGAACTCAGGGTTGTTGGGATATGTGCAGCCACAGCACTGGCCAGGGAGCAGTGAAAAACATTTTCTTCAAAACTGAACATAATGAAGATGTTAGTTTAAAGAAGGTATTTTAAAAATCAAAGTCATTGTTTGGGTTTTAATTAATGATCTAGACAAGTAATTAAAAAAGAAAAAAGTTAAGCACTTAGCAGCTTTGTGATTTTGGAGGGATTTGTGGCTGTGCCTTATTTTGCAAAATAGTGCTGCCTAGATGTGATAAATATTAAACATGCCTTAATCGTAGAAATCACCCCATTAATCCCATGAGGTTGCTGTTACAGGTTGGGCTTGAAAATTCTGCTCATCACTCTGTGAATTCTTCCAGTGATACTGTAAAAGATGCACATTGCCATGTTTCATGCAATTTTAATAGTTGTGTACTATTTCTGTTTTATCTATTCCCAACTGTTTGCTGGTATATTTATAATGAAATGAATAATTAGGACTGGGTGTGTAGCAGAAAATCATATAAAAGCTTCAATGTGCCCTTTATACTGTAAGGTATTAAGCAAGACTTTGCTGGGTGCAAATAAACAGACGGCATCACCATGACAGCCCAGCTTCAGATAACTTTTAAATCAGCAGATATTTTGGTTTGCTTTAGTTTTTGGCTCTTCCCCAGTTTTTTGCACGACACTGCCTTTTGTTTTTATTGATCTCCCACCACCATTTCAAAGAGCAGAGGGACACAACTGGTCCTTACCCATTCTCTTGCTCATAGGCTTCAAGCATCCCTGTAGAAGCTAATGTTTTGTTCACTTGTAGGTTTGGCTTACTAGAAAATACACATCTCTGTTTAAAATCCAGCCTTTAGGCAGGTACATAAAATCTATAGAAGCCGGTATCTCTTGCCAGCAAGACTTTTGCTTAGTGTGTGCGTGTTTGGAGGTGTTTTGCAAGTGCTGATGATGGCTTACACAAACCGTCGACCATTGGGTCAAGCCTTCTACTGATCACAATAGAAATTGCTCGTGCATTGAACTGTGGTGATGGGGTTGTGTTTGTTTTCACCTTTCTGTGATCGTAGCATTGTGCCTACTATGCTTTGTAGAAATCATTTGGCTAATTAGGGCATGGCTTTGACCTGTTGAATTTCTTTTCAGTAGGTCAGCGTCCCCTCACTACCTAACTTCAGTCCTTCAGCAGAACCATGGCCGATCTCTCAAAGGTAAGCTTTTAAGTTTAATATTTTTTTAAATGAAATAATTTTCTTTTGCGCTGCTCCCCTAGTTTTAGTCGCAAGCACGTACTGAAGCCCAGCTGATGATGGGTATGGACCTGCTGTGAATGCTCTGCTAGATGATGAAAAAACCTGATGTAGTAGAACGCATGCTTATTATATTAGCCACTTGCGTACTAAGTTTAAATCTCTAAGATGAATTTCAATATGTAATGGGGCCGTCTTGTTCTGCCAGCAAAGTATTTAGCAGACACATCACTCCCAAATATGACCTACTTAAAGAATGAATAGTTCAGTGGAAAACAAATCTGGAAGCTACGTATGTCTGCGCGAGTTTTATTGGTTAGCAAGAACTGAGAAGAAAAGGTAGCAAATTCTAATGGGTAAAACCTGAGGGATGTGGCCACAGAAGCCCCTTAAAGATGGTTGTTTGATACAGGTGGGTGGATTTGCAGCGGAGCAAGATGGAACAACAAATATCCTTCAGTGAGTACCTCGCGGCTGCGTGGTGCTTTTCACTCGCTTGCCAAAAAGTTGGGCACAAGCTGGTGTTACTGCCGCTGTAGTTACCCAGAACTGAGGTTTTCCTGCCTATTAACCCACTTAACAGAATAGCCTCATGATGTCTGTTTAGTTTAAGGCATCACCTTAAATATTGCAGCTCTTGGGAGAGGGGAAGAGGATGGGTTTAACATATGGACTCTGAGTACAGGTCTTGATGCTGTAGGCTGCAGTGCTGCTCCTCAACCGAATTTATGTCCGTGTTTCCTGCACCAGTAATGAAGTAGGTGCAGGAGAAAACAAGTCCTGTCCGCAACCAAAAGCTTTTATGTTGTATAAATGTTATTTTAACCATAGTCACCAACACTTGGTGGAGAAAGGTTGGCTGGGACCGGGTCACGCCGCAGGGTATTGCTGTGGATGACCGAACTCTTCTTGCCATGGCAGGCGCTCAGCGGCACGACACGTTTCCCTGTCGAGCAAGCGAAACAGCTGCCCGTTGGTGACGTTTCAGAAGGTGCCTGTCCCTCCCGTGGTCCCTGCGGTGGCTGGCACCAGCGTTAGGGCACCTGCCCGGGGCGGGGGCTGGGCACCGGCAGCAGCATGCGGACAGAGCTGGGACGTCAGCATAGCTACGCCGGTGCTTTTGTGGCACAGGCAAACCCGAGGCGGTACTGCTGCTGAGAGAGAACTCGGTTGGGGGGCTGGTTTTTTGCTGTTTTATTTTCTGGGAATCCCGGCTGAAGGGCAGCATTGCTTGTCTTTCTGGTGTCCCCTTCCTTAGCCCGCTGGGATCTACCTACTCTTACAGGTTTTAATGAGTGTTAGAGTAACAAGGACTTAGCCACAGTTCTGTCCTAGGGATTTCTACTTTTGCTTTCCATGAGGAAAACAACCCAGCCAGATTCAGATTTAAAAAAAAAAAAAAAAAAATTAAGATGGAAATCTGGTTTTCGTTGACAGTCCAAATGCAAATAGAAGTAGCAACAGCTGTTGAACAGAAGATGGTTACTTGATTTGCCCATATGTACTGTTTAAAAAGTTTTCTTCATTTTAAAACATTTTAGTGGGCCTTGGCACCAGGAGGGCGTGAAGCAGCATGCTGGGTGTCACAGCGTTTCCTTTGCAGAAGCCTGTTGAGCACATCTTCCACCTCACTGCTAAAGCTTAATACGTTGAAGGCTTGTCCTTGTCACAAAATAGTAGTAATTTTTTTTTTTTAAGTGGTAAAAATGGTGCTCAACTTTTAAAGGGCTAATTCCATGAAAAAGTGAGTATGTGTTGATTTGTTGCAGAGGAGTGTTAAAACTCTTTCAAAAGGGCCACCAGCGAAACAGGAGGTGAGCAGCGTGGTGCTCTGGTTTTGCTGGCGCAGTAGGCTTTGGGGTGGGAAAGTTGCTTTTAGTTTTCAGCCATAAGCCAGAAACATCGATTAGGCAGCCAGGGTATTTTAGAGACCAGACAGCTGCCTGGTCCACAGGTGATAATCACCACGCATCCGGGTGGAGGTTTTGTGGTGGTACCCAGGTGGCAAGGAAGCATCCTTGGCTGGATAGATCTGGGATTCTCAGGGCTTGGTAGAGAATACAAGAAATCCCCCTCCTCTTAGTGATTTCGCTGGTGTGTCCTATGACAGGTTTGGAGATTGCCAGTCCGATGGTAGCTATTCCAGTTTGCTACACCGGAGGTGCCGAAATAATGACATGTGTCTGCTGCCGTTTAATTTCTGCATCTCAGTGAACCTGTTCAGCATCTCCCTGGCATCAGAGGCAAGCCATGAATGTTCCCAGGGTCGCACAGGGCGGCTGTTGTGCAGATGCAAGAATTCCTTGTAATAATGTGCTTCCTCAGCCATTCTGCTGGGGAAGCACAAATTTGGGAAATGCTGCTCTAGCGTGGAGAGCAATCACAAACGAAGCCAAAGCACATCAGTGGTGATGCAGAGTACTGATAAGATGTCACTGCAGAAGCGTCTCTCCTTTTGCTTTGGGGGTACTAAGACACAGAAATGTTCCTTGCAGATAGTAATTCTATGTTGCATTAATGCCTCCAATTGCTTGTCATTGTTACAAGGTGGTGCTCATATACAACATCAGATATTAAAATAAAATGTCTGTCATAGTAAGTCAAGAGTGGGAATATTTCACTTTCTGATTACAGTGGTGGAGGAAAGGAACTCTTCATGCTTATTTTTAATTTATTTTTGTCAGCTGGATACATGTGACTTGCAAATTCAGGGGCTCTATTGCTGCCAAAGAAAGACGAAACAGAATTAAAAAAATAATCCATGAGTGCAATGGGATAGACCTGCATTGGGAACAGCAGCTCAGTCCCCTTTTCACGTTGGTACAACATTCCCAAGTTGTCACACTCTTCAAATTCCTCCTTGGCCAGGAGTTAGGGACAGTCATGTAAGGTAAAGAAGCCAAACTGACAATTTGGCAGATCCCTTGCCAAAACTAACCCTCCTCTCAGATTCAGTAATACAGTTAATGCATATAACGGCGGGGGGGGAGGGGGGAGGAAACAAACGCCATCAAAAATGATGTTGCTGATGTCTCACATCAGCAGTTCCCAGCCGGCACCAGTTCCACAGGACGGGGGCCCATTCAGCTCGGTGCTGGTACCCACCAGTACGTTGTTGTCCAGCCCTGCTTCTCCACTCACTGCTCATATGTACATACGGACATACATATGGACGCTGTGGGTGTGGGCTTTTGCTCTGAGGCACCAAAGCTCTTGTGTGAGCTCACCTTCTCTTTGCACCTCTTTTGCCTCGTTATATTTTTCTTACATATTTTCTTACATATTTCTGTCCTGTATACGGAGTATTCATCATCCATCTCTGAAGTGAGCGAAGGAAGACCTTGGATTTCCTCTTGTTTTAAAATGCATGTGCGTGTCCAGAAATGAGTGGGAAGGGTGTGCTAGTATTTTTTTGCTTTTCCCCTCATTCTGGTTACAAATGCCACTCTCTGCCATGATATCCTCGGGGTGCCCTTTCTGAGATGCAAGCAAACCACTCCGGGCGGCAGAAGATGCCGTTCTATAGCAGCGCTTGTGACCGTAGCTGGAAGCGCCTGGGTTCAGCTAAATCTTGTTAAGTGCCTATTTATTATTTAGATCCCTGTGCTTTCTAGATCGAGCAGTTCAGTGCCCTTTCCCCCCTCATCTCCTCGATTTTTTCCTTTTGACTTGCTGTTAGTATGAATAATATTGCTGGAGGAGAGAGGTGTGCTGAATCAGTGCTGTGTGAACGGGCACGGTCGCTCTCAGCCTTGCACATTCGCATAAGCGGGGCACAAAGCCGCTGAGATGCTTTGCCGTGCCGTATGCGTAATCCTTCTCTCCCAACCAGTACAAACAAAGCCACTTGTTGATAAGTGTAGCAACAGCATCATTGTATGAATGTCTAATTAATGTCGCTGATTCTTGGCTTCAGCTTTGGTAAGTGCAGCGTGAGTATTCAGCATCTGAGTGTCATAGTTAAGTCATGAGACTGCCCTATAACCGCGCTGTGTCAGAGTCACACTCTGTCTGAATTCGTGCTATTTTTTTCCCCACCCTGTTCTTTATTGTAGGCCAGTATATGCAGATATATGTTCTTCATATGTGCTTAGGACCTCATTTTGTTCAGGCTTACCTGAGATCTAACATTTTGCTCTTTCTGCTTCACAGAATGCGATATTGATGCTGCTACTGCAATGATGCTGTTAAATACTTCCATTCAACAAGGGATGCTGGACTGTAAGCATGAGCCTTTTTTTTTTTTTCTTCTCTGCCCAGTAGCTAAATGTTTTCCCTATAAAGTTTCGAGAAACGGGTATGGTCTAGTCAAGAAGAGCAGTCAAGAAGCGATTCTGATTCGATTATTCTTTCTGCAAACATTACAGAGTTTGACAGAACCACCTTCTCCCTGTGCGCCCACACCCCGCCCCCCCAAGTTTATGTTTTTTCTGCAAAGTTCTTCTCCTGCCCTCTTTGTGCTGGATGGGAAGAAGAGTTTCCTAGCTGCTTCTCTGTTTCTCCAGCTCTAGTTTTGATTAGCTGAAGACCGTTGTCACTGTGGGTGACAGTAAATGTGCACACGGTATTACAGCTCCCAAATTTGCAGCCAGCCAGCCACCGTGCGCTCGTTCTGCAGGGGACCTTCTCGGAATATTTGCTGACGATCCTTGTTTTTAATAGGTGAGAAACCTCAGCCTCTGAAGACACCGAAGAAGAGGAGTTACGGCAGTGCGTTCAATCCTCCCAGTTCCATGAACCTGCAGGAAAACGATTCCGCGGCCACCAATATCGATCCGAAGGAGGATCACAACTACAGTGCCAGCAGCATGGGCTCCCAGCGCTGTGCGTCCCGGTCCAGCGTGTCTTCCTTGTCCTCCCTTGACGAGGTGTACGACTTCATCTCCAAGAGCAGCCATGACGGCAGCGATGGCAGCGAAGGGTTTCACAGCGAAGTGGATACAGACGTTGACTACGAAGATGATCCTCTTGGAGACAGTGGCTATGCCTCGCAACCTTGCGGAGATACCTCTGAGGAAAGTCAGCCTAACAACAAAGCACTCAAGGAGTTATGTCAAGAGATCGATGAGGAGCTGAAGGAAGCGGCAGGGTCTCTGCTCCACCTTGCTGGCATCCAAACATGCTTGAGTTCCTTAATAAGTACTGCAAAGTCCCACTGTCACAAGCAAAGGAAAAAATAGTGTGTTTGTCAGTGTTGAATATATACATATATTTTTTTTAATTGTGGCAATACTCTTCTACTTTTACCCTTCACAAGGGAGATCAAAGCCATAAGAGGACTCATTGCTTTTTTATTTTTGGCGCTAACTATAATTTAGCCATTTATTTTTAAATCACTGCCTAAAAAGAAAAAAAAATATTTAATCTTCTCAAATTAGAAGAGATGCATGACTTGTGAAAACCTGAAAGCATACTTCTTAATGATCACTTTTAATTTTTTTTTCTTTTTAATAGTCAATTTTATTTTTTCCTCCCAGAGATATGTCTGTTCAGATGCACATTGTGGATCATATTTACATCTCTGCTGGCTCCATCTGTAGAGGTGAACCTTGCCCTGTCTAAGGGCTCTGACTTCCATGTAAAAGACTGAAAAGGAGGAGAAAAAAGAAAGAAAGGGGGAAAAAAAGGCCCTGGCCTCAGTTGGCTTCTCCTGCTTGTCCTCTGTTGGCTCTTCTGAGACAGGTCCCAGTGGAAACGCTTGTGAAGCAACTCCAGGTGGCTGCAGTTTTCAGCCCGTGTGACACAGCAGCTGAAAACCTGTAGCGCCTCAGGAGCTGCTTCCAGCCAGATGCTCAGTGCCCCCTGGAAGAGTGGGGACAAAGGGTGGCTCAGGTGGGTACCATCTGCAGGTTTCTTTTTTTTTGCTCCTTCCCCCAAATCTGTTGTGTGGTCAGATTCCTGAAGGAAAACAGGTGGGGTTTTTTTTATCCTTTTCTGGGGGCTTTTTTCTTGGGGGAGCGCATGTGTGTGTCCTTCCCGTGCAGGTGCCCGCATGCATACGCATGCCTTGGGTGTAGCTGGCAGTGAAAGCTGCCACTCACCAAGTTTGATGTTGTCCTCACGTTACCACCACTGTTAAATGCGTAATCCTGCCACATCCACCCTTCTGCCCCCCTATCCCGATGCGGGGAGGGGGAAAAAGAACCCAACAGTTGATGGTGGTGACCACCTGGAGGAGGTGGAGGCTTCAGGTGGTGAAAAGCTGCTGAAAAGGGCACATCTTACCCCGAATCCCCAAATAGAATAGCTTCCTTTTGGATCGGTGAACCCTGAATTGCTTTGGGGGTTTTTGCCCCTTCCCCCCAGTGCTCACTGGTTTTGTCACATGGGCTGTCCACACCTTTTGTTTCCCAGATGACTGTGCCTTGTGCGTGTGACCCCTGCCAGCCTCCTGCCGCCTGCGGGGTACCTCGCGTAGCCTTTGAGTGTACAGCGTAGCTCGGGAGGACCTCTCTGTTCGGGGAAGAAACTCCTTCACAATTCATTTTTGCAATAAAAGAACCTCTTTATAGTTCCCAGACATCCTTCAGCCAAAAATGTTTTAGTGGTATGGTGAAACTTTTTTCCTCCAATTTTTTTTTTCCTTTTAAAATCAGTGGTTATTGCTTACATGTTCCTGTAGATGATGCCACTTTTTTTAGTTTCTGTTCAAAAATGGGTAAGCAGTTCTGTTGGAGTGGGTTTTAACAGTACTGTTCGTTATAAGGATGCCTTAAGTATGTTGCAGAATTGATACAACTATCAAAGGTCATCTTTCCTGTTTCTGAAAGGCAGCATGATGTGCCATAAATGTTCTCACTACCACGTGAAGCTATTGCTTCCAGCAGGCGTCGGGCAAGCTGGTCGAAAATTAGGAGCAGAGCCACCTAGGAAACCAATGTCCACTGTTTTGGTTATTGAAAACAGTGCTGGATCCAGCCAAAAGTTCACCTTTCCCTAACAGGGTATTTCTCTGGCTATGTGGAGGCCTTTCTTAGATCAGTGTGGGGGTTTGAGTTGGGTTTTTTTTTTCTTGTGTTTTTTTTTTTCCTTGGTTTTTTTTTCTTCTTTGTCAGTCTCTTCATGAATACTTCCATAAACTGTCTGTTTCAAATACCAACACAGCCGTGCTGCCGAAGGTCTGTTGCTCTGAGGGCCTCTTCCAGTGCCTCTTGAAGACAACGGTGGTGCTCCCGCTGGCTCGATGGCTGTTGGATCAAGCCTGAAATATTTTGAGGTGGTTTGTGTTTGGGAATTTAAAGCCAACCTTATGGGTTTTTTTTAAAGCACAAACACTAGGAGAAAAAGTGTTGTGTTGGGGTTTTTTGCTTGGTTGTTTTTTTTTTCCCCCAGTTACTTCAGTTTAAAAAATTATTTATTTCTTGAAAGGGAAGAAGAATACTCTGCTGCATCCCTGCTTTGTGTGAGCACCCATTAGCCTACACCCGTAACAGGGCAGCACGTGTGCAGACGTGTATGTCTTCTGGATGTCACAAGTGGTGCATTAGCCAATTAAAACTGTTATCGGATGTGTTACTGATGGATAGCAGGGGTAAAACTCGCGATTTCAAAGAAAATGAAGTACCAGCGCAGTGGTTCTTAGGATTTTGGAGTGTGGAGGTACGAATGCTTGGTGGAACTGCTTTTTGCTCACGGGTTTGCTTTTGTACCTTGATGGAAAACTGCCAAGAGTGGAGTTTGTGTCAATGTGAAAACGAGGATTCGGCTACACAGAAATAGTGTTAGCAGCCTGGGATTTTGCTCGGTGCCATGATTTCATTTGCATGCTGTTGAAGAGGGGTGCTATTGGGCTCCCGCTGAAGGTGGCTGCAGCTTCTCTGTAGCTTCCAGTGAAAGCTGGATCGAGGTCCAAGTAGTCTGGAAAGTGCTCCATGGTTTGGTTTGGTTTGGTTCTGAATTATTTTTTTGCCTCAGATGACATTTGAGAAGGTTAATACTTACTAGGAGTGTGGCTGTGCTGCTGTTAACCCTGAAGTTGGTGATGACTACTTCAGAATTTCGGAAGGGATGGGGTTGGGATGCTAACACTGCATTTAATTACCATATGCAACAAGCAATAAAACCATACTAATCTGAAGTTAGTGGTGAAAGCTGCATCCATCCTTACAGCTTTTAGCCTGGGAGAACTGGAATTGTGGAAGGGGGGAAGTAATGGCAGCCTTTCCCCAGGACGCAGAGCACCTTCATGCTTTGCCGTCTTCTCTCTCTCCTTCCAAAGGAGAAGGCAGACGAGCAGTGCTCCTGGACCTGTTCTAGCACGTCGTCCCATGCCTCTGCCCGTACGTTTGGGCAGGCAAAGGCTTCATCTCAGTTGCAGAGCACCCCTCTTGGTAGTGGGAGAAGAGCTGCCCTTCCTTTCGCTTACATATCTAGCATCGGGTTTGGGTTTGCCACCTCAGTTAGAGACCCTGGTGTATATAGTATAAATGGAGTATAATTAAAAGTTATTTTGATTGTTGGGTTTGGGGTTTTTTTTGGTTTGGTTGTGTTTTTTTTTTGTTTTGTTTTGTTTTTTTAGTGACATATGTAAAATGTTCATGCCAATGATTGACTCGGATATATTTTGGCAAGAAAAGTATTAATGAACCACATTCAAGTCTTTAAATACAGTGAAGAAGTGTATGAGAGTCGTGTATAAGGGAGGCTGCTCTGTTCAGGATAAATCTGGTGTGAACACTCTACAAACCTGTATTGGCCTTTCAGATTCCAATACTAAATTACTGCTTTTGTGAAAGTCACATCAAACGTTTTAAAATCCGACTGTAAAGTGGAAGTTATACGGTTTGCAAATTTTCATCAGCCTGAAAAGTAAGTACAAGCTTTGGTTAAAGCAAAGTACACTCGTACATGTTAATAATGGTGTAGTCAAAATATTTATTGAAAAGAAAAGGTAGACTATTTTAAATGTTGCACCTGCCATTATATCTTAAAGCACATTCTTCACACCTAACTGCCAGTGCCATTATCAAGTCTGTTTTATAAGTGTACATTTCTTCAAACTAAAAAGTGCATAATTAAAAGTATTATGTTACTGCCATATAGTGATATAAAACATTTTATAATTGCCAATTCATTGTAACTATTATTTATTTAAAAATGAATTGTAAGAATGCTTTCTGATCAAATGAACCAGAGTTGTTTTAAAACCGTTCCCATTAGCTTGTTTCTAATGTAGCATAAGCAATGTCCTTGGGTTTGTTTAGAATAATTTTGCCAGTAGGTGACCAATTCTAACCCGTTTTCCTCCGGTTTAGTCCTTTACCTGTTTTAAAGACTATTTACAGAAGTTTAGTTTTTTGTATGCTAATCTCTGTTAATTAAAATGTTTATAAATTTTATTTTTACCAAAGAGATGCAATTCATTATGACAAAATATTGCAGAATAAACTTTGTTTTATAACATTTGTGACTTTTCTGCCCACATTTTTCATTCAGATGATCAAAGGGGCTTTTCTAAAATAAACAGCATTGCAAACAGAAAGCGCTGTGTTCTCTCTTTATCTACAGACCCTGGTTCTGGTCTCAGGTGATGCTCTGAGTGCTCCACCTTCCCATTTAAAGCTCTCCCATGAGACTGGACTAGGGTAAAAAGCCAAATGTGTAATTCACCGTAGGCTGGGTAAGGTGGCTGCATGCATGTGGAGGTCGTGTAAAATACCCTGCCAACCCACAGCAGGATTTGCTTGCAGTCAGGTTCACCCATAGCTGGCCCATAACGTTGGAAGAGCATCTAACAAAGGCAAGATTTCACCCTTTAACCTGGAACTCAGGGAATGTTTTGACATCTTGGAAATTGCTGAAGTACTACTGTGTACCTTTTGCCCTCCTGTGCAAAAGCATTTGTTTAAACAGAAATTAATCTTTTTCTGATGAAATTATTTCATTAACTGTAATTATTTACAGTTCTGTATCCATATTGTGGCGGCCAAGTTGCTTGTATGATACTTGAAGATCAACGGCGTGATACGGGACAGGTAATTTACAAAAATGTGTCCCTGGATAAAGCTGCACGGGTCTTGTTTGGTGGTTGTTTCAGTGTTTACTTTCTTCAGATATGATTTATGGTGTCTGTTGGGCCTTACGGAAAGCACACAGGTGGGAACTTCACTAGCAGGAATGAAACAGTCCCCACCCCACTTTCCACTTGCCTTGGCTTGTGGCTCCCAGGCCAGCTTTCCCCTCCCGTGCACGCACACACATGCGCACTCCCGATGCCTAAGAGGCAGAAGTACTAGAGGAGGAAACAAGATGTGACATGATGCTTATCTCTCTTAAAAGCAGACATTCTATTTTGATTTTTTTTTTTTTAACCTACTAGTATCACTGAGTGAAGCTTCCTCTGTAGGATCCGATGGAAATGCAATTTCCTTTTGCAGTGAAGTGATGTGGAAGACTTTTAACAAAGATTTGTCTCCGTCACCGTGTGAAATAAAATTTAAATCACAAATTACAGAATATATGTGCGCTATTAACATCTTTGATTTAGTGTTCGTCTTAATATACTGATAAGAGAACAACTGCTCTAATTAGTTTGGACAAAATCACAGCTATGTATCATATGTTAATGATATCTTTCTAATTGTTATTCACTATATTATGCTAAGAGAGCCTTAAGTTCATTGTTAAATTTCCCAAGAGTGTTTTCCTCTGTTACGACTTTGCTGGAAATTACCCTCTGTACGGAGCCACAACTCTAGAAATAAAGCATTAACTGAAGCAATTACCCACTTATACCAGCTGTATTTTAAGGACATTTGTTGAGGAAATACCTAATAGATTAGATGTATTTGGAAAAAATGGCTGTCTAAATTTATCACAGAATGTGGTTATACTTTCACAGCTCTTGAGTTTCCAGTTACCTGTAAGCATTGTTAGTTTGGACTGTATGAAGAGTGTGCTGGTATGAGATGGCAGAAGACCTTGTTTCAGCTTGATAGTCTGGAGAGTGCTGTAATAGGGTTTCTTGTGCTCCCTTTTCTTCCGGAAGGCTCTCCTGAAAGCTACCTGCTCTTACAGTTATAAACTTCTTACAGCTAACATAAGATTATTAACTACCCTCTGCCAGTGTTAGTTTAAACAGCTCTTCGTTAAACATCAGAGTGTTTATTTTCCTATTGCATCAGTACAAAAGCAATCACTTCCCTCCTTAGGCTCTTGACTTGTTAAACAAACCAAGATTATTTAGTTTCTGTTGGGAGGACATGATCTTCATTCCTCTTAACCACTTCTCTCCACATTTGAATTCATGAGAAAAGAGCTATAGACACTCTTCTAGGGTGCTGGTGCCTTTTGTAACCTGGCCTTAATATTTCCCTGACTTTGCAGCACCACTCTTGCCTGGCATGTCCTAGGCTTGTCATGACCTTCACCCGGTCACATACAGTCGGCTAATCCCGCTGTCAGCTGATGTGTCCCTGCCTTTGTTGTCCTCCATCACTGCCAAGCAGTGAGGCCCCAGTTGGTGGAAAAAGTTGGTAGTTCGTGACCTGGAACTTGATTTAATGAGATCTGTCCTGATCCCGACTCTTTGTGATCTCTCCTGGTAACCTTCCTGCTCACCAGGAACTCCTTTTTGGCACAGCCTGTCCAAATAAAGGAAGAAGAACAAGATTTATCAGCTGTTCAGCTCATTTTGCAGTTATCTACAGGGTTGGGGATTTTTGTTGTTGTCTTAAAACAGTGGGGATAGACCAAAGGTGTCTTTGCCTCATGCCTTAATAAGAGATGCTACATTTGCCACTGTCACGCTTCATTTGAGTCATGGGAATGACTGCCTTCAACCAAGTACTTGCCTGTGCTCTTTCAGTGTTGAGAGAAGGACATCCAGCTCTCAAAACCAGGTACGCCTATCCGAGTGTGGCTTTTATGCTGGTTGCTATAATCTCTTGTTTCCATAGCATCTTGACTTGAGGCAGCATATGAGATTGGGCTGAGTATCTAATTTCTGTATCCATTTCAAAGGCGCTGGTGGCAGCAGTTAAGCACTCGAGGTATTTTCATGCCTGGAAATGCAGGTTGACCCCTATCAGGCCAGCCTCAGAAGTGCTGATGTGCTTATGGGCTTTGCAGGTGGCAGGCAGGTGTTCGAAAAAATCTCTGTAGGTGCCTACATCAACCTTGACACAGCATCACTTTTAAGAATAGATTTTGTGCCTCAAAGGCTTTTTTTTTATTTATTTAATTAAGTAGGTATCTTGGTTTCTTGCTAAGATCCAGCATGTTCCCAGTTGTTTTAAATGCTAAAATTAGCTCAGCAAACTAAATTTTCATAAAGGTACATTTTATTCTCTCTCACAAGCTTTGTGCATGTTTTCCGAACTGCCGGCGGAGGTTTCCATGCTCTGAATACACAGTCAGACCACCACAAATTACAAGCATTTTGCTTTTCTTTTGGCTCCGAGTAATTGGAAAAGATTAAAAATCCACCTGTTGAGCTTGATGACGGGGTGCTGGCTGAAATGACCTGCTGTTCCGCGCAGACTCCGTGAGCCCATCCACAGGGCAGGTAAGGTGTAGGCAGAGCTGAGCCATTTCAAAAGAAAAGATTTTTCCTTAAATCTGGGTATTAACTGGAGTGCGATCGTGTTGGATGCTACCTTAAAAAATGGATGCTGCCATGCTGCATGATGTCACCTTGACCCAATCATAACCCATTTTCTGTGAGCATAATAACGTTAACTCCCCGGAGTAGCATCCACTGAGTGACAGCAGCATCCCATGCAGCCGTTGCTAAGCGACAAGATTCAGCTTTCAGCAGGATCTAATTTTAAAGTATTTAACCCTAGATCTGTCAAGGTTCATTATTTCCGATGTGGTTGTTAATCCCTACTTGTTGGTGTCCAACTTCACAAATACCTTGCCGCTGGTAGCTTTGTTTTATCACATACTGGGGCTCGTAACGAGAAGTGTAAGCACCCTGGGCAGACCTTGATACCAAATTTCATTTTACTGCTGATCTATGCACAGAAATATGGGATGCAATTAGAGGTGGAAAATAGTGCATTGTCATTCTGTGGATCTTCCTGGTTTTGCTGGCTCCTGCAAGTGGCTTGCACCTACTTTCTTTCTAAGGAATGCTGGTTTTCAGCCACATGAATGCTTATGGACGGGTAGCTGGCAATAACAATTAAGCTTCAATTTTTAGTAATACTATGTGTCCTTTTACGTTTGGCAGATTTTCATCTAGGCTAAGAAGCCTCTCTTCTTATCTAAACCATTCCAAAAAACCTGCTATCATTTTGAAATTTAGGGGTGTTTTAATACCGGAAAACTTTAACTCTTCTAAATCATTACATAGAATATTTACAGATCATGATGAAGTTTCACAGAAAAGCTTCACAGATAATTTTTTTTTTTATTATTAAATACGTTTTCTACATATTACTTCTTTCTAAAGTGTAGAGACCTGGAAGCGTACTCCCATATTTAAAAAAAAAAAATAAAATCTGACCAACTGTGTCATTCCTTGATTAATTACTACACATGTCCCTGTAAGTGCACTCAAGTTCACTGCTTCTTAAAGGTACATGATATTTCACTCAGCTGAAATAATGCTGCTCTTACTGATCAGCATCATAAACAAAAAAAAAAAAAAAAGGGAAAAAAAAAACCAACCACTGAGGAGTGCACAACTCCCCCCATTAAATGCAGCAAAATACAAAGAAAAAGAAATTGGAAGATTCACATTTTTAAAAACACTAATATAGATCATCTCAGCCTTGTAATCCCCCCTAAGATTCCTCCTCCTCCCCCCATTGTTAGGATTCAGAACCGGCACCACGTTGCTCCTCATGCTGTTTCTCCTTTCCAGTTCCTACTAATCCGCAAAGACAAACGCGTCTCTGCCAAGGCACTTTTTCAGCAGCCAATATGATCATAATACTCCCTTGCTGCCTTTTGATCCTCCTGAGGCGCCCCCCCCTTCCACTGCTTTAAGTTCACGTTTCCCATCGCCAGGCTTGTGATGTACCAATAACTGTCTATCGCTTTCTCCTTCCACATGGTGTCTTGTGCCTTCTCCCTGTGCTCTGCCGGTGAGGAACCCTGCCCTGTGTCTCCTCCATCCCTCTTCTTTTTCCACAGCAGTCTTTACACACCAAAGACCTGGCTCCAGCTCGTTCCAAAAATCCAAGTTATTTCTGGAGGTGCCAGAATCCTTTTAAAATGAAAAATAAAAATGTTCATGAATCAGAATAGTTCTGATTAAAATGTTTCCTAAACTACTGGTAAATCTTCCAGCTCTCTCTCCCTTCTCTGCTCATGTGTCTGTCTCCAGAGATTTGAGAAGATTAAGACAAACCTATGCCATCTTTGCTGCAGGTAACAGCTCCTGCTCCATTGATGTTACTTGCATGGGCGAGTCAGGACTTCTTTCAAAGGCTTGCAGGTCTGTGTCCACAATGGTGTATGTGAAAAAGCATCCACTTTGCACTGTGCGAGCTTCCTAATGCTCCCTCTCCATTCAGCCTTTTATCCTTCTCTATGAGATCGGACAGTTTGTCTCCCAGGATTTAATGTACATTGCTTCTATTTTTCTTCCTCCAGCAAACATGCAAGGCTGTAGAATCGGAGCGCAGGCAGCCTTAGCTGGGCCAATGTGTCTCAGCTACAGCCCCTGCAAGCATGAAGAGAAGCAAAGCAGGAAATGAGGCTGCAGAAGATGTGTAGACCTTCAACAAAAGATGGCAGAGCTAGGGAAAAGGGTTCCTTTTCCTAGAAGAGGGGGAATTCTGCATTTATTTTTAATTTTTTTTTAAAAGGGGGAAGAAACGTAAACCTTTTCAGCTGTTACTACATTCTGCTGTTTTATGGAGCGAATATCAGTAAGGATTTGCTGTGAAGATGCAGAAGTTGCTGCTGTTGCACCAAGGGCTGGTACGTGTTGTACCTGAGAGGAACGTGAGCTGCAAAGTCAACTCTGAATTATCGCAGGCAGCTGCCTGCTCAGTTTTTCCATCTTCTTGTTCTCAGCAATTTCTTTTCTCACAAAGGCGCCACTCCCCCAGCCATGCACACACCCTATAGATGACTCAGGCTATTTATCCTATGGGCTGGGAAGGGACGCAAGAGACAAGGGAGACTTGTTTTAATTTCTATTTTTAAATGCTATGGAAACACTGAAATTATGATAATGAAGACTGCAAATAATTAAAAGAAACTGTTCTGTGAAGTGCATATCTGTACACGCATCTACTTTTTTTTTGAGTACTTGGCTTTTTTTTGTTTCATCAGAACAATCAGATTTTGAAAGAGGTGAAAGGTTATATATAACAAACAGCTTGCTACAGAGTCACCATGAGAAATAACGAGCACATATCATGAGCACATATCCTGCTGTTCGTACTTGCCGTTGCTACGATAACAGAAACAAAACACCAGTTTAGGGTGTTTGCAGCTTCTGAGGATGTGGTTTATGCATTGCTCGTGATAGCCTGCTGGCTGAAGATGGCTCCCTTTCAATAATTTTTTAATTTTTTTCCAGATCTTAGAAACCTTTTTGTTGTGAATACTTGTAAGCATGTATGTAATGACAATGAAGTTTATTTTCCCAAAGCACAGAAAACATTCTGTGGATAGTTCAAAATACCTTCTTTATTTCTCTACCTGCTCCTGTTCACAGGGTATGTGAGTACAAGTTCTGACTAATCAGACAGAGGGAAGGCACTGTTTGAGCAGGGAAGGGAGGACAGACAAGCTTGAAAATAGAGCACAGCAAAACAATCACTGTAACTCTTAAATAAATTATTTGTCTTGAGACCGCATCTAAAATTCAACACCCATCATACTAGCTGCTGAGCACAGACATAAGGACAGCCTCTGTTCCACTGTATACCCTCTGCTCTCCATCCTCCCCCGTGAGAGCCAAGCCAAGCAAAACCACTGTGACCCTCGTAAGGGATTTCTTTGCTCAACCATCATGTTCTAGCTTGCATTAAGTTCTGCTGCCTTAACGTCTACACGTATTCCCGTGGGTGGATTTGGAGAGGGTAGTATTTTAGGGGTCCTGTGGCAACCACTCCGCACTGCCTGGCATTCTACTTGCTTGACCTCTCACTCTGAACTTCTGATGGCAGGATCAGTCCTTTGCAATTACATACTGAGTCACTGACAAGGAAGCATTACGACACCATGCTGCAGCAACACACATTGTGTGTCTCTTTGGTGCAGTGCTCGGACAACCTTGCTCTCTAGGGAGAGATGAGTATTAAGAAAGCGCTCGCAAGGAAACAGCACAATAAAGACATTTTTTCACAGCTGAAAGTAGGGGAAGCAGCACTACAGCTGCAATGACAAATCAAAAGGCTGAATCCGAGAATTTCCTATGAGGAAGTTAAGAAAAAAACCCAAAACAAGCCACATAACTTCTGTTAGCTGTATTGTTTGGGAAATTGACTCAGGCTGTTTACTAAGCACCACCATTGAATGGTGATAAATTACAACATGGTATGTTCCTAACAGCATCGGGATTCCAGGATCCCTGACAAACTGGGTAAGACAGGAGCGCTGTAAAATACAAGAGGCTGGCCTGATGCTTAAAATACATTGAAACAGAGCTGTTCTGATAAGCCTAAAAATCCTGCAGTCAGCTGTCAGTCTAACAGCCTTTAAGCAGTAAAAGCACCCGTATCTCTTGATTCACTCTTGATCCACTTGCGTTTTAAGAAACTGGCGTTACCTCCTATGATAAATGCCCTATATAATGTACATTTGGATCGCACCACTCTGTGTTCCTCCACCCTGAATGCTAGCTGCCCAGTCAGAAACACCGTTGTTGTCAGTGGGAAAGCAATACATTCTGCTACAACCAGGCACTGTAATTCCCTCGGCTCCCTTTCCCAGCTTTCAGCTGTGAAACCTCTCTGCCAGCATTCACTGCACCAGATACAAGGAGAAATTTTTATCACAAAAGCATCTTTGAACACAGTACAAACCAGGAGCACTGTATTTTGCAAAGCATGTTCAAAGCATTTCAAGCTAACATTTCATAAAAGACATATCCTAGAAAATGCAAACCTAAAATACAGGCTTAGAATCAATTGTAAAGGTTTTTAATAATTTTCTAGTATAAAATTTACTGCACTGATGTGTGAGGATGTGTGCACACCATGCCAGGTGTGCTGCTGTTAACCTGGTGTGCTGAATGTCAACTGCAAACTCCATTTACTTCATTAAGAACTTCCGTAGGGAATACAAAATGGAGTGGGAAGAGTAGCCTGTTGTGGCTGTAATGTTAAAAACCAGAGCTTCCTTATTTCTTATTCCACTATTACTATTTCAGCTCTTCTGGTCACACAGAACGGCAGCAAGATCATTTGGATGAATAGTGACAATATGTGTTTTGCTTTTTTTCCCCTTTTAGCTTCCTAAAAATCTGCAGTCTCTGTTCTTGCAATATGGATCAGCGACATGTCCTCCAACATTAAGACTTCCTGTGGAGATACAAACATATTTACTAATCTGGCCACCACATCACATTTAGTGCTTGCCAATTCCACTACTGTGATAAGCAAAAGAATAGCACACACCGTCAAACCCTCAAGACTAAGGAAAAGGATTAGCCCCCATTACTGGCACCTACTGTCTACTCCTACTTAAGAGAAACAAAGGGAAAAGGAGCTAAGAAAATGGTGATTTAGCCTCTCTAGCACTACCCACTACTGAGGAAAGGCTATGAAGACACCATGCTGAAATCAAGTGGAAAAAAATGATACCATGGAAACTGAACAAAAATAATAATTTGCTCTTACATCTCTATCCTAGAGCAGGAAGCCCTTAACCTGCAAATCACCAGCTGCTCAGCATATACTGGTGAAGTATCATCACATTTTTGCCTCATTATTCTTTTCCTTACACATCTGTTCCCAGGCATTTTCAGCAACAAAATCCTGCATTGGCCGGATATCTGGCAGGAGCAAATACACCTATTATGATGTCTTCAGATTCTGCTTAAAGAGTGCTGATAGTATAGACACATTTTAATGTTTGGAAAATCGGAGGATAAAGAAGAAAATAAGAGATAATCAGCACAGTCTAAGCGATCTCTAAAGGAGGCTGGCTGAACACGGGGGAAGCTTTGAAACAAAGGGCCCTACAGGCAGGAGGCAGCAGGAAAGCCCCCCCCGCCCCTCCCCAGGGAACCACAGGGTGCAGCTACTCAAAACGACCCCCCCCGACTGTGGAATTCGTGTTTCTGCGGCTGGAGAGCAAACTGCCAGCGCTGCAGTGACAGGATTTACTCGTGTTCGCCTTCGTTAGGATACAGCGGCACTAAACGTGGAGCACAGCCGTAGTGGCGGAAAACCAAGCGCCAGCACCAACGCAGCCCATCCCTGCCACTCGCTGTGAACCACCAGAAATTACTTAACCGCCTTTGGTTGCACTTTTTCACCTCCGAATCTGCAACAAATGTATTTGCCCCAGCGCATCCCGGGGACGCCCCGCACTGCAGCAGCCCGCCCCCGCCTGAGGCGCGGGGTCCCCCCGGCCAACGGGGCCGGCCGGGCGGCTGCGCCCCGGGGTGCTCGCCCGCCGCCGCCGCAGGCCCAGGCCCGGCGCTCCCCCTAGCGTCAGCCCTGCGGCGGCCGCGGGGGCTGAGGGACCGGCCCCGGCACTCAGGGACGGCGCCGAGGCCCCGCCCGCGATCGCGATCCCCCGACATATCCCCACCGCCCACCGCGCCCCCCCGGGAGGAGGTGGGGGGGGAGGGGGCTGCCCCCGCAGTGCTTTTTGGCCGGGGTGGGGCCCCGTAGCGTCGAGGCCGCGCAGGCCGCGGCGGCTGTTGCTATAGCAACAGAGGAGGGCGGTGGCGCGCGCCTCGCTGCTGGGACGTGACCCCTTTATGGCCCCGCCTTCCTCCGTGCCGCCATCTTGGAAGTTGCGTCAAGATGGTGGCGCGGCAGCTGTAGGCTCCGCCCCCTGCGGCGTGCGTGGTGACGCAACCGCGCTGTCACCTCCTGAACCCGGAAGTGCGTCCTCTCTCCGCGGGAGTGCCGAGGCAAGCCGAGCCCAGCCCAGCCGGTGGCGGGGAGATGGCGGCCGCGGCGGAGCTGCAGGGGAAGTACCAGAAGCTGGCTCAGGAGTACTCCAAGGTATCAGGCGCCGCAGCCCGGCCCCGATGCCGCCTGGCCGGTGCCGCCCCCCGCCAGCTGCTGCCTGCGCGCGGGCTGCCGGCCGTTACGCGCCTAACGGCCGCCGCTCTGAGAGCACGAGGCCTTCCCTGGCCGACCCACCGGGCTGCCCCTGCTGTCGGTGGGCCTGCCCCGCTGCCGCCCTGGGGCCCCGGGCGCCCCCGCCCAGCCCGGCTGCCCTCAGCGCTGCGCTCCGGCCGGAGCCGGGGGCTGGTCGGGGCTGAGGCGCTGGTTTCTGTGGCAGGGTGAAGCGTTTGGCGCCCAGAGGCTGCCCCGTTTCTTGAGGGTGAGGTGGAGGCAGGCTTGGGCAGGCAGGGCAGGTGCCAGGCTGCAGGTGCCGGAGGACCACGGCGTTGCCAGCGCTGGCTGGGCCAGCCGGTGTGAGCGGCAAAGTGGCCTTGTCTGCAAAGCATCCAGTAGGGCAAGTAACGGGTTCGGCTACACCAGGGAAGTGAACCCAGCAGCCCTTCCCCTTGCTCCTCCACTTCGGGCATGAGGCTCAGTGAGCTTTCTGGGTGTGAACAGTCGTTGAGGTCTTAGTCTTGTATCTTACCCACAGACTCGTGAGTTTGCTGTGACCGGTGGGTGAGGGTTCGGCAGTGTTATGGGCTGCAGTGTCTTGGAAGCAAGGACGCTTGATTCCACACTTACCTCTTGTCTGTTCCTGTTCTTCTGCAGCTGCCTTAGGTGACTGCATCCCGTTTCTGGTGCTTAACAGAGTATTTGCAAAGACTTCTGGCCTGTACTGGAGAATGCCTTTCCTTTCCAAGGTGCTCCAGATGATTTCTTAAATGGTGGAGCATCGCTTAATACAGAATTTTTCATTCCTGTTTCCTCACTGAAAAGGAGACTGTTGGTCTTGAATAGCACAGTTATTCAACAGCTTTGGGAAAGAAAGCCAGCACTTTGTTGTTGTGTAGCCCAGCATCAGAGTGCTTGGCACAAGGCACTTGACTATATTTGAGACCTCTCCCTAGATCACAGAAGAATGTGTCTTTAAATACTATTCTCCTTGGAAATGTTAGAAAAAACCCGATACAGAATCTAAACTGTTCACAGATGTTTTTTTTTTTAATAATTTCACAAAATAATTTTAAGAAAACTAAATTCACTTTGGGGCTTCGTAGATCAAAGAGTTCATATTTCTTGTTGCTTTCTACAGTGGCTCGCTGTACCTTGGAGATTGAAAGTGGCTCAGAATAAGGTAGTTGAGGGACTTTGCTGCTTGATTCCCAAATGAAACTTTGAAATGTGGACTTATGACTATAGCTTCTAAAAGTTCCAGCTGCTGCATCCTCTTTCTTTTGGTATCATGGTGTCCAAAAACTTTTTTGAACTTCATCTTGCAACTTTCAGCCTGTGATGTTTCATTGGTTCTTTCTGGGAACTATTTTTTGGTCTCATCCCCCTTGTGAAACAACTCCAGGGCATTGTGGGATCCCCTTTGCAGATAACACTTTTTGTGCAAGTGATCAGCTGTTCAATTGGCTGTTTATTGTGTGCAGGTGAAAACAGAGAGTAGCCCTGGGAAGCTGTTTGTCTGTTCGCTTAGTTGTGTTGTGGAAGCTGAGGAGAGAGGTAGACAAGAGTTTGATAGACTCAAGGAGTGCCAAGGGAAGTACTTGCCAAAGGATTGCTTTCGCTCTCTGTTCACAGAGCAGTCATGAAGAAGGATGTGTGTGTTGAGTCCTTTCTTCCCCTCGAGTTGCAGCTTCTGGCTCTCTTGCACAACCCTGATAGAAGTATTAGTCAAAAGGCTCTTTCAACTTGTGACAGCCTTTGGTGGATCACACTTCAGCTTGGTTATCTCAGTGCAGCACAGTCGAGCTAGTTCATTCATTGCACCTGATGTGGTCCTGCATTAGTACCTGTGGCAGAAGGAAAGATGTAGAAAACTACTGCACTGCTTTTTCTTGCTAGGGAAACCCTGTGCTTGGAAGTTTTTCTGTGGTGCTCTTACGAGTTCCTTCTCTTGCCTTTGTAATACCTGAGCAGCACAGTGGGAATACTGCCAGGGCAAAAGCCTGTGCTTAGCAATGTCAACTGACTTGACTTTTCACATATATTCAGTCCTCGGATGGAAGATGTTAGCCACTGCTGTTTTACACTGAGTCTTGCCTTTTATGCTTCTGCCAAAGGTATTCCCAAACACTATAGAAACCCTTTTCATTTATATCTGCAACAGCTGGACTCAAAACATGTCAAATGAATACAAACTGCTATAGAAGAAACCAGGATTCAAGCAATTATCAAGGAATGGGAAGATGGAACTGTTGGTATCCTCATTGCTGCAGGGTAGAGGTAGTCTATGAAGTGACTGGGAAATAGGTTTGAGTATCACTTTGCACTGCAGTGATTTTAGCTTAGATTTGTGAACTACATAAGTCAGTCTTAGAGGGATTTTTCTTCTATGCTTTTTATGCATTTTCCTGAAGTGTATGTCAAGCTGTTTTCTCTGGATCATCTGCTGCTACTGGCAATTTTTGCATTAGATTATAGTTAAGCTCTTCTTGAATTGATACAGATTTTGATTTATTTTGAGCCCCGCTTATGTTCCAGAACCAGTTGTGAGCGGTTTTGGGGAAAAGAGGGGAGAGACAGAAATAGCACTGACTATGAGCAAGAACTTGATTAGTCAAGGAAGAAGTTGCAACTTTTCCATATTTGTTCTTCAAACGTTAACTGTATCTACGTAACTAATCTTCCAAGATATTTATTAAGAGTTATGCTGTATTTGACCAAAATATTCAGATGGTAAAGTAACTTCTTATTTTGTGACAATTCAGGATATGAATTGGATACTATTTTCAGCCTGATACCACTACAATCCACCTGAACAGAATACTTTAAAAAGCATGCCCAACTGGTGCTCTCATGAGAGAACATGATGCTGTATGCACATTCTAATGAATGGCTTTTATTTATTCCTTTGTCTTGAATAGTTACCAGCATCTCTTATTTTTCAGCTTCGAGCCCAGAACCAAGTGCTGAAAAAAGGGGTTGTAGATGAGCAAGCAAACTCTGCTTCTCTGAAGGTAATCTCTACAAACTGCTCACGTCAGATGTATTAAGCTGTGACAAAATAGGTAAATGGGAAGGGTAAATGGGGAATACTTTTACTCAAAGCATTGTGATTAAAAGAATAAAGAAGGAACTTGATCTAGTAAAATAATTTCTGTTCTGCAACTAGTCTTCATTGTTTTCTGGAGGTGCTGACTTTGTAAAAGTGGAAGGTTGCTCCTTGATGATTACCTTAAAGAATGAAATATGTACTTGAGTGTGACCTGTGGGCAGCTCAAGGAATTGAAATTTGTTTTTTAGTTTAAAAACAATACTTTTTGTCTTTTCAGTATTCATATAGTGAAGAAAACAATTTTTTAATGTGGGTTTTTTTTTTAATGCGATACTTCTTATTAAAAGCAGTGTGAAAGTATTAAACTTTTTGGCCATTCAGGAGCAACTGAAGATGAAGGATCAATCACTGAGAAAACTGCAACAAGAAATGGACAGCCTGACCTTCCGAAATCAGCAGCTTGCCAAGCGGGTGGAGTTACTTCAAGATGAACTTGCATTAAGTGAAGCTAGGGGCAAGAAAAACAAGGTATGTGCTAAAGGCAAAAAAAGCGCCTCACCTGTCAATGTCTTACTCTGATTTCTATCAGTAGTTACTTTTTGTCAAGGGTTGAGCTAAATGTTTTTGTCAGAACCTGTGTTATTAACTGATGTTAGTGAAAATACCCACAAAACAGGTATTGATACATATAATATATGCTAAGTAGTTCTGTACTCTTCCTAGTGTATCAGCTAACTGATACTGAATTGCTATCTCCCTTTTCAGATATTTAAGTATTCAAACAGCTGGGAAAGATCTTGGAGCTTTGTGTTTAATCTACTGCTACGAAGAAAACTGATCACCCTTCATTTTCTATCCTCACCTCCTTGCTTTGTAATTTTAATGTCAACGGTTCACTCTTCAGCCTATGATAGTAGCTTTTCCTAGTCAGCTCTTACATGAATCTTGTCAAATGCTTTGAAATCTAGATTTTTAGCTGATATTCTGTATGTTATTTCAAAATGACAAAGTAATTCCAGTACCATGATCTTTCTCTGCCAAAATGCTTGCTGATTAAACCTGGCTATACCATGTTCTGTCTTAAGATCAGCCATATCTTCTGTAGGTAACATCAGAATTCCAGGAGTGATGTGTCTGGACCTGAATGACTCTCAAACATCCTTTTACTACCTTCCTCTTAAGAGGAAACCCCACTTACTGTCATCTTTTGTTTTCAGTTTGTTCCCAAAATGCTGTATCTGTAAAGACTGACACTAAAGAAATCATTCTACTGATGAGTAGTAGGATCATCTTACTTTCTCTCTAAACTCTTGTGCAATTTTTTGCTATCCAGTTCCTTGACAAGCAGTAGTGCCTCTGACTTAGATTATTCATACACTGTAGTAGATTGTTCTTCAAAATGCACTTTGACCCTTCTTTTATTTTGCATTATGTAACTTACTGCTTTGGTAGATGTTTCCAAATTTTGAAGGACCTCAGCTTGGCTTGAGTAGCTTTGCAAACCATTGTCACTGACTGTGTTTCCTGTCCAGCTGTCAGAATGCACAGTTCTGGTTTTTGGGTTTTTTTTTAAGAAGCGTTTGTGCTACCTTTTAAATATGTTCCCTTTTAGTTTTACCTATAGAGCATCATTGAGTGGAGATATGTTCAGTACAATGTACCTACTAAATTCTATATCTCTTAATTCAGAGACTTGCCATTGGGAGGCCATATAAATGGTATCTAAACCAATTTAAATAAAGATTTTCATACTTGATCTGTGTCAGGCTGCAGTTCTTCTAGAAGGAGAACATATGCCAGTATCTCAGGTGTTGTAGTTCATAGGCTGCCCTCAAGTGCAGAGGTGGCTTAGCTATGCTAGCCGTCCCAAGCGTTTGCCGTTTGGTGTTAAGCATGAACAGTCTCCCGGTTGTTTGGTGATGGGATTACCTTTGTGGACACTCGCTGGGGGTAGATGTGCCTTACACGCAGCTACCAAACCAAATAAGCCTGAGTGCATAGGGTTCCACGTTACTGACTGCATGAAATCATGCAAGATTCTAATGTCAGGTGGGCGTCTGCCCACAGGAGCGATTTCGTGTGTGGTGTCTGAGTAGAGGCTCTTCTGAGTCCTTTACTGAGTTAGCATTCTACCACTGTGCAGTAACAACAGTGTGAAGGAAAATGTGCTAAAAGTAGGCCTGTGCTGTGTGCAATATGCATGTGTTTCGATGTATTAATCAATGTAAGCAAGAGAGATACTCATGTGCCTCTGTTGGGAACTGGTGATGGGAAGTATTTTCATATACTTGGGGATGGGCTTTGGGATACACCCAGGGACTTGGAGGTAACAAATGCATTTTCTTTCTTTTAGAAAAGTACAGAATCCTCGTCTCAGTTGAGTCAAGAGCAGAAAAGTGTCTTCAATGAAGATCTTCAGAAGAAGATAGAGGAGAATGAACGACTACATATACTCGTGAGTGAAACTTTTAGCTTTTCTTTTTAGTTCAGAAAACTGGTCACATGAACAAAGAGAGAAAAAATAAAATGCCATCTGAAAACTAGTGGGTTTACATGCTTAGTTGTATGCAGAACAGTAGATTAGATCAGATAGCTTGTGTATAAAGGTGTTCGCTGGGCAAATGATAAAATATTTTGACTTCGGTTTCTTAAGACAGTATGTGGAATAACTCACGTAATACATGTTTTGTCATTTAGATTTTTAGCTTTTGGTGACGCTTCGCTACTGTACTGAAAACAACCATGTAGTTGATACTGGGTGGAAACTTCTTTTTACTTCACTGTTTCAGAATTGCCTTAAAGCTTAAAATATTTTCTGCAAGTTGCCATAATTAAGTCAGGAATTACTTTACCAAAATGGAATGCATTTCACTTTGGCTTAGAAAACTGAAGAAAAACCTTATGACTCAAGTTTAATTTTTCATGTGTCTGCTGTAAACTGGCAATGTATTTAAGGAATACTTGGTACTACAAAACCAATAAACATAAAGTACTTTGTTCCCGAATCTTTTCTCTGTAAATATCATTGTAAAATTTCAGTTTGTCTGAGGACTAGTACTTGTTGTTAACCTGGGCTGGCTGATGTAAGTGATCTAACTCATGGGACTAGATTCCATACTAAAATTAACTTTTTATGTGTTCTGCTTTTCTTTTAGTTCTTTGAAGCAGATGAGCAGCACAAACGTTTAGAAGCAGAGCTGAGAAGTAGACTTGACGTTTTGGAAACTGATGCTGCCCAGCACCAAGCTGTGGTGGACAGTTTAACAAGGAAATACACAGATACCATAGAAAAGCTGCAGAATGATAAAGCCAAATTAGAAGTAAGGAGTTTTTCCTTTACTTGCAAGTTTGAAAAGTTTTGAAATGAAATGTCTTGCTGTGTCAGCACTTACATTGTGAGATTATCTTCTTGCATAAAGATCAAGTCTCAGACACTAGAAAGAGAAGCTAAGGACTGTAGGCTTCGAACCGAAGAATGGTAAGTGTTTTTATTTAATAAATAAAAGATTGATTTAAAGAAATAACTGCTGTGAAAGATTAACTTTATTGTTTCTAGAGAATAATATCTTGAAGAAAAAAAAAAACCACAACAAAAAACCCCTAAGCCACCAAAGGCTTTGATAAAACCCAAAACACTGGGCAACAGCTGATTATCATCAAGACTGTGCAGGTCAGACCCCTTTTCCTTCTACTGGGTACGTAACTAGACAATAGGTTCCACAGGTTCAACTTTCAGTAAGAGCAGTTTTGTTGCCAGGCTATTTTAAGTAGCTGTGAAGCTGTTGAAAGCTTGAAGAATTTATTTGTAATGAAATGCTTAAAAAGTAAAGAAACAAAAGATTCATGAGTTTTTACAAACTGCTTCTCAAAACGAAGCTTGGGTAAGGTATGCTGAGACAAGTGATTGAAGACTTTCAAAAATCCCCCTCCACTCCAAAAGCTTCTTGAGCAGTGCTTTTGCTTCGGATATAACACGCTCACCTAAAATACGTGGAGGTTGTTGGAAACATTGTGGTGTTAGTTTTGGAGTATCTTCATTGTCTTGAAGACAAATTGTAGAAAATGCAAAGAAGTTGAGGACTGCGGGCCAAGTCAAATTAGGGTGCACTTCTCTGAAGTTCATTGTCAAGGTGCATTTTTAAAAGATATACGTGCAGTATAGATCTTTAATGTAATGGATAAAATACATAGTGAATGATAGATGAAGAGTTCCTTCTTTCAAATGATAACCTTGAAGCATATATTTTAATTATTTTGTTAAATGCAAAGGTACTTGAATTCCCGTAACTCCTCTAATACAGGTCAGGGTTTCAGAAAATGACTTGCAAAGGAAGATGAAAGCTATGTTTTGCCACTTTTTGCCTTTTTTCTGGTGTTTGGAAAACAGTGTAGTCTGAACTGAATAGTAGCAGATTAGAGCTAGTCTGTCCTGTTCTGTGATGACTGGATAATTAATGTCATTGTAAGAAATTGTCCCTACCATTTAAGAAGGGAGGGTTTTTAAATACAAAGCGTGGCACTTTTTTTTTGTTTTCAAAAAATAAACAGTGAAATCAGTACCTAATGAACACATGACAGAAGATGTCTGAGTACTGCTCTTCTGTTTTCCCCGCTCTTTCAAGGGGAAGGATCTGTTTGCCTCTGACACCCACACTTCATTTGGGAAAGCCAGGGCATATGAGACTTGACAGCCTGCATGCCTTGAAAATTAAAGGGCAGAATGTAAACCAAAACATACCAAACTGCTTGTTTGCTGTTCCTTTGTAGTACAAAAAGGAAATATCCACACTCCCGCAGTTTGAGTTTATTTTCTGTCATGCCCAATGCTACTGCGGTTTGTGCTGTACAGTTTCTATGTGGTTTTGGAGCTGCTCTTCAAGAAATAAGTTTGTTAATGTGCATGAGATGCTCATTGGCCAGTTTCTTCATATCTTGCTTGTCTATTTTGGATTCTTTTTCCTTGTTAGTCTCTAACTTTCCATATATCAAATGGTTTTTTTTAAAAAGGAAAAAACTGTCGCTTTGATGCTTCCCCCCACCCTCCACTATATGTGCAGGAGTTCTAGATGTCAAATGGGAGGCAAAACAGTGAAGAATTTGGGGGCCTGAGTTGGGTAAGGTGTGGAATTTAGTCTGAATCAATATGCAGTAATCTTTGTTGATGTATGTATATAATATTGGAATATATTACTATTCATCATTAGAATGTATGCTAATGATATGAGTAATTTTAGTAACTTAGTTCCACACCTATATTCACAATCAAATCCAAGTGAAGCAGATCTAAAGAAAAACCACTTGAAAATGCATCAGGAACATTATTGCCAAGTCTTGTGGGAATGGGCTGTATCGTAGCAGTATTTCAATGTGGGGCTTTGAAAAGCTCGTAAGGTATTTCTGATAGTGGTGTGACAGTTAACTGAATTATCGACAAGTCACTACTTGCGTATTAGAATACTGCATCGGATATATAGTGACTAATTTAAAGGCCCTTTTGCATTCCCATTCAAGTTCCAGTAGAAAAGAATACCTTCATGTAGCTTATACAGTAGTTGCAGAATTGGAAAATAATGTAAAGATTAACTCTGAAGTTGAGCTTCTCAAGAATGGAACTTGGGATTTACGACAACTTGTTGCTTCTTCCACTGCACTTGTTAGGGATTAAAATACAATGTCATATATTGTATATGACCTAAAGGAGGAAAAATTATTCCTGCCGTCTTCTATCTGACTTCTAGAAGACAATTACCTGTACATTCAGGGGGTGCTTACGGTGAGCTGTGGTGTTGGTGATACAGATTAAATTTTAAAGGTTTACAATATGTGTGTGTGTGGTTTTTCGTTTGTCTTTTTGTTACTTAGCCAGCAACAGTTAAAGAATCTTCAAGCAGCTTTGGGCAGTAGACTGGAAGAATCTCTGTGCATAATCAATGAAAAAGTACCTTTTAATGACACAAGTACGTATTGCCTTGGTCTTGGTATCTTGTTTAATTTTGGGTATCCATCTGGAGGAAGTACTCCTTAGCAATTAAAATGTATTAGCTGTAAGAAATATTGGACATCTGAACAGATGCTTGGAGGTAATTGTAGTAAGTATTCATAATACTTGTCATAATCTTGTTTAGTTATCTTAAAAACTTGATACTTTTAATTTTCATTATAGATATAAATAAAAAATTACAGACATAAATAAAAACTTTTGAAGGCTTTTGAGTAATTTGCCACTTGTCTTGCTTAGTGTTGTCAGAATATCGTAAAAGGTGAAGGAACACAGTCAATTTAGTGATTTCTCCACAAAGATTTCTTTATTTACTCCTCTCAAAGCGTATTATTTTTGGCAAGGTATATTCAAGAGTTACAGGAAGTTAAGATGGGGATAAACTAGTGGCTGCAGAGATGTTGATTTGATGAGGCATTGCATTAATAATGATCCATACTTAGTGGGAAGTCTGTCAGCATGTCTCATATCTGATCAGAGAACACTCCAGCCTATTTCTTCTCCATGGTTTGTTTTGGACTCATTCATCTTTTCAGGGAAAAAAAGCCAACCTTTGAATTTGGGGACTTTTACTTGAAGCAACCTTTTTTTTTTTCTGCTTCCTTTCCGACTGCTACTAGATAAACTGAAGTGTGGAGTTTACTGTGAATTTAGGAGTGCTCAGCCTTCGCATTTTGTTGGTACAAGAATCGGTTGGTATGTGCCAGTATGTGTGTACTGGGTGCTTCTGTAAATAGCTTGAATGCGAGGTTGTACTGCAGGCAGCAGTCTGTACTGTTCTGCAGTGATACTAGGAGGACCTGGAATAGTGAGAAAGCTGAAAGTAGTGAAGCAGGAGCAGAGGAGTGAAAACAGGCTGTTGTATTTGTGGTAGGTTTTATTGGTAGTTTGTGCATTTTTCATTTAGTTTAAAATTTGATGACAATGTTTTGAATAGCCTGAGGTTCTCTAAAAGCTGATCTGGCGGGTGCTGCAGGGGTGAGCCTTCCAGTTCACTGGGCTGGCAATCCAGTGAGTCTTGGCTTAGAAACACCAGATCATCTTCTCTAGGAAATGTTGACTCTCATACAGCATGTTGTACTTGGGTGTTGGTGCCTTGAATTGGTACCCTTTTAACTCTGTCCTCTCACAGAGATCACTTTGCCTGATGTCTGCTGCCTATTACTTCTCTGACTTCTTTAGCTGATTTTTTTCTTTTGTTACAGGTGGTTACCATTGTAGCGAGAACTTGGAAAATAATTTTTCTGCTCACTCAGCTGCTATAGCATTATGTTTTTGCTTGTGTAGAAAAGACTGAAAAAATAGTGGACAGATCTTTAGTGATAGAATAATGAAAGTCAGGAAATGTTTGTCTGCTGTGAAATCCAACTGCCTTGCTGTAGGCTCTGTAGTGGTTTTAAGGGTAACTAGCAACTGGCTTCAGTTTCAGTAACAATCAAATGCCTTGTTGACTGTTAAGCATGATTTTGAGAGTAGAAAGATAACAAAAAAGTTTTTTGAAGCATTTACTTACAAGTAGGGTTCAGTAATTTTGGACAGAGTATTTTGTTCTGATTACAACTACCTTTTCCCATTTGTTAATTGCCAAATGTGAATGATACAAAAGGAATGAGAAACTAAGTTTCCTTTGTGTATAGATTTTAAACTACAGTGGTTGTTAGTCCATTTAATTGAGGATGAATGTGATCCCTTTTAAATCCGTAAGACTCTAAGCTTTCTAGGTACAAATATCCCTCTACCTCTTTAAACATTGTGCCTGCTTGTAATTGAGTAATCATTCTAGTTGCTCTGTAACTGGAACAGAACGCTGAAATATGTGGAAAGTACTTCCTATTCTAAATTATCAACAAATCAAGTGTATACAGGAGCATTTTTTTTTGAAGTGCAAACCATTTTAAAAAGTACATTCATCTTGTTTGACAGTCCCTGGAAGGCAATTGAAATTTGAAAATCATCTTGAATTCTTTCCATTATTTATTTTTTTTTAAAGATTTTTCACTCTTGTTAGTGATGGATACTGTTCTTTTGGGCAAGAGGGTTCTGCTCTTACCGATCAAATACAAGGTGTGCAGATGGTTAAATCTGACTTGCAGTGTGAGACGGGTATGGAAGTACTTTTTCTCTAACTAGTCGCAGTAACAGTTCTTAAGTGAGGATGTTTAGGTCTACTTTATTGAAGCCAGTTGTTTGTATAGCTTTAGTTAATATTACTTATGTGAACTGTAATACTACTGCAATGTAATTTTATATTAAAAAAAATCACTATTTACCAATAAGTGTCTCTTAAAACCCCCACAATTCAATAAGTGCATATAACTCAATTTTTGTCTCCTAGGATCTAATCGATACAATGCTCTGAATGTACCATTACATAACAGAAGATACCAGGTAAGCACATTTTGTGACTTCCTGTGTAAAGATGCAACTTTCTACACAGATACTGAATAAAAAGTCATTTTAGTGACCTAAAGTGGCAGAAGATAGCCTGTCTTACTTACTGTCATGATATTCCAAGGGAATTTCTGTCCACAGAGCCTCTGCGCTTTTCAAAAGGTAGTCTGTGCTCTTCTTATGTCGAGGAGTCATCCGCTCCCCTCCCATCACTAGAGCTAATCCATTGACTGCTGGCTGATGATTACTGGGGGTATTAACTCAGGCATGCCTTTTGCAAAGGAATAGCAAAAAGGTTTAATACTTGTCTCTTATTAAAGTTATATGAACTATTCTAACTTACTGCAGGCTGGCATAGCAAAAGAATATTTATTTAATTGTAATATTTAGCAGTTTTTTTAAATTTTAATATTTAGTTAATATTACTTGCCATTAGTTGTAATCCTCTTAAGGAACAAATCCTGTATCTTTGAGAACTCTGCATGGTTCATTTACATTTTATGGGATACTTCTTGCCAAATCACCCTTATTAATTTAAATATTATTAAAAAAACCCTAACCTTTTCGGTTCATTAATGTAACTTCATCAGTTTCCTTGGGAATGTGGTTTACTCCATATTCAAAAATGAGCATTAATTTCCAGTGAATAGCTAAATCTATTAAGTCTTTTAACAGTAGTAGATTGGGTACCTTGATACAGTCAAAATTTTCCTGCTTCACTACCACAGAGGATGGGCTCCACAGCCCTTAGTGTTGGGTTTTTTTCTTGAACCTTCAAGTTAGTGCATTCAGATGCCACTGTAGAAAAAAATTCAGGTAACTGCTTTCTGCTTTTTTCAGAAGTGCCTATAAAGAGACCTTGTTCCTAATACGTCTGGCTATGAGAACAGGTGACCCACTGTCCAGTTTTGATGGAAGCAGACCTAAATCAACCTGTGCTGGGTCCTAAGAAAAATCGGAATAACTGCACAGAGAGTTTATCCCTTTATTATTTCCTGCTAGCAGCACTACTGTCAGCCAGCCTCATGCTTTGAGATCTGCAGTCTTGAAAATGTTCCAGGACAGATTTTTATGACTGGCTGTGTCAGTGGAGGCAAAATGCTAGTGTATTAGCACAGGCTGCAGTGGAAAGGACAGCAAAACAGTAATATTGTCTGTTTTCCTTCCTTGCATAGCTAATTAACATACACAGACTGAGTGTAATGACTGCATTAATTACACGCCACTATCCCTGATCCACAGTCAAGATTCACTTTGATTTAACACTTCATTGAAGCATTAGGAATACATCTCTGAAGGAGAAATCATTCTTGGCTTGAAATGTCACTTTAACCTTATTCCCTCCTCCATAAATCACAGCAGTGTACTTTTCTTCTCTGTTGCCTTTGCTTTTTCAGAATGTTCCATTTTGGATTTGTTTCTTGGATACCTTTCTACTACACTAAAGCCACAGAACAGCCTTATTCATGAGCAGCAGCTCAGTTCTGTCCAGGTGGGAGAACAAGAATTGAGTGTTACTGGTTAGAGAAGCTGACACCTTTTATTCTGGGAGAAAACTGCATTGGTTTTTGCTAATTAAAGTTACATTTCCTTACAACCAGGTGTTACGATTTTCTCACTACCTCCGCACTGAAAGAACTGAGCTGTTGTCAGTGATTAGTCTATTGGTCTTCAGAAATTTTGATTTCAAAGATGGTTTCTGTGATTGTACTAACCTCTAAGCGTTCTTGTGGCCTGTTGTTTGAGAAATGCAGCAGAGGCAAAGCACCACCTGTTGAATGAAATAAAAACTTACTTTGTCGTCATAGAAAAACATGCCCTTCTGTGTGGTATTGTAGTATATGAATAAACTTTAAAAGTTAAAGAAAACTGCTGCTATGTATTTTAGGATGACCTAGTGACAAGAAAGAAATAATTGATAGCAATTTTTTGTGTCCAACTATAGAATTTTTTTCATATTTAAATAGGTACTTGTCAAATGTAGTAATTTTATAACTTCTTTACAGCTGAAGTTGCGAGACCTTGCTGGCCAGGCACTGGCTTTTGTTCAAGAACTTGTAACAGCTCTTTTGAACTTCCATACATACACTGAGCAGAAGGTACAGATCTTTCCCATTGATTCTGCAACAGACAGTATATCACCGCTAAATCAGAAGGTAAAGCTTACAGATTTCAATAGTGAGTATGTTCAGTTCGGTAGACTTTCATGAGTGAATAATCTTAGTCCTTCTTTGCTGCCTTCTGCCACCTTTACTGGAGTGCTGTGAGTGTGTTCCTGAGAGGCAGCTTCTCCTGCATGAGAAGCCTTTTCTATAGGGTGAATTCTCTGAATGCAGGCAAAGGTGTAGCTGCAGAGAATCCTTTTCCGCTGTGCCTCTGCTACAGAGCAATATGACAGTAAAATTAGGGCTCTGCTTTATAAGTGATAAAGTGCATTTGTTAAAAGTTTGGCTGACTGACTTTTAAAATGAGACACAAATATTGCACTGCTAAACAGATGCTTGTCTTAGTTAATGTACTGAGGCATGGGAGATGTTGAGACAGAAGGTCCTGTGTTTAATATGAAATAAACTGAATGTAAGGTAGGCTTATGAAGGAGAGAACTTAGGCTCTGTTCCGTTGTCAAAAACAAACTTTGTAATCTGATTTGGGGCTATTTGTGTGAAGACCTTTCCTGTAAGTCATCTGAAGCTTCAAGTCTGCAAAGCATGTTGAAATTATTATGAGAAACCTGAGCTGTCTCTTCCTTTGCAACTCCATGGGAAGGCTTTTCTGAGAGCACTGTTTGGAGCTGTTAAGCTGCATCTTTTGACTTTCTATGCCATGAAGCATGGAAAAAACCATTGTGCACAAGGATTTGTGTGGGGATGCATATATGTATGCTTGGGAATAAAACTGCTTTAACATCAGAGTTGTTGACTTCATAATGCAAGCGGACCTATGTGCATTTAAGTTGCTGGATGACGGTATCTTCTGATTCAGACTAATTTCAATTTAGAAGTTTGTAGGGCTCAGACTTAAGCTACTGAGGTGGACGTGGTTTGCATTGATCAAATGGCTGCAGCGCAGGTAGTGGCAATGTTAACTATCACAAAACTCTGGTGCTTGGGAAGACCTCCTTTAATCTCTTTGCAGGCAACAAATATGCTTGTGAAGGTGTTTTATCGACTAGAAAAATCCCCCTCTATTTACCTTCTCAGTTGTTTCAACTATTTGAATCAAGAATACACTTTTACAGAGATTCAGCATAGATCTTAGTTTGAGAACATTTTCTTGCTTCTGCCACCAAACATACTCAAAACGGCGTATCCTTCTGGTGAAAACTGTGTAGCTTTGTCATCCAAATTCTTTGGGGCAGGAACTGTGTCTCCTTTTTATGTGGCCTAGTGTGGTGATTGGATTCTAGAGAGGCTACTGCAGTTTAAGGGGATAAAAGCAGGTTTCTTGGGTATCACTTCTCATGCATTTTTTTTCTTAATGTCCTAGTTAACACTTCTTTGTTGCTTTTCAGTGGAGAAGTGCTTTCACACAGCTGAAACATGCACCTTAATCAGAACTGTAATTTGATTCTCCTTTTCTGATAATTGACTCTGAATCAGTAGTTCAGGCTTTGTTTGTTTTCATAATTATGTCTCTTGTAGTCTGCCCCATTGTGTGTTCATGACCTAATTCCTCTGTGCAATTACCTCTCAGGGCTTTTGCCATGACTTTCCAGCGGTTAAGCATCTTTTATCACTCACTGAAGCTGCTGTTGCTCCTGTATTTTTGATTAATTTATCTATTTGCTTGGCAGGTGTTCTCAGTGTGATCTCAGCTCCTCCACTGAGTAGTTCAGAAATCTCCCTTTAATGTGGTAGAGAAAATGAGACAAGTGTCAGGCTTAGCACACTTGCACTGATTTATTTTTCCCCAACTCCAGGTCTTGTCTGGCGCTTTTGAGCTATTTTCCCCACCAAACACTCAAAGTAGATGTGGACAATTCCCTTCCAGGTTCAAGTATTCCTTTTCTCTTTAAGTATTGGATTGCTGGGTTCTGCTGGGTCTTCAGCATTGTGCCAGATAACTCCAGTCCTCTTTCTTGCAACACAAGCCAGGAGCATTCTGCATGTGTTATTTCTTCCTCCTTAGATTTAGGAATTTTCCCTAATTCCATCTGGATTTGTGCATGCATGAATGAGAGCTTGGCAAATCTCTTTTCTTGTTAACACTGTGTTGCCGCACTGTAATAATACATGAAATAATTAAAACTTCTCATATCCTGTGTGCCTGGGATCTTTAGCTACTCTTGTGGTATAAGTAATCAAAGGTGAAGGTATCTTTCTATGGGGTAAAATAAAAAACATGATCACTTTTGACTACCTATGTCAATCTGAAAAAAGCTTTTTCGTAATACTGTGGTATCAGAATTAAAAGCCTACAGTACTTTTATGTTTTGTTTGTGTAAAAGTAAACACCTTTCTTCTCAGGTATGCTTTTTTGAAGGTAAAATTAGCCATAGAATATACTTACAAAGTCAGGCAGCTCTGTGAGGCAAAAGCTTCATAATCACCCAAATCTCTTGTAGTTCTTGGGCGTAAGAATTCTCCCTTTGATTAGTTACTGCTCCATCCTTTGCATTGGGGTAAGCATGCTTAGACCCATGTTGAAAACTGTGCTGGATACAGATAAAGATGAAAAAGTATCTCTTGTCCAGATTAAACTCTTTTTAATGCTTCAGTACTATAGCTGTGCAAATGTTTGTGCTGATGCACAGGTCAAGGGGTGAGAGGCAAGCAACAGCTGGGAGGAAGGTAGGATAGATTATTCTGGTGTCTTAATGGTGCATGGATCTAGCGTCAATTTGATGGAGTTGAGCAACAAATGCAAGAATGCTTAATCGTAAAAGCAAGGATTTTGTGTGCTGTGCATGGCAGTTAAAATGAGATAGGGTGCTGTGGCAAAGCCCAGGGTGGGGTTTTGCCAGGACTTTATCGTAGTCTTCACTGTTTCTCACTTTCCTTCAAGGTGTGTGTTTGTGTGTCCTGTAGAAGAGGTTGCTGTAAATCACTTGACTGTTAGATCTTATTATTGACGTCCTGGGGGTCATTTAAGATCATAGGTGCTTTGCTAAAGTGGACTGTTCAATTGTTAACTTGAAACAGTTTGCAAGAGCCTTCTGCAAGCACCATTTTAAAATCTCGCTGTACTCAGTTCTCACAGTATCTTCATGAAAATGCTTCCTATGTTCGCCCTCTGGAGGAAGGAATGCTTCACTTGTTCGAGAGTATTACAGAAGACACTGTGACAGTCCTGGTAAGATTTCTTATTCTTATTTTTAGTACTGAAAAAGATTTTTACAGAGCAAAAATACTTGTGGTGTTTTTTCCTTCCAGGAAACGGCTGTGAAATTGAAGGCCTTCTCAGAACATTTAGCTTCCTACTTATGCTTTTTAAGAAAGATTCTTCCGTATCAGTTAAAAAGGTACTTTAGATCTGATAGATCAAATTAAAGGGGCACTAAGTGTCAGGCATGCAGCATTGTCAACATCTGCAACTCAAATATTGTCAGCCCTGAAAGCACTGTGGCTTAAAAGGCAGAACCTCTGACTTTTAACAGCCCCCCTCCAGATGGGACTAACGAAAGCTGCACAGATTTTTAGTGTTTCTTGATGTTATTCAAAAGCATTGATACTAATTTGATATACTGAAACTGTTATCTTCAGACAGGCTCAAGAAATTTATTTACCATGCAGTAAATATAGCACTGTAGTAAAAGTTGGCCAAATGCATATCCTTTCTGCTGCAAAAATCTTTGTTCCTGAATGGCTTGAAGGGAGATGAATTATTAGTGTAAAGGACTGTTTAAAAAGAGGTTTTGGATTAAGGCAGAAATAAAAGCTTGTTTTATGCCTTCTTTTTACCTGTTCTGCTCCTTAGGAGACAAAAGTCTTTAAACTGATGCAATCATTTCCTTGCCGTGAGTGTAAACCATTCCTGGCTTGTGACTGAAGCCCCTAAGAGTGGGGATAGTACATACACACAGTAATTTTTATGCATTGCTAAGTTACTCTGATATGTTAACCTTTCTAGACTAAATTCCTAGTCTACTGTTGCTTTGGGCTGAGGATGTAGAGAACACTAGTTATCTACTCCAGAACTCAGGAATTTGTTTAAGATAATTGCTCACTTTCTTAAAAAAAATAATTCATATATTCCTAGTTTGGAAGAAGAGTGTGAGTCTTCTCTTTGCACAGCTGCTTTAAGAGCTAGAAATATGGAGCTGCACAGAGACATGAAAAGGTTGACTGCAGTCTTTGAGAAGCTACATACATATGTTAGTCTTCTTGCATTACCAAGTAAGTGCCAGTTTTGGCTCAGTTAAATTGCGAGTGGAAGGTACTAGTTTTACTTTTGGACCAGCGCTGGGATTTTTTTTTTCTTTTTTTTTTTGTTGTCGCTGTGGGGGGTTTTTAACCATAGACACATAAAATGCTACTTCTATGATAGAGGAAAATAAGATTAATGCTACTCTTTAGGTACAGTCTAACTATGGGGCGAGTGAGTTCTGCAATATGCTCTGGCGTACTGAACCCTCTTTTATCCAGGCTGGGAGACTGAGTGTGCTGGAGAGTATTTGGTTAATGCTGCAGACTGCTCCTTCGGGATGGACATGGGCATGGGGTGGGTCTGGAATGACCAGGCATTGACGTGTACCACATTTTAGATAGTCATAGTTAATTGAAGAGGAGAAGAAGTGACTGTAGGTTTTTATGGTATGATTGGCAGTATGTCTTTGTCATCTCTTAATCATGAAATTGTTAACAGACTACATTTCATTACTAATTATCACTTCTAGCTCCTTCAGTTTTTAAGATTATTAAACTGCAGTTCTTATGGTAATGACTAAACAAAAATCAGGTAAAACCTTTGTGTGTATGTGTGTGGAAACTATCTCCAAATGCATACTGTAAATAAGAGGAGGAAACTGTTACTGTATAGCTTCCAGTTACTTCAGCCTTCACTCTTTAGAAGGACCCAGATGGTCCCTCCTGGAGCAGTAAGTATGTAACTCCTTCTGCACGCGTAATTGGGTTTTGAGACTACAACAGTTGATACTTGTAAAATCTGAATTAAATTTACGAAACTTGGAAGTCTTTTACCTGCGTACTCTGTCAAAACTTGGTATATATACATTTGATATTTAAGGGGAAATGTAAGTAAATGAATCTATTATGATTCTCATACTCCATGCATATGTTTCTAGTAGGCGGAAATTGGATTATTTTCAAAGCCAGCTCTTTTCATTCATGGTCAAATCTTAGTGGTGTTTGTTTTTCCTTTCTTTGTGGTACTCTTAGGTACAAAACCAGAAGGACTTCTTAGGACAAATTACAACTCAGTGTTTACAAACATTGCTGCAAGTCTTCATGGATTTCATGACCTTTTAAAAGGTGAGAGTGCAGGAATATTGTTATGTTTCAGTTCTGCTTCTTTCTGTTTAACATAGCACACGTACTCTCTCTGTAACAACATTGAGTGTGTAATAACATGATAATCTGGTTTGCTTTGCCTTTACAAACTAAGAAAAGAAACTAAACCTACTAGCTGCTACTTTTGGGCATGCATGTGTGTTTCTCGCTTTGTTCTGTTAGCTTTGTTCTTCTGAGTTGCTGGAATATTTCATTGTGGCACTCTAGATCTTCCCAAGCAGCATCACTTTACTTTCTGAATTTCATTGCCTTAGTGGTAATAGAGTACAGAGTGAAACACCATGAAATGTACGTATTCTCCCCTGCTTACTCTACTGTTGACCTAGTACCTGTCTTCGAAGTGGCATTTTTCCTTAGGTTTTTTAGGTTGATTACTACTTTTAACACTAATATATAACCAAAGCTTAGGAAGAAGTCTGTGTTCTTTCTGAAACTTCCTCCTTTACCTTCCTTTTATCAGAGGAACATGGATATGTTACATTTTCAGTGAAGTGATGTTTGGTTAAAACTTGGTGTATTTTAATACACTGGTATTTCTGTATATCCTAGAATGACCTGCAAAAAGTTTTGTGTGGGGGTTTTTTTGGTGCATGTGGGTTTTTTGTGGTTCCACTACCACCATCCCCCACCACCCCCGAAGACTGTTAATTTTGCCTGAAAGAATTTTAGAATATAGGAAGCAGCATTCTAAACTTCTGCTAGTCTTTTAGATTTGCTCTGACAGAATTAAAAATACTTTTCCCTTGTAAGTCATGTAAGCTTAACACTCGGATACTGAACATGACTGAAAATTCTACTTTTGAATGTCCTGATGTGAACCTATGGAAACAGAAAATGTACTTGTGAAATGAAGTGCTAGTATAATGTCAGCTTGGATCCCCTGTATAGCTACACTTTTTGGGATACAGAATACACTTATACACCTTTATTCTGCCTTGTGTGACAGGCATAATGTTGGTTCCTAATGATCACAAACAGTTGTCATAAGGCAGTGTACTGAGGAACTAAGAATATCTGGACATAAAAGCTTTATACAGCTTAGAGGGGAGAAGCATTTGAAGCCTGAGGTCATAAGCTGAACTTTAAAGTGGTTGCTGAAATAGACAAAAATTGTTATTTGACATAGGTGTGTTTTCTTTTTCTAGATATTTCCAAGGACTACAGTCAGAAAGCTACTTTAGAACAAGATGTTCCAACGGCCACACAGAAACTCATAACTACAAATGACTGTATTTTATCCTCTCTTGTGGCTTTAACAAATGCAGTGGGCAAGGTAATGGATATTTTTGTTTCAGTATAATGTCCTAACTTGTGCAGGTTTTTAAAAAAGAAAAACACCTTAGTTGAATGGTTTGGAAAATCTACATGTGCATCTCCTTAATAACGTGAGTACCAGGTTTGTTCTAAGGTATTTTCAGGCTACATGTTAAACGCTACTGAGTGGGTGGTAACAGTAGATACTGTGAAGGGGATGCTTTACATTAGTAAAGTCTAAGTTATGTGGAAGAGCCTGTAGCTTTTTTGAAGTTCTTGTTGTGCAGTCCAGTTTCACTAAATGCTTGTCATTCTCTTGAAATAGTTAATTGCTGTGATGAATCTTTCTGGTCAACTTAATTTAAAAAGTGACTTTTGATGTGTCTAGATTGCCTCATTCTTTAGCAACAACTTGGATCACTTCACTACTTCGTTGAGCTATGGCCCCAAAGGAGGAACAGAGTTCATCAGCCCTCTGTCAGCGGAGTGTATGCTGCAGTACAAAAAAAAGGCGGTTGCTTACATGAAGTCTCTGAAGAAGGTTTGTTCAGCTAGCATGCTTGCACAGGGAAAGCACAGTTCTGTTGATAGTTGGTTATGCTGAAGAGAATACAAACTAAGCATTTTCAGTATTTGGAATGGATGAGATTCTCTGAATGAGAATCTTGGCTGGGGAAATGAAACCCTTAGAGCAATAATGCTATTGAAAAATTTAGAGGGCATAGTTGCTTACATAGCTTGAGGGTAGGTGCAAGTTCTGCCGTTACCCATTACCACTAATCATTTCTGTGCCAAAGCTCCGAGGAGAAGAGGGTAGTAGCTGCTTGTTTTAGATTTCCTCCCGTATTCACTGGGAATATGGAGTGAATGACATCATGTTTTTATACTTGCATTCACTGGAAGACAGTGGGAAGCAACAGGGGGAAAAAAAATAAAGGAGGTATGCTGGAGAAAATGTGCTAAACTAAAGGACTGAACGCTGCCAGGTCTCCCTGTTGTCTCTGGTAACAAATGATGGTGTGCTTAACAGTTCTTACTAAATCACTGTACTGTAATGTCTGTAAAGTGGACCCGAAGATGAGTTTGATCATTAATTAACACCTGGGTATTTCAGAGCACTTTTTAATCAGGTGTGCATTTTGGGGTGGTATTTTTTGTGAGCTCAAGCCATTTTGTTTCTACTGGCTGGTAAACGCTTGAAAGATGTTTTTCTTCCCTTCACTGAAGTAAGGAGGGCAATAAGAAAATAAATATTGAATACGTATTCTGATCTACTGTGCGACGTGTTTTGAGGTTTCTTTTATCCTTCCGCAGCCTTGTGCAGATTCAGTGCCTTATGAAGAGGCTTTAGCCAATCGCAGGGTTCTTCTCAGTTCCACAGAAAGCAGAGAAGGTCTTGCACAACAGGTATTCTGGTATAAATTTTACTGACATATACAATAGTGTATTTTGTAAAGGTAAAGTAGTATTAAATAGTCTCCACATATTTACATGTGTCATTGTTTGTACATATACATGCATATACTGAAACGTAAAATTAGACTGTAGATTCCTGTAGAGTTTTGAAAGTGAAACTTATTCTTGTCAGGCTGGGTTATCCAATACTTGTTCTCCTGTACCTGCAGAAGGTACATGTAGTTGTAAGAGACAGGATTAGGCCATCGATGTCTCAATTTATAAATTCAAGAAGTCAGGCAATCTTTAGAAAGAAATACTTCAGTATGCCTTATTCTTGTCTTTATTTTGCATTTATTTAAATTATTAATGTAATGTAGTGTTTTGAGTGCTTTTTTGGACTATGCAGCATTTATTAGCACTGGTTAAGAACCATGATTTTTCTGTTCAATTAGTAGATCACATTTTATCATTCTTGTAGTGTACATACATTTTTTTTCTAGAAGGTGAGGCAGAGGAAGGTTAAATAGTATCTTACGCAGTTTATCCATCTCCTATTAGTGAGACTCACTGATGAATACTAAAACTTCTTTATTAGCCTGAATGCTCAGCCTGTGCTTGAACTGTCACTGAACTTTTGCAGAAGAAAACCACTTCAGTTCGCTGCTTTTTTTTTTTTTTTTTAGTGGCCAATATTCAAAGGGTATTAGTAGAGAAGAGATTCATTTCAACAGGAATGTGTGGAGTGATATGATGTGTGCTATTCCGTAGCTGGTTTCTTAGCTGGAGAAGTGGGTTCTTCTGTCTGTGTCAAGTGGGGCAGCTGGGAGGAAAGCGATAGTCTTTCTAGCACAGAACAAGGCAATGCTAGTGCCAGGCACACATTTTTCAAGTTTTCATAAAGTTCTTCCCTGTTTCCATGGTTTTTTTCCACCTAATGTGATGTTGCCAGTTCTATGAGCTGTAAGTTTGTGATGCATGCTTCAGACTAATTAAACAACGTGGCCATTTTTGACACGTAACCACAGTTATGTGTACAGCTCGAATCAGTAGTTTACCAAATGCATTATTCGTTAGCTCCCTTATGTAATAGTTTAACACAATGCTTTTCCCTTGGGTTCAATAACCTGGACTGTAAACTTTCCCTCCTAAAGGTCCAGCAGAGTTTGGAGAAAATTGCAAAACTTGAGCAAGAAAAAGAACACTGGATGCTGGAGGCCCAGCTAGCTAAAATAAAGCTAGAGAAAGAAAACCAAAAACTGAAGAACTCTCTTAGTGGACATTTAACTGAAGCTATACAAGAGCATTCTGTTTTGCCAAATGTAGCTGAACAAAAGAAGGAAGCCACAGAAAAGAGTCTGAAGGAACCTATTAAGAGTACTAGTCTGGTAAGTGACCTTTTTCCTTCAACAGAGAAAAATCCACTTTCTTTAGTAGTAGTACTGTTTGATCAGTGGAACACGAATAAGGAAAGCTTTTTGACTGTGTTAAAATGCATTGATACTTGGGCTCCTTGTATTTGCAAGCTGCTCGCTAATACTTTCTGCAGAGTTTGGAACTTCTTGGATTTTGAGATTTCACTGTCTTCAGTATCATGGAGATATTTTTGTAGTTCTGTACTTGTATGACTGAGGGGGGAAATGATAGGTGCTTAACTTCTAGATTTTTCTGAATCTGTAGTTAGGAGCTCTTGCAGGTATATATCTCGGGTCAGCTCTGAGTTTCTGATACTTTTTTTCATCTCTAGGTATGTTACAGCAAATGGAAGTAGGTAATAAGTATTTTTAAATGGGTTATAAGACTTATTACAGGTCACTTTAGCTGAATTTTTTAACTTGAAGCTATTCAAGCTTTCAGAGTTCTCTAGAGCACTGATTTCTACATGATCTTCATAGCTGCATACAACTGGGGTTCAACAATTGATTTTGAAAGAATTGTTGGAGGGGAATGGCTTTCTAGCTACCGTGTTTAACGTAACTCACAGACCAACATATTGTATACATTTATACAGAAGAGAATACAGAGTAATGTATATATTTCTCATAAATTTACGTTTCTAGTCGTTTTGAGATCAGAAAAGGCCTCTGGTTCTCTATGAAGATATTCTTCCATGAAACTAGTTAGTGGCATACACCCCTCTGCTAGAGCTCTGTCAGTGCTTCACGCTGAGCTGTCAATGTAATTTACTAGTCAGAGTGGAAAGAAAAGAATCCAGAGGGTACTCAAGAAATCCAAGCTAGCTTTCCTCGCTTTCAGACATAAAAATTTGTGTTTCAGTGTACTGATGTACCTCTGAATTAACTTCAAGTGATCAAGCAGTTGCATAATCATACACGGTAGCTTAACATCTTGTTGCTTTTATTACTTTTTCCCTGTGTACATTGTAAGTCAAAGGATAAGTTTGGAGAGTGGGTGTCAGCTTTAATTCTGTTAAAGGCATTCAGCTATATATTATTACCCTTGTTTGTTACAGGTACAATTAAATATAAACTTAGTTTTAGTTGTAATCGTTGCAAGATTTTTCTGATGTAAAGTCCTTCTATGACTGTAGGTGAAATGACTTGCAACTTTGGTATCTATTTTTGCAGTTCTTATTTAAGTGTATTTTCTTCCTTGTTCTAGATTGGAATGTTGACTATAACTACCGATAATGAAAAGGTAATCTGTTTTAAACATTATCAAAGTACATCTGGTAAATACTTCAATTCTGATTCTGTTAAACTTATGCCAGAGGTCTAATTACCAAGAGTATTGTCGTATAATGGCATGAGTCACCTGTGTAGTCCGTATATACTATATGTTCAAGTTTCTGAAATCCATATATTTCTTAATTTTCTTTTGCTGTTTAGCGAACTGTTAAGCAGTTCGGAGCAGTGTGAGCTGTGGTCCAGGCCTGTCCTCTGTAATTTGAGGAAAGCATTGGTCTGTCTGTACTACAGTAACCCTAACTGCATTCCAAGCCTCAACTCTTAACCCTTGTGGAAAGGCTTAAGCTGCAAAAAAGCCACTGACTGTAGTGCCTGGTATTTAACACTTAAGTACAGGCTATTCCAAACCAGAGATCACACTGAAAGAAACTTTGAACCAGCTGTCAGACTAAATGTTAACTCTTTATTTAGCACTTGCTGGGGCAAGAGCTTAGCAGAGTCAGGTTCAGTGCTTTCCCTTTTCTGATACTGGAAGGAACTGATGTGTGTTTTAGTTTACTCCTCCTTTTCTTCTGAAGATATTATTAAAAAAGGGGTGGGGCCAGGTAATAACTGATACAAGTTCTTAAAAACTACTGCGTAGCGCTGAACTGGAAGGTAACAACAAGTCATGTGAAAGCTGCCGCTAGTGGGTTGCTCTGTAACATAAAAAAGTAAACTGGAGAGTTGTGGTTAGTTTTGGGTTTGGCTTTGGTTTTTGGGGTTTTTTTAAGTTCAAATGTCTAAAGAAGCTTCTGGAACATGCAACATTAGAAATAGTTCTGACTGTGAGCTTCTGAAATTTAGTTGTGCAAAGGAATTCTTCCTTGTTTGGGAAAAGCCAGTAAACTTTTATGTAGGCGAAAGCAGTCTGCTTCTGCAGTGGATTTTCATCAGAGACTTGATATGTTAAATCAAGATCACTTCTTACTTCTTCAGTCAGCTCTTTATCCTTTAAGGAAATCTGACATTAAAAGTTACCATCGAGAGTGATAAATTGCAGTCACCTGCTGTAATTTGTCTGTTGTGTTTGGGGAATTTGATGCTTTTGGGTAGAGCAGCCAGGCCTTAGGAGGGAAGAGAAAAGAAGTCAGTATGGAGGACAATGTTGTGATGCAAGTATTCAGTCTATTAAACATAAATGCCTGTCTGCTTTGATTTTTGCTTTGCCAGGCTCCAGATACAGAGTCTCGTGAAGATCTGATAAAAACCCACTATATGGCAAGGATAGCAGAACTTACATCTCATCTGCAGCTTGCTGACAGCAAATCGGTACACTTCCATGCTGAGGTGAGCATGCAGGCAGTGTCTGTGCTGAAAACAGTAAATCCATTTTTGAACTTTCCACAGGCAAGTGTTACTACAACTTGAGTTTAAATATGTGGAACATAATGTTTCGTAATAGACTGTTCCTGGAGTATGTTTTTTGCCTGTGGTCTAGTATGCATAAAAATAGATACTGTAGAAATACTTCTTTTTTTAAAAATAAAGTCCTTTGGTAGCCTTGTCTTGGGTGCATTAAGTAGTATGTGTATCATGTATAGGTTTGTTTGTATAAGCTGAAGCAGCTGGCTTTAGTTACCAGGCTGGTCTTGACTTAATGTTAAAGTCATACTGATGTCATTCAGAAATATCTGAGTGTATTGTGAAGTGATGAAAACGGCTCTCCTCTGAGAAATTGGTTCTTAGGCGTAAGTTATACTTCAAGAATTAACAAAATGATTCATTGTATATATGGTTTCCTGTTTTCATTTCAAATGAGGTAATTTTTGTTAAAAATAGTGGCTGTTTTGATTTGTGTAATTCTGATGTGGAATATACCAAAGCTCCAGGTTAACAGAGGAAATCCTCTTAAATATTTTTTAATGATAATTGACATAGTATGGGGGAGCCGTCTTTCTCTGAGATTTGAGCAATGTATGAAGTTAGTTGTTTGTGTTGCCCTTATAAAATATTTCCTAGTAATTATGTGAAAAATAAGATATTTAGAGCATTGGTAATACAACTCTGTATGTATCGAAAAAATCTATGAAATGAAAAAAAACCTTGGTGTTAACTATTACATTAACTTGCATTTGAAAACGTGCACAAGCTCTAAGTTTCTTGAAATCTAAAGAATGCAGAAAGATGGAAACATCCAAAATAATCAGTTAAAGATGGCGCAAGGCGATACTCTGGAACTAACTTTCCTCCCTTCTGCCTTCCCTGTCCTGTTCTGGTTGACAGTGTCGAGCACTTGCCAAAAGGCTGTCTTTAGCGGAGAAGTCCAAGGAATCGCTCACGGAGGAGTTGAAACTAGCTAGTCAAAACATCAGTAGATTACAGGCAAGTAAGATGTTACACAACGTAATAGATGTAACTGTGTATAAGGGGAAGCTGGAGGAGAAAAATTACAACTGTCGAACAGGGCCTAGCCTTTACTAGGTCCTTAGTTATGTGATGTGAAAACTCTAATGATATGTAGAAAAGAGACTTAAATAATCAACTTTATACCTGGGATCTGAAGTGTAAGTGGAACATGCTTGCAAGTAAAAGGTTATAGTAGCCAAACCCGTGTTTTAGCGCATCTGATGTTAAGACTTATTATAAAAACGGGGGTTTTCTTAATGTCAAATGGTGTGGCTGTGTGACTGATTCCAGATAATACACTGAATTCTTAATCCTTTCTGGCACCTGGGACTGAAAATCTTAAAAATGCCGGGGTGTTTTTTTTGAAAGATGGCTTAATATTAGGCAAAAGTAACTTTGGGGTTACTTCAAGAAGCCGTTGTTAACAATAGATAATAAAGACGCCAGATGTTGTGTGAATGTCCTGTCCCTTTGTCCTTTCCCTCCCCACACAGTTGTGAAAGGAGCCAATAGCAAAATAAAGTATATATAAATGGGCAGTTCATGAATGCCTTTGTGTTTTGTTTATATTTAGTTTGTATCTTTATTGCTCACCCATCTGAGATAGTGAGTGCCTAAAATGCTCCGTACATATAAGATAAGCGTGAATATAATTATACACGCTTGAAAGAATTGTTCATAAACACAAAGGGCTCTTTTGATTTGCTCCTTAAACAAATTCCAGAATCGATATCTAGCTCTGCATGAGACGTTCATCTCCAATTACATATTAAACTTCCTAAGAAAAGCTAGCAGGCGCACCGTTTGTGTGTTTCGTGGTCTGTGTAATATTGAGTCCTGGAATTGTTCAGGTTGAAGGGTCCTCTGAAGGCAACCTGGTCCCTTCCTTTGGTCGGAGCGGCGGGAGTTCAGATCAAGCTGTCGAGTCGGGTCTTTCCGGCACAGCCGTGCCGGCCTCCTGCCGTCATTGCTTCACTTCCGAAGCACTGGGCTGTTCTTTGCTCTGTCCTTGATCATTCAGCTTTTCTGGGCCCCTTTAACTTCCTGGGCAGTTTTACCTGGTATCTTGCCAAGCAGACCTTGAAAAAGCCAAAATCTACTCCTTTTAAATCTAGGGTTGCTGTAATTCTCCTGTTCATCTTGCTTGCTTCCCTCAGGATCTTAAATTCCACTAACTCGCGGTTGCTGCAGCCAAGGCTACCATTGGCTTTCACATCCCTGACCAGCTTTTCCTTATTTGTGAGTAACAGGTCCAGCAGGGAGCATCTCTTAGGCCTCCTGATCACTGGCATTGAGAGGTTCTTTACCACACTCAAGAGAACTCCTGAATTGCTTGCCTTCCACCTTGTTGCCCTTCCAGGAGATGTCAGAGTAGTTAAAATTCCTAAAGAGGATCAGGGTCTGAGGCTGAGAGATTTTATGTGCTTGTAGCAGATGCCTCCATACCACCCCTGTTGTACTCCTCTGATCCCTACCTATGAGATCTGAATTGTCTTCAAATCACTCCTTCACGTCAAGCATGATTTCTCCCCTTCTGTCCTTCCTAAAGTGTCTGTGTCCCTTCACTACTGCGTTCTGGTGGTGTGCACTATCCCACCATGTGTGTCTCATCCTGGAGAGATCATAGCTCTGCAACTGCATGTGGATTGCTGATCCCTTCAGCTTTGTATGCCACGTATGTTCATGTGCAGGCCATGTTCTAACCCTATAAACTTGTTTCTCGGCTGGAAGCAGTGTTGGAAAACTTAGCTGTTAGTCTTTTATGGAAGCTATAAAAAGTGTGTGGGGGAAATTATGAAGGAAACAGCAAAAATAAGGAGAACAGACCATGCATGAAACCTCAGGTAAAAGAAAAGTAGCTACTGACTTTCATGAAGTGATTTTTTTTTTTTTCTCCAACCGTTTAACTTAAATGCACACATTCAGCATCAGAAGTGTGGTGTACTAAGTGGAGATAGACGTTGGCTGCTTTGCCAGTTGTCACTAATATTCAGCAAAGGCTTCTGTTTTTTCTTTTTTTTGTTTTTCCCCTTAGGATGAATTGATGACGACGAAGAGAAGTTATGAGGATCAGTTAAGTATGATGAGTGACCATCTCTGCAGTATGAACGAAACCTTAACTAAGCAAAGGGAAGAAATCGATACGCTAAAGATGACGAATAAGGTAAGCTGCCAGTCGTGGACATTAGGCACTGGCTGCAGTTTGGAGGTCTGTGGGTTGCATTTGGCATTCCTGCAGCCCTACCCTTTTACAAACCAGTTTACAAGCTGTAGTTTTTATTGTCAGCTAGTTGGAAAGAAAACTGCAAACCTGGTCCTGCACGTTTCAGTGAAGAAAAAATTATTTCAAAACATACACGGGGGAAAGAACAAACTCTTTACGGTGCTCCTTCAAAGCAGGCTTTCAAAGCTACCCTCTGGTGGAAGACCAGCACCTTTTGTTTATTTATATGTGGTGAAAATAGAATTATTATCAAATCCAGCTAGTGATACCAGATGTTTATGATTAACTTAATAGTAGGAATGTCCTTTCTGCACCCCTCTCAGTTGTGGCATACTCTGTTCTTAGCAGCTATGTTTCTGTTTTATTTCCATATTCTAGTTTGCCTGTCTCATATGTAGGAATGAAAAAGTTGCCACTTACATTCCTCTGTGAATTTAAAATGCACACTTACGCTTTTTTCCAAGCAAGGAGTCTACCCATTTATCAGAAACAAGTTAGTGATTAAACCATGGTGTACCTTATTCTGACAATTCTAGGGAGGAACAGATGTTGTGAAGGACTTTGCCCTTCACTTGTTTGGCTGTGAAACTATCAGACTTCCATTATTCTCCTTAATTGCGGAATGCACAGAAGCAGATTGCACCGAAGGGTTAAAAAATATGATAAATCCATGTTTTGATGAAAGATTCCATGATGGTAATTTTTATTTTTTAGAGTAACTTCTTGCCCCCATGTACATAAAACTGTTTTTCCTCAGGTATCTGAGTGTTTAGACTTGACATTGTAATCTTTAAGATTACTTTTTGGCGTACAAGCTCTTGTGTTTTTAGAGGGAAGCTCTTGGCTGCATACTTATCATGGCACTTCATGTTTTTATAAAATGTTTTCTGGAATTCTTCACTTGTACTTTTTAAGACTTGAAGTAGTGCTCTGTCTGTAAGGAGGTAGTTCAGAATCTCACAACAGTAGATGCGGATTTTTGAATGTTACCAAATGTAGAAGGCGACTTGGTTGAAATCAAAATGATACAGTTAAAGCCATTATCACTTGGAGAGAGTTGTTGGGTAGCTTAAAAACAATGTTACCTTAAAGGACAGACTGTTGCTAACAAGTAATTGTTGCACAAAAGTTTATCTTAAGCTACATGATTGCTTTTTGGAATTGTTGCCAGTCAAATTTGAGTTGATTAGATGTAGAACCAATTCTTTTCTAAACTAGGAGTATTTTGTATAGACCAAGTTAAAGTTGAATTTGGTTTGGAACAAAATGGTAGGGCAGAGGGATTGATTTTAATTTGAGGCAGTTATCCTGTAATACTTACATTTGAAACATCGCTTCAGGGTGAATTATGATTTGAAGTGCTTTCACTGCCCTTACACTATTAGCAGTGTTAATACATTGGAGTGCCTTGGGACATAACTCAAATGTCTTTTCCACAGGTTTCAATTGGAGTGAGGTTCTGTCGGGCCCATTTGAAATATCGGGTACTTTGTGATGCTTGTAAAGATAGAGGGGTTTTCAGAGCAATCCAGTTCCAAGCTTCTGTTATTAAAAACCTACAGACTATTCATTCTCAGTTTGACTGTACTTTGGTTGCTGTAGGCATAAATTATCAGATGTCACGTTTATGTGTATCTGTCTAGACTTTCCTGTCTGAATTAAATGTTCTGTTCACTTGTTTCTTGTTGCAGGGAAATTCTAAGAAGAGCAAAAATCGATAGCTCACAGCTAATCAACTGTCTTCGGAAGCTGCTGCTGCACAGGATGTGGATAGTGACTTTTCATTGTCCAATTCCTGTTTATTCCAGGAAGCAGAGGGTCGTATTGGGTCTAGTAAAAACTGATTTGGTGCTGTAAATGGCTTTAAAATATTTAGAACTTGAAACAAATAAAACAGAACTTAATGTTGGCTCTAAACCAGGAATTACACACTCTGTGGATAATTTATATAGTAATTACCTTCAGTTTTTACTGTGCACTTTTTAAAACCAGGTCTTATTTTGATGTAATAACTTCAGATTTTGTATATTTTCAAATATGATTATGCATTAACAAATTTGAATCAGTGCAGTAGTTGTCTATTTTTGAGTTATAGGTTAAATTGTCAACATGTGTACATTCCTTTACTTATTAATAACAGTATAAAATTAATTTTGAGACTTTTCTGGCCATGCAAGCTGTGCAGTTACTGTAAATGTATTATTCCTGTTCTCAGCCCTTTTGAATTAATTGGAATTGTGGCTTTAAATGATTTCTATGAATGCACAGAAGTAAGTGGGATAATTATTTCAGACTGCAGTAGTGGAAGCTTTTGCTGCTTGTATTTGGCACTTTGGTTTTTGAAGTAAAGAGCACAACTAGCTGAACTGGGATACTTCTATGAAATTGCTTTAAGCCCTTACTTAGGCATTTTGTTTACACATGTATGTATATATATTGGTTGGAATAGCTGTTTAAAGCTAGAGGAAATTGTGATCGTAACTTGCCCCAAAGGAGTGAAACGGTATGTGTGTAGAATAGGTCAGCTTACTGTGCTCTCTTACAGTAAAGAATAATATGAAATACGTAGAAGATTTAAACACTGAATTTGTGAAAAGTCTTTATGGACTGAAGTCCTGATGGATTCACTGGAGGGTGATGCACATGGCTTTTCCTGTGTTTTGGGAAGTTTGTGAACTTTAGGCCTTTCCTAAGATTCTCTTTTTTAAAGTGAAGTCTAATACTACAGGTTTTCACAGCATTTTTTTTCCTATCAGATGCTGTGCTGCTCCCCGCTTTACACTGATCTTCTGTTCCATAATTTGCATTATGGCACTTACTTGTTCCATAAGGGTTTACTCTGATATCAGCTGTGTCGATATGTATTATTAGGACGTAATAATAAAATCAACTATGTGAAATCAGCTTGACATTTTTCTTAATTCTGCTTATACCCAGGTTGCACAGTGTGGTACTGTGGTGAGGTGTAGCAGCTATTCCCAGTGAGGTGAGCATAAGTAACTAGACTAGTCTAGTTACTCTTAGTAGTGCTTCTCTGTCTGAGCCAGGCTGCTTTTCTGTACCTAAATGTTGCAGTGTACGCAGAGTCCACACCGCATTTCTCACCTTGACTCCTGAAAGGCAAACAAGCATCTGTTCTGTATTGATCGCAGCTGCGGAACTGCTCTGATACAGGTTTTGCCTTTTAATGACAAAACAGATGCAGTTTATGAAACTGGAGAGGAGATGGGGTGAGCCTGCATGGTTTCTTACTAGTATCGTGTGGAATTAAGAGCTACGTGGTAGTGCCAGTGAGGGTTGGGAAGTGTTTACTTGCTCTAAGCATTTTATTGAAGCAGATACAGCGTCAGCTGTTTCAGTTAGGGGTGGAAGCTAACTGCTTTCTTCCACTTCTTGTGAAGCTGCCTTTTTTGAGGGCTTTCATTGTGCGGTGAAGGTACTAATTCAGTTATCTTACTCTAACTTTCTGAATTGAATTGCTGAACTTGTTACTGATGCTACTTCTCACAGGTGGCTGCATTCTGGTCTGAGTAAAAACATGCTTTGAAGATTGAATGCTTAAGAATGTGCATTAAAAAGTTAGATGTGTCTGTTATCTCAGATTGTTTTTGCAATAGAGTATACCCCCAATGTCAAAACTGGAATTAGTATAGGCATTTAGGTACAATTCCATTGTATGTTTATCAGCATTTTCTCCTTGCAGTGTTTATTTAAAAATGTCTTTGTGTGGCCCCCTCACCAATCAGCAGTAAACATGCTCAAGAAGAGACAATTTTGATCACTTGAGCTGCCTTCAGTTTTTCAAGGAAATGCCTTCAAGTAAGTTCTGAGCAGTCGTAAACTATCAATACACAAAAATAGAACCTTAGAAAAACATTTAAAATAGTGTTTTGAATACTGTTGTAGTAATGCTGTGATGGGGTGTAGTATATTACTTTTAACTCGGTGGCATTAGAAACTGGAACAAGTGAAAATGCCCAGCTAGCTTGTGCTCACCCGCTAACCAGGTCGTTCTCAGTTTCTGAATATCTTAAATGCTTTTAAATATCAAAATGGTTACGGAACAAAGCTGTGCTATTAAAAAGCTGAAGGATGTATTCAATGTTGCAGTGAAGAATTTGTCTCTTGAGTCCAAGTTCTCAAGAAAAACGAATTTTAACTACTTTGTCTTTATGAAATGGTCTGTGCAGGTTATTATGGAAAGCACAAAATTTGGACAAAGAAGTTGTACTAATACTGGAATTAATGTTCAAAAATTTACAGTGTAAATACTTCCGAGTTGATTAATCAGGAAGCTAATGACAAACTTGTAAAGTAGGAAAATCTCTAGAACAATAATGTAAAACTAGTGTTAAAGAAAAATCCTAATGCTAGTTATTTTTTTAAATAGACAGTTCATTGTAACACTGAAGTTTTTGAAGCATTTTTAGAGTGTTTAATTCATTTGTCCAAAACGTTGTGAAACTCATGAATGATCGCTCATACTCATGAGTAAGTGACAATAATTCAGACAAGTACTATTTCCTATTAATGGTTTTAATGTCTGGATCTTTAAAACTTTATTCAGAAATTCATTCTGAACTTTGTTTTAAGCTTATACTAACACTCTGAAAGATTTAAAGATGTTTAGCTATCCTGGAATTCTGAAAATACATCCTTGGTAACTATTCCATGTGTCCAAAATAGTGACTTTCTGTAACCAAGCATGAATTTAACTTTGATTGCCCTCTTAAGAACTACTGCTGCGTGAGGTTTGAAAGGGCCCCAGAAGCACCAGATCCGTCGGCTGGTTTAAAGGCCCTCGAGCTCCTGCAGGTCAGAGGTCTCCCTGCCCGAGAGATTAACTTCCAAAACAGGAGTCTTAGGCTGACGTAAGCTGTGCAAGGTTGTCATCTCGCTGCTGCTGAAATAAGGTGATTATTTTAAATTGTTAGAGACATAGTAACTATATATCTGTGATTTAAATACTGATAATCTTAAATGTTGATTGAAAAACGATGGTGTCTGTAATGTCTTTTGCAAATTCCTTCAGGTTCATTCTTAACCAGCTCAACATTTCAATAATAGTGGTGCCAGGATCTTCTCACTAGAGGTGATCTGGTAGGACTCTGAGCAGCGTCAGTACCCAGACTGAAACGCTTTGCCTTCCCGCCTCTGTTGAAACACGCTGGCGGTGTACACAGGGTATTTTCCTGTTTTACCAAGCCAGCTTCGCTCCCGATTTGTTCTTATAATCCTGCTGCTCTTTTTACTCTACCTTCCCTCGCTGACAGATGAGTTGAGTCGGTGGTGGGGAAAGGTCTTTGGCCCAGCGTGTTTCCTTGATGCTGACTTTGGGCACAGGCGGGACCCAGCAGTCCCCCTCCAACTCCAAAGAACAGATTTGCCCAGACATCAGAGGCATCAGTTGCATACGGGAAAGGAAATAAACTTCTTATATCACCTACCATGACATAAGAGAAATTATTACTGGGTTGGTTGAGCAATGTGAATGCTTTTTCTTAAAAATATAAATCCAATATATTAAACTTTGGAGAACCATCTGGCCCTGTAAACTGGGCAAACCTGTTCTTTAATACAGTATGTATGTAAGGTAATTCGAGAACACAATCTTAGCAACAGCGTGGTCATAATAAAAATAAAGCTTAGGGCAGTAAAAAATTGTAATTGCTACCAGAGGTCTGATTACTTTGTCCCACAAAGGCTGGATGCTGCTGTGTTAAGAATGCTCGTTCTGTCCCACTCTGTTTTCTGCCTCTGTTACTTCTTGCAGTATTGCTCAGCAGTGAATTAAAACCATGTTTGTTTAGAAGAGGCCATGTTTGCCCTAATTCCTGAACGTTTCTTTTAATCAAGAGAATTGGAAACTTACTTTAAAGCTATAATTGTGTCTGCAGAACTGCTAGCTGGGGTGCCGGTGGGGGAAGAGAAGAACTTTTGGGGACAGAGAAGGGCTTTTGGGGACCTTTATAAACCAAGGCCTGACTGGGGCTATGAAATCCGCCACATGGAAACTTGCCTGGGGGCATTTCTCGCTGTCTGCCTCTGCCGTGTGCGTGGGCAGCTTTAGACGTGTCAATGCTCATTCAGAGTCACTGGGCTTCTTCCAGAAGCTTCCAGTGCAAATAACTTGCATCTCTGCAACACTGAGGTTACATGACTGAGCTGCAAAATGAGCCCAACGAGGGTCGTGCAAGCTACCACACCAGCAGCCCTATGGGGGTTTTAGCTTTGGGGGTTTTTTTACACCTGAAATTGCAGATGTAACAGTAGAAATTCTACTTTATCTGTACTGGTTTTAACTCCTTCACTCTGTAAATCCAAATCTTTGTACACGGACAGAGGTCTTAACTAATGAAGTAGCCTTTGAAATGCAGGCCGGGTGTCAAAAGTGTATTTATGGTCTCCCATAAACAACACAGCTTGGTCCTGAGAAGAGTTAAAACCACAAAATTAAGAGCCCAGGTAATTCCCAGTCATCTTAAGCACTATGGATTCCTTCCTGAGTTGACTTGGAAGCTGGTCTGGGGTGGCGTGTAGCTTCTCGCAGGCTTTCTCTGCCTAAAGTTTGTTGCTTCTGAAATGAGTATGGGGGACCTTAAACATCCGCACCCCTTACTTTCTGCTACAAAAAGAGTCTTAATCCTTGTCGGTGTTGTGTCATCCCCTGCGTCCCCTGTCGTCATCCCCACCCCCCCCCCCCCCCGCCCCAGCTAAAGCTTCAAATTTCCTTCCTCTTGGACTTGGAAGGCTTCAGTTTGATGAATAGTACACGCAGACACTTTATTCAGGAAAGATGATGTTAACGAAGCGATGAGCCTGTTGAGAAGGTCTGAACTGAGTTCAGTGCATTGTCGTTAACTGCAGCCTTTGGCATGAGGAACAGCTGTAATGCTGGAGCTGGAGCCCTGACGTGCCTTCTGCTTGGTAACTTTCACATTGCGTATAGCGTATGTGGTGTTGGACACAGCAAATATTTGCCTTGGGAGGGAATCAGTTTTGCCAAAAGCTTCTTTTGACATGTGGGAAGTCTGGTTTATTTTCAGTCCAAACAAGTGGAGAAGAACAAATTCCTCTCAGATTATCAGTCTAGCCCAGGAGGTCAAGTAGCCAACAAGCACTCAACCTCTCACAAAAGAACCTGAGTAGGCTACATTTCTATAATCAGTTCATATGTGGTGACTATACAGTACTTGAATACGCTGAACTTGTGAGGGTTTTTTACTAGCAATAGTACTAAGTGAAAAATTAATTTATTAAAGGAAAGGGAAAGAAAAATTTGACTCTCACTTTTGCATTTTGGTTTGAATTCTCAGTTAAGATGGACTTCTGCAGAAATGTGTTGCTAAAATGCAAAGTAGTAGAGCAAAGAGTTAAAATAAATCTAGAAACTAGTGCTCTTCTGTCTCCAATTAAGAATATTTGGTTTTAGCCAGATGTGAACTGACAGGTTTCACTTTTGTCCAAAGTAGTCATAAACAGTCAACATTTTATCAAAAGGGGAGTATGCTGACTATATTTCTGTTGATCTTAACATGATGTGCAGTAACGTAAACTGACTGTGCTGGCATTGTAAAACGCTGAATGAGTTTAATAACTGCCCGTAGCAATACAGAATACTGTACCTTTATGTGAAATACTCTTCAAACTGTATTTACAGTAGAAATTATTTTAATAGTTCTAATTTGTTCTGCATATGCTATTCATTAAAGTCTAATTATATTGAGGACTTTTAAATCTCGGTATCAGATATGGTTTTTTCCCCTCTGCTGCTTGAGTTTATGTTGCACTGAGTTATTTTGGAGGAAGAGAAAATGATAGCAGAATTTACTGGAGAAGAACAGTCTTATCTTGAAAATATGTACATGTGTCTCAGCAAAGGAAAAATCTGAGCTATTTTTAGACAGATGCTGACCTTGATAAAGGGATGCAAGAAATTAATAACCTTCCCACTTGAAAACTATTAGAAAGGGCTTAATGCGGAAGGTAAAAGGCAAAAAGATTTATTGAATGTTGTGCAGGAGCACATGAGGATTTGAAGAGCTCATTTTGGAGTACGTAGAAAAGAGTAGAAATTGGTATTTCTAACTTCCTGGCATTGTGGCAAAACAGGGAGGTATTGATCCTCTGGTTCCTTCTGCCAAGAGACTGGGTGTGTCCTGGGAGAAGGCAGGAGACTCACTGGGATGGAATTCCAGAGGGAGAGGCTGGGATCAGGTTCTGGCTCTCCCAGGGCTACACGCTGGGGTACAGCAAGCAGTGCTACCCAGCCCTGTACTTGCCGTGGCTGCGGCTCTGGGCCTGGGGGCCGCGGGCTGGCGCTGCAGGAGACAGACATTTGAAGAGAGAAAAGATGTAAATTAGCAATTTACTGGCTTGCAAGTTACAGGTTAGATGATGGTGCAAAAATTCCAGGCTACCAGAGGAGAAGACCACTGCCCTTTCCTTCCCCTCTCCTGTCTGTGTAGGAGATCCTCAAATCCTTCCTCTGTGAACTGCTGCCGTCCCTTATGCCGTATTGGCATGGCAATGGGAGCAGCGGCAGCGTTCTGTCGGAAGCTGGTAGGTAGCAAGCCCTCAGGTGCAATTATGTATTTTCAATGTAAAATTCATTGGGAGCATGATTTTAGCAACCAGTATCTTGCCCGGTTTGAAATGATAAGCACTTAAGAACAAAGACCTGGCTATAGCTGTATTAGGCACTGTATTTTTTGAAAACCGAGATAATATAAATGCTTTGGTTTTTTTTTTTTTCAATTGAGAATGGCCAATGTTCTTTCTAGTGCAATATTTTGTAATGGCATTAAGCTTACAGAAGAATTTCTTTGTAGGGAAAGCTGTATTGAACACTTTCATTGCAAATGCAGACAGCCAGAGCCTGCATAATATTTCCTGTGCGCAGAGCAAGTAAGTAGGGTGGCTTAATTTCAGAGAAAACAGAAAACTTTTCAGAGAAGGTAAGTAGGACAAATGAAAGCAATTTACAGAAGGACATCCTCCTTATTCTCTCTAAAGTACAAGGAAAATGTCAACGGTGAAAAAGCAGGGGAGCTAAAATGGACGGATGGTGCTTTGGGAAGAAATTTGGGTTTGGTTTTGTTTTTTCTATTGCATTGCAATAGAAACTGGAGCTGGCTGCTGTGAGCGAGCTAGCATGGCTACCCCTCGCTTTTTGTAGGGGCACCTCAAGTAGCTGCAGTCCCTGGCAGCTCTGCTCTGTGCCCCTGGGAACGCTTTGGAGGGGTTTATAGGTGGTTTTCCCCCCTTCATCCAACACATTCCATCTGTGTGTCCTGTCCTTTTGGGAGCAGGCTTGGTGTGGTACCTTGCCACCTCTGGTAGGTGCACTCTAGAAACACGCCATGTAACGGATAAGGAATTTTTATTACTGCAGATAATTCTGTTATCCTGCTGGTAATTAATTCCTTTGCCAACCCTTGTGCTATATGTCTTTGGGGTAACTCCCATCTCTGGAGGAACTTTGCAGCATGAGGTAACTTGTCCTCTCTTGGAGCTGGGAGGTGTTTGCTCAGAGGGTGAATGGAGGGTGAGGCCTGGCCTGGCCTTGGTCCTCCCACCCTGCAGCTTGGTCTTTCCGTAGCTCTGCTGGTTTTTAGGCAGGCTCGGCAGTTCTGGTGGCTACCCTGAAGCAAAAAAAGTGATGCTTCACTGAGATGCTGCAGGGTCTTGTTGGAAATGCTGTCCTTCAGCATCGACAGAAATCCTTGCTGCCTCATGCTTTTCAGAGCCACTGCTCATCCCACCTCACACCACTGAACGTCTTGGAGCCTGCCTCAGCTCAGCTGCCAGAAAAGCCCGTCTGCTCCGACATGACTTACGGACAACCTCAGAACTTGTAAAACATTTGCTTCTCACCCCATGGAAAACCAGCCTTGGGTCATGCCTGTCACGTGGCACTGTCTCGTGTCCTCACCAGACCCTGCCAACGTGCTTCCTCCAAGCCTGTCCCCAAGAGGTCCCCATCCCTGCAAACCAGTGGCTGTTCACCTCGGAGTCTCCCAAGTCTTTCAGCAGCTTGGCCCTTCCTCACCCCTCTTTGACAGCAACTCATATTCTCTTACTCCTGAGGACAGCAGTAATGTTGTTCTGGCCGGTCCCCCACCCATAAAGTTCTTTCCCAGGGGTTGAGTCTCACCTTTATTAAAGCACAGGTACTTTTTTTTTTAATTATTTTTTTAGGTGTCCCTGTCCTGAGACAGGAACATTTGGACACCAAGAAATCCTTTGCCCTTTTGGAGATAGGAAGATTGATGCTGCAGAGAAGGAAAGGGCTGTTCTTATACACCTCAGAAAATTGCCCTGGCTTGAGATCTTCTCAGAAACCAGCAAGTTTCTTGACCTGGTATAAGCTAAATGGCTGTGGAGGAAACCCCAGGGTCTCCAGCCAGCATGGTGCTAGCAGAGAGATTTCTAGCAAGGGTGGGCAACCAAAGACGGTGATCTTGGAGTCCTTGTCCTTGTTACGGGCGTGGAGGCTCCACACCCGTGACAAGGACTCCAGAAACTCTTTTGGAGAAGTCAGCTGAAGTGGGAAGGAACTGAAGCTCTTCCCAGGACATGGTGTCCTTTAGGCTCTGTCCTTTGGGCCCTCAAAGACGCTCTCGCCCGCCTTGCCTCCCTGTCCCCTCGGCCGGCCGGAGGATGTGTTCTGCCCTCTCTCCCTCTGGCCTGGCCCGGGCATCGCAGGGGCCGAGTGTGGGTGGCTCGGCCAGTCGGGCAGCCGCTCTCCTCAGCTGCTGGAGCTCCTGGGGCCGCCAAGCGCGTTTCATCGGGTGGTTCTTCCCCGGCCTCGGCGGGGGGTGACCTGGCAGCCTCGGTGCCACCCGGAGGAGCGGGCTGGCGGCTGGGGCCTGGTGCGTGCGGGGCTGGCAGGGCCATGTCGGCCGGCCCAGCCCCCGCGGCGCTGCCCCGCCAGGCGGGTGATAACGGGTCACACCATAATAATAATAGTAATAGTAGTAATAATAATAATAATGATGATGATGGCTGTAATCAGGCGCGAGGCCCGCCGCGGCCTGTGGGGCGGGGCGGGGCGGGCGCTGCTGCCCCCTGCTGCCCCCTGCCGGCGGAGCGCGGCACATGGCGGCGGGCGGCGGCGGGTGAGGAGCGGCCGGGCGCGGGGCGCGGGCGGGGGACGCGGGCGGGGGGGGGCGGGGGGCGCAGCGGGACCCGCGGGGCGCAGGGGGCTCCGCCGGGGGTGCGGGGTCCCTCGGCTGCTGCGCAGCCCGCAGCGCCGGGCGGGGGGCGGGCCGGGGCACGGGCGGCTTTGTTTTGCTTTGGGAACGGGATTTTTATTTTTTTTTTTTTTAAAAAAAAGACTTTCTTTCCCTTTTTCTTTTCCCTTGTTTCTTTTTCTTCTTTTTCTTCTTTTTTTCTTTTTGTTCTTTTTCTTCCTTTTTCTCTCTTTTTTTTTTTCTTTTTAACTTCTTTTTTCTTTTGCCTTTTCTGTTTCCTTTTCTTTCTTCTTTTTTCTTTCCTTTTTCATTACTCTTTATTCCCTTTTCTTTTTTCTGTTTTCTTTTTTCCCTTTCTTTTTCCCCCTTTCTTTTTTCCCTTTTTTTCTTTTTTCTTTTTTCCCTTTTCTTGTTACTTTTTAACCTTTTTTTCTTTTTCTTCTTTTTTTCTTTTTCCTTTTTTCCCTTTTCTTTTTACTTTTCCCCCTTTTCTTCCTTTTTTCTCTTTTTCCTCCTTTTTTTGTTGTTTTTTTGGGGGGTTTTTTTTGGGAGGGGGGGGCTTTTCCTTTCCTTTTCAGTTAGAAGTGGTAATGAGGGGACTGCATTGCCTGGGGGCCCCGGAGCTCTCAACCTCTGCAGCCACCAGCGGGCTTTGGGTGACGGGCATCCCACAGGATCAAGTTCCCATGGCTTTTGCCCTGTCAGGGAGGAAGTTGGGGCGATCGAGAAGGTTTTTTAAAAATTTGTTTAATTCTTGAAGCACAATGAATTCCTGGAGCCTTTCTCATATTTTCCTGTGGTTCAGCTGCTGATGTTGCACCGTGCACGTAGGCTTGGGGTGTTGGGAAGCAGTGCCACATGGAGCGGGGCGCGGGGTGTTGGGAAAACAAGCGGAGCGGATGCAGGAGGATGAGCAGCACTGGGCTGTACTCAGCGGGTGCACCCCTAGTGTGAGCTCCAGAGATGCTATTTCAAGCGTACGGTGGATGAGGAAGAATTTAGAAAGTTTTCACATTCTGGCTTGAAGTACTCACCGAAGGGGGCTTTTCAATAAGGGTGTTTTTTTAAAAATATGTAGGTGTTCTGATCCTTGTGGCAAATAACAGTGCTTCTGAAATGCGCTGGGAAAAACGCTGATGGAGGTACTTTACGGGAGCCTGGCTCAAGCCAGCTCAGAAGTCCGCACTGAACTTGCCCAGTGTTTTCTCACCGAGGTGGCACGTACGCGCAACCCTCGCTGATTTCTCTGCAAACAGAACTTGGCTTTTTTTGGAGAGTGGTAGTGACTTGTCTGGGGAGGAGGGAACAGAGGGTTTGGAGCCTGGGGCTCTTAAAAATGAACTATTCATTTTGCTCTTAACTCCCTGTTCCCTGTCTGGAGGCTGAGAGTCTTGTACATCTGTAAAAGAAGAAGAAAAAGTGGTAGGTGAGAGACGGAACGCCGAGCTGCCTGGCTCAGTGTGCTGAGAGTGCGCCTACAGCGAGAAAATGCTGTGGGAAAAGATTTATTTTGGGGGTGGAAACCAAATGGGGCTTTTTTGGGTGATGGCATTATGAACTCTGCTGTCATCAGTAGCTATTAAAAATACGTCTACCCAAATAAACAAAGAAGGGTTCATTTGTGCTGCTCCTTCGTTAGCGCTAGTATTTTTCCAAGGCTTTAAGGCAGGAAGAAGGGGAGGATCCCGCAGCTGACGAGAGAGTTGGTTTGTCAGAAAATGGCATTAATTGCTGTCAGGCGGCACTTTGCACGATTAGAAGACTTCTGCAAATCTTACATCGTGGTTACTCTCCCAGAAGGTCCTAGCATGTGTTTCTTGGACACTGAAGCACGAGGTGGTTTTTAAATGCAGGCGCAAAACCTGATTCTGACCCCCCCTTCCCCCCCCCCCCAAAAAAAAGACTATTATATTGTTCAGCTAACATGCTAAATATAGTATTTCTGTTAGCTTCCTTACTATTTGTTATTCACTGCTGAGATTAGCGGCAAGAGTTTTTGGAGTGTGCTTTTGTGTTGTGTGTTCTTTGTGGCATTTTATCCACCGCTTCCCTTGGACGCTGCAAACACTAGCAGAGGACCAGGTTTAAATTTGTTTCTGACCATGAGCAGTTTAATATTTTGATATGTGAGCTGTGTGCCAGAGCACTCAGGCCTTTTATTTATTTATTTTTTTCTTCATCCAGAGGCCTGTTTCATCCTAAAAAAACAGGCTGTTCATTTGACGGAAGTGGGACAGCCACCTGTAACTGCATTTCTGCTGCTCGGTAGCATATTATAAATCTCTGCCTTTGCTCAGGGGGAGGGGAGAGGGAAGGATTTGGGATGTTAAAATACTTGCCAGAGCCCTCTGCAGTGCTGCCATGACCAGAGCACTTTTGTGGGATGTTTGTACATTCCTAAGAATAACAAATTTCCTAAACACAGTTAAAAACTGCTTCAGTAGATGAAGTAACATTCCATTAACTTAGCGAGCTGCAGAAGTACTGTAAGTAAAAATAAATTCATTTTCCTGTCGCTTCCAGGCCAGAGCACTCTGCTGATGGTTTGTTGCCAGTTTTGTTTGGTTTTTTTAATTAAAAAAAAAAAAGCAAAACGATCCAAGCCTTCTGTACTAGTAAAATGTCAGCTAGTGGCAATAAACAGTTTACATGAGGCTCTTCTGCAACTGCCCATTGGCTCTCCACTATCTGGTGGAGCGTAAGTTATGCATCACTATGGTGATGCTGAAGAGGAGCGCGATTCAGAGGGGATAAAGCAGGACTGGCTGAGTGAACTGAATGGGAGCAGGAACAGAAGCACCTTTCAGGGGTGCACCCACGCTGCTCCCCGCAGCTCAACAGCCCGGCAGCCTCTGCCTCTTCCTCATCCATCTTCTGATTGCGGGGTTTCGTTTGTAGGAGGAAAGGCCCTGTGGACAGGTGTGTTGTATACATGAGAGAAACATGCATATACGCAGTGAAGCGAATTAAAAATTATTTAGATATCTTGTCTAACTATATAATGGGAAGAAATTAAGTGCAACGGCACAGAGTAGTCAATCAAAAGCTAATCTCCAGCTACAAAACATCAACAGATCACAGGCTTGCAACAAGCACTAACATTAAAAGAAAAAGTTTTCCCAATCCACAGCTACATAAAACTATTTTGTTTTGAGAAGACGCAGTAACATCTTGCATCACACCTTGCAATGGCATCTTGCAACAAGTGATGTGTCTTCAAAGGCACAGTGATATCCAGGAGGGAAAAGAATGAAAACGTTGAGTAGTTAATGCTGATTTGATCAGGCTTTTTATTATTTCTTTTAGGAAAAGAGAGTTTTCTTCTGTTAAAGGTGTACCGTACGATGTAATGAACTATTTTGTCGTTCTTAGGGTTTAATACTGTTCTCATTCAAGCTAGGAAAAATGCTCCTACTGTCTTTGATAGCAGGTTGTGTCCTCTTGAGGTTTTTCCTGACCACCCCGTGTCTGCCAGCCAATGGAGGCGAGCATGGGTACAGCCCGTCCTGCCGTCTCCATTACTGACCTGACTCCAGGTGCCCAGAAATGTGTGCTACCAGACATATGTCACATAGACCTGACACAGTCTGTCACCTCCTGAGCTAGGAAACCCACCCCGTGAACAGGAAAATGCCGGACATCCGAGCTGGGACTCTTTCCTGAGTCTCTTCTGGAGGAACTGACTGAGAAAATAGAACTGATGGACCTGAAAAAGATGCTTAGACTTGTGTCAGGTACTGGTGTTTGCTATTCTTGTGGTTAGATGTGATGATATACCAAAGATAAGCGTCTTTTTTGTCACTTTTGTTACATTTCTGAAAAAATAATGGGTTATAAGTGTACCTGGTTTTGGCCCTTCCTTATGTATCAGAATTATTCAGTTGGTGGTGTGATGCAAGACGTGATTGCATCTTCTTGAAACAAAATAGTTCCATGTAGCTGTAGATTGGGAAAACTGTTGGTTTGGGGTTTTTGTTGTGTTTTGGGGGTTTTTTTTGTTTCTTTTTTAAATGTTAGAAAGTGTTTCTTGGAAGCTGTGTGATCCTTGAACATTTTGCAGCTGGAGATTGGCTTTTGACTGACCTCTCTGTGCTGTCGCATTCGGTGGTTCATCTGTTCTGTAATGTGGCTGCGTACTGGCGAGGTGACAGCAAGCAGTATAGCAATTGCTGCCAGTAACTTTATAGTTTCCTTCAGGTGAGCGGGGTGGCCTTTAGGGTAAGAGGAACAGCTCAGTGCTTGGCTGTGCACCGATGGAGAAACTCTTGAATGACCTCCGAGAGTGGCTTCAGGTATCCATTCCGGTACCTTTCCCAATGACACTTACATTAGGTTTCTATTTTAGTTTATTTCTTTGTAGTTTATTCTGTTTGGTTTATTTTATCCCATTCTGAAATTTACTTTTGTGATAATAAACTCTGCAAGAAAGTCTTGAGAGGAGCGGTGGTGCAGATCCCAGGTGGCTGTTGCAGTGATTTACGACAGCCTCCCAGTTCCTGTAGAAGGCATCTTTGGCCATCCCTGTAAAATCCTACAGGCACTTCCAGTAAAACGTTGTCTCTGGGCTGTCCTGCCTTGATTTCTAGTCCCAGCTGAGATAATACTGAAGGAGAAAAGCTAGTCTGACTCGCCTGTGGTGGAGAAAAGCTGGTCTGAGTGCTAGAGGGTGTGGGAATTGGGGCTTAGGGTGTATGGGGGGCTCAGCTGTAGCCAGCCAGATGGATCGTGCATGCTGTTGGGTTGTCTTTTTGAGGCGGCTTTGATCTGGCTTCGCATCTGCGTGTTAGGGAAGGTCTCCTAGAATGGGTCGAGACATGAAAAGGAGTTTATTTACAGTGCGTAGCAGCTGAGGTTTGGGTGATTATTTCAGTGCAAAGATGGGAATTGTTTTCCATAGCTATGCGAAATTTTCATATGAACTGGAAGATCCTCACCATCTAACCTCCTGTTGTGAGCAAGAAGAGCTACTTCTCTGGGGGTGACCTGCTTCAACCACAGCTGAGCGGGCTGGGATAGTTAGCAGAGCTGCAAATCTGGCAGCACTGCTGCTTTTCTTTCATTTTTCCTTCGAGAGCTTCCCGTAGGTTTTCTCTCCCGCGGGAACCTCATCTCTGCTCACCGCCTTTAAAGCGTAAGATGTGGCTGTGAGAGGCAGAGGAACCCACATGTCTTCAGGCCTCCCTCGTCCGCTGCCTCTGTGTAGCATCCCTCCTGAGCGCTGGGTGCTCTCCTGGTGCGCAGACAGCGCCCGTGCTGCAGGCATCGGTACTTGCCCTCGTGTGGGGAGACCCCGTGTCCCAAACCGTGTGACACCATCCTCACTAGAGGCTGTTTCAGTATCTGGAAAAAAAAAAAAAAGAAAAAAAAAGCTGTATCCTTTTCCCCAGCGAAGAAAGTAAGTGTTGTCTCCGCTTGGGAACATCCCGTGATGCCTGGCGTTGATGCCCTTAAAAACATTTGTTTTTTCACACTTGCCCGTGCAAGCTCCAGCCGCCCTGTCTGTGAATTCCTGTTCGGCTCACGGCAGAGGCAAGTGGGAGCGGGAGGCATTCGCATGGGTTACGCCTGCCTTTGCTCTGGGGACGTGCGCGCTGTCAAAAGCTGAAAGCTTTAATTCCTCCAGCTCTTGGGGCCAAGAGTAAGGAATTCCAAATTAAACAGATTAGCTGCAAGCTCTGAACTTCTCCCAGCTGTGCCTATGCCCCAGAGAGCGAGCAATGTAAATACAAGTTCACATTACACTTTGAAGTCGGTGTGTATTTTTGACTATTACACCAGTTCCTTATTTTCTAAAAGTAATGAAATGAGTAATGCAGTGGGAGACTTAATCCGTGTATATATCCCAAATACAAGCGAAAGCCAAGAAATTCTTATTTCCCATCAGTTGTGCCTTTTGCTTATGTTTATTTCAGAGGTATAGGTTGGAGAACTTTATTTTATTTTTTGTATCTAAGAGAGGTAGAGCAGCGTTAAATGTAAGTGTGGCCATATGTAGTCTCAAAATAAAATTTGAGGCAAATCAACATAAATCAAGCAGTATTTTACATAGAAGGTATGCTTCCAGGTTTTTTGCATAGTTAAGTAATAAACAGAATGGAGATACAAAGACTATGGCTGTAAAATACGGAGATAAATCTGCCGTATCTTACTTGGATGTCACAGAGGCTTACAAATGTTTAGGATATTTTATATACCATATGTGCTTTATTGCTTAAACTGCAGAGAATTTGTACTTTCCTGTGAGACTGTTATGCTTTATGGAAAAATGCTTGAAGAATTGTCTACATTATTTGTACAAGAAATGGTAAAACTCATATGGTATCGTTATGGGACGCCTTCGCCACTGTGTGCACAGTATGCAGGGGTTTGCGTTAAATTTCTGTATAGCCTATGTGCAATGGACAGCACGGTTCCTGGAAATATAATTGACATGGAGTAGCATATGGGGTCCATAGTTGTTCTGGAAAGGTGAAAATATGATGACCAGGTGTTGTCCACAACCAGAATAACTTGGCTAAAGAGCTCATCTTATTTTGAAGGGATTATTTACTTGTTTTTGTCACACTGTGTGTAGGTAAATCTGCTTTTTTTGAGCTTGAAACAGTTCATTGATACTTGCCTGGTACGACCCCACCATGCAAAGTGGCACGTGTAAGATACATGCTCAGGTGTCACACAGAGAATTTATTTAGAGGATGTATAGCTTAACGGTTTTGAAGCCACGATGGCCTCTGGAGCTGGAGAGGCAACGAGGAACATATTTATAAAATTATGCTTTTCTCTGTGTGTTGGAATGCGAGTGCTGTCTATTAAGCATTCACTGGCTTTGTGCTTTGCAGAAGGGAGGGGTTTCCTTGCCATCCCCTGTTAGCTGACCCCACACTCCAATATTTCAAAAAAAGGACCTTTGTGTTTTCATCTGAGGGGATGTGCTTGAGGGTTTTAACTGGTGCCAAGTGATAGGGAAGACCCCGGGGGCATCTCTGGTTCAGGTGCTGCTGCTTCCCTGTGCTGGTGGAGGCGATGCGAAGCCCTGCCATCAGGGTGCTGGGGGACATGGCTGGGTGGCAAGTCAGCATCCTCAGCTAGCTGAGGACCAAGCTGTATCTGGATTAAAAGTACCAAAGTCAATACCTTGAACTGCACCTTGGAGTAAGTAGGAAGTTATTATCAATAACTTCACCATGGGAAGAGATAACGGTATCCCCAGCAAGACACAAAAGTTGAGCAGAATTTTTGCTGCAGATTTGATCTGGGATTTTCGAAGCAACAAAGGACCCGGTAATAGCTACAGCCTATGAAATCTGTCAATAATAGGATAGGATTTCTCTTCCTTACACCCTCAAGGTATTAAAATGAAGAAATTAAGCCGCAACTACTGTTCATGAGATGCTGAGGGACTGAGTTAATCTGATAAATGGGAAGATTGTTTTCAGACAGAAGAGGATAAATTGAGATGAGTCGCAGCTTTTGGGTTCACTGCAACTGATGCATTTAGGATCAACTTATTTCAGCTAGCTTTCTTGTTTGCAATTTCAATATTCTAAAAATGGTATTTCCTTTCGCATATCTGAACCCCATGTGCTTGTAATTTAAATGTTATGGGCCGCATAACATACGTGGTAATGGAGATCAATAGCATCTTGTACCACTTTTACCCAAAATGTTTGGGTTACGTTTATGTGCGTCCCATGGGAGCCTTTTGGAGGCAAAACATATCTATCCTGAAGCCTGAGTTTACTGCAATTTGGAGGAAGAATGTCCTAACTCATAAGAAGGAATTTTGAGCACTCTTTAGAACAAAAAAGGACTTGGGAGAAAGGATTACTTTATTGCGTTGTGCAGGTGTAAAAGCATCAGTGGTGTAACACAGGAGAGGGTGCATTTCCTCTCGTTAGCATGACATTGTACAAACAGCTTTGAAAAATCCCTTTGGATTTTCCTCCTCCATCCCTAGCAGTTATCTGGGGGATCAGCGGGCAATAACAGGGGCAGGGGAGCCAGTATCTATTTCAACCCCCCACTTCTTGCATGTGTGTTTTTGTTAACATCAGCATCTTTTTTTTTTTTTTGAAAATCATGTATCTGGAACAGTACTAAAAGGTGAAGGCTACAGCCTCTGACAGGTACGCTGAGGGTATTGTAACAGGATGAGAGCTCCATCTGCGAAAGTGGGTTTCTTCACAGACATTTATTGACTGAAGTTAAATATTTGGCAGGTGAACTTCAAACATCCTTTTGTTTTGTGACAGGAAAAAACCTGCTGAATAATCTGTAACATCACACTTTAAAAAGCGAATAGAAGCAGACGTCGTGGAAAAAGAGAAGTGCAAAAAAAAAATCAACATCTGGAAATAATAAAGGACACTGAAAAAAATCCATTCCTAATGAGAAAGGGAAATAGGCTGCAAAATGTGTTCTTTATTGTTAAAGACATTTGTATTTACTTACATTCCCCTTTTCTGTTTTCTTTTTCAGCCATGCATCTCAGCATCCCGTGACTTGCCCCTTGGCGTGGCCACAGTCGGGGCGACCAGGCTGCTGACCCTGCCGTCGTGCCTGCCCAGCATCACGCCATCGCCCTGCGCCGTCCCTGCAGCCCCTTGGACAGAAAGACCTCCTCTCCCCTCACTCCGGGGAGGATTTTTCTCTGGCTGGCAGTCGCTTATCTCTGTGAGTGCGGGAGGAGTTTCCCATGGCAGCCTTTGAGGCGCCTTCCTAACGCTCTCTGTTCCGCAGCGTGCCCCGCGGTCCTGGCTGCCGGGGCAAAAAGCCACGCTCCGAGCGAGCGAGCATCGCAGGAGCCGTTGTTAACAAATGAGGCTTGTTAAGATGAAGGAAGGTCTGAAAGCTTTAAAACGTGCCAGTCTAGAAATAATCAATATATACTGCTGAAGGCACAGCGCCGGCAGCCAGACGGAAAGGAGGAGAAGGGTGTGGAACGGGAGGAAAAACTGATGACCAAGTCAGAGACCAAACGGCTGTGATTTTTCTTTCCATCACTGCGCTTTATTTTGATGAAGTGATTGTGTGGGTGAAGGATACGCTGGCAGCTGCGTGTGCCTGAGCTATGACAGTCATTTGTAACTTGTTTGCTCCCTTTCTCTCTCTCTCTCCCCCTGTAAGTGGAGAGGAGAGCGCTCACAAAATAACTAGCATAGCGCAAATAGTTTTACTGAACAAAAAGGTCGAGAGTTCAAAAAATAATGAAGGACCAGCGTCCTCCTCCGTTGCAACCTCTCGTTTGCTCAGCCGCAGAGGGAGTGGGCTGTGCCACAGTTTATGGTACTTTCTGAATGGCTCTAAACTGGCCAAGAAATAATGGGGAAATGGTAAAAATAATGACTCGTAGGGTAAGAATTCTCTGGGCTGAACTTTGGCATCGCTAAAAATGAATCCTGTTCTAAATGCTGCAGATAGGGCTTTTGTGGCGCCGGGATTAGACGCTGCAGTGCCATGCAATTAATAAATGGCCTAACTATGGCTGGCTGTGCAGGAAGGGGAATAGCTTTAAGTCATCGTTATCTAACCTTAATTAACGGAGTAACATATACACAGGTGGTTTTATCTATATGAACTCTGCCTGCCTTGCGCTTTCTGGCAAACGTGAATATGTTCTGACATAACGAGAATAACTTTTTATCAAATGAACGATGTTTGTATGTGCCCTGTGGTGCTTCATTGTACTCGATCCCTCCTCAGGCATTTGCAATTTATTGCTCGCTTCTTCATCAGCCAGGAGCAGCGGGGAGGAAAAACTTTACATACCCTGCATAGGGATACAGGGAGCATTTACATTTCAGTGCATGATTTAAAACCACAAAGGCGAAATTAATTATTTACTGGCTGCAGCTCTGCTCTGAGGACATCTAGCTGAGCTCTTTACCAAAGATACTTTGTTTGATGAAGTGTAGCTTATTAATTGGTTTGAGGACCTGCACTTTTTCCAGGCCGCCAGCCAATTCAGTACTTAGCAGGTGCGTATGTGGTTACTTAGCCTTGACTTGTGTTTCACTGGCATTTTATCTCCTCCGGTGGATGCTTGTAGTCTATCCTTCATCAGGGATGTAGCACTCATCCTTAGGGCTTTCTTGTTTATAAGTCTAATGCTTTTCCAGCCCCCTCCTAACGTGTCCAGTCTCTAAGGTCCTAAGTCAGGGTTGAAGGAACTGACGTGAAGCAACTCCTGCCTGGGTCTGGAAGGCGTCTGGGACCAACCTACGCGTGCTGGTCCTGGCAGGAGGCACCTCAGATAGCAGCATGGTGTGGGTGATGAGTCGCAGGCTGGTTCTGGTGGCCACAAAATGCTCCCTGCTGCCTCTCATCTGGGGATGCTCATGCCCTGTTGCCTGCGTCCATCGCAGGAGGAGAATGTCTCCCTTGGAGACACCTCAGGAACCAGCTGCTCGTTGCATATGTTATCTTGGTGGGCTGGTTTTGCCCTGATGGTTGTAGTGTGTGTACCTTCGCCATCAGCAGTGAGTTGCTACAGCTTTTCAACTACACAAAAAAATAATCCCCTGTCAGCCTCCTGGTTTTGTTTTTGGAAACAGCTGCACCATTCTTAGTAAAATGCTGTTTTGTTTAATGGGGGGAAGGAGGGGAAACTTGACCTGGAGCAGAGACCTAATATGGAAGATCTCTGTCCATATTCCAAGCTATACATAAGCTGTATAGTTGGAAGTGTTATGCAGGTGGTCCTGTACCGCTGTGGGACTTTCTGCTCTCTCTGATGTAGAGGCTGCATACATCAGATGCTCTGAACAGCCCGTAAAGCTTAAATGTCCTTTTGATCCCCAACCCAGCAGAGCAGCAGGGATTCGTGGGCAGTTTATCTGTTTCTACACGGCTGTCTTAGAATGATACATGTAAAGCAGAAAGTACACTGGGTTTGTGAACTGCAAGCCAATTTTGAGCTTTGTGTGGTTTGCATTTTATAAGGGCTGGGTTCCTTTTGTCTTTCAAGATAATTTATTTCTGCTCATGTCTGTTGTTTCTCTGTAGATGGTTTGTGGGTAATACATGTGCAAGTGCCTCAAGTTTCTCCTACAAGATGTGTTCCACAAATCCAGCCAATTGGGTCACCTTCGATGACGAGCCACTCTTCCAGTCACCTCAGAAATCGGTTGATAATCAGAGCAGTTGTAAAGCAAATGGCCTTAAACTCAATCTGTCCAGTGTGCATGACTCTTCAAGTAGGTCATCTTCTACAGGCAGCACTCCACTCTCGTCTCCTGTAGTTGACTTCTACCTAAGTCCTGGACCACCCAGCAACTCTCCACTTACTACACCTACCAGAGACTACCCAGGGAGTCCATGCTTCCCAAAGCCTGGGATTCACATTCTTTATCCCATCCCCGAATGGCCATTGAACGTTAACCTTCTTCCATCACCTGGGATTTGCTCATCCCTAACCTCACAGAAACCGAGCAGCCTTCCTTTGAACACCTTGCCTAATGACCATCCAGTTAAGACTTTGGTCTCCAAATCAACAGACGAAGGAAGCCCTAATCCACCAGGAGGTTGTGAGGAGTTAGGAGACTCGTCCTCAGCACCAGGGCGCTTCCCGTACTTCCAGGGCGACTGTGCTTTTTCCAGTCCTTTTTGGAAGGAAGGATGCTTGCCCAGCACATCACCAGTTAACGTTAGCACACACAGGAAGGATAAAGCACTTGACAGGAGCATCTGTCATCCTAAAGACAAAGAAGCTTGCCACGATCAGAAAAGCCTTAACCAGGGCTCCTTCAGCTACATCTGCGAGAGGCTCGAACACCTGCAAGCTGACAGCTGCGCCGCCGCGGGGAGCCCGCCTGTCTCCAGCACTCGGGCATGGCACGGGCTCTCCCCCGCGGTCCCCTGCAGCCTCTTCAGGAGCCGGAACGTGGATGGGTGGCCATTCATGCTGAGGATTCCCGAAAAGAAGAACATGATGTCGTCTCGGCAGTGGGGCCCTATTTACCTTAGCGTCCTAGCCGGAGGTGTATTGCAGATGTATTATGAAAAGGGCCTGGAGAAACCTTTCAAGGAATTCCAGCTGCAGCCACACTGTAAGCTGTCCGAACCCAAATTAGAGAGCTATAATGTCTCGGGGAAAATCCATACCGTGAAGATCGAGTGTGTGTCTTACATGGAGAAAAGGAGGTACCATCCCAAAGTAGAAGTGATCCATGAACCAGAGGTTGAGCAGATGTTAAAGCTGGGCACCACAGATTATAACGACTTCACCGATTTCCTCGTAACGGTCGACGAAGAGCTTATGAAGCTTCCTGCTGTTTCTAGACAAAGGAGGAATTATGAAGAGCAAGAAATGACGCTGGAGATAGTGGATAACTTTTGGGGGAAAGTCACTAAGGCAGAAGGAAAACTCGTGGAAAGTGCTGTCATCACGCACATCTACTGCTTATGTTTTGTGAACGGGACTGCTGACTGCTTTCTAACCCTGAATGACCTGGAGCTCCAGAAGAGGGACCAGCGTTACTTTGAGAAGGAGGAGGAGAAGAAATGGATTGATATTCTCGATTACCATTTCCATAACTGTGTTAAAGTGCAGGAATTTGAACAATCGCGAATTATTAAGTTTACGCCCCTGGATGCCTGCAGGCTGGAACTGATGCGTTTCAGGACACAGTACAACGGGCAAGACCTTCCCTTTTCTGTGAAGGCAGCAGTAGTGGTTCAGGGGGCGTATGTTGAACTTCAGGCTTTTATAAACATGTCTTCAACTGCTCCAATCCCAACGCGTGTACCCTCTGTGAGATACTGTGAAAACATTATGATACGCTTTCCCGTTCCCACGCAGTGGGTCAAAGCACTTTGGACCATGAACCTCCAAAGGCAGAAGTCCCTAAAAGCGAAAATGAATAGGAGGGCATGCCTTGGCGCTTTACATGAGGTTGAATCTGATCCCGTAATACAAGTCTCGGTTGGAACAGCAAAATATGAGAGTGCCTACAGGGCGGTTGTGTGGAAGATAGACAGGCTTCCAGATAAAAACTCAAGTAAATAATTTGAGCTTTAAAATGATGGGCTTGGGCACACACCTTCGCTGTTTTCATGCTTGTGTACCTCCGTCAGCTTCTGTAGTTTGGGTTTTTATCTGTGTGGTGATACTGGTAGAAGCTGGAGTAACCTTTTAGGAAAAAGAGAATATAGCCTTATTTATTTATTTATTTATCTATCTATCTATCTATCTATCTATCTATTTATTTATTTATTTAAAGGACATTTTCCTAATTTATTTGATGGAGGCAGGTGTATTGCCAGTAGTTACAGGCGTGCAACATCACGGAAGGGAATCTCAACATTCTGACTAAACCTCAAGTCTGCACTAAGACAGAGGGAAGGGTTTATGCTTCACATATACCAGCTGGGCAATGGTGGGCTGGGAAGCAAACGTCGGTAGGTAAAATGATTTGCCCACCCAATATGACACGTTTGATAGAAAAGGTGGAATTGTAACTCTTGGCTTTTTAGCGTCATTTAAGAAACAGCAGGTATGGTACATAATGAGAAGGTACTGTGGTCAAACTTGCTGTAGGAGGCTGGCTGTGCTTTTGCAAAGGCTAATATCTATTGCCTCTTTTCTGGGGTTGTGCCTTGGGGTCGTACGTTCATGGCAATAACTGCACTGGCAGAAAATGCATCCTGCTTTATCCCCATTTCTCTCTGGTGATGGTACCTCACTAAAAACTTGCAGCAATAAAACCAGCGAAGTTTATAGTCGCGTGTGTGGAAGTTGTTAATTTCCCACCAAGTCAAATAGTTAATTTACCTTAATTTAATGGAGAAAATATGACTTTCTGGAGAAGGAAAATGTAAATATATGGTTTTACAATTCCAATTTTTAGTCACATTACCAGATTAATAGTGCTATATAGTACTTTCCTAAAGGCATAAAAATTATTGAGGAATATAGTATTCTGCTTCAAGGTCAGCAGAGTGAAGGCATTTGATCCTTTGCTTGGATCTGCATTATGTGTATTTGAGGCCTTAGGACTCTGTGTAAGACAAGGCATCTATTGAAGCATTTTGCCTAAAATATCTGTAAAATTTGTACTTTTAAGAAGGGGGTAGGTACGTAGTATTAACAAATGGATTGGCCTAGTCTCGTAGTATCCTAACTGTCTGGACTAGCTACTTCTTTAAAATGTCCAGAAAAGATTTACTCTTCTTAAGTCCTGGTTTCAGATATGCTAGTGCTAAATAGACATATCCACTCCCAGGTTTTGTCATCTAGATGTGTGTGCAGGTGAAATTTAACATTCAAAACTATTAAAAAAAAAAAGAGTGAAGGCAAAAAATCTCCCGAGGATACTTCCTCCACCCACACCCCCCATTTTTAACTAATTCTAACTTACATGTAATTTGAATTGTTGTTTAGGTACTTATGACTTTACCTTATTTTTTTACTGCTGGGTATTTGAATTCTGACCAATATTTAGTGACAGAAATAACAGATTGACAGAGAAACTGAGGCAGGAACAAATGAAAGGGGAATATTAGCCTAAGCCTATATATGAACTAGATTGATTAAAAGAGCATTTGAAGCATCATGCATCAACATGCTAATGTGGCAGTTGTGAGAGCATGCATTATTGCATGGCTGCTGGCAGACGAGAGCTAGTATTTTGACTAATGATGCTGCATGGAAATACTGGTCCCTTTTGCATGCAGACTGCATCTTGCTTAGGCCATCAGGTCTCCCAAACCTCGAGCAGTTGGGCCTTTCGATTTCTATCGATGCACACCGCGGGAGGAACAGCACAAATGCCACCGTGGTCAGCTTCAGAAATGCTGTCGTGTTAACGCCATCTCTGGTTTTGCTTTGGAAGAAGCTGTGGTTGGCTTGGACCTGTGGCTAATGCCATATAGTTCCCCCCGAATTGGCCGATCGCTCCCTTTTACACGCTGCTTGTTAGCTGGGTACCTCACGCTCTGCTCAGAGAGGATGCCGGTGGCTCCAAGCGATGGGCAGAGGAGCTGCAGCATCATCAGGCAGGTTAACGCAAGGCAGGGAGCCAAGCCAGAATTAAGGGTGGGGGGAGAGAAATGGCAGAGAGAGGGAAGATAAAGGGAGGCAGTAAGGGAGGGGTTGGGGACTCTGGAAAATAGCCAGAGAGGGCAGAGGAGCTGATGGAGAGGTATAAGAGAACTAGTAGGCAGAAGAAGATTCTTCAGGTCTTCAAAATCCGTAGACATGTAAGATGCGCTACAAGGCTTCAAGGATTTCGCTGTGCTGCTGTGAGCCACGTGTCTTCCCAAGGCTTATGGGACTGACCGGCTGGGTAGCTTTTAATATTCTTTGCCATTTGATATAGATTTGCTTCTGCAAAATCAAGTCAGCAATTGAGTCAGGCAGTTTTAAAGAAGTTTATAAGTTTTCCAAAAGTCTTTAATTCTCTGCAGATCATTCACCTTAGGGTTTGATGTGCACAGTGAACTTCAGATTTATATTACTTGATAGTAAGAACTGTTTTTTGCGGCATTCTACAGCTTTACATTATTTTCTACCAGTAGCTTAAACTTTTGACATTTGAATAATTCCTCTGGCTGAGATCTCCAAAATAATTTGTATCCCTGAAATGTTCTTGCGTTCGAAAAAACATTTTGGTAGTAATACTGCCCAGTCAAATTTTAAACCTCTCTATCAAGTTTTCTGTATGCAGTTAAGAGTTTAAAAATAGACTTGTCCCAATGCATGCCAAAAATCTGGAGGCAGTCAAACTAATAGAAATATGTAGACTTTCATAATGCATTTACTGCAGGGAGAAAAATATGCCTAGGCTTTTGCTTTCAAAAAGCCTTTGTCTGTCTTCTTAAAAAAAAAGGAAAGGAAAGGTTGCCTACAGTTATATAGTGATTCTCTTTATAGACATCGAAATATGTTAGCATCCACTGGATTCTGCTAAAGTGTTTCCTTACTTTCCTTAGAAGAGCGCGGGCCAAGCAAAGTCGATGTGAGCTGCGAGATACTCCACATTTTTTAAAAGCTGCCTATGCTTATTCAGTTATATAGATGGAGAGTTTGAAGCCAGAATGTTAGCATTTTTTTTTAAAAAAAAAAAAAAAGGTAAAAAGCTCTAGACTTCAAAGGGTTGATCCAATGAAGTTTGAAAATTCTGCAAATTGAATCTACGCTTGTGAAATTGGGGCATCGTATAAGGAAACGTCGAACATATGATTTCAGCACAGCACTGGGGCCAGCCTTTGGGTGGCAGCGGCTGTATGCACCTGTGTTGCCCAGGGAGCTGGGGAGAGGTTAGACTTTGAAACCGGCTGTTTTAATCTCTTGCTGTGTAAATTTGTGCCCTGTGGTGTTTCCTGCTAGGATACCTCCATGCCTGGGCCGTTGTATAAAGCAACAATTCTTCAGCTGATGATTTCTCCTTTTCTTCTGCAACATGGAGCCACACTGAGAAAGCAGTGATTAAGCAACACAGAGAGATGGAGCCAGGGGAGCTTGTGGCTGCTGGCAGCCCTGCTGCTGCCCTTTAGCATCTGAGCATGGGCTCCAGTATGGGAGCTGATGTGGTTCCCAGCAGCATTCAGCTGCCTCTTTTCTTATTTTCTGAACTGCCTAGGTGGAAACTCCAAGCCATGACTTTGCCAGGTGAGCTCCATCTCTGCCCACCCACCTCTTTCTGGCACCAGCACCATTGCAGACTGCTTCTTGGTGGTGGTACCTTCCTACTCCCTATGCATTCCTCCCAGAAGGTGGGATAAATGCACCCATTTAGACATAGCTGCAGGGGTTGTTGACCTCTAACAACCCTACTGTCAATCTGTTCTTTGTAATTGTTGACGTTTTAATGTTCAAAATAAGACTTTTAGAACTGGAGCTGTTTTGGTAAAAATAGAATTAGTACTTAACTGAAATAACCACCACATTTTTTTGGCCTAAACTGCTTGTTTTCATGAGCCTTTCTCAGATCATTGTTGCTTGGATGCTACTCAGACAGGTGAATAAGAGCTAAATTGTGGGAGTACATGCAGCAAAGTTAGATTATTAATTGTTTGTGAAATGCTACATGAATGCTAAAAGACAGTCTGAATAATTTTGTTTGTTTGTTTATTTTGGCTTTCTTGTTGTTATTCTTCAAGAAAGACAGCAAGAATTTGGAACATATTTAGGAAGTAAGAGCCAGATTTTCAGACATAAAACAGGAAAGTCTTAGGTGTCTCAATTCACAAAAGTCTTAACAAGTTGCCTAGACACTTAAACCACAGGGTTTCTGTCTCTCATGTTCGTAAAAGCTCACTTAGCTCCCCGAATTATCTGGTTGCCTTTCAGGAGTGATTAGTTTTCACCAGTCCAGGTGATCGTGTCTCCACAGAGCCTGATGGGCCACATTTTGGATAGCTGGGCTTGAATCTGAATACATTGTCTTAGCCTGGTGGACGGACTTACACTGTGCCTGCACCAACCCACTTGTCTCTCCACACCAGTACCTCTTTCTCTGTTTCTGGCCAACATCTTGCATTTTCAGCATTACAGTTTCTTTTGCAAAAGGATCTTGTACATGCAGCCTCTCTTTCTTCTTCAAACTCCGGTGTAATACAAGGCCTGGGAAGCAATAGTTTCATGGAGCAGAATGACAAGGACTGGCCAGTTTTAGGTGAAAACTAAGGCAATGGTCACAGTCTTTCCAAGTGTTGGTTGATCACTTTGTTGTCTGACAGCCGATGGGAAGAAGTTGCTCCAGCAATGGGCAGAAGAACTTCTCCACAAGTGAAGCGGTGAGTACCTCCTTCTGACATTGACATTGGTGCAGGAGACGCATGGGCTGGGGGCAACCCTGTGCAAAAAGGTCCAGTGGAGGCTGCTCCAGAGGACCCAGAGCAGTAACCTTACTCAGATCCCAAAACTATTGTCTCTCCTCTGCAGGTTACCACCTAGTGCAAAGGAAAGACCCCACAACTCATCAGATCCAAACACAGACCACCTTATGGGTGTGAGTTATCTGGAATATAAACCCTGAGATTTTTTTTAAGGGCTAATCACAACTGTGCCACGTCTAACAGTGAAGGCTGTAGCAGCAGACCAAGAGGAACGGCCCGTTTGTGCCTGGGCTTAAGTGGACATCTATCACCCAACATTTACCATCAGATACCTGCCCAGGAAGATTCCAAGCAGTGGTTATTTCTGGATTCCCTTTTGCAGAAGACAAAATAATTTCCTGGACAATTCCCATTGCTACTTGTTTCTCCATAGGTTTCCCTCCCACAACAGGAAGATGCTGAACATGGTCTCCAAAAGCCTTTAGATCTACTTTTCCTTCTACCACAAATGGACTCCAAACGATGCTACTCTTCAGCAAACCCTCTCTCCTCAGATCTTGGTCAACCATAGCCCCAGAGGCAGAGTGCGCCGCTTTCCTGGCCAAGGCATGACGTGCCATCTTAGCGTTGCAACCCCTGATGTTTTCTCCAGGACACTTGTCTTGTGGCTGATGTGCAGTCTGCACATCCCAACACAGCAAACAGCACAAAGACCAGGTCAAATAAGTCTGTTGCCAAGCTCCATTCTGGCACCACCACAGGAAAGTGGAGCTGGTCCTGGGAGCCAAGAGGAGCACAGCTCAGGTGGGTCGTGGTGCCATAGACGGGATGACATCTCACAGTTTGGCACTGGAACGGCGTGCCTCTTGGGGCCTCCTTCACCGCTGGTGCTGCTGTCACCACAGCTGTTGCTGGGACGATGGCAGATTCAAGGATGGAGAAGCCCACCTCAACAGGGGCTCATTCCACCATGTCCAGGCAGTCTGGAGGAACGACTGTGGATCAAGAGAGTGTTAGTGCAGGAGAAATGGGCTTGGACACAGCAAGAAATGGCCAGCAGCAGGACAAGGCTTATGTCACAAAGGTATACAGATCTGCCTGTCACGAGTGATGAAGTGCCATCTCCTCCTCACACTTGTTTAGTGCTCCAACTTCATTCTCAGGAGGTTGGCAGGTGGCTGTAACACTTGTTTCTGACTTTGTTCCCTCCTCTATTTCAGTAATAAAGTCTCTAATGTAATAGTTTTACCTGTCTCTGTGTATTGTCTTGAGACTTTAGCCACATGCTGCACCCCCCTGGCATTGTACCTCTTTGCCGGCTTGCAAACCGGGTACTTTGTGCTTTAGTGCCTTGAAGGACCCTGTTCTGTAGCGTGCTCAGAGATGTGAGTGATGTCTCGCACATGCCAGGAGCACTGATTTAGCACAAATGGCAGTCGGTACCGCCTACTCCACCCCCATACCTTATAGCCGCGTGGGTCACTGAGCCCGATTCATGCCCGAGTGAGCTAAGCAGTAGGCTGTTACATGAAAAGGAGATGACAGTGCTGCTGCTTTTGGTCATGGGCTGGGGTTTGGGTGGTGGTTGTCATTTTTTAAGTGCGTGTGTGTTGTAAAGCGTCGTGCTTTTGGTGCAGCAAGTGGGTTGCAAAGTCGGCAAGGAGGGGTGAAGTTTTTCCATCCCATCTCTCCAGCCTGTCCTGCTCGGTTTGATTTCCCTCCCTCTGTGCTGGCTTTGGTGACAGCTGGGCACTTCCTTCTCACCCTAAAGATGCTGTTGTGCTGGATGTATTTAGAGCAGCTTCATTCCCAGAGCTCAGGACTTGGGCATTTTTTGTTGCAGTGATCCCTACCGGTCCCTTTTATGGTTCTGCCCTTGCATTTCTGAGTGCAAGCTGTAATACCCTTCCTACAGTTTCTGTAATGCATTCCTTAGGAGCATGTATTAGAGCTGTGCTTTGGTAGAAAGAAGCTGCTAGTGGGGAGTGGATGCTGGCTGTCCACTGTGATACATCTTCCTTTAAAGACACCTGTAAGACTTCATGGCCAGTGTTTGATACTCTTCCATGGTGCAGGGTTGTAGGCGATGTGTAGATAGCATTATTTTCTGAAATCCAGTTCAGGTTTTCTCTGAACATTGCAAGAAGTTAAATAAAGAAATGGCATTTAGGATAAGGATCGAATATAGGATGTACTGCTGGAAGCAAGCCTGCAGGGGATGCCTGTAAATCAGCCACGTCCAGCAAAGCCCAGACAGTGAAGGACTGCACTTGTCCAGGGACGTGCCCCTTGTCTGACTGCTGGCTGTAAATGCTGCTGTGTTCTTGTGTGTGTGTGCCTTCGGGGTCAGCCGAACAGAGAGAAGCACTTGCAGTCAGCAAACGGCTTTTTAAGCTACTGGTTACTGTTGTTGTTACTAAACATGGAAAAAAGAAAGGGGAGAAAAAGAGCTGGAGACCTCCCCATCTGAAGTTTAGGGGCTGATAACCCAAAGGATAATTCTCATTCCTTTCTCCCCTTCCCTCACCTTTTCTTCAGGCAATCAAGTTTTAATTGGGCTGTTGAGTGTAACAGCAAGGAAGAGGGAGGGAATTATTAATTATACTAATTACATAACTAGTCAAAAGGAAAAAAAAAATGTTAAATGTTCTAGTGAGTGCGATTAAGACAAACATGAATTTCATGCTTTAAGCCTTGGTTTTTGCAGATCTATTGACTTTATGCCAGACCTGGAATGAAAGCTGGAGGATGGTTTATTGAATTAGACTTTGTTCTGGTGAAGTCAGAGACATGTGTGACAGAACTCTGCCCATCGAACTGCTTAAACATAAATTATCTCCTAAAATCAGAACTGGCTTGGGCAGGCTGGGAGGCAGGTTGCAGGGAAAACCTGCAGCACAGACCAGAGGACGCACCCCGCCCAAGGCTCCCAGGAATAATGGAGATGTAGCTTTTTTATTTATTTTTGCCTTATGAAATGCCCATGAGCCTGTGGATGTGGAGCGTTACAGCAATTTTTCCCGTGGGATGGATAAAGCTCAGTGCATGTTAACTCCATCTTCAGTGTTTCCTTCATTCTGATACGAAATTGATTCCTGCCACCAGAGAAAGGCAGTGCATAAAGAATGGGACGCTTTTGCCTGAACTTTGAGATGCCATTCAGTGTAATGGATGAAACCCAAATAGACACTGCCAGGCTTGCCTTTGACAAAATACAGCCAATCCTTTCTCTGCTGGTTTTTTTCTGCCTGCAGCCAAATGGTAGTTAGTTGTCTATGCTGATGCTTAAAATCCGGGAGAGGCGGAGAAATGCAGAATTAGTACTTTTTGCCCTGAAGAATTTGGAGAGGCAGCTGCGATATAAAGGATTCTTTTCATTATGTTATGTTATACTGCTTTCATGCAGATAGTGAGCCAGCTGACCTCAGTTTCTTCGGAAAGCAGGCTTTTCACCCTGGTGTTCCTGTGCGCCAGGAGAAGGAGAAATGCTTTCCCTTACATTGCCACATATACGAAACTCAAAAGCAAGCGATCCCTAAGATCTAAGGCTGGATTACAGTAATTTAGAATATGCTGCACTATGTGGGCAGACCTTCACGATTCTGTTTTATAACATGATGGTTACTTTAGTAATACTTTTGTTTGGAAGAAACGGGGTATGTTCTTTTCCCATAACAAATCAAGCTAGAGCAGGGAGTCCAGGTCGCCCTTATCCTGGCAGCTGGGATATATCTTGTTGGAGCAGCACTCTGAGCTGTGCCGTTATCTCGCTGCCATAGACATACTGTAATAGATGATGTTACACAAGATAGCTGTAGTACTTGAAATAAACACTCCAGTAAAATTCCTACAGCAGAGGGCTCTGGAAAGGGTGGTTGTTGGACACAGGGCAGCACATCTACTTTGCCTTAGCTGGGGCCTTCCAGTTTTTATTTTTCTACGAGAGTAAGAAATGTATTTTTAAGGGAAAACTGAGATTCTTCCCTAATAGTCTGAATTTAGCAACCAATCCCTAAGTTTGCAATACTCTTCTCTCAAGCAGAAGCTGGAAGGTTCTGGTAAATCTTGTCTAAATTAATTCATAAAACTGCAATGACTGTGGAAAGCATGCTGAAGCAGACAAAAAATGAGTGAGGGGCCACCTTACGCCCATGTAGCAAAAGGTTATAGATAGAATAATCTTGCATCATAACGACAGCTCTGCATTAGTAAAAGATAGAACTGTGTTCTCTTGCTGTAAACAAAGAAAAGACAATTAACTGATGGTGGTTTTTTTGTTTGTTTGTTTGTTTTTTCTTTTCCAAGGTTCAGATCATCCACACAGCCTGTCTTACAAATTGGAACTGGGATCAGACCAGGAAATACCGTCTGACTGGTATCCGTTTGCTACTGTCCAGTTCATTGTTCATGATACCTGTGCCTCAGGAACAGAAGTCAAATCACTGGGCGTAGAGAGCGATCTGCAGCCCCAGAAACACGTGGTCCAGAAAGCTTTTTACAATTGCCAGGTATTTTCGGGGCTGTTTTCAGTGTTTTCCTCCTCTTCTTCCTCCCCACTCCCCCATACAGCATTTGCAAAGCAAATGTGCTTTGTATTCTCAACATATCTTGCATGTACTTGTGATAATGACTTTGAGCAAAAGAATCATTAAAAAATAATTCCTTGTCTGATCAAAGAAGATGCTGAAAAACAGAACTGCAAATGAGGCATTGTTTTTCTTCAGTTACACTATTTTTGGACTTAGTGGTTTTGAAATCGGTTGGGTCTGGAAATGTTTTGATACTGTGTCAAAGCTTTTATTTGTACCATTGTTACAGTTCACACTTTCAGTGCACAATTATTTGCTAATTCTACCTGTGTTTTGTTTTGTTTTGTTTTTGTTTGTTTTGTTTTCTAACTACAGGTTGAAATTGAAAAGAAGTGGATTAGGCTTGATGGAGAAGATCCAGATAAGGCTGGGAACTGCCTAATGCAGTAAAAGAGGATGGGAGGCAACATCATAGGATATTAGTAGGAATCAATTTACATAGGAAATTTATTGTTAGAAGAAGCGCAGTGACCTAGTTTAGGATAAACATGGTCATTGAATTTTCTTTTTTTTTCTTTTTTAGTGCTTTTGGGTTTGATTCTGAAAATCAGTACTCGTTTGACTGGCGTGCGTTCAAGTAAACTTCCTGTCGTGGGAATACTGGTATGAGTAAAGTCTCCTTGTAAATACTTGCAGAATGTGAGCACTTAATTGACTGATTCCAATACATTATTTTCCTGTTGTGTATCTATGACTTGGGAGTGATCTCATACTCCATACTGAAACCTAATGGCACTACTCAAAGAGTTCATGTCAGTTGGACATATAATATTCAGCAATAAAAACTGCCAGAGTGCTTATGTGCAGACCAGCATCTGTGTAAGGTCCAGCAGGACCAATTACATCTTTTAGCGGTGTTTGAAAACTAAAGTCCCCCATGTTTCTGCTCCCCTCGATATATGTGAACAGAGCAAGTTGTAATATTATTCTCAACAAAAGCCTCAATTAATGAGTTGGAAACTGGGGTGATTTCATTGGTAAAATGGGAAAAGTTCCTCCGCAATAATATTCTTCATTTTTCTGTGGCTGCGAGTGTTTCCTCCCCAGCACTTTATAGGCTCACTCAAAGTAATCTCTTGGGTAAAAAAACATATGGCAGATGTGAGTGAACTGTCTGTGCCAGCATTAGACAAATCTTTTTTCACTGCTGCAGCGAGTGAGACAAGGGGCAGATCCTCAGCAAGTGTAACTCACTCGGGGCCCATTGCATTTGATGAAGCTTGGAGAATTTACTCCAGTGGTGGGTTTTCCCCACAAACTGAAAAAACAGTTGGTCGCTGCTGTTTGCCCTGGGTCTCCTTTAGAGGATGCAAGTTCCAGATGTTGATTTGGAAAGTGCAGGAACTCTTGCTTTGAGTAACTTCTAAGACAGTCTTTCCATGCACGGGAGGGGAGATGTTTTCATGCTACTGGGCTCTGAAGGCATTTTCTGTGGGGAAATAATGCAGGAATGGACTATTGCAAGAAAAGCGAAGCGGTGACGCATCAGCAGGCAGCTTGAGCTACTAATCCTGTATCAATGTGTTAACTGTTTTTTCAACAAACTATTGGCATTTAGGGAAAGGTTTTAAACGCTTCCCCTCATGCATTATTCTCTTTGTCATTTTGTAATTCCAGGTCTGAAACATTCTGATAAATTAAAAAATTGCTCCTGATACTTTTAGTTTTCCTTCCCCCTGCAGTTTTCTTAAAATTATCCTTACTTCAAACTCAAATTAGTGGAGGACAAAAATATAGTATATGCACTAAGTCTCACTTTATATTTTGTACAGCTTGTAACTGTTTATATGAACACTGTGTAAAAATACAGATAAATGTTATTCCCCAAAAGTAGAAATACGTGGGATATGCACTGAGAAAATTACCAGTCTGAGGAAACAGAAGGCCATAATATGAACCTAGTTCATCACAATACTTTCCCCCCCATTTGGAAGCTGAGAATGAAATGGGTAATAGATTCTATAGTAAGTCCTGAGGGCAGGTTTTTTATGGGCATTGCATTGCCAAAGCCCCAAATAGACTATTACGGTATTTTGGCTTCTCTATATATCCCTTTTTATTAGCAGATTATATTATTATAGATCTAAGCAAGCGTTTGAGTGCAGTCATGATCCAAATATGTCTCAGCTGTTGTTGTATCCTCCATCCGTGTTTTGACTTGAGAAGCCATTGGCACCTTCAAGTCATGTTTGGTTTTATTCCTATTTAATTTTGATTTATATACTTCTCAGCTGAACGAAGGGGCACAGTGTGCGCTAGGGCGAAGCGTTTATACTTCGCCTCACGGCAGAGCTCTGCAGTTCGCTGAAGCCCATGGTTACACTAGAGCTACAATATCTGTTAACCTCTTTGCTCGGTAAGGTAGAGGAAGCAAAACAGGTGTTGCAGATACCTGCACTAACCTTTGTCTGAGGCTGGCTGGTTTTGATTGGCATTAATACAGCTCATTCAGTAAATCTGTTAGCAGTGGTTGCTGTTCAGAGCCTGTCTTGCCCAGCTGGCCCCTATTGTTCTGTTTTCAAGAAGGATGGACAGCCAGGCTGTTCTGGGACTCTTTCACCTTAGGATCACCATGTGCAGCACTTGTCTCCTGGGCATTTGGCACCTGGTGGTGTTACCGGTCCTGCAGAAGCATCGGCTGCTTTTCTTCTGTCAGGTATCTGCTGTATCTTGATGTGTCTAAGAAGCCTGTGTAGCGTTGACCCCTCGAGATGTGAGCTATCCTTTTGAATGGCCTCAGTGATGAGCACCCACGTTACAAGTCACCTTTCCTGCTAGCGCATCTGTATTACAGCAGGTGTAGTGAAAATGGCCATTCAGCCTTACTGAACTCGTTAACATAAAAAACGGGAAGCTACAGCTTTATCTAAGTTGCAGACCCTTGGTTTTCCATCTGAGACCTGCCAGACTCACCATTAATTTTATTTGGAATTGGATCAAGTTCACAGGGAATTAATTCCACAGAAATACTGCCACACTGTAAGTTCAGTCTCAAACCGATGTTTGTATGCTTTGCTGTCAGAATATTTAAAAATAGGCTGCAGTTTAATGGCAGAAAGTTTGGGTTGTTTGACTCCTTTCCCCCCCCCCTCAAATTCTAACTTCCTATTCTACAGCAGCATGCCAAAGCAGAAACACCCTGGCTTTTTTTCTTCTGCATTGTCCAGTGTCCTTCAGTATAACCTACTGAATGAACATTCTCAATGTTTAAGACTTGTTTGTTAACATTTTCGATGAATGCTATAGCAGGTGATAGCGAGTAAACAGACTGGCTTTGATTCTTTAGAAATCTGGTCTATATGTAGCCTACCTGTAATTTTGGGAGGGGAATGGAGGTGAGGAATAGTTGCAATAAGCCATTGTGATGCTCAGTGTCCAGCTAGCAGAAGGACCAGAGCCTTAAATAATCCATGAGGTACATTGGCATCATGTGAGGAACCAGGTTTCACACGTCTCTGATCGCTGCTTCCCACAGCTAGTGCCTGCAGTCACTGAAATGCTTCCAGCTGTTTGGGTCACTTCGGATGCTGACACTTCACTAACATTTACTACAGGGCTGTATTTAGAAATTGTCTGTTTCCTTCACAAAGGACCAGCAGGGTTTGGGATATTTTATATTTTAAACAGGAATCAATGAGAACAGCTATTTTTATAGTGTGTTTGCCTTACTTACAAAGTGTTGTATTAGCTGAAACTGACAAACTTCGAATTCATCTTTCTCGTACTATTTTATATTACTGTATGTAAATGGTACTTGATGTAATTTTGGATTAAAACACCCATTGAAGTCAATGGAAGTCTTTTAAGTGACAAAATGGGATCTGCATCAAAGTCTTTTAAGAATAAAGGAGAGGCAAATAAAAAAAAAAAAAAAGAGAAGAAGAAAGGAACAGTGGTAATGGGCAGGAAAAAAAACCACTATAGAAGATTCTTGATGCTAGTAGGTAAGCAACCTACACTGCTTGCTTATTCCAACCAGAAAAGAGCACAAAAGAGAGGAAAAGAGGTGTTACTGGGTGTCAAAGTTGAAGCTTTGAGTGATTGGGAACAATGGTCTGGCTGCCCCTGTGTAGCAGCTCTCAAGAAATGAGGATGATGATGCACTCCATTGAATGATGCCAAGCTGCTGTCCTCCTTATGCTCCTTGGTTTTTTTTTCCTCCCAATTCCACATTAATTGTCTAAAAGTACTTTACATCTGAAAACATGCTTTCACGTGTTGCTTTTAGTTGCATTTATTTTACTTGATGGACTTCTTAGCTGCAGTATTGGTGTCCACACCTCTATTTTACATTTATTTATCTTTTTGTTGACTAAACACAGTACCTGCTGCAGTTGGTAGTTCTTAGCTATAATTTTGATAACTCTGAAGCAGTACTGTTATTCTTAATGGAAAATATAATTTTATTTGGGTCTTTTGTCAGTATAAGTATAAACAGATCGTGCTGATAATCTTGTAATAACATTTTGTAGATTGCCTATTGATTAAAAAAATAAAGTTGTATTTCAAACTAGCAGTTTCTTGTCCCCTTACCAGAAATTTATCAAGCTTCTTTTACACTTGCTATAATTAACTGGTTGATCTTGTATCATCAGGTATTGCAGTTTATTAGAAAGAGCAGTTCTACTGTGAGTGGGGGACATCGCTCCTCGTCTTAGATAAAGCTAGTTGCAGGAAGCTGAATAATGCACTATATTCTGCTAATGATCATTTATGGCAGGCCCTTTTCTGGCCTTCTTTGCATAACAGTAGTAACCCAAAGAATACAGAGTTTTTTCCTGTTGAGTTCTTCCTCTGATCTCGCTGGGATATTTGAACATAATGTAGCAACAAATGTTTTAAGACTTCCAAAAATTTCAAAGTCTGCTCTTCAAATGAGCCATTACTAGGGAAATAGTGGAACCTCTGTGGGGAAATAGGGAAATGAGGCAGAGGTTTGTGGGGCAGCATTCAAAGGATGAGCTTTAAGAGTAAAATAACCATGCCACTTCTCCTGCGCTGCTGTCTCTGTAGCAAACCAGTCAGCTATTTGGGGAAACACTGGGAAATACAGTTAATATCCATTTTCAGTTTATTGGTGTTCTATCCTTCACTGAGCACCTGCAAATGGAAAGCAGGTGTCTAGCAGAAGTATAGTCTCCTTCCAGAGTTTAAACAGTTTGCAATATTTAAAAGTATCAGTGAACAATATGATTCAAGTACATGAAAAAATTAGATGGTAAGTTGCTAGAATACAAACAAAAAAATGAAACCATTTATTTTTGGGACAGTTTCTTAATACGTGCTATGCCTAGTATGTGCTATTTTATAGCCCTGTTCTTAGTAAAAACAACCTGTAATTTTTTACAATAACAATCATAACACGTTGTAAGTGATGTTCATGCTCCCTGCTGAAGCCTTACTGGTAGAAATAAAAGAAAAAGCATCAGCTCAAATTCTGCTTTGAAATCAAACAAAACCCAGTGCGATTAGGCATTTCAGGTTGTGGGTCTAGCATTACGTTGCATTGTGATGCCCTTTTTTGTTTAACATAGAATAACTTTCACTTCCATTTGCATTTTCAACAATAAAAGTCTGAGGGGAAAAAATCAGAAGTGGGGATGTGCTGGGAGTGGAAGAGACTCACGCTGAGAGACTGGCAGTGGAGGTAAGAGGGAGGAGGCTGGGAGTGAGCAGGGAGCCGGCAGAAGGGCAGCAGGCAGAGCTTTTTTGCAAGGGCTGAGGAGAACTGCTGCCTCTCTTAAGTCAAGGTGAAAAGTTTACTTGTAAAAGAGACTGAAATAGAAAAGCAGTGAGGAAGCCATGCAGAGAAATGCCTTCAAGGGAAGGTATCGAGAACAAAGTTGTGAGTAGCTGCAGGGGGAAAAACGAACTGAATGCTCTCCTTCAGTGGGGAGGAGGAGGAGCTGGGAGCAGCTGAAGAAGGAGGGACATGGGCAGAGCTACCGGAGGCACAGCAAGGTGGCTGTGAGACTGATGGGGCACAGTGAGAGGTGCCCTACCCAAACAAGCCATGCTGGTGTCTGCTTGTGGCATGCCACGGCTCAGGGCAGTGCCGCGCCATGCAGCTGGCTCTGCTTTCATATAGCACTGATATATACGTATATATAGTGCTGCCATGACATGCCAAGCAGAAGAATTGCTCAATCTGTCTTGAGCATCCCTGCATCACATCTGTACAGCTGTCGGAAATGGTAACCTATCTTCCTGGACAGGAAGATCTCACTCAAGCAAGGGACCAATGACACAGGCATGCTATAGGAGATGCAATGAAAAACATCAAATAAAACCCAGCCTGGAACAGAGAGGATTTAAAGCAAGAACCTGGGCATTAGGCTGATGATACCCAGAGGTAAGCTACCACTGTAACCTTGTCAGACTGCTCTCAAGGGAGGGACCTTCATCTGTCAAGTCATCTATAATGCTGAGTAGATTTTACTGCCTAAGTGTAAGTACTGACACCAGGATTTATATGACAGTTCATCTGAAACGGAGGGAGCCATCCACTGCCTGGAGCGAAAAGGTGAAGGGCTGCTTTAGCCCCCTTTCATGGAAACCCATTAATATCTTTGCTGCTAATTGCGTGGTTATAACATCAAAAGGGGTGTGCAGAAGATCTAATTCAGGTAGATCTATGCAAAAGTAGAGTTGGGGGAAAAAAAAAAAAAGAAGAAAAAAAGACTGAAAAGTACATACAGTATTAGGACAGGAGGAGCCTAACCATGTTTGCTCAGAACACGAGGCTCAGGAAGATGACCTTGAGCAAATATTGGGGTCCTCACATAAATGCTTCCAATGGCAATGCAGGTTAGTCTCCATACATCTGAGTTATTCTTTAGTAGAGTTAAATTGGTATCAATTAGGCAGTAAAAAGGAGAACCTGACTGCTAAGCTGTGCTTCAACCTGTCTCTCAGCATCACTTGCTGGATGATTTTAGTGGTATGGTGGGTGCTGCAAAACTCACTGCTGGTGAAAGGGGCTACCATGGTCACTCAGCTTTATTCCTCTCCAAATTACCAAATGCAAAGTTAGTCAGAGCAAACTGGCCTTGACCAAAACATGCTGCTCTGCTCTTATTTAACTTTGCACTAAAACTGCTGGACTTCTGCAATCATCTGCTCGACTGTGAACTTCCAGCAGCTAATTCAAGTAAGGAGAAATTATGTTTCTGGTATTTACTCTCCTGCTGCAGCCTGCCTCTGTGTAGTTCTGCAGGTAAGAGGCAATTATGGACAGGTGAGGAAGGAGTGGGATTTCAGTCGTGGGTGATGGGGGGTCAAGCAAGATGGCAGGGAAGGGACAGGCACCGAGAGCAGACAAAAGAGGAAGGAGTTGGACTGGGGCTTTTCTTGGGGACACTGGGCAGGAGGTTGGGGTCTCTGGGGAAAGACGGTGCTATAAACATCTGTCTGTCATACCCAGGGAAACAAGGCAGACAACAACGGAGGTGAAGAACAGGAGACAAGTGCTGAGCTGGGCACTGGCAGGAGTGTGGTAGAAAGCAGGGACAAGAGCAAGGACAGTGAAGTGGCTGATGGCTGCTGTTTCCCTTTGAGGCTTTCTCTCCACATAAGGTATATGTATCAGGGTGAGTATTTAGGAGAGGCAAGGCTTATTTTATCCTTAATTAGGCTTACTCATACTACACAAGTCTCTGGTCTTATCAAGAAGCTGAGATACACAGTACTATTCAGTATATTCAATCCATTGGGACTGCCATTTTTCTACAGCAGTTTGTACAGGTCAGAGCCTTTTTATGCCACCCAATGTCCTTAAAAATTATCATCACATTGAATTAAGGGACAGGTGTTTCTGCCGTTCCTCTGATAAAGTGGTTTAAATCAGGTAAAAAAAAGGAGAGGCCCTTGAAACAACAGGAGTCACGTATGACAAATGAAAAAGGAACAAATCACAGGTCCCAATGCTACCTGTCTCAGAACTCTGGTGGAAATGATGGAGCTTATAACAAAATCACACTGTTAATAAAATTGGTTATGAGTCTAGAGTGCTGTGTATCTATGAGTCAACATCTGAAAACAAAGGGAGCGTGTTAGAGGGTATCTTTAAAATGAAATTACAGTTCTGCCCATGTCAAGGCATCTCCGTGAGGACTGCCTGGATTCTGCAACCGGTTCCTCCTAAGAATTATTGCTTTTACTTGGAAAGAAGGGCAAGATGGTATTTGTAAAATACGCCTTGAGAAAGCTGCAGTCCTCTGGTTCAGTAGCCACGTTCCTCTACAGCTGCAATGCCGGATTTAAACAGAAGAGGGCAGTCACTACCAAGCAGCTGAGTTTGCTGAGGGCTCGCCGTTTCTAGAGCGAAGGCTTTTCAAAACGGCAATTTAAAAAAAAGAAAGAAAGAAAAAAAGATTAATAAAGGTTCATAATCCAAAAATAAATCTTCTCTAGACATCAAGTACCAAGAGGAGTATAAATAATTACAAATTAAAACCTGTCCAGTAAATGAATGTTTGAGGTGCCCTTAAGCAGCAGTATCCCAAATGCTGACAGAACCCCTGAAAAATCAGGAGAGCTTGAACAGCATTCTAATCTTTTCGATAGCCTGACTTCTAAAACTCCTGTGAGCTGTTAAAGAGACAACAACGGGGAGAGCTGGACTGGAAGCTGAACTGAGACTGATGAAACCTGGGTACTGTTCCCGACTGCCTTTGTGAGCTTGGGTAAGCTATCTGGTGTGTCTGTGCCTCAGTTTCTTCTCTTGAAAATGGGGTTAAATGTTAACAAAAGCCATAAGCATGAAAATCACTACAGGGTTGCACTTTATACTGCAGGACACTGATACTAGGTTAAGATCACCAATATCAAAGCTAGCCAGTCGGTATGAGTGATGCTATTCACAGATATTTTAATATTTTTTTTCTTGCTCAGAGAAGACTGGATTTTTTTCACTGTATGCCAGGCTTTCTCATGCTGTTCAGCTGACACTCTCATAGTGCTTGGGTGAAGAGACACCTTCTTTAGGAATTTTTAAAATAAATTATATAAAGTGTGTTGCTAGACATCAGATGAAAGCATAAGCACCTCGGTTAGCAGGAAGCACCCTCTGCAACCTCCCTGCGCAGCTCAGAAAGCTGTTATTTCCATTCCCAGTTTTTACTTTCTCCCCAGCCATAGCTGTGTACTATCAGTAGGCTTAGTCTGCTGTCCCTCGCACGAAGGGAGCTAACGCGTTGACCTTGGCGACAGGAGCTCTGGTATTCACTGGCAATACAAAGGGTATCATTTACAAGATACTGGGTATGCCCACAGTGCCATGTGCTGGTGGGATGTGCTAGGAATATGCAAACACAGACACACGCTGTCAAGCCAAAGTGCTTTGGTCTGCAAATTTTCATGTGGACGTAGCCAAATAACCTGACCACTATCTGAGACAGCTGAGAAGTCCTGGGATATCAAGTTCCCAAACCTGTCTTTTTGAAGTTAGGCACACAGATTGTTCCAATTTCCAGGCACTTTGTAATCCCTAGATAAACAAAGGGTGGTAGAAAGCAGGCAACTCCTTTATAAATCTTTCTGCGCTTGCACCTTTCTAAAACTGCTGTAGAGTTTGCTGGCAGATAGATGGCTCTGCATCAGGTTTATCTGTCTGATGTGTAAGTCAAAGCCAGCTGCGGGATCACCATCTGCAACCTTCAGAGCTCAGCAAGATCCTCAAGGCTGCAACTTCTCCCTGCTATCTCTGCTAACATGACAGGACTACTCAGACAGCAGAAGAATAATGATGCTCTGGGTATGCACTATTCCAGACAATTTCAAATGAGCACTGTGCTTAAAAAACCACATCTTATTATTTAAACTTTCTATAAACAAAGCAACATGGCTTGCCTTTTCCTTGTGATGATGCAGGGCATACAGAACGGCTAAATATGCAACTGCTGTTTAATTCAAGACCCAGACAGTGCCATTAAACATATTTTGTTGTGGAGCAAAATTACTTCAATAGCAAATTGCATTTGTCTCTCATGAAAATGCAACTTACAGTATTATTATGGATGTTGCTTCCTTTTGTTGTTGTTGTAGGTGTTAGTCTAGCTATATAATTAAGGGTCTGTCAGTATTTTCATTAAAATCTTTCCATTTTTCAGGATAAGTCAGCCTTAAAAAGCTTAATGGGTGAGCCTCCTCCTCATGAGCCAAGTAGCACTGTAACATGCATAGCTACCTGAAAACGGGAAAAGGAGATGGTGTTTCTAGGTTCTCAGAATCATCAGGACACCACCAATCCACGTACAGACAGAATGTGTATAGAGACCAAAGTCTATATTCTCCTACATATATGACATTAATGAACATTTTTCCAGATGAGTAACTGCTAAATTGGTAAATCTGTATTAACATACAAACAGATTGCTGCAAATGTAAGCAATGATTTCAGTAGTTGTAACAGATTGCTGCTATTTAAGTGGTAGCTTCAGTAATCTCCCTGTTTATGCGGTAATAATGACTTCAGAGTTTATCAAAATAACATGCTTTTGTTGCCAGCTTTCCTAGGTGCATTTTTGCACTGTGAGCAGATCTCCACACACAGCCGCCTCTCCCTCCCCTCTCACAAGCTGAAGCTTCAGGCCCCCGCCGCAAGGCGGGCCCCTGGGCAGCCCCTCAGGAGCCGGGAGCACCCGCCGGGTTCACCGCCCGCCCCACCTACGCCCCCGCGCCCGGCGCGGCACCGGGCCCCGCACTCGCACGCAGGCAAACATGGCGCCCGCTCGGGCGGGGCCGCCGCGCGCCGGCCGCGTCCCCATGGCAACGGCGCCTTAAGGCGGGAGGGCGGGCTGGTGGCGGGTGCCGCCATGGCTCACGGGAGCCCTGTGGTGAGGGGGAGCGGCGGGGCTGGACCGCGTCCCCGGCCCCATCCTCACCCCACCACCCCCCCGCGCCGGCGAGACGCAGGGAGGGGAGGGACGGGATGGAATGGATGTGCCCGGGCCGGGTCTCGTCGCCATCGCCTCAGGCGGTGCCGCCCCGTGGGGGCCGGGGAGGAGCGGCCGCTGGCCGTTCCCTGCAGCGGGCAGCACAGGGGTTGCTTTAAAGCCACTATTTTTGGCGGGTTTGTTAAGCAAAAGCCCCTTGTGGGTAACAGGATTGCGACAGGGCCTGGCGTGAGCCCCTGGGGAGCTCCGGAGGGCAGGGAGGCTGTGTGGGCCTGGCGGTGGGGCAGTGTGGCGGCCCCGGGCCGCCCTGCTGCCGGGCCCGGCCTGACCTGCCCCCTCAGGCCGCCAGGGGAGCGCGGGGAGGCCTCGGGCTGCGCTTTGGGCCTTGTGGTACCCTGGAATGGGGCATTGCTGACCCCCTCCCCGCTGCCTACCCTGGACTGGGGCATTGCTGACCCCCTCCCCACTGCCTGCAAAGGAAAAAAAAAATTCCGATGGGATAGTCTGGTTCATGGCAAAGGGGCCTGTGTGTTAAAGGGATAAAACTGGAGTGTGGGCGTCTCAGAACTGTAACCATTCCCCTCTAATTTGGGAGCGTGTAGTGGGATTTTACAGTTGCTGTGTACAGTTTTTATATAGGATAATAAATATTTGTGCTTCTTGTAGCTTGGCAATCCTGGGGAGGGGAATAGGCCTGTTGAAAGATTTAAATTCAGTTTCTCTTCTGGATTAACAATGAAGGCAAAGCATTTGACATATGGGCTAGTCAACATCCTTTAGTGTCATGGTACAAGAGTCAATTTTTTTTTTCCTTGTCTTCTTAGTGTTCTGAAGTGTGGTAGGGCAATTCTTGGAGATCTCAAACCTCCTGTGAGAAATCATAAATGAGTGTGGTTATTTCAAAGTAGTGCTATGTTGTGCTGATAGCTTTTTGCAAAAAATGTAACTTGTTACTTCTTAATAACTTCTAGGCTTTTTTATATTGTCTGCAGTTTACAACAGCTTTAGAGCAGTAAAACATTAATTTGATGTTGAGTTAGAAAAAACGTAAATTACTATCCTGGAATCTTAACTTTTATGGTTTCCTAAAAATCTCAGCTTCATCTTTCACCTTGTGTAGGCTATTCTGGTGGTAATGATAGTCAAGATTAATTGACTTTAAATTGCTAAAATCTTACTATCTTACATTTGCATCAGAGTGAATGTATCTTGAAGCTCGTATGTCTGTTGTCCAGGTCTGACTGGAGGATTAGGATTTAATCATGAATATGGGCAGAAGAAGGAATAAAGTGTTGTGTTGGAGTCCTGTTATAAGATGAATGATATGTGTTGGTACCTGTAGTGTTAAATTTCCATGGCTAAACTACTCTACAACATCAGATGATTATCACAAAGAAAAAATTAAATCTGTTACTTACAGAGGTTACTTGCAGGTTACTTACATTATGCTTCTGATAGAATTGGCACCCTCTCATTTTTAGTAGCTTGTATTGTTGGTTGGCCTTTAAGTTAGGGGCAATGACGCTAGAATGATACTAAGTGGTTTTAAACTGATGTTTTAGACATACTTGTTTGAAAATGCAGCACAGCAGTTGTTTTTGTAATATATCTAGGATTTTCTTAAGCATTTCTGTAGTCTGCAGAAACCAATAATTCCAGGCTTGAATTCTGTATTTTTCCAGGGATGTCAGACTTAAAAGAATGAGTGGACTTGCAAGTCTTTGCACTTGACAGAGTATTCAGTTTATTACACTGATCTGTGCATGCTGTTCATCTTGTAACAGTAGTTTATGCAGTGAGGTTAGGCTTTGTGCTGTCATTTCAAATGACTTAATCTTCATCCTGACTTTGAAAATTTTTTATTTTTTTAATGTAGCATAAATTATACAAGTCCGTTATTGAAGATGTGATTGAAGGTGTGCGGGAACTCTTTGCAGAAGAGGGTTTAGAGGAGCAGGTTCTGAAAGACTTGAAGCAGGTTTGTTGGGTTCCCCTGCATCAATAGAAGTTGTATTATATTTTTTTTTCCTTTGACACAATGTACCTGTCTGTTTCTTTGCCCTCCCAAACAAGCAAACTTTTGCCCTAACTTATAGTTTCAAATATCCTGTAAATGATGTGTTGGGCTGCTGGAAGCTGAAATTCGGTAGTGATTGTTATCATGTTTATTGGATAGAATCAGTCAATTTACTCTTGCAAAAACTAGGGATACCTGATTTTCATTTTAGATGTGGCTTGTTTTTTAAAGCTGATATTGTTGACCTTAATAATAATCTTTCTGCAGCTTTGGGAAATAAAGGTGATGCAGTCTAAAGCAACAGAAGGCTTCTTCAGACATAGCCATCGTTCTGCGCAGTTTGCCCTGCAACTACCGCACAGTTTTCACCATGTTCTGCAGGCTTCAGCAGGTTAGATGTTGAACACAACAGATGCAATTTAAGAATAGCTCAGTGATTCAGGAATCTTCTTGGAAGACTTGAAGGTGCTGCAGTAATCTTGGTTTGTGATGCTTATGTATATATCTAGCCTGATGGGGAACAGTAATTATTTGAAAACAAAATTTGACCAATAAAGGACGAAATAAACTTTGATAAATTAATGCAATTATGTGCATGTGCTCTTGATCTGCTGCTTAATTCCAGTAGCAAAACATGAAGACAATTTTAGTCTTCTTGTCTGCAGTCCAGAAGCGTAGCGCTTCAGCTGCAAATTTACCAGTAAGGTTAAGCTTTCACTTCCCCTTTTAATGTGTGGCATGATGTGTGCAGAGGTTATATGGCGTGGTTGTGCCATGCAGCTCTGCTGTCGTGTTGGAGTTTAATCTGGTTCTGCATTTGTTAAAATGTAATCCCTTTCTTAAACTGAAGAGTAGGAGGGTAGTCTTTCAGTTGGTTCTATTAAAAGCAGTATTCCTGTTGCAGAGAAGTACTTGACTTTCACACAGCCTCTGACATCACAACCTATTCTGCTCAGTTAAGTCCAGCTGACCGTTGTGGTAATGTTATGGTAGAGTGTAATGCTTAGCTGAGACTTCTCCCACTATGAGAGGCCATTAGGACTTTTCCCCATAAAGGACAAAAAAACATACGAGATGATGTAATGAAAATCTGCATCATAGTACACTTCAGGGTTGGGTAGGCACTCTTCAGTCTGTGAGGTTTTTTTGTGTTTGGTTTTTTTTGTTTGTTTGCTTGTTTGTTTTTGTTTTTCCAAAACAAAAGTTGAGTGGACTGATTTTGGAGACAGGTTCTTATTTATTCCGTGTGATTACAGGGAATATACTTTTGTGTTTGTTTGCTGTTAGAAGCTTTATATTTAATGAGCTTTACCTTGCTCCCAAAGTTTTGGAAGGGCAATACTAAGCCAAAACAATCTGGTGAAACCAGTGAATTTTTTCTTTTCCTTAAATGGGATTTGAATTGTCCTATATGCTAGAGATTTTCAAAGTAATTGGGCTACCTAAATGGTTTGCTTCTTGAAGCCTGGGGAAGTTTTCCCTTTGCTTATCTTCTCCCATTCCAGTCAGTATTGAGTGCTTTTGAAAATCCCACCGTACTGTTCCTAGTATTAGCACCACCGGATTTGCTCTGGTGCAGAAAAATACTTGCACATTTTCGGCATGTTGACACGATAATATGTTTTACATACATGTTCTTGGTCATGTTAAAATGGTAGCATTGCACATCTGTCCTTCTAGCTGATGTAATAAATAGAAATAGCATGCTTAATTTTTACAGTGCAACTTAAACATATCAAACAGTTAAACAGTAATATTTGTAGAACAAAAAAACCCCCAGAAATCACTAAGACCAGCTTCTAGCAAAATTAAGTTTGGGGTATAACCTCTTCCCCCTGAGTACAGCATAAGCTTCAAGCAGCATAAAAGGAAGTGTATTTAAGAGCCTTATCTGGATGTGCTCACTTGATCTCATGAGTATGAACTGAAGTTAGATTGCTTTAGTTTCAGTTGTGCTTGCTGTAAATAACTGAAAGATCAACTGTGTCCAAGAAATTAATGTTTTTGTGAGGTGCTGGTTTGTTGTTTTTTTTTTTTCCCCTCCTGTATAGCTTCTCTAGTCATCCCAGCTGGCAGAGGTTTCCAGCAGTTCACAGCAGCAGACCTGGTATGTAACTATAGTGACATTTTATTTAAATTTTGAGTATTCTGAATTCTAAATGATTGTTTGTCAGTTGTTAATAGGCTTGAGGGGAGGCAAGTATGAAATATTTTCCATGTGTAGATGCTTTAGGACAGCATTTCTCATGACAGTTTCATCTGTCCAATATGGCATAGTAGGCAAGGGAGCAGGAGTCCTGCTGAGGGAGAATCAACAGATGAAGAAACAGTGCTGTTATTTCTAGCCCTTTTTTATTTTTATTGAAAACAATAAAAAAATTAAGAGTTTGTAGAGGGAGAGCTGTAACTCTGCTGCTTATGTATGAGCAGTGAAAAAGGATGAGGATCTGCCAGTTGGTTTTGCAAGCAATGCATCCGGAAGTGTGTTGGAAGCCATGGCTGCATGTATTTAGCCAATAGATGTATAGTGGAAATGCACATCTACAGATATATTTTTTTTTTTTAATTTTTTTTCTTACTGAGTTTTAAAATAAAGCACCGCTGGGAAATGCTAGCGTTACTGAAGCTGGGAGCAGCATTATGTGCAAGGCATAGAAATCATCCAGAAGAAAATGAGAGGCTTATAGAGTTGACAGGTTCTGAACTCTGGGCATGGCAAGATTTGTTTGGGGAGGAGCTATTAATTGTCAGTGCTTGAAGTTATTGAGTGCCTCCTGAGCTTCAAGCTAACTAGTTTCCCAAGCTGAAATACGATATTGGGAAGGTGTTTGTGTAACATCCAAGTTACCTGATCTAAAAACTAAATTTCCCCAGAACAGCTAGTTTGAAAGGGAGCCGTATATCCAACTGTTTGGTTTCCAGGAGAAAAAGAGAACGCAAAGTGACTTCGTAGGCCTAGCCAAGGAGTCTATGCAGTGTGGAGTATGCATAAGCTCAGGTAAAAGTGGTTCTGAGTGGAAAAACAACTTTCTGGATGGTGTGTACTTTGAGGGCATACAGGAAAGTGTTCTGTTAACAAAAAGGGAATGTGATAACTGGAAAATAGGAAACCTTAGGGCAAGTCATTATCCTGTCAATACAGAATACTCTTTATCTTTCTAAATCTGAAAAGTCTGAAGCAACTCTTCAGTAAAGATGATCACAAGAAGCCCTCATTGGTGTTTCATCTGAAGATGTTATGTGTGACATTTAGGGCCCTAGGAGATAAAGTATGCACTACTTCTTAATAAAGCTCTTGTTTATCTAGAGTGCTTCACAAGTGGGTGCAACTCTTACTCTCCCTTCGGGCATTGCTTATCCTATACATGTACCAGCGGGAGTGACGCTACAGACAGCATCTGGTAAGATTAAAGAGGGGATGTAAAATGTTACAGTGCATTGACTGGATGTGGATATTGAAAGATGGTCCCAAGTACAGCAGATAAAACAAATGCGAAGTTAAAAGTGTAGGTGTGTCAAGCCAGTTGCCCTCTTCTTTTGTAGTTTGTGTTTGTAATCGTTGCATGGGAGAAGTAATTACATTGATTAGTTAATGTGTCAGTTGTGTACACTTGCAAGATCAGTTAAGGTGGGCTGCCAGGTGATGCCATTTTTTTGTTTTACAACTGCTTACAAATGTGTTACCTGTGTCTGGACTGACAAAGGATTTCCTCCTCTTATATAAAGGACAATCTTCATGTTTTGAAAAGGTAAAGACAGTCTGGTACTTCAGAATCAAGTTGATTTTTTTTTTTTTTTTTTTAATTCAAATAAAATACAACCATCCATTAACCTTTTTGCTCACACTCTTTTGCTGATAAAACTGCCTGTACAAAAATGTGCTTGTACTGCTTAGGATGTGGTAACTGGAAGGTTTATTTCAGTCACAGACTGACTCCTCAAACAGCTGTTCTTTGAGAACTAGTGTCACTAGATATCTATTTCAGATATAATTCCTAAGGTTTTGAGACATATAGGCTTGTGTCAGTGACTGTGGGTGTGTAAGAATGTGCTTGGGGAAAAGAATAATTAAATGAAATTGGCAACTTGGCTTTAGCAGCTTAACTCTAGCACTAATAATAACTTTAAGGATTCAGTATTTGGAATGGTTTTTGTACAAAGAAAGGCTAAATAAACTAGGAATTTTTAATTTTTTTTTTTAACTAAACTAGGCAGCTCTTTTTAGAAGGAGGGGATACCTAAAGGTCCTTAAGAGTGAACTGTCCCTGTAGACGTGGAATAGTTTACTGTTTCATCTTGTATTCCTTAGTTTCTGAAATTACATGGAAGTAAATTCAAAACAGGATTTTGTTTTTTAAATCCAGTATGTAATTTACTGAACTAACTGCTACAGGGTACTTGGGGGACAAAACCAGAAAGGGATATTAGACATGATGGTCTGGATGAGAGCTCTGACTCAAAAAGCCTCTGAACACTTAAGTTTCAAAGGCTGAAGTTGTGCTTGGGTGAAGTATTTCTTTGTGAACATCTTGTTTCTCATAGTTTACCTGGGTGTTTGCTGTTGGTTATTGGTGGTAACAGGACAGTGGCCTGGATGAACCTGTAGTTTAACCTGCTGAAGCAGAATTTAACTCTTGTCTTTGCAGGGCAATTGTATAAGGTAAATCTGCCTGTTGTGGTTACACAGGCTGCAGGAGATGCAAGTGTTCTACACCATCCTGTTCAGCAGGTGTTGCAGCCCCCTGGGCAACCTTCAGTTCTGCAAGCCAACATTGCCAGTGTTGCTCAGGTGAATGCATCCTCTGCCCAGGCAGATGCTGAGACTTTGCAACCCCAGGAGACTGCTATCCAACAGACCATGGTATTTCAACCAAATGCCATGGAGAAAAACCACCTGGAGAACTCTGCCAGCACTACATTGGTCCAGCAGCCTTCTGTGAATCAGCAGCAACTTGTAACTAATGCAGTGCTGAATCAAAGTGCAGACTCAACAGAAAAATCCCAGTATGGCAGTCTTCACACAGCTGTGTTTATGCCAGAATCATCTGAAGGTTTTTTTCCCACTGAATCCTTGGCAAACACCTCAAGCAGTGTTCTGCTGGATGTGGAGGGGCAGTTAGACATTGAGTCTCAGGAGCTGGTGCAACAGCCGGTGTCTGATGATATCATTGACCTGATTATCACAGGCAAAAGTTTGGACGATAGTGCTGTTCTGAAAGACCATGACGTCATTGCTTCCTCTGACAAGGTAAGGCCTTTTATTTCTCAGCTGGTGAAAATACGTTGGAGATGGTTGGTAGAAGTATCGTAGGAGATGTGATCAAACACACCTGTAAGTAGCACCTCTAAATTATAATAATAAAAACTAACACCATTTTGAAGTTCATTCTTGAGCTTCTTTTGAATAGCAGTAGCTGATTACTTATTTTTACATGAAGAATTTGTCACAAGTATTGCTGAAATACTGGCATTGAGGAGGATGTCAATCTAAAAAATGCTGCAAGTATAATGGGTAGATATAATATGTTCTTAGACTTATTAACTATTTTGAGGGATAGTTTTTTTTTGTGACTGATCAGATGGAAATGACCCTTTGAGAACTTTGTGTCATTCTGACACTGAATCTGCGTTTGGATACTGGCCAGTTGTGGGCAAATTTCTCTTGCAGTGTCAGCTGGGATTAGTTTAAATTTGTAATGTTAAATGTGTGAAGAGCATTTAACTTTCATTGAGAATGCATGTTGAGTATGAAGAGTGGCATTTGATAAGTGAAAATCTGCTGGAAGGAAATGCATTTCCTTGGGAAAAAGTCCTGAACAAACTAGAATTTAGCTAGAGCTGTGTGGAAAACTTGAATGATTTTAATTAACAGGCCACTTTCCTGACCTCATCTACTTTTTGTTCTAGAAATTATTTACAGATGTTTTAAGTTCAGGCTGGTTTGCTGACTTTGAGTTGTAGTGCTTATATGTGATTGAGGCAAATTTATTAAATGCAAATTTAATGACAGTAATGACAAATGACTGTAAATAGAAAGCATGTTATGGTGCTTGTCTGAACTTTGATGGCAGGGTGATGATAACTGTAGTAAGAATAGAAGGTCAAAACAAAGTGTTATTTTCTTGAACTAGAAAGTGTATGTGGATGTGAATTAGATGCTACAGTAAAGATTTAATGAGAAACTAAAGATGGCTGAAAGCTTAAAGGACTTTTATGCTCCTGTGAATGCTCTGTTTAGGAATTCTAGCACTTTTATGAACAGTAACTTGAGGTACTGAAATATTTACTGTCTCAGCTTTTTATATCTTATTTAAACAAAGCACTTTGAGTTGAGGGAGAGAATGAGATCATCTTGATTTTTATTTCAAAAAGGAAAAAGGCTATTTTTGGGGATGGGTGAGTAGCTAGTTTCCTTTTTTTAATTTTTTTCCCCTTGTTTTGTTTTTGGAGCTGTATTTGCAATAGGAATTCTAAAGGCCTGGTTGGTCATTGTTGTCTTAAAAAAGTTGTTTGATTACGATAGTGTTTAAAGAAAGGTCTAAGAAAATGTCTTGTTATATTGTTGAGGAATATGTGGCATAGAATCCATTTAAGATTAGGTATAAGGACAACGTTTGCAAATGTACTCAGAGTTTCCAAGTAGGCCAGGACTTGAAATTCTCATTTTAGTGCCCCAATCGTGTTGTTTTATTAAACAAAAATATCAGGCTTTGTACTGAACAGTGAAAGCTGTATGGCGTTAATTCACAAGCTGTCTCTGGTCTCTTTTATTCCTGTCAGATGGAACCTACTGAGCAGATGGAATCTAATTTACGATCAGAGAAGGATATCTGCAGTGACATTGGAGGCATAATTCAGCTAGATGGTACTGGTGATGTTTCTCCCAAGGAAGAAATACCATATACAAAAGATAGGGAAGAGAATGAATTCATTGGCATTATTGAATCAGAGGATCTAAAAGCTCTGGATGATGAGGAAGATGATGATGAGGAGTATGACAGTGTTTCAAACACAGAGTCTAGCAGCAGTGGTGGTGATAATGAAGAGGCCCAAACAGATATCGTTGAGGAGGTAATTTACTTTTAAGCTTTTTGAAGCACATTACAATAGTATATCTGTCTTTACTGTTGGAATTGTTGCATCCAGAACAATTCCTGGTTAAGTTTAATGCAGAGAATGTATAGTTCAGTTGCGTACCTCTTGAGACATGTGGGTACTGCTCAGAAGTCACTTGAGAGCTCATTTTGAGAAGCATGGACAAATGAAAGAGATGTTGAGAAGTCATTTTTATTGGATTAATTAAAAGACTTAATTAAAGTTATAGGGTAGAACCTTGGCCTCAGTGGAATAAAGTACCGCTTTTTATTTAAGTAAGATTGGGATACAAATCTATGTTTCTTCGCCTTCTGAAGGACACGGGATTAGACAGAGAAGGGAACAATGTGATACAAGTACATGTTTGCTAGGAAAAGGCTTTTCTTAAAGATGCAATTTTGTATCCTAGAAATTCACAAGAGAATCAACTTGTGGCATCTGGGCTTCAAATAAATACCAGTTGATTAGTGTTCTATTTACATGGGTCAGCTTTGCCAGTTAGCAGGCTTGCTTTTTGACCCGTGTTTTTGCTCAGGGTGGTGTTGTCACTGAGAATGTATGCATGTAAAGCTGCTTATAAATGAGCTTTTTGCAACATGGTCTTAATAGCCTCTGGGTCGTGATTTTTGCAATGCTAACCTTTTATTGTTCTTGTTATGTTTAATGTCAAGTATATTCAATGCTATTCTGAAAGAATGTATAAAATAAAATTTTAATCTCTAGGACCCTTTAAATTCTGGTGATGATGTCAGTGAACAGGACATTCCAGACTTGTTTGACACTGACAATGTGATAGTTTGTCAGTATGACAAGGTACAGTATATAGTTTTATCTTTGTTTCTTAATCATTCTAAGTAATATCTTCAGCAAATCCATGTCTGGTTTACTACCAGCGCCTTTTAAAGAAAATCTAATGCTGTAATAATTGTGTTTAAATTACATCTTCAGCTGACAATAGTCTGAAGACTTACCTGCTGCTTTCTGAAATGAGGATAATCAACGGTTTTTTAATGACCTATTAAAGGTAAAGAAAAGGGGTCCAAATCTTGGCAAATTAAGATCTGGAAAGCTGCATAAGCTTAACTTTCAACTTTTTAATAATTACTTTTAAGTAATTTCAACAGCTCCATGTATGTATGTATGTATGCATGTATGTGTTTTCAGCCATGAATTAAGACTTTTGAAATGGGTAACAGAAAGAGGAGTGTGTGTACTTTATTCTTCACTTTTTGTCTTTTGAGGTGCTTACTGAGAGGTTTTCTTGTCAGAATTCTGTCCTGTCTGAAAAACAAAAGTTGTTAAGGGGCGTTTTGTTCTCCTCCATTTTAATGTTTAAAATTCAACCTTGTTTTGAACTCTTGAAGATCAAAGTACTTCTAGCCCTGGTATAGTTTTGGATGGGTATATGCCAGTAGTTTAAAAGTTGACAAAACAAACTGCATATTTCATTTTGAAACAAATCTAGAAAAATATCTCTATAGTTTGCCTAAGAATGTGCCTTGGCTTTCCTTCTTTCAAAAGTGACTAGTGATGATTTTTTTTTTTTTTAATGCATGTTCAACTAGGCCTGCCTTTAATGGTGTCTGTGTTTTAGGAAACAGTGAAGTGCTAAGAAAATTGTCTTTACTAAAGCCTAACAGATGGGTTTTTCTGAAAGTAGTTATTTTGGAAAATGTAGTTATAGGGGTGTGTGTAGAAAATGCATCTGAAATTAAGCCATAGTGTCTGTATTGTATTGAAAATGTACACAAAGTTTTGAAGCTTTGTAACTCAGTTTGTTACAGATGCTATGGGTAGTGGATATTGTTATCTACAGCAAGTTTTGTCTGTAATAAGCAGAAAAATTGGTTGGAAATTTAAAAAACTAATAGAAAGTTCAGGATGTCTTCAAGGAAATTTAAAATCGGATGTTGCTAGAAATAAACAGTTACAGAAGTTGGAGGAAGATGTTGGTGACTTCCCCTTTCCTATACAGATTTAGTAAAACACATAGGCCTTGTAGAAAGTAGATGGAAAGAGTTACCTATTAAATTACTTTGTTATCTATAAAAGAATGCTGTCAGCAAAATTACTGTCTTGTTTCTTTTTTTTCCCTCCTTTTTCTTTCTGGACTTGAAAATAGACTGAGGCTTAAAATCAAAGGAATTTTCTAGGGATACTTAAAATTCCTTCTTTTAGTATTAAACAGAAACTTTCTGTGGTATAGATAGTTTTGTAGGCCTTTAAAAAGAAACAGAATATGCACATTCTCTTACTGTTTTATATGGTGTTATTTGCATTTTAAAGCAAAGTTTTCCTGCTCTTAGCCTTATCCTAATGTCTCTGCACACAATGTTGCTTTGCACTGTGCGCAGGAGAAGAAACACTGCGTTTCAGTTAAGCCATACCAGTTTGCAGGGTGCAGTATGTTTTGGGACTGGTACACTTGTGAAATTGCTCTGTTATAGTCTTGTTTTCCTGCTGGTGTTGAGATGACACACAGCTACTTGTTTTTTATGTTTTTGTTTTTGTTTTGTTTGGGTTTTTTTTGAGAGGGGTGCATGTGCTAAAGTTCAGGAGGTTGTTCCCTTGAGAGAGCAGGGAGTTCATTATAAACAACTGAAGTCTACTGCCTCTGAATATTTGTGGTGTGCTCAGTGGCAGTGTTTCACATGTTTTGGGCTACTGGGGTTTTAAAATAAAAAAAAAGGCTTGTAAACAAGTTGCTCTTAAAAAAGACTTTTTTTAATGGCTGTCTAATATGTATTATATTGGGGGGGGAATTGATTTTTTTTTTTTTTTTTTCATCAGATACATCGAAGTAAGAACAAATGGAAGTTCTATTTAAAAGATGGAGTGATGTCCTTTGAGGGTAGAGACCATGTTTTTGCAAAAGCTATTGGAGATGCAGAGTGGTGAAACCTTACTGAAGTATGTACTTTAACTGTGGCGTTATTCCCTTATGAACCTCCTGTGAAACTACTAGACTTTCTATTGTTTTGCCATTAAACAAAACAAGAAAGCTGTGATAAAAATATGCTAAATCAGTGTTGTTAATACATGCAGACTAAAACAGTGTTGTTAGCTACTTAGCTGTCTTGGCTGTTCTCTGATTATTTCGTTATGTTTCCAGTTACTTTGTAATAGGAGTGAATAGCTTTAAAGACTGAAATGTTGAATCTGTAGTAATTCAAGAAAAAAAAGTGACTATGTTTAAGTAAATTTCAGTTCTGTTGGTTCTTTGAAATAAGAAACAGTTGTTGGTGATACTATGTCAAAGGCTGCTGAGTATAAAAAAAGAAAAAAAAAAGCAACACCTATGCAAATCTGAAACCTGTGGTTGTCTCAGGTGTGTACTTTGTTCCCTTTCCTTCCACCCTTTTTGTTGATGCTTTGTGGTTTTTTGACTTCAGCTTAAAGGCAGGCACTTTAGATGTAAGTCAGGAAACGTGGGTGGAAGACCCTTGAGCTCTCAATATGTGAGAATTATTGTTGTTTATTCTATACCCTCTATGTCTGCTGAGATGCTATGAATAGTCTGATTTAACATTAAAATGTGATTTATTTTCACTGGCAATGCAGAGTCATTTAAGTTTGTTTCTGTATATATCCACTACATTCTGGGACTACAGACCAGTAAGCTGTGAATGATACAAATTGTGCATAATAATAAAATGTCATCTCATACACGTTTCTAGCAGAGTTGGTTTTGTGTTCCCTAAATATACTTTGCTTAGCGAAATGTGTGCAAGCCGTGCATGTGACAGTAGCTCACCCTGCCATGAGAACCGCATTCCCAGCAGTCTTCAGAGTTAGCTTTGTGTTTCTTCCTCTAGAAGTAGAGGTCAAAAAGAAGGTCTGGGCCCTCACCCTTCAGAGCTGCAGCTTCCCCCTGGCTAGCTCCTGGTTCTTGGAGGGCAGCATTGGAAACAAAATGGTAAAGCCTCTGCCAGGCTGACTCGGAAAGGGGAGGGGGGTAGGGGGAGGATTCTGCCACAAGGGCAGGGCTACATGCAAGCATATGGCACCCCTTCCTCCTGGCTGCGGCTTTTAGGTCTTTTTAGGTCTGCTGGAAGAAGACATCTTGAAACATTTTGGTTATCTCTATTCTCTGGGAGGACACAGAGGCCTTGAGAAAAGAATGAAAAGGAAGGGGAGAGCTGGAGAGAAGGAATATATGGAAGAAATGGGAGACACACACACACACACACAACCCTAACCCTTGTTCATAATGGTACAAACCCTTGTGCTGATGGTGTAAACAGAGGTGCTTCCTTCAGGAGGTAGGTTTTTAACAACTATTGAGTTTCTTGCATGCTTTTTTGATGTATCAGCTGGTGTCCAGTATCAAAGACAGGACACTGAACTAGGCGGCCTGACCCAAGTGTGGCATTTCTTTTGTCTTTTATAGATACTGCTGCTGGGATGTGAAGAATTGTGTATTCAGAAAAGGTTAAAATACTTGAGTGTAATGGCTGCTTTTCCGTCATTCAGCTGACCTGTAGATGCACTGGTGCTACACTTCAGACCCAGAAATGCACAGGAAATGCAGCTTTTGCCACATGATGGATGGCTTTAGATTTCAGCACTTTCTCACAGGCTCCGAGGTGTTCATGCTCCATAAATGTGTACGTTATGAACTGTGGGACCATCTTCAGCTTGGGCAGTACAGTGATGCTTCAGACAAGACTGGAAGCAGAAGCAGAGTGGCGCAGGAATCCATGGGACGTGACTGTAAGTGCACCATCTGCTCAGCACCATGGGGGCTCTGAATGTTGCTTCTGAGAGCAGGACTTGGTTTTGGTAGTCACTGTAAAATGAAGTGGCTAAAGAGTACCTAATTTTTAGCTCGTTTTAAGGATGGGCAGCTTTTCCCTCTAGCTTTATCTGTTTGTGGTGTTAAAAAGACTGCCTCCACATGAAAGGTGAGGGGTCAGAACTCTGAGTGTCCTTATAATGGCCCATCTCCTGTCTCTCTGTTCCTTTTCAGGCCTCATTTCGGTGCGAATAGGTGCAGAGATGTGTGAGATAAAAGTACTAGAGTAGGAATTCCCCCCCCCCATGTCTTCTACACTTTAGTAAATCATACTTATTACATACTTTCTACCAGTTAGCATTGTCTGTCTTTTTATTCCATTCTTGAAACATTGTTTATGCTTTAGAGTTTTGCAAGTTAATTTTTGACAGCTTGCTGCAACCTCTGTGCAGTTGACATATGATACTGGTTATATAGGCTGCACGTTTGGGACTGGAAGTATTTTTTAACACTGGTCTCTTCCTTCCCAAACTTCTTGCAAGTTTTATGGGTTGGCCACTGGTGGTGTTTTTCATCCTCTTTTGCTTCTTCACAAATCAGGTGCACTGTCAGCAATTAAAATCTGAAAGGACTGTTTGCCATCTTTCCTCCTGAAGCTTTGCAGACAGTAGGCACAGCTGGCTGTTGCTGCTGGTCAAAGCTGACCTGCATCGAAAGGGATGCTGAAGATGGCTTAGCCATGCCATCCAGCACCCCCTGGGTTTTGATGTAGTTGTTTTTTCTAACCCAGCACCTTCTTGGTATGAAGGAACCTGAAGGTGGGCTACACCCAGTGCCTTCCTGAGCTATTAAATACTGAAGCTTTGGGGATTAGAGTAGGGTTTTGCTCTTGCTATCTCAACCCTTCCCATGTTTGAGAAAATGGCTTCTGAATTAATAATCTGCAAATCTTCTGGCTCCTTCCAAACTACATGCAGATACTCCTTGAGAATGCTTGCAGTGGTTTTCCCGGTCCAGAGCTATGGGCTATTTGGACTCCTGCAGCAGGACCGACTTCCGCTGTCTTCTGTCTGCGCATACCAGAATTGCCCTACTTGTTTCCAGTGTTCTTGAATGAACATTAGCAAAGACAGCTTTGAATAAGACACAACTAAATATATCTGAAGGCAGGAATTTTTATACTGGAAAAAAGTGTTTCTCATTAAAATGTAAGCTCAGTTTTACTAATTACTGTAGCCTACGATTTGAGCAGTAATCAGATCAGAGTGCTTTTGATCTGAATGGTTTATATAGGAATGCTTTTGATTGCAGCTGCTTCGTAGTTTAGCAAACACATTGCTGCAGATGTGGTGGGAAGAGATGTGTAATACCAGTTATGGCCATCAAAGATGCTTCAGTAAATGGCTGTCTAAAACTTTACACCGGAAAATGTAAGTTTACCAAAAATAATGAGACAGAATAACGCGTGTAACTTGTATGAGAAGCTTTAGCATGAATCTAAATCTTTAATAGTGTTGCTTTTACTTGTTTGCTTACTTCTGTGTAGAAAAATTCAAAGTACATAAACTGTATCTGTTGTTTGTGGGATTTGTGTGTATGGTGGTGTTTTTTTTAATTGCTAGTTATTTTCTAAATGGTAGATTTCACTCAACTTACAGCAGGTACAATCCCCACAGCTGTCATACGTCTTTGCTGTTACCTAAGCAGCATTGTAAGGCAGGTACTGTCAGTTGTCGCTATTTAGTTTCCTGATACTACTATGTGGTAGGTGGACAGGAAGGGTGTGCTTGCAAGCTCTTGTCCTGTTGACACATAGTGTAAGAAAATCAGTTAGTGGCCACTCAGGACACTGTTTTGCCGTGTCCTAAATTATATGCAGGATTCCTCCATGTGCTGTGCAAAGAAACAAGTCTCAAAAAGCAGTTTTGAGATGGAGAAGCCTTAGGCCAGGTAGATTTATTTTTATTACTTGATTCCTGCCGCTGCCCCGCCCCGTGTCTTTAGCTTTTATTATAGTTAGGTAACCTACAGTAGTCCCACTTGCTTATCTGCTGAGCTCAGGAGCTGGTGTGTGTAAAGTGTACAAAATGCATCATATGGAATTTTTATTCATTGCTAAACCATAGAGCTTTAACAGTCTCCTCTGTTTTCGATCTTGCTTTGTTCCCAATGTGTGCAAACTGCTCGTGAGTACAGCTATGCTGAGATCAGCTTTTATACTGATTGAACTCATGGCATTAAGCTGAAGATAAGAAAGGGTCAGAGATGTTATTTTTAATTAAGACAATTATGTTATTTCTAATTAATACAATTATAAGCTAATGATAAACCAGTCACTGTACAAAGAATCACTTTCATTAATGTGAAGCAAATCTAATTTGCAGTCAGCATTTTAGCAATAAGAGGCGTGCTTTGGAACGCAGAATAGTTTATTGCTGTTGCAGACTTGAAAGCAAAGGACTCATTTGAGAAGCAGCATGTAAAAAGTTTAAAGCGATTGCAATAATAGATTTTTCTTATGTATCACAGTCTGCACTTTTGGTGGCCATCAAGAACTATTAGGCTGTGACTGTTCCGGAGTAAGCACAGATTTTACAACTGCACTGCTCCATGGAGCGCAAGGGAGGCGTGTCTTATACCAGCTGAGGATCTGTCTTCAGATACAGTATTACATACAGAATGTGATCTAAGATGCTAAAATTTTGAGCACGAGCCCAAATAAAACCTGTTTGCTTTACCTTCTGTGAACCATAAACTGCCACATGTAGGTCTCGTGCTACCACATTGGTTTGATGGAACATACGCACTCACATGTTCCTCCCATCAAAGGCAATGTAACCAACCTGTCAAAGATAAGCAACCTAAGAGTAAGCTTGATTTTCAGTCTGCAGCTTTTCCATCTGTTTTGCTCACAGGACTGTGAACTTTCAATAACTAAGTGCCTCGTTTTCAGAAGACCAGGCAGTGCAGAATGCGCCTGGGGCAGGCTTCCACAGGGATCCGGCCTGGCATTCCGGGCAATCTGCAGCTTGTCACCCAGTACAGATTGTTTGGCCTGTATGATGCAGGTAAGTGCTCACACATCTGAATCTCCCGCTTCTAGATCATGTGGTGTTGGCTCATGGTGGCATAAGGTTGATAGCTTATTTGTTGCAGATATGCTGCAACAACAAAGCAACACTCAATTTTTACTTAAAATAGGAACACAGCTGTGAATCTGGATCTCCTTACCATCAGGCAATGCGTAGTGAAAGAAAAGATAGATATTTTTTTTTTAATGGGAAAAGTAACAGGCACTAAAAAGTAACTACTCTGCTTCATCAGCTGGGAATGGAGTTGGACTGTGAGTGCTGAGGAGTCCCCAGTGCATCCTGAATGCTGCTGGCTCTGGTGATGCCAGAGAGTGGACAGATGAAAAGGATGCAAGAGACTGTCCCTGGAGAGAAAACAAGGCAGCGCTTACCTGCCTGGCAGGGAGCAGCTATTCCACTGCCGAGAGGGAGCCTTTACAGCTTACATGACTTGTGTGTGCGCACGTATGATACAAAATACAGTCCTGTGTGCAGCAGGAGGTATCTTACAGCTATTGCAACTCTTGTGATTTCCAGATCGTACATGGTTGTGCGTGGGTTCATTTTTTTAAAAAGTAAATTACCTACCAGCTCAGACTGAGATCTGATGTAAACTGCAAAATTGCTAGTAACAAAGGTTCAAGCAAACTTTTCGCCTTGGTGACATCTTTACAACCTGCTGCTTGAACACTTTTAACTGGGTGTAGGTGGCTATGTAATTGGAATTTTCTGCTGATGAAATGAAGGGAGGCATCTAGTTTAGTGCCCCTTTCTTTAACCCAACAATGCCAGCACAGCTGATAGGAATGGAAAAACAAGGCATGAAAGGTAACAGACAGGCTTTAAATACTCCAGGGGAGCAGATCTGGAGAAAAAGGAGCTAGACTGCAATCACTGTTAACTTCAGTACCTGTTAACTTCAAGAGCACCTTGACTATTCCTGGGCTGCTCTGGTTCCCCCCAAAGAAGAGTTTTGCCTAATAGTCACCTTCCATGCCTACTGTTATGAAAGAAGAAAAGATAAAATAACTGTTCTGATGTTCAAAGTATTATGTTGCATGAGAGTTATTGATTGGCTTTTTTATTTATTGTGAAATGCTCAAGATATTATAAAAGAATCCCTAGTCATTACAATAATGAAAACTGGCCTTGCAAAGTGCCACATCTATTGGTGCTCCAGTTTAATTTTCATTGTAGGGCTTGTCTCATACTGCAGGTACGGCTTCTCTAAGGCTGACAAGAGCAGCAGTGCTTGCGAGGCTTTGCTGGGGGCTGTGGCTCAGCTGCCATTCTTGCAGTTGGAGGTATAAGCAGAGAAATAGTTCACCTTGTAAAGCTCCGCTCGGCTCTTACAGCAACCGAGCTTGCTCATCAGCAGAAAGAAATCCCTTCGAAATGCTTTGGTGAAAATTGCGTAGAGGAATGGGTTTGCGCAGGAGTTGACGGGGTAAAATAAAACCAGCAAGATCTTGGAGTTTGTCACGGTGATAAGGGGTACTTTAAAGGCAGCGGATATGGCAAAAAAGGAGATGGGGGCCATGCAAGTAAAATCAGTGAAGATCAGTACCGCCATTCTCTTGGCGACCTTGGTATCTTTATTGGCAGCTACCAGCTCTGGATTCTGAACAGCTATATAAATCTTAATGTAGCAAGCACAAATGACAATGAAGGCAATGACATTCAGCACTAAGATCAGCAGTATGTAGGCTTGGGAAAGACCCGTTTCAATATCCATGGGCAGGCAAATGCTGACCTTCATGTAACTGCTGACCCCCAGGAGAGGCAGCACTGCTATTAAAATGGAGAATATCCAGCCACCGAGCATGATGGGCACGGCATGCCTCAGTCGTAGCTTTCGATCCAGCTGCATGGCGTAGGTGATCGTGTGCCACCTTTCTATAGTGATCACCGTCAGCGTGTACACGGAGAGCTCGCTTGCAAACACGGTGAAAAAGCCGGCAGTGCTGCAGCCGCTGCCTGTTTGCCAGTCTATGGCATGGTTGTAGTACTGACCGCTCGTCTGGGCATCGACAGAAGCGATGAGCAGCAGGTAAAGCCCCATGCAAAAATCAGCGAAGGAGAGGTTGCACATGAGGAAGCGAGGAACCGTCAGCTTGTAATGGCTCGTTATCAGAACGAGGAGAACAGTGAAATTGCCAGCAATGGCCAGGATGTTTATAAACCAGATCAGGACTCGGAGAAAGCTGTATCCCAGGATGTCTTCACAGGGATTAAATGCATCTGGTTCCGGAGTGCATGTGAGTACTTTAGGATGACAAAAGTCATACTCAAAATTGAAGTCTGCCATTTCGCTGTCATAGAAAATGGCTGAGTAGCTGTATGGAGAGTTTTCTTCACCTGTTGCAAACGGGTACATGCTATTTTCTGCTGACCGCGGTGATGCGTTGTAAGAGTCATCTCTGTAACTAAAAAAAACCAACAAACAAATACCCACCCCCACAAATAAAGTGAACTATTTGTTACATGCTGCTCCCACTCTTTTGCAAAATACAACAGGTAACAGTTGTGTTAAAAACAGTTACTTCTTACGGGTGTTTCTACAGGTTGGTTACATATAATGAAGCCTTGTTAGGATGCTTTTTAATTTGGGGAGCAGCCTTGGAGAGCAGCAGGACCCTAGTTGCATCCATGGGAATGCTTTCTTATGCAACTTACTTACAAGTAAGTACTTTATCTTGATTGCCTTGTAAGCGAGCCATTGTTCTCATGCTGCCAGCAGACTGCAGTTCAAACTGTAGTAACACTCAAATTGATGAATTCTAGGTTTGATGCATATAGGTTTATCGGTTATTTTAGTTTGGCTTCTATAACTGAAGGATTGACTGTGAACCCTTACCTCCCTTAGGAAAGCCACTTAGCGACCAAAGCCCTGAGACTACATATGATTGAAGTGCTGAGGAATTTGATGTTCGCAGTATTATAAAGCAAGGCACAGGAAGTGCACGGTTAACTAGATAATGTTGATGGATAGGAATACATTAAGTTTAGACTGGACCCAATGCCTAATTATAGATGTTTTAGACGTTTAAAATAGACCTCTATAATCTGTAGGTCATCAGTAGTGTGGAGATAAGCCTACAAAAAAAAGTGTTTTAAAAGCAAACATTATTATCCCTTTTCATTCCCTGTCAGAAATATTTCACAGCTACCCAGCCATCCTGACTGTGAGCGTCTGGTGGGCAAACACTGTCTGCACTGGGAGACTGGGAAAGCATCTCTATGGAGGACAACTCTTCAGAGCACCAGTAGCTTTATGGCCACTTAAATACACACTTAACTGTTGACATCTACTGAAGCATGTACATTCAACTATCCTTCTGGAGCAGGGTCTTAACTGGCAAGTGAAGCTGAGCTGCTTTTCAGCTCTTCCTGTTGGGCAAATGACTTCCCAGTGTTGTCATTCTCTTTCTTTACATAAAAAACTGCCCAGTATCTTGCTTTTACTTGCCTGGCTTAAACTGGAAGAGCAGGGAAGATGTTTGACACTATTTATAAATAAAAAATTATTGTGATTTTCTGAGAGGCTATGTACATGACAGCATGTTTACAAGCTGGAATATTTTGGTATTTTTGTGGTTGGTTTTTTTTTTTTTTTTTTTTTCCTAATAAGATCTTAGGACTTTCAGCTGATTTCTGCTGTGGTTCCCAAACTCTGCAACTTGCAGCTGTTCAGCATGCATCATGACCTTCCGTTTGCTTAAATACAATGTCTGCTAAAAGAGTTGCTGGGACTGGGATTTACCAAAGCAAAAAGCTTCAGGAGCCAATAGACTGGACAGACTATTAAATGTGTGGTAGGAGTGCAACATGCTAATCCCCAAAGCAAGGGGATTACTCCAGTGTAGGCACTGGCGATTTGCGTGATGATATTCCTCACTGGGGTGTCACTTCACTTGCCTTTATGATGTGCTCTAATGCTCTGTGTTTACCTCCTTGCCTCACCTTGCTTCTCCCCAAAGCCACCCCCGATAGAGGCAATATATTCTTGATCTAGTTGACTGGTTGCACTTTGCCTTTTTGTAGTCCTGAAGTGCTTCAGTTTTGCAGTTAGGAGTGGAGCAGACAGGACTGTCAAAGTGAGGCCCTCGGAGGAGCTGCAGGCAGGCAGCAAACGAGAAATGGTGACAAGAGAATCAAGGGAGCTGCTGCTTTACAAAAGGCAAAAAAACCCCACAAACTGCAAGTTCAGGAGGCCTCACCACCCAGCAAACAAGATGATGCCCCACAAAGTAATCTTGTTCATATTTCAATGAATCAATCACATTTCAGCTGTACTTAGCTCTCTGGAATTTTGTGACCAGAATCTTGTTTTTTCTAGACTTTACAATGCTCTGACCCCACGTCAGAGACTCTCCCGTTTAGCTGTAGGGGGATGAACAGCAGGAAATACGTAAACTTCTCCATTTAATACTGGTTTGGAGTCAGTGTCATGCAGCATGGCCAATGCAACAGTTTTGATGTCAGCCTCTCTCACTGTCCTGCTGAATGCTGTCACGCAGGACTGTGACGATACAGAAAGGCACGTTTAGAAGAGGTAAACCAATTGCACGGGGTCATTACACTTCTAACTTGGGGGCTTTATTTCAACCATGGCAAACTGCTGACACACAGACTTCTAATTAGCTTTTCTATAGGCAAAAAAATATTAACAGTAGCAGCTCCTCTTTGAATCACACAAACAACTGCAATTATCTCGGAGCATGAAAAGTCTCCATGTAGGCCGTTAACTTTCTTAAATATTTAATCACTGTTTTGAAAGTCTTTCAAGGATTCAGAAGAGAAGCTGGAGTGAGTAAAGCTCATAAGTTTATGGGTTTTTTTCCTTTCCTTTTGAACATCAAAATCACAAGTCTTGGTTTAATGATAGTAAAATTACCACTATGCAGCTTGTAAAGGTGACTGAATCAGCAGCAAAAGACATGCTGTTCTAGAAAAAACACATGAACAGCAGGAGGGGGAGGTCTGTATTTGCTGCTTGCAGCATCTGTATGCAGAGAGGTACTTACAATATTTCGTTAGCTGGTTTCCTCATGCTGCTTTCACACTCTTTGGAGAAGTTGTCAAAAATGGAAAGCAAGGAATTTTGTCTGAAAGAAGGATGAAAAGCAAGTTGAGTTTCAGTCTGGATTTTGGCCAAGTTCCCATTTTCTCTGCAAGTGGTCTTTGCAGGCATGCAGGGTAAGCCAGCGTTGGCCTCCTGGCAGTGTGAACGTTCACGTAGACCTCTGGAAGTGGGGAGGAGAAGACTTCAAATACTGTGACAGCAGGCAGTACCTCAGGGCAGGTAAAAGGATGGTCTTTCAGCTCGGTTATTGTTTATGATGTATTTCTTACAGCGAAGTAACTTGTGCTGGAATTAAAAGGCATGTTTTGCCTTATGAAATAATTGTACTGAAGTGGGGCAGATTCTCCACCAGCGTGAACGGTAGCGGTTATGCTGGCTTTTAGAGGAATGCATGTTAACAAGTGCTGGGAAGCTGGCCTGACACTCTTATTTTAAAAACTGTTTGGGATCTGGAGGTAGACTTTACATGCTGGAAGTAAAGCAATTTGAAAAGCACGAGTTGAAGGATGACGTACTTGGCAAAATCTCTGGTTTTGAGGCTTTGAAAGTATGGGCCAGGCACTCTAATGGTGTGAGTGGAAATGGCTTCGTCTGACCTTGTTGCTGTGACAGCAGAAAGAGCCAGCAAAAACACTAAGCTCTTTTGTGTGCTCTTAAGAGGATCAGACACCTGGAAGCTTATGGAAAGTTTTAACTATAATGAGAGAAATAAGATTCCAATCTAAGCACCTGTGTGATTAGTTATACATAATAGCACGGAAACAAAGTTGTTTGTTCTTGGTAATTTTTTGAAGATAAGGTATAAACAGCTTCCCCCCTGCCACATTCAGGCGAGTGGGAGAAAGTCCAGGGAAGTGAATGCTACCTTCCACCTCCCCTGCACAGCTCGGGGAATGAGCACACAACTGTACCCCAGAAATCTCAAGAATATTTGGTCTGAGGACTCTATTTCCCTAACGTCTGTCATGCTGACTTCAGTGATGCTGCTTGCCTGGTCAGATGTGAGTAAGACCTGGTGACCTTATCTCACCGATGAGAGGGTCCAGTCTATAGGTGCTATGGAATAGAGTATGGGGCAGGGGTAGCAAAAACTGGGTGGAATGACTGTGTAGAATAAAGACAGGACAACAGAAGGGGGTAAAAGGAGACAGAAACAGGCTGCAGCTGCGTGACCATGAGAATGCATAACCACACAAAGGCCCTTCCCTGTGTAACCTGGGAAGGTGAGGTCTCCAGTCTCCGTGGGCTTCTGCTGCCATCACTAGAGGACAAGGAAAACAGCCAGAGGTCTGCCTCTCATTCCTTTGTAGCAGCTGGTCATATAGAAGATAACGTCCTGTTGCTTCTACCTTTTTTCCAGTGGCCAGGGCTGTGCAGACAGGTTAACGCAGCACTGCTCAGAACCCTGCTGATGCCCCAGTTAAAAGGCAGTCTAGTTTCCTGATCTGCAGGGGTTTTTTTCCTCCTAGTCTACCAGTCACTAAATACAAGAAAGTGTCTCACTAAAACAACCCTATTTTTATAGATCACAATCACGTTGCAAAGTCAAGCACCTGAAAATTAATATAATATCAGATACATATAGTTATCTTCATTACAATGAATAATTTTTTTTTTTTTTTGGTCCCAGAATTGCTTCTGCATTTAATACGCTCAGAGACATAATCTGGGACCGAATCAGAGTTCGGTAGCAGTGGAAAGCCTTGACTGTAGAATCTTTGCTCTGTTCTTGCAGAAGGAGGAACCACTTAGGAGAATGAAGGAGTCGGAGAAGCATAGCATCACCCCTGATTTTAAAGGATTGGATTCTACTCCTGCCTTTGCAACGCAGTCCTGATGCGATGGCATGCAAGTGGCACAGGTCAGGCTTCTCACTCAGACAGCTCAGTATGTCTTTTCTGTAGCCTTCACTTGAGACAGATGAGAAGAGGCATCCTCAGAGCTTCAGCTAAATTCATTTGGAGTCGCTTTGGCTGCCTAAAGTGAACTGAAGGTTGATTTCTTTCAAAGAAAAATGCTGAAAAATTAGCTCCAGTTGTCTCTGATTGACTGCCCCAAATTAGCAGACGCAAAGTTCTGCTGTTTCCATTTGTGGGGAGAATAATACTGTCTGTTATCTGAAATGACTGGAACTAAACTGAGTAACCTCTTTCTGGAGGCTTCTGTCGGGTCCTAATTTTGGTGGGTAATTGAAAGCCTGCCTTTTCTACTAGCTCATCCTATCACCTGCATTAAATAAGCTACATAGCTAAAGGTTACAAGGGGGTTTAATTTTTTTTTTTTTTTGGGTTACATGCTATTGATGGAGATCTATCTTCCATATGCCAGTAGGGTTTTTAATTGTTAATGCTAAGAAAAATATAAACTTGAAGCAAACGTAGAATAATGTTCCTGCTAAAAGATACTGAGCACAGGATGGGATCCGTTTCTGTTCTAAAATAAATGGGGAAAACTTTGCTGGCTTTAGCAGAGATCTGTTCTGGCCTTGCTGTGTACACAGCTTCCTTGTAATGGGAGTAAGGACAGTCAAATCTCATGAGCTGAATAAAGCAGAATTGCCATTTTGGAGCTTCTGAAGTACCGCAGTACAATTACATGCTATTCAGACTTACTTTTCTGTCCTTAGATTTCGAAAAGCACAGCAGTGGCTGGGGTACGTTAGAACGGCTCCCAGAAGACTGCTGAATTTATCCAGCGGTGGCAGTCTCTTTAACGAGTAGGATGACGTTGCATTTAAGACTTGAATGGCCTCGAGCCCGTAACTAGGCAGAGACTCCAGCGCTGTTGAAGAAATATCCCTGTGAAACAGAGACAGCATTCTCTTTCCTTTTTGTATGTATAAAAATACCACCAAAGCATGACAGCAGGTAACGGCAACTTGTCCTCTTTTCTTTTCATAGGTATAAAAATACCACCAAAGCATGACAGTAGGTAACTGTTCTTCACCAAGGTCTAAATCTGCAAAGCCCCTTCAGCACCTGATACCCAGCTCAGAAACGTGGTCTGTGAAACTACAGAGCAGCAGAATAAGAGCATCCCCGTAGCCCAGGATCCCCAGTGAGGCAAGGTGCTCATTTAATCCTGGGGAAACCAACCCCCACCACATTCCCTGACCGCTCAGAAAGCCACAATGGAGTGAGGGCCAGCTCTTTAGGCCAGGGCAAGTGGGCAAATGTGACTCTCCAGCCAGCTAACAGGTAGGACACCCTCCTGGCGCTCTGCTTGGTTCTGAAGGACCGTTCTAGGTGTTTTCATTAAATAGTTATTAATTAATAACACGTAAAAGAATCCATTGTTCTTGCCAAGACAAATTTAAGCAGTTCAGCTTAGCGTAACTTCAGAGGGGCTGTTTGTGTGAGGAAAGGCCATCAACATGCCTGAGGATTTTCAGCATCAGGCTGTTAAACCCAGGGGCGGGGGCGAAAGGCTGTGGCTGCGGCAGTGGTATTTGTGATGCCACGTACTGTAAAGTATCAATAAAAGGATTCAAATGGCATGTGCAGCACAGAGTGTTATTTATAGAACTACCCATTGTATTTTATTGCATGGAGTTACAGCCAGTGCAGCCCTCCAGTAAGCACTTGGTTAATAAATCATGAGGATGATAATATTGTGTTTTATTCAGCACAAACTTATAGCATGCAATCAGCTAGTTCACTTTTATAACCGAATTCTAAGATAATATATTGTAAAAACATAACTCATCCTATTGAAAGACAAGTGAGTTTGCGATGTCAAAAAATAAGGCACAGGAACAGGATCAGGAGGATCTGACACAAATAAAGCAAAGGCTGAAATATCTAAGAGGCGGAGGTCAATACCAGCGCTCGAACCAGCTGATATGCATTTCTCACGGTGTGAACTGAGCCTTCCGCCCTGTATTTTCGTGGCATTTGGTTGACCTGTTCTCATTTTACAAGCTAAGGGAGGAGATCAAGTCTCCTTCCAGACCGCAAGCCCGCGTTTGCCGAGGTGACGCAGCCTGCGTGGCACAGCGCCGTTCCTATAAGCCCAGGTGACTGAGCGGTGGGTACTCACAGGACATCGGGCCCCGTGGCCCCTCTCAGGGCATCGTTGTGTATCCGCCTGAGGTTCTTATTGTCCTTCAGGATTCTGTGGAAACAACCATTAACTCTGTATTTTAAAATAATCCTTTTCTGGTTTCTTCTTCCTACCGTATTTCAATCCTTTCTCCCACCTCAGTGGTGGTTGTTACAATACCTCACCTGGGAGCGGTGGTATTTCTCACGCCACCTCTCCTTCTGCTGATGCTGTCAGACCATTATTGTCTATGCTTAATTCTGATAATTTCCAATTTCTCCTGACTTAAACCAGGGACAACCAGTCTGGTTCCTTCGCTGTAGTAGCAGCGCACAAAAACGCAGCAAAAGTTTCACCAGAACAAAGAGGCTTGTCCCAGAGCGTGTGAGAGTGATTTAAAAACTATTGATGTTTCCAGACGTAAAATGTAGGCTCCTCAGTTTGGGCTGTGGTTTCAGGCTTTTACTATTGCTGCTAAGTTTAAGGATTTATGAAATTTGATTAAAAATGATGAGTTTTACTCCTAAAAACTGCAGCGTCCTGAGGGATGCTGTTTCAGGAAAAGCAGTAATTGCTGCAGGATTAACAACTGAGTCATGACACAGAAACGTGCAGTTTTCTAACAGGTATCAGGAAATGCAAGATGGCCAGTGAAGCTGAAGGAATAGCTTTTGGCTATACTTGAACTATTATTTACTAGTTAAAAAAAAAAAAAAAGTACCGAGGAGGGGAAAGATACTCACAATTGATTCAGCTTTGTCCCGTTGAAGGCATGGCTGTGGATATCTTCAAATCCATTTTTATACAATTTGCTGGGGATTAAAAAAAAACGCATAAGGGAAAAAGATTTGGAAAAGACGAGATTACATACTACAGCTTTCAAATCTTAATGCTGCATTAATTTTAATAATTAGATGGTCTGCTTATAAAGAACAAATTTAACTATTGCATGACTTACGTTAACTCTAAAATTAAGATAAAACTGCAGCTTACATTCCCTAAGCACCTCCCTGTTTAGCTGTGGAGGAGAACTTCTGCTTACGTATGGATGCTCCCTGCTCCGAGAGGCTCACCTGTGCCTACCTCGAGCTGAGATCCAGAAATGAGACATTAGTTCCAGGTAAGCTCCTGACACACAGGCAAAAACCTGGATTTTACAGTGTCAGCACATGTAAATGGGAGATTGCAAGGGCTAGGGAAGCGTCAGATGGAAAGCGACTCTAAAGCCTGGAAGATGCTCCTGGACAGACACATTTTCCAGCAGCCCAAGGAACAGCTTTGCAGAGTGGCAGGGGTGAGTCAGGCATCATCCAGCAGTCCGGGAGCGATCAGCTCCTCAAAGTACTGCTGCCAGGCTGGGGTTGTGCTGCGGAAGCCTTGCTGTCCCCTGTACTGCGCAGGGACACTTGCTGTCACCCTGGGTTCTTGATTTGCCCGTCCTGGCGCCAGGTACCCAAAGGCTGGGCTCTGCTGCGCTGCAAGTCCAGCTCTTTTCCTTCATTAGGAGATCTAACCTGTGGGTCTGATTTGACTGAGAAAAATCCATTTGTGATATTAAGTTCATTTTTTGCAACATACTTTCAATATAATAATTTGTATATAGTGTTTTTTCCTTAATATTAAGCCCTAACAGAAACTTTGGTGCAGTTTATAAATCAAACAAAATTTCTCTTGTTGCTTTCTCACTTGGTTTTGGGAGAGCAGAACCTGGAGCTATGGAACCTGCTCCCAAGGAAAGCCGAAGCATGGGCAGCCTGGCTATGTTTGCTAGGAGAAGTCTCTCTCAGCGCAATGCTGAAATCGGTGACTTCCTTAAAAACCACGATGGCGTCTAGGATTGATTTTTTTTTTTTCTTTTTTTTTTCTTCCCCATCCTCATGAAACACTAACTGTTGGAAAGACTAAATTAGCTATTTGTAGTGCAAAGTATTACTGCAGCCTGACTTTACACCTTCATAGATTACTTGTGTTTCAGCAGACCGTGCTGCAGCAACGGGAATTACTTCAGCTAATTACAGTTAACCGCATGGGGTGGAGTTAACTTGTAGCTCTACAATTAGGAAGCTGCTGATAAGATAATTCTTTTCTTCTTGCGGTGAGCTCCCTGTCACAAAAGGATGGGAAAAAAAATGGCTGTTGGCTGTTTCCTGACTTAGACTCCCTCTCATTTAATACACTTTATGGTTATGGTAAAAATTTTAAGCACCTTTGTCCATCTCTTGTATGTTCATTTTTTTTGTGTGCTATTAGCAGAAGCATAATTTGCTGAAGTTATTTTGAGAACTTGTTGGTAGGGAAGAGGCTTATAGGATGAAATGATGCCCTCATCTAAGCGATTCCTCTTTAACATCACGTAGGAGTTGTCTTCAGTCCCATATATGCTCAGTTCCTCTAATGGTTTCAGAAGATTTTGGTCAATGCATAAAGTCTGTTGCAATTAGTCATGCTGGCACATCAGCCTGATGATGAGCCCGATCCAGGCAGCTGTGGTTCTTGCTCACATGCACAGCAAATTTGTAGGTGCAAATATTCACAGAGTTTTACACGGGGGGGGGCGGGGGGGGGGGCTGGTACATGCTTGTCTCAAGGCAAGGCTCCCCAGTTGGGTGTGCGCTGCCTTTTAAAAATCAGTCTGGTCTGCAGAGGTTGGCATTGCTGGCCACCACGTGGGTGTCTGTGGCCACCACGCGAAGCAGGTGGCTGCTGCTGCCCTCGGTGGCTCGGCTGGCCCTTCCTTCTCGGGGGGACTTGGATTTCAGCCGTATCGTGCAGAAAGGCTCAGCCCGTGACTTTTTTTATATATTTTTTTTTTTTTATTTCAGCCCTTCTCCGTGGAAGTTTCTGGGAGGACAAGGCTACTGCAAGGTCCGTACATAGTTTGTGCTCTGATGGCAGGTGACACTTCACCTTGGCTTCCTGCTGCTTTTTGTCTTCCACAGGGGGTGTCTCGCCTGGCATCGCACCCACCTGTTGCACAGGCGGCTGCAGCGACGAATCCACAGTTTGCTAAAAGGAAAGTTGTGGGTGCGGAGACTCACGGGAATCACCGTAAGCTGAGTCAGAAGAAGTGGGGGTAAGACCAAGCATTGCTGCTTCATATCGATTGCTTCTCTTCCTCCTCTTCAGGGGGACCCGGTACAGCTGAAGCTCAGGAGCATCAGCCTGGCTGGTCCCTGCAAGCACTGTTTCAAAACCGACATCCCTCAGGGAAGAGGAGCAACTTTGCCCTGCAGCAGCCGCAGATCTTGGAGTTTTTTGTCCTGTGGATGGTATTTTTTAAAAATAACATTGCATGAAAGATGAAGGTTTGGATTCCTCTTCCTGTTTTCTTTCCCAAGTGAAGTTAGCTTCTGGATAACCCCCTGTTCATTAGCTTGAAGGATACCCCTCTGTTTCCTAAGCTCTCAAATTTAACTCACAATACAGACATATATTGTATGGGGCTTAATTTCAAGATTTTTACAAAGTCAGCCTGCTTCCCTCCAGCAGAAGCGTTATCCTCCTGGACGGAACTGGAGCTAGGATTATTTTACTCACAGCGTCAGCGATTCGTTGTTCATCCCCTGGAAAGCATTCTGCGGTATAGTTGTCATACGCAAGTTATCACAGAGCTCCCTTCAGGAGGGGGGAAAAAAACCATAAATAAATCTTTTTGTCAGTGATCCAGGAACAAGATGGAAAAGACTTAGAGCTGGGTTAGGCTGGGTCTCTACTTACAAAATAAAATGAGCTTCTAATGAGAAGATCTGTGTCAGGTCTGGAAATTGTCTTATTCCAGTGTTACAGATGCTCCTAGAGAAAAGCATAATTCCTATTTACAGGAGAAAAGGGTGGATGCAACAAGAAGCCAGCTCGGAAGCTATGAGTTGAACAGTGCCTTAAAAGGTGAGTGAATTTTTAAGTATGTTCCACCTGTGTGTGTAAGGCCTGTAAAAATTAAGTTTTGTAGCAGCCTCAAGCAGTGTCCTGGAGAAGCAGTGTCTGTTCTTTCTACATTAAGCACAAAGAAGAGATTTTTAGTTACCCCTTTTGCAAAAGTTACCTTTTCTGAAAGCTTTATTCTAGACACAAACCATTACCAGAACTAATTTGCAGACTTTACTACTGTTTTGTCCATTACTGCCCTACTTAGCTTCTTTATTTTCTTGCCTATTGAAAGACCTCACTATTTAACTGCACGTTAAAGCTACTGTAAATGCTGTATGTATTTCTACCGTACTGTCATGTGTGAAAAGCTTTTTTCCTTATACTTTCCTCCTTTAGAGGGGGAAAAAACCGAAACCCTGAAAAGAAACAGAACTCTTTCTTACAAGTACTTTAGCCTTGGAAGGTTTCTGAACGCTCCGTCCTCAATGTGTAACAGATTTTTCGTGTTCAGGATTAATCTGTAATGAGGGAAAAATATTTCAGTATTATAACAGGTCTACATTTGGGAGGGTCCTGAATTCTGCTTGCGATTGGCTTTGTCAGAAAACAGTCAAGCATAGAATATGGATAGGGCAGAAGGCTGTCCTTTCTACAAGTATACCACGTGGGCGTTTCCAGGCACTATTGCTAATACAAACGGCCTGCCCTTGTTAGGTAGCCGACAAGGTAACAGCTCTCGGATTCTTGTGGTTCGCTGAGCTGAGATGACCTGGACTGGATATCCCTGCCACTGGTGGGAATTAGCAGTTTGCTGTTGTCTGCTGTTCTTTGGGATACGCGTTGTGGGCTCGTGGCGTGCATGATGCAGTGAGCTTCTGCTTTACTGCAGGGGCTCAGGGGCGCGAGCGTGCTGCCACCACGGCTGTGCCTCCAGCAGGTGGGCTGGGAAGTGGGGCTGAGCAAGGAGCACTGTGGTCAGACCCTTTTGGCTCATCCCTTGTGCCCATTGTCTTACTGATGCTCTACCTAGCCGGGAAAAGCAGTTCCCCATCTGGTTTCACCTTTAGAGCACCGTGGACTTCTTTAGAGCAGTGGCTAGTAGCACCAGATGCCTGCTTAGGTCTGCAGAAACTGGGAGATGGACATCAGTGTGTGAGAAATACCGTTTGCTAGTGGTCGCTCAACGATGGGCAGACCCTCTCAATTAAGGAGCACTTTCTGCAGCTATGCAGTCTACTGCACCCCTATATGTTTGCATAAAAGGCCAACAGCCATAGCCCAGGTACCTCCCTATGCATAATTTACAAGATTCAAAGGTTTGAGCACATGAAATTGCAACAAGAGGTCAAATTCAAGAGTGCCGTTGACCCCCACCTACCCTGACCACCTACTGGGAGCGGCCTTGAGCGCAGCTTGGGACAACAAGCCCTTGCAGTGGGAGGCATGTGGAGCATTCAAGGTTCAAACCAGTTTTCTTGCTGCTCCTGTAGCTTTTCAACGGTCTTGCTTAGCTTTTCGGGTTAGGAGGACAAGCAAATGACAAGCTATCCATAAACTGTAGATGAATTCATGGGGTCAGATCTTTTATTCCTTCCCTAAACCCACTATTGATTCTAGTGGAAGCTGGACCCGGTCAGAGGTGGACAAATCTGCATCTCTTGCTTATGTGAATAACTGGCTTCAATGGAGTTCACACATAAGAGAAAAAGGAGATGGATTTGTCTTCACTCAGTTGCACCATTTGTAAGCCACTCGCTGATCATGCTATGTGAAAAAGGCAGTAATGAGATATTGAATCGGATTTATAGTTTCCAATTTCACTAAATACTTCAGAGCATTCTCCTAGTCATTACTTCTAACTCTCTCTCTCAGATGCCTGTGCTATGCAGGTCAAGCTTAAATCAGTACATGTTCTGTTTGAGTAATATTTTAGTGCTCGAAAGAAGAGCTATGCATACTAAGCAGCTGTATTTAAATACTGTAGGACTTTGAAAACTGCATCTTCAAAAAGGAAGATTTTTCTCATCTGTTGTCATCTTGAATTATTTCCCTGCTCAGAAAGCTCGGCAGTGCTGGCAGAAGTAGATGCAGAGCTCTGCTCCCGCCGTTGAGCTCACTGAAAGCACTGGGACTTTCTACGCTTGGATGTCTCTGCATGATTTAGATCTCCAAGGCTAGATCTTACAGAGTGCTCGCTATTTCATATGGTACTTTGGAGAGAAATGTTTCTCATCACAGATCTAAACCAAAGCCAACTGAAGTAATAGAGAAAGATTTGGTCCAAGAACACTTCTCTGCAGACTGTTCACTCCTTAATGATCCTAAATCACTATATGGATGACTTTTTTTTTTTTTTTTTTAACTGATGCTTACATTTCAGACAAAGTGGGAAGGCTGTCAAATGCGCCCGCTTCAATTCTCTCCAGGGAGTCGCTCATAGCGATTTCACTGTAATGAAAAAGGCAGACACAAAGCAATACGTTAGCAGAAAAGGTACCAGAAATCAACTTTCCCCTTCGTATTTCCCTTTTTTTTTAATCCTTAGCTGTTTGGCCCTCCCCCTACCAATTTTGTTTGGCATTGGTGGCCCTGCCTCATCTCGTGCATCCTGAGGGCCGGTGCCAGCTGGGTTTGAGAGAGACCAGCCTTTTGCTGTCCTGGCAAAAGGGAATTCCGGCCCTTTGGAATAAGCATCTCCCTAACAGCCAATCTCCATTTTCTCACTAAATTGTAGGTAAGGTGGTGACTAAGGGCCAGCACCAATGTGAACAGAGGGAGCCCAAGCCTGAGAGCCTCTGACTCCTATCGTTGGTCCCGCTTAGTGAATTTATTTGCGTGGGCAAGGATGTAGATAATGTTCACAGTGCTTCATATGCTATTATTAAGTCAGGATGATGGTCATCTAATCCACAGATGCAGAAATACACAACAATGTGTTCTGTGCACTAAACAGTTTTTGAGTTTAAATGCCATTTCCATTGTGTGCATGCAGACTGAAAGGAAGTGGCTATTTTTCATCATTACACTGACCAGCGCTGCCTGGTTTTGTAGGCGCTGTCAGATGTTGATGCTCCAGAGAAAAGGGCCTCAAGCTGCTCCAGGGGAGGTTGAGATTGGCTATTAGGAAAAATTTCTTCACTGAATGGGTGGTCAAGCATTGGAACAGGCTGCCCAGGGAGGTGGTGGAGTCACTGTCCCTGGAGGTATTTAAAAGAGCGTAGATGTGGCGCTTAGGGACATGGTTCAGTGGTGGCCTTGGCAGTGCTGGGTTAAGGGCTGGACCCAATGACCTTAAAGGTCTTTTCCAACCTAAATGATTCTGTGATTCTGTTCGGCATGTGTACTTAAGAATAACCCATGCTGAACACTGAGGGTAAAAAAATCCATTTATTTGATGCTTATTAAATGCCTGCTAGATTAAGATTTATGCGGCCACACAAAACTGCCTCTGTAAATAGTATATAGTGATGCCTATATAGGGGAAAGGTCTTCAAAACAGTGCTTTTCTTGACAGAACTGACTGGAAGGGCACACAAACTAAGCCTAAGATTACACACTGTCAAGAAGAAAGTACTTTCTAAACAACCAGCACGCATCTACAAAATCAGAGTCAGTATCATCACAGTCCCGAGAGCTAATCTTATTTCAATTATAATTACAAGAAAGCAATTCCTTTTGGTGTTGATACAAAAACCCTTTGACCAGAATGAATTGTGTTTTTCATCTGTAGTGGCAAAGGGGGATGCACGTTACCAATCGTATATGGCACATGTATATATTTCTTACAGAAATACTCATGATATTTCCCATAATTGGAATTCAGTGAGATTGTTGGTTTTGGTATTGCATTAGTTACTGATAAATGAAAGATGGATGTAGAACAAGCGGCCTGCTGGGTGCCTGATCCTCAGGGACTCACGGGATGAGAGGCATCAGTGCCTCCTCGCAGAACTTGAAGACTCTTTCAGGTCTGGGGTCTGAAACGTGGTCCTTCCGTGGGATCGCTCCTGTCTGCCACTGGCTTACCATTTACATATGTCGGAATGACTTATGGCAGTGAGAATAATTTATCATGGGATTTGCAGATTATGATGAGTTGCCAAATAGATGACTCGGAGATTTATAATTAAAAACATGCATTTTTCAAAGTAACACTGAATCTTAATAAAATTATGAAGTGTTCTATAGATTTACTTCAGACAAATACATCGATTTCTGTGCTGTTAATTTGGAGAGATACATTAAGAGGGCACAAAGAAATCAATTAAATTCTCTTTATGGAAGAGAAAAAGTCAATGAACGGAACATTCTCTGTGAAAAACAGGATATGCAGGCAGTTTGGGGAAGTTTAGCCTTAAGTCAGACAGGTAGGAGAAACTGTAGATTTAGCTGGTCTCCCATCTGAAAGTGGTATGTTCTCGTTAATCATTCAGACGCAAGTGAATGCAAGAATGCAGCACCGTTGCATCGTACTATAATATTTGATTGCAGTGGAATACACGCAGCAGAGTTTTTAGCTTATTTTCTTCTTGCTAGAGCTACAGGAATACGTAAGTTTATAATTTGGCCACGATTGTTTAACCAGTGAGCGCTAAAAGCTAAAGGAGTCCAGTTGAGTCTATTCAGGCATTTACATTACCCCCATCCTTCAAGTCTGGCTTCAGGAGTGAACCACAAAAGGGTTTCCTACCTTTTTTTGTTTTCTTGAAAATAGATTATGTAACATCTAATACATATATTTTTTAATACCTGATGCGTTATGTGATTTTGATAGGTGAAGAGATGTATAAAATGTGCACCTTGAAAAGAAAGCAGCATCATTTGTGCTGCTGCACAGGTTCTGGGGCAGGTCATTCCCCTGTTCTGCATTGCACTGGTGTGTCATCAGCTTTGTCCTTTAGAGACCACTCAAGGCAGATAAAATAAAAAAAAAAATAACTAATGGAGACTTAGGCCTGCCATCTTGCAGCTGGAATAACAACAGAAATATGGGCAAGAGGCATCAGACAGGCTTTACGGTCCAAGTCCTTGACACAGAATAGGTACAAAGTCGAGGGAGGGGAAGCGATGCAGACCCAGTGTGAAAATTACAGCACTCATGAACTGACAGATCCAAGAAAGGGTTCAGTCCTGCTGCCCCCCTGCCAAGCTTATCTCTAGGTGCAACATGCCAAAAAAATTTGTCTGATTTGGGTATTAGGTAACTGTATAATCACAGAATTCCATAGCTGTCATTGCTGTGGTAATGTTTGATGATCGAAATCTATCTCCGCCAGTGAAAAGCTCCTGTCATCAGCTACTAAGCTGTACCCAGTTCTCTCTGATATATTAATATTTCATTATGTGATCCATTAAACAACTGTTAAAAAAAAATCACACCTTTTCAAAGAATCTTTTATATACTGCTGTTTATCCTTCCCCAGTGGCTGCTTTTTTTCACCAATAATATGTTTTAGCAACACATTTTCATGTTATTGTAAAAAAAGGTGTTGTTTGGGATGGAGGTTTACGGTAGAATTTCTAGCAAGAAATTAAGGAAAAGCCTATGGAAAATGTTGTCAACTTACATGATGAAGGCATCTCTAAGTCCTTCAAAGGCATGTGATGGGATTACTTTTACAGGGAGATGAGTAAACGATCTGAAAAGAGAAGAGAGGGAGGAAAGGACTGTAAGGTACAGGGTTTCCTTGTTTATAGGTCGTGCCATTACGGCAGGGAGAAAAACCAATACAAGCATAACGCCACTTTATTTTGCCTGCAGTTCTGTGCCCCTGGGGCCTGATCCATTGATCTCAGCTGAACAGAATTCAAAGGATATTGTGTCAGTTCCTTAGCAGCATAAATCTGAGACTAATCACCATCAAATTAATAATAATAATAATCATGACCTATTAAGCAAATTAATAGCCTGATGGAAGTGGGCTGCTACATGCACAAAGGAAGCTATAGGCTATTTAAAGTTAGCTCCTCAGAAAAAGTGGCTTTCACGTAAAGCTTTCTTTATAAAACAGTATCTTTGCATTCGCTGGACTGGGTTCTCCTTCTAGCCGTGTCCCTGCGATGTTGCAGCGTGGCACTCTGAATTCACTGGCGATGCTCTGGTTCTGTGTAAGTGTAGAAAAAATCCAAATCAGGTCTGATATAGTAGCTTTTATTTTTTTTTTATTTATTTTAAAAATAAATTTCATTAGTGTGGTTAGTTGATTAAAGCAAGTGTATTTTTTTCCTTTTTAATTTTTTTAGTTACCCTGAGAAGTTAGTAACGATGTGGGAGACAGATCTGCATTTTTACCCTTCCACCCTGCATGTGAATCACAGTACTTTCACCAGCCAATTCATCCAGCCATGACCACACTTTCCCCGATAATGGCCACAGGGAAATATTTAGCGTATTTCAAGGCATTATCTCTGTGCAAACAGATAATTGCTCCATTTTGCTTTATAATTACAAATATCTAGCCAGAGACATTTGTTTCCCATCCTTAAAAACCCCTTCAAGGTTTTTTGACTGAAATGTTTCCATGCTACTCATATAGCCTGCTTTTTTTTTACCCCATAATCCTTTATATGAAGACAATTAAAAATGTTTATCAACTTTTATATATACATGTATATATGTATTTTTTATATGTACACACCTATATCATGCCCACACAATATAATGGGAGGCTGTCACATGTACATATGTCTTGGGGTTATAAATCTAGATGCACTAAAGATCCTGGCAGCCAATTCCTAGCGATGTTCCAAACAGTCTGTGTGATTTGGGGCAAATAATTTTGTTTCCTTGCACCTTGGCTCCCTGCCAGTAAACTGGGAATATTGGTTCTTCCCTGCCTAATAGGGATGTTGTAAGGACATACGTGTTCGTGCTGCTGTGGGTGGGCCATACCTGTTTCTAGCTGGATGCTGGAGCATTGTGTTGTGCGTGAGGTTTGGTTAAATTAGAAATGAAGCAAAGTCCTGTGCCTTGAACAATGTATTTGCCCCTGAGGGCACAGACAGGTAGAGATAACCTGCAGTAGGGTTTGGTACTGTGAGCCAAAAGCAAAAGAATTTAAGGAAGAAGTAAAAAGTAGAAACTGAGAAACTGCTGCTCTGTAACCCCGGCAGCAGGAACCTCTCGTATCTGCACCATCAGCTGTGACTGCTTGGAAAAAAACACCCCATACTTTTTATGAAACTGTTTGCAAAAATGTTCGAAATTTACAAAAGAAATAGAAACGTGACTGGAAGTGCAAAAAGTAAACCCAGGTCTTGGCTTTTAATTACATCAACATTATCAGTCCAAGAGCCTCCTACCTCCCTGTGCCATGGCAGTGAGCAGCGCGGTGGCTGCAGATTCCCATAGTGGGTGGCTCAGAGTGCCCTGAGTGCCTGTCCCCTGCTCCCTGCCTGCAGAAAGCCTTTGGCAACGGTGCTTTGAGCTTATGTGATTAAATTTAAGTGGGATGACCCAGAACTTTTAATACGTACTGTCGTTAAACTGCATGATGGCACTTAATCTGTTCTGTATTTCAACTTCAAGCATCTCACAAAACAGCAAGAACAAAGGAAAAGGGCAGTTCGTAGTCAGCCTTCTCTCTCCATCCTCAAAATACTGGTGGAGCACGCACAGACACTTCCACATCGATAAAGAAATCTGAAATTCACCAAAAAGGTGAACGTTTCCATCCCTGTTCTTGTCCACTTTACCTTTGTGGTTTGTGTCTCAAAACCTGCCTGTGTTCAAGGGAAACACGTTCACTTAGATGGGTCTTTATCTACTTACAACACTGTAAGAAAGAAGCAAATCCTTTATCTTGCCAAGCACAATCCAGCCTGTGTATATGTATAAGAGTTTAGGTTAATAGAGTTTTGAACTGATTGTTGCAGGCTTAATTCTCCCCAAAGTGCCGAGTAGAAAGAGGCCTTATCTCATGTGTTGAAGTCTCTACTGTGGAACATGACTGATGTCTTTGATAACACACAATGAAACTCAGGCAGGTACCAGCAGGAATTAAATATTGATTTCTTTCAGATAGCACTCAGATTGTCACACTCAGATATGACCAGTTATTCATCTCTCAGAGCTGAGGAAGCTTCTTACAGGAAAAAGAAGGAGCAAACTGGGTTTTACAAAGCTACAAAGCTTTTATACATCTCACTTGCCCATGCTACTAGCCCGACTTCTATGGCTTGTGGAAGGAGGGGCGCATCCACCTTTAACACAAGTTACCAACGGCAGTTTGGAAAAGTGTTGTTAGTTAAAGGATGAACTTTTCCACTTTTGAGAAAACCTGTAATGTTTCTTCCATATTTAATGCATCACAACTTGTACGCTTGTACTGGCTTCTGCCGTTCAGCAGCTGACGGTACCGTGGCCCCAGATAACTGCGGGAATTTTCATCCTTGGAGAAAGGATGGGCAGAAAGGAGCGGGGAGCCCGCCAGCCTTCCTGGCATTTGCCGGCCCTCAGCGTTTCTATACATCAGGCTTGGTTTTCAATCAGCATTTCTATACACCAAGCCTGGTTTTCAAGGTACATCAAGGCTTGAAACGGCCAAGCCAAGACTATCCAGGAACATCGGGAGAGACAGGAAGAGCACCCAGACTGGCCAAATCCTGTCCAAGCCTGGTAGCAAAAATACTGTCCTCTCTTCTTTCCTGTATTTTTATTTTGAAATCATAACTTTAGGAACAGATTTTTCCCAAGCAGGGATGGTTATCTTCCTGTTACTAGGAATACTGGGGCCAGTAGGGACCATCTGAGCAAACCACCTTCTGCTTCCCCTGCTGTGAATGTATAGATGGAGCAGTGAGGGCTCTCTAGAAAACGTTCATGGGGCGGTCTGTCCCAAGGACACAGTGGCATAAAACCACAGTGGTCCTGGTTTTGCTTCTGTGATATAGCAGAGGCAACTTGACTCAACTTGACAACAATTTTTATCTGTTAAAAGATAAGCTTCTGCTCCTGTACTACCACAGAGGCTCAAGCTCCGGGAGAAGCTTTTGAGAGGTCTAGATGCCCAAAGACTCAGGACCACCGAAAATCTCTGTGTTACAGAATTCGCCTTTTGCAAAAAAGTGATTAGTTGAACTGGTAATAAATAAAAAAAGAACACAGGCCCTATAGCAATAGGTATGAATGTGCTACTGTAGCTGTGTTGGCTGTTATATTTTAGTAACTCTATTTTACAGAATTACTAATATTTCTAATGCCCCAAAAGTGAATGCATAAGGTAGACTCTTGCTGGGAGCGGTGAACTTTTTATTCTGTGCTGTCCTTGGGCTTAACTCAGAAGGATTTGGAATACTGATTGAACCCCCACCATTTTCCTAGGATTTTTATCAGCTTCTGGGGCAAGGTAAAGTGTTGGCATTGATTTTTAAAGCCCTGTATATCGGGCATTATCTACCTGACATGCGGCCTGTGATGCTGGATATATCACGCAAGCAGCCAAAGAGTCCCTTCTGTGAGGTGATGATGGGAGGTACACTACATCCTACGAAAGACACTTTGGCCCTCAAACTGAATTCCGCTGTCAGTCCCAAAGAGTCGAATATGCCCCCACTGAAGACATGGTACAACTGTCTACTTCTTCAGGCTTTTGCCAGAAAGTTTTGGATTTGGTGCTTGGTAGTTTGGTGCCTGATCATGTGCCAGTCACCCCCCTGCAGAGGCACAAGATCAGGTGCAGCAAAGTGAACCTCACCATGAAATGAGGGTTTTGAAGGGGCAGCAAGATATTAGGTATACGATGCCTATTACTGTACAGCTGGTGTTGGGTGTCCATCCATTTAGACTTTGCTAAAACACCCAAAAGTACATATGCGCTTTCAAAAGAAGGAAAATAATTTTTTGTTTCCAAAAAATAACGGTGTATTAGAGATTATTTTTCTGCTGAGACAAAGAAGATGCACAGCTGCTATAGGCAGAACGGCATACAAAGGTGTCTGGAGAGTTGGAGTTTCTATAGTGTTTGTGTAATGTCCAAATTCCAAATGGGAGCCTGAGAAAAATATGGTCAATTGAGGACTGTATAGAACACATCATTCTGCAAACTGTGGGAGGGCTAGTCGTTTTGAAAACTCTTCCAGCAATAACATGACATGGCAAGAATAATGTGGGTGAAGAAAAAAGGCTGAAATTTCCTTACAGGATATATACTTTGGATATAACCAACTATCAAAAGTACATTTGGAAGCACAGCTCATTACAGCATCAGGGCTTGAGTTACTCAGGTGTAGCTGGAGTTATATGTTGGTGTTTATTTTCTTGCCTGACCATACTAGTAAGAAGCGCTTTTCTGAGGTCTGCTTTCTGTGTTATAGTGGCACCAATCGAAGGACATGGACACCCAAGAACTGTGTTGGAACAACCTGGAGCAGCATTGTTTTCCCAAAATTATTAGTGCACTTGCAAGCACTATACTGCAATTCCCCTGGTGCACACAGGTACAGATGTGGCTGCAAGAGGACAAAAGTAACTTTCTCTCGCTTGGTTTCTCATATGCAGAGCATGCACAGACTTGTGCAGGGGGAGAAGAGAGTTAAAAAGATTGGTAAAGTATGGAAGGAGCTGGAAAACCTGGAAGTAACAAAGCTGGGAAAGCCATATGAGTAAGAGAGGGGAAAGAGCAAGAGAGAGGGGAAGAGAATACTGTGAAAATCAAAGGAAGAGGTGAAAGGAAGTAAAAGAAGTTTGATAAGAACTAAAAAAAAAAGAGCAAGAATACACGTACACCTGTAGGATTAGCGACTACGTCCATCGGTACAACTGTATAATTGTATGATGAATGTAAGCCTTCTGTTCAAAAAAACCCCACAGTAAAAAGAAATGGAAAAGTAATGGTATAGTTCCAGGTTCAATACAAATCAGGTTGGATACGGCCTGGAAGTAGAAGGAGTTGAACACGTCTGCAAATGCAGACCAAAAGACAGGGATTTTTTGCCATCTAAGCGTAAATATTTCCTCTGGAGGAGTATTGAGCAGAATCTTGGTTGAACTCTTTTCTGCCTGTAAAGTTGGTTTCTACAGCCAGCCTAACAGCTAGGCTTTGTGTGCAGCCATAAGATCAAATATTATATTAAAGGTTGAAGGGAAAAATTCTTCTCTTATTTTTGCCCACCATCTCACCCCACTGATCTGGGTGAAGCATAACTGGCAGCAGCCATAGGCCACAATCTGTCTTAACCTGATCACTGAGGTTGGGATGGTGTTTCTTCTTGGAGTGATAGATGGAAAAAGGAAAAAAAAAATAGTATCACATTAAGTGTAGAGCTTTTGATAACCTTTCTGGGCTGTGATATGCATCATCCTAATAAACATGCTAAATCCCTGCGAAAACTAAGCTCCCCATTTGTTTCTGCTGCTGCAGGGACCCTCAGTGTGACCGACCCACTGCCTGCTCTGCGTGTGGTACGAACACCGCGGGAGAAACGTGCTTGCTGCGATATATATAAGAGTCTCTCCAGCACCCACAGGCTCTGCTTTCTCTGGCACTAAGGTAACACAGGGATACGGGGAGGAAACAAATTCTGGACGGAGATTTTTCTAAAAAATTACTTTGGAGGAATGATTTACAGGGTTCTAAATTAGTACAAGTTTGTATTTCTTGCTCCTATCAATTCTGGAGCTAGGGCGAAAATAAAGAGGAGATCTGGGTTAGTATGATCCCTGGGGAATTTCAAGAGCATGCTAAATTTACAAACAAATCAGATGAAAATGGAAAACACAGGCTTTGTTACCAAAAGGGGCATAATAAGAAAACCCCAGCTCAATTCATGCAGAGATAACCAAGGGATCCTAGAAATGGCAACTATGCTATCCGTTGGTTATCTAATTCCGTATTTAGACGCTGTTATTGTTTAGCTCAGTGCTGTAACTGAGCCTGTAAACAACACACCACCACTTGAATCCCTACTCCTACCCAGTATCTGCTCGACCCTGAGCTTGGGGTACGGTTTGGGAGTGGGGTACGGGAATGCCTGTGATTCCCCGTTGTTGTAATTTAATCCTAATTCCCAGAGGAGCGTTAGGCAGGAAGATAAAATGGACAATCCAAGAGAGATCCAAACAGCTGTCCAAACTCCCAGCAGCTTTTCTTACTGCCAGAGAGAGAAAAAATGATTAGCCACTAACTTGTCAGTGAGCTGGACCTTGGGAAGCGCCAACGAACGAGAACTGCTATGATTTTGATGCTTTAATATAACACTTTATAATTCATATAGCACTTTAATTATAATTAACATAGCGTTTTAATTATAGTGCTTTAATATCTAATGTGTGCAATCAATATATAATTGCACGATATATAATTAATATATAATTGCACAAGCTCTGCGAGAAGAAGTCGCAACAAGTCCGAGGGATTAGTGAAAGAAAAAAAGCAAAACAAACGCCAGCGCCGACAGAAAGTTTAAGACCGAATATGAACCTTTGAGTCAAGTTTCTTTAAAGTTACCCACGCCGCCACCAAGCACCGTGTTCCCTGAGGGAAAGGCGGCTTGTGCCTGCTGCCACAGCGGGGGGACACGGGGTGGCTGCGCGCACACCCCCCCCCCCCCCCCCCCCCGCTCCTGCCGCGGGCGCTGCGCGGAGTGCGGGATGCTGGCCGTGAGCCCTGCCCGACGGCTGCGCGGCTTCTTCCCAAGAGCAAAACTCAGCCTCCGGGCCCCCGCCTGGCTTGCAGTTCCCGGGCAGCCCCCCTCAGCCTTCCCAACCCAACACAACCCCCGCGCCCCCCCCCAGCTCCCCTCACCTCCGCGGGATGAAGGATGCTCACAAGCTACCGCCGAGCCGGCAGCGCTGTGCAACGCGCTCCGGGAGCGACGGCAAAGCCGGGCTGCGCCTACTCCCCCTCCCCGCACCCGCGCAGCACCCCCCGCGGGGGTCCCCCGCGGTACTTACGCGCGGGGTGGCGCGGGGAGCGCCCCGTGCGGCGGCGGCGGGCAGCGCAGGGCGCCCTGGCTGCAGGCGCAGCGCGGCGGGCAGCGGTCGGCGGCCGCGGTCGGCAGCGGCAGCAGCGGCAGCAGCGGCAGCAGCAGCGGCAGCAGCGCGGGCAGCATGGCCAGCCGCGCCTCGCGCCTCTCCGCGCCTCTGCGCCCCGGCCCCGCGCGCGGCCCGCCCCGCTCCGCCCCGGGCGGACTCTCCGCCCCCGCCGCGGGGGGGGCCCGGCCCCGGGCCGCCCGGGGAGCCCCGAGCGCCGGCCCGCAGCACCCTGCCCTTGGGCTGCCAGTGCCGCCAGGGCTGCGGGCACAAGCCATGCTGCTCGGGGCGCCGTGGCGGGCGAAAGCAGGGCGGCGGTGGGGGCTCTGGAAAGTTCCGTGTGTCCGGCTGTGAACTGCCTTGAGAGTTTGGGTCTGGGGGAAAAGGTGTTGCATCTCCCCTGATGGGATAAACGCTGACTGCGCGGATACAGCAGCCTCGTTAGTGGGTGGGAATGGTTTGGATACAAGTGTCCCTGTCAAACGCTCTTCTGTGGCTCCACGTGCAGTTGCTGCGTCACTGATGAAGGATTATAATTTGCCTGCGGAGTGATCGAAGAGAAGCATTTCAGGGCACGTGACTTGTTACTTTATGATCAATTGTACCCTTTGCGTGGAAGAAGTAATCATGTTCTCAGGCCTACTTATCTTCACAAAGGTCCATTCATTCTGTAAGGGACCGTTTTCTGTCTAACTATCATTATTGTTGTTATTATTTATTGCTACAACTCTAGCTTCTAGAAGCTGTAGTTAGAAATCAGGACTCTATTTACAGAGTGATGGAGCAACCCACCAAAAAAAGGTAATTGCTCCCCAGTGTAGGTTTTACAAACGAAGTATAAGGGTGTGGATGCATCATCAAAAGCTACCTCCGTCTGCAGGTACCTCCTGGAAAACGTCAAAGAGTAAAGGAGGGAATGACGGCACAACTCGGGTTGTGCCTGAGACCGTTCTAGCTGTTGCTTTGAAATCGTGGAATCAAACAACAAAGCCTTTTGTAGGTCTCGGTGTTTAGGTCTAAAAGGTAAGACAGGAAGAAGGTGTGTGAGGCGTGCAGGGTCCAGGGCATCCCTGCGTTCTCAGCGGGGGCTGGCAGGTGGAGATCGTTAGCAAGTGCTGAGCAATTCCTCTGGGCTGGCCTGGACAGCACAACCTGTGTCCATCCGGATCGGGAACTGGAACCAAGGCTTGCACAGGAGGGTAGGGTGGCAAAGCCCTGCTTTGTTGTCCCTCTCAGGAGTGCTGCCGTCCACTCGGCCTTCTTCCTTCAGCATCATTCGCTCCGCTTTAACTGAGAGTGATTTGGCTTTTATTCTGACCTTGCAATGGTTATGAGGTGCGTTCCATCACTTCATCCTGCTCTGCTTGGCGTACCCTCTTCCTCCACCACCACAGCAGGGTGGCTCTGATGGATGCTCTACCTAATCACAGCTAGCGTGTGCCTTTGTATTGATGTGCCCTCCTCCTGCCCGCCTCCCCATCACCTCTGAAGTCAAGGAAAGTGGTGGGGTTATGAAAGTGAGGGACCACCTGAACCGTGCCAGCTGACAAATGTAGGGTAGGATTGTGCCCTTGTGAGGACCTGCTCATGTGAAGTGCAGTTTCCCTGAGGTCCGTCTGTGTGGGTACTGCTGACCCTTTCCTGACACCCGGCTGCTGGTGTCATCAGCCGTAGCAGGTTTCTGGGGTCCTGCAGCTTGGTTTCCTACGGGAGGAGCAATCAGTGAGGAAAAAATCTTGGGTTATTTACATGTGCTCATATACATTGATTTCAGAAGGAGACAGCCAGAGGGCAAGCAAGAAAGTCCTGTCTTGAGACTCTTCCTGGCGAGCCACTGGCTCCCGAGGAGCAGTTTGGTTGCTGGATCGACTGCATGCACGCTTTACGTCAGGTAGCAAACTTCCTGCTGCCAGGTAGCTTGTCCACAAAGCTGCCAATACTCCCAAAGTCAGGCAAAACAATGCCTCTTAAAAAAAAATTAAAAGGACGATTTGTTTGACAAGCCACCTTGGAAGAGCATGGGGAGCAGCGGTTGCCCCCGTTATCTGCAGCGTTTGGTGGTCTGCAGGATTTCACTGGTTCTCAGATGCCTTTGAGAATATTACTAACGAGGGTGTTAGAGCAGCACGTGGCGTCTGAGGACACGACCGCTTTTCTCGCTGTGGTGCCTGCCAGGAGCGGTCACGCTGCTCTGCCTGCATCACACACAGGCGGCTGGTCACGCGGGGGGTGGGGACGGACACGGCACTGCAAACAGCCCCCACGGCTTTCTGGGTTTGCAGGTGTCCAGTCAGTTTGCGATGGCGAATTGTACGGCGAGGCTGACTAGCTGAGATCCAGCCGTCTGGGGGTAACGGTGGTGTTCTAGGGGGTGTTGGTGGCGGGGCGATATTCAGCCTGCCCTGAGATGCGTGCAGCCCTGGAGCTGGCTGGCTCAAGCTAGCGTGGGTCTGAGCTGCAGTCTGATCTTTGGCAGCATTGCCAAGATACCCCAGGCCGTAGGGGCATTTCTCTTTCCTTACCTGCTTGGCTGCAGTATTTTGAGCTCCAAGTAAAGTGCCGGTGGCTGTGAGGTGTTTGGTGACCTAGGGCTGGCTCACCGAGGGCTGGATCTATGCTGGTAACGAGGCATACCAGATCTCTGAGCCTTCCCTTCCCCCTCTCAGCAAGTTTGTCAGAGGACAGGAGAGCATCACAATTAGCCATGTAATTATAAATCAGTTCGTTATTGAGGCATCTTTACGCTCATCTGTGTACGGAGTATATATATCTTGCGATCAACTACAAAAGCCATTTAATAATCTCTAACAATCATACATCCTTAATTGCATTCAGCCCATTGATCTGCATTCAGCCCATTAATTCACCTAAGCTGTCATAGGGAATCTTGTACGCGTTGTAAGGAGAAGCAAATTTCCTGCCCTGAAAGTGCCCCTATCCCTGCATCTCCCTCCCCAGAAACTATCATGGAGAGTTGTTATCCATAAATATATATATTTTAATATTTTTTTTGTATTTACATATATATATATATATTTAAATATAAACCCTACGTTTTGGTGACCTATTATTTTATCATACCTGAATTAGAATTGTAAGCACCCCCCTTTGTTTCTGATGGAAAAATGTAGTCATTAGGCAGCCTGGCACATCTGATCCTGAGTTAATATCTGTCCAAAATGAAGTAGTGATGATGTGTAAGTATAGGCATGTACGCACGTGGTGTTAACCTAAATTCACAGGTGTAGGAATAACAGCAGTTCCTGTGTGGAGGAACCTTATATGGCTCTGTAACTACACATGCAAATAGTTTCCCACCTATATTCAGAGGCGGCTATATAATCGTAATGCATGGCACTACATGGATTTTACAGTTCAGGGAATCGTCTTTATTCTGGCAGTACTTAAGTGGGAGCTTAACTTTGATGGGTTGAAGTTTCGCAGAAGTCGCAAGGAATTAAAGATCCTCCTGATGTTATTCTTCTGCTCAAGTGCTGGCGTACGCAGGGATTGCTCTACACGTTGGAGCGCTTTCCTGAATCCTTGCCTCAAGGCCGCCGCACAGAAGTGTACGTGAGCCCTTCTGCACGCAGGAATTGCGGGAGCGATAACAGCGGCCAGGGCTGCAGCTGTAAGCTGTGGGCTTGTTCTGCAGGGGTGAAAAATGTAAACAGGAAAACCCTGCGGTCCTTACTTCAGCAGATCTCCCACTGACCTGAAAGCTGGGGGAGGGTTGATGGAGCAAGGACTGGGAGATCTGGCTCGGAGGAGCTGGGAGAAGGTTTCTGCCATCTGGCAGCAGGGCTGCAACCTGTCGGCCCCCTTTGCTTGGGAGCAACCCAGAACTTGCACTCATGGTAGACCCAGTTTAGCCCAGTAATTCTAGTTTCCTATCTTTCCCTTTCTTTCTCAATTATTAATCTTAACATGCCTTTTTATAGTTCCTTGGAGAAGTAGTGCCAGTGGAATACTCATGCGTTAGAAAAAAATTGCTTTGGAGATAGAGAACACAGCTAATTACAGTGTTACAATTAACTGAATGCCCTTAACAGAGTCCGAGGGGGGAAATCATAGTGCAGCATCTGCTATAACATATGCTTTTCTAGTTTCCAGAAGATAACAGTGGGCACGTATGCTGCCACGGATTGCGCTTTCTGCCTGAAGAGAAGAGCAGCCCGCAGATGCTCCAGGATTTCTTCCACCCAAACTCTGTTAGAAACGTCTGATGCTGCATACATCTGTCACGATGAGTTATACTTTCTTGGCTTGAGACTCCTTCACGCAGCCGGGCTTATAGCGATGCGATGGTAATTCACATCCCATCGCTGTTGAGTGCGTACTTCATCCTAAGGGTGGGTGCACTGAGAAGGGTGTAGAAGTAACGGGCAGTATGGCGTCGCGGGAGTTTGTGCTCAGCTCTGAGGTGCTTCTCATCATTCACTGAATTGCCTTGTAAAACAGATGAACTGCTGCTTTCTCTGTGGGTTTTGGGTGGGTTTTTTCCCCCACTGTGGGACTGGAAAGCTGAAGTGTTCTTCTGTGCACTCTTTAGTGAACTAAACCTAAAATGGCTCATTACTTTCTATCCTATAGATTAACTTCACTTTGTCCAAAACATCCCAGAATAGTTGTAGCAGCTCTGCTAATACCCTTTCAACGTGCTGAACTATGGCAATTACAGTCGAATTAGAGCTGACAATGACTGAGCCAGCTTAGTGAAAAACTGCTTCAGATTTAACACAAACCTCTTGCTCCTTTCTATTACTTCATTTTCTTATCACGTTCTTAATGTTTCACTGTCTCTTGCCCTAATCAGGCCCCGAACTCCAAAAAGAAATGTGTTGGTAAAGGTATTATTGAAAAATACATCACTACAGTCACAAAGCAGCAAGTAGTAACTAACTTTGGACCACATCCATCCTTCTAAATACTGATTAATGAGGGGGTTGTTTATAGAAAGGGAGGGGTCTCTGTTATTTACCCAATTACTTAATTATCAATTCTTCCCAACTTGTTCCGCATCTTGTACTATGATCTGTGGCAGCTCCTGACCAAAAAAAGAAAAAAGAGAAAACAGTGATGAGATTTTTGGGAAGGGCTTTGGCCGGGGTGTATAAACCTGTGATTTATTGCCAGTAATGCCTGGAGGCAGGATGCTGAGGGAGAGGGAGTCCGTGGCTCCTCCATAAGCAGCTGGAAAAGAGCCTGGCTCTGGTGGGGTGTTTGTATGAGTGTAGCTCTGCCCCAGGGCTTTGCTGTGCATGCTTTCAGCGTAGTGCTAGAGCTGTCGGTTCTTCAGGAATATGATGTCATAGGGTTAGTGCACGCATCTTTATGAATTAAAGGAGCGTGACCATCTTGTGAGCATAAGGCATCCTTACGTGGAGGCTGGGAGTGCGATGGGGACTTAACCTGGGTCTCAGCAGTGGGACCAGAGCTGCCGTGGAGGATAAAAGTAAATGAGGGGAGCTGAGGGAATGGGGATTTTTCTCATGTGGGCCATGATACATCAGTTAAATCTTATTTATAACTGTACATGAGTGTACACTTGCAGGTGTAAAATGAACTAGTGGAGTTTCTTGTTTGCAAAACCATCTGGGTGCCTGGGAGGGGCACTGAGCTGAAAAGGCAGGCAGTGAATTTATACATGTACATGCTATATAGAAAAAGCCTAAAGGCTGGGTAAGGTTTGAAGCAGGACGAGTTGTAAGCTTTACTCACTAGATGGCAAACCCCACAGCCTTTGATCCAGTAATCCGTATGTCAATTGGATCATAAATGCAAGAATTAAGCACCGTGTAGTTTTTCAGTCTCTCCTCCGAAGACTTTCTTTGACATTCTTATTTATCCTTTGTCTGCTGTCTCAAAACGTCAAAAGAGGGTGGTACAGCCATTCGCAATCAGGCCTGAGCCTGATTCCTCTGCCGCTGTTAGCGTGTATTATGCACTGATTGGGAAACTATTTTAAAATACATGAAAGCCATCACGAGAAATGAAGGAAGCCCTGCACTTCTGTCTGTTTGATGCTTACCTCATTGAGTTCAGTAAGAAGGGATTATTAAAGACATAAAATCTGTCTCTTTATCAGGAGCTTAAAAACACTCCAAGGGAAACAAAATCTGTTGTGCTTAGCTGCTGTAATTTAAGAGCCAAATTCTGCTCTTGTTTGTAATGGCATAAATTTGAATTTGATTGAGCTCTGGGTTAACATCGCTGCAAATGAGATCAAAATGTGACTTCAGGGGTTCATAAGGTATGAAGCAGTTTTGCACCTGACCTTGTTCATTTTAGCCGTGTGTGTGCTCTTACCGACTCGGTACTTTGGCACGTCACCCTGGGGAAAAAAAATCTATGGCACATTTGATCTCTTTTCAGTGGCCCTAGTCAGAATGGGTGGTTTTGATTCTAATGCGAGATGTGGCTGGATTGGTAAAATTCCACTGGGATATCTACACTTTGCCATTCCCATCATATTGGAACACTGCGTGAAAAAATAATGGCAAGCTGCCTAGATCCTGAGATTTTGGTTCAAGTATTTCATGGACTTTCAGGTTCAAAAGGGCTGCAATTACATTGAGTTTCACTTGCTCCATAACGCAGGCTGGCTTGTGTGATTCTGACAATGCCGAGATGGATAGGGGAGAGTCTAAAAATACTGCAGTAATTTCAGTAATTAAATATTGGTTTAATAGTTAATAGAAGTTCATTATATAAAAATGATAGCTCGCAATCTGTTGATAAAAAAATCAGAACTGCCCATACTAAATTGATTAAAAAATTACTATTTTTTGGTAAACATTATGAAGTGGTTTGGAAAGCAGTAAATAACATTTCTGTGAGTTCATTAAAGTAGAAGTTCTTGAATTAGATGAATATATGTAGACAGATAAGGGGAAATAATTCCAAATCTTAGTGTTCATTTCCAAAAGGAATAGTGTTAGCCATCCTCAGCTTGCTCACTTTCTTTACCTCTTCCATTGACATCCAGTAGGGTTACGTTATTTCAAGGTCAATATTTCCAAGGGTGATTCTGTCCAAGGGTGCAGGACATTGTGTAATTGGCCATCAGTCAGAAAATGCGTTAATACTGATAAAGCACTTAGGAATGTTTTCTGCTTGTCCTTATAAGACTTAAGAAGTATACAGCTTCTTTTTTTTTTTTTTTTTTTTTTTCCTCAACGACAAATGAACGGTTTGTCAGCTGTTTAGGTAATAAGGTAGAGCAGGCATTATGTTTTTGGAGGAGATATGCGTGTGTTGCATTGTAAGGCCAAAATCCTCATCCAAAGCAATCAAAAGATGAATGTTTTCAACCATCTTGACAACCTTGAATATACAGTGCTTAGTAGCCTTAAGGAAAGATTATTTTGTAAAACCTTTTAATGATTACTGGCAGGAATACAAAAAGGATGAAAGACATTTTGATTTACACCAGCATGAAGTGAGATTGGAATCAAGCTGTAAATGACAGGTGTTTGCAGTGTATTTATGATTAACTTCATCCTCTTTTTTTTTTTTTCTTTTTCTTTTTCTTTTTTTTTCTTTTCCTGTAGTGCTTCACTGGTGTGAATGGGTAGGTAGGTGTCATGCTTGGGAACAGGCCCAGGAGGTGACTGACCTCTTCCATGTCTTACCTGGGTTCAGCTGTGACGTGTTTTTGCATAAGCTGGTTGAAGAGCTGCAGCTGATGCCAGACTTCCCTGCCCAGCTCTTACCAATCCGACCCCTGCAGCAGCAGCTGTCTCCAAAGTTTGGTCTGTAAGCTTTTAAATCTCCTGGAAGGAATTAAGAAACCTCCCAACAAGCGGTCCCAGAGTATGCCAACTGTATAAAGACCCACCAGAGCAAGTGAGGGAGCTCTGGGCAGAGACCCTAACGTGAAGCCCAGCTTGTGCTAGAGCAGGGATCCTGGGGGCAAACAGCTGCCGCTGTTCAGGACCCGGAGTTGTAAATCTCAACCATGTTGGGGAAGAAGCCCTAGCAAGCTCGTTCTCATCTTTTATGGAGTCTCCACAGGGGGAAGAAATGCTGCTGCCTGTATGGGAGGGGGAGCCTGGGTTTGGTCCCTTTTCTGCTCTTCGGGGATTTTGGACTTGTGCCTCCCACCCCCTGGATGAGTGGTGCAGCTCTTGGCTGGGGCTTGAGCACCTGTCAGCTGCTGCTGTGCGGAATGGAAGGTAAGAGGTAATTTTTTTCTTCTTTGTTTAGGTTGCTATAACTTTTGCCTGCTTTTATTTATCTCTATAATTTCTGATTCAGATTAGCTGAGGAGTCTTTGCTGATGTGGTGTTATTGCTGCTCCCTGTATTTATGATTGCTAAGGTCCTTCTGAGATGTGTGTTCTGGTTATCTCCGCAAGCTTTTTCAGTGTGGCTGAAAGCAGAGTTCCAGGTATTCGGTGATTAAAGGATGATAAAAGGTTCCACTTACATCCTTATGTGCTCTTCTCCAGCTGACTTCACACTTTCCTTTAGTTTCTCAGTTTGCCTACTCAGAAGTCAGGACACCTGGTATGGACCTTCTTTCCTTCCCTAGAGTTAGCACCAGATGAGAGCTTGATCACTCACTCCAGGGCTACGTTCTGTGAATAGCCTTCATATAATTGCCTCCCCTAATTAGCAGGGAGATGGTGTGCTGGGTAGGTGCTGCGTGTGCATCCAAAGGGTTTTGATTCTCAACCCAGTGTCAGGCAATGGCAAAACTTCCCTGGCACAGGCTGCCTCTAGCCGTAATATGGCAATGCCATCTTAATTAGCTCTTTACTGGCATTGGTACGGTTCCTAAAATATTTGTTTACTAGATACCTGTCAGAAAGCTAGGGCAGGCTGCTTGTTGTTGGTGTTTGGTGGGGTGGAGGGGACTGTGGGGCCAGAACAGTGGTGGGTGCCACTGGAGGGTGGGTGCAGCAGGTGCTGCACGGTCACAAGGCACTCGACTGCTTATTTTCTTATTGTGCTACATTCTGACTTGTTCTTCCAGTAAGTTTAGCCTCCTGTGGATGAAAGGCATTTTTCTTCAAGCTCATGGGGGCCAGAGTCTTCTTTGAATACCAGCGAAAAGAGAATAAAATGAGTCCTGGGGTAATGGCTCGCATCACCAAAGCCCAGAGATGTGAGGAAGGGCTATGGGTGACAACTTGGTGCAGCGTTTCTTATTTATTTATTTGTTTGGACTGGGACTCATTGTCTACTTTATATATTAATTTGGGATGTCCCACTTCCCTTCTTGATTTCTCTTCTCCCATGTACAGCGTCTCAGGGGCACCTTCTCTGATGTGTCCCAGATCCTGTCCCTTGGCCTCTGAGTTGTAAGAAGTTTCTGTTCTCTCCCTAAAGGCAATCCTTGCGTTTGTGCCAGCAGGGCTCCCCTTGGCACGCTCCAGCTCAGCCCGGTCCCGTTGCTCCTCCCGTGGCCCTGCCAGCCCAAGATGCCCAGACAAGCAGGTCTGAGGCCAGCGGGGCTCTCCCGGTACGCCCGCTGCCTTGCCAACTGCAAGCCCTGGCACCCACAGGTGTCTCTTTCTCACCATTTCTAGCCCCAGCACAACCTCATTCCTGACTCCTTTCAGTGCTAGTTGCCTCTGCCCTTGCTCGCCTGCTGTCCTCTGCCCTCACCGCAGCCGCAGGTCCGGTGCAGCCCTGCTGTGCTGGCTGCTCGCCCTCCCACAGATGAAGCATGTGTGGGTGTGAAGGCGAACTGGAAAAAGCTCTGGCTTAGGCGGCCAGCAGTTGCTGCGTGCCCAGATCACACAGCAAGCACCCTTTGGCTCCACTCTCCTGTCTGCACCTCGCTCCTTTTGGCTCAGAACGAGTGTTGGACTGTACATGTGGCTGCCAGAGAGGAGAACGTTTTCCAGATAAAAAATGAAGCAGAAGAATATGGATGAGAGAAATATCAGAAAGCCACATCATGGAGCTTTCTCTATTTTCCTTTTTTTCCTCCTTGTTTTCTCAGGTGTGTTATGCCTGTCCCAAGGACCGGCTGGCGGCAGAGTCCTGATCTGTCTTTGCTGTCTGAGGGCACTTCTCAGTGTAGCTGCTGAGTACGGGGCCAGGTACTATCAGTGTAGGATGCTGTTTGCTTTAAGCCTGTACTTTGGCTGCTTTGGGTTAAAATAAACAGGAACAGGGTGCACCACTTGTCAGTTCATATGTAATTGCTGCAGCCCCACAGGTGAAATTCGTTCAACACATCTCTCTTTTGTGAAAAATGTAGAGGTCAAGATGGTCCCTTTTCGCACCTTTCCTCATTATTTTTGAGCTGTGTGTTGCCTATGAGTAGCTAAGAAACAGGGGGGGGGAGTGAATAGTCTCTCGGGGGGGGGGGGGGGGGAGCTTTACTGTTTTGATCTTTAGGATATGGTCAAACATTTATTTATTTATTTAATAAAAGAAGGAGAAAGCATTCCATACTCCTTATGTATCCCATGAGCCCTTTGTACAGATTTGTATTCTGCTAAAGTGAGTAAGGGGCTCAGAATGAAAGCAAGTGCAAATACTTTAATTTGTCATGAATAAAAACTAAAGGAGAGGGGTGATTACAATTCTAAACTATATAAATTTATGAGTATTTGCTAAGGGAGGAGTACTGTAACAACAAGGAGTGATTGCCTTTTTTTATTCATCCCTGATGTCCAGGATGTCTTTCCATTATTGAAATTGCATGGATGTAAGCAATCGCATGAAAAACAAGTTGAGTGTGCTCATAGGGCTGAAGTTAAGGGGATGAGTGGTGTAAGTACAGCTACGTACGTGTCTGTGAATCCATGGAGTAATAGCTCCTGTCTTGCAAAGCCGTCGCTGTTCAGATGCAATTTTACTTTTACACAGAATTGTAAAATTGATGCAATTTAGGTGTGTGACAGAGACGTGTTTGAGTTATGGGTGACCAAGGAAGCTTCCCTCTGAGCAGTCACTCTTTAAGAGAGTGCTGGTTTAGTCAACAGGCTTGGTGCCAGCCCACATCTAACCAGATTTTCCTCATGCCAAAGCCAAGGCAGATGGCTTGTGAGAAGCGGCTTGCAGGAATGAAGGAGAACAGCCGGAGGTTTTCACTGGCTTGGAAAAGCTCAGTCTTGATTTGGAAATTGTGTTCCAGAAAAGAAGCACAAGCTGCTTTGGGAGAAGAAGGTAGGTCTGAGGCTGTCCTGTCCACTCTGCCTGATGCCTAGGGATGTCACAGGAGAGCTGGTATTACTTCACTTGTTCCATGTACCAAAGGTGCAAAGGGAAGATCCCCCCGTCATCTGTCAAATCCAGATAGTGTGGACCTAACTTGATCGTTTCCCATGGGACCGTTTCATGGGCGAGCATCGTTAGTGTAGGTGACAAGTCATTACCAGGTGGCAGCACGGTCAAGTCTGTGGGCTGACTGGAGGGTGTGACTCCACATACGTCCTGTCACGGTCTGACTGTGGTGAGTGTTGAGAGGGACCTGAAAAATGCCAGGCATGGTTCAGTCTCACTGAAATCACCAGCACTCGATAGGCCAAGGTATAGGCTTATCTGAAATGGAAGAGTTTTTTGGAGCCCTGTGACACTTATAATACATCAAATGGAAAATTAGGTCTAAATTCAATACCTATTTTCCCGTGGCCTTTCTTTGCTCATCAACACTAAAGCTTTACAACTCTGTGGCTTGGGGCCAGTCTTTAATCTGTTAAGCTTTTTAAAGAGTGAGAAATGCACAGGGCAGAAATGTGAAGATATGATGTAAAATAGGAGTAATGAGCTTTTACTGACTTGCACCATTCGCTGTCTCTGAGTTACGTTTGTGATCCTGTCGCCATTCTATTCGGCGGTCACAGGGCTGATGGCAAGAAACCCCTTTCCATAGCTAAAACAGCAAGGTGTTCCTGAAAATGGGTCCTCCAAATGCACTGTTTCCATGATGCTGTTGGCATTGGTGATGTTGGATTTATCCCTAAACAGGTGGAAAACCAGTAGCAAACTTTTACATAGTGCTTTTACATTTAGCACTTCCGCTACTTTGCAATCCTTAAAGCATCCCTCTTTGTAGGACAGGGTTATTGAAAATGAAGACCTGAGGCATCTAGAAGCCAAGCCGCATGGGCAGTTTGAGTTATGCTGATTTAATTACTGTCCTTCCTTCTTTTACAGGGGTAATTAGTGATTTCTGGGTGAGCTGGTACTTTGGGTACTCAGCTCTTCACCCGTAGGCCCAGAGATCATGCAGCAAGGAGGACACCAGCAGCTGAATCTGCTGCAGTCCATTCAGAGTAGACCGTAGGTTCATCTGGTTCTCATGTACTCAATTTCCCAGTTTGCTTGTTGAAGTAAGAACCCGGTGTTTAGGTAATTGCTAATGATCTCCTGCCCAGCAGGCCAGGTTCTTAATTCTGTGCTCAACAATATTGTGTGGTTTTGCACAGGCAGAACACACACTGATGGGAAGGAAACCTGTGCCCAAATAAGTTCAAAGGAGTGGCCAACTCCGGAATATTTGTCTACACTCATAATTTCTTACAAACTATTTTCTGTCTATGTATCTGCGTATTCTGTAAGGAATAATTCTGCACTTTAGCATCCTCAGCTCTCTAAGTGAGTTTGCTTCTCACTTTCAACTGAAATACTTTGGAGTTAAGGCACAAATGAGATTACGCTTATACGCTATGAGGTAGTGTTACTACTCTTGCAGTAAGAAAAACTCAACACAGCGATCTTGTGAGACAACATTTATGATGTATCTAAATTTAAATATCTCTAAATCCATTCTAAATTCTGCTAAGGGGGAAGTTGTGATTTCTTGTGTTTCCTTGACTTCCTTGAATTTTTTTCTTTCACCTTCAGATCTTGTCATAATATAAAAGTTGCAAATAAAGGCACAAGTTTAACAGTTTTGGCTTTTTAGATTTTTTTTTTTTTTTTTTTTTTGCATAGAGACCCCACAGTGCAACATGCCTTAATTAGTGGAAAACAAGAATGGATTGCATTGCATAAAGTCCCGATGAATATTGTCTTAGCAAATTAAATCTGATTTAATGCTTTAAGCCAAAGAAATATTTGCATAGCTAATGAAACTGATTAACTTAGAATTAATTTGCAGCGTTTAGTCATACAGCCTAAAACTAAAGTGATGTTAGTAATGTGTTGATTATTATTAGTACTCAAGATAATCAGGCTTGCTAGATGATTAAATGTAAATACATAGTAAAAAAATTGGTTCAGGTTAATAAACAATTTCAAATAGGAAAATGCCCCATGACGATAAAGTGAAATCAAGGAGTGTTAATTGTACAAGTAGAAGTTAAGAAGCTGGGGAGAGCACAAGTTCCCTCTTGTCTGCTGAAAGCAGGTGAAAAGCTGCTGCTTTTCAATGTCCCTTAGATTTGCTAATGATTTCTTTGTGATCTGTGGTGCACTTGTGCCTGGGAACAGTCAGTATGGGTCAGGGACCCGGCGTACCCAAGGGCTGTACAAACAGATCTCAGCAGCTCCTGGGAGCCTGGAGGAGACTAATGGGTGGAGGCATTGGGCAGAGGAGATGGTTTGTGGGTCAGTGCCTGTGCATGTGGGCAGCAGGGACCTTGGCTCACCAGCAGCTTAACCCTAGCTGAAGCTTCTTTTTTTATTTATTTTTTAAATTTATTAGTTCTGCAAGCCTCGTAGCAAAGTTTTGGGATGGGGTTGCAAGGAGTACCACATAGGGACTCTTGGAGATGTGTAGGAAGTTCCCTCTCCATGGGAGAACACATGGAAGTGCATTCTTAAAAATGAAGTGGTTGTGGTGCTGAGGTGGTATCTCTCACCTGTAAGGATGCAGAGCTTGCCAGTCAGTAACCTAAAAGAGATGGCTCCTACGCCAAGGTTATTTATCTGCTAAAGGGCATGGAAAGCAAAAACCAGCAGTTAGCGTTTGGTAGGATGGAGGGGCACCTAATGAAGTACCTGTTCCTACCCTGTTGTGTAGAGTAACTGAGGACAGCTAAGGGATCCTCCATGCTATATGATTTTTGAGGCTTTTCATGGGATTTCTCTGAAGTTTGGGGTTGCTGCAGCTCTGTGGCAGCGCTCCGGGCTCAGCCAGTGCATCCCGCGGGGGGGTGCTGGGGGTGGTGTGGCAGGCTGGCCCCTGCTGTGGGCAGGGGTGAGGGGGGCAAAGGCAGAAAAACTGATCTGGCCTTTAGGTTTCTGGGTGTCTGAGTTTAACCTCGCCTGTAAGTCTGATTTTTATCTCCAAATAAATAGACTTCATGGCATGTAAAAAGGGTAAAGCTCTGGCTGCACATCTGATCTTTAGGTTCGTGCTCTGTTGTGCTGTTTATGGTATAAAACTGCCTATTTCAACAGGTGGCTTTTTGTGCTTTGAATTGTCGTAGTGTGACAGTCAGTTCAGAGTTGACCAGGCAATTTCTTCACTCGGTTGCGCTAATGTAAATACCAATTAAATGAACGCACAAATTTGTTTTCATACAGCTGTGAGCAAAATTTGACCCAGAGAATCATCCACTGACCCCACATTGGCACATTCTTATGTTTTCTCTGTGAATTAGGAATGGAACTATATCAAACCAACTTTTTATCCATCAAGAGGAGGCCTGGGATTGTGTTTTCTGAAGCCTTGCAAGTAAGAGTTGCTTTTCTGTGTGAGTTTTCTCTGACTGTTTCTCAGGGTGGAGGGTCCACAGAACTTATAAACCAGAAAGACAACACCGCGGTAAGGCAGATGTCCTCTTCTGGGTCTGAGGAAGATGCTGGCTTTGGCCAGCTGACTCTTGTGGCCAACGTGCTGGAGTCTACAGCTCATGCTGCTCGGGCAATGTAAAAGATCGTGTGAACTTTCCTCATCCACTTCACTGTGAAGGCTGCAGTAAGCTTTACCTATGAGGCCAAAGAAAAAACAATGGCTGTGTGATCTTTTTTGCTTCAGAAGGTGAGGTGGGAACAGGTGGTGCAGCAGAAGGGTGACAACAAGCATGTGGTGTTGCAGACACAGTCATTTGCACTCTCCATCTGTTTCTTTGCTGCTAAACTACTTGCTTCATGTACCATGACATCTCCTCATCGTGTCGTGTCTCCTTACTGCTTTAGTGGCTTAGTGGCTGGGTCTCATCCCCCCCCTGACTTTTGCCCTCCTTCTGTCTGAAGATGTGTGTGGTGTATATTTTTCTTTTTTTTTTGCTTTCTTTCTTTCTTTTTTTTTCCCCTCTCTCCTCCCTTCTTATCACTAGATTTTTGGTTCAGATCATTTTGACCTAATTCTCTCCTTTGACTCCTTAACGCAAAGTTTTGCAATGCCTGTGGGTTATAATTCTGTCTCTGTTATGGCTGGTGAAGTCTCTTGATAGCCACAAGAAAAAGGCTAAATTTAACTAAGCTCTGAGCAACCATTCTTGCACAACACTACTGTGAACTGCAACTCCTTCTGATATCTCTGGGACCCTTTCCTATAGGATAGCATCCCTATTTCCCCATAATTTGCTGAGATCCATGGCTGCCAGTAGGTAAGCGGCATAAACACGGGGTTTGTAGACTCGACAGTAATGTTATGCAACTCTGTCATCTCTGTAACTTAGCAGGTGCTCTGGTCCCTTCCATATCATACAGATACTCTTCTTGCTCAGTATATCATCCTTTAGAGGTGACAGCGCTATCTTCCCAGATAATGTGAATGCATTCATGGGATGTTTCAGGAACTGATGTTTCTTTTGGCTGTGGTTTGTGGTTTTTTTTTTTTTTAATGTAAGTGAAGAGTGACTTGTAGGTGAGTAAGGAGAAGGAGGTGCATCCTGATGCGAAGGCAGATGACCCAGATTGTGTGGGCATGTCGTGTGGCTCTGCCTGATGCTTTGGTGTGGTCATCTTTGAATCTGTCATCTGAATTCTTCTTCTTTATCAAATGATGGTAATACCTCTCCCTTGGTGCCGTCTGCTTCACATTTTTATGTTATGTTTTTTAAAGTAGGTACCACAATGATGCCCTAGTCTCTGCTTGGATATTCTAGGCACTGCTGTAATGACAAGGCTTTCATACCTCATGACACATGTCCCACCAGGTTCTCTGTGTCCAGGAGCCTCATGGATGGCTCTGGGGAGGGCTGGGGGGACACCTGTGAGCCCTGGAGGGGTACCACACAAGGTAACCCCACTCTGTGGAAGGATATCATATTTGTAATATTGTCCAAGTGCTATCACAATATATAACGCACATGTACACGCAAGTATTTAGTTCCCAAGGGGTATTTGCATTTTGCTTTTTCCAGTAAAAAGCAAGAGGAACCATAATGATATCATTTTAATTCAGAGCAGAGTCAGGCCCACTGACATGTTCAAGGTATTGCCATATTTGGGATAATTCTGTATCCTGATAATGGTATTGTCCATAACCTCCTTTGTTGCCTCCGTTGCTGCATAAAAGATCTGACCTCATACTGTGTTTAATGCAAGCGAATCATGTTTGTAACATGAGTTTCCTGCTTATAGTGTGATAGTATTCTTGGTCAGCATTGCTTGATGTCTTACAACCACATTGTATGTCCATTGAGGTGATTTATTACACCGCTGCTTGGATAGTAAGCACAGGTAAACAGGTTCTCTGAGAAGATTTAAACTGGGAGGACAGTTAGTGTAAAGTCTAACAGAAATTCATTGCACATCACAGATGGAGCAGATGAAAAAAAACTCCACCAAAATTCCATAACTGCAGACAGCAGGGAAAGAAAATCCTAAATTATCAAGATGCAATGCAAACCTGTTGCAGGATGCCACACAAATGTCTTGGGGTGGGGTGGGTAGATAACTAATCGATTCTTTAAAAAAGTAGATGAAAACTGGGTTTGGTGACCAGCTCTTTTAAAAAGCTTCCCAGACAAGGTGGGGACAGGTAAGGAAGCCGGTGTGCTTATGTTTGGGTGGACAGTGAGTGGTGACTGACTGCAATGACGTTTCGTGTTCCCAAACCCTGACACAGATCTACAGGCTGAGGAGCATGTGTTTGAGACTTCCCGAGCAGAGAGAAATCACGTGAAGCTTCCCTGCAAATCGCTCCACCATGAAAAGGAGTAAGTGTCAGCATTTTTTAATTTGTTTGCTTTCTTCCTGCTCTCCCAGCTGTGACCCTGAGGACTAGAGGCTTGTTTCATGAATGGTGAGTTGAAAACCACATCAGCTATGGCAAGATTTGCCATTTAGTCAATCAAGATGACAACACTAAATTGAAAAGGAACAACAACAGCAACAACAAAAGGCTCTGGCAATGAGCACAGACGAGGAAATGTAGAGCCAGCATTGGTTTTCAGAGCTGCGATGTGCCATCGGGGTACAGAAAAGCAGGGCAGAGCCAGCAGAGAGTCTCGGAGCTGGAGGGAAGGAGCATCTGTGCAACAGCTGTCAAACCCACAAGGTTTTGAAAGAAATTTTTGGAAGTCTGGAGAGAGCTACAGTCAGTAAAGCTTTGCCAGTTAATCCTGGCTCAAGATCTTAGTTGTACTCCTTAATTAGGACTCCTTTTGCTTAATGAGGAGCTCTTCCCACAGACTGGTTTAACCACAGCAGTGAACTTGCTCTTGGTGCAAATTGATCGTGGTAGCCAGGACTAACTCACCGGAGTCAGCGACGCCGGTGTTTAACATCAGTGCTGCATCTGCCTCGGAGCTTTTGGCTAAATCCTCTGGTTTTGTTGCCAGCCAGACTTTGAGGGAGAGGGAGATGGAGCAGCATGCTCAATGTAATAAGGTTAAAAAATGTTCATGAAATTCTTTGTCTTTAATCCTGAAGAATTTGTGTTTATACTATTCTGCCTATTAAGTACTGAAGCCACCCCAATAGCATTGATTCTTGCAGGGAATTGCAGTCGCCTGCCTAGAAGGCCTATGTTTAAAGGAGAAACTTTGCTTCACAGGTAGAATTTAACAGTTACCTTCCAGCTCTGATTGTGCTCTGGGAATTTAGGCACTGAAGTGCCATGTGCTGTCAGTTTTCCCTCACCCTTATACAAGCCCCTGTTGAGTCCTTCCTTTGTAAAGGCTTGTTTCTAACTCAGTAGCTGCTTATGCAGGGAGGAGAGATCTTTTCTTGCTTCGTGATCCCATCACTTGCCTAAAAAGAAATAAAAATGGTTTGGTGTCTCTTTCATTCTTCTTGCAATGCCCAGACAATAGATGGACAGGTTTTGTTGAGTTCTGGACAGATTTTACCCACTTCTAAAATGTATATAATGCTCACAGAGATCATGTAAACCACTATACTGACAGCTGCGTTAAACGGTGTCTGAATTCTGACTGTCAGCTGGCTGGGTACGTATTGACTTCATGTAAATAAACGAAGGCTCTTCCCAGAACCTACCTGTCAGGCACCTATAGCGTGTGGTTCCCTCTGCTGCACCCATTACGTGGGCACCCACTGCGTGTGCCATGGAGGCGTCCAGACTAGATATTCCCAACACATTTGTTTTCCTTATTTACATGGAAGTATAGAACGGATTCTGCATTAGGAGTGAGTTGCTTTGCTTGGGTGCTATGAGCAGGGTTTGCATCTGTGCACCAGAGCAGATCAGAGGTGGCCTTTGCATTAGCCGGTAGCATGCCTGTGCTCAGAAAACAACCAACAGATAACGCGGCGAGAACTTGGAAGCAGAAGTGTCAGTGGCTAGAACTATACTCCTTGGTTTGCTCCTGGCTGTTTGGCATACCTGCAGCTTTCTTGCAAGTCAAGTGTATTATCATCAAAACGGGGACAGGCAGAGGTCTCCCTTAAGACTTGACTCCTGCTTGAGTCGTAAAAGGCCTCCTAAGAAGTGTAGTTGTAGTTCACTGTAAAGTCATTTTATGTTGCCAAAGTAGGAGATCTTTGACGTAACTGACATCTTAGACCTTGTTTGTATGCATGCAAAAAAAAGGCCTTGAGCACAGAATAGGTGACAATGAATAGTAATTAAAAATTGCCATCTACAGAGATTTGACATTTTCAGTTAAACTGGATTTTCATTTAGGATGTTTATTATAATGAAATAGATTCATGCCCTTGCTAAAGATCTCTATACCAATCATGAAACCCCTGCTGATACCACTACCATGGCACATCAAAACATTGCATCATTTTGAAGTCTGCAGCAGGTGCATGTGTTTGCTTGGCTGCGCTTGCTTCCGAGGGCATGCGCTGCAGGGACAGATGAGAAAGTTCTGCTTTACTGCTGCAGGCAAATACAATTTGCCAAGGGCACAAAAATTAACTGGCAAAGCAGGCTGAGACACTATTTCTTTCCATACTGAAAGGAGGAATGTAAAATCTCATGCCTGTATTTGTATGCTTTGTAGATATGGAGGGAGGCTTTGGTTGCTAAAATTTAAGAAAAATGGGACAGTAGCTGAGAGCTGATGTGGTTGGATCTTGTTTCTACAACGCTGTTGATTTCCTCAATACAGTAAAAGTTATATTATCATCATAATGATATATAAGTAGATATATTTATAATATGTAAAAACCCCCATGGTAATTGCTTTTTGGTAGCCCATATCTTTGGCACTGTGGAGGTTGGATGGTTTTCAGTGAGGGGAAAGTGGCAAATGATTGCAGTGACTGGTCAGATAGGACTGTAAATTGTTGATAAAAATATTCCTCGCTTGCTGGGCGAGCAAGGTGCTTGCCTGGGCTGGCTTCACAGCGCCCGGCTCCTGCCCCAGGACTGCAGCCTGCCACACTCCTGCCCATCCACTTGGCAGGATGGAGGGTGGTAGGGCTGTTTCCTTCCTGGTGGCAGTTTTGGTACCGACCCGGGGAGCATCCATTTGTTTCCAAGCTGCTTTCTGCCTTACTTTCACCGTTTCCATCCCATTCACCACCTTTTTCTTCCAGGGTAACATACATGAGGCTGTGCTTTGCAAAAACGGTCTCACATATACAGGACTTGGGTATGTAGTCCTTTTGGGGCAGCTGAAGCATGCAGAGGCAAGGTTTACTTACAGAAATCCAGTGGAATTCACTGCTGCAGGAATTGCCTGAAGTCAGGTTTAGGAAAGAGAATTAAATCTTGAATATTTGATGTCCATAATGTGGTGGTCATTTCCACATGCTGGAATTGGATTGGAAGAGTAACAGTTCATTTTTCAACCTGTAAAGTTATGTGCTTTGGCAGCAAAACTGGGTGAGTGGAATACACGGTTGATGTATTACATTGGGTTTATGCTTATTTCATGCCAGCATCCCTTGGAGGATTTCCAGAGCACAGTTCTTGCTCAGTAACAAAGGGTGTAGCATGAGTACCGGGTCCCTTACAAGTGGTATTCACTTTGCTTTTGAGCATTTTACCATTTCTGCTGCTAAGGGCAGGATAGCGGGTGAAAGACTTCAGCAAACCCTGTTTCTCATTGATGTCTTGTCTACAGTAATCATAGCACTTCAGTTTGAATTACCGTATTTTTTTTTTTTCCCCTCCCTGAGAAGATTATAAACTACAGAGCATATTGACTGGAAGAAAATAGTTGCTAATCTTCTGAAACTAATGCTTAATCAGTGATGGAAAGAAAGAAACTAACTAAAAAGCTTCATCTAGCTAATTAAATAAAGCTGGTTATTCTGCTGGAAACAGTTAATGAACCTTAAGTAATATAATTATTTTCAGAATATTAAAGCAGGAAAAAACTGATTACTTATTTAAGACTAAATAATTACAATGTATTCTTCACTAGAAAAGGTTATAGATGGCAAAGACTAAATAACCACTATGCTTTTGATTCTCCATAAAAGGGTATTTTGCACGAGTTACGACATTTGATATCTAGCTTGTACTGAATTTTCTTCTTTAAGATAATCTCCCGTGATCTCTAAGGGAATTTGCCTCCCTTGGTGCCTCTCATTATTCTCATTTTTAGGGACCTGCAGTATTTGATTGCCCTTAAAATCAACTGTGATTGTATTAACGGTGCAGAAGGGATGAAGTGCAATGATTCTGATCACGGCAGCGACAACCCTGAGCTTAGCCCCACGGTCTGCTCGGCTGCTGAAACGCCTCTGGGACGAAGGAGTTGGCCTCAAGGGCTGAAGTCCTTCCTCTCGGCTGGAGCTCAGCTTGCCTCTGAAGTGTTGCACATCTCTGCTTCGAGATTATGGGCGAAGGGGCATTTCTTTCGGAACGGCAGGTGGGAGCCTAATTACCCCTGCTAGTGCTGGGACCTCCTGTCCTGGCCGTAGGGTCTGCCTAATGCTGGGAACTTTGGAAAATCCTACCTGGCTCTGTCCTAATAATCATCGCTGTGATTTTTCTCCCCTTAGTATCTGAAAGCTAGCACGCGGGGTGGTTCCAAAACCACAGCCACCAACCCCCCTGGACTGGGGGGAGCTCCTGCAGGGCTGCTCTCCTGTCCAGTTCCAGACAAATGACTTTTATTTATGATGCACATCCCTGAGGAAGGGGCAGTGCAGAACAGCCTGTCCTAGGAGGCATCCCTAGGAAAGCATCAGCGTTTTCTGATGTTTTCATCAGCGTTTTTTGTTTTTCATCAGCATTTTGATGTTTTCAAAACCGTGGCATTGCTGTCCTCCTTGCTGATTCCAGAGCCACCCCTGCTCCCTACCTGGAGGCAGGTGGAGCTCAGCCCCAGCATCACCCCAGTGATGGGGTCTGCTGTCTTGTAAAGGCTCTTTGGCGAGGTGGGAAGGTTCCCTGGCCCTCCAGCTCCCCCTTGTTCATCTCTGTGGGGGTCAGGGTCAGTCTGAGGGTGGAAAACCCCAAAAGCTGTATCTGTTGAGAGGGAAAAGGACTGGATTTCCACCTGCCTCCCTAAGCCTGAGTCAGCTCCCTTTCCCATCCAAGGACATCAGATGAGAACCTCAAAGAGCAAAACACATTCTCTTGTTTTCACTCCTTCCACTTATCCGAGTTATATTCGGCGTCCCATATCACACATGCTCTCAGCAAATGCTCCTTTCACTTTGCCAAGAGCAACCATCCTAAATGTGGATCTGGCTCATATGATCATTGAAATAAACATCACAGGCATTTAAAATTATATCCTACACTTGAGAGAGACATGCTGAGGACATAGAGAAACAATAGATTCAATTAGGCTTTTAAAATGTGACACATCTATTACATGTTCCATTACTGCTTTTAAAAAGTCTCTGTTTCTGGATAATAAATCTTGCTATAGTACTACCATTTAATTAAATGGGTGTCAGCACTGGGAACAATTAAAATAAGTTTATGCACTTTCAGGGAAACCCTATAGCAAGATACAATAAAATGAAAAATTAAACCCTTAGTGGGTTTGAGCTGCTGCATGTAAGAAATTTGATAAAAACATTTCAAGAAAGTAGGCAATTTTACAGCGGAGTACGTAGTCTGTTCTGCCTAAATGGTTCCAGCCCCTGTCCCCACATTTTTGCCACCAACAGAAGACCCCAGATGGATGTCTGCATCCATTTTGCTAACAAGCAAAATCAATCCCTGAGGAAAAAAAAGCCACCTTTAACGCCTCAAATAGGAGTGAATCTCACCTAGCAGAAAGTGTGCATAAACAGAGGGGGGGGGGGCGGGGAAATAATCTCTCTATTCTGAACAGTGTCTGAGCAGCCTCAGCCAAGAGTTTCTCTGCTTGGGGGATTTAGCATCTGATATCTGAAGGCCAATCTGATCTTGGGGTATAGTTTGTATAGTAACATATGTGAGCAAATGGTGATGCTTTCTTAACTAGAACACGATACAGACATTTTATTGCATATTAAACCCCATTTCGACATTGCATCCAACACAGAGTTTTTTACTGTGTTTCCCTCGCTCTGCTTCGGTATAAATAAGCAGCCTTGAAACGAACATCAAAACTAAATGGCATTGAATATAATGAAACAGCATTGAGTCTAATGAAGCAGAATTGCTATGTAAACAGGGATGCTTTTATCTCATCGGAATTTTTATGTCCTTGCATGTCTCTCAGCTACATTTTTGTAACCTGATTCTTAGGAAGTGTCTGATATGTCTTTATGATTGTTAACAGAGACTGAGACGGTGCTGTGACGTGTGCTTAACAGAGTGCAGTGAAAGTAATAGCAAGTGTGCTGGTTTCAAAGCAAAATGTTCTTTGCCCTCACCTTATTACAGGGGGGCTGGCTGTAAAACTTGGTAACCTTGAAACACCACTAGGTCTCCTAAGAAGAACGGGTTTCACGCAGCCAGGGCTCTGGTGAAAGTGTCGCTTGGAAGCCCCCTGCCTTTCAGCATGTGAGCCCGTTCCGTTGTCTTATAACGTCTTTGTCCAGATACCCGCAGCGATAGCATAAGCAGTAACAGCAAACTTTGTAATACTTGCTTTGGGCTGAGAACCATGCCAGCAGGAGTTTTCACTTTCCTGCTGGAAGCCGCACCAGGGTGCTAGCGGACCTTCCTTTGCCAGGGAAGGGTGAAACACCCAGCCACTGCTGGGGCATCAGCTCTTTGTCACCTCAGAATGTTGCAGGAGCTCTGAGAAAGCTCATGGTTCTTCCACTGCAAAGAAAAATAACTAGTGAAGGCCTTCCTCAAATATACTTTTTGTTATCACGTTCTTTTGACTCCGTACCCTCAAGTCATACACTTAAATATATTGTGCTTGCACCTGAACACCTTCCCCTTCCTCACCGATATGTGCTGTTTGCCCTTTTGTAGCCTTTCCAGTTAATGCGCTGCAGCTCCTCGTGCAGGAATGGGGTTGAGCAGAAGCACGTGAATAAACGCTGCTATTCAGCAGCATTGCACGTGGAGGAATTTCTGGGAGTACATTGATACGTGAAGCCTGTTCAAATTCTCCACGCCCCACTTGAACTGAAAACCAGATGATGGCAAGGTAAATTAATATTTGTTGGTCTGAAACGTAGTCAGGGGAAGAAATGGAAGGAAACCATTGTGATATCTATTGCTGTAAAGTGTTGTCCTTATAGCTTCTTCATCTGAAATAGCACTAAACCTTGCAGTTGTGGTGCTGTTCCTAAGCATCTTGCTCATGGAAGTTTGTGCTTTTCCTTACTGAGAATTTCTGTTTTATGAAAAATTCTACCTTCAACCTGTTGCGTTTTTCTGTGTGCTGCCTTTCAACCTGTTGCATATCTCTCCATGCTGCCTTTTAATGGGTGCAGCGCACAGAAGAGCTATTGTGTGAGATTTTCCATATCTATGTGTTTATAAAGGGTGAGGACTTGGACTTGTGTCTTCAAATGCTTTTCTCAGCAGCCAGGTGTTGCATCAGCTCTGCTGAAGAAATATGCATCAATTAGCTGGGCTTTCTAGTCCTCTCCCATGGGTTGTTGAGTCTCTAATCAGAAATTTAGGGGAATGGCTAGCTGGCCCAGCTTGCAAATATTGAAAAACCTCAAAGTAATGTGGCACGTAACTGAAGTCACATAAAGTTTGGGTATAAGGAATGAAGCTTCTGACACCTCATTTTCATTACGAAGATGGTAACGAGAATGGAAAATGTCACAAGAATAATTCACTTATGTTTGGTCTTTTGTACTATAATTATCTAGTCCTCCTTGCTCTGGGCTCCCCTTTTCCTGCATAACTTTTAGAACAAGGTGGGTTTGGCTTTTAGTGGTCTAATAAATACAAGTAATAGCTTGTGATTTGTTTAATATTTTGAACTGAAAGGTCAAGGGCAGGAAGATTAAAAAGTCATTGGGGAAAATGCTCTCAGTAAAAGCCATCTCTTGCTGGAAGTAACACAGTTTCTTAAGTAAGCATAAAATCAGTTTAAGAAGGCTCCGAGCCCAAATTGGAGCAGAAAGGAGAATAATGTTAGTGCATAGATACTACCAGCTACAGAAGGGGAAGTGAAATGAAAAACCAGGCTGGGAAATCAAACCCAGGATTTCCCATAGGGTCTTTGGAGCACTGATTATGATTTTTTGGTTGATTTTTTTTTTTTTTAAGCACATGAAAAATCTGTCTGAAAGTCAGTGGGACTGAAATAATGATTGAAGTGCTCTTGAGCTGAATCTTTTCAGTTTGGCTTTTGCTAATTAAGTTGGAGCTTTTTATGTCCTTTCCAGGTAAATTATTGCCTATGCAGTAAGTAACTGGTACCCTTCTTTAGGACATGGACCCTGAGACAGGGAATTTGGCTCAGATAATCCCATTCTGAGCAAATACCCACTACAGCAAATATGTCGAGCTTACTGCAAAGTTAGCCCTCTGTGAGGGCAATGCAGTAATGTGTTTAAAGGCATATATATAGTTGCATGCAATGATTTCTGTGAGTGCTGAAGTTTTGTCAGCAAGCACGGTTGTCTTCTCATCTGCCAGCCAAAAATCTTGTTCCTACTGCATGTGTTACAGCATATCAAAACGGGCTGAATTTTGCACGGCCAACCAAAAAGATGTGCTGCTGAGATCATCGGTCTCAACTTTAAAAGAACACGTGTTGTATGAGATTGACTTTTTTCCCCCTCCTTTCATGTATGGGGATTCCTGTGCATGTGCTATGTTTTCTCAGTCTGCATTCTGACCCTTTAACCCTTCCCTCCCGCTCAAGCCTGCACCACGTGCAAGGAAATGAGAGCATCACCAGCTCTCCGCTGGCTGGAGCTCGGCTTGCAAAGCCCCAGGTGAGACTGAACCATCGAGTATTTGATGAAAAGCTGCCGGCTGCCATACAGCAGCCTTAAATTCCAGCAGCTGCCCACGTCCCACCTCCTCTCTTCTCCCAGGTCTGAGGACCCCCTTTGCCTGTTCCTTTGGGAGGGAGATGGAGGAGAAGTTCAAGGGCTCTTTGTCCCAGTGTTTCCCTTTCCCTGGAGGTGCTGCCTGCCCTGCTTCTCGCTGCTCAGCAGTGCTGCAGTGCTACTGCGGTAGAGAAGCAGCTCGAATGATTCACAGCTGCTTGCACGAGTGGCTGAAATCATGTCACGCGTGCACAGAGAGAGCTGGAGACCTGAGACAGATGGGTCCTTCTCTTCTCTCAGGGGCAGTCTGGAGTCTGCACATTTCCCTGGGGTCCCAGACGAGTGTCCTGCTTGCTTTGCTCTGAAATAAATAAGGCTCTTTCTGTCATAGAAAAAGGGATCATGTCTGCAAAGATCTCAACACCTGCTGTTAATTTTGTGTATTCGTTCTGGATGACAATATGGGAGACATTCCTTTAAAATGCCTTCTCTTTATCGAAGACAATGGGCTGAGCAGGCATCTGGTGGGGCTTTCTAGTTGCCTATGCAGTAAGCAGAAGGCAGGCTTTGATCTCTGTGGCACAAGGATGGGAGTGTGAGTAGTTCAGGCTGGAACGTAATTAAGTTTATTGTGCATTTGAGGGTATCTACATTTTTACAAGATAAATCTCTTGTAGCTCTGGTGAACCTGGAAGCACAACCCGGCTGTACGGGGCTGAGAGCTCAGGGAAAAAGCTGTCTTCACCGCTGCTGCAGGTCAGGTGGAGATGCTGTGCCCCATCAGCTGGTCCCACGGATGGCTGAAGGGCACTGATGGCTATGCGTGACGGTTTGGTACTGAAGGTGTGATTAACATCAAGTGTAGTATTTTTCTCTCAGTATTAAAGGTGGAAATGTATCGTACCTGTAATTATCATCGTCTAAGTTAAAAATGTTACTGCAACCGTGCTAGGTCATTCTGACCTTCTGTGGTGGAAAGAGAAAATGCTATTTAGTATTTCTTTTATAGTTTCTTAACCGCATCTTTGTTTCCCTGGGATGTTCTGAGCAGTTAAACCAGCCCTCCCACGGAGCAGGATCATGCTCTTCTTATTTAGTTGCAGAAAACATTTACCATATACTATGGCAAATCACACAATCAGTCTTCATGCTAATCATTCTCTGCTGGAAGCTATTTACGACAAAAACTTCTGAAATTTTCTTACTAGCTGGAGAGCAGAGAGTCACAGCCAAAAGAGTGATTCACTTCAAAAAAAAAACAACAAACCCAACAAAAAAACCCCCCACAACCAAACCAAAACGGAATACTTTAGAAAACGTTTTGAGGATTTCGGATTAGATGAGTAAAGGCTGAACAAAGAGACACTCAGGAATTGCCGCCTTCAGTGGGGCTTCTCCTATAACTCCCCCCCCCCCCCCCCCCCCCCCGATCTAACTCTAGCTGAAGCCACTTGTCTCAGCCTTTATTTGCTCCTGTGCTGCTATTTGAATTATGGCCCTCTGATGGTTTACATTTATTCTGTCACAGTGTTTTCATTGGTAGCTCTGATTTACACCAGCACCCATGGCTGTGCCTGGACTGTGCAGCTCCCTTGTGCCCAGAGCAGGGTCTCCAGAGAAGGTTCCTCTGTCACGCTGCCCGTATGCCCTGTGGTAAATCTTGCTCCTCTGTAACCATGTAACCAGCTGGTTACACGACTTAGAAATCATAAGGTTCTGCTGCATCCTAGAAAACAGCTACTCCGGGTTGTATTTTGTATGAAATACACAGTTTTCTTTTCTTCCATAACGCTAAATTCAGCCCTAACAAGCAAATGTTTAGATTGCTGCTTCTGGTTGTGGTGCATACTCTTCTAGAATAGTGGTACCCAGCGACGGGACAAGGGGCGCTGGGCACAAAGTGCAACACTAGAAGTTCCACCGGAATATGAGGGAAAACTCCTTTACCGTGAGGGTGTCGGAGCCGTGGGACAGGCTGCCCCGCGGGGCTGTGGGGTCTCCTTCTCTGGAGCCATCCCAACGCGCCTGGAGGCGGCTCTGTGCAGCCCGCTCTGGGAGAGCTGCTGCAGCAGGGCTGGGCTGGGGGCTCCGGGGGACACTGCCCACCCCCACCGTGCCGGGATGCTGTGTAATATAGAAGAGTACTATAATAATAGAGCATTGTGTTTATCTCTGGGGCCCCCAGCATAAGGACATGGACCTGTTGGAGCGAGTCCAGAGGAGGGACATGAAGATGATGGGAGGGCTGGAGCCCCTCTCCTGTGCAGACAGGCTGAGAGAGTTGGGGTTGCTCAGCCTGGAGCAGAGAAGGCTCCGGGGACACCTTGCAGCACCTGCCAGTGCCTAACGGGGCCGACAGGAAAGCTGGGGGGAAGGGGGGCTTTTTACAAGGGCATGTAGCAGTAGAGCAAGGGGGAATGGCTTTAAACTGAACAAGGCTAGATTGAGATTGAAGAAATTCTTCACTTTGAGAGTGATGAGACACCAGCCCAGGCTGCCCAGAGCAGCTGCGGATGCCCCATCCCTGGCAGTGCCCAAGGCCAGGCTGGACAGGGGGGGGCACCTGGTCTGGTGGAAGGTGTCCCTGCCCATGGCAGGGGGTTGGAACTAGATGATCTTTAAGGTCCCTTCCAACCCAAACCAACCTATGGTTCTATTACAATTAATATTCCTCCTCCTGATGAAAGACAAGAGCTTTGATTTAGCTAGCAAATATCTGGTACCTGTCCTTGATGTTCACTGCTTCCCCAGAACATTGCAGTTTGCATCTGGGGGGGGCGGAAAGAAAAAAGATCAACCCCAAAAGCTGTGCTGGGATCCAGCACAGTTAGGTATGCTATGGATTTGCAGAGCCAATTAATAACAAAAAGTAAAATCACCACCACCTGCAACCGACCTGTGCGCCTACACCCTATGGCGTGAGAGCAAAGGGGGGATGGGGTGGGTATGTCAGCCCCTAACTTGCAGAAAACCTGCTGTGTGTGCAGAAGGTCTCGGGGGCCAAGTGAGGTTTTGTGCTCCTTTTGCAGCACCGAGGAGGAACAGCTCTGGATGTATGAGTGCCTTGGACCTCTCAGGGTGCTCAGCAGCCATTCTGACTATGCTTACACAGCGGTCATAGAAAGTATATAGCGACTTGTGCCTATGGATTTGAGAGGCTTTCAAGAAAGTTGCAGTGTTTTGAAAAAGAAGACGAAGAACAAAAAAATAGAAGGCATGTGAAGCTATTGGACGTCTGGAGTTTGTGGTAGGTCTCTTCAGAAAGGAAACGGTCAGCTACAACACAACTGAACAGGGATCAGGTTGTTCTGGAAGAGAAACACAGAAATTTACTTTTAAATATATACCTGGTATAGAGCTGCAGCATGCCTCACCCTCTGCTGTGCTGTATATTTGATATGCTTTCCAAACTCAAACAGCTTAAGCTTGAGTCACCCTCCATTAAGATGAACAAAATGAAAATGCCAACATTTTTGCAACATGTTGGTGTGGGCCCTAAATTGGAAAACAAACATAGCACCAAGCTGCCTTTCTCCATATGAACGGAGAGAAAGGAACTGTTTAGTAAAATGGGCAATTTGGAGGACTGGGTCTTTTGCATCGTGCTCTGTGTTGGGGGGATAACTCCAAGCTTCAGTCTTTGTTGAGTGAGGTCTGCTTCTCAACTCGTTTCTGATGTTACCGCGATCACTTCTTTCTTACTTACCTTGTTCAGGACTCAAAAGCTGAGTCACAGGAGGAGGTCTGATAACGCAGGATTATCTGGGACACCAGCAAGTGCAATGCGGCCCCCAGCGAGGGGCAGTGGGTTTCAGCCTCCCTTACTGAGTGCAGCCTGTCTGGTGGGAGATGGAAGAAAGGTGGGAGAGGTTTTAGTCGCGGTGTATTGCGGAGTGGAGCTGGGAGTGGGGACCTGTTACAGAGGGGCTATGCCTGCAGTCTCACCATTACCCCGTTATTGGGCTCCCTCCTCCTCGACCCCCCTGCAGAGTGCCGCAGGAGAGCACGCGGGCAGGAGGAGGTCTGGCTGTCAGAAGGCATCTGGGAGGCTAAGGTTACAGGAAAATGATATGAAATGGTGAATCTGAAGGCATCAGCTCAGAACAGCACCAGGGGCTACGTGTGAGCTGTAAGCGGAAGGAGCGAGGTGTTGGCAGGAGCGGGGTTTGCAGGCGGAGTGAGGACCCCCACGTAATCCTTACTGCTAAACACGCCCAGTACAGTTCCAGCGGGGCTGTGATTTCCAGCTTGATGGATTTAAGATGCACAGTGATTGACTCTGAAAGTAGCTATCAATCATTTTCTGTGCACAGAACAGCGCAGGTGGTGCTTGCGTTGCAATGCGGCCACGCTCAGCGCACCTTCTGAATGCACCGTGACCACAGCACCTTACAGGTACGACGTGATCACATTTGCTTTGAAGGGTGGTACAAGGCAGGAGCTCCTGCAGCTTTCAGGGGGATGCTAATTGGATAAATCAGCCCACCCTGTGTTCAGACCCCTTCCCAGCTGAGGTGGGCCAGCAGCTTGTACGTTAAGTTTCTTGTGGCCCCAAGAAGTGGAGGAACTATGAGTAAGGTTGCCAGGAGAAGTAAAATATGAGAGCAAATGGGCCTTATTTGCTCAGTACTGCAACTAACGGGAAGGTTACTGCCTTCTGGTACAAGCCACCCAGCATGCAAGGTCCCTTCCTATTTCCAGGCAGGTGGAGGGTGGCCTGCAGGCAGGTGTTGTGGGGGCTGTCACTGCACGGTGTTCCCCAAACCTTACCGCACACTGGCTGTGGGGGCTTCTTTGAGTCTTCCCTCACTTGTGGTACCCATCGCCAAAGAGGATGGTGGCACAGGGATGTGCCCTGTCGGTGCCCGTGTTGCCGGATCCCCACCGTGCCCATGTTACCCCCTGACACGTGGGCAAGGGCACAGAGGTGAACAGGCGCGTTGTCTGCCTAAGTAATGAATCCTGTCTTTATTTCTGCCACATAAAGAGGAACAGTGATGGAAAGTCACTGCAGCCTGACAGAGTCACAGACACAAGAGTAGATCTCCACGCTGACTAATGATTTCTATCATTAAAAAAAGGGCATTTTAATTTTTTAAGTACCGTTTCATAACAATCAGAGTTTTCAGGTTGTACAATAGGGCTGATTAATGTGCACCTCAGGTGTGCCGGAGGCTCACGTTTATTACACAGGCGGTGCACCATTAATCAGCGATGCGACACGGTTTGTCATGCTGTATTGCTTAATTACGCTGTCTCCCCCCACCCAGGGCTTGTGTGTATTGTGCAAAGCCATAAGTGCTCCAAGAGCCCCATTTCCACTGACATCAACAGGAGTTTTGCCATTGTGCTGGGGTGAGAGCAGGACTTTGCTGCAAAAGTAAAACGAGGCAGACACAGCTAACGGGGTCTTTCTAGTGGGAAGAGGGGCAGCAAAGGACACGTGAATTGTGAAACATCAAACTCAAAGGGGATCTGAAAAGATTACAGAATAAACTGGAAAACGTTAAAGGAGGCAGAAGAGCAGCAAAGATAGAAGGTAAAATGAGAATTGGACTGGAGGTAAAAATAAATAAGAGAGACTTCGAGTGGGTAAAGAATAAGCAGTGAATGAGGCAACGGGGATTCTGCAAAATGGAAAGGGTAATTTTGTAACAGAAGCGGCAAGCATTGTTGAATAAATAAATGAATTATGTGTCTGTTTTCACAGAGGAGAATGGGAGAAATTCAATATATCAGAAAATATATATAAATTTAAATATATATATTTTAAATATATAAATATAAAATAATGTTCCTGGGGCAGGGCGAGGGACATCCATGTGGAGCAAGCAGGGGAGAACAGGAGTAAGACCACCATGGAGGCGTGTGTGCTGGGCACGGTGGTTCCCTTCCCGGTTCTCCTGGGGATTTGCTCTGTGCTACGTAACTGCTCTGCTTATCTGTCTGTGCTTTAGCCAGGGTAGCGGTGGGCTCCTGGGACAAGGCTTGTCCTTTCAGTCCAGCGCTTTGGTGGGAGGCAGGACCAGCCTGAGGAGCTGTTCTGCTTCTGCAGGGCTACAGTAGCTGTTCACCACCAAGAAACCGCCAGGTAACTGTTGTTCCTGCGTTGCAAGCGTAACTGAAAGGGCAGGGAATTTAGAGCAATAAATAAATAAAATTTGGCAGCTGTGCTTTTTGCTTTTATCCTGTAGAATAATTTGCCACAACAGATATTTGACAGTGCTTGAGTCAGTCCGGCCCTAGATGTCTATCAACTGTCCGCCACAGGAACCTGTCTGATTGTATAATAGCAAAGAAAGGTCTGCTGAGAATTGCTTTCACGGGCTAAATTAGCACTCGGTCAGTTTACGAACAGAGTGGCTGGCAGTGTTTGGAAATGTACTGGCCATTTGGCTTTCTCTTGTTATGAATACACACTAGGTGCAGCAGAATAAAGAAAGATGCGTCAGATCTGAATGGGAAAAACAATTTAATTCAGAGAGGCTGTAATCCAGAACTTCAAGGTGTGCCATTTTGTATCAGTCAAGGACTGCTAAACGTGGTCCTTCTGCTTTTTGCCACCTAGTTAAACCAGGAAGAAATATGAAAACGTGAGGCACCTTTAAAGAACTTAGCTAAGAAAAAGATGATGCAGTAGCTGCAGAATTCAAATGTTCATATCTAGATTAAAGAGTTAAAGATACCCCTGAAGCTTATAAGTTAATATAGCAAGTTCCAAAATTAGTTTGACTAGTGTACAAACTGAGTATCTCCAATTCCATATAAATCAAAGGTAAATAACTAGGCAGGCAATCCTGGAAGTGGTTCAAGAGAATAAATAACATTTGTTGGGAGGGAATGAAAAGAAAGACAAAAAAATAAAAGAAGCCAACAAACAGAAAATGAAAATTGCAAGCCTTACAGGCTTCTGCTTGTAGCTGGAGGGAAAACAGTGCAGGGATGTTAATGGGAGATGAGCTCGGGAACTGCTCAGCTTTAAAGCCTTGTTGCCAGAATATTTTAGGAGCACATTACCCTCTCTTTTTAACCTGTGTTAAAATAACGTGAGAAGTTTGACTTACAAGCCAGCGCTGTCTTGCAGCTACTGAACAGGGAGCGGTTCTGGCTCAGGCCGGGGAAGGCAGGCATGTTGAGTGCAATGCACCCAAGATGCTGAGGCTCCTGCTAGATGGGGTGGGATTGATCCTGCTGCGAGCTTGGCTGACTGCTGGGATGGGGATGTTCCTGGACAGAGACATCAGCTCTGGAGATGGCAAGGCACTCAATGTGAGATAAAGGATGAAGGGAGCCAGTACCACTGCATCACTGGAGGCTGGATCTCAGTACATAAATACAAGCCTGGTTTGATCGCCTTTCACTGCTTTGTGCCCTCCTAAGGGAGGCAATTCTAAGTGCCAGTGCTGATTTTAGCCTGATTTTTGCATTTTAATCTTGTGTAGTTACTAATGGCACTGTCAGTAATCCAGCCTTGGGTAGAAATGAACCTAAGGTAAAAGGCAGCCTTCTCCTGCAGTTTTTTAGTTGCTTTGCATTTAATTCAGCTGCTGCCATCCCAGCGCTTGCAATCCACCCCAGCCCCCCCAAACCCATGGCGAATGGTGAAAGAGCTAGCGAAATGGGACTTAAAAGTCTGTGTTATCATTAAGGCGCTTGTCAGTTCAGGGTGAAGTTTTGTCTCGCTCACGAAGATGTAACTAAGAAGTACAGAGAGGGGGAGCTGTGTGTGGTTGTGACCCAGGACTCCAGTTTCAGCAGGTGATAAACTCTGTGACCTTCCGAGCTCAGGTGGACCCGAGTCCCCCGCGAAGCCCTGGACCCTCAGCCCGTCTCTGCAGCTGGCAGAGGCTGCAGCACCATGCGAGGCAGCTGCCACGGGGACAAAACCCTCCTCTGGTCCTGGCAGCGTTCCTCCTAGTAGTGAACTACTTCCTGGTAGTGAGCTTCAGCCTGGGCGAGTGCTCAGGTGGCCCTGGACGTGCCTGCAGCCTGCTGCTGCTGGGGCGATGGGCAACCCACCCGTGGCGCGGCCACCAGGGTACTTCCCTCGCCGGCGGCGCTGCAGCCGCACGTCTTACGGTGAAAGTTGGAGGTCAGCAGCAAAGAGAAGGTTCTCCAGGCCCTGCAGATGACTGGAGAGCGAGGAGCTGGCCAGGAGAGAAAAGATGCAGGCGGTACAGACACTTGGACATATACCCCTGCTATGCTGATAAGGCTATGGCCACTTTTTGTCCACTGAGTTATTCCTTCACCGCCAATAAAGTAATATTACACCAAAGCATGTCACTTATCTGTTTGAAAAAGCTATTTTGACAAAGACCTGCTTACAGCTTCTTACTTTTCTTACTTAAGAAAACTAAGCTTTTCTTTTTCCTTTTTCCCCAATAATAAATCTTTCATAAAATTAAGGCATTGACGTTACATCTCTGTTAGGGTAATTTACTACCCACAGTAATTTTGACTTAGTTTGTTCTACATGGAGTGATATTTTAATCATCCTTTCAGTGCTTATTGACGAGGGTTTGCTGCAAAAGATGAGAAGATTAGTTTAAAATTATCCCTTGTGAATTTAAAACAATAACAAGGAAGTGAACACAGTCTAAAACAAATTAAGAAATGTAATAGACTTAATAAAAGGCTGATATTTTATTTGATGTATGAAATGACTGCAAGACTCACTGTGGTGGGGCCACACATACTCTTCTCAAATTACAGTGGATTTATTTTTTTATTTTTTATTTTAAAATTGAGCAGCACAAGTCTTCCTCTCTTTAAAGGTAAATGATGAATGAGATAAATGGTTTGTGTTTTTGTCCAATAATAAAATAGGTTCCCTTGACTTGATCACCATATAAAAGTGATGCCTCATTCCTATACCCATCACCTAGGAATAATTTGCATTTCCTCACCCACCAGGAGGCCCCTGGTCTCAAAGCTTTCCTCTCATCAAGTCTTGGCTCTTCCTCAGCATGTGGTGGGGGTAGCTTTCTTCAAAGATTAATTAACTGTCAGGTCAGAGGGAGTGGAATGTCTTCCTTGGACACTAGGATGCCTGCAGTCCTGCAAGGATACAGGAGTGCAGCCTTGAAGGCTGAAATTATAGCTTCAAACAACCACCTGTTTTTTGACTAAACATCAGACAGTCTCCACTGTCTCCAGCATTTATGTTAAGTGGTAATCAGCCAAAAAAAATCATGGTGCCGAAGTCCTTGGGAGGCTGAACTGTCTCAGAGATTCAGGACCTTAGCCAGTCTCCACTCAGGGAGAAACTTGCTAATCACACGCTAAAAAAAAATTAATCATCACAGGATGCTTTTGCTAGCCGTTCCCAGGCACTGAAGAAAATGTGGGGTTTAGAAAAATATTTCAGCTAAAAAGCTTTTTCCAAGGTGGGAACTGAATAGTTGCATGCAACTATCCTTCAAGAGGAGTGGTGGCAGAAGAAGCTGAGGTGCTGGGTATGTCTGCTGTGGGGAGCGAACAGAGCCAGGCCTGGCAGCCAGATCCCTTCGTGAGCTGGTCCCTAAGTCCCTGCGTGGGGGTGGGGGTTTTGCATGGGTTCATTCTACTCTTTTTGTCTTAAACCTTGGCCGCATGTTGCAGTGTCTTGCCAAAGAGCAGCTGAACCAAGTTCATATGTGTGCACGCCCCCATACCAATATTAATGTACGTAAGCTCGGCATAAATTGTTCTGGGTCTGCTGGCTTCACTTCTGCTTCACCAAGTTACCCCAGATGGCACCTTGGCCCACTGCACAATTTGTGAGGTTTGCTAAATTCTTCAGAACTGCTTGGGATGGGAAGGCCCTACTTGAGTGTAAAATGCCGCTGGTTACAGCGAAGTGACTTTTTATCTGGCTGATATACCTTTCTTTCAAGTTCCGTGATAAATGTGCAGTGTGTTAGCCTGGTCACAGGCATGTCACTCGTGATCCCAGAAACACAGCCGGTGGAACTTTTGATGCCGTTATAAAATTATTTGCTCTTTTGGCTCTCTGTTGACCACATGGATGCGGTGTGGCGTGCTCTCTGGACAGCACACCCAGTGAGAGGTGTCACTCCTCGTGCTCCCAAAGGAGCTGTGTGTTTCGGCAGGGGAAGGATGCTTGCCAGCAGAGAGGGGGGGAGCATCTTTGGTGCTCTCCGTTCCATCTGCAGGAGCAAACATTCAGCTGTGCCCTTTTGCGCCTGGGTTCAAGTGTGGAGTTATGCGTTGGTTTAATGATATCTGTTTACTTTGCGTGGGCGCTGCGAGGCTTAATTAAATGTTTATGTATATGCTTTGAGAGGCTGGTATGGAAAGCTGTATGGAAGAGCTACACGTTAATCCTTCTGTTGATTCACAGTATCATGCCCTGGTATGATTAGATTCATCGTTTGAGGGCTCGAAGCCCATTCCATTTAATTGAAAGACAGTGCTGGTGCTTGTTAGAGAGCCAGGCAGCACACAGCTCTAATGTCCAGCAATCTTGGTCTCTGTGGGCTGCAAAACTGCGGTTCCCCAAAGCTTTCCCCCCATTTACTTTTCTGTACTAATACCGAACGAGAAAATATTTGCTAGATATTCTGCTTGCTGCTTGATTTTAAGTATTTCTTCTCCAATTTGAACAGAAGGCATATAAAGCGTGCTAGTATACTTCTGTGGAAATCTTAAACAGAAAGACTCGGTTTTGCCTGATTTGCATAGCCTGCTGAGGATGGACCTCAGCGTACATATGTTGATGGCAATAAGATGATCATTATCCAGCCAATGCCTCCTGTACAGGTAGAGAGGTACGTCTGGATCAGCTGTGCTACTGCTGGGATGCCCCGAGGGTTTAATTCCCAAACTTTCATTTCCTTGCTCTATTTTCAGCTGCTATTAACTCTAAAAGCATTTTTTTTTTTTTTTCATGAGGAAGGATTATGTGTGGCACTGACATTTTATTACTCGGCTGGGTACGCCGATTGGCTGAAACTCAAAAGTCTTTACTAGTTAGGCTAAAACATTAAAAATGTCTTTTGATAAATGATCTGAAAGGAAAATCAAGCAGATGGCTTTTAGGCCCATCTCACGGTACAGCTTTGCAAAGAAATAATAGTTTCAGTAATGGGTTATAGAGTTTTATTTAAATCACTATACTATTTAGTGGAAAGGGGTAAACCAGTTAGGGAATTTTTGGTTTGGGTTGGGTTTTTTTCCCTCCAGATTTCTCCCCTTGATATGAACCGAAGAACACTTTGAAATGCTGGGAAGTTATTCTGTCCTCGGCTTTTGTAGTTGGGCCATCAGTTTCCTGCTGTTGTCTCTGGTTTGGTGGGGGTGACAGCCTCTGACTTTCCACATCCTGTTTCCCGATGGACTCATTTACTACGTGCGTTATAGGGGAGGTATTTATGTGCCTCGAGCTGCTGCCTATAGCTAGAGACCTCTATTATAGTGGGTTTATAGGGTGAATTACAGCTTCTGAGAGGCTTGGTGGAAAATATCAGGGAAGTTAGAATAAGTGTTTCTAACCAGCTCATTTGTCCTCCAGGTCAGATTAGGTAGACACAGGCTGGGATGGGAGCTCCTCTGTGCGTGTGCTGGGGGGGCAGGGGACCACCAGTCACCCTTCTGCAGCTCTGCGTAGGCATAAGCATCAACACTGCAGGTCAGATCCAAAGGCAGCAATGCGATGGTGGTGTAACTGGGTATTTGTGGTTGATGTATGAGAAACAGAGCCCAAGCTTTCGGAAGGGCAGAGTTGATTTTTGGAATGCAGATGAATAGACGTGTTAAGAGGAGCAGTATTTTTGTTGTGTGTTGTATCACCCAGTCTCTAAGGAGCAAAGCCCTTTAACCTGTTTCCGACCAAGCATCCAAGAAATCAAATGGCGAAGATCCTTAGTTATTTCTAAACATCTAAGCCAAAGAATGCTGGATTTGTAGTCACACTCATTTGCTTAGTGCTAACACCTTCCTCCTTGAAACATACATTTGGTCCTGCACTCTTCATGAGAAATTAGCAAAATCTTTGGAATAAATATTGGATGTAATTGTCCTGATGCTCTCATTTCTGCTGTTAGCAGAAAATTATGGCACATTTTATATGGGCATTTTTTTGGGGTTTTTTTTTCTGGTTTTGTTGTTCAGGTCAAAAAATGAGAAGGAAAATTGCGTTTTCTCCAGCACGGTAGCGATTCAGTATGGACTGGAAGACAGATAGCAGGTATGCCCTGTGCTCCGGCACAGTAAGTGTTTGGGCTGATGTCTTTGTTGTCTTTTCATAAATCGATGCAGCATCATGTCATGAGCTGGATGTGGAAACACTAAAGTGGCTTCCCCTGGGTAAGCGAGCAGGGTCTGTAGCGTTTCAAAGGGTCTGAGACCAGAAAGGCTCGAAACAGGGGCTCCCAGCTGCCGGCGCTTCATCGCATTGCTGGCTCTTCTGCAGATCCCGTGTCTGAGCCGGGGGCACGGCTTCTAGGGGGAGCTGGTCCTGAGTCTGCTGGTCCACAGTGCCTCTCCCCGGCTGCCTCTGCGGAGCCGGAGGGATCTGTGCTAAATTAAATGCAGCGAGGAGAAAGAGAGAAGATGAAGCCTGAAGGAATGTTGTGTGACAAGTAGGGGGTCAATCAAAGCTGCCTTACTTGTCCAAATCGTGCTGACAGAAAGAGTAAAGACAACAGAATTTTGGCTAAGTCTTGTAATATTACAGTGCAGAATAAACCGTAAGTTGCCTCTTATCTCTGCTCCGACAGGAATATAGTGAAAAATACTCCAATAAAAGAAATACCGGTTGTGAAACAGCAGATGTGACCTCCTATGCTAACCTGATATGCTAAAACGTGGTCTAAACACCCCTGTTAGTCATTACAGTCCTCAGTAAAAGGAGTTTTCACCTGAGAGATGCCAGCTTAAAATACAAGGTCTTGATCTTTAATTTGAATCCCTCTGGGCAGACCTTTCTGCCAGCCTGAACCCCTTTGATTTCAATTGCACTTTGTGGTTCTGGATGCACCGGTCTAGCTCGGGGTTTAGATTCCTGCTACACACTGGTGTAGTAGCTTTTCATATATTTCAATAAAAAAAAATCCCTTAACCTCAGATCATGTTTTTCTGGGTGTAGGATTTTTTTTGGTGTTTTTTTTTTTTTTTTCTTTTTTTTCATATTTCACTCTCCTTTGTGTAATCCCTGGTACTGGTCTTTCTGGTCTTTCTTGGGGGATGCAGACACTGACATTTTAGTTTTGGATCATGTAACACATGATAAATACAACAGGGTGGTAATTTAAACTTCACAGGTAGTTTCAGACTTGAGATGTCAGTCAGCATCTTTTCCTTTGAGAGTGTAGCTCCACTTGACCCGTGAGAGCACCTCATTTCATGTCTGTAGAGAATGGTAACTTGGCCAGATTTAAAACACCCCATGATAGTAAGCACCCCTTACAATGTAGGTTGGTTCTGTAACACAATTGCCCATTATTTTGCTTTTAGAGACTGGTAAAAATTCCTTGGGAATGATAACTCCAGTAAGGAATAAACTTTGGAGATAAATGGTACACTGACTTTGCCATTTACATTTACTCTGCAGCTTGAGATGACTTTTAATTATTCAAAAAAGGCAGAATGTAAGGTGCATCTGTCTTTGTTTCTTCCCCTAAAGCAAATCCTCTCTGTACATTTTCCTGTGACCACAATACCAATATTTCCCTGGTATAGCTTCTCTGATTCTCTGATTTTGACCTCTTTTTTTTTTTTTTTTTTTTTTTAAATTTTTTTTTAGATTTTGCTTAGATGTTTGAGATGCAACAGAATTCAGCTACACTGAGATGTTTTCTCATCATATAACTCAGAGCAAGTATTGATCAGTTTATTCACGTAATGAACAGGGAGAAGAACATACACACATTTTAGTGCTACAGGCATGTACCTAAAAAAATAATGTAGCAGTTAAATAGCCTCATCAACATGAACATTGAAAAAACTCCATCATATTTGTTCATGTTAGGAAAAACTGGGTGTTCAGTGTTATGCACGGACATACCTGGCAAGGCGGATGGGAAGGAAGGTAATTCTTCACCGTGTTTAGAGACTTGAACTCTTGTCTCTCTTCCCTTTGCCATCCACTATTGCCATCAGCATGGGCACGTTCTTTATTATTTTCTTTACAAGAGGAGAGTTGTTATTTACTACTACATTAGCCCTTTTTTTATAAATGCTTTGTGAGAAATATGCAAAATGGTAGGGGTCTGAGTGTTCTTACTGTGGGATTACAAATGTGTTTGTGTTTGACCAGTACATTTAAGCACAGAATAGCATGTGCTTTTAGGGGCTTTGAAGAGAATAATGGGAACCCTGCAACCCTAGGAGAGAATTCAGATTTTGATTGCTCAGGAATGAAGTATTTCATCTTGCACCTGCTCCAAGTAGGAAATGGTTTCAAGTATTTATTGAATGTCTGTGAAAAATGTTGGGGGGGGGTGGGTGGGAAGAGAGGAGTGGGGGGAAAGAAAAGGGAAAAAAAAAATCAGTTTCTTAGCAGTTTTAAATACAGCGAACCATGTGGTGGTGCTAAAGTTACAAAAGACAAGTCCTCCCAGACCCGCTCTCACAAAATGTGCAGAATGTGGGCAGATGAGATATGACAACAAGTACAAATTATAGCAGTGGCAAACCAGTAAACATGGAAATCTGAGTAAATCAGTCATTTCAAATCTATTTGCCAAACTGTGTTTATCCTCTGCAAAACCTCACGATCTCCATAGGAAGCCCTTCAGAGCAATCTCTGCAGGGCTTTTGCTGGGTGGAGTTAAGGATCAGGATATTCCAAGCAGCCTTTTTGCAGACGTTACAGCTGAATCTTTCAGCCTAATTGCAATAAGCAATAATGATACCTGCGTCACTTTTTTTCAACTTGAGTACCCACTTCCCACTTTGAAACTGCCACATGAGAAGACTCTGAATACGGGGGATGGATAGATTAAGCACTTCTGGTTGAAGAGGAAAAAACTGATTGCAGTATTTTGTTTGTGTGTTTATTCCTCACCCCTAAACTACATGGATGCTTGGTATTTTGCAAGGAAAAGAGTCTTTTGTAGAGATGGCAAGTTGTTTTTTTTTCCCCCCTGGGGCTTCACCAGTTCAATCCCATCAATTTCAACACAGTCCCTCTTGCGTGTGACAGTGCAGGATTTGTCCTGCCATCTTTTGCTCCTTATTCTTTCTCTCCCACATTTCCTCGAACTATGAAAGTGCTCAGTTTAATAGTGAGCCCTATGGGAGACCAAGAGTAAAATCTTTAGCTTTTTCTTTCTTTTTTTTTTTTTTGTCTTCCCTGGGTCAGTTTGAAGCACCCAAGTGGAGCCCTGGATTTGTGAGCTGGTTACAGAGGTCCTCGGTGATGAAAGCTGACACAGGCCAGTTAGCCTTTTCAAATATTCTGTGTGACAGGGCAGAATAACTGCATTCAAAATCCGTGTTTAACATTCATTTACAGGCTTACAAGGAGGCAGACTGTATGTGCCATCCGCTCATTTGTACCACTCCAGGAACATTTTCCTTGTCTCAGCGTTTCACGGCAGGTGTTGTAGATGGAAGCCGAAGATCTGAGCACGGACCCGTTTCTGTCTCAGACTGCCTGCGTAACCCCGGGCCAGTTACTAAATCTCCATCTATCAGTTTCCTTTCCGTAAAGTGGCAACTACAATACCTGTCACGGATATACCTCTGGCTGAGCGGATTGAGACAGGGATGGAATACGTTATAGAAGCATCCTGGTGTTAGCACAGCACTCATTTTCGGTAGCCTCCCCAGAATCCTGCCTTTTTTGCTGTCCTTCTTCCCTCCGGCTCCTTTCTTTTTAGGATAAGCAAGAGCCAGTGATGCCTCATTTGCCCCTTCAGAATGGAAGCAGGTAGGAAAGGTTGTCCTGGGTCACACTGATGTCCATTTGGCCGTCATCCCCCTTCTGCCGTCTCCTGTGCCATTTACATTTTCATGATCTCCTGGCATATCCATTCGGAGGCTCCTCTTTCCCAGACCAAGGGCAGTGCTGTAACGGCACTACTGTAATGCCTTCGGCTGTGCCAGGGAGCCGCTCCGCGGCCGTGGTGGGCTTGCTGCCCTTCTTGGAGGGTTTGCCGTGGACTTTTCCTAACATGGCCTGGGAATGCACGTAGTGTTCAAGATATAGGCAGACCGAATATTTCTAGAATGGCAGATGCTTTTGATGCTGTCCTTTCCTAATGATTTATATATTCTGAATTATTTATCTAACAAGCACTGAACTGTATTTTCATCAGTTACCTATGAGAGCAATCCCCAGCGGGTGACACCAAGCTGAGTGGTGTGGTGGCGTGCCTGAGGGAAGGGATGCCATTCAGAGGGACCTGGACAAGTTTGACATGTGGGTCCCTGTGAACTTCATGACATACAAGGCCAAGTGCAAAGTCCTGCACCTGGGTTGGGGCAACCCCCAGTATCAATACAGGCTGGGGGATGAGGGCATTGAGAGCAGCCATGCAGAGAAGGACCTGGGGATGCTGGTGGATGAAAAGCTGGACATAAGCTGACAATGTGCGCTCACAGCCCAGAAAGCTCAGTCTTGTAGGCTGCAGAAAAAGAAGCGTGGCCAGCAGGTTGAGGTGATTCTCCTCCTCTACCCTGCTCTGGTGAGGGCCCCCCTGCAGTGCTGCATCCACCTCCAAAATGGACTGGAAAGACATGGACCTATTGGAGCGGGTCCAGAGGAAACCACAAAAATGATCAGAGCGACAGAACATCTCTTTGAAAAGAGGCTGAGACAGTTGGGGCTATTCAGCCCGAAGAAGAGAAGGTCCAGGGACACTTTACTGCAGCCTTTCAATACTTAAAAGGGGCTTATAGGAAAGACGCGGACAGACTTTTTTAGCAGGACCTGTAGCAATGGGACAAGGGGTAATGGTTTTAAACTCGAAGAGGGTAGATTCAGACTAGAGAGAAGGAAGACATTTTTTATGAGCGTGGTGAAACACTAGCACAGGTTGCCCAGAGAGGTGGCAAATGCCCCATCCTTGGGACTGTTCAAGGCCACGTTGGACGGGGCTTTGGGCAACCTGATGTAGCTGAAGCTGTCCCGGCTCATTGCAGGGGTGTTGGGAATAGATGGCCTTTAAAGATCCCTTCCAATCCAAACTATTCCAAGATTCTATGTTGTGGCAAGAACCAAAGGTCTTACTCCCTGTGGTAAAGGAGGATAAACTCAGTTCATAGGCCAGCATTTTATTAAATGAAGCTATGATTGTGGGATCTTTTTAGCCATATATTTTGCTCCACATGTATCTACACTACGTTTCATCTGTCACTCTATTGCTTGGTCCCTCAGTCTGGTAAGGTCTTCAGAAAAGACTCTTCATAGACAATTCACCCTTACTTCTCTGAATACTTTAGTTCTTTCATAACTCACCACCGAGTTTCTTCAGAAAGCTTTGCCAACCCGTTGCCTTTTTTTGCTCTCTACCCTCACCCCTTCTCTTCTTCCTCCTCCCCTTTCCCAGAGCATTTATGAAGGTGTTGGACAGCACAGACCCTAGCCCAGCTTCGTTTCCTTAAAAGCCGGTGGAGTGGGACTTTGTTAAAAGTCACTGGGACGGTAGATTTTATCAGCGGATCACCGGTGTCCATGCGCTTGTTGTCCCCTTCAAAGAGCTCCAATGGGAGTTTGAGGCTTGCGTAGTATTGAAGCGTGAATAGATGGTATTATGGAAATATCAAGTACTAATACTTGCTGTAGTAGCCTTCAGAGAGGCTCTTCTTCCTTTTCCTTCTTGGTGCTAGGGTCTTTTTTCTGTCTTTGAGGACCAGTGCAGAAGCGTAGCTATCACTTCACCTGCCCTGTGGACAGTTGGCTGCCTCTGCCTTGTCTTTCCTTCTGCAGTCTCAGCCTTCACACTTTGCAGGTTGCCCCATGTCTTGCACATCTGCCACCCTAGTAAGGGACTCCAAGCCTCACTGCAAGGGGAAATGGGCCACACTGCAAAAAACAGGTGTATTGTTCTAGGTTTTGCTTGTTTTAAACGAAGAGGGAGAGAACTTTCCTGGAATTACTGGCTATCCTTATCTCCCACTTGATGAATGACAAAGTGTGGTTTCATCACCTGGTTGTGGTCCAAAATAGAGTTTCAGACGGTGCTCAGTCACTGGCATTTCAGAAGACAATGCACGAAATCCATCTGTGTGCATAAACTCCGCAGGTTAGCAATTTCTTCCTAATATACGAGCCCAGGCTGTTGCAATTATTTTACCCCAAGGCAGGATCTGTCTGAAGGAGGAAGTGGGAAAGGGAACAGGACCTTCTGAAACTGAAAAATACCCAATTTACGCTTGATCCCAAAAGCTGTGGAAATCTGGGAAAGTTGTGATCTCAACAAATCCTGTAGATCACAAGGTCTGATGGAAAAACTTTTAGGTCTTACCATAACAAGCACGTGGACATGTTTATTATTGACTCAAACATGCTTATATATACTTCTTGTGTGCATACATGGAAGTTTTTATCTATTCTCTCATATAAAAAATTATGAGGAAGGGCCTCTAACGTCCCAAAGCACTGATTGCTTAGAGGGTTGCTTTCTTTGGAGTTTCCTAGCTAACCCACTGTACTATGACCAACACCGAGGAACCCATCTGTGGAGCATTTTTGAGTCAAAGAGCTCACAAAAAGCCAAACTGCAAAGCCTAAACATGGTTTCATTTCTGTTTGATCCCTTGGTTAAAGATCACATCCCAGATGCCCACTTTCTGTACCTTTCGTCTGACACACAGTAACAATCGCTGGTAGTTTCCTGGGGAGAAGTGGAATCATCACCGGAGCCAGATCAGACCTTTCATATTTACTTTTCATCATCGCATTTCCAAGTTTCCTTTAAATTCATTTCTCTAAACGTGACATTTAAACTGATCTAGAGCATTTCTGTTGGCAAATAACGTTACGATGCAGTCTAGTGGGAGACTTACAGAGGTGCATGATTCGCTGACATTTTACTCCGGATTTACACCCCCTGGGTTCTGCTTAGTACCTACAACCATGTTTTCCAAGAGCAGAGATAAAACCTCCCTAGACCCTGGTGTGAGCAGCCAGCAGCACATTGCCTCCCACAAAACATTCCTATTCATGCAGGGTTTGTTGCAAAAAAACATTTGTTTGTGTTTTTTGTTTTGTTTTGTTTTTTGTTGTTATACAATGAAGATTTAATGATTTAATTCCTGATTACTTCTTTTTCCCCGGGAAGTAGCTGTTTCCCTGTCACATTATTATTTCCCGTACCCCTCCTATGGGAATCGTTTGCTATAAATAGGGACCGGAGTCTCTCTGCCTTGCTCAAACAGAAAGGCTCTTTAAAACGATGAGCTGCGTGAGTAAGTAAAACAAATGGAAGTTGTAAAATGGAGTCCATGCCCGGCTTGTGAGTGGAGAGGAGAAAACCTGCTGTTTGCTCCAATGCAAATTTTTATTGCGTTCCCACACATTGCTAACGCTTGGCTTCTGCAGCATCATCCTCCCAGTCCCAAGCCACGATGAACCTCCTGTTCTCCCTCGCACCAGTCGCTCCACAGCAGCCCCCAAAAGCCTTTCTGCTTCTACTGGGCAGTTGGTGGTGGCTCTATGATTTCTGTGGTCCGTTCTATATTCAAACTGGCACTGGCTTGCAAACCCCCGCATTCTTTTTCAGCCACGAAGACATATTAATAATTTGTGTTTTTTAAACACACACACACACAAAAAGAAGTGTATAAAATAATAATAAAAATGAGTGTGGTATTGCTGAATTTAGCAGACATTTGTCTCTCGTGTGTTGCGAAAGCCCTGGCAAAGCCCTCTCTGAAACGCATCTCAGGCTGTGCCGTGCAGGAGGTGTGCTTGGCTGTGGTGGCTTGGTGTGCTGGGGCACTGCGACAGAAGAAAGAAACAATTATCTCACACTGCCAAAATAATAGCTTTTGCTTGTTCTTCAGAGAAAGCATAAGGGCCAAGTCCCCAACCCACTGAAGTCAAGGGAATGATTCCTGTTGTTTTGCTCAGCTTTGGATCAAAGCCACCACGCAAAAGCACAATTTTTCAGTGGGTTAAAAAGAATATACTAACTTTCAAGTTTTTATTTTTATTTTTTAATTCTAAAGAATAAGAGCATGGACACGCTATTCCCAACCCAGCTATGCTGAAATAATTAGAGTTAAGAGGTTTAGAGAGATTTCAGATGAAAAAATTTGCAGAAATAATTTATTCATCCTAACCTAGGTTTAGGGTGACTGAAATTATTCATGAGTATGTGGTGAATTTGAAAAATAGGCTGGGTAAGGAAAATAGCAGGGGCGGGTCATTTGTTTAAAAAAATTTGTTAGGAAAATAATTTTGAACATATATTTAAGCATTTTATTTGGAAATGTAGCTTGATGCAATTTAAAAGAAAAAAAAGCACGCATGGGCTTAACCCAAAAGACACTGTAAGAAACGCTCCCCCTGCCCCCAAACAATTTTTTTGCCTCCTTCCCCTGTTTCCTAACTTAGCCATCAAATGAAGGCAGGAGTCTAATTGCCCAGCTGTGATTGCAAGGAAACGATTCAAACACAGCCATTGCTGTCGTCTCCTTTGTGGCTGAGCCAGGAAAGTGAGCCATGTGCACTCCCATTAACTGGTAGGCTAATCATTTTTTGCTGCTTGTTATGGAGAGCAGCGTGCATGGATGTCTCTCTTTACTTGGATGACGTTCTGAGAGCGCTTTTTGGTTCCTGCGGCTGTCATCCTTGGTGCCAGGGTTTTCAGCCCTCGCCGGGAAGAATTAAGGTGCTTCCTCTCCTGGCTCTCCCGAAAGGCAGATTGTTTATTACACCTGGATGCAAATTAAGCCGTCTGCCTTTGTTGTGACAAAGAAAATGAGAGTGAGCTTTGCTGTAGGGATAAAAGCTCCCTGAGGTTGGAAAGACCAGCTCCAGGGACATGCACGGTGGGCTGGGGACACGAGCGTGTGGAAGCAGGCTGCCTTCTCCTGGAGGCAAAGGGCTCTCAGGTCGTCTGTAACCACGCCGCAGCCCAGCGCTGCTATGGCATGCCCTGGGCGTTCGCGGACAGGTCACATCTCCGTTAGCGTGACCCTTGCTGTGCTGTGTGCACCTTGTCTCTGTCACCGCCTCTTGCCCTACATGTCCCCTTTGCCAGAGCAGTTCAGTCCAGCGCCCTTCCTCTGCTGGTGGCTGCAGCAGATACTTAAGAAAACAGCTGAAGAAAACAAATATAAACCTATACCTACCCAAATTTCAGCAGCCCGCAAGCAGAGGTATGGGCTGCCTCAGTCCTCAGGTTTAATACTCTCAGATGAACTGTCTGCCATGGATTTCTCTGGTCAGATCCATTAATCCCTTCAGCTTTTGCAGCACCCTGTGGCAATGAGGTCTGTGCATTAATTACACATTGGGTGGAGACACAACTTCCTTCTCGGTGTTTTAAGCCCACTGTCTCATAGTTACAGCAGGTGCCTTCTGGTTCCTGGATTGTGAGCAACACTTGTTGGTCTTTCCAGACTGGCTTTCCTATGGCCAAGCGCGATTGCCGAGCCTCCTGTTACCCTTTTCCCAGGCAGGAGTCTGACCGATTTCATGTCTCCTTTTTGGGGTCATTCCCCACCTGGGCACAGCCACAAGCTTTTCTGTTCCCAATGCCTCCTCCTTCGGGGAGGAAAGAAGGAGCAGAGCTGCATGGTACCCGAGGTACAGGCATGGTACGAAGCAATATGATTTGGTATGATGCTGGGATCTTTTTCTTCTCATTTTCTTTCCAAATATTATACCTGCCTTTTTGGTTCCTGCTGACAACTGACTCGCCAATGTTTTCAGAGAACAATGCAGAACAGCCCTAGATGGAGTTAGCTAATATCCTCTTGTTTTACATGCATCCTGGAGTTGTTTTATCTATGTACATAACTTCATATATCTCATGACAATATTATCAGCCTGGTACAGCACTGTACGCAGAAATGGCTACTGGGATTTTTCTGAGCCCTTAGTTTTCTGTCCGTGGTTTTGTCAGGAAGACTGGAGCATGTGGACTGGCCAGAGCACAAAGGGAAGGAGCAGAAATATCCGAGACCGTCACTCCCAGACCTGAGGGTGACAGGCACTGTAAACCTGTGCAGAGGGTCCCCGCAGTTAGTAGCGTGGTCAAAGACATTTCTGTATGGAGATTTTTGCTTTTTTTTAGAAATAGTTTCACATTTTGTTCAGTTTTTTTTTTTTTTTTTTAAGCAGCCTGAGGAAGCGATGGAATGTAAATATAAATATTACATATAAAATATGAAACGGCTATTTGTTCAGAAAAAAAACTTTAATTTTGTGCTAAAAGTGTTTATGCTAGGTTAAAGTCACAATGAGAAGTTGCCTTTGACCAAGTATATAAATATGTTTCCTTCAGGAATAGACATTAAAATGAAAATGGATTTGTATTTACCCAGCTCTCAATGTGGTGCTGTGAGAACAGAACACCGCAGGGACCGTTTCTTAGCAATACAGTCATCAGCTTCACTCCTGACCTCACAAAATATTTTGACCTACAGGGCTGAACTAAGGAGGTCTTTAAGATAACGTTCTGCAAAAGGTCAGGCGAAGGGAAGGCAAAAATCATGGTTTTGCTTCTGTGCAAAGCCGCTGCCAACGATATTTGAAAGTCCACTCTTGGTGCGTTGTGTGTGTAACAGGGAAAGAGCATCCTGGGGTAAGTGGGGTAAATCACCTTTAGAAATGTTTCCTCCTTTTCCTCTGGTGGCTTGTGCATTATTCCAGCTTGGGCTGGTCCGAGGGACTTGAGATAATTAACCCAGGCTGGGCTTAACAGAGCAACACTTAGATGAGCAAACCAGGCACCTGCATTTGCTTGACACTTCGGCTGATTTCATCTCCATGACTCACTGCCCATCTTTGCAAAGTGAAATAACGTCCTCTCACCCCGCTTGAGCAGTGAGAAAATTCCTGTGGTTGGGAATGCGGGAGCTGGATCCCAGGAAGGGCTGGCAGGCTGCCGGCACCCTTTGGAGGTGTCACTGCAGGACGGGCTGAAACTTGGTGTTGCTTTGTGTGTGCTTCAATACCTGTTGGATTAGACTATGTACGCGGTGGGTGATAATAAAATAAATTAAGATAAAAATGAAATAAAATAAAATAAAATAAATGAAATAAATGAAATGAATTAAAAATAAAATAAAATGAAATAAAGCAGACTAGGCAAACCCAGCTGTAGCCGGTTCCCTTGCACCATCTGCTTTGAACATTTGTGTGAGGGGAGCGAGAGGGACAAATGTTTTTGGGCAGAGAGGAGAGTTGTGTGTGGACTTGAGTACTGTGGGTGAGACCTTGGAACCCTGAGCTCTTGCATAAATGGGGAAATATTCTCCTCTTCTGCTTCTCTTTTGTGACCAGATTGACCCCGTAAATGTGCTCTAGCTATCTTCAGGGAAAGCAGGCAGGGGGGCGACGAGTTTGCTCATCCCAATGGGATTTGGGAATCAACAAGATGCAAAGCTGCTCAGTGTTATCAGGACACATACCCTCAGAGAGTGACTGACAGATGTAGAATAATTAAGTCCTGAGAACCTGAGACGTCTCCCAGGTGAGGTGGAATCAGTGAGGGGATTTTGAAGACATCATGGTTTTGTGCTCTGTGAGACTAAGTCTTTTTGCAGATCTAGACCTAAGATGCAAGCAGCGATGCCCTGCTGAAGGCCTCCAAGGAGATTAATCCGGTGGAAAATATAATGCGTAACTGGGTGCTTAAAGAATATGTTACACACAGCAAGAACCGAGATTACATGGATAAATTTAACTGCGGGACTGCCTAGCTTTGATGTGCTTGAATAGAAACATTAACATAAATTTTAGCTGTATTGAAAATATTTTTTTTTCCCCAATCATGCAATAGTGTGTGATTGATGCTGTTTTAGAAGGCAGTAGATAAACAAACGTTGCTGGGTTTGAACACAAGCGATATTTATTGTAACGACTTTGTATGAGTGGAGGCTTTTCAGGGTAGGATCTTCTGGTTGAACAGCAGACGTCAGGCCATTCCCGCATGTTTTTGTTGAACGTGAGAGTACAATTATATCACTGAGAACAAGGATAACACTGTACAACTCGCCGAGTGTTAAAAGTTTTACAAAGGCCTTTAAAAATAGCAGTACAAAGAGGGTACAGGAACGTGAGGTTTTCTTTGCTTTAGAAGGAGAGGCTGTTTTCCGACACCTCCCGGTCCCCCAGTTGCCTGCTGGGATGCTCCCAGGGTCACAACACATCCGTCAGGAAACGCTGCCTTGGTTCAGAAGGAGGGGACGTTTCAAAAAAGGGCACTCATGACAAAGGGTGCATGTTCACCTCTGGCTGCCTGCAGAGAAAAGGCTCTTTTTTAAAAAAATCTATTAGGCAAATAAGAATAACTGCCAGAGAGATTATTTTCCTGGGCAACAGAGTGCTGGAGAAGGGATGCAACATTTTAAAGCACATCTACTACACTCCAGTTGAGTCGTGGCACTTCTAAATGCCTTGGAATAGCCTGCTCTCACCCACCCCATCATTAAATTATGAGTATTAATGGGACTTACAAGAGTGCATCCACGGGGAAATACACTGCATCGCTCCGTCCATTTCCTTCATGATGACACTGTCTGCGTACACTGTGTGCTTTATGGGCAACAGCTCCTTCTCATTTGAGTTGTGTAAAGCTGTATTTACAGTACAACAGTTTTAATTACCGATAGAACAGTGATAAAAGGGAAGAAAAAAGAGGGGTACTCCATAGCTGCCTGTCTTTCTCTCTGATCAGCAGGACTTCTATCAGTTTCCTCAGAATTGCTCCTCAAAGGAACGAAACATATATAAATATGTAAGATGAGACTTACTGCAAGTGCATCAAAATGTGTGTATGTTTCCACAATTGAAACCTTTCCTGGAGTCATGATAAACATCCAACAGAAAAATAGGCCACTAATGAGTAAAGAAAGTAAATTATAATAATGCATGGCAGTATCCACTCTGATGGACTTAGAAAGCATTCATTTTGCAAGAAAGAGCGCTTAAGGACTAGGGCTGTAAGATGAACCTCAAATGACCAAGGTGTGCTGCAGAGCTAAAGCAGCTCCTCAGAGCAGAGGTAAATCCTCTGCTCTGGCCAAAGTGGGAGATTTAGGGCTGGGTTTTAAGAAATGTGAAGCACCTGCTGCTCCCAGCGAAGCTGGCTTCCAATGTTTCTGCTTTGCTGGTGGAAATGGGCAATATGCTGAAGCCAACCCCTTCCCGGGCAGCAGAGGTAAGACCATCAGCAAGGACCACACTTGGCGGTGGACACGGTCAGCCTGCAGGGTTGACCTAAGGTTTGTGTCTCTGTCTCCCCTTCCTGCCCTGCAGCGGTGCACGGCTAACCGATACACTACGGGGAATGCGAAGCCTCCTGCGTTTTTTTGCAGAAAGTGGAAAAAAAAAAATACCCCAGTCTTCCAAAACCTTTGTACGATATGAAGGTGTGTTTGCCCCACTGAAGAGCCGAAACAGTTTTTTGAGAGTGTGAAAGCACCTGTAGGTCAGAGAAATTGTTTTCCACACAACTCTACTTATGAGTTTCCAGGTATAAGGCAATGTTTATGTCTCTGAGTACTCTGGGAATGTGGGCTCACTCTCAAAATGTTCTTTTCTGTAGCTTTTGTTTGCATGATTTTTGCTTGTCTTTTGTAGTTGATTAGTTTAGATTGATGCAATTAGTGTAATTAAGTGTAATTATGAATTTTGGTGCAAATTCATGTAATCACATATTTACAATGTCTAATTAGGTAATTACAATATGTAATTTGCAATACAAAGTATAATGTCATTACACAATGCTGATTAAATTTCATATTAAAAAAAGACGTCCTGGGCACACGGAATGGACAATCTCAAAAGTTCATTCTTTTGGAATATCTTTAGGAACCCCTTTCCAAATGATCCAATCCCTACATATTTCCCGTATGGAACTGGGGTTCTGCAAAAGTCTGACTTTATAAAGCAAATGTATTTTCTCATCTCACTGGAGGCCAGCCAAAAAAAAGCCCTCATGCTCCACCCGTGTTTTCCAACCTCTTTTCAATGTATACACTTTCAAAGAAAAACAGACAAAAAAGAGCTCCAATAAAACGTGCCAACCATTAGCAGCAGCAGCAAGAAGAGCAGCAATGCAGAGTAACAAAGAGATTTATCTTTTGGAATTGTAATGATTTGTGCTCCATTTTATTGAATCCTTTTTTTATGCAATATTTAATCTCTGAGCAAAGCATTTTAAATGCAGCAATTAACTGCCTTTATATGTTGATGCATCTCTGAGGACCAAAGATGAAGTAAATGGATTTTGCTTGTGGATACTTTGAGGAAATCTTCTGGGAAATGAAACCTCCATTTCAGCATCAGCAGTAAATATTAGCTGAACACCTTCATTATTGCCGTAGTGGCTTAAGGCTGCAGCAGTGGCATCCTCTGTGGCGTGTTCATAGAGACTGTTGATCCCTGTGGATGACTAAACAAGTAGAGGCTGTTGTGTTGTCTAGACATCTTCTCAAGATATTGGGGCTATTGGTCTATGGCTGTGATGATAGAGTGAAAGGTCACTCCCACACTCACCTAGCAAACCACCTGAATGTCCCATCCTATTAACTTATGAAAAACCTGACTCCTAGGCTTGTACAATATCCCAGTAAGCATTTCCCTCCATCTATAGGACTAAAAGGTCCTTTAGAAATACTTAAATCTCACGTTAAGGTGTCTTTAACCCATTATACTCCAAAATTATAGCAGATCTCTCAGGCATCTAAGCAAATAATTATTCTTGTCTGGCATCTCGCAACCCCATTTCTACTGAGCCATGGAGCTACAAATCACACCATGCTGAAGCTGCTTGTTCTCTTGGAGAAAATGTGACTTAACATTTATTTATTTCCTTTAAGTTATCCCCCAGTTTGTGGGAAACAAGTGAGAAGGCGAGCAGGCGCTACAACTTCAAATTGTTAGCCCAATGCCGCTGACTAGAACAGCCACAGGGGCAGATGGTTTCATCCATGCAGTAAAACAACATCTTCCCCAACGCCCTAGATGTTGTGTAGCTGAGGAGTAAAGTATTTCACAAGCCCAAAAGGGGCCTGGGCTATGAGCTGCTCTTCAGTCTTGAGGGACTTTGGACACTGGCCAGCTTCTGGTTCCAAGCCATCGATGTAAATCAGAGTATATCGATGAATCTTCCTACCGTCCTTGTTAAAAATGATGTGAACTCCAAACAGGCACAAAGCTAGCAGCTGAGCCTGAAGAAGGGCTGTGTCGTTCCCTGCTCCATGTTGGCAGATTTCCACCGCAATCAACACCCTTGCACAGCTAACACCTTCCTGAGCTCCAGATGTGAGCGCTCCGAACTCCCTCTAACCTGACTAGAAACCCTGCCTGGCTTGCCAAGGAAAATAAGGCTGAACTTTCCCACAACTGCATTAAGAACCACTCAGAAGAAACAGCTTTCCGCGTTGGTTTCCAAACAGTTTGGTCTTCTCTACCCATGAAACAGGGTTTTCAGCAGAATCTAGGCTTGCTTTCTGTTTAGGGTTGAAAATGAAGTATGAGCAGGGCCGTAAGCAGAGCGTAAGAACTGCTGAAAACAGAGGGAAACTCATTAACTGGGGCACTGTGCTCCATGAAGCTCTTCGGGAAAATCAGTTAATTCACTAACCACCTCGTTCACAAAACTCTCACTGGTGCACAAGGAGTTTGTGCCATTGGTTTCCATTACTGCCTGTGAAGACTAACCATGAAAATATCCTCTGCACAGATGGGACAATAAATTGTGTAGCTCTGCTGTGAAATAAATGTGGATGTTACCAAATAAAGAACAGGTTTGTGCATAGATCCTGTAAAAACCAGTCTGTGACGGCTGGCTGTGAAGCACAGCAAGGCAAGTCAAAAGGAGATAGTTTAGATCTAAAAAGGGTTAGGTGCCTGGGGAGGATTTGAAATAAAAATAAATACATATAATTGAAATAAAGGGGAAAAGCACATCTTTTGACAGCAGAAGTACATGTTAAGATAGGAACTACCAGAACCAGGAGTTACTTTTTCAAGATACATTAGAGTCCTTCAAAATGTCTGTAAAGGAAATAAGATTATCGGGATGGCTTTATCATTAGAAGAAGAGGAATATTAAAAGACCTCAGTTCGGTCTGAATAAAAAAGATAAATTTCAAGTAAACTGGCATGGAGTTTATCCATGGTTGGGTTTGCAGTAATAAAGTCAGTGAGGGAATAAGCTGTGTGATTTACAGGCAGTAAGCTTCTGTAAAATTTACAAACTGCTGTTATAAAATGTCACCTTTTATGATGCATTCCACTCAGCCTGCATATATAAAGGGCACTGCAATGGAAAAAGTAGCAAAGGCAGAGCAGTCCTCTGTCCTACCCAGCCAGCTACCTTTGCTGCTTTTACAGCAGCAGCAGAGATCCTATCACCCCATGACCCTGCTGCAAGGTTTTTTTCTCATTAATTTCTCTGTTTGTGTAGATACACTTTTGGCTTTGCCATTATTAATAGAAAATTTAGAGGGGGGTTTAAGTGAGACAGATTTTTGTAAGATGCTCATGGATGAATAGAGCAAGACTCCTCCCACCTCCCTCAGTGTTCATATAAAAGTAGGGCTTATGACAGATTTGGGTAATTTTCTGTTTTCTCTGCTTTGATGTAATAGCTCAGTCTGCAGCTGTGTGATGCTTAGGCGTGACAGACCTTAGGAATCCAGAGCCAAAATTAACCTTTTTGCTGAAGCTCTGCGTTTCTGCAGAAGTTAAGCATCTGTTGACCTTGGGAACTCAACATCCATTTCCAACCTAACTAGTGAAATCTAGACAGCCTCCAAGAACCTCCCACAAGGTGTCAAGTCCGTTAAAATGCTTTGCTGGAAGGGTGACTGGGAATTTCTCGTTGCCCCTTTTGGAGAAGCCCAGGTGTCCTGGATGGGGCTCATTCTGCCTCAGGTTTCTGGTCAGCCTGGCCAGGAGGTGTCCAGGCTGGGCTCCTTAGCCAGGTGGTGTACAGTGATGGAGCTCCTTTGGAGTCACAGCCCGGTCACTGCTCACTGCCAAAGCCACCCATGCAAACCAAGCCCTGCTAAGCCTTCACATGTTCCTCTCCTTTTCTGTGTCAGCTGGGGGTGATTCCTTCTCAGTGCTTCAGCTCCAGGTGAAAGCTCAAACACCAGGTTGGTGAGCTCTTTGCAGCTGGTGGGATTGACGCAGTAGCCTCTCATCCAAGGGGAAAGTCCCAATCTTCTTCTTCTTTCAGCACTAGCAAAAAATGAACACACTTTGAGTTAAGATTTCTAACAGGGCTGTATTCTTGAAGTTCAGCAGAATAAATCAATAATGGTGGTGATAAAACTGCAGTTTAATGGTAACTGTTATAGTAAAACACCCCTCAGCGTACAGGCATTTTACCACCCGATGGCCATGGTTTCTACAGTTTATTCTGGCAGATTTATTGTTGCCTTCATTTAATAATCTACTTCTCTTTAGCACAACCGCCATCATTATAAGTTTAAAATAAGGTCTTTATAATGTTACTGTGCACAAAATAATAGATTTTTATATCCACTGCCTAGCTAGCAAAATATTTAGATTCAAACGATTCATAAACAGAACAACAAAAAATACAGTTTAGGAACCATCTCTTTTGGTGAAAACTGGACGAGCTTCATCAAATTCAGCTCAGAAGTGATGAGTCCTGTGGCTGTGAATCTGCCAGTGAATTCCAGGAGTCTTGTGTTGTGCAACGGGTGGCAACCAGCAAACCCGCTTACGTTCCTAATGAAGTTGTATTTAAGTAACCCAGGGCTGGATCACGGCTGGGGACCTGGAGGGATGCATCCACTACAAAGCTGTGAAATATGAAAGGATCAAGTTCTTGGTGATTGCCTTAAAGAACGCTGTAGAGATCTACGCTTGGGCTCCTAAACCATATCACAAGTTTATGGCGTTTAAGTCATAAATAAAGGAAGACAGGAAAATCTGGAGGATCTTGGAAGGAGTAATTTCATGTTACGTCTGTAAAGCGAAATACAGAACAAGTGTCATGCTAGTACAGCTCCACAGCTTCTGACGCTAAGGACTAACTTAGCTTGACTTCAGCACTTGACTTTTGTGGAAATACTTTGACTTGTGGTGGGTTGAGTTACATGTGAGTTAGTGTTACGTGGCCAGAACCTGCCATACAAGAGGAACACTGAATAAATGCAGTTAAATCAAGTGGTGTTAAAAAAACGCAACAAAACCAGGAAAAAAAATCAAAATGGGGAGGTACTGTGGCTTTGCATGTTGAATGAGAACTTGAGTATTATGTGTTCCTCTCATCATCCTCTCATCAGTACTAACTTTCCAGGCAGTGAAGCTGGTGTAAGGCTGGACCTCGCAGGCTGTCGTGCACACAGAGAGCTTTTTGTCACATCGTGCTTCTGGGCTGTGCTAATGCCTTGCTCTACAAGAACGCAGTGGGTAAGAGATCAGACGTAGTGAGCACTGCGTCTGACCTGGGCCAACAGGTACTGCACAGGAGAGGATGCGCCGCATGAGGAAGGTGGCAGAGGCTGGAGGCAGAGAAGTCCCAGAGAAGGAAAATTGTCTGCATCTCTTGACAGGCATTTGCAGTTGGCGTTTCTTCCTGCAGCATGCTGATTTCCTCGTGCCAGTTGGAATTTGAGCTTTAACGATGTGTTTTTTTCTTGGCCAGTGGATTCGAGTGTGATCACTGAAAACCAGAAACATGTTAAGTCTTGTAAAAGCACTTACAGCAATTTGTGCAGGAGCCAGGTGAGCTTATAAAGCACAAGACTAATATCACCGCTCCACAGATTAGGTGACTTAAATCAGGATTGCAACGAGGCTCTGTGTCAGGGCTAAAAATAGAGAACAAGCCTATGAGTCCCTTTTGCATAAAGCCATCCCCCCTCTATGAATGTGCATGCCTCCTCCTGCTGAAATCAATCCTGACACTTCCACTGATTGATTTTAATGAATCAAAACGGGCCAAGAGCACCTGCTCCCTCAGGTCTGCCTCCTGCACTAATACCTGGTTTGGATTTCCTTCTGCAGCATATGTGAAGTGCTCGGTAATAAAGAAATTGAGCAAATCCAACATTATGCAGTGGAATTACTTAGATTAAAGATGCATAGATGAACAGAATTATAGTATTTTATCTGCAAAAACAAAAAGTTGGCACCTAAAAGCACCAAGCATTTTCTACAAATAGATGCTGTACCCAGTTAGAAAGGCAAAGAAAAAAAATCTTGATGTATGTTGAACCATTTCTTCTGTGTTTAGAATGACTCTACCAAAAGTCTTTGGACCCTGACTAGCCTCTTTCAGCAGCAGAGGACCTGGCACATGTCTTTTTAGAATCAAGTTTGTTTACGTCCTCATTTCTGCTGGTTTGGGGGTTAAATACTAGTCAGTTGTACTAGAAAACTGGACCTGAAGTGAACTTAGTTCCCTAGTACTGGGGACGGCAGTGCTGCAAAACCCTATTTCTGGTTAGGGGACATGAACAGTTTTAGGTGTGATGGAATCATGTCTGATATGATTTCTTCCTTTTCACCTGCTTATCTTACTATTTTCAAGTCCCCTTCCTGCAAAAGGCAAAGTTAGAGAATTAGGTTGCCTGTCCAAAGCTAGCAAATCCCCTTTCTGTGCACAATGTGCATGCCTGCAAGTCATTTTTCCACCAGGTTCTCTACATCTTCAATGCACAGAAGAGAGATGCTCAGAGGGTGAGCAGACATTCGGCAGTCCCATTGTCCTCAGTTCCCTGTGCAGCCTTAAGATTTATTTGCACACACCATTCAAACCTTACTCGGAAAACAATTGTTAGTTTCTTCCTGGGCTCTCTGACGTTCATTGCTACAGTCCCTAAATGCTTCACAAATATTAACGCACTTATTTTTACACCATTCACCTGGACATGTATTAACTTCATTTTACCCATCAAGAACGATGATGCAGGGATAGGGGTTAAAATTATCCCTGTCTGCATACCCAGATGGAGGTGGGTGGCTTTGGTTTTCAGCACACCCCCGACTATCTGGCACATTGTGCTCCACTGGAGCTGTGCAAGCTCCAGCCATGCCAGCATGACTCCTGTGCCTTACTGGGCGCCTGGCGGTGCCCACATTGCCGGCTTCACCAAAGCCCTGTGTAGAGGAATGAAGCTGGGTTAATTAGCATTGATAATATACAGCTGTGGGCTGGCTTCAGGGGCGGTGGGTTGGCCGATGTAGATGAGGTGCAGCTGTGGCTGGTTCTGTGAATGGTTGAGAGCCGATGGGGGGGGGGGGGGGGGAGCAGCCGAGGAAAAAGCAGGAGAAGAGAGAGAAAACATGCCCTGGATGAGGCAAGATGAGGAGAAGGCAGTAGAGGGGCTGTATGAAGAGTGTGCTGGTATGAGATGGTAGAAGACCTTGTTGCAGCCGGATGGTTTGGAGAGTGCTGTGACAGCCCTGCGTGGCAGAGGTGGGCAGGGAGACTCAGCACCGCTGGGTCTGAGAACTGGCTGCTGGGCCACCTTGAACTTGTGTCATCCAGCCATGACTTCTGCCATGAGTCACCATTTCTGGCAAAGGTGGCCCAGCTGGCTTTTTTTGTTGTTGTTGTTTTTTTTTTTCCCCACGGGACATCATTGCTGTAGCACACAGCCAGCCCACTGCCTTGCAGCATTTCAGGCTACCCCATTAATCTGTACAACCAGTTGTGATTTTCCTGAAGACTCACAGATGCAGAGAAGCAGCAAGGTTGCACCCTCTGGGTATAAAAAGAGCTGTTAATTAGTAATTGGATGTCTCAGCTATTTGGATGGGTAGGATGTGATTTGTGGCTTTGAATACATTTCTCCAAGTAGGACATGAGTTCAAAACTGCTTTAAATGCTTCTGAGGGACCAGGCTGAGATGAGGATCCATGCCAGCAATCCTGATGTGTCTATACAACTGTGCTATGTGTACGGGAGATTCCTCTGTCCGTGGCTCTCGGGGCTGGTTAAGCTGAGGGATGCCGGTGGAAACGCCACACATCCACATGCAGCCGTAGCTGAAATCTGTAGCTGGAGATCATCTCACAGCTTCATGAATCACTGTCCCTTCCGCAGGAGAAGGAGGGGTTAACTGTCTGTGGGGACCCTTGTTACTTGGGTGCCGTGGCGCCGTGGTACTGTGTAGCCGCTCGTTTTTCATCTCAGCCTTGGAGCCCAGCTCCAGAGAAGGCTGGGAGAATCTAAGAATATTTGAGAAGAATTGAAATTAATGTACTGGGCCCACGGAGTGCCTGCATTTGGCATGCTATGGATCAAGGTACCCGCACACGACCTTGGAGACCGTGCAAATGGTTTCTGTAATTACACATGCCTTGCTGATAGATCGGCTCTTTTCAAGCAGCATGTCAGAAGGACGAGGGTGTCCCCTGCTAAGTGTCTTCTTGTCATACGGTGTTCAGTGCTGGGTGAGTATGTCCTGATGGCTATCTCCCTCAAACAGCTGCAAAAACCTTTCGCAAATAAACAGCCTGAGCACTGCTGAGATCATAAAGCAAGCTGTAGGCTAACATGGTTATTACGGGACCGTGAGCTGCAGAAAATCCAGAGACTGGATTCTCCCAGGGTGGGATACCCCTCTGGAAGAAACCTCCCCGTCAGCCTCGCTGGTCAAGACTTGGTATAATAAAACTTGTAAAGAAGAAGATCCATTTTTGCAAGTTTCACACAAATTTGCGCAAGAGCTTAGAGAAAGTTTGAATGTTGTTTTGTGGAACAAAAGTGAGGAAAATGAGGCTCATATTAGAGAGGCATTTTTTTCTAGATCCTGCTGCAGGAGCTTCCTCAACAACTGTTGCGCACGTACGCTGACATGTATTCCCACCAGCCATCAGCCCAATGTGGGTTTCAGGCTGCAAAATCACAGCACCAGGTGGGATGGCCTCAGGACAGTTTCTGCAGCCTAGCGAGCCTCCCGCAGGCTCTGAAGTCATTGCTGGGAGGCTTTGAATGCCTTACGCAAAGGATGTATTAAATATGCCTTAGAGGAGGAAAGGCAAAAGGCTGAATTATTCTGAGAAGTGCAGAAATGATATTGAAGTGTCTAAGGAGCGCTTCGGTGTCCTGAATTGAACCAGAGGAGTAGATCAATTTTATCGTGGTCGATGGGTCTCAGGCATCGGTGATCGATACCTCTCATGCCTGCACAGGGAGGGCTTTTTCACAGCTTAGAAGAAGGGGGAAAATACCTTGACAGAAATATGTTGCATGGGGTGGCAAGACTGCTTGCCAAGCAGATTAAAAAACCTCACCAAATTCTGTGACCACCCCTTCTAAGATGGATGAGGGATGAAGGTGCCTTGGGAAATCCGTGGCTCTGAAGACATGAGAACCTCTGTCTCGGATACCATCTGTTCAAGAGGTAAGCACAATTTTTTTTCCCCAAAGATGGGCTTTTCACTAAGCTTTCATGCTAACCACTGGAAGGAATGGATGTGTCTATTAGTGACAAAGAAATTAGTCAAGTGGTTGGTGAGTTGCCTTCTGGGAAAGCCCCTGTAAAGCATCAATAGTCCCCCAAGAAATGTTTAATTTGTATAGTTACCATCAAGAATTTGGACTGAACTTGTGAACAGGCACAGCTTCTAAAAGGAGACATCATTATCTGTTAAGTTAAAAGAGCAGGGGAGATAGACGCTAGGATGACAACCAACCAGCATTTCTAACAGAAGGCAGTTATTGCTAAAACAGAAATAATAAATGTCAAAACTCAGTTTTTGAGACCTTGTGACTGCCAGCCTTTTGCCTGTGACTAAAAGCACCTAACTCCTCTCTTTCAATTTCCAAGGTTAGAGGTGGTTACTACCATGAAGGTAGTAACTGGGCACTTACACACAGTTACATAGCAATAACATGGATTCACTGTGGAGGATTTTGTCTTTAATGGTTTATTTAGAGAGCTGCAATCCAAAAAGATTGATTAGATTAAGGAAAGGGGAGGAATACTGATGAGGATCAGCTCTGCCAGGTGGTTCGGTCTGGGGTGCATCTGAGAGCAGCTCATCACCAAGAAAATCCCATTGAGTTTCAGCCTTAGGGCAGCCAGATCCCTCTTCTGTGGGACATAGTAAAATGGGTTTATCCTGTAGTACAGATGTAGTACAGGCCATTAAAACAAGCAGCCTGCCCAGTGTGAGGGGTGCAGGCGCTGTCTGGGAATGTGCCCAACTGGCGGCTCACAGAGATGGGAGCAGAGATGTGGTTCTTCTCGTGTTGTTCCAGCCCACCTGTATGGTGGGTAAATAAGGGCTTGTCAAGTGGCTCCAGATGCATTTCAACCCCCAGGTCAGTGCCAGGGGACACGAGACATGGTACCTTTGGTAAAAAGAGATGGAGAAATGTCTGGGTGACAATCCTGTTCTGTCGTCGAGACTTGCTGAAAGGTGTGTGGTGCCCATCTTGTTGGAACACATTATATGACACTGACATCCCCAGATATTTTCAGCCGTGACACTGCTGAAATGAGAGGTTTTTTTTTCTGTGAACGTATTCTTCAGCTATACATGTTTAGCGGTCTGTAGAGTTGGGGTCGGTTTCAGACACTTCAGTCTCACTGTTTCCTGTTACCTGTGTGTAACAGAAAAACTACCTTAAACGGCATTGTTTCTGCCTTCTGGTGGGGTAATTTAAAATTCTTAAATGGGAGACTGGGAGATAGCATTTGCTAAATAATTAATCACAGATAGTCTTGTTTGCAGGCTGAATTGTTTTCTTGTGGGGATAGATAGATGCTTGCATGAACAACAATCCTTTTGCAGAAATGTGCACAGACAAAACTTTTTTGCAGCCAATATTAAACATCATGGGAAACCAACATGGCTGCAATGAATAGCTGTTGAGAATATAAATGAGCATGCTTAAAAATTCTTGGGCGATATGAATGTCAAGCTGAATGCAGCAGCAAACCTCAAAGAATGATTTTTTTATAAATAATTCACCGTGTGCACAAAGCCTGCATTTTATTTCTATTTAGCTTTGGATTCCTCGAGTTTATTTTTCTGGTATATGGGAGATGTGGAAGCATATTATTGGCCTTATCTTTGCAGGCAGGGATGTAATTCTGGGGGTGGTGGGAGAGCTTGACTCACGCCGTGATTTCTGCCACAGAGCTTGAACCGTGACACAGCCTCAGGTGTCCTGTTCTCTCCGATTTCCCCTGCAAAAGGCAGAGAGCAAGAAGGATATTGTGTGAGCAGGGCAGGGGGGCCAAGGACTCCCTGGTACCCTGTGATCCGGGCAAGGCTGCAGGCAGCCCCACTGAAGGGATGCGATGATGGCTCTGAACAGCTCTGGGGGGCTCAGGCTGCACTCTGCTCCCCCAAAACGTGCAACATACCTTACAGTAAAACAAACAAGCAGACCTCAAAAAGGGGAGCAATATGCCACCCTTGCTCAAAGAGCCTGTCTCATAAAAGGGACTTTAAATGCCTTTGGGATTTTTTTACTACTCCCCCAACTTGCAATTCTCTTCACATATCGCTTCGGTCCCTAAATAGCATCTTAGAGCTCTAAAAATCAGAGCCCCCTAGACCTCCTGCTGGTATAATAAGATTTGTTTCCTGCTTATTCGAGTGTGTCTGTGCGTGTTTAGAGAATTGGGGCTGGGAGCAGGGGGCAAAGGGAGACGACGGCAGGCTGAAGTACCCCTTTTTGAGCTAAACTGCTGGGAACGTATAATTATAATCGGCACCTTAAAACATCAAAACATCTTTCAGAAACGCTTCCACTCCGTAACAATAATTATTGCTATACAATCATGAGGAAACAACATATTCAAGAACACTTGGTGTAGTTCACTTTACGAGAACGTTTATGTTCAAAGATTAAAAGAACAATAAATGGAGTTGCTTCTCTCAAGGCATTGAAATTCATTTGAGCTGACGGACTCAAATGCATGTTTGTCAAATACAGGTAATGTTCAGCCAAACTGTAAATCAGGGACTACCAGAGCTTGTGCATACTGATGTCTCATGGAAAGGATGTGCGAATGCTCCTTCTGCTTGATTTTATCAGCTGTATTCAGCCTTATATTGAGTGTCTGTCTCATGTATAACTTAACATGTCTTTCCTTATTAAATGTAGATTTGGTTTGGCTTGAGGCAGAGGTGTGAGAACAGGTCAGCCAGCAGCTGCCTCAGAAACTGAAGGTTTAAGTTAAATTAACTTATTTTTAGGTTTTATCAGATGTAAGCAGTCTCTTCTTTTTGCCTGTACTTACAGACCTGAGAAGATGGTGACCTGAGCCAGTATTACAAGTCAGGGCTTCAACCATCTCCTGCAGTAACTGAGGTTTTGCTAACACCTAAAACATTTAATTGAAAGGTTGAGGGTTTGTACAGCCCTCAAACTGGGAGACTGCTTCCAGTTTTTAATCATGTTGATGAAGCAGTAATGAGAGAGTCCGTGGGAGTGTATTTTCACTGTAATATGATGTTTCTCCTGGATGGTTGTGCTAGGGGCTCGGAAATTGGGTGGGCTCCTATGGGGTCTTGGTGCTGAGCTTGGGTGAGCTTTTAAGAGCAGTGGATGTGTGAGCGGGCTTGATCTTCGTTTCTCCAGCAGTATCCGTCAGCGTTGGCTGAGGCCTCTTGACCACTCCAGAGGGGCAGGGACAGTGCGTGACCACCTGAATCACTGCTCCGCGATTTGTACAGCTCCTGCCTGGCCTGTATTTATATACCCTGTCTGCTGAAATGTCTTCTCCAATTATGAGCCAGTTGGGACTGGGACGTGGAGCCTCTTCCTAAATGAGCCCTGGGGGGTGTTTGTGAGAGCCCTGGCTGGAGCTGAAATGCCTGGAGAGAAGGTCTGGTGGGCATTGCAGGGTGTTCACAACAGCTGTCATTTTGCAGGAGACAGGCTGAATAAGTGTATCATCCTCTTGAAAACAGTCTGGGAAGGGAACTGATCCATCTAGAAAAGAATGAAACAACCTAGACCTGCAGCTTTGGCTACAAAGGGAAATATTCCATTTTGTTTTTTTAAAAAATAATTGTTCCTCAGTATAATTTCGTTTGGAGTTTTCTCACACTGTTTCTGCTTTTGGAAGAGGGTAAGTGGGAAAACTAGGTTCTGTCCAAGGGTGTGATCTTGTCAGAAAGACACTCAATGCAAGGGCACGTAGCTAGGAAAGTACCGAGTTCCCACTTTATGGACTACAGCCATTTACTGTAAAAGAGGAAAAGCATGAGATGCAATTAGCATTTGGGTGTTTCATATATTAGAACTAGGGGTAAATGGGGGATACAGAGAGGGACCAGACCATGCTGAATTTTATCCCTTCAGTGCTGTCTTACCCTGTGCGTGTCTGGCAGTATTTTGCTTCCACAGATACTGCTGCAGCGGTCCATTCCTTGGGCGCATCAGTGCGGCTGTGCCAACAAAACTTTGCAGGTGGTGCCCCTAAAGGAGTTCAGTTTAAACATTTACCTCCGGTAAGTTGAGGAGAGTCAAAGACGGTCTCCAAGCTGCTGGGGATAAGCAATTTGGGATAAAATGTAGCTTTTTTTTTTTTAAAAAATATCTTTTGATTTCATTGTTTTAAAGCATTTTAAACATCAACCCTAATGTTAATTGACTCATAATTGGGTGGCATGATGAGCAGATGCCACTTACCTGTTCCTTGGCACCCTGAGGAGATACCACCTGCCTTCTACCAGGCATTATAAACAGATTCAACCTGTCTGTTGGCAATGTGGGAGAAAAACACCTTCTGTATTCCCTGGCAAAATGTGGAGGGGCCACTTGCCCTCTGCTCATTATCATAAGCAAAGAGCTGGCACGTACTTTCTGCCTTATATCAACGGTGGAGATCAGAGACTGCCATTTATTTCAGCTGCACTCTCACCTTTAGATGCATATGATGTCTCATTTTTTATGAACAATTAGTTGTAGCAATCATCACAGCAATAACAGCGGTGCTGTATTGGTGCCTGGAAGCCCAGTCTCAGATCTGTTCATGAAGCTGCTGGATTTTTCTGTGAATAAAACTTCAGGAAAGGTGCCAGCTGAGGTTAGGTAGTTCCTCATTATTTACCTTGGCTTGTGAATTAAATTTATGGTGGTGTTCACAGCAAGCTTGAAGAATCTGTGAGTGTTTTGAGTATTGGCTCTTGGTGTTTTGGGGATTTGCTTTCTCTATCAAACAGCTTTGGTGGACGAGTCCAGGCTGGAGTGGACACCCCAGTGGTACAAATGTTGGCTGGAATGAGCCATTAGCGCCTCCTTTGTAGCAAATGCTCCTGCAGGAAACCTATAGAATTTGCTAATGCTAGAATTAAAAGCTTCAATAGATACTGCCCTAAAGGTCTAGACAACAGACCAGAGTTTCCTGGAGGTTTTCTAGCTGTCCTCCAAAATGCTGTAAGAAGTATAGAATTCATCAGGGATTTTTCTGAGTGAAAGTTCCTCAATTTCATTCACATCCATGTAAAATATCTGAGATGGGCCAGCACTGCCCTTTAGTTACAACTTGCAGGTATCAGTCCTGAGTGCTGTTGCAGACAGAATTTTCCTAACCAAGCCCTTCGACTATCTGTCTCGTTTTGTACTTCTCCGCAGCTTTCCTTTCCTGTCAAGCAGTAAATATACTTGTTATTCATCCTCACTTTCATGAATGACATATCTTACCCTTCTGTATTCTCTCTCATTAAGATGTTGCTCCTGCTTCCTTCCCCCAAGGCGGCAGCCGCCAATACCTTCCCCTTATTAACACTGCAAACACTTCCCTGTCTTCTCCCATGCTTGAATAAACTTCCCATAAAAATTCACAAAAACCCTCATTATCTTCCTTCAAATCCCTTTTAAAACCTCACTTAGGCCATGATACCTACAAGAAACCCCTTGATAGAGCACTGGGTGCAGAGGCACTTTTTTTTTTTTCTTTTTTTTTTTTTTTTCCTCAATGACTGAGAGCACCTCTGCGTTTTCTCCCGTGAGGTGACAAACGTTTTTATTGCCTTTGTTCCTTTCCCCGTGCGAACGGTGGAATTTTGATGTTGCTGGGGCTGGGTGGTGCTCCTGCAGCCCTGGAGGGGATGCTGCATTATCTCCTGCAGTATTTGCCTCGTGGAGAGGCCAGAGGCCGCTCTCCTGGGCAGTGTAAGAGCCTCAAACAGAGCAGCCCAGCAGGATGGCGCCTGTATGCCTGGTTTGAGCCAGGACAAAAGCGTCTCAATTTGGGTTTTTTTTTGCTTGCCAAGTTAAAATTCAATCTCGGCGGTTTCCAGCTTTCCATTTCCACACAGCTGTTACAATTAGGACCTGGACCTTCTAAACTACTGAGGAAGCTTTCATTTTAAGCACTCATGATGCTGGTGGAGCAACGTTATGCTGTGCGACAAGTGTCCAGCAAGCCGTGTGGGCAATGCAGACCAGCGGGTGGAATTTAAGGATGCAGGCATCTATTTGAGTATGCTCTCGGGCACATCAAGCTGTCACATAAGATTTCTGTGACAAGCCGGCATGAAATTCAAATTAGAAGCAACTATTGCTTTCCACTCTGCTGGCAATTTATTGGGAATCGCACCGAGTCCCTGCTGCAGGCCACTCCTGGAGCTTAACGTGACCTGACAGACAGGACCCAGCGCTGTGCGTCACCACACCAAGCACCACACAGTGCATCGGAAGAGAGAAATGGGCGATCCTGGGGACAGAAACACTTTCTAAAGGTTTTATAGGGAAAGAGGAGTCTTTATTCACAAAAGCTCAGGATGTAGGTATTTGGCCTTGGTTCCCCTCCATATCCTCCAGAAACTGGTAATGTGCTTCTAATGTAAAAACTACCAGCACTACCATCCCCCACCATGGATGATGCTTGGGGCAGTGGGACATCCAATGCCCAAATCCCTTGCTTGCCTTGTGGCAGCATGTTGACACCCTCTGCCTGGGTGGTGACTCCTGGTGCGTTACAAACCAAACACTTTGCAAGAGCAGTGGATTCTCAACCCAGGTTCATATGGCTCTCAAATTGAAACACGCCTCCAGCCATTTCTTCTGCAGTACAAATGCAAATTGCACTTAAACTCTTCTTCCTAATGTAATTTGGAAATAATATAAATCTCAGACTTCTCCCCAGGTAATCAGAACTGCCTGTGCTGTGTCAGGAAAAGACCGTGCCCAGAAAGTTAGTTTGGCACAACTGCTGTCTTTGTGTATGAAACATCTAACCGCACTTCAGACCTCATTATAATTTATCTTGCTCTTCCCTTCTCTACTCCTTCTCCTCCATATATCAGGTCCTACACAGAGCACAAACTCACTAAGCTTAACGGGTGAATAAAACTTTTCACTACACTTTTTTACAGCAGGTTTTGTAGAAGCATAGAATTGTTTAGGTTGGAAAAGACCTTTAAGATCATGGAGCCCAACTGTAAACCCAGCACTGCCAAGCCCACCGCTAAACCATGTCCCAAAGCACCACATCTACGTGTCTTTTAAATACCCCCAGGGATGGCGACTGAACCGCTCCCTGGGCAGCCTGTTCCAATGCTTGACAGTCCTTTTGGTGAAGAAAGGACTCTGGGGCTGCTACCTGGGATCTCTGGTTCCTAAAGCAGAGTTCAAAAGACTCCAGGAGATGACTGGGAGGAGTCTTGGGTGGATCCCGGAGGAGAGAGTTTCCTCCAAAAGAGAAAAAAACATCTTGTGTAGCTTCAAATTAGATCAAACAATAAGAAACTACACTGACGCTGCCCAATGTCTCAGTGAGTTTGGGTCCTCCCAGAAGGTTCATCCTTGCAAATACAGATTTCTGCAAGCCCAGCAGCAGAGCGTTAAGGCACACAGACATGCAAATGGGAGTTGGCCTCCCCTGAACCTGGCAGGGGCTGGCACACCAGCTGCACCGCCATTGCATTGCACAGCCACTTGATACTTTGGAGCAGCCCCATTTGAAATGATCCGGGAAAGCCACAGCCCTTTGCCTGACCCCTGTGCAAAGAAAGGTGTTGGCATGTGCCTGGAGGGAACCGGTGTGCCCATTCTGATTTCACCGCTGTGGCCTATGGGTTGTGTCAATGGAAGGCCACGGCACTTTTCTGGCCAAGGGAGCGCCCGCAGTCCGCGGGAGGTAAGCACTGCTGTAATTACAGCGGGGGACAGTACAGCAGCCAGTGGCCTCGCATGCAGAGGGCTGAATATGAAAAAAAAAAACCCATATCAAAAAAACCCCCACTGAAATTAAAGTAAGAGGGGCAGGGGGTGTACGGCTTAGCTGCTGTGCTGCTCTGCCTGTGCAGAAAGCTCAGCGGTAGCCTACAGGACCGAAGCTGTTGGCTGCCAGTTGGTTCAGTTCCAAAGCAGAGTCACAGTAAAGTTATCAGGGAATTCAGGGGCATCATTCAGACAGAGTGGAATTAAGGCTTTATATGGATTTACATTCATTTACCAATTTCTGATTTTCAAGACGTGGCTTTTTCTGAATTGGAAAGTTCCATCAACCAACCTTAGCTCTTCACTTTGCAATGCAATCCCTCCTCCTCTCTGATGGCAATGAAAGCATTATATAGAAGAGTTAGGATTACATAGGGGGCTGTAATTGCCACCCATATTTTCAGCTCACGTTGTGGCCTGGATGGGAGATCCATGTAATTTCTGAGTGTTTTCCACCCTCTCCTGTTTATGCTGCACTGGTAGTGAAACAGGTGCCACAAACCCCCACAGACCAGTTTCTCCAGGCTGGTGTTGGAAAGTCCTGCCTATTTTACTATGAGGAGGTAATGGTAAATCTTTGAGTACCTGATGCAGCTCCCCCCTGCCCGCCTCTTGCAGCCCCTTCCCACCCCGCTGGTCTGACCCCGAGAGCCAGCTTAGCCCTGGCTAAGCAGTGCAGCTGGCGCTCCCTTTTCCTTCCTAACAGGGATGTGCAATAGCTAGGGTAAACGCTGGGCGATTAAGGCTCTAATTAGAAATGTGGTTCAGTTGATCATGTGCATAGGAAGAAAATAAGGAGTATTCTACCCTGGAGTGTGGGTAGGGGCTGTACGCTGGGCACTTTTGCTGTGAAAACTGGATAAGCTCTGCCCTGGTTGGGGGTACAGTATCTGGCCCTTAAACAGAGGGGGTTTTGGAGTTATGTTTGAGTTATGTTTGGAGTGCCACGTTTGACTCCGTGTGATGTAGTGAGCTGAGCAAGCAGAGCCCATGTCACCTGGTGCAACTGCTGCAAGCAGTAGGACCCCCCCCCTTCATCTCAGAGGGTCTCTGAGCCCCTCTCACTGTCTCCTCCTCCCCCTCTAGCTGCTTTCTGGGGCCGTGACAGCTGTGACGTTTGGGTGTCTAACATTTGTCTCATTTCAGGCTGCTGGGAGTGGTGGAGGGTTCAGAATGCAACTCAGCTCCTGCAGAAATGAGAAAGGTTTTTCCAGATCTACATCTGTGGGGCTGCAAGGATGGGACTCAGGGACCTTCCCCGGATGGGGACACTCCGCATCCAGCAGGCATACAGGACATAGGAAAAGGCAATGTCAGGTGGCTGTGCTTTTCAAAGTCTAGCTCACAAAAGGCAACAGAAACCTGCTGGTACTCAAGGACACTGAGGTCCCAGATCATGCAAGAACCCCCGATCCTTTAGCTCATCTGATAGACAGAAAAAGAACATGAAAGTTGCTAAGCTGTTAGTCTTCCTGCCTTGCTTGGCTACCTACCCTCACGTTATTTGTAGCCTCTTGTTACCCTTACCTGCACCTCTGTCCTTTAGGCAAGTCCTCTGAACTCTTCTACCACTCATATGACCTGTTTCCTCCCTGTCCCCATCCCACACCACCTTCCCCTTCCCTAATCCCCCCTGCAAGCATTTGCATGTGTCTGTCACTTTCTCTTTGAAAATACTTCCAAGCATCTTCTGTTCTTCTCAGCTCACATCTCCCCAAGATAAAAATTCTATAATAAAACCCCTTTTGACAGAGTCAGGCGGCAGCAACATTCATTTTTCTTTTCCAGGCTCCTGCCAGCTCTCCAATTCAAGCCGACATTGACTGGGTGTAGGTCAGATTGGGTGGCTACTGCATGTCCCCCCAAGCTACCCAGTAGATGTGAAATCTGGCAGGCTAGACAGCCTTTCAGCTACTTGGCCTACACATGCACTGTGCAATTTGGTCTGTAAGCATCAGGCTCTATCTTTATCTCTCCACAGAGCTTAACTCTTCAGGGGCTGCTGCTGGAAATGGTGCTGTCTCCAGGTGTATCGTAGATGCCATTAACTGGAGTAATTGTTATTTGACCCCGTTGTGTAGGAAGTGCGAGGGTTCCAGGAAGGCTCCCCAGGATGGCTGGGCTGTCATGGTAACAGATGGGGAGGATGGTGTCTGACTGCCTAATCATGCTGCGCCCCGGGGAAGTCATGAGTGGTGCTGTGCCGCACAACACAGCATCGTCCTGCGCTGCTGGGATAAGCAGCATCTGCAGCAGGTAAATGAGAGTGAAAATAAGTGTAATGGGGTGGGGGATAGCTACTTGACATCCATAGGAAAGATGGTCCTGAAGACACTAATATTCACCTGGTAGGCTGGAAATCTTAACACAGTAGTTACATCTTGAGAAGAATTTGAGCATCTTCACATAGAAAACTGGATAAATAGTGGTCCAAAGGTAGGTTAATGCTGTTCTCTGGCCCTTCCTTAAGTTTCTGGATTGCTACTATGTAAGTATCTTAATCTTAAAATAGTGAGACGCGATCTTACCATTTCAAGTAATTCTAAATAAGGCAAAAACGACTTCTGCTGGCTACTGTGCAAAAGACGCTCAGTCTTTTTCTCATTTGCTGACCTACACACACACCACACCCCCCCAGCTCATCTCTGCTTGGATTTTCTAACATATCCTGGGTATCCAAACCCCAGTTAGCCTGTCTAATGCTGCACTGGCAGTCTGACTGCTCTGTTACTGTGTGCTCAACTGCTATTTATTCTTACCCTATTCTACCTATGAAAGCTATATGATATTTAAATCACCTGCACCTATACCTGTGTCTGTCTGTTCTTGTACACTGAAATAGTACTCTTAGACCTACTCAAGAGAGCTTTGATTAAAGGATGGCTCTATACCACTAAGCAACCAGAGTACTTTGGATGCTGTGACAGCCTGTTTGAGAGCTGGCCGATATCAGCAGGACAGTGTGGTGGTCTGTCAGAATGTCACTCCCTTCAGCCGTGCTCTAACATCTCCAGGTGGAGCTCAAACCCTTCCTCCTGCAGCTCCCAGGTGAACTAAATCAACACCTGAGCACTCTGAGTGCTGACTCTTAAATAGAAGATGTTGTCCCCCTCAACTTGGTTAATGCATCTTGCTTATCTCTTGTAACTGGTGCTTGGCTGTAGTGGAACTAGTCTGGCTTAGTTGCTGAGCTCTGCTTGGACTTGTGAGCTTCTGGTGATCCTATTCCTGTCATGGCTGCGGTTCAAATAAAGGTGCTGACTTTGGGATGCACTTACCATCCCCATGGAAAGGCAACAGCTTGTGATCCAGCTAAAATCTGTGGAGTGGAGTGAAATGGGCAGGTAAGACTGAGCCATCCAAAGGGTACCTGGAGCCAGCTGCAATGACAATAGGGTTTGGTCTTTTCATGGTGTCGTTGGGTGGGGACATCTGTTGCCCCAGGCAGAGCCTCAGTATAAATTGCTGGCTTTACTGGTCTGGAACAATTATTTAGAGACTACACCCAGCCCCTTGTCAATGTGTTAAGTTAGTTTAAATTAAGCCAATTATATAAGTGATGAAATCTGAGGTAGATGTACTCAGACAATATTCCTGACTGGTAGTGAAAATGGAATGAACTAGAAGACTTAATTATTTTAGCTCTTAGAAGTTAAGCAAAATAAATCTTACTTTATAGATTTTTCAAACTAGATAATAGCAGATAATGAGAGCTACGGGACAGCGGACTTGATAATGAATGTCATCAATAAAACCCCAAACAGTAAGCCAAAACCTCCTTCTCTGCATGTCAAAAGTAGGAATTTTCTTAATTAAACGTATTAGTGTGTAAGGGCTGTGCGTAACTGAGGTGCAAGATGGGGAGCCAAAAAATCATACTCCTGAGCAAACTGAAAATGCTTTGAAGTTCACTGTTTGTACGTACCAGTTTATAACCTCAATTTCATGATCTTGATCTGGGTAATTATCAGTAAAAGAGGGGATGACCAAATACAGCTTTGAGACCAAAATCTGTGAGTGTGGTATTGCTGAGAGTGAGGGACCCTTTCTGCTACGGCTGGCTAGAGTGTTCAGCTCTGGATTAAGCCATGTCACCACGTGGTCGTGTGGGCTGGTTTCATCCTGAGGGAAAGAAGCACCTTTGCCTCCCTCCAAACTCAGTGGGAGGAAACTGGTTCCTGTGGGTTGTGTTGCAGAGCCCAACTTTCAGGGCTCGGTGTCTGCTGCTCTCCGTTATTTTGTGTGTTTGCTACACATATGAAAAAAACCAAACAAACCACTGAAATGAAAGCCAGCACCCAACAAACGTGCACTGAGTGGAATTGCTTGGGAGTATCGCTTTGTCAGGTGATTTAAGGATAGCGGTTTTGTCAGTTAAAATAAAGCTGTTCCCAGCCCTTCCTCTTTCACTGCCTTCTCTCTCCACCTGTGATTCAAGTTTTTTGTTATTTTATCCTGTTCTTTTGCATCCATACCATTTTTCTTCTCTTTATCTGCCTTCTCCCCTCATGCCTCATTTCTTGTTCTTCGTTATTTTCTTTCTCTCTTCTTCTTTTTCTTGATTTACAGTTCTTCTTTGGTTATCACATATACTGTTTCTCTACTTTTGTCCCCTGTAGCTTATTTCCAGGTCACCTACTCCTTTCCACAGCGTATCTGTTCTCTTGTTATTCTCCACAGGGCAGTAATGGACATCAGCCACCCTTTCCCCCTCTGCATGAGGGTCTCGGGGAAATATTTTAGAAGAAGGGGGATGACATGCTCTTTTGTATGCCCCCACCTTGCTTGCTGGTCAGGCAACCAGCTACTCTGGTGGGATGGAGATGGGCAGGCAGAGCGACCAGGAGGAAGGCAGCTCAGAAAACACATCTTGGGACATGTCTAGAGCCTGGGAAGCAGTGCTCTTTTCTTCTATTTCTGTGTTTGCCTGTAAGCCTCTGCTCTTAGCCCCTGCCAGAGGTATGAGCTGGAGAACCTTGTGGGCATCCCTAGCCAGGACTGCTGTGAGCGGGTGACAGAGCTATGCTGGCGAGAGCACTTGGGCAGGGGCACCCTCTCCATCGGAGGGGACCTGAGCTCTTGGTGCATCATGCCGCTTCTCCTTCAGCGGCAGAAAGGGGCTCCCAAGTCAAATTCTGACCAGCCTGGGGATTTGCAGGAGTGTTTTCAGCCACGAACATACAGGCAAAGTTTCACGTGGATGGCTGAGTCCGGCAGCACTTCTGCCAATTCTGCCTGCCCACAAAGAAATACTAGAAAAGGGAAACCCAAGATGAATAGCACAATCCTCTAACCCGATTCCAAACATTTAAACTCCGTCTCCCTCTGCTTGTGCTTGCTGATCGGTTGTAAGACACTTTGCTGGTCCTGGGCTCAGAGGTGCTGTGTCCATGCTCAGCACCAGCCCTGGCAGCACCGGGCAGGTGACAGCAGTGCTGTGGTCAGACAGAGGAGGATGCACTTCGCGCTGTTCTTTTGGGTTACTTAACTGTTTACCAGAGCGCTATGAAACGCTTGGCTGCTTTATTCACACCTTTATCTCCTGGCCATGGGAGTCACAGAGGTGTCACTGGTTACAGTGCTGCGTATGCAACTGTGTCTGGTTACAGGAGCAGCCCACAGAGAGTAACCTGCAGGTCACGGGTGCCAACGTGTGAGGCTGTACGGCATCAGCTGGGGAGCGAGCTCACCTAACATGAAAGCAGTGGCAGAAAAATTGGGAAATAAAATATGCCGGTGGCTGTTTTACAGGAAACCTATGGTATATTAGAAGGATAATATTAAATTTACTGAATCTTGGTTCTAACCTACTAAGGTCCGTCCTGGCCCAAAGCAGCCTTCAGTGAGTGCTGAACTATCTGCAAAAGAGACAACGATCACCTAGGCAGCCAGCAGCAGGCACCTTGACCCCCAACAGGGATATGGCTACAGACCCAGACCTTTTTTGGCAAAAAATTGGGCAGCAGGAGTTATGTGGTGGGCAGGATGCAACAGCAACCCTTCCTCTGATCACCAGCGCCCACCAGGGGGTCCGCTCTGGCTGGCCACTGCCTTCTGCAGCCTCCACGTGTCCCCAAGGTTGGAAAAGACTTTTAAGAAGATGTAGGAACTAGACTTTATTACGAAGGGGTTTATTTTTCCTAATGATTTGTTTTAATCAGTAGATTCTAGCCAAATGTTTAGTCTAAAACTGCTTTCCTTCCAGAGGTAGGACAAGCACTGGATACTTAAAAATAAGCTTATAGATACTGTAGGGATAATCTGATTTCGGAACTCAGCAGTCGTCATTTTCTCTACGCTGAGAATGATAGACAGGTAAGAAAATAGCTTGACTGTAACTCTCTATTCCAGCTGGCAAAAAGGATTCACTTACCTTCAACAGGAATTTCCAATAAATCCATATTTAGTAGCCTTCATAGTCTATCACTTGATGAAATTACTTTCCCTCATGAATGTGCAATAAAGTCTGACAGTGATATATGTAAGGACATGAAATTTTCAATGGCCATGTTATGAACAAAGGTGATCTAACAAAAAATAATATACTTTAAGGAGCAGACAGCAGAGCCCGGTCTCTGATCTCATTGACAAAGCTTAACAGTAGTAGACCCCTCTTTACATTAGTAAAATGATTCATTTATATGGATGTATGGGAGAGGAGCTCTTTCTTCTGCAGGTCTGCTTCTCCTCTCCCACACAACCATTCAAATGGAGGATTTTGCTAATATAAAGTACATTACTTTTTGGTAGATCACCTTTGTTCGTGAGGTCTAGCTTGGTATAGAACAGAGATAGAAATTTATTAATGATAAAAGAGAATCAATTATGTGTGTGACAAAGGCTGAAAAAACTATTATTGTCCCACCCAGAAAAAAATATTCCCCTCAGCAGACTATAATTTCCCCTATGCCATTTCCCATTTGTGTTTGGAAAACTAAAATTGCGCTGTTTCTCATATAGAGGAGAAATCTTCATGCTGGTAGTCAAGTCTCTGCGGGTTTCCGATGGTTATTACCTACTCCTCTGACATGGTTAAAGATCCAATTCTATTTTTAGAGGTAAGAAAAAGACCAGTGTTTGCTTGAGGATTGTGGTTTAAAGTGATCGAAGCACTCATATGTGTTTTCTCATGACTGGATATTTTGCATATTCTCTTGTTGCCTCCAGTTTACCTGGGAAAACTGACTGTCCTTGCACGGCCCTTGGCTTTTCTCTCTACCTCTGTTAATTGTGTGTGTTTATTGGATTTCATTTCTGGAGGACCCCTTACAGAAAGGTTTTTCATATCCTAGTTAAAAGGTGCTGCCCTTTTATCACTTGACTAAGGCTGCAATCCAATTTAAGCCCTCCTGTGTGCCACTCTTTATTTATTGTATCATTACGGTTTGTTTCAGAAGAGCAAACTCTCTGCAAAGCTTTCAGGATACTTATCTAGCAAACACTGTCACTTAGCTACGGCTGGAGTCCAATCTGATGCCTTAAATTCTAGCCTCACATAAAGATAATGCTTTTAATCAGAAAAGTGAGACAAGTTGTAAGAGCTTGTTCACAGTATCTGTCAGCAGGGAGCTGCAGTGAAATCAGGACCAATTCTAAGTCTTTGTTTCCAAAGGTGTTTGTTTCTTGAGCTACAAAGGCTTATTAACAGCAGGACTAGATAAATGCAAGGAGAGGAAAGGTGAGCATGTGCTGCGATGGCTTGTGCTTGGTAACAGCTGCACCTGCGCTCACACCCTATAGAAAATGTGAGGTAGTGGGTCTGCAGCTGTAGAGAGGCAAGTGGCAAAAGCATGGACGAGGCGGGTGCTGCAGAAGCGCTGAAGCGGTACCGATCCTCTCCAGTGCTCTAGCAGCAGCTTGGAAGCTGTGGTGCAGGTTTGCTATGGAGGAGGTGGAAGCTGCCGGCCCAACAAAGCTACTGCGAAGTGTTGGAGCATCTGGGCTCATCAGCTGTTGTGGGGATTATGGGCCAAATCATTTTCCCTCTTCTTGGAGGCCACCACTAAATTTTTGCAGAAAAGGTGTCAGCTGAGGGAATTTGGAAATAGGCGATTAATCTGGCCTGCTGATTGCTTTTCAATTGCTTCTGACATTTCTAATGTGATATACCTGGTTCACTTTCAACAGTTCCTCTTCTATAAAGGATCAAATAAGAACAGACGGTATTGCTCCTGGCGTTAATGCAGGGGCTGGCTTACATATGTGAGTGTAAATACCCGGCTGGTGCAGGTCAGCCACTTCTGAGCTGTGGCAATTTCTACAAACTCAGAGTGGCATGCTGGTAATGCAGGGAAAAAAAAATATTAAAAAAATAAAGAGTTCAATACCCAACCCAAATCTCTGAAGTAAACATAAAGACATAGTAATGTTCATAAACTTGATGAAATTCCACTGGAGTTAAATGTTTCCTTGCCATCTCTCCATAAATGAGTGTATAGGGAAGTGCTGTCCTTAAATTTTAAAAGCAGCAACACTCTGGGACGAGATAAGGGTAATTTTAGCAGTGAGAGTTTTAAATAATAAAAATTTCATTGATCTTAAAGCCTAATTTTAGCTTTCTAAAATATATATATAAAAATTGGCTTTGAATAAAAGGCAAATCAAAAGACATGCTATTCTTAAAACCCAGCTAGGTGTTAAGTATGTATTCTGCAGCATGGATCTAACATAACGATTCTTACACAAACTACCCGTAATGATTAAAATACATTTCTGAACTTTGCTGCCTTAACCTTCACAGTAGTTCTCAGCAGTGTGAATATTCAGAAATAGCAGAGGTACTTATGACCCATACCTCATTAAGGACACTCAATTTTTAAGGCCTTATGCATTTAAAATTTAAACAGTTCTGAGATGCAAGGAGCTGGATTTTTTTATGTCAGCTGGAACTCTGCTGCATACTGACACCAAATGAAAAAAAAAAAAAATCTCTACAGAAGACGGTATCGAGTTCAGATGAGACCGGTAAGCACTTCACACCTAATGACAACACCAATGTTTGGTAGGAAATGCCCCTCTCCCAGCAGGGCTGGTAAAAGATGTCATTAGCAAAGCAGGGCGGGAGTTGCATATAGAACTTTTCAAAAACCCTGTTTCTGATCACAGTGTTGAGACACCGTGTGGTCAGACCTCTGCTTGGGAGGTTGCACGAGGCTGAGCCTGAAAAGCCGTTACATGGCTCTTCGTCCCCGTCTGCACGAGGGGTAGGAATTGAACTGAAGGTGTGAAGACACTGAGGAAAATTCACGGCATGTGGGGTGCTCTCACTCAGGAGTTTTAAGTGGCTGTAGATCTCTGTGGTTTATGCCTTGGAGAATTAAATTACAGTGAATTAAAGACTCTGCTGCACAAACTCAGGTGATTCATGTTGGGAAGATTTAACCGATTAGCAGGCTGTTCCCTCCTCTAGCTGGAGACTTCTTCCAACAGGGTCGTAACTTGGCCTGCCTTCAGCCTCTGCAGTGCTGCAGTCATCGCTCTGTCTTGTTAATTGCTTGTGCAATCAATTGCACTTTGGATTAACTCTTGAGCCGATGAACTGTGGCACCAGGAATCAGACCTTCTCCATCTCCCGCACTCTTGCTTGGTGATAGAAATAAGTGGGAGGACAGGCAGGTGGAAAAGGCAGTGTCCTCTGTCACGCCATCTAAACCTTGCACAGCCTACGTGTTAGGAGCCTGAAGGCATCTTAGCATCATCCTGCAGTCTGAGTGTTCTGAATTACGTGCAGCAGGCTTGCCTCGACCCTCCTCAGTATGTCTGCATGTAAACAGGCCCCTAAAAGGGGCTGCTTGCCCTGCTGAGGCGAGCGGGGGAAGGGGGGATGGTTGAGGGCTCCTGCTACCGATGGTCACCCCAGGAACTACGTGGTACTTCTGTTTGCCTTGTTATGTTGCCTCGTTTTCTTACTGAAGCCATAAGCTTGAGGCTGTTGCTACAGGCAGGGATGCTCGGTGACAAAAGGCCTGTGCAACCCACTTCAACAAAAAATATGCCAGCATGAGGTGGGTGTAGAAGGAGCAGGACCCCATGGGGTTGTAAGTTCAGAAGTGGCTGAGCACTGCATAGCAAAGGAAATAAAATAAAAGGGAATGAGGGCGTGAATAGGCTTGCATGTGGTGGTCTTGAGCGGCTCCCCCACCTGTGCGGCAGGGAAAGGGGATGCTGTGGCTGTGGTCCCCTTCCGTTCCTGTGGAGCTTTCCTGTGGAGGGACCCACGCTGGCTGTGGCAGGAGGGCTGCGTGGCCGTGGGCAGGACAGCCTCTTCTGCAGGGCAGGAACAGAAAAGCAACAGGCAGAAAAGCTACAAGCAACCACCAAGGCCACAAGACAGCCCTGAGTTAATTCTTATTTGAATTATTAGTGAAAGCAAACCAAGCCCTCTCCTACTAATGCAATACTTCCCTGTGATGGAGAATCTAATTTACCCTTGGTAAATTGGTCCAGTGATTAAGTACAAAAGTTTTTTGAAAACTGCACTGGGTTTTGAGTGAGGGTGGTTTTTGTGTGGGTTTTTTTTTTTTTTATTCCTAGCTTTAGGTTCTAGCCATTCAATCTTTGATGCATTTGACTGCTAGGTAACAGGCTGAGATGTGCTCAAATTCCTTCTCCCTAGGTAAGAATTTTTAGGATCTATCCAAGTAACCCCTCAACCCAGATGGGTTAAATAGCTTAAACCCCTGGAATCTGTTGTTCTTAAATGTGCTTTCAAATCCCCCAATCATTCTCGGGAAATTTCTTGGAATCTTTTCTGTTTTCAGGGTTTTTTTGAGTGACAGATGCAGCATTTCCATCACAGATGGGCAAGTCTCATATGCAGAGAAAATCTGAGTTCCCTGCTTCCATCAATACTCTTTAATTATGCACCTAATGACTACATTTGTCCAGGGCCACAGCGCTGCACTAAGAACTCACACTGAACTGATTATCTGCAAATCTGTCCTGCTGAAGATAATGTTTGTTTTTTTTACTGTGGAAAGCCAGGGGAAGATTTATCCTGCTGCTGCCTCAAAATGCAAAAACATTTTCTAGGTGGCACTCCTAAAGCATGCAAGATGTCATTCCTCTCAGTCAGAGAGCCAGGCTCTCTAGTCCAGCTAATACTCTGCAGTGACTTGCTCATGTTTTACCATGTGAAGATGAGGAGGCTGGTTTTTGCAAATATGATGTGTCCCACACTTGGTCTATGGACATGAGAAAGAATTTAAATAGACTTATAAGTGTCAAGGGAATAGAGGGAGACACAACACAGCAACTGGCACTGCTCTCACTTGATTTCCCACAACGGCTTTGTTATCAGGAATAGATGCACTTGTCAAATTTCTTCTCCCTTGCAGAAAAAAAAATGAGGAAGGCTGACAACAATACATCTCTGAGGGCTGTATGCCCAGAGCTAATCTCTACAGCTCATTCCAAGGCTGTGCAGAACCGCCTGAGGAACACCAGTTTGTGAAAGCAAAATAGCCACCGTGTAGGTTATTTATAACAGCAGTAGGACCCAGAGGAACAGTGCTTGGGGGAGCACAGAGCTCTCCTGGTGGGTTTGTGTATTACAGAATGAATATTTAGTCTTTCAGGCTTCTGTTGATGCTGCAAGCTTGCATTGTGGTAAGGTGGCTTGCCCATGACCTGTGGATTTTAGAGGAGCAGCAGGTTGTATCCTGGTGGTCATAATGCCTAACATCCTAAGGAAATGGTCTGATTGATCATAGAATGGTTTGGGTTGGAAGGGACCTTAAAGATCATCTAGTTCTACCCCCTGCCACAGGCAGGGACACCTTCCACCAGACCAGGTTGCCCCAAAGCCCCGTCCAGCCTGGCCTTGGGCACTGCCAGGGATGGGGTACCCACAGCTGCTCTGGGCAGCCTGGGCTGGTGTCTCACCACCCTCACAGGGAAGATTTTTTTTTTTTCCTTGTAGCTAACCTAAGTCTCCCCTCTCTCAGCCTAAAGCCATTCCCCCTTGCCCATCACTACAGGCCCTTGTCAAAAGCCCCCCCAGCTTTCCTGTCGGCCCCGTTAGGCACTGGCAGGTGCTGCAAGGTCTCCCTGGAACCTTCTCTGCTCCAGGCTGAGCAACCCCAACTCTCTCAGCCTGTCTGCACAGGAGAGGGGCTCCAACCCTCCCATCATCTTCATGTCCCTCCTCTGGACTCGCTCCAACAGGTCCATGTCCTTGTGCTGGGGGCTCCAGAGCTAGACACAGCACTGCAGGGGGGGTCTTGGGAGAGCAGAGTAGAGGGGGAGAATCACCTCCCTTGACCTGCTGGCCGTGTGTGGTTTTTGGTTTTTATGCAGCCCAGGGTATGGTTAGCTTTCTGGGCTGCAAGCACACATTGCCGGGTCATGTTGAGCTGCTTTTCAACTAACACTCCTAAGCCCTTCTCCTCAGGGGTGCTCTCCATCCATTCCCTCCCCAGCCTGTATTTGTGCTTGGGATTGCCCCAACTCATGGGCAGGACGTTGTACTTGGCCTTGTTGAACGTCATGAGGTTCACACAGGCCCACCTCTCAAGCCTGTCAAGGTCCCTCTGGACAGCATCCCATCCCCCAGCATGCTGACCACACTGCACAGCCTGGTGGTGCGCTCCATTCTGCTGTCTGTGTTGCCGACAAAGATGTTGAACAGCTGGGGCTGGGGGTACTTCTTATGCGCCGCAGCAGTGAATTGCACTAATAGTAGTCAGCAAAGCCAGCATGGTTAATTATTTTGATGTAATAGGTACGTGTGATCATGCTGCATGGCCATGCAGAAGAGGTTTCTGCAGTGGATGTACTTGGGAGGAGAAGGGGACTCTGGGCTTAAGCATGATCCAATGTAGATTGGAGACAGGAAGATGCAGGAGGAAGAACATTTAAGAAGGCTTTTAGGTATGATTCTCCACACCATTACTTTTAAGTGTCTCTGAAGTGAGAGAGGGAACATTTTATACCTGGCACTGCAGAGCGGCGGGTGACAGCACGCTGGAGGGGGTGGCAGGGGAGTGCCCGCTGCAGGGGGGCTGGGAGGAGTGTGAGTTGCCTTGGAGCTAAGGCAGCTGCCCATCTTTGGGGGATTTACCTGACTAAAGCGACCCCAAAGATTTTAATGATATAAAGTCTTTTTTTAAATTATTAATAAAAAATAAAAACCAGCATATGAACGAGAGTGAATTAAAGGACACTAACGTGGCATATTTGCTCTAGTCGTATCACTTAAACTCAAGGTTACAGCAATGTAAAGCACCAAAGCATCGAGGCATTTAAAGAAAAGCAATTCTTTAACAGCCTTTCTACCAACACAAGAAGCTCAGGCAATAAACAAGAGGAATTACCCATTCCCTTTTGTGAAAAGAAATTGGATGTTGTCAGGAGCCATGAGAGCTGGTTGGAAGACCAAGATATCTGGAGTGTCCAAATACTGACCGTAGCCTCTGCAGGAGCATTAAATGGGGCAGCAGGGCAGTACGTGTACTTTAGGTGCCTGGGGTGGGCTGGGAGGAGCTCTCTGCATCTGCCATTTGTACCCCAGAGGGATTTATTTCTGACAGGCTCAGGGCTCTTCTATGCCAATAGCCACAGGGCTACATGCAGAAGGGCTGGGAGGTGGTGGCTGAACGAAGGAGGAGGAGTGAAGGTGATAGACCTTTGTAGGGCACCAAGAATATCCCATTGTAATCTAAGTGAGGTAGGTAGAGGGAATAAGCAGAGAAGGTCAGATTTTGGAGTTGTACATTCTTCCACTCACACCATAACCTTAGATTTTCCTAAAAATGGTAGGTAGATTTCTAAGAACAAAAGAAAAACCTATTTTACGTATCATTAAGAAACCCCTGTATTAGATATTATTCTGTTGGGTAAGGCAGCTTGGTTACTTCAGAAGAAAGTGAAAAGCATCATTGAAATGTGAGTGATGAAACCTGATTGCATTTGCTGATCCTATAGCAGATCACTATGGTCAGATACACCCAGCGATCTCTCTCCCTCACTTCCTCGTGGCTCTAAAAAGGAATAATTTTTGAGACAAAATCATAATGAGAAAAATTGAAACATCAGAGCACAAGTGATAATAGAAAGCTCTTCGAGAAAGGTTTATTAAATTTCAAGTCCCTGCAATCTGGCAATCAGGGACAACCAGGCTGCAACCTGCTGCAAATTAGAAGCGACAGCAGTGATTATAGGTGAAACCAAATACATGCATCCATGTTCCTGCACATTCCCATACAGCAAACTGGAATGTGAGGTTCTCAAACAAGAAAAAATTCAGAAAATTGATAAAAAATGCTAAAGACAGTGGTGAGCCACCTAAAGCTGTTTGTTTTAAAGGGATTCCTTACACGTCTGAGGAACAGGTGAAGCCTTAGCACTGGTACATGGAGAGTCATAGACAAGGATGATAAAATTATCAGTCTTGATACTAAAAAACTCAGATTTTTCTCATAATGATTTTGTTGGAGCCACCACAGTTTAAAGATTTAGGTAAGGCAAATTTTGCAGGGAGTGCTAAAACCTTTTATTAGACGTGCTATCACTATGATCAAAACTATCCGTTAGTCTCATAAAGATATTGTGTTTCCCTGGCAGCTTTGCCTCAGGATTATTCAGTAACTTTTTGTTCTGTGGTCAGAAAAAAGCAGAATGATGGTTGCATGTCTCAGTGCGGTAACACACACTTTTGATTCTCTGCTTAATTAGGGAGGGTGTGAAACAGCAACTGTTGAAGTTAAACACTTTAAAATCTCCAAACTGGAGTACTTGCATCCAGAAGCATTGAAAAGATTGCCTGAGGAGATTTATGAACTGCTTGCACTGATTTCTAGCAAGGCTTGGAGCACGAGGGCTGAGGGTTGCCAGAGCTAATATTATGCCACAATTTAAAAGGGTAAATTGAATGACCCAGCAAATTATAGACCAATTAATCTAGCAGCTCTCCAGAGGAGACATCATGTGGAAAAAGAAGAGGATCCATAAGCAATAAATTAAAAATAATAGCAGAAGTATTGTGGTAGGTTTATGAAACATCAGTTTGCTCAGCTTCATATTGTCAATGCAGTCTGTTTTGATTTCAGCCAAACAATTGAAATCTGCTACTTGATGAAAATATTGGCAGTCTGCAAATATCATGGTGGACCCTTATCAGGTGGATCGCATGCCAATTAATCCACTAAACTGGAAAATGTAACTGTGAAAGGAGAACTGTTATCCAAAGGAGGGTATGTCTGTTGGCTCTCTGCAACTGTGATCCACCTGGTAAGGGTCCACCATGATATTACTCATTCCATTACTGGTTTAACACTTTAGCAACCACCAATGTAGTATTCGTCAGCAATTTTTACTTCTTATTTAGCAATTTTTTTAATGATTTAGAATAATGGTCATCTGTAGAGCTTGCAGCAGTGGCTGGACTGGCAGAGCAGTCAATAACGTTGGATGGAGGGAAGAGCAGCAGGCGTGTAAGGCGGTGTGTCTGGGGAGGAAGTGTGATGGGCATCTCATTAACAGCGTTGTGTCCTCCAACACAACGAGGCTGAGATCAGCTCAGGGCTTGCCGTGGGAGGCGTGCTGAGCATGTGTGCCAGCTGGGGTGGCGAGGCAGAGCAGGCAGCCGCAGTGCCTGGGTGTGCAGCGTGCCGAGAGCGGGCAGGGATGTGGCTAACACTGCCCTGCACCCTGCCCTGGCAGCCTGACTGCAAAACGCTGAGGGGTGGGAGAGGGGTTGGAAAAGAGAGGCTGGGTTATGTGTGAGTCTGACAACATGCCCTGAAGCCAGTAAACCTGCCCTGCAAGTGAGCTGCTAATCAGAAGGACCCAATCATTCACTGTGCACACAGCTGCAACTTTTTTTTTTCTTTAAAAAAAAGAGGAATTAAAGTTAAATTTACAAGGGTGTGTCTAATTTATCCAAGATAAAGAGGCGAGCTGTTCATTGTATACATCTACTTAGAGGGCAAGAAGATTCAGGAGAAAAGCCAGCCCTGTAATGCAGCAGAGAAAAAAGTGATTAAGGACAGAGATGCGAGGGATTCAGGATGGGCATAAATATATTAATGCATACTTTTCCTTTTTTTTTTTTATTTAATGCAGCAGGAAAAAAAGAGTAAGGACAGAGATGCAAGAGATTCAGGATGGACGTAAATATACGAATGCATTCTTTTCCTTTTTTTTTTTTTTGTTCAATGCAGCAGGAAAAAAAGAGTAAGGACAGAGATGCAAGAGATTCAGGATGGACGTAAATATATGAATGCATGTTTTTCCTTTTTTTTTTTTTTTTTTTTCTAAATGAAGACGTAATCACGTAGAAATCTTATGTTGGGGTCACTACACCATTTAGACTTCTAACCACACTGAGTTACCTTGTCAAGGGACTCAGCACAAGGGCACCACAACTGTAAGTTTGCAGATGATGCTGCGTGAAGTTGTCTGTGTCATGCAGACACCACTGTTAGAACTGTCTTCCTGGCCTTAAAATCTCAGAAGTGGGGAATATCTCACTGGTTTAAATGGGCAGGCGATTCATCCTGAGGAGGTGAGTAAGCTCAGCTGGTGAAATAGTGGGAATCTGCTGGAAGGCTTGGGTTTAAGGGCAGTTGAGGGTGTCCGTACAGTGAAGGGTTGGGCTTTCCTGACAAAGCAGTTCATTTGTACTGCTGTTTATGCTGACAGAATCACATCAATTACTTTTTTTCCTCCTCCGGAATTTTAATGATCCTGTACAGATTTAACTTTGCCATTATGGCAAAGTGGTTCTTTCTTACGAACACAAGCGCTCAGCTTGGAAATCTCAAACCACCGTTACAATCTCCATCCCCACAATAAAAGTCTCTGAATGGCAAAAGCTGCAGAACACCCATCTAACTTTTATAAAATCAAACCCTTAGGCAAAAGTCATAAAATAAAAAAAAGCAGTTGGAAAAGAATGATTTTATTTTGAATTACTTTGTGTTTTTCTATGTATTAAAATACATTTTGCTCTAATCTATTCCTATGTTTGCAAGCAGAATCTAAAAGGACAAAATATCACGCAAAAAGTGCAGTGACCCGATACATTTACTATTACCATACACTTGTGGAAGCCAAATAAAACAACAGTGTTTTCAGTTCCATGTAAATAAATATATATTTTAATAACAGTTAATGTCAGTTCATAAAAGGAAGTGCACTAGGAAAATTCTTTAAGAGAAGATTACACTCTCAGTGCCAAATCCTTTCCTAGAAAGTGATTGAAAAGAAATATGAACTTACAAAATATCATCTCCGGCACAGGAAAGTCTCAGCTTCATTTTGTTCTTCCTCCCTTAGGAAAGTAGAATGGCATTATTAAGGCATATCAATCAATTTTGGTAGCACCTTTATTGCCTGATATTATCACTGTGTACATACTGATAATTTCTCCTCCTATTGTTTACATAGTACATCTTACTGGTCCCTGCTTCCTGCATGTAGACGTTATCACAAAAATGTACGTCTTGAATAATGCATGTGCACAAAGCGCTCGGTGATACTTTGACATTATCCACCACTGGCAGAATCTGCAAGAAATGTAAAGAAAAGGTCCCTTTCACTCGGGCAGCATAACCCCACATTAGTCACAGCCAGCACTCCTCACTGAAGGCTTTGCCTTCAAACTGCGCAAGTATTTTTTCAAGAGATACGTGTCATACTGTGATGGATGAAGAATAAACTACAGCTGTAACTAGAAATTACACACCCCCCCCCCCCTTGAACTTTATCACAAACCTGCTGTCAGACTGGTTCTGGCCAGAGGTCAGTACTGTTTGGATCTTAGGTTTCATCTCCACTCGCCACAGACAGAGTCAAGGTCGGGACTATGAGTGGTTGTCCCAGGATCTTCTTCAGCTCTTACATATCCTTTGGCTCTTACACTTGTTGCTCACTTAGCCTGAAATAGCGTGTAGTGAGTCAGTGCTGCTGCACAGGGAGGGGGGGCTTCAAGGAACCAGCTGTGTCTTCACGACCAGTCCGTCCCCGTCACAGACAACTGTGTTTCAGGCACTTTATTATAAAGAACCACTGAACACCTCTTGTATGTACCATTCCTTTCTTCCCCAGCTCAAAAAAACCCTGAAGAAATGTGGTAAAAGACCAAAATCTCCAAATACAGTGTGCCACAGGACAGCTGAGGATGTTTCCAGTGACCCAAGACTTGCAAAAGTGAGGTTTTGGTTGGAGAAAGCTCCCAGGCTGTGATGAAGTAGGTCATACCAAGCAACAAGAAGATGGAAGGCAAGGAAACCATAAGCAGTCAGGTAGGAAACAACGAGCATTGCAAAATGATCTGAAGAAAAATGGTTTCGACTCCAAACCAGATGAGTTTAACCCTGAACAAATGAGGGAAATGCCAGCTGGGCACCTGGGAGGGGTTTAGTGTCAGCCAGCACACGCTATACTGTCTCCTGTGGAGAAGCTCTTGTGCTGCAGAAGAAGCTGCCCTCCCCCCCCTTCAGAAGCCATGTTATGTATGTATGGGGAGGAAGAAAAAAGGCAAAAGAACCCCTCACATCCCCTGTCCTAGTAGCCTCCAAGATCTGAGGCAGGTGTAAGTGCAGAACAGGTGCGGACAAGCGCTATTTACAAGCAAGCTCCGATCAGCTCTCTGCTTGGCATATACTGAAAAACCAGGGGTGTCAGGACTGGTACAGCAATCCTATGTTATAGTCCCTTCTTTATACAATCTGTTCCATGAACTTATCATCCTCCTTTTCAAACAATGGGAGGTCCAAGCTCCCACTACCTGGTCTGTCGACTGCTTCGCAGTGTCATTTTTTGGTTAATCAGATCCAGTTTTTCCAATTTCCAGTCTGAATTTGTTCCCGATTCCCTCATATCTATTTCATTTTGTATCAGTCTTAACTCAAACAATTACTCTTCCCTTCCTATGCACTTTCAAATCCATTTATAAATAGACATGATAATGGTGATGTCACCAAGAAAACTGTAGGATGGAAAAAGGGAACTGGGGCAGCCCACATCTTCTGGCAATGAGAAGTAACTGTTGACTGACTGCGACTACTTCTGGAACTTACATTTTTTTTGACTGGTACTGCTGAAATGCTCAAACCATCTCATGATAGACCTCTTGCAAGTTAGAAGTGAGAAGCTGATATAAACAGGGCCACAATTAGCATTTCAGAGACCTGGGCTCGCTTACCACACACAATGGAGCGCCTGCATTAGCATTTTTGAGCAGAACCAGTTTTGAAATTAATTTCCTGGCCATCCCTCCTCACTCCTCTTTTGGTTCCCGCTGTGGAGCAGTCTTGGACCACATGGGGTTTGCAGGGGGAACTAGAGACGTGCACCCTGTGCACTGCCTGTGATTGTGAGTTCAGCTCTGTGGGACCAGGCTGGAAGTAAATACATAGCAAAGACTGTCCACGTGGGTGTTGTGAACTGCACGCAAATACCACGGACCTCTGGTTGTAGAGGAATGAAGCTGGGTTAATTACCATTGATAACATACAGCTGTGGGCTGGCTTCAGGGGCGGTGGGTTGGCTGATGTAGATGAGGTGCAGCTGTGGCTGGTTCTGTGAAGTAGTTGAGAGCCGATGGGGAGGGAGTAAGCCGAGGAGGAAGCAGGGAGAAGAGAGAGAACACATGCCCTGGGTGAGATGAGGTGAAGGCAGCAGAGGGACTGGCGTGAAGAGTGTGCTGGTATGAGATGGTAAAAGACCTTGTTGCAGCCAGTAGTTTGAAGAGTGCTGTGACATCTGGTCTTCAGCTGTTCCTCCCTACAGCTCCACTTCTCTTGGGCTGCGCTACCTGATAAGCTGTACGTGTCCTGCATGACCACAGCAAGTGATGCCAAGGATCTGTGCCCCCTGTTTGCCATCTGTGAGACAAGGGTCACTTGTGGTTTCACACTTGAGATGGTTAGAATTGTAGGTGGCTTGTGCTGCGTGCTTACAACCGTGATCTGCAACAATTCTTATAACCTCCTCTGCTTCATGGCACCAGAAGTCTGGCGTTGCTCTTAATTAGTAACCAACTGAACAAAGGAAGGGGGTAACTCCTCCCCGCCCCCCCCCCAAAAAAAAAGCAGACAAAGACTTTACTGAAAGTCTTTTCACTGTGGTTTTGAAGAGCTAAAACTCATTAAATGTTTGGTTTGAATGTAGTGACTATTTTTGAAATGAGAGGTTTTGTTTTGTTATTCTGCATTACTTCTGAAAATTTCCACAAGTCGTTATTTTTTGTTTAAACTTAACACAAATTTTGTTTTAAAATATAAGACCTGATTATATAACAGACAGCTATATCCAAAGCATTTGATTTTTTTGGTCAAATATGACTTTTTTTTTTTTTTTTTTTTTTTTACTTAGTCCAGAATATGTGTTTCTAGAGTTCTTCTTTGTAATTTTTCAGGTAAAACTGTAAATATTCTAATCTGACCTGAAACAAATTTCTTGTAAGTTTTCAGATCAATCACAAAATCGAGAAGAAAAAAATAATAATCCATTATTTCCCAAGCTATCCAACAAAACACTGAAAACAAGCAAAATAAATGGAGAGTGAGATGACTTTTAAAAGAAAAATCCTTGCGTAAACTCCATATTCAGCACAAGCCTCCTGTGGTTATGCTACATCATTGGAACGCGGCTTTGAATCCTAGAACAACAGTCTTTGGTGCACTAACACATCATTGATGTGTCTGCCTTCGCCTCTGAGCTGCCAGAGCATCTCTGCTTGAGACCACAAGACTTGCACCCTCTGGGGAGAAGGTTTGCAGCTTAACCAGCCCTGGCTGGGGCAAGTGTCTGTCCTTACGGGGCAGTCACCATAAACAACCGGGTCTCGTATGCAGATGTGTTGAATGTATTCACACATTTAAAGCATTCCTCTTTACGCTGACTTCAACTCAGTTAACATTAATGAACCCTTTTAGCACAGTTTGACAATGGTTCCAAATTAAGCTGTTTTCATCCTTTTTTTTTTTTTTTTCTTTCTTTCTATCTCCCTGTGCTGTGGAGCAAAAATGAATATATCTGAAATTTTTTCTTCTTCTGATTGCAGCCTAAAATAATTAAATTCAGTAACTCCCTTCTACCCAGCAGTGAGAAAGGCTTCCCATCACACTCAAAAGTCATGTGATACTCAACTGGTTTCTGGTTCCTGACTAGCTCCAGCAGGATTTTCTTTGACATCTATTAGCGACTACAAATCTTCAGCAGAAATTGCAAATGGAATAATTCAGCTGCCTCCAGAGCAGCACAATTTTCTGGTGTCAGGACCCCATTTATTTGTTTCAAAGTCATTAGTAAAAGCCACATGGCAAGTATTCTGGGTCTTCATTTATCTGAGCTCACATGCAGGACTTGATAGAAATAGCCTCGATGCCAATGCCTGTTAAATATTTGTAATGTAACAGATTGTTTATTTTCTTGTGGTTTTTAGACCCCCAGCGAGCTGAATGTAAAAGGCTGCCCAGGTCTGCAAACCACAGTTCCCCAGCTTGCCTACAGGAATGGACACCCTGATGAACTGGAGGAAGACCATTAATACAAGATTCAGTGCTGTGGAGCATCAGTTCCAACAAAGACAGGTCAGTCACTTCAGATTCTAGAAGAAAAGCAACAATGTAATGTAATATTTAATGATAACAGTATTTTTTAAAGGCTCATTTTGCCTGTGACTCTCCAATCGAGCAGATGCTAAAGAAGAAAGGGTGGGGGTTTTTTTCAGCATTAGTCAGGCTTGGTTTTTCCAGGTGGAACAGTGCTGGGTGGAACTGGATGGCTCTCACCAAAGTACTGCTCTGTGCCTGCATTAGTTGTTCTTGTCCTCATCCTCAAGGCAGCAAAGCAGCTGAGCCTTGAGCTAGCCCTGAGAAGAATAGAGTCTTCTAGGGATCTGGAAAGCACCACGTGCATACCTAGTGGAGAAGTGGATTGTTTTGTCTGGATTTACATGGTGATTTAGGCAATGAGTTGCATAGTTTTGTTCCTTGGCAGAGTTAAGGTTAAACCTGCACTCTCGTCATGTTGCTAGTGTGCTACTCTGTGCGTTCATATATATGATATCATAGATATCATGAAAGCTTCAGAGATGGAAGATGTGAGGTAGAATGTCCTTTATCTTTGAGCCTTCATTACTATTACAAGGGAAAGGAAATCTTAAGGAATAGAACCACGTATGCTCAGAGCACACGAACAAAGCACACTTCATGTGGCAGGTGTTCCTTTGCTCCTTACATCGTGAAATTCAGGCACTCCCATCGGAAGGAGTCTCCAGCCTACTGTAGGAGAGGCAGCAAACTGCAGTAATTCCAATTTGCATCCAGATTTTCCTGTTACATGAAAACAGAAGTTAATTCCTCAGCAAGCATGTATGCTCCATAACACCCCTTCTAAGAAGAAATAAATATTTCCTAGGGCAGACCCTCTGCCTACGGTCCTGGAGATGACAGCTACAGCTCTGATGGGAGCAGCCAGCCCATAGAGAGCCCCTTCTTCCTCAGAGAATAACTTCTCCCTTTGTCATATTTTGCTGCTGCTAGCCACCTTGCTGTACCTTTTTCTTGGACTCTCATGGTTCATTGTTGCAGATCTGGTGCGTTCAGCGGAAAAACCCCAGCTATTCCCCTGGCACCTTTCCCTTCTGGGTGTCCAAATGCACCAAAAGGTTGTGTAATTTGCTTTGCAGTGTATCTCCCTTTTGGAACACGTTATTACATTTAATCTAGCAGTGTGGTGGGTGTTTGGGGTTTATGCTGAGCAGAATGCTTGCATACATTCCGTCCCTGAGATTTCACACAAACATGACAACCTTTCCAAGAATAGCTCTGGGAACATGGTGGTGGTTAAAGTTTCATTTTGTGGGGGTTTTGCTGCTGCTGTTTTAATTTTCAGACTTCTCTCAAATTTTTCAAAGAAAGCATCACTTATATCATTGTCATTCATAAATAAAGTATGAACATGCTAGGCCAATATATGACACTCAAGTTCTTGGTATTTTACTGGATAACAGTGGTACAGCCAGCAATGCAGAAAATGTCAAAATAAGTTTTCTTATTAAAGAAGGTTTGGTACCAGTTTCTCAGTATAATCACCATACAGTGTTTGATATCATTAAATCAATGAAGGGTAAATCTTCAGTGAGCACCACCACCACCACCATCCTTTTAAACCGTCCGTATTCAAAACCCGTAACCTGGGCATCGACTTCTGTACAGAGAGGTATGGAAACCACTTATTTCCTTGGTCTTCCCAAAGCAGCTCGGAGGATTGCCTTCCTCCTGAGCATGTGGGGCATTTTGTAGGGAGTCACCGAGAACCTCAGGGAACGGACCCCTATATGGGAGTTGTAACCTCAGCATAGCAGGCTTGACTCCCAAAGCACATTGTCTTTTTATCCGTAGAATTAGTCTTTTGTCCCATAAATGGAAAACCTGGAAATGCATTAAAAAATCCACTTGAAAGCATAGTGTAAATCATTACCAATGCACGGAGAGAGAAATCCTGAAGTGAAAGTGCAGCTATTACAGGGCTGGAAAGAAACTAATCTGTTTTTCTGAATTTCCTTTTAGGTGAAATGCTTATTGGAGAGGGAGGAGAAAAAGCAACAAAATGACATATTTGCAGCAGTACGTGACAGGAGATATATCAAGATGAATGCCTGCCTTTTTGCTGTGAGCAAATCTCTGCTGTCAGGCTCCTGTAAGGGTTCACTCATGTGTGCAGCACTGTCTCCACCTTCTCACCTGGTATTAAATGCATCTGAACTCCTGTCAGCTTCAACAGCATGGACAGTAGAAATGTAATCTGGGGATCTCTTACACAGCACAGAGAAACTACAATCCCAGTCACAGTCAGTGATCTAACTCAGCCCAGTTACAGCTTTTTTTTTTTTTTTTTTCTTGTGCATGTTTCAGATGCTGTTGACATACAGAAAGGAGCAAATGCTGAGCACTTGCAAAGTGCTTGCAGATGGGATAAATTCAGCGTCACCTGCCTGCACCGACGTTCTGCTGACGGGTTAGCAGGGCTGGCTGTGGGTCAGGGCCAGCCGTGTGAGCATCCCCTGAGGTCCCCTCTCACCCTCCCATGATAAACCTGAACGTGCACGGTGGGGGGAGCCTGACAGTCCTTTGCTCTCCTCAGACCCCCAGGAGATGCTGGGCCCCTTGGTGCTTTTATGGGGGTGGGACCATAAAGCTTCCCTAAACCCCCCACCCCATCCTCTCTCTGGTGAATTATTTGAATTATTTTCCATGGGCAGGAAGCAGAGGAAGAACACTGGCAAGGTCATAAGCACCAGGATGGAAGGAGTCGGCCTCTCCTGCCCTGCCTGCCAGCATCCTTACATTTTAATCATCCTTTTTGAGGTAATTTTTTTGCTTTTGTCCTTAAGGAAGGAGTGTTTCCCAGTATAGGCATGATGTAATGCTCTTTTTTTTACTTCGGAAAGAAGACAGGCATTACAGTCTGTGTCTCAATAATATCTGTGCCGTTAAATAACTCATTCTGCAGCTGTGTGTGGGAGCACACCACAGCGTACGTCTCGGAGTAACTCATTTTTCAGGCGCAGCAGCGCCGAGGAGGAAACTCCCTGGCACTGGGCTGACCATGGATGGGGGAAGCAGCCAAGCGACCGTGCCACGGGCTGCTTTGCCTGCTCCTTGCCATCTGGGAGTGACGGCTGAGCCAGGCAAAACTTCCCCACAAAGTGTAGTGTGTACTGAGGCCGAGCCAAGCATTGCGGCCCTGGATCCCTGCGATGTCTCTATCTTGCACAGCTTGTTCTTCTCACCTCTGGATCCGTGGCTCTCTCCTGAGCCAGAAGCTGCAGCAGGAGGGAGCTGCTGGCTCCAGCAGTTTGTACCCGCTGTGGGGCATTTTGGACATTTCCAAAGGATGAAGGGAATTGCATCATGGTGGAAGGTGCCCCTTTCCACCACCTTGCAAGCCTGAGGTGCATAAGATATGGGCTGGAAACACCAGCATCTCTCCAGGCAATGGGCATCACTGATAAGGCAAAATTTCCTTTGATGTTTGGCAGCTTGAAACACTCATTGACGTCAGTGGCACGTTTTCCATAGACCAGGGTGAGCTGCCCATGCACCCTGATGTTTCCCCTCAGGGTGCTGCTCACTCACCTCTTTGGGACTGTGCACCTCTGCCGTTGATGCACCAATTGCCCCAAGAGCCTGCTGCTGCCGCCGCAGCGCGTGCCCGTCATTTGTACACCAGCTTTCCTGGCCGCAAGCTCTGCTGTTCTCCCATAGGCAAAACAGCTGTTTTTGAGACCGTTCAAAAGTTTTCAGCCACTGAGAAATTTCTGTCAGCTCCTGCTGCTCAGCCCTAGTGTTCATGTCCTTCTCTGAGCTTGAGCCTCCAGCATAAAAGCCTGTTGTATTGCCACAAAGCAAGACTGGAATGTATTAGTATTTTTATTATTCTGCTAGCACAAAATGACTGCTGTGAAAGCCCATCATGATAAATTCCTCTGGGATGCGATGGCCTGAACCCCGTCAAAGGCATTAGGGATGCAGAGTGGGGAGTGAGTGCTTCCAGCTGGTGCACATGTGCCAGCAGTGCCAGTGTCCCCAAGGACCGATGTGGAGGAGAGCAAGAGGCACCCAGCAGCGTCCTGACAGCACCCAGCATGTGAGTGTTACCATGGAAAAGGGATTGTGTTGGGTTGGTTTTTTTTTTAATTTAAATGCCATACCTAAAAGCTTCGCAAGGTCATAGTTCTCTGGCATAATGACCACATTTTTCCTAAGGTGTGAAAGCATGGGATTTGCTAACTCATAGTATTTTTTCCAATTTAACTGGTTAGCAAACAAAACCCTCCCTGCAGGTCCATGGTACCTTACTTTCCAGGAAGGAAAAATACATCAGAAGTCAAAAAAGGGTATCTTACCTGAGCAGCTGCATAACTCACTAGATTTTACTTCACAACAATCTCTAATGCGTCAGGACCTTAAGCATCTGCAGAAAAATTTATACTGTTTGTCCAAAATGGCTCAGGGGTCAGGAGAAGCTTGACCAAACCTCTGGAGTGTATGCTGCACTGTGAAGGCAGTCCTGTCTTCTTTTTGAGTTCTGTGTGCACATTTTCATTGCGTGACACTAAAATCTCACGTTATTCTACTAGGTAAACCAGAAAAAGCGATGCGAGGAATAATTTAGGTCTAAGGAAAGAAGTTCAAAGGAAGAGGATAACCTTTTCTTCACCCTCAGTCATGGCAAGAAAAAGGGTTAACCGAGCTGTCCAGAAAATCTTGGTGGGGCTGCAGGTATGAGAAAGGAGAAAGCAATACTCACTGCTCTGAGAGGAAAGCCTGAAGTCTATTCCTGGCAGGTGCATGGGTCAGGTCTAGGAAGTAGAGCAATCGCGTTATAAATAATGCTGAAAGCTATGCCAGAAAGAGCTAGCGAGCAGCACCGGTAGCTAATGCCATCCCATTCACACGCTAAGCACTGGGTACTGTAGAAATCCAGGACAGCTACTTTCTACTTTCAGAGGAAAGGGAAGCTTCTGGATTATTAATATGGATGGGTTGAGACTGGATATTCTATGCAGCTGCCAGGTAATCCCGGTAAAGGGAATGGCTAGGAAAGTGTGATGAAGCGTCACAACTACGAAAATTGCAGGTGGTCACAAACACCTGGCGCTGGGGGAGCACAGGGGCATGGCACAAGCTTGCCCTGTCCTCTGCCCCCCCCAAGCCCAGCTGGCAAGAGCCTGCGAGCAGCAGGGGCAGCCCACTGCCAGGTCCCCCTGTGCGGTTGCTGCGCCCTTCATCTCTGCCTGCAGGGCTTACCAGATGTAGGGAAAATGTGCAAAGAGCTCAGGAATGTGAAGAGGAGAAAATTTATGCATGTTCACAGCAATTGCCCAGCAATTGGCATTTCTGCCTTCTGGAGTGGCTGCTTGGTGCTAGGACCCTGGCCGGACCACCTGCGGATTGCAGGGCACATGCATCCAGCCAGTCTGATTTTGTGGCTGGAGGCTGCTTAGCTGTGCTTTTTTTTTTTTTTTTTTTTTTTCCCTGGCAGAGCTTTTAAAGCACAGCAGCTTTCTTTACTCTGCTATTACACTTACATGCTAGCAAATGCCAGCCAGTGTCCTGTAAACAACGTGACAATCAGTTTTCATAATTTCTAGCATTTCTAACTCTCCATCTCAGTCTACCTAAACCGAGCTCTTCTGAAGGGTTTAGTCTTTACTTGCAAAAGTCCTACCCAAAATCAGGACACAAATGCTTTCAGGATTCTTTGGGCTTGGCCAAGACTTCTCCTTCTGCTTCTTCTAAATCTCTCAAAAAAGAGATCCATCAGCCTCTTGACCAAGCTCAGGTGTCCTGCCTTGAGCTCCTCAAATCTCCCCTCCAAGCTGTTGGGGCACTTGAGGAGTGCGGGATATTCCCATCAGGAGTGAAACATCTGGGTTGTTCAAAGAAATGTAACGGGGAGGGAAAGGGCAAACCAGGAAAGCGCTTAAGCAAAAAGAGAGAAAGGGAACACGTATGCCTTGAGAGGTGGTGGAGGGAAACACAGACGTGGATTACGGAGGAGAAATGTGGCACAGCTTGGTGCATAAGGAAGGAGGCAGGACACGAAGGAGCTGTAACGGTGGCAGAGCCGTAGGCACCACGGCACCGCCTCAACCTCATAACCACCTGGGCTGGGTGCTTTCTTCTGCTCTGAGAGTAGATGCTTTAGCTTTTAAAATGCTACATATAGAGAATACATAGGCTTGTGTGTGCGTGTGTGAAGCAGAGGGTCTAGCTCTCCCACCCCCCAAAAAGCGAGGGGCAGCCCTTGAGCAGCTGCCAGGCTCAGCCTCTTCCCATGGAGCCCACGGATCACGCCGGCGAGCAGTTAACGGTGCACAGGCAGCATCTTATTTTTGTGTCCTGGCTCTTAACAAGTAGCAAGAGAAAGGCAATAGCAAAGCACAATATCTTTATTTCCTCGGCTCTGTACTTGCTCCCTTGCTCATCACACACATTTGTATAAAAAGAAATTTATGCAAGGGTGAGGGGAGGACAGGGAGTGCCCAGCCTGCTCTCTGCTGTTCTCTGCAGCCCACCCTATCTGTTTTTACTTTTAGTGCCCTCACAGTAGGTGGGACAATATTCGCTTAATTATTTCACATGCTTTTCTCTGCAAGTTACTCTGATGTGGTGCGCGATCAAAAGCAATTCTGCAAAAGCACTGAGGTTTCACCTTCATTTTGCAGCGCCTAACATGCTTCCCAGGGAAAGCACACCTTGCATGTCTGAGTTTGTCAGCTCTGTGCAGCTCCAGTGACTCTGAGGAGTGAAGAGGCTTGAGTCAGTCTGCAGACACTGCTGTGATTGCTGATTTTGACATTATCAACCGGCAGCGAGGGATGGGGTCCTGGCATGCATGTCACCTTGCAGGCATGAAGTGGGGAGAGAGTTTGCTCTGTCGCTAGTGGAGACACCAGTACCCCACGCAGGCATGGGAAAACCGTGAGTGGCAAATGGGATGTTCATTGCAGACGGGCTTTCTGGTGGTGGGAAGGGCTTGGTTCGAAATGGATCAGTTTCCTGAAAACTGAAGGAAAACATGGAGATGAAACCTGGCGGTAACGAGGCAATGAGACGCTTGCATTCAGTAGTGGTAAAAGTGATGCCAGATGATGAAACAAGTTTTGGTTTTTTTGCATGTATGTTTGTAAATTCAGCTGTAATTCTGCAGAGGAGCTCATTTGGTTTGTTTCTAGGTCAAAATACATATAAATCCCTGCCAGAAGCAATAGCCAGCCCAGCTGTTTAGCTGTTGAGACGACAGAAGACTTTGTGGGCTCTTTGCTCCTCTCTCGCCACCTTCCAGCCCTTCAGCCACCCTCTGCAGAGGGGAGGGTGTTTGCTTGGAGATGTTGGGAGCTGAGACACCCAACTCCAACGCACCTTTTCTTTGCCCAGGCTTTCTTCGCTCTGTTTTTTCCATGCAGCTAGAGCAAGCAGGAGCTCAGGTGCTCCTGTAACATGTTTGCCTCTTTTCTGGGACTTTCAACTCAAAAAAGACTGTCCTGATCCTAGGTAATAGGCAGGAGTCGCCTATCTTTTGGGGAAGAATTTCATCATACACCTTTTTTTTTTTTAATAGGATGTTGCTCTGGTGTTGTTTTGTGATGCAGCGCCTTGAAGCCAAACGGGCACACAAACAAATGCATGTTAGGAGTGACTGGGTGTGATGGGGCAGGCGTGGGCAATTTTTCATAGGCAAAAGACAAGCGTTCCTTCCTCAACATGCAATTTGCTGCAGTGCAGAGGGCGAGCACAACACTTACACATCATGTCAGCCCCACTTTAAAGGTCATTTATTGTGGAAATAGTCCTTGTACTGGTTCCCTGAACAGGGGTGGATATTAGTCTCGGTGCGGAGCGTTGCTCACGGGAGGCCCAGCCTGGAAAAATTAGACAGTGGATTTTTTATGAGCCTCTTCAGTACAAATTTTTTCACTCCCCTCACAAGAATTATTTGGATAGTTTTAAGTAAGAGAAATTTCATTCTCCCCATCTTCCCTCTCTCTCCTTTCTCAACACTCTTTCTTCAGAGTTTGCCAAGATTAAAAAAGAGACGAGGCCTTTGAAAGCCTCACTAGGACTCTCTCCTCAGCCAACCATCTTTTCTTTGCTGGCTGAATAGCACAGGACATGGAAGATTTGCCCCAATACCACCTGGTTTCTGGGTGCTGCCTTAAGGAAATCATTCTACTTCTGACATACGGCAAAAGCTCCTGATAAGTGCATCTTGTTTTCATGGATGCTATCCCTCCCTTATTTGTGATTCTCCGCACCCTGCTAGCAGTGAGTGTTTCTTCAGGCTTACCCCTCAAAAGCCTTTTTATTCTTGTGATCTTTTGGGATCGGGGAGAAAACCATGAAGGTAAGAAGGGGACGGCTAGAAACTAGCCTTTATGTAAGTAAGTATGAATTAAAATATGGCAGATGATCATCCTGTCTCATGTGAAACCATAACCCTTTCCCCCAAGGAGTTTTCCGAGACTGAAGGGATGCTAAAAACTCAAGTCTTCCAAGGAGGTCTCTCGGTGAATGCCCCTGAATCTATTCTTTAGGTCCCTCTGAAGATCTCTGCCTACGTTCTTCACTATTGTCCGCAGGCAGCTGTTAGCTGGAGCTCTGCAAAAGTGAGGAAAGCGTGGAGGTTGCAATAACTTGATGAGCAAAGGAAACACGCATTATGCAAACAGCCTCAGCTCGCTCACAGCCGTAGGCATCGCCATCTGTGTCTGCTAGGCAAGGGGATGCCAGACAGAGCACTGGCAATTGTCTCTCACCTTTTGAAAAAGTGACACAGGATCTTTGATTATGAAAGAAGTAACTAGAAGCCACTTGGGCTATGACTCACATGGGATGCTTCACAGAAAGAAAATGAATGTGTTTGTTAATGAATTATTCCTAAAGAGGAAACAAACTAAAGGATTCCTGGACTTTTATTTTTCAGAAATTAGGTCAGACCTAATTAGTTGCATAATTAGTTGCCTGATTACCTAATTAGTTAACTGTTAGTGACCTCTTTTAACTTGTGGTGACAAATGCAACATGCATGTTTCACAGGAAAGGTTCCCACTGACTGCAGCTCTGACACTGAGTTTTGGGATGCAGCTGAGCCGTGGCGATGCTGCCCCGTAACGCTATGTGGTACATGGAGGTTTACATGATGCAACAAGGAGAGAGGCCAAACTGGAATTAGATGTGTTGTGATTTGGCTGCCCTTCAAGTGCCCCTTGAGGTCCTTGAGCAAGGATGAGGCTGTTCTGAATGCAGGTCGCCTGTTTCTTCCCCGGTTTCACATTTCCCAGATGGCCCTTCGCATGGGCAGAAGCAGGTCCCTGCTGCTGGCACCGAGGAACGCCAAAGCAAGGGCTAGCACCTACAACAGGGTCATCAAAACATGAGGTCTCTTGGGTGGATCTGGGAATGATGCCGCTTGTCTGGTTAACACAGGTGGACGAGGAAGAGCAAACAAAGACCAATGGCACTACCGAGCTGGTGCCTTCATTAATAGTCTCCTGTAGGACAGACACTGAGGCTGAGCACTAGTTATGATGGTGTTAAATGCGTGGAAAAATATTCTGTAGGCAGAGTGTTACCGTGAGGTAAACAACACCTTTATGTAAAAAAAAATTAAATTAAAGTAGAATACCAATACCTTGAAAACTTTTTCAGTGATTAACAAATGTTTCAATTCTGGCTCTGGCAGAATCGTGAAAAAGCTGCCACTGTCCACGGAAAGGAACAAAAGCTGCTAATAAAAGTGGTAGTGTGGGCAGCCGTGGTCGTTGAAGAGAGAACAAGTACTCCAGGAGAAAGGTAATGTTGGGTAGCAGCAGAAGCTGAAGTTGCTGGAATAAACCCCAAACCTTGGTTAATTTAACATGGTTGAAGACACACTGCCATCTCTAGAAAAACCTCAATTTTTGCCTAGTCCAGGTAAGTTAGTGCTGCTGAGGAACAGTGTGTTAGCACAGGTGCAGCACTGAGCAAACCCACCGTTTCTGTTAGCCCTTGCTAATTCGGTGTTTTGGCATGGGCTCATGCCATGCGGACATGTGCAGAGACCCCACGGGAGGGTGACTGCTGTCTTAACGCAGACCTTGGTGCAGGAATTAAAAAAAAAAAAAAAAAAAAAGAGAAAGACTTTGGGTTTTCCCTTGAGATGAGTTCAGGCAGTCCCTGGGGCACGTGGGGATCATTTAGAAGCTGCCCTAATTTGGCTGTGCTTTTCTAACTTTTGATGGCCCCACCTTATCCAGACTGCATTTCCTCCCCTCTCCCTCCCCCAGAGCACTTAGGGATGCCCTATGCCACCATGACATCTGCCAGACAAGGGAAAGATGTAGCTGACAATGTGGGGAAGGAAAACTCTGAATCACCTACATAAAAAGAAGATTCCCCCCGCCAAGTCCAGTGAATATGGCAGGGCAGGGAGAGGGATCCATGTATTTCACTCTGATTTATTGAAGTCAGCTGGCTCAAACAGTGACTATTCAAAGCAGAACATTTTAGGCTGGGGAAATGGGGAAATGGCCAGTGATACTCACAACAGTCACTCAGATGAATAACCAAAATGGGAGACAGAAACTGGAAGGCAGCATAGAAGCCAGGAGGACAGGGCCAGGCTCTGTTCAGGGGTGCCCAGCGCCAGGACAGGGGCAACGGACACAGACTGCAGCACAGGAACCTCCATCTGAAGACGGGGAAAATCTTTACTGTGAGGGTGACAGACCCCTGGGACAGGCTGCCCAGAGAGGCTGTGGGGTCTCCTTCTCTGGAGACATTCAAACTTGCCTGGATGTGGCTCTGTGCAACCTGTTCTAGAACCTGCTTCAGCAGGGGCTGGACTAGATGATCTCCAGAGGTCCCTTCCCACCTGATCATGCTGTGATTCTGTGACGCTGATTCTGTTTATACATGACTGTAGGTAAAAGCAGAGCACTTCTAAGCACAGGCAGCTTGAACCATCACCATGGAAAGGATCAAGATGGGATAAAGCTGAGGCAATGAAAGTACAGACACCAAAGGGACACATGCCTGTCTATACAGCAATGGCAAGAAAAGAAACTGATTAGATGTTTGTAGCTCACACACAATGCACTGAATTGCAATGCAAAGGTGACTGGTGATGGTGCAGTGTGCAGCCTGTATGGCCCCTAAAGGAGCTGTCATCCCTTTTCCCGGAGATGGCACATACATGCTATTTGTCTCAATCTTTTGCTTTTTTCTTCGACGATGAAATAAAAACCCAGGACTTGAACTTCCTTCTAAGTTTATTTCTCCATAGGATTTTCCAATGCAAATTGCTATTGCTTGTTCCCTGGGAACTACAGCCAAAATAGCCCCTTTAATGCAGAATTTTAGCACTGGATGTTTGGATGACTCAACAGAAAAGCCCAGCTTGCTCAGCCCTGCTCAGTAATCTTCCACCCACTCATAAATACAGCACGTTCCCATCTGTGCCTGGTCTCATTGTGATCTTGCTATTTTTTCCTGTTCTTTTTTGGTGTGGGTAAGTGATACAGGTGTCCAGGCTGGGGTAACAAAGATCCAGGTAACACATGGCAAAGTCTGCCTGAGACAGAAAAAAAGACAACACAGTGTTTTAGTTGCAACAAGGTTCTTTGAGGCATTTGTCTGATGTGTTGGACCTGTAAACGTATTTTTGTCTCATCCAGCATCATTTCACTTGGAAAACCAATGCTTTACAAAAGGTTTTCAATGGACTTGGGGGAGGGAGGGGGGCAAAGGGTCCTCTGCAGTTTCTTAATGCTTGAAATCCATTCCTGAGCACTTTCATCCCTAATTAAAGGTCACCTACTGGTTCGAGAACAACTGTTAATGAAGAGTTTAATTATCCAGATGACAGCTATAAAATCCTACTCCCTGTGCTTGAATATTTTAAAGCAACAAGGCTCAGATTTTAAAAAATGTGCTTGTAACCAAGTACTTAGACCAAAAACTCATGCTGAAGAAGAGCGCGTATGTGCAATTCACATTTGCATACACAATGGGAGATTACACATGCCCGCATTAAAGATGCAAATCTGTGAGGAGGTTTGTATGTGCTTACTTGACTGTTTGAGCCAGACCCACCTTTCTTTTCTGTTCTTTCGTTCAGGGAGGAATGGTTAAATTATTCCTCGAGGATAAATTATTTCGCATTATTAACTCTTCTTAACAAAGCTGCATAAATTAAATGTAAGATTATCTGCAGTGTTCTCAGTGGAATGATGAGGAGGGAATCTACAGGAGAGGAATGTGGTCAAATGATTTGAAGACTTGCTAAATGGGATGCAAAGCCTCATCTTGCATTCTTAACAAGCTCGGGCATAGACCTGCCTTCTAATGAGCACACCCCGCCTGGCACAGCCGTGCAACCCCAGAGTAATGTTGTAAAGCAAACGGCTCATGTTTCATTTTCTCTACTGAGTCAACTTTTTGCTTTTAGTGATGCTTTTGACCAGCTGCTCCCATTCCCTCTACCTGTAGTGGCAATTTTTGTGATGTGGCCTTTAGTCTGCTGAGCTGGAGTGGCCACATTTCTCGCTCCCCATCACACCACCCGAGAACGTGTGTCTCCAGGAGGTCAGGTACGGGTTCACCACAAGGTACATGCCGGAAGGAATGATGCTTCTATCAGGCAGATGAAGTTTTTTATAGTGTCCTTGCTGCCAGCTCTGATGATATAAGGGCATAAGGGCAAAGATAGTCATAACTCTTTAACTAGGTGTTTTTCTGGGGCTTGGTGGAGACTGAAATCAAGGGATACGTTAAGGGACTGGAGGGAAATCAGAAGGTATGACAACATTTTTGATGGTCACGTTGTCTTTGGAGCGAGCTAGCAATGGGCTCCCAGTTAGAACAACTCCACGTTTTCTCCTGAGCCAGAGCTTGGCTTTGACTCTGTTTCCTTGATACCCGTGGCCTGTCTCTCCCACACACGTGCACACAAGTGCACACACAGGCACACACTTACTTGTATGAACAGAAGACTCAACAAAACAGAGCTCCAAGCCCTGACTATGAAAGCGTGGGAAATAAAATTAGAGTACATCACATAAGAAGAACCATTTATATATATTAAAAAGGAGAAAAATGCTGGTCAGAGTTCTGTCAGTGGTTTCAAACATACCTTTCTGTGCTTTGTTAACTCTCCAATAGGCTGCAGGAAGGTTTTCTTTGCAGAGTCTCTCATCAGGCGAGTTCCATCTGTAGGTCACAGTGACCCGACTGCGGAGGCTGTGCCACATAAATGCAGCTCTCCAGACAGATAAGCAGTAACGTTTATTGCATACTTTGTCAGCGTATCTCTGGCCATACACTTGTTCTCAAGGCACTTTGTTTTGGTATTTGTTTTATTAAAATAGATTTCAGAAAGGGAAATGTAAAATAGTTCAAAGTTTACACACATAAACATGTTAAGTGCTGAGAAAATCCACAACAGAAACCAGCGGGCTTTTTTTGCATTATAAGCGTAACTAAAATGTATCTTTTTTTTTTTTTTTCTTTTACTTCTTTCTTCAGAAAAACCCCACTGCTTTAGAAAACTGCTATAAACTGACCAATGTCCCACACAGGGAAACGCATAGGTCCTACAATGCCCCCCACAGTTTGGAAGATGCTTAAATTTAAAATCCAAAGAACAGTGAAAGCCAAGGAGATCTGAGGACTACAAGACAGAGGTTTTTGTCTTGGCAACCACACGGGCAGCCTCCCAGCTTTGGAGCTGCTGCCACAGCCTGAGCTGCCATCTGAGCTCCTGCACAGCACATGACGGTAGAATGAAGTGTGCCTCAAGCATTTGTGTGCTGTCCTCCTGCTAGGGACGAGGCAACGTGTCCAGTTATGCAGGCTCTACTTTCTCTTCAAGTACCACCCCGTGTCTCTTCTGGACTTCATCCCTCGGGCCCTGGTCTGACTCTGGCTACAAGACACAAACCTGCAAGGTCTTTTTTTCAGGGGTTTTCATTTGTAAATCGTATTCAACTTGGTTGTGATTCTACAAATGTCTGGGCAAAGTTTTTGCATCAAGGAGCTGAGCCGTACCAAGCTCATGTGCCTGATGTAGCAGCTGCCAGAGGGTTTACAAGGCTGGCTTCTAGACCATGCCTGTGCTGCCCTGAGCTGACAGGTCTCATCCTGCTGCCTTTGCAAACGTTCAGCACCCAGGCAAAAAAGTGGGATGCACTACAAGAATTTGCCCTGTTTATCCACAAAAATGGGCTACTATTTGCCAAAGAACACCCCTCATTTTTGGTCCAAGAATATTCAGGAGCCTTTTTTAATGGAATTAGGATATTTGTCGTTTTGGAACATCACCATTCAGACACTTCCATCGGGGTGGGGTTAAATGGCTACACACCAGTACATTGTATGTGACACAAAGCATTTGTGAAGAAATTATTCCTCTAAGGAATCCGAAGAGCTTTCCAGAGATGAACTGCCTTTCCTGTTTTGCTCTTTCATTCTTCCTTCTCCTGGATCTTGGAGGGAGTGTTACTTGTCTTGGGTAATGAAATTTCTGCCCCCAAACACACTGGTTTACACACTAGGAAGCTGGTACTTCCTTCCCTGGCTAGGACTGAACGACTAATCGTCTCCTGCAGTTATTCACATCAGGTTCAGGTGCTGAAATATGAAGATGATGGCAGGAAATTATGGGTAGAAGCATCAAGATTTGCTACTGAAATTTCAGGAGTTGTGGGCAAGAAACATTCAAAGCACATCACCTTTAACCATGAAGATCCTGAAGTTTTCTCATGGGGCAAAACTGTGAATTGTTTGCAAGGTGGGAATGAAGCCCAGACCCCTATCCTGGTGTTTTCTTTATGCCCACATACCCACACAGAGACACGCAATCAGCATGAGAAAACCCTACACAAGCCTAAATCTTTGGTGTGATTTGGAATGATTAACCCTCAAAAAGTTTGATATTCAAACCATGTAAAAACTCTGTATGATCATTGAGATGTTATTCAAAACCCCTGTAAAATCAGGAAATCTCAATTAAGACTTTTTTCTCTTTTTTGTTATTTCAACAAATGCAGCATATGTTTTCTTTCAGGTCTTTCCATCTAGACCATCACCTGAGAATGTGCATATGAAGGACTTTTTTTAGAAGAGAAGGGGAAAGAGAACTTTTAGGATTTCACAAAAACTTTTGTTCAGGTTTTCAAAAGCCATATCTGGATCTGTCGTCCTTTACACAGCCTAGGCAGCATACATAATGCACTAATGCCTCTGTATGGCCAACCTGCTTCAGGTACCATGTTAGAGCAGCCCACTGGCCTGGCCTGCCATAACCCGGGGGCACCAGCCCCACAGTAGTGATTTCAACCCAACTTGGTGAGATCAACTTGAGAAAACACACCCCTTATTGCAATGGGTTTCTCCTGCTCTTGCTCTTCCTCTTTCTTGCCTTGAAACCAAATCAACCCCTTGATCCAAACTCAGATGAAATCTGGTTCTCTGAGCCCACCATTCTAGATCAGCGCAAATCCTACCCAAAGTTGTGCAGACTAAGGCAGGTCCATGCAGCGTGGAACAGCAAACATCAGCACAGCTGGAGATGTCTCCAGCCCCTCTGCTGTGGCCAACAGAAACGGAAACAAACCAAGATATTCTCATCCCTAGTAAGTCTGTGCTGAAGGAGTTGACCTTCTGCCTCCTGTAAGCCCAGGAGGTATGATTAATGAAAAGACCCAATTATCTGTCATTTTTATAACATGCTTCACAGGCAAAAAAATTAATTCTGAATTTTTTTTCATTCAACCATATATAACCACCACTTAATTCTCAATAAGCAGCTAACATCTTCTTAGAACGAAGGGATTCTCTTCCTGTATGGTGGGAGATACCAGTTTATACTCTCGTTTATTTCTTGAGACAAGTCTACACGAACACTCTGGCACATACTGAAGTTCTGTTCTTTGTTCTTCAAGAACTGATGGAGATGATGTGTCATCTCTTATGGCTGTTCACTGAACAAAAATAGCAAAACAGAAATATTTTTTGCTCCTAAAAAATAAGTTTACATGCTATGCTGAAGTCATTATTTAAATTCACAGTTGAAAGTGATTATCACACTGCTTCAGACACCAATTAATGCAAGCAGTTCAGTTCAAGTGATTCAGAGGCACCAATGAATAAATAGTCCCACCACTGCTTTTTAATGCAGGAGGAGGGCAATGGCCATTTCTTGTGTGCAAATTATGAGCAGATGAGGAGGTCTCTGTTCTGTACATCTGGGCTTGCATTTCACAGCAACCAAACTTGCTCAACAGAATGAAGAAATCCCTGCGGAAGGTCTTTGTGAAAATGGCATAGAGGAAAGGGTTAGCACAGGAATTGATGGGGTAAAACAAAACCAGAAGGATCTTGGATTTGGACACTGTGATGAGAGGAACCTTGAGTGAGGCTGATATTGCAAAAAAAGATATTGGTGCCATGCAGAGGAAGTCCGTGAATATCAGTATGGCCATGCGCTTGGCAATCTTGGTGTCACTCTTTGACGAGATGACATTAGGGTTTCTCACAGTAAAGTAGATGCAGATGTAGCAGGCACATATAATAAAAAATGCGAGTACATTCAATACTAGAAGAAATATAACGTAAGCTTGAGAAAATGGTGTTTCTATATCCATGGGCAAACAGATGCTGACCTTCATGTAGCTGCTGACTCCGAATATGGGAAAAAGTGCCACTGTAAAAGCAAACATCCAGCCAAAAATCATGATAATCACAGCATGACGAAGTCGAACCTTGCGGTCCAGTTGCATGGCGTAGGTGATGGTGTGCCACCTTTCCAGGGTTATCACAGTCAGCGTATAGACTGAGAGTTCACTTGCAAACACTGTAAAGAATCCTGCAGCGTTGCATCCTGCCCCAGTTTGCCAGTCTATGGCATAGTTATAATACTGGCTTTTGGTCTGGATATCTACCGATGCGATGAACAGCAGATAGATACCTATGCAAAGGTCTGCAAATGCAAGATTGCACATGAGAAAGCGAGGTACGGTGAGCTTGTATTGACTGCTTATTAAAATAATGAGGACAATAATGTTCCCAGTGATTGCTAAAATGCTGATAAACCATATCAAGACTCGCAGAACGTTGTATCCCATGATATCTTCACAGGGATTGAAAGCATCAGGTTTAGGTGAGCAAGCTACGTTAACTACTTCATTGCATAAACCATAGTCAAATTCGTTCTCTGCTGGGTCAAATCCTATGCCGTAGTTGGAAAAATAATCATCAGCTGCAGATCGTCTGTGTGTCTTATCTCCAGGCTGCTCATCAAGGTCTTGCTTGGCCTGAGACATGCTACATATCGGATGTAATTCGGTGCTGAAATGGTAAAAAGAGTAGAGTTGGATACTAAAAGACATAGCATGAGGCATACTACAAACACAAAATCATCCAGTTCCCATTAACAGCTCAGTTTTTCTGGTTAGATAATTATATATTCTATCTTGGACCTTGAAATTAATAGTCTGGCTGGTCCCTGTTTATAAAATATTACATGCAAGTGTAAATAATTTGGAAACATCATAAAATGTAAGGGAAAGGAAAGCCTGATGATTGCCTTTACTAACAGTCATGATGCTGTTATCCACCTGGATAACACATTGTGTAGGAAGCCTCCCTTATTTCAGCCAAATCGCTCACATAACCTGTCACTGATAAGCTGATTCTTGCATGGAGGAAATACATGATGACAAATTCCGATGTGAGAGTGAACTTTGAAGAACAAGTCAATTCAGCTGCGCCCATAACGAGTTTGTATGATCACAATAATGCTACTGTCCCTTGGTATTACTCTCAAATTCTCTTTTTCCTAAAGTTTTCGACAGTCACTGTGCCATAACTTGTACCTCTGTCAGGGCACAGAACCACTCCAGCCTGTGCCATTCATTTTAAGTATCTCATATCATATTGGAAACTGGCCAGTAACACAAATAAATAGCATCAATAAGTTCATGCAGGTTTCCAAATAATCTCTATAAGCCAGATGCCAACACAGATACAAACACGAGACACAGTAGAACATTTTGCTTAAAATCTGTTCTTCAAAGAAAATGGACTAGAAACCAAGTGAAGCAAAACCAGACCAAGCCAAGTCAAGCCATGCCAAACCAAACCATGCCGAACCAAACCACACCACACTACCCCAAACCAAACCAAACCAACATTTCTATGGAAACAGCAGTTGCTTTTTTTTCTGTCAGAAAGGTTTTTTTTAAACATTTTGATAAATCTCAGTGAAGGCAAGTAAAGGAAAAGAGTTTCAAGAAAAAAATGCCTTTGAAGGTAAAGCTAGTATTTTTTGACAGTTTTATGTTTGGCTTTATTTCCTAGATTATTAACTCGATGCCCTTCTCCATGCCTAGACCAACAGAAGAAACAAATGTTTTGGCTGAGATGATAGAAAGATGATCAGCTCCGTGAAGCTAAGAAATATCAAGGCATATCAACAGGAGATAAAGGGTCAGACTTTAGAGCTGCTTCTCCAAGGCCACCTTTGAAGTTTGCTATCTCAGAAACTTGCATCCATAGCTCTGCACAAAATGGACCCAGACCTAACCTGAGTTAAGGAATAAAACAGGTGACCAAGTGTTGCAAAACCAACGCAGTTCAGCTCTGCCTACTTCCATCTACAGCAATATAGGTGTATAATTTCTGAGACAGGAGCTCAGCTTACCTTCCACCCTGACTTGCAGTACATTTGAGACTTTCCAAGCAAGGTAAGTTGAAATTTTTAAACAATTGCTAGCAGTTTAAAAGGGGGAATTCTTTTTTGTAACCTAATTTTACCCTTTGACTTTGTGCACTCACTGCATCTTCCAAAAATTGAGTTTAAAAGGTCTGCAAGAAAGCAAAACTAATGAAGGCCCAGTACCAGAATGTGAGGGACATTTCCTATGAGGTTCTGAGCATCCTTTGCTATTATCAATATTTTTTATCTTGCCTGTCAACTGAGGCAGAAAACTGATTTTCTGTGAGGTCAAATATGCACTATGAAGGTCACAACAGCAATAACAAGGCTTTATATTTTGCTCCCCTGTGTTTTGCTCGCATAAGGATGAGTGAGGTGTCCGGTGTATTGATCAATATATCAACAGTTCTCTAGCTGAAAGGGAATATATGCTCCAAGGAGAAATAATGGGAGAGAAAGTCCCTCAGTTTTGAGAGCAACAGGCACTTGAGGGCACTGAAAACCACTGCAGCTGGTGGTTCCTCATAAAAGAACTGAAGCAAATGTTTCTATCCAGTCATTTCTCAGGTATGAGCCAAAAATAAACCTTTTGGAACCTGTAGTGATAGGATAAGGACTAACAGCTTTAAACTAAAAGAGGGTAGATTTACACCAGGATTTACACCAGTATTAGGAAGAGATTCTTTACTGTGAGGGCGGTGAGACACCAGCACAGGTAGTCCATGGCAGCTGTGGATGCCCCATCCCTGGCAGTGCTCAGGGCCAGGTTGGACGGGGCTTTGGGCAAACTGGGCTAGTGGACAGTGTCCCTGGCCATGGCAGGGGGTTGGAACTAGGTGGTCCTTAAGGTCTCTTCCAACCCAAACCATTCTACGATATGACCCTATGATACGATATGATTAGCAATTTTCCCCCCAGATTATGGAGGCACTGCCTGGAGCTAAATCTATCCCCTGACAAGACTACTACGTAAGGCCAATTAAGTATTTCTGAGTATTAAAATTCTTTAATTCTTGAATTATTTTACGGTCAGTGGTCCCAAATAAAACGTAGAGCGAGCTGCTCTGTTTGCTGTGAGGATGGGCGGTGAGGGGTGACCCTGCTGGTTACCTGCACCGTGAGCAGATAAGATGGGCAGTTACCTCTCAATGGAAAGAAGAGATGTCCTCTGGTACTGACTGTTCTTTGCCCTGGGATATTTGCCCTCTGGGGTGTGCAGTGCATTCAGAGCAACAAGATAAAACATTTTTTGGCAAGGGATGGGTCCTTTCTTTCTTTGGAGATGGTGGGTATCATAACACAGTTAATTCATTCAGTCCCTTTGTAACATGCTAACTGTTTAACATCGCATCGCTTGGTTCAACCCGCTGAAAAATAAACTAGAGAGAGGACAACTTAAAGAATAACATTAAAATTGGCAGAGTGCTCTGACAAAAATAAACAAAAATTACTACCTTTGTGCAAGTTGTTATTTTATGTGCTTTGTCTGGATCCAGTGACAGCAAGATCTTGTGTTGAGAAACACACTTAGCAGAATAAACGGTCCCGACCTAGGTTCTGTATTGAGCCCTATCTCAAACCAATCATCCTCACTGAAAAGTGACATCAAATGAGTTGTGAGCAACTGATATTATGTTCTCATAAGATGAGGCCCAAACACGACTCCTGATGCTGCCACATTTTTTAAAAAAGTAGTATTTCAAGTGACAGCTCCTCCAAAGAATAATGATCAAGTGTAAGGACAGAGTCATATCAATGTCATTCTTTCAGGCTGAAGGTGATCTTTATGTCTAAGAAAGCCAAAATCTCGCTGAAGTTCATAATGGTCTATGTCAAGTTGAGGGTTTTAACATCCAGCCTCTGCCCTATCTGCACTTCCAGGATATTATTTTCCCATCACAGAAAAATGTGAGGGGGTTTGAACATACTGCACTGGGCTTGTCCTAAGAAAGCAGTTTACCTTCTGCTAGGCTAGAAGTTCAATATTCCAATCTGATAAATCCACAGATCAATATTTATCATGGCATCCTTATTGGAATGGGCAAAAAGAAAGTATCAAAAGTGTCTACGTTTTTAATTTGTGTCTCAGTCTGCTGGAGCTGTGCTTGATGTGACAGACTCCAAAATCTAGAAAGCACTGCTGCTGTGACAGGTTCAAACTCTCCGTTATCAGAACAGTGCCTGTTACATTATCAGAACAGTGCCTACTCCAAGGTGCAGGCAGATCTGGGAGAGGTGATCGAGCATGATCCACTATGGCAACTTATTTTATCTAAGGTTCTTAGACAGAGTGCTGCAAAAGTCTCAGACAGGGGAAATTAACATAAATAGGGCAGCCAGAAAGGAGCCACACATCCCTGATTTCCCATGCGAGCACCAACTGCTGCTGTAATCCTTAGAAATGAACTTCTGGGGATGATGAAACATCCTTTTTATCCTCTCTGGACTACCTGGAAGCATTCTGAGACCCAATCAGCCATGGGAGAATGACCGCCTCCTGTGAAGGTGCACGGTGGGTCAGGTCCTGTCAGGGTGTCACCACCACAAGTAATGCCCGCTGCACTGAACCAAGCATAGCTTTTGCCAGAGAAATGATACGCATCGTGTGACCAAGGACTGCAAACTATTAATAACGCTTAAACAACCCAAGCAGTCTTCAGTGCACTCGCAGCGTGTGCCAGCTGTCAAGAAAACTGCTTTGAGATGAAAGCAGGTGTAGCTACTGTACGTGTGACTCATCTCTGCTGAGGTGTGTGGCCATACCTTTGGTATTCCAACTGATCGAAAATGTGTCTGGTTTCTCTCTTTAAGCTGAAGAGAGGATATCAGTCTCCTACTCATTTCAGTACAAGACACATGACTGTATGAAAGAAATTACCATTTTTAATTGTTTTAAAGCAGTTAACAGGAGGGGTTGATCTGAGTAATTGGTTCTAATAATTTTGCGTTTATGCTTAATATTTTGTAAAAGATACATCTGGTAACTATTAAAAGTTACATATAAACACATTCAACTTTGTTCTGTCGACTAGGGTGGCACAGTTCACACGGACATTCATTCAAGTGATCCTGGCTTACGTATCATAAAGAAGATGATACATACTCCAACTTGAGTACTATTTCTTACCATTGCACCACACCTGCTGCTGCTGGGGACTGTGAAGTTGCTCCAGCAGCAGTCCCACCACCGCGTGGGGCTCCAGCCCAACTCGCTGGCCATCTGCACGTGGGTAACGTGAGCTCTGTGCGGTTTGGTGGCATTTCTCTGCAAAATTACACTTGCCCAGGCTGTGGGAAGGGCTGTCTACATTCTCTTTGGATTCTTACCTGCCAGGGGAGAGGCTTCCAGTGGTGGGGCTATACTAAGGGGGAAGTGAGTGCTGTGAGCTTCAGTGCCCTGGGGCAAGTGTGACACAGAAGATATTTAAAGTCCAGGTGAGGGGACTAGATACTGAGAGCCTACCAGAAGGCTAGGGCCATTTCCTCCTGTAGCTTTCCTTCAACAGTAACTCCTGCCTTGTGTTTGATGAGTCCAGTTGCCTGATTTAAGGGGTGGATTCTGAGATTTGGGTCCTGATTTAACCCAAGCAGCCCAGAAGCCAAGCACCTTCAAAAATATGAATCATGATGATATCAAGGTCCCTTTGCAGATTCAGGACTAAATGTGCTTCCATTGGACTCATTGGAAAATAACACTTTGCCACTGGTGCTGGAAGGACTGGACCCATTCCTGTGTAGCAAGCTACCAAGCACCGTGCCTGCACAAGCCTGCAGAAGTACATAAAAGTGCCTCCTGCTGATAAACTGTCCTAGAAGAAAGTTTAGCATTTTGGATCAAAAATGAGCACAGGGGGATGGATTCTGTCAAATACTTCCCTTATCACTGCAGTCTCCACCACCAGACTTGCACCCTACACAATTTTGCAAACACATGTAGGAGATATTTATTAGCTACCAGCACAAGCAAGATCAGTTTCCATTGCCTGGTGACAGTACAATGCTACAAGTGAAATAAAACGCTACTATTACAATAGAATCTACTAATAGTTTATGCTTCCCCTCTGTCTGGTTTTATTTTTCTTTGAAGTGTTAGGCAAATTCTGAAGACAGTGTCTGGAGTTATAACAATGATCCACTTTTTTTTTTTTTTTTTTTTTTTTTTTCCTGTCATGGCAAATTCCAAGTCTTTGAGGGCATCCAGTAAAGGAAGAACTTCAAACAATTACAAAGGCTTCTGTAGGTACCAGTTCCTCATGACCTCCAGCTGCAAAAATTTGGGAGCTTCATTAGCTAGTTAGCGTGTGCATTTAAATTCTATCTAAGCACCTGAAAATACTCAATGAGCATCATTAATACCTGAAGTCTCACCGCAACTTGCTAACGGAAAATTAAAACAAACATGGAAAATTACTTTGGGAGTCTAAAAAGACCCCTCGCCCTCCCACCCCACTCTGTTGATTTGGGTAAAAGGGGTCAGCTCTAGTTTAACCGTTTCAGAAACTGTGTCCAACAACATTGTGCATGTAGACTTGACAGATAATCTGTGGTGCTTGGTTGGGTGGTGTTCCAATATCAGTGTGGCTTTCTGAGAGAAGAGTTTAAGATCACTCAGTGGTCCTGTTACCCTCCTGGATTGATAGCCAAGCACTGACCAGCTTCTCTGCAAACACAGGTTTTCCTCCAGCTACCTCCTGAAAAGTTATCAAACTTTTTCCTGTGGAATGTCTTCAGTGTGGCTCCAGGCCGGTCCAGGATGGCAGGTCCTGGTGAAAGATGGACCTACGACAGGCGGGGGCTAGAGCTGCAGCTGGGCAAAACACTGATGCTAAGACAGCTATGGAAATTTATTACTTCCCTGTAATGGAGAGGCAGTGCACTGTGCAGCGTGCATAAACCTGTATGTATTATATATTTATTTATCTGCATCCATTTACTTACCTGCACTGAAGAGATTTTCTATTCAGATTTGGAGGAAGTTTATTTAATTTGCTATCAACTGCTAAGAAGCACCAAAAAGAAAAAAAAAACAAAAAAAACCAAAGAAACCACTTACTTTTGTCTTTTCCAGTTTGTAAATGCACAGCAATGGCTAGGATAGGTGAAGTTTGCCTCAATCAAAGATCTAAACTTGCTTAAATCAGGAAGCTTTTTTAAATTATATGTAGACCTTGCTCTTAGCTTCTTAATGAGTTCTAATCCATGACTTGGCAGGAAACTGATTCTTGTCCTTGAAATATCCCTTTAAGAAAACACATGAAAACCTTGGTAAAAAGCAAATTCATTTCTGCTCGGCAGTGGATACGTGTTTTAGACTGTCCTACTCATTCTCAGAGTAGCGATTGGGAAGAGATCAGCTGGAAATCTACACTGAAAAGAGAATCCAGGGATAAATTAGGTGTCCCTCCAGGAAACCTAAACTAATATCCATTGTAAACAACAATCAAGTGATGCTAGTCTGGTCTGGGGAAAAAAAACCCCAAACAAATCTCATAACCTTCTGGGTAAGAATTAGCAGGACAGAAGCCATTAGTGCCATATGATACTGGGTTTAGTAGATGCCCAGCAAATGCAACAATTATCCCAGAATACTGTTACAGGTTAAAAAAGGCTGATGAAATCACAACAGAAGTTTGCTACATGACACACATCATGGGAAGGCTGCTGTGGAAAAAGCAATAAACACAAAGAGAGAGGCTCACGTGGGTGTACATGTATGAGAAGTTGGGGATATTAGGTTTGGTACTCATTTAGAAGAAAAAGAGATTAAAGAGAGACAGGGGTGACATGGTTCAAACTGTGAGAAACAAAAAAATAACATTTCCAGAGGTTTAAAAAAAACACAGCCTGAAGAGAAGAAAGGGGCAAGATTACAGGAGGTTAGGGGAGATGTACCTGTGTGGAAAGCAATCAGTGTGGGACAGGCTATCAAAGGCAGTGACGGAAGCAGCAGCTATGAATGTATTACAGAGAGCATCAGTGGGGCTTTTAAAAGGAAACACATTGCACAAACAGTAAACCTTGACTTGTGCCATGCAGGTGAGGAAAGGGAAGAAGAACCAAAGGTGCTCCATCACCACACTAAGAGATACTTGGGAACCTGTCCCCATGGTTCCAGGGTGCAACAGCTGGGGTAGAACATCCCCACATTTCCCTCACTGCTTCACAGACTGTGTCCCTCAGCTCGTGACAGGAGAGCGTGCTCCATTCTCTTAAGAGCAACAGTAAAAATGAGCTGTACAAAATCACCCTGCCCTTCAGCCCGTGTGTTCTTATGGCTGAGACTGATCCAGGATACAGTGTTTGCTGAGGCTGCTCTGCTCTTCATTCTCCAACAAAAGAAAGGAATTTTCCCTAATCAAGGAATTGGACTGACAATATTTGTAATTTTCTCCATGTCCCCTCCAAGGGACAGTTTCCAATTCATCTGTAACAGTACGATGCCAGGACAACATGTTATTTGATCTCTATTACCCAACACGCACAAATTGTTTTTATTTTCATATTAATGCAATACAGTGATGCCACGTGAGGGGGAGACCAGGCTTTAACAACATGTAATAAAGTTTAGACAGTCGCTATGTACATTTACACCTCTGTTCTCTATCCTAAGAAATGAAATTAATGGCATGGAACGGCTTGGTTTGACCTCCCAGTCTGTACCCCAGGGTGGCCAAGTCTAACAGGTGCATAGGCAGCTAATCAAGCGGTTAGAAAAATGGGTGGTGGGCAAAGGTGATCTTTGTGTCCGTGCTGAGGCTTTGCATCCAGGCTCCGAAGGAAGCAACCGGACCATGAACGGTGGCAGCAGGGGAGCAAACAGACGCCGCTCCACTGCCCCGGGCTGGGGCCACGGCTGCTGCCAGCAGGGCAAGGCAGCCTGGGGGAGTGGGAAACGCTCGGAACTTCGTCAGGTCGGGCTGACAGAAGCCACGCTGTGGTCCTGAGGTTTCTCTGGTCCTGACCTGTTACTCGTGGGAGCTAAAAGCTGATGAGCCATTTTAGGCTATCGATTTCTGACTTAGACAGTTGAAGAAGTAATGAGGTTGCAACAAGCAACCTCGATTGTTTCATGGACTGACTATTGCCCTTCGTGTGCTGCCTAGTGAAAACTGTCACCTGGAGTATATGCACATGACTCAACAGCTAAACAGCAGTTTTCTGCCTAAATTCATAGACAGCACCAGTCATGGCATCGTTAAGAGCCTGTGAAGCTTTACAGGGGCTCATAATTCTGAACAAGAGCATGGGAGATGTTTTCTTTGCCTTGTTAGCTGAAAATCTTTACTGAGTCCAAACTATTATTACACTGGATGGAAATAACAAGTAAATATGAATAGGAATGTCACCTAGACTTAAAAAAACCCAAAATGCTACTGGATTTCTATCCATCTCTAAATAATTTCTTAAGTATTAAAAATTTTTCCATGAAAATTCTTCTGCTAAAATTATTTTGGTTTATCCTCACTTTTGCGCATCAACAGAAGTAAGTTAGGGAAAGTGCATTGCGTACTCCGGCGGGGTTTGTTGGTATTCTGTTAGGGATGGTTATAGATACACCGCTGCAAATCCCTGAACAACAAACACCGACGTCGTGTTGGTGCTTTAGCAACTTATTTCGCTGAGACATCACACGCAGACCTCAGCACAGGGGTTCTTCGGGATGTTGCTGTCTAGTTAGAGGCTTGATAAATTAGATAAACATGATGAACAAGACGATAAAGTGGCAGTAGCAAATCAAACCAGAAAGCATCAGTGACTGGGATACATGTTCTTGTATTATTATTGTTTGGCTGCTAGTCATCAGCCTTGACAGCAGCCGGTGCAGAGCAGCAAAGTGCATCTGACTTCTCTTCCAATCACTTCTCCTTCCCACTGGGAGTCTCTGTTGGATTAGCAAAAATACTGACCAGCTGATGAGGTTTGAAAGGCACATACAGAAATAGCAAGAAATGGCTGGTGGAGCAGAAACCAGAGAGGGGTAGACTGATCAGCGAGAAAAGGTTTCCCTGTGCTTATATCGAACCTGATCTCTGGCTGTGCCGCGGGGGCTCGGCTGCCCAGCCACGGGTCTGCTGGAGCTCTCCTGCAGCCGCCTCGCATGGGCTTCCCGTGAAAGACAAATTGCAAGCGTAGGATGGACCACAGACATACCTTGCCCTGCGTCTGAGTCAGGATGCAGTGAGAGAACTCCTAAGGACTTCACTAAAAGCTGGTGTAAGCCACTACAGCTCCGGGAGCACCAGGAGATGATTAAATTAAACGCTACGGATGAAAATTGAAGCTATGAAACTCCAAGTTGGAAATACAGTGTATTTCTGTATAGAAGGAATATATATAGGTGTGGGAGTAATTAGCTATTTGATTTACTTGCCTACTGTCAGCGCTGAAATCCTTTAACTCAAAACTTGATGTCTTTCCAAAAGAGAAATTCTAATTCAGCCAAGAGCTGCAAACCCGAGAGAGGAATTGATTTGTGAACCTGTGTAGCCTGCACAAGGGCTAGGATGGTGCTTTCTGACATCGCCCTTTGTGTCTGTGGCTCTTTCACCTTATTTCAGTATGTGGAATGACAAAACAGAAGTTGGCATTCAGTGACTGTAGAGCACTGGTTCAGGAAGATCAGGAGTTAAAACATTCTGACGCTCATTCTAATGAAGCGTGGCAGTCAGTGACACAAATTTGATTGCAACAACACTATTTGTCCCAGCAAAGATATGATTATGGGTCAATCATTCCTGTGAGTGAAAGCGTATTCCTGATGTAGTCTGCAGTGACAGATGAGTAAGAAGGCTCTTCTTTCATGATCTCAGTCAGGATAAAAAGGAAGTTTCCCATCTATAGAATAGTGGGTGTATTGGTAACGGAACAGAAAACTTCTTACAGAAATAACCTGGTGTTAGAAATTGAACTATCAAACAAATCTGAACTACAGCCAAATCCATTTGATAAACCTCCAGAATACGACTGAGAAAGCCTCTGATGAACTGGTGAGAGTTTTTTTGTCTCACGAGTTACAGAGACTCCCATGTCTCTGTGGCAGCTCTTGTGTGCTGTGGCTCGTGCTCAGAAACACAAGCAGTTGCGGCACTCACAGGCATTTTCAGACCCCATGGCAAGCCGTGGCTTGAAGCGATGGCTCTGAGATCCATGAGCATCCTGCTGCTGAATTCCCTCCTGCTGAGAGCTCACTTCCCAGCTTATCACACACCCAAGGCACTCCGCTGTAACCGCATGAGATATCTCATACCTCTCTCCGCAGGGGATGGGACACTGCTAGTCCTGTAGGGTAGGGGGCTTATCTTCAGAATATTAAGCTTCAGAGATGCAGGGGCAGACCTTCACTGGTAAGCAATTCAGATTTAAGCTACGAGGACCCCCTCACCTAGTCGTGATTTTGCTCAAGCAAAAAACTAACAGCATTTTTCTCTGGGAAAAAAAACCCAAAGTAGAACTACTCTTACAGAACTTAATCAGCTGTGGAGAGGAATCTGGATCTAAACCCTCGGATCTAAATACTCCCAAAAACTTGAGGACAAAGTGGAAACATGGATTTAGACTGAAATTTCAGTTATGGCTTCAACTTTGGTTGTTTTGGTGTTGGTTTGTGGGGTTTTTTTTTGTTTTTTTATATTCAGAACTACACCCCCAGTTTTGAACTCCAAGGTTTGTGAGATGTTGAAATCCAGACTGGCATTCACATGTTCTTCTCTGTTCTTTTCTAGGGAGTGACTAATGAGAAAAACAGTATCTGAATGTTACTTACAAAACAACAGGCCCATTGGCTCCTTGGAAGACCTCATCCGGTAATTTTTCCAGGTTGCGATTATCACTTAGATTTCTGAAAAACAATGATATTTATGCTAAAACAATCTGAGATTAAGAAAATAGCTTGCAGCATTTACTACCTTCTGATGATTGCTTTTCAAAATAGTAAACAACAGAGATAGTTACAGCTCATCCAGGCAGGTTCCATTGAATGCATGATTCTCAATTTCCTGAATCCCATTTTTATTCAGCCATCTGCAACAGAGAAAAAAAAAAAAAAAAAAAAAAGTTGTGTTCTTATTCACGCTTCTTAACTAAAATGTAATCCAAATCAGTGAAAGGGATCTCAAATTTATTTATTTAATAAAATAAATAATTAATCATTTAATTAATTATTAAATGGATATTCAAATGGTGGCATTTCTACGAATGCTAGGTTGTAAGATCCCATTAGCTGGAGGAAGGCTTTGGAGATGACAGACATGAATGGGGCAGGTGAGCAGGACCTTCGGGGACAATAGCCGGAAGTAGTTTCTGAAGCAAGGGTGGATCTGATGGAGATGCTGCCCTGCTGATGGCTCCCCTGGGAAGGCTGCCGCAAAGTCAGCCAGGCTCTTCCAGGTTAATCCCAGGAAGGGTGAGACCAGGATCTTTTCTACCAGTGCCATTGGTGCCACTTAGTTTTACTTTTTGCAAGATGCTTTTGAAACACAGGGTCATGGCTTAACCTTTGCCAGTTATTAGAAACAAAAACCAGACCGCTATCTGCAGTGGTCTCATGTCGGCTGGGCAGGCGGGGGTGATGCTGACTGTCAGCGAGCAGGGCAGAAGCATGGTGGGGTGGTAGTGGTGCCAAACTGCCCGGGGAGCAGCGGATTCCTCCTACATCTGCTGCCTCAACAAATTATGCTGCCTGTCTGCTCTTCTGCCCCAGTCCTGCCTCCCCGGGTTCCTTCCCCCAAGAGGAGACACAGGTAGTAAACCTGGAAATTGAAGCTCCTGGGGCTTTCTGCCAAGTTTTTACTGTAGTACATTATCTAATTAACATTTAACGTCCTTCCCTCTCTTCCCTTCACAGTCCTAAAAATTTACATTTGGGTCAGTTATATTTATCATCTTTATGGTGCAATCTTTCACCTCACTTTAAACGTCACTTTGCAACTCACGCCCTCTCCAAAAGGCAATGACAGGTCTGATTGATAGCAAAAATGGCCTGATTTAATTAAACTGTCAGCAAACCTGGATGTTTGGTTTCTAATCCACACTGAAAGCTGAGCATGCAGGTGACCCACGTGTCTAAGGTCTGAGGTGGTGAGCTAAGGTCAGCATGAAAATCAGTTATGGGTCTGGCTGGAAGAATTATCCTTTTGACCATGACAGGCAGATGTACATAGCTCCATGTCTATAATGTCTGTCAGGTCAGATCAGCAGAGCTGTCACCGTCCCCTTTGCTTGCAAGCACTATTAGACATGAGTGAGCAGGCACAGAGGAGAGACATGCCCCTGCTTATAATATTTAAAACATTTATTATATTACATTGATCTTGCCCATTTGTAGCTGCCAGGCTGATATATATTAGTACAGTATTAGCACGTACCGCGCTCCCTCACTGAACATGATACTAACGTGATGAGATACTAAGGTTGTAAAATCAGAGTCAGTCTTGCCATACAGTGTGGACCGTACACTTCTGTCACCTGGCTAATTGCATTCAAGTAGTAAAAAGAGAAAAAAAGAAAGAAACCCCCGACCCTATAATCCCAAGACCTCATAATACCACATATAGACAAGTTCTATTTAAGACAGGTTCTCCCCCCACTTCAGCCAGCATCCTTACTGACTTCACTAACTCTCATGTTAGGAACGAGTGACAATGGAGGCGGAGATGCAGAGCTTGGACATATGGGCTTTTACTCACCATTTCATGGCTATTACAGTATTTTTAAAAGACACTTAGAAACTCACCCCGTGCAGGAGGCCACTGCCCCTGAGGTACTATGCACCCCCTATTTCAGGGCAGGAAAGCTCTATTTTAGGCTCTAAGTGGCACGCAGACCTGGAAGCAAGGCGAATTACTTCCATAAATTCCTAGTACTTTTTTACCAAATGTATCCATAGTTCCAGCCTGTGCTGATCCCTTGCACAGCACAAGGTCACATGCAGTCCAAATTACTGGTTTAAATATACGTGGAGCCTGCCACAACTGAACCTGCTAAAATTGTGCCTCCCTAGAATACGGGAGTTTAATGGGTCCTGAGTGTTTTTAATGCCATCTTGACATGCCTGGTTTCACAAAAGGAGGTTGCTGTACCGGTAGCTTTCTATTGCATTGCATAGTGACTCCAGTTTTGTATAGTAACCCAGCAGATTTGGGTCTAAACTGCGGTAAGTTCACCACAGCACAAGGAAAGCCTGATAAGGGACCGTCAAAAAGCACACGTAGGGCCTCTGCCCAAGGGACAGCTACACTGAGCCGGTGGGTGGTGGCACAGCTCTTGCTGCTCCTGCACGCACCAGTAGGCGTGGGGAGCCCCTGGCAGTGGGGCCGTTGCAGAGGCAGAGCAAAACAGCTGGAAGAGGACATGGTCCCTATCCCCAGGCCAGTTCTGCTAGCAAACCAGCAGCCTTAAGTCCTCCGAGAGAACTGTCCTTCAGTGCCCAGGCAGTAATCATAGAAGCAATGAGACATCCTGGGGAGAAAGGGGAAGCCAATTTCATGGTGCTCGAGTGGCACAGAGAGGTCAAATCACAGTAAAAATCTGAGATATTTATCTCACGCCTTAGTGGTATTATGGAAACAGATACAGCGCTTGTTGCACAGCACTCTGAAAGCACGAAGTCCCACCTGAGTAGCAAATATCATTGCAGGAGAAAAAGATAAACCAGTGCATTTGGGGTATCATTACTTGAACATATATTTGAGAAAACTGTGCGCGTTTAAAACTTCAGGGAACTTGATGCAGACGGAGGTTGTGCATAACTGATGGGGAAAAAGGTGAGATAACAGCCGAGTGACTTGTTACTGGCCTCTTTTCAAATATTGATGGTCTGACCTTGCTCCCACCAAAATCAACGTAAACGCTATCAATCAATTGGATCTTGCTTGTTTACTTCAGCATACGAGGTAAACTGCACGCACGCAGTGGGGAATTTTTCCAGTCCGGCTACTGGCTAGGTGAAACGAAGGCAGTTTGTTAGCCAGCAAACATATATATTTTGATATACCGACAGAAAGAATCAAAGGAGCCAGTTAGTTCATTAAAATGCATGACTGTTCAAGTCAAATGTAGAGCCATCTAACCATGCAGCTTGAAACTGCATTGTCAACCAGCCTGTGTCAATGCCTTAACACCGTGTACAAATATCCTGCATTTCAGCAGCATCTACATATATTTTGCCTGAGTAATAAATGTTTTTGAATGATGTGTCTGACTGTAAATATTTATGAGTCGTGCCACCCTTTTGAACACAATTTGTATCACATGGAGCTGTTGTTGTAGGTGGAATATGTTTAACCTTGGCATCAGTAATTACTAAATTTGCTCTATGCTGTGCTTCTCAAATAAAGAGCAGGACTAGAACACAACAACAACAAAAAAACCCAAACCACAAAACCATTCATTTTTCATGGCAGGGAAAGAGAATACTGAGATTTAAGGGGTAGGGGAGAAGTCTAAAATCTCAAATTGAATGTGGAAGCATATGAAATAGTGCCCATCCCCTGGTTTCCTTGACCCTATTCTGGGAAAGAAATGAGCTAACAAGGAGAATAATGTACTTGCAATGTCTTACTCACAGAATCACGCTTTCAGAACTCAGGCCTGTGAATGAATTTCTTTCAATTGTACGTATATTGATATTGTCTTGAATATCTCTGAAAAATAAAATAAAACAGAAACTACACCATTTTGTACCTCTGTGACCCTTTCAATATGATGTACTACTTCATTTACTACAAATCAAAATACTACAGTATTTTCCCTTATATTCGATCTGAGGAAGTGTTACAGGCAGAGGGTAATGACTTAAGGTTTGAAGACATTTTTTCACAGCACAAACCTTCCTGATAAAAAACGCCGGAGCACAGCATTTCCAGCACCCCCATACCTTCCTCCCAAACAAGCTGAAGTCATTCAGATGCGTAAAAGCTTGGGTCTCCCAACCCTGAGGCGGATGACATCGTTCCTCCCGCAAGCCTGCTACCCAGAAAATACAAGCCGAGGGGCTGCGAGGCCACCCCTTCCCGCAGCCTCCCTGCCACGAGAAGGGAACACCGTTAGCCTTTTGGGCCTGCTGCAGGGGGTACCTACCAGTCCAGCAGTCACCCCCCTGCCCATGCCAGCAGGATTGCTTATAATCTTTTTCTGACGATGTGGGACCCCTGTCAACACGGTCTGTTGGGCTGACAAGCAGGAACGGCAGATATACATTCTGTTGCTTGCTCAAAATAGACCACAAATAAGTTAAATAGTATTACTCATGATTTAGACTGGGGATATGGCTGTTTTCACGCTGTTTCTGTTGGAAAGCATGGAACGAAATTAATTATCTGCAAAGCTCGAAATTAAGTGTGGCTCCAGAATTATCTCATGCTGACAGTCGAATGCAGCCACAACTCTGCATTAAGTGACATTTACATAGAGGCCTCGTCCAGCAAACTGAGGGCAGCAGAGGTGGGAATAGGGAGGGAGCACGGCCCCCATACAGGTGAGGTGTACCCCTCTGCTAAGGACCTGCATGAGCCCTTTATAGACATCAACAACTCATCAAGACCTATCTTTGGGTCTTAAATATTGGCACAAAGGAAGCCAACAGGAATTTTCTTATTGACCTCAGTGAGGCCAGGGTTGGAGCCAAGGTCTAGTTTAGGGCTCCAGCAGTACTGAGGGTTGCTTATTCTTACGGGAAAGTGAGGAGTTTCATGTGGAAAAAAACACAAACCACTTGCTCAACAGGACAAAATATTCAAGTCTAGTTAAGACTAATGATAAACATACAAGTATACTGGAGGAAGGCTCTGTAGCTCCGTGTCTGTTGCATTTACTTGATGGTTTCAGGGAGCCCTGAAGTTCTCAGGGTTATGTATGTCAAGCATATTACAGAAATGTATTTATTTTACATGTGTGTATACTATAGTCAGGCATCCCCCTCTATGTTTTCTATGCATTCTTATTTATATTAATGGTCATTGCTAAGACAATTGCAAGGATTAATTTTTCTGCAGCTTGAAATCTTCTAATCAAAGATGTGAACATGCAGAACTTTGCCTGTGTGTTAACAATAGATCTTGTCGAAAGGATGAGACGAAATAGCTGGTTATTTCCTGGGTTTTCTGCTTTAAATTATACTAAGAACTGATTGAAAAATGTATGTCAACATATTTTTCAGTGAAAAAAAATCAAACTTTTTCTGACGTGTATTTTTCACAGAAGAAAAAGTGCTTTAATAGAAAAACAGCCCTCCTTCACACAAAATTTTACACAAATATTTTTTTTCCTTGTTGGCACTGGAATTTTCCATTGAAAAAAATATTTTGTTCTCTGAACAGCTTTACTACCAGTGAAAACACATGAGCATAGCAGAGGTATTTTCCCATGGGTTGGTTGGGGTTTTTTGTTTGGTTTTTTTTTTCCCCACCCCGTGATGTGGCCACTTCTCCACAGAAAACAGCTCTGAGACCAGCAATTCTTCCCATGCTGGCCAGAGAACTGTCACCAGGTGGCAACAAATTTCCACTGCCACCAGCCTGGTTTGTATTTCAACTGGTGAAAGAGGAGTAAAAGGCTGTTACCCATCCCTTGGGCCATCCAGGTAACGCTCTTAGCAAAGGAAGAGCGGTCTGTAAAGTGGAAATTACAATGCTTTGTAGAAGGGAGACCTAGAGAGAACTGAGACCTTTCGGGCCATATTATCAGCAATGCCTGCAAAATGACAACCCAGAATGCTACCGTGAAGATAATAAGCAAACACAAGTGGAATCACTTCTTGAAAGGTTTTGTTGGAGCAGGAGGACATTCAGAGGGAACTTTTAAAAAGTGAGAAGCAGATGTTCAAACTTACAGTAGAACCTTCTGGAAAGAGTGCACCTTATGGACAGCAGGTAGAAACCGGAGGCCAGTGTTTGATATTAACCTAAGGGGGAGAGAACAGATTATTTGCTCTGCCCTAGGAATGAAGCAATGATTAACAAAGAAGAAAGAACATTGGACTTCAGATGGCAGCTACAAAAGGCAGAGTTTAGCCAAAAACCCGGGCGTTGCCCATAGGAAACTTGACATTGTAACGTAAAACGGTTTTCCTCCAAAGCACAAGGTGAATTCTGCCCTGCTGAAGTCAAGGGAGAACCACCCCCCCTTGGGTAATTACACAGTCCCTCCCAATAATCTCAGGAAACTGTTGGTGGTGTTAATTTCCCAGCCATTTTCTAAGAAATCAGCTGCACTGACTGAATTATTTTCAGTCATGAACTATTTTCATAGTAGCTCTTTTAAGACAAAAGTATCAATTCACACATCACAATTTTAACCTTCTACTCTAATAGAGGGTATATTAATTCCACTGGAAATAACAATATTCCCTGAAAGCAAGAGAGAATTAGGATACTTTATTCCCCAGCACCTCAATAGCAAGGAACCGAACGCACGGGAATGTTTCAGCAGTTTGTGAGACTGGAAATGGGTCTGAGCCTCCGTATTTAACTACCTCCACCCTACCACCACGTCGAGCATCACTGGCCTCTGCGTTGTGGTCCCCGTCCGGAAAACGCCACCCCAGAAATGCTGACTCTGCAGGACAACCCTTTGCCCACAGCCAGCAAGGAAACACGGTCACAGGTATCCACAGAGCTATACTACACCTAATTTAAGAAAATATTGTTATACGGAGCATCAGCAAGCGCAAGACAAACATGAGATTGCCATGGAGCCGGAGGCGGTTGGTCGCTGCTGGTGTCTGGAAGGAGGGCTGAGCGCTGGAGGTGCAGGAGGAGCTGGGCTGAGCTGGGCTCTGACCAGCTGCGAGCTCTTCCCAGCCACCAAAATATCTCATTCTGATGCTACCAAACAAAGCGAAAATTTTGGTTCTTGAAAGTTGAATTATATCTTTGTATTTTTAATATGTCAGGTAACAGAGGTAGTAGCCTTTCACTGAGAATATTGGTTCCCTAAAGAACGTATTAGTAGTATATGGAAGGTAATTTTGTTCCTAACACTTAAACAGAACAATATTTTTTCATTACTGGATGTGATTATTTTTTTTTCCCCAGATTCATTCCTGAATAGTTAGATGGTGGTGAACGGGACTGGTTGAGGCTGGAAAAAAGTAACAGTGTTCATTTGTTGTTTATTATGAACCTAGATTATTTCAGGAGAGCTGCAACCTTTCAGGTTTCATAATTTGAACACCTCTATGGGACAACCAAATCCTCCATTTGGGCACTCAGGGTGACACACAGGTCCATAAAATAGTCATTCACTTGCATAATCACTGCTCTGAGCTCCCTGAGGTGGTATCTGGATATCCTCAGATGCTGAAGAGTCAACTTGTTACCCGTCTCATAACAAAAAGCAATGCGTTATATGCAGGAAAAAGAAGTATAGTGAATATTCAAGAAACCAGTTTGGGAGAATTCCTGGCATGTCATGACTGTTTCACCTCACGAGCCAGAGTGGTCTGACATTGCATTAGCTTAAAAATAACAGCTGCCACATGTGACCAGGAAAGCTCTACCAAAATGCCTTTGAAAAACCATTACCTGTAGTTAAATAGAAAGCACGATTATTGATGCAGGTGGATTTCACAAGGCCCTTATTATTTAAAGTACTTCTGCAGTTATATTTTGTAAAAAGAGTTAGCTGAAAAAAATTAGAAGCAATAGAAGAACCTGTAGCTCCCCCCTTACAGTATTTTAAAGTATGCTCTCTAAACTCCTGGAGATGTACAGGTTTTTAGTTGAAACCTGCCTTTAATTTTACATGAGTCATATGCTAAAAATTCATGCAATTCGTTTTATGAGGCCCTTGTTAAATGCGAATTATGGCACGCATTTCCTTTAGTGGGGAAATGAAGAAGCAAACTGCTGCCAAGTTGTGTGCGGCTGTTGCAGGACAGAGAAGACATGAGCAGCTTTCCTTTCTACAATACTTTCCCAAGAAAACCTCAGTCCTCACGTGGCAGTCATGAAAGGCGGCGGTACTCTAAGGTATGCTATCCCAGCACTGCTCCCAGTGGCAACTTACTCCCGACGTACCAAAATGCCATACTGGTTAGCAGGGCTTCCACCATGCGTGTGTGAAAAAAGACATTCAAGGTGATGCCATAGTCCCGGGCTTTCCAGTAAGCCCAAAGTGTTCAGGGCTTAGTTTGTACTGGTGCCAACCGAACATCATGAGGCGAAGAGGAAAGTGTCTTTGACAAATCCTTATGTATTGAAGAACGTCTACAGGTGGCACAAAGCTCTGATTGCACAGAGGCACAGAACAGTGATTAGGAGCAGGAGAGGATGTTCTTTTAATTAATTGCAGAAAAAAGAAGTAAAAAAAAATAATACTTGGCTAGACTGCAGCCTAGACCTTCCCTCTCTTTTTATTCAACCAGCAAATCTCCAGAGGCCTTTAAGTGGATAATCTTGTTAGAATGTAGATAATCCAATTTACTGAATATCTTTCCTGCAGGACAGTTTTGTCAATATATTTACCATACAATGTATACATCCTTAGGAGCCTCACTTTAAACAAGTGTCCTCTTTAATCTTTGTTATAACCAAGTCCCCCATTGCCATGCATAAACAGCTCGGTAAGAACCTGTTTTTCGGATGGCTGATGGCTGCTTTCCAAAGCATTAATTGTCTTTCTGAAAAGGCTTACCGCAGTCAGCACTTAAGAAAACATAGCACCATGATCAGTGGAGGAAAAAAAAGAAAAAAAAATCTCGCAGAAACTAGTTCCTGGAAGATTCTGGCTGCTTATCTCCAGATGTAGCATCACGTCTGCTCTTTTTTTACACCAAATTGGTAGAAGCTATTCTGACAAAACTGAGAATACAGTTTACCTCATCAATTTATTGTGAGTATTTGCTAAATTGCAAACCCAAGGTAGGCAGAGATAAATACAACATCACTCAGGGAGCATTATTTTTGTGTCCCTTAATCATGCTGGTTACTTTATCCTGCATGTGAGCCTGACTCCAGCAGGAGATTTCTCTGCCTTACGTGCCCCAACCTCACAGGCTAAGCTGAGCCTGCAATCCACAGCACTCGCTTCTGGGACAAGGTCTTTAAGCGCGAGGCAGCTGTGCAAAAGGAGCGAGGGCAGCCTCACTTCTTTTGATTGAAGAGCCGAGTCCATGCAAAGGGTCATCGATTTTGTGGGCCTCGCTGCATCTGCAGCAAACACAGGTTTGGATTTAGGAACCCTACCCGCTACACGTGTCAGGTCCTCCGCAAAACAGCAACAGGCAGGTATAAGTAGCCACAAGGCTTCAGACTTGGGCTCTGCTCTCCACCATGCACACTATTTTGCAGATGAAACACATGCTTTTGCAACCTCTTTCCCCTCCCCTCCAACAACCCAGTAGTATGCCCTCAAAATTGATCTGGAAGGAGTGTTATGCTTAAATCTTTCTATCTTAAGCTGAGATTGCTTAATGCAGGACATCCATGACACATCCACTGTAAAAAAACACCAAAGGACACAGGTTACACATGAGAACTAATTTTTGAAAGAAAATAGGTTTGAAAAGCCATCACTGCATTATTAAACAGAGACTGCCACAGGTCTCCCTAATGAGAGCCAGATAAATAATCTTGTACCCATGAAAAGGTCAATAAGGTACCATTTTGAAGCAGTCTGGCTCTTTGGCATATATCCAAGAAGACCAATTAACAATTCTCTTCACTTCTAAAAGACTGGTAAGAAAGTAAAGGTTGCATTTTTCTAGAAGGTTTAGAGTATTTGCATTTTTTTAAGCATTTCCCCCCTCTTTAGTGTTTTTGCCATACTAGTAATGATGATGCAGGAGACAAAGGGAGTGGGGTGAGTGGGAAATACATTTGTACCCAAGCTGAAAGAGATAGAAGCATATTAATGTTCAACAGCTGGCAGCTGTAACGAGCCCGTAAAGCTGATGAGAGGACTGACATGGCTAGCCAGAACTTTTTGCCTGCCCATAGGTAAGACCTATTGGTTATACAACTATTTTTGAAAGAGCACAGAGGAAACATTGCAAGCAACAAGTTGAAAAAGTCATTAAACTGATGGGCTATGGTGCCCAGGCTCAGTCTCAGGCATTAATACTCCTTAATTTTTCTCTTTTTGGGTCTCGCTATACCTCTTTACGCTGTGATATGGGGGTGCCCATGCCAGCTGTTCTGACTGGTGGGGTCAGGCCAGGAAGGGCTGCAAAGGTTTACAGTGGGGTCTATGGCAGAAGGTTGGGCCAAGGACCTCTCTGAGTACAGGGCTTCCATCTCCAGCTCTGCTGCCTTGATGTGGACTGTTTGGGAAGCTGGCACGGACACCAGCTGGGAAGAAGATACACAACACGGGCAACAGGAGTACGTCCGAGTGGGACCAGCATCAGGTTTGCTTTTCCACTCACACACAACCCTGCACAGAGTTGGACAGAATCTCCTAGTCTGTTTTGTGATGAGGAAATTATGAAAGCACTTGCTATTCCTTCCTAACTTCCAGTAGTTAGTGGGAGAATTTAGGCTGTGACATACAAAGTTTTTTGAGTTTCCCTTCAGGGCCTTAAAATTTTTATCATTTCTCAAGTAGCTGTTGGTAGCATTTCTACCCACACAGGTGCTGAACCCTTTTCTCAATTGTTTTAAACTCTCCCACACGTCTACAACCATTTACTTCTGTATTGTGTAAAAAAACCCAAATCAAAACCACAACAAAAAGAACCCAAAACTGAACACTAAACCCATCAACCCATTAACTCCCCTGAGCATCTTGCCTTATATTTTCACAAACTGACCCTTCCTCGTACGCTCTGGCAAGGTGAATACCAGGACTGGGGTACCTTTACCAGCTGCTATTTTGCAGCCTGCTGTCAAGGTTTCTGCTTTCTCTTTAGCAGTCCTGTTCTTTCAAAAAGTACCACTTTCTGCCTTTTCAAGGGAGAGGTTCTAAAGGGGCAAGTGAGTGAAACAAGGGGATGGAGACAATAGCAGCCTTTCCTACAGGAACGTGCCTAGAGAGAGCACGAAGGTATGGCTACGTAGGGAGGGTGACCTGAGCATGATGTGACTCAGCATCACGCTCGGCTCGTTGCTAGTTTGAACGCTCCTATGGGGACTTCGTGTCCTGCTCCCGATCCCTGTGGTGTGAATTGATGTAGCTGCAGTGAAGCCAAAAGCGTTGCACTGATTTATACCCCTAGCACAGCCACCTCAAACCTTGTCATTAGCGCAAAAGACACATTTATCTGTTCAGAGACTCGGAGCCACGAAGCTTGCACCTTTTGTACTATTTATAGTCATACAAGAGGGTTGTGGGTATTTTTTGCCTCCTGGAATGAAGGCACAGAGGGGATGCAGCATAAATCCATTAGTGGAGTAAACACCAAAGCTTAATTTTATCAATTTAAATTAGAGAAAAGCTTTGTCACAAGAATGAATGTGAATTAAGTGGCCATGAATAAAATTAGAGGAAATATTCTAGTCACCAAATCATTGCATTTCTGGAAAAGCCTCCCCTGGAAAAAAAAGAGAGAAATTAGGGAACTGTGGAGTGCATCAAGAATGTCAATAAAGCACTTAATTAATGGGATACATGAAGTGGAACCAGTAGGAAATAGGATACAGTAGCCTGGAGAGTCTCTTCCAGTCCTGTATGCCCACAAGAGAGAAAACCTTCAAAAATACTCCAAATATATTTTCCTCTGATTTCATCTGGCTACTAAAACTAGCTAAAGAGGAGTGGGGAATAGTTAGACAAGCAAACCTCTATATTTTTAATCTGTTGCTTCTATAGATCACAGTATTGCTGCTACAGCTGAATTTTTATACAGGTAGTATCTATGAATGTTTGAGTCAATGCATATAGGAGCATGGAATGACAAAATGTTCAAACAAGGGAGCATCCACTAACATCAAGAGAAAAACTTCCACTACCAGATATTTAAAGTGGGGATTTACCTGTTCCTCATGACCTATAATTTCTGTGCCCCACATCTAAAAAAATCACTGAAATGAGTGTGTTCATTAGTGCATTCATATTTCTTCTTCTTCTTCAATTTTGTATGAGATCAACGTGCTCTCACACTTTCTACCCACCTGTACACCTGACAACTGTACGACCCATAGCAGCTTGTTCTGGGGACTTTACATGGGGTAAACAAACATTGTGGTTTTGTTCATAGGTAGACAGAACTACTCAAAGACAGCAGTCACTGCTGAATGACTATGACTTGAAAGGAGAAAGGCGCTGGATTTTTCCTCATCAAGATGCAGGCTTACAGCTTTATTTCCCTACTGTTAGGAAAATCTGTGTTTCAGTTACGCACATACAAAAGTTAATCAAGATGCCTGGTGGATTTGATAAAGCAGGTACCAGTCAAAATAATACTGGGGAGAGCAACAATCCTACCACAACTCTAACCCCATATTCCACTTCAATGAGAGTTCAGACTATAATGGTTTGTGTAGCACTAAATAGTCCTTATCTCTAAAAAGTGCAAATCTTACATCTCAGATCTTCAAGTTCAAATCCAGAGGAATGCCTCTTGGCATTTTTGAGCCCAGAACCTGTCAGATACTAGTGATTTTCAGAGACTTTAAACACTCATTAGTTTACTGGGAGCTATGCTGATTAGACCACTGACCTGATTTCATCCCGTTTTTAAGAAATATCTAACCGGGCAATTAAGCACTTTTATGTACTCCAATGTAGAGATGGTGATCAGGCTCCTTGGATAAGTAAGGAAAACAAGGCTTATAGTATGAGCAAGGCTTCTGGTATAAGTCAGGAAAACAGGACCTGGGTGCACGTGCTCGGGTGGATGGACACACAGAAGTTTCGTTGATATCTGCTGGGTGTATAAGCTGTTGTTCAGCAAAGAGCGCCATGGGGCTTATTTAAGCTACGGCGATTAAACCCAGTTACTGTTAAACTGAGCCCATTGCACGTCGTTGGGGGTTTAGCGCAGAGGAGAGATTATTAGTCATGTTAAGGTCACGCGCTAAAAGCTTTGAAAATATTTGTAACAGTTTATTTTAAGGATAGATTCAATTATCACCGACTTCTGATGGCAACCCCATGGGGCCAGATGTAGCAACCACAGCTGTGCAAACAGCGCTCTTGAGCAGGCTGGCAAAGACCCACAGCAAAGAGAGGGGAGAGAGGTTTTGTCCCAAAGGTCTCAAGAGGAGTTTCAGCCTAAACCTGGTTTTGTAGACATAAGAAAGGCCCGGCTCCTCTTCTCCTCGCTCCGTTTCAACCTGTTGCTTAGAAAGGCTGAAGGATCTTGCACATGGAACTATGCCATGGAAGGTATTACCTCCAGCTTTTCTGAGCACTGTGTGCGGGTCTGGGAGTAAAAATGTGGATCGGCAATATGCAACTAGTAACAAGGAAAGGGCATAATCCTGTTTATCACCAACGGGTTAGACAGTAACGCATCTGTATCATTCAAAATGACCGTAGTACTTGCAAAGAACAAAAGATCTTACAAATATCTGAGGCTCGGAAGGTGTTGGAAGGCACCTGGATCAATGTACACGAGTTTGTTGGCCTTCTCAATTCTTCTGCAAAGAGGAAATGAAACATTAGAGGAAATGTGTCAATATATTGATCTGAAAATATTTATGGCAGCCCCATGATGTAGTGGTAGTATATGCTAAGATTTTCTTTTTCACAGCAGAAGATCTACATGAATTCTGCCTATCACGGACTGGCAGACCACATCACCTTTTGATATTGGCAATGGTTTGAGGATAAGTTTCAGGCTGACTAGGGAAAGAAAGGGACAGTTAGATAAGAAGATGGAAAAGACAAAAGGAGATTTCAAATGTTCTTGTATTGCTAGAATTCTTCAGAGTTTACCTGAACCAAAATGCCTTTTGTACTTGCATATAACGAATTTTTATAATTGTCTCCTTTGAATTTAGATCGCTCATTACTTACATTTCATGTAGTTTGGGAAGATTGGAAAACACATTTGCTTCTATGACCTCCAAGGCATCATTCTGTGAGATCTCTCTGAAAAATAATTTGAAAGTCAAGATATTTCAAACCACAGTGAAGCAGAGAAGGGAGAAGTGAAAAATGCGCAAGGAACTTCTTCCTAGATGACCGATAAGTTTTAAAACCAAGGTGGAGACCAGATAAGAAAACAGACCCCAGGAACACTGATGAGATGCCACCGAGGCAAACACCAACAGTTAGGAACAGACATCTCCGAGCCTGAGGTTTGTGTCGGTAATAGCGGCCCTGCCCCTCCTGCTGGCACTGCTCCCTGTGCGTTGGCAGTCAGGCTCTACCCACCGTGGGCTGCTGGATGGCTGACATCGCTAACTGCCAATAGAGATTTAATGACATTTTTTAACTGGGTGAAGGGGGAGTGAAAGGTGACTGAAATAAAACCAGCTCAAAAGTTCCCAGGAAACATGACTCAACTTCAGCTGTAGGACATGCTGCCCTCTTGACCCAGTGCAAACTACAGAGTGTAAAAGGAGGCCACCAGCAGCCCCATCCTTATTACATGGAGCTGGAGACCACAGGCATGAAGAAGTCTTCCACACCTTGGAGAAAACCCCCTCTGATCTCAGCTCTATACAGTTAATGCCCGCTTACAGCCACAGGGCTGCAGAACAGAACTGGACCATTTTCTGTTATCAACACACCAGAGTGCATCTCCTGCTGGTCCCGAGTACATATTTCTTTCCTTCCTTAATCTGTGGGATGGCAAAGAGAGGTCTCAGGCTCTGGTGCAATTTAGAGCTCAGGAGTTCTCCTGGTGAATCAAGCGGGAATCACTGCAGCGCAACCTGTGCCCTTATGCTGGCAGCGACCAGGAAAGTCAAGGTAAGGACGGCTATGTCAAAAGATTCCCCACTGCTGTGTTTGGAAACGGCACAAAAATGCTATTTTCCCAGGCTGACGTCAGCTGTAGGAAGTAAAATTTGTAATATGGAAATGATGTGGTGGTAGTGTGATGGTCTATTGGACTCTAATGGCAAGGGAACTGTGCACTTCTGTGGAATGAAACCTCAGATAAACAGTAAGATTGTAAGCTGGCTGGAACTTCTTCCTGGAGATCTTGTTCTTTTGGAATGATGATGGTTGCAAATGGATTTGAACAGGCCTGGGGTAAAAAATAGGTTGTAATGATAGGTGCACAGTCAAAAAAATAATAACAAAAATTATTACAAGTGGTATAAAAACTATTCCACTTCCTTCTGAGTAACAACTGAACCATACCTGACACATTACCTGCCCATTTAAGACAAAAGCCTTGTAAAAGAAGATAAGTTGTTCAACTGACCTTTTCCACTTTAAAAAATGCCTCAATATTTTGATATTTCTTGGTTTAATAAGAAGCTTTCCCTCCTGTTTCCTCAAGTTGATGTTTTTCTTTTTTTCTTTTTCTTTTCTTTTCCTTTCTTTTTTTTTTTTTTTTTTTTTTTTTTTTTTTTTTAATGGAAAAGATCCAGCTCTCCTCTGCTCTGGGAGCTCTAAACTGACTGGAGAACAAGAAAATAAGAGTACATCAGGGCTGACAACAGGCGCTTGGGAGGGTGCAATGAGAACTGGGATTGCTTAGCAGTGCTGACCCACCAGCTCACATGCCAACAAGTTCCTCATTGTTATTTAGGTTTGAGCAGGAACAAAAGGCTTTGCCTGAGACCAGGATTCCTTCATGCCATGCAAGGTACACAGGTATTGCAAGGGATGTTTCAAAGACTTTTTATCATCTTCCTGTTTTCTCAAAAGTGATGTATTATAGAACACATGGTAGAAGCAATCACCCCCCGTGCTGTGTTTATATGACACTACAAGTCACTTGCTTAATTAACTCGTCTAGAAGTTTCAACAACATGGGATGTGTCTCAGACTTTTAAGATTCACTTTGGTTTTGCTTGTGGCAAAACTTCTGCTCTTTTTTTGGTGGTCAGCAGTATATTTGCCATTTCCCACAATCTGAAAATCAGTTGTCTAGAAAAAAGAAATCCACAGAAAAAGCAGAACACTTAATACCAACAAATCCATTTAGCCAGAAGAGACTTCATGCCACGAAACAGCTCAGGGGAAAATGTTGCAGATTTGTTGGCTTTATACAAACAAAAAAATATGTTAATTACGAAACCACAACATGCTAATGACCTCACCCAACAGATAGGGCTGTCGAGGGCAACAATTTTTTATGATCCAATCTGCTATCTAACGTTGGAACAACTTGGACCATATACCTCCTTTAATGGGATGCTTAAACCCCAAAGTTTCTGCATCAGGAGAGTGTTTTGGCTTTCTGAGAGTGGGATAGGTTATGGGCTTTGTTTGAGTTCAACAAATGAAAGATACAGATCTGATTAAAGCAGGACGTGAGCAGGTCATGACACTTTGGAAGGCTTGGAGAATATATAATTAAGGAAGAAATAAAACAGAGGTAGGAAAATTGGAATCTCTAAGATTGCAAGTCTAAGTTTTTAAAAGATTAAGTTTTTTAAAGACTAAATTTCTAAAAGAAATAAATAACACTCACTTGAGGGGGGTGTTTCAGAGATTTGATTCCGAATTCAGAACCAGAATTCAAAGATGATTTGAATCATTTGAATTCATTTTAATACTCCCATTCACAGGTAAAAAGGCAACAGCCTTTTTTTTTTTTTTTTTTTAAAAAAAAAAAAAACATAACAGAACAGGTGGTGAAAATATGTCCATTTAAAATATTTTTTGCTGTCTTCCGGCTCAAGCAAACAACTACTTCGGTCACTGTGGTTAGGAGCCCCTCAAGACAAGTAAAGGGAACAAAAGGGACACTAGTCAATGGCAGAAGGCAGTAACCCTTCTGGCGCTGAGCTTTGTCCTCCATGTTCAGGGGGTTGCAGGTGGTGAGGGAAAAGGACAAGACCCTCTGTCCCCAAAATGAATTGTGCCTCCTCTGCTACACTTTCTCCAGGAAATCCTGTTAGTGATGACCTTACTTATCATTGTTCTTTGTCATTTTCTGGCAGAAGGCCATTGCTATTCCTGTCCTTTGGGATGTCCATATACCTGTTAAGGCTGTCATTTAAGTAAGAAGGATAAATTAAAAAAAAAACAACCCAAACATTCTGCTTTGGAGGCCAGTCATACACAGGTAACAACAGGCAGCATTAGCCTGGGTTTTGGCTGTATAATTTGTGTGAACAATTTATTCACACCTGGCAAAAAAATGCACACTGTGCTCATGAACACTGTCTTTGATACAGGTATCTGTGGCATTAACAGTACAAGCCACTGCTGCTCACATCAACCAACCAACCCAGCAGACTCAGATCCTCTGCAGAGGAGAGCAAACAGTACCTGCAGCAGCAGCTACAAACAGAAAAAGGGGATTGTGGGCTAGTATTTGTGCAAGTGATTTGTCTTACAGTATAAATATACACAAACAGATGATTGCTCATAATGCATATCTTATTATATGTCATCACAAGCGAAGATGGGACTGTTATTACAATGTTTGTTTGTAATGAATGATACTATTAACTCTACTACTAGCTATCACAGCAAATCCAGACAGCAATTTGAACATCATTTCTGACGCATGCAAGCCTTTGAATAGACGGTATGCAAAACACTCTAGGGGCAATTTCGTGAAAAAATCCAGACCTCCAAAACCCCAAACCACTCGGTGCATCTGCCTAAGCTTAGTTCACACTGCATGCACAGCTCTATTGAAATCCACAGTGATCCTCAAAAGCATAAACTGTGTACTCAGACACAGCTTAAAAGAGGAAAAACCATTCGGTAAAAATGTTTAGCAAAGGGACAAAGAGTAATAGGTTTTCTTCAAAGAGAATATAAGACTTTAAGGTCAGACAACATCACACAACTAAGGAATTTCCCCTAATTTGGCATTAATGCAGAAAACTGTAATCGTCATTCTTTATCCACAAGCAACTAACTGCAGTATGGCAGTTCCATGTGTAATAGCCAGAGCCAGGGACAGGAGGGAGAGAGAGGGAAAACAAAGAGGAGGAGGAAGGTGCTGCCTCATGCCAGTACAGCCTTAGCTTGGTTTAACCTGCCTGCAAAGCTGCCCTTAGGCAGGTCTAGGGGTAGAGCTTCACGGCATGTGCAGCAGAGCCCAGCACAAAGCATCGGAAGGATTCCTCTGCAAACCAGCTGCGCTCAAAGCACACCCCATAAAAATCAAGATACATTGAAACAGCCTTTTAAACAATTCTATTAGCAAGGAATTTATAGTTCATGGCAGTTTCTTTGTAGTCCTCTAAAGAAAAAGTCTCTTAGACTAATCGAAGTCTTATGGCAAAAGCAAGACTGTATTAAACTCACAAACTAATGGTCTTGCAGCCAAGTGGTCTCGTATTTCAAAATAATGAAAGAATAAAAGACCGGACATTTATATGTCTTTTATGATAAGAAATCCTTTCAGGATCAAAGCAGAGCACACAGGCAGGGATAGGGTCATTTTTCCCCTGCTAGGAAATGTGCCTATTTAAAACAAATGTGTGTGTGTGTATATACAGGTATAGAAATTTAACGTAGATGAGTAAATGGAAACCTGCATCAAAAGAAGAGCAAAGCACACGAGTGGCAGAAGACCAGCTTAAGGCAGATCACAGTGTCAGTCCCTCACACGGCACCCAGGGATGATGCTCTTGGGCATGAAGACCTTGTCATACCAGCAGCAGGAATGACAGAGAGTAGGAACTGGTGCCCAACTGGTGAACTTAGCAGTATGGCGATCACAGTAAATGTGGGATTTATGGATTTCCGCACTTCATCTCCCCGTGGCAGAGCAGCAGAGGGGCTGCCCTGTGCGTCGAGTTTTCTCAGGCATTTGTTTGGTGGCTGTGCTTTGCCCACAGGCACGGCACGTGGTGCAAAGGGGGTATCCTCGCCCCCAGCTGCTGCCCTCCCCTGTAGCGCTGGCTGTGACCCCCTCCCTGCAGATTCCTGCACTTTTCCTTGAATTCCCTCCCAGAGCAGGTATGTACATGGTGTATATACATACACGTATATACATCTTTTCACCTTATATTTCCTGCGATATGTCATAACATTATGGCCTTTTACCCTCAGCATTTGAGGCAGATTTTTGTGGCATAAATATCTTGTGGATTCCTGTGAACAATTTTTTTTTTTTTTACTTTATAGGTACCTGAAATCACCAGATACTGGAGTATCGGGTACCGCTTCCCAGAGCAGGCAGCCTCACTGGGCTCTCTGCACCGCCACAAATCAATAGCTTTGCATTGTTTTAAGGGAAAAGGGAAGGAAAAAAAAAAGCCAACATTTTAAATCTTTTTTCACCCTTTCTTTAGAAATAAATACTCTTTAGACCAATTTGCCAGGTCAGTTTGACTTGGTAGTTTGACTGATGTCACAATTTATGTCAAACTTAAGAAGGAATTAGCAGTAACATGGTGTTAATCCTGCCCAGCATTCACTGGGTGAGCACCCCTGGGTCCAGCCTGCAATGTGTCTGAACAGAAAAATTAAACACCCTGCTACCTCTGCCTCCATGTCCTAAATGAAACAGCTCTTATTTCTTTCAGTCTGATCAGAAACAAGCCAGTCTGAAACCTCCTTTTGAAAACTTCCCTCTAAAGTGACAGCAGAATGCTACTACATTGATTTAAACAGGTTACAAAAGAAAAGCTATTTTTCTTAGAAGTATTAGAGACTTTTGACCTTTTAAAAATAGATAGTTGACACTTTCTACTGCCACTTTCCTTGTGAACATGAAAAACTTGTCTCCCTACCATGATTTATTGAACACCAGGGAGTTACAGGCTAATATATCTTAGCAGTTATTGACGTTTCAAAAATGAATTCAAGCACTGACTCTTCTCATCATCTCTTTACTTTGCTGAAGATATACGCACCTTGTACTGACCTGACCCAATAAGTGGGATACACATTTAACCAACTGAGTATTAATAGTGATTTCACACTTAGAGCAAAATAATGTATATGTAACTCTTTGAAGGAGATTATCAGGTGGCACCAATACTACTACGTCTTCCTGCTTTCCCCAAAGGGCATGACACTATATTCTCAAATAAATCAATGCAGGCACGGGAGAAATAAAATGCAAATTTCCGCACAGCAGACGGAAGCAAAGGGGATTTTATTTCTATCGGTGTTTTAAGCACCATCCCAGCAATCCAGATGAAAGTCTGTTGAGAGTTTGGTTGCATCAAATTAATTGTCCATGTAACAGTTTTAAATTGGTCTCTCTAATCTGAAAAAGTGCGCGATTAGTCTGCAGAATTGGAACTGATAACAACCGGATCCAACAGCAGAAGCCACATCATTATAAGAATTGATTTTATAATCAGTACAGTTGTGGGGGGGTGGATATCTTCTCATGCTCTAGCTCTACGGGGATGTATTATACTAGTTTTAGTTTATTGCCAGCAAAGCTGAGAAGCTGTGTAGAGTCGAAGAAGCAAGGAGTGGAGCCTTGGAGGCAGCAGCACCTTCCCACAGAAACGCCGGCTCCGTGCAGGCAGCCCACAGGGATGGGGTCTATAACTTGGTCCCTCCAGCTGCTGGGGCAGATGTGCCTGCTGCCCCCTGCACTCAGGCATCACTAAACTTGACCTGTGACTATGAAAGCTTGCAGAGAAGGCAGAAAAGCGTCTCTAAAATAAAAACACCCACCGTGGCAATGACTTTTTTTTCTGGGATGGGCTCCAGAGGATCTTGAGACCGTCCTGGCAGACAAAGGTGGTTGTGCAGTTGAGGAAGGGACCTCCTCGTTCAGAGATGCTGACGCAAGCATCATGCCCATATCCTAACTCCTTCCATGGAAATGGGCCAGCAGCATTTACTGCCACTTATCTTTCATTACTTCGCACTTGGCCTTGATAGCCAGCTAATGATGAATAGTTTTATTAAGATGACCTGGGTAGATGAGGAGATTACATTTGAGATAATCACTCAGGAAAGCGGCTCAACGAGGAAACGGGAAAAATAATTTATGGGGAAAATCAACAGGCAGACCATCTTGGACTGGGAGAACATGTGGCTTCCAGGACGCAGAGGTGAGTTACAGCCTTTCCAAGCAGACCATCTTGAAGCAGATGTTCCCAGACACTCAGCAGCCCATTTGGAAACGCTTTAAGGAAGCACACATGCACAAGAGGCCTCTGGAGGACAGTTCACTACTAACTCCAATGCAGAACAGATCCAGAACAGCAAGCGTCTAAGATAGGCACAACCAAAATTGTTAGCTAAGAGGGAAAACTGTAAAAAATTTCCTCTGACTCCTCAGTTCTGGCATTAGAAATCTCCCCAGGTTTATGAGAGGACTCTGAGTATTCAGCAGAGCAAATCATGCAGTATGTGACACCCACTTCGATGAAAATAAATCTCCATGACTCGAGCCATTATGAGAAAAATATTAGCATTACCTAATGTTAAACACAATCACGAACACAGACATTATCTTACAGCTTCTAACACCATCCACTACATCTTTCTGATGTCCTCCTGAAGGGATTTAGGTTTCTCTTACTCAATGTTACAGTCTCCCTGTGAAATACTTTTTTTCCAGCACAGAGATTTCCTTCTGCCTTCTTTTCTATTTGCATACGTTCTTCCCTTCCATAAAAACTAGTTACTGTTTCTGTTGGTTTGTGTCTAACTGAGGCCCTGCAAACTCTTACCCCCGAGCTTTGGCTCCAGGCTCAGCCAAGACCCTGCTGCATAAATATTTGTATGATTGGGGCCCTCAGGTATTACCTACCTGGGAAAAGGAGATTCTTTTATGCTTCCAAAGTTAAACCCAAAACTCTGCCTTGCAACAGATTGCCAGAGAAAACACAAGCATCAGCAAGAAGCTACTGAGTCAAAAGCTTTACAAAACAAGTGTGTAACGGCTGTTACTTATCTGATTGTGATACTGTGCTATTAAAAGCAGAAAAAAATACCATTAAGCCCAAACCTGCAGGTTCTGTATTTGGGGATGCAGAGGTGACACACAATACAAACATGGCAATTACATACAATCCCTGAGCCTTTTGCCACGTGGCTGATGGCAGCAAAGAGGAGCCCGATTCAATACATCTAGAGTCTTATTTGACAAACGACTGAACAGCTTTCCACTACGAAACCTTGGAAAATCTCGTGCTTCCACCTGAGTTTCCCTGACACAAATAACTCTCTTCATCAGCAAACACAGCAAGACCGCACACTGATAAGTCAGTCTTAACAAGGGCGAGGGAACATGTCATCAGCTTGGGCCGAAATTCAATATATTCGTACGTTTCTATGTTTGTGTCTGTGCATATACACAACCTTACAACAAAAGCACTAAGAGTAATAGACCCATGGCCACACGATGGTGCTTACTCCCCAAAACCAGCCAGTAGCAGCCTTTCTGCATATCTAGCCTCGTTTACAAGGGAGTTGCTCATATGCCACGAAGGGCTCTGCCACAACTCTGTTCTGTGACACAGGCTGGTAGAAATGCCAGGCAAAGAAAGACTGATCTGCTATCAAGGTTCAAAGACTGACCTGCTAGCATCTGCTGTTGTGGTGCTTTAACGAGAAAGTCCTTGGATCGGGCTCAGCCCTTTGGCAGGGGCCCCGCAGTACTGATTCCCCCAGTGCAGTCTCCATAGGAATGAGGCAAAGCCCTCGAGAGCCCAAAGGCAATTCCTGGCCTCTTGGGAATGACCTGTTTCTCCTACATACAAGCCCTTTGACCTCCCTGGGAGCCCTTCTCCAATTTATCCTGGGTCATATATAACCGGGGACATAGAAGCTGGAGCTAGAGATGATGCAAAATCTGTATCTCAATTAGTTCTTCCATCTTCATCAGGGGAAAAGTAAAAGGAATCTTCCTCCCCAGCCACAGCACTTAAAGAAGGAGGCTGAACAAGAAACGTGGTTTGAATAAAAAAAAGATGATGTTTTCCTCAGAAGATGCTGTGTCTATTTCTTTGTGCACTGCATTGCATATTCTTAACGATATTTTTCTGTCTGGCTTCCTGTACTGATGTAAACAAACTGGAACTTACAGTGTTTTCACAGCACAAGCCTGACAAAACCCTTTTTGTTTCCAGTAAAACACTTTAAAAAAAAAATGCTGCTGATGGGGAAGGTGGAGGGAAATCCTGAAGAGATCCCAAACCACAAAAATTGCCATTTGGAAAAGTCATGGTGATGAAATATGCTTAAAAAATAATAAAAAATTAAATTAAATCCATCATTTCTGGTTACTATCATTGCTTTAGTTGGGACTGAAGGAGATTTCAGGCTCTGCAGCAGAAGGCACGGAAATCCATTGGTTTTCATATATTGGATCTGTATTTCCATTAACATTCTACATTTTAGAAGAGAGCCTATTTTCATGTAATTTTAAATAAGTACTGTCTCTAGAAAGCCGGCAGCTCAATACACAAAAGGACACAGAAGTACATGCGCTTGAAGGCAATCCTGTGAGAGCAATTTAGTTTTCAGATTTAGAGGATTGTTTTCTGTATGTTAAATACTGAATTAAAAATGAAAAGGTAGCTACTATATTGTTTCTTCCATTTGAGTGAAAACAAAACTTGTATTTTTGGATTATTTTAACAGGAAAATGAAGAAACAAATATAACATGTATTATGGAACATGATCAGAGCTCCCTCTGAAAGATGTTCTATCTTGAAGTTACCCACATCCCTACGGATTTGGACTGGATCCCTGGACAGGAGTGTATTTTTCTTACATGCAGAAAGGTACAGCAAACAGAAAGCAGCCAGCAGTACCAGCACATACCTAATTTTTCTATACAAAGGTAGCAGGGTTTTGTTATATTCTTTCTATCAGTTTGAAGATGGCTTTGCAGGATTGCTCTGGTATAAGAGATTCCCCAGGTGAATCCCTTGTGCCCCATACCCAGCTGGCGACCTTCAGTGAGGACACATCAAGCAGCAGCTGAATACGAGGGATTTAAATTATTTTTCTTTTCCGTGAGGGCTATATTACTGGTAACATGAAGTGGTTACGTCAAAATGGCATGCTCAGGAATTGTCTCTACAGTGGCACCTATTTAACTATTTAACCAGGCAAAGCCTCAGACCAGGTGTTTTTGGTTTCATTGTTAGAGTCATTTTGCTCTGGTTTAGTTGATGTTAATCACTTTAAACATACTTCTATCTTTTGGATGTTTTGTTTTGTTTTTTTTGTTTTGTTTTGTTTTGTTTGCTTGTTTTTTAAGTGTCACACACTTCTTAGTAATCAATGTTATATCTTATTTTCAGTTAAATAAATGCAACTCTGTGAGCATACGAGTCCCAAGAAGCCATAGAGAGAATACTCTGTTTATTTATGAGACCTGTTAAAAGAGATTTATGCTACACAGTAGCTGCACTGCTGCTCACATTTTTCGTTATGTGCTGCTAATGTCAATTTAAGGACATTCATCCACTGATGACTGAGACGGGCAGAGAAACTCATGCTCACTTGGAAGTGATCTGAACTCAGCACACTCCTGTCTCCCATCCAGTCCTGTGAGTCTCCTAGATACATATTGCCTCATCATTCAAACTGTCCAGGAGGGTAACAACAGGATGCATACTCATATTCCCCTCCTTCTTAAAGACGTGCAGATGGAAACTCATTAGGAGAGCTAAGATTTGTGCGTGACATGATTAGTTAGTAAGGTGCCAAAGGAGGAGAAGGAAGACCCCCATGAAACAGGGAAGGATGCCCTTGATTTTCCTTTGCGTCACATTTAGCTAAAAAAAAGGTGAAGAGACTCTATTAGACATGACTGGCAAAATCTTCCATTTACCCACAGATGAGGCACGGCCCAACCAAAACCGTCCAACCATCCCGCAGTGCCCCACCATGGAGCGTGGTCACCCACCGAGACACCAGCGCTGCCGTGGGGCCGTGCCAAGGTCTGGCCAAGGGGGGCTACTGCTGAGAGGCAGCCCTGACAGCCCCGGCTTGCCATGAATCCCCGTCTCCTGAGGGCACAGTCTGAGCCCATGGGCATGCAAAACCATCAACCTACCCGTGTGGAAATCAACCATCCATCACACACATGCAGGCTAGATATGAACAAGTGACCTACAGATCTGGGGGGTTCCCAGTCCTATTACCCTCTGCCCGAGTCATTCTCCCATCACGTGAAGCTTGTTGTGACATATTGCGTGTGGGCTACGCGGGGGTTGTGTGTGGGGTGGAGAAGAACGCAAAGTTCACTTTGTTATTTAGTCCTAAAATTATGCACAACTCACTCAACAGACAAATAAAAGGACAAAATGTCTATGAAAGAGGAAAATGTGGCAGCAAGGGAAAAACTTCCTTGTTGCATATTGTATCTTCATTTGAATTCCAGAATAAATCTGAATGAATTATATTTTTTAATTTGTTTAACTATGCTAATAGTCACCATGCACTAGTGGTTTTAGCAGTATTTTCTCTTTATATGTATGACTCAAGAATTACCATAGCAACTTGCTTCCTAATTAGCCTTCAGTTACTAACAATCAATATGATTAGACAAGGTCAGTGCTGGAGTAAGCTCTATAGATTTTTAAAAAGGCTACTGAGAGTCGATAACGGTGAGAAGAGGAGGAGCGGGCTCCTGAGCGATCTCCCCCGAAGGATGGTCACTGCTCTGCTGTTACTCACTCTCCTACCAACGAGAGGAGCTGGGGCAGATGAGAGCTTCGCCACCTAGCCAACTGCAGAGAGCTTTTAACCTGCCACCCAATTCACAAAATATGGAGAACAGAAGCATCCTCAGACCCGCAGATAAAAAGACACCTTACTGTCGCGTTGCTGGGATGGATGTTGACTGCACACCACCAAAATCGAGAATAAATGTGTCATCGGTTTTTATCCATGTAGCTACATCAGAAACCAGTCTCCCGATATGGGAAGGATCCCTGAGTCCTGGAATAAGGTGAGACTGGCCAGTTCACCACAAGGCGCTCCCTGGGATTTAAATCTGTGCAGTGCTTAGCTCCCCTTAGGAAGTCCTCCCTCTAGTGACCTGGGTGATTGTCCACCACCAACACGATTTCTCCCTCATTTTTACCACCTTTTTCAAACTTTAGCATGCTGTCTGTTACGCTGAGCAGCACAGAAGGATGAAAGCATTATGTGCTATTCAGAGGTACTCTGGGTCCTGTGAACACAGAACAGGCTGCTCGGTACTGCCAGATGAAGGCTTGTGAAAAACCACTCTACTTGTTACCATATTGAAGCCTGCTACCAAGAAACACAAGCAAAACCAACCTTACTTTTTAAATAAACAGCGTGTGTGGTCGGTTATGCCCAGGCACAGGGGTGTCACAGATGGACTGTGATCCATTGACTTGCCTCTGTAAAAGCGCGCTGTCGCGGGGGCTCGCTGCTTGCATCCCCCGGCGGTCACCTCTCTGCTGCAGTGGTGCCTTCAGGCTCAGCGCATCCCACCTCTCAGTGCCGGGTCTTCAGACAGAGGGTCAGGCTCAGGGAACAGAGGAGCCAGGACATGGCACGTGGTGAAAATGGAATGACAAGACAGTGTGGATAGTGCCAGACGATGGCATTTCAAGCCACAGGCTTGGAGGCAGTATGTCTTGACCTTCCTCTGCACAAAATGCCCCAAAGAAGGACGGAAGGGTTTTAAAATCAAAAAAGGCAGTTTTTATTAGAATATAAACTAGGATAACTAGCTTTAAAGAAGAAAAACCTCAAAGGATATTCGAAGAGAGCTAAGAAGAGTTTATATCCCCCTCTACCCTGACACCCAGTGCCCCTGGGGAAAGTCTGGTGTTCCTCCATGGCTTACTCCAAGTGGCAGTAAGCTCTGCCCAGACCTCCTGCAAAACCCCGTTCGTCATCCCTGGGTTTGCTCCCTGCTCTGCAGTGCAGCCCTTGGGTGGCACATCCACCTCTGGCCTGTAAACTTGCCACTTGTTGTACCTCCGAGCTGCTCCCCTTTGCATGTGCCCATTAGCAGGCAAAGGGAAAATGCACCCCCCCTTCCCTCAGGGAGCTCCGCTGCTGCCAGTTTTCCTAAAGAGCATTATCTAACTGGGAACAGAAGTCATAAATAAGCAGATCCTTTTCACCATACTGTGCTTGCCTCTTCTCACAGCACAGATGGGCAAAGCCAAAATCTTAAAAATCCAGCACAAAAAGTCTTAAAAATATGAAAAATAAAGCTGAAAAACATATCGTAAAATCTCATTCAAAACAAGAGATTGACAAAGGGATTAGACACGTCTAATGAGCACTTTCACTTCATAAATACATTAGAAACAACAAACATTTCCAGATAAAGATGTAAATCTTTGTGCTCTTGAGCAGGCGAGCAAGACAGAAGTAAATGATGCTTCTAAATAACAAAGACTAGTTTAATTCAGTCCTTATGTGAAATTCTGCATCATTCCTTGCTTTAGTGGAGATATTTCACAGCACAAAGACAACACAGAGAGGCCATTCCAGGAGTTTGCGCTGAGCAGCCCGTAATTAATTAGGTGCACTTCTCTTCCTCAGAGGAGCAGGCACCCTATGAGATGGACAAAACATATTGTCCATTTGGATGAGCTATTCCGCAATTGTTCCAGAAACGTTCCCTTGACCATCCTCCTTCAGGATTTGGCAACAGTGGCTCTCAGGGAGGAGGTTCTGAACTGCAAAAGCCACCAGCCTGTCCCTGTCCCTGTCCCCAGCCCCTAATCCTCTGCTGACTGTTCTGGAAAATGCACAGACCCCAATAGTTTTCCAGCGCTCTGCATTTCTCTCACAATCATTTGCAGTTTCCATCTGTGGTGTTCGCTCCCCAAGCATTAAAAATATTTTCTGGCTTAGTATTTGTCTACCATTCTACATCCTAGCAATTTAAATCCTTTCTATGCTACTCTATACATATACACAGATATGCATGTATAGAAGTATATATGTACATGTATAGTCTTTCATGTGGTAAGTAGTTTAGTCAGAAAAGGTACACTACTATTACTTATTTTTGAAGAATCAAGCACATATATGGAAGTCTTTATCAAAACCAGGTTCCTGCTTGAGAAATCAAAACAAATATTCACACTATTTTGCAAACAAACTGTTCTTGGCTTGGTCACGAAACAAACAATGGGCCCAATGAACCTCTGGTTTTACACCTGGGATGAATTGAAGCTGGCAGTGTCCTTGATAGAAAAATCAAAATGCAGCTCACTAATAACGATAAAATGTTCAGCTGCCTCTCCACTGAGCAAAGCAGCCATCAAACTAATGATTAAATCCACATCAATCATTTGGCATAATAGAAATAAAGACTGCAATGTAATGTTGTCAGAGAGTCAACATCTCCTGCTTAGAAAATAAATGTCTTGACTTCATCTCAACATTTGTTTTCCATAAATGCTGAGGTTTGTATCAGCATTTGTATTGCAATGGGAAACAATCCTTCATTGCAGCATGCCAATTCCACTAACATGTTTTGGTTGTTGTTTTTCTTTTTTGTTTGTAAAATAAACAGAAAAGCTAGATAAAATTAATATGGGAAGGTGTTTCTGAAATCCTCCTGAAACTGAATTACCATTTCCAATCTGGTGCCAGCCTTCCCCTTTCTAACCAACAATTTTTAGTAGCGGCAACAATAAATATTGAAGAAAATCCCATTTAGAGCAAACTGGGCACAATTTCAAGTAGGTCACAGATTTTGCACTCACTCACTCACTGGTATAGTTAGATATGCACACAAAATTATTAGAAAAAAAATCCTGTAAACCCCTGTTTTCTCATGAAAAAAGAACTTTTCATGATTCATACTTTTTTGCTTGTTTGTTTGTTTTAATAGCAGTACTTTTTAAAGAAAACCTAGAAGCCAGCTCTATCTGGAAGGAGATGGCACTATGATGCCTCTTGGGATATACCATCACCCAAATTCCCAGGCTCCCAGCAGCACAGCACCAGGGTGTATTGGGGGGCACGGACCCCCACCCGCCTCCGCCAGGTGGAGGAGATGGAGGTGCTGCGTGTTTGAGCTGAACACCCAAGTGAGGTGCAACCGCTGTAATGCTGACCGCATGTCTGAGCTCTCAGAATTACTTTGTTATGCAATTTCACACAAGAATTAAAAGTTCCACTCTTATTTTTTTGTGTAGGAAGAAGCCTTTTAATAATAATTCTCTTAAAACTCTTTAAAAAAATGTGTTGATGTAATTCTGCTGACTTGCATTGATTTTGTTTAAATCTTAATTTTTATTTACAGTTCTCTCTTTTCAAGTCAATCCATTTTATCTCAAATTCTATCCAGAGATTTTGGAGTTAATAAGTAATTAATAACCGAAAGAAGAATATTTTTTTTTTTTTTTACAAATTATTTAGGGATATTAGAACTGAATATACTTATTTTATCAAGAAAAAGGTAATTATTTAAATCAGAGCAATATTCTGAATGTCAAATGAGAAGAACCAGCTTTTGCCATGTATGAGCTATCAATTACATTTGAAAATGTAAAATGTAATTAAAACCAGCAATTCTGAGTTCTCATTTCATTTTCTGATATACATGTGTAAGTCTAATAAACATATCGCTCAGCCAGCTTAAGAATTATTTTACTTTTCTTAACAAATACTTGTTTTTATACTTACAAAGTCACTTAGACGATCACTGATTCTACTTTGAAAGTACAAGAACCTCATAGTAAAATACAGCTTGGAAATTCCTTTACTTAAAAACAGAGTGAAGTTCCTGGAAAGAAGAGATGGAAACTGAAGGAATGACATGGTCTGGGGAAAAATATTTGACCCTGCCAGCAGCTGTCTTACATTTCACAACACCGCTTCTGGCCCCTCCTGAAACAAAAAACCCATCTGAGATGGCCCTCAGATAGCTGGCCAGTAAGCAGGCATCTCTGCCTCTTCAGTATGCATAAAGCACATCCCGCAGGTGAAAAGAAGAAAGGTTATAGTATTAATTCTGCACCACGAGGTGACGATCGGTTCCGAGGTACCTTCCTATGTTTATCAGTAGCAATAATCAGCTTCATGCCCCTGATGCAAGGACCTAAGAAGCTGCCTTGCAAAATGTAGTGACTTGGAGAAAGCAAAATCTCTCTATGAATAACCACAGCACGTGAAACCTGCAGTCCGTCTGGCGCCTTCCCAGAAAACAGTGGAAGAGCACAGCAAGCCTATTGAGAAATATTCTTAACAATTCAAAAATTTTTTGAATAATTCCTAACATCTTCATTTGAAGAGTTTTTTCTGATCACTGGGCTGAGACCTTTTTTCAAGAACTGTGCATTTCATCCTCAAACCTCATTTTGAGGGAATGGGGCTACTTCACAGCCCACATTTAGTTATGCAAAAGAGTTATTTTTATCTAATTTGTTTGTGTAGAGGAAGAACACTGGATCGAAGTTTCCTCCGAAAGAAGAGTGGGAATTCACACAAACATTTGCTCACATTTTGTCTTTTATGAATTCAGGTAGTCTCAACAGCATGCCACTGGGGAGAGGCATTAAAGCACTTAGCATACATGCAGGCAAGTGGATTTTCCTTTTTTTTTTTTTTCTTCCTTCTTTACCTGTCTTTGAGTCTACACAGCTGTAAACCAGGGACCAGAAATTATGTCCAAGATGATTCTTCCATTAAATACTTCAGTCTCTAATGCTGGCTTCATACCAGTGGGGTTAACAAAGATTCTGCTAACAGTTCCTTAGCCCAAAACTCAGTCTTGCTCAACAAAGGGAAGTAATGACAAAATGTATTATCTTTTTTTTTTTCCTTTCTAAATCTTTTTTATCAAAGAAAGCAAGCATCAAAATACCAAACCACACAGAAAGAATTATGGACTACTTCCTTTCTTGTACTCTAACATGTTTCAATTAAAATATGCAAATATTAGCATGATTTTCTGGTTTTTTTTTTTTTTTTTTTTGATAGAAAGTTAGCAAATATTGATATGGACACTATGAATTGATTTTACTTTTCCTAGCTTCTTCTTTCAAGGGTTTTTTACTTTATTTGTAATTTTGTTCCAACCAAACATTGGGAAAAGGTTGAGATCAGGTTATGCATTTACTGAAATATAACAAAGCTGTAATTAAAATTTCTGCTCTTTGACATCAGCAGTGAGTTGCTGACACAGATAATAAATTTCCACTTCACTTTTCTGTAATTGTGCAAGGGATGACAACAATCACTGTGAGCGCACGATCTCTTCCACAGATAAGCTTTGCCAGGGAAAAGCAGAATGCCGGGTGATGATGCAGCAAAACGTTTATAGATTATAATAAAACCCACCTAGTCTTCGCTCACTCCTTGTTATGTTTAGAACACAAGGCATAGCTTCTACTTGCAGGAAATGAATTGAATTAAGAACACGCCAGGCTTCCTATGTATTCAGAGCAAACACTACAGTTGGCTGTTCAAGGGGAGATGTGTGTGGAGGTTGCAGAAGGACCAGCTGAGTGATGGCACTCCTTCGAGGAGAAAATATACCCCAGCTGCTCGTGGCCACACCGCCAGCCCCTGGCACGAGGCACCGCTTTGCCTGTCCGCACCACCAGCGATGTGTCACAGGACCCCGGGAGAACCTCGCACAGCCGTTCGCCTTTCCGATCCCGTTTGTGGGAACCCATTTCAACGGGCAGAGTGTAGCGATGGGCAAATGAAGACTGACACTCCGGCTACTGCTTGGCTAAAGAAGGTGTACAGCGTGCAGAGCAAAGGATAAGCTTTCTTACATGATTTTGCTGCTGAAGCAGAGGACCGGAATGCAAGCAACCCCTCCAGTATCTAAAAAAAGCCAGTTCAAAACCACTGATCACCAGCAGACATGGACAGTCAGCTGGCACGGGGCCATGCGGGGCTTGCGAGTCCACCTGCGGGAGCCGGGAACCCTCCGTGCTCACTGCCCGACCCTGGGCAGCCTTCGGTGCCTGCTCTCTCCTGTAGGATTAGACCTGGCAGACAGAGGGGAAAGCCCCGTATCATAATGGTAGCCGCATTAAAACATTTATTCTTTGAGATGTCAGCCTGCACTTTGAGTTTCTTTGCCTGTGCTGGTTACTCACCTTAATGTTTTTGAACTGTAGTGCTCTGCTCCCTGAGAGGAAATGTGTACTTAGACTAACTTAGATGCATTAAGCAGCATACTTATTGTCATACCTTGCCCTTAAGATGCAGAATGTTACACATAACTCCCTATAATGTAAATTAGAATTTAATATCCATGGAGTTGCACCTTCAGAGTATACCCTGGAGCATTCATTATCAAAATATGATTGCTACCTGATTCAGGATATATTTTGGTACACAGAATGCACCACGTCCCCCTTTCACCTTCGGGATATAAATACATATTTTTGTAAACATGCACTATTTAACTTGCATATCACAGCAGATTCTGCAAATCCATATTTTACTTCTTGGAGCGAAAAAAAAAAAAAGGAAAGGAAAGGCAGATTTATCCAAATGATGCAACAAAAGATAGAAAGGAAGTCCTGCTTAGAACCAATTTCCAAATATCTTGGTTACACTGAATCATAACAATTTTCTCAAAATAACTTTAATGATCTTATTTAATCACAGCCTTTCACATACCAAATGAGGCAGCACACAATGCAAGAACAACTGGAGAAGTTGCAAAATACCGACCAGCTTTCCTGGTAGCAGAAGACACAGCCTGCTCGCCCTTAGGTGATCGTGCAGTTTCTGCCTCCCTGCCTTCATTCCCCTCTTTTTGGGCTGTACGCTGCCAGGTATTATAGAATCACGTGCTGGGGCTGAATGAAACCGATTTCAGGAGCACGTGGGATGATGGACATCCCTTAGCCATTTGCTAGCCTGGGCAGCTTCGATGGCTGCTGCCAAAGAAGGTCTGGATGGTGAATCCACCACTTTACCAGATTGTTAAAACTTGCTAAGTAAAGCGAAAAGTTCCTGCTACGACAAATTGCCCTGGTGAGACTTTTACAATCAAGCCAAGGACTTTGCTCCTTCCCCACTCACAGGAAGAGATGCCTTGATTCAGCAATGTACTTCAGCACGTGCCTCAAAACACTCTACTGGATGCTCTCCGCTATCCTTGGTTTAGATAAAACATAAAAGGTAACTCAGTCTGATCGTATTAAGTCCAAGGAAAGCGTGACCTGCCTTTTAGCCTACAGGGGCAAACAGGAGAGATTATAACATCGTACATCAGGTCAGTTGCTGTGCATGAAATAAGCTGGTGCTCATGTAACTAGGTCACAGACCAGCAGCATTTTTTCATATGAACCATCACTAGATAAACAGTCTTGGCAAAAAAACATAAAAGCTTGAATGCACTGAGTGATTAAGTAAATACAGGAGGAAGGCTTAGGTAGCTGGTGTGTATATTCCCGCTGCCTTCGACAGACAGAAGACTTATTTCCAGGAGTATCAACTCTGGCAGATTTCCTCAACCGTAAAAGTTTTATCTTCCCAGGATTTCCAGAGCTCATCAGGAGTTTAGCTCGTCAAGCTCTGTTAACCATAGCACAGTTCATATTCTTAAACTGTGTCTTTGCCAAAATCTGTTAAAGAAATGCCCTTCTCCTATTACTCCAAAATACAAACTGGGGCCAACAAGGGTGGTTTTTCTCTGTGACATCCTCCAGTTCAAGAAGTACCTCGTCCACATGGCCACATTTACTGGGGATACACACAGGTTGGATTTGAGAGCGAATGAGGAAACAAAGCATAATGATTTAGCTTAAACCCTTCAAAAGAAGAAATAACTGAGGATGAGTCGTCCAGGGGATTGTGCCTCAGGATGCCAACGCGTGGCCTCTTTGACTCGCACATGGTATGGCCATCAGACCAAACTTCCCACAAATACGATGCCCGAATCAGGTCTTATTTGACCAACATTCACAACTCTGCTTTGCTGCCTTATAGTAACAGGAGGAGACTCAGGAAAAGGGAAGACCTGATATTGCTGCAGACTGTCTCTCCTCCAAATTAGGCCCTTTCAGTGCAGGTTGAAGACAACATAGCAGGTGCAGAGCTTGTTGAATTGATTTTGCCAGGTGTGTGCCTGCATGGGGCCGCTTTTTAATTTAGTAACTGGAGGTTAATTAGTTCTGGGAGTGTAAACAGGTTGGTTAAACAGGAGTCCAGACAAGCTACCACGTTCCAGTTGCCTAAGACTTAGAAGCAGACTAAACACGTAGTAAGAATAACTAACCCGCTTCCCTGAACAACTATTTGCTAAATTAACATGAAGCCGGAGCTGTGCAGAAGTTGGAGGGCTGCTAGCGGCAAGCTGGTTAGGCTGTTCCTCAGATCGGTGGGTTTCTGAAATACTTTGCTATAAGAAAATTCAAGTTGCACCTTTAGCAAGAGAAATCTGAGATAATTAGAGCCTGTTAGCTTATTTCATAACTTTAAACATTTTACCTAAAAAGAAAAGAAGATCCTTCTCCTAGAACATACTGGGGGAAAGTTGTTTCTCTAAATGACAGTCAGCAGAATGGTCATTTGATGTTTTTTCAGTAACTGAAGGAATTTAGGTGGGTGATAAGATAATGACAAGCTAGAGATGGCTCAAATGGACGCTCATTCTTTCAGAAAACTTTAAAATGGCAGAAGAACTCCAGCGACAATTTTGCCATTTTTCTTTTTCTTTTTTTTTTTTTTAATTAAAAAAAAATCAGATTAAACCCCAAAGATTATGTCTTGGTAACTAGAACTGGAGCTTCACAAGGGAGAGCAGATCGGGTGCTCCACACTGACATTTCCACGTCACACTGGTTTTTTCCATTGTGTCCATTCTGGAAAGTCCTTGGACAGCCCAAATGGAAATCAAACGAGATCTTTCCTGGGTACTGTGATATGATGACTGGGGCCTGACTGCAAGTATCTGGAAGAATTTGACACTTTGTGCCAAAATACATTTGTTCAAAGCTCTCAGCTGTTCAAGTGTTCAGGAAGAAAGTAAAATGCAGACAGAAAGCAGGAACAGTGAAAAATGTCATTGAATGATTTTTCTTTGAAAACCAGAGATTTTTTGGTCACTGTATTCAAAAGCCTTCATTCACTTTGAATGTAAATACAACAGAATTGAGATTCTCATGGAGGACTCATCTCTGCTTTAACTTGTACTCAACCAGCTCATCCCCAATGGATGATTCTGAAGACCACCACTTCCTTGCAACCTCTGGGCTTTAAAACCTACCCCGTTCTCAGAAACACTGTTAGAAATGATCTAGTAATAAAAATCATGTGTCTAGATATGCTGGACTGCATAAAGCACTTTTTCTTCAGTAACACATTTAGGAAATACAGTCACTCTCTTCATTTTTAGTCTTTTTAGTTCTAGGTGGGCACATACACATTATGCATTGAAGTATCTCATTTGTATACATCAGGCTATCCACATTTTACCGTATGGAGGTATCACATTATTAATAGCTGTTTTCCTTAAATAGAATACAGTTTGCTTTAATCTTCCTTTTTGTGCATGATCTTGCAAGAGTAAAAAGGCTTTCATACAAAGGCTATGTTTTTATATGCAAATCCATTATTTGATTACACACTTTTTTGTCCCTACATTATCATGAATATTTCTGATGAATGTTTTATGGGTTAGGTTTAGGATTTGTGAGCTATTTCAAATTTTATCTGTTTGCCATATCATCTGCAAATACCACATCTTTGTTGATGTTGATTGGTCTCATTTACATATTTATCACACTTGTATTTTCAAGGATGTTTTGCTATAAACTGTCTGTCCCCATTTCTCCTCTATGTACTACTAGAACATAGATAACTTTTCCAATTGAGCTCATTTCCATATATAATTTTTTTCATTAACAATAAATCACCACTTAGAGACATCTATTCAATGCGATCACCACCTTCACACATACCAGACATACAGTTTCTGAGTAATTAAAGAGAACAGAAGTGGTTTACAATGCACTTTGCAACCCACTTCATAGTCCAGGGAGCTCAATGATTTTCCGTATGGACTAGGCTAAAAGGAACCCTGCAGGACTGGGATGAAACAAAGGCCATCAAAACTGTTGATGCAGAGCTGATCTTATTCCTAACTGGTAACTTTAGCCTGCCAAAAAATAAGATTTTCTTTTTCTTTTATAAAAAAAAAAAAAAAAAAAAGACCATTTATAGCAGTGCTTGATGGGCTTATGAGGGTCCACTTGCTCCTGAACAGCAGCTCTTCAGCTCCTGAACAGCAGCTCTTCAGTCTTTGCATGTTCACTGCTTGTTCTTCATCCATCCACTCTCATCTAGGTTCAAACTCCTTTTCCTTTCCTTGCCGCACCTCCTGCTGTGTTCCCCTTCTTGCTAAATCTCTTACTTATGCAAGAGTAGGAGGCAAGAGGGTAGGAACATTGCAGAGAAATGCTGACAACCCATCCCTTTTAGTGTTGCCATTACATACACAATCCATTCCTTTTTGCCATTACGCACACAGCACTGAAAAAGGCACTGACTTTAAACCGAATTTCCCCACTCCCACTCAGACTCCTCTTGGGTGAACAGCCTGTTTGTGAGACCCTTCAGGGTGCAAGCACTGGGCATATTTCTCAACAAAATGTTGCGATTTGCTGATATATGAAATAATTCAGAAAAATCATACATGCCCCAGACCAGTTCAGACTGGACAGTAATAGTTATAATTTCTGGTGCTAGCACCTGTTAACCCATAGATTTTTTTGTCACTAAATTATAGCAGGAAATACATTTCCAAGGATTTTTCCTTCTAGTGGTGTAGGGCTGCAATACATCCAAACTAGTATACTAATGAATCTATGATACATCTGTGCATCAAAGGTGCTCATAATTGTATCTCCAGGCTTATCACTAAAATTCACAGAAATTAGGTGCTTACACCCTTTATGTGCTAAGATTTTCAGATCTATCGCTCACAAGAAACTTCTCTCACACACTCTGCCAGCTGACTCTGAAGAGAATCACAAACTCTTTTAGGTTGGAAAAGACCTTTGAGGTCATCGAATCTGACCGTCAGCCTTGCACTGCCAAGTTCACTTCTAAAACACTTCCCGAAGCATCACATCTACGTGTCTTTTAAATACCTCCAGGGACGGTGACTCCATCACCTCCCTGGGCAGCCTGTTCCAATGCTTGGCCGCCTTTTCCATGCAGCAATTTTTCCTAATGGCCAATCTAAACCTTCCCTGGTGCAACCTGAGGCCATTTTCTCTTATCCTATTGCTTGTTACTTAGGAGAAGTGCCCGACTCCCAGCCCGCTACAATCTGCACAAAACAATCCTATATATTCATTAGTGAAAAAAGGATTGGCAGACCTGCTATGGACAGGAGTGCTTTCCTCCATAATATTTCCACTGTTTAATCCCCAAATTCTCAGAATAATCAGTTTCCCATTACCTTCTGCTATGGCATGGTTACTAAATGCAATGACACTCCATGCTGAACCAACCTGTCGACCAAGGACCACCCGCTTGCTGATATAAAAATGTATTTGTGACAACAGTGTTTTGGGACATGCTGTTAAAAACAAAAATATTCTATTTTTTTAAACAGAAAGATGAAACTAGATGAAGCTCAGGATAGGGGCTTGCTCACAGGTGGTAAAAGGAGCTGCAACCAGAAACTGCTGCTTGGAGTGTAATAGCTGTTTCCTAAATATTGACATACATACATTTTCTCTAGGTCACCAAGTCCTGCGAAAGCTCCTTTTGGAATGACTCTCATCTTGGTGAGGACAAATCTCCTGAAAATAGAGAAAATAGGGTGATTATTCACTATTCACAACACAGGCCCTTGTCAGTGTAGGAGAGGCCTTTTATCACAGGTACAAGGACAGTCTCCAGGCTGAGGGCTTTGGCATCTAAATATAGCTGTGATGTTCAAAGCCTTCGTGGGACTCCAGCTGCCTTCCCGGACCACAATTATAGCACAGCGTTAGGCAAACTCCAGAGGTCCTCAGGGAAAAAAGCATCCGTCAGTAGCTGCGGTGTCCCCGTTTGCCTCGGTAAGAAATCCAGACGCGGCCACCGCAGGTTTGCCGGGTGCTGGGCAGGGACAGTGTCTTTCTCACCTCGACCTCTTTTGAGAGATGCTTAAGTGCAGGATGAAGCAGCCCTGTCGAGCCAGACTGGGGTGAGTTGCTTACACAAGGCTGTGCGGTGGTACACACGTGCTTATGCAAGATAAGCCTTGACCTGCTGCACAGATAATTGAAGGAGTCAGCTACTATCTCCCGTCAGCACAACTTTAATACCCTTTATTGCTTTTCACAGTCTCTTTTCTAATTAGTTCATAATGTGCCACAAAACCGGGACTTTGGAATTCATGACTTGATCACGTGTGCAGTGAGACAACATTTTAATCATTTTCTAAAGGTCACAGAATACGCTTTGTGAAGAAAAATAATTTAAAATATCATATAAACCTTTCTGTTAACCTGGACTTGTCTCCTTTTATCACAGTAAACAAAGACAACTACAAACCTCTTGATGGCACTCAGCAAATGAAATGTAGTGTTTCCACTACTCCTTGGAGGAATAAGGTGTTGCCTGGTTAATTGTTTTCTTTCACGCATTTAATCGTTCATAGGTAGTGAGCGCAAACAATTGCATATATTAACATGACCTGCTCATCAAGATACATCCTTCACGTGATGTGTTTACAGAATTATAGAATCATCAAATCGTTTAAGTTGGAAAAGACCTTTAAGATCACCGAGTTCAACCGTATGACTAGATGCCAGGCCAAGAAATCATAGCTGAGACATGAGAAAGCCCACAGAGATGTTGTAGGGAGAAATATCGTAGGGAGAAAAAAAAAAAAAGTATTTTTTGCTGAGAATAAAAGTCATATTCAAACTCCCGGGTATCAAACACCAAGCACATAAATAAACAAGAGATCAGATCATAATGGTTACATTGAGCAGTAGTGGTTGAAGAATGAAATTTTCTTTTTAAAAAATAAATTGCGTGTGCTACGTATATGTATACCACCCTGTGATTCAGTTTCTTACTCTATTTTCCCTTGGAAACGGAAAGGGACTGTTTCTGAAGTACTATGGAATTCTTTTTTTCTGTGAGCATGTCTGCCAGACCATCTCTCATTTTTATCATCTCAGAACTGGTTTTGCATGGCTGCTTGGGATCACCCTTCAGCTCATGCCTGCGCTGCCCTACTGTAACGTCTGCAGGAGGGCAGAAATGGGAGCTTAGCCTGGTATGACCCGCTGTGTAGTCCTGCAAATTTTAACACAATACCTCAAAATTAGAGACTTACTTTCTTATTCTTCCCATAAAGTATTCATGCAATCCTCATCTATTTTTTATTTCAGCTGATTAGTTTAGAATTTTCATGGGGAATTATCATGTTTTAATCAAAGTCTTGGGGAAAAAAAGTATTATTCTAATAGAATACCGCTGTGAAGGGTTCCTATTTTTTAATGGTAGGTCTTTAGTAGAATCTACCCCCTCATTATGACTTAACATTTACATAAGGGGAGCAAAGTCGGTGCATGCCTCACTTAGCTCTAGAGATGTCACTGTGATTACACCAGGAGTGAACTTGGCCCCACGCTTTTTTAAACATTGAAATGTATGGTATTCTCAGTCCTGAAAGACAATGAAGTCAATTTGGCATACCATTATTCTTGTACTGTCATTAATGTAAGTCAGAAAGAGCTTCAACACACTGTCACACAAGAATCACAGTGTTGAGATCGTTATGCAAATGTTAGAAGGATTAAAGAGCTTCCAGAAAAGCCCTAACCTGGATTAGGCAATTTGTAAAGCCCTACTGAAAACACAGCCGGTGTAATGCATGCAAAGGTACAGCCGCGCGCTGGGAGCGCGGCGAGGTACAATGGATCCGTGCAGAACACCCAGCAGGCTTAGTGCTACAAAGCTGAACCATCAGGAAACTCTTTAACTTTCATCTGCTTTGAAACCCTTCCTAAACTCTCCTTTGTAGAAACACATGCCTAATTTTGGAGCCCTAGAAAGCAGGCTCTGTCGCAAAAGCCACCTATAATATTTTTTATGGCAGTGTTCTAAAATGAATCCTCTCTGCAGATGCAGTTCATCAGGACTTTTGCAATTTTGTAATGAAATGCTGCCCTATTCCATGCTTTACCACAACAAGAATTTACAGCCTGATCCTGAAACTAATTAAAAGACTGGAACCTCGTTCGTAGGTGAGGTTACCTGTATGAGGAAAACCACAAGTGCTCAGAAGCAAAAAGCAAACCTTGAGTTTCTTTGTCTAATACCCTGCCTTCCTGCTTTAATAAGGTGCCAGAATTCAGGAGCCAAGTGTCTAATGCCCTGGAGCAGTTAAAGTAGAATTGAAGTTTAATGGCTGAAGTCTCACATTCTACTTAAAAAAAATGAAGGTTAATTGTTTTTACACATCCCTGAGTAGTCTAATAAAGTCAGCCTTAATGGTATAACGGACCCTGAAAATTCACATCAGCTACTTGTTGAATTATCAGCTGTATAATGAATAAGTCTATTATAACTAGCCAAATGCTGTATTGTCGATAAATCTCACCAATTAGGCTCCAACAATCAAACTGTACTTAAATTGAGATACTGGCTGTTCAGTACCAATTCTTTCTGAGGTACATGGAGAAAATAATTGAAAAGCATTTTCTTGGTTTTGTTGCTGGTGTTATTTTAGGGTCAAAGAAATAAATACAGCCCACCTTCATTCAAGCGTGTTTCATGTCAAGACAAGTCAGTAAACAAAAGCATCCTTTAAAAAAAACTTGTGCTTGATGGAGAGATGTAGTATTTGGTCCTAAAAAAATACGTTAGCACTTAGGCACCTGCAGGGAAAGCAGTGGGAAGCGTAAGCAGTCAGTGCATGGCATGGAACTGACACCCCAGAGCCAGGTGTAAGGTGCAAGAAGGGTTAGAGTGAAGGTTGGGTGATCCAAAAATCTGTGCGCAGAGCTAGCACTCTCCCGGAGCTTTCAGCTCTGCACCAGAGCTGCAGGTGTAGCACCACCCTCCAGAGACATGGGGAGCACCCACTCACAGGAGTTAACTCATGGGAGGGAGGAAGGCATTGTGGTCTCTCAACACAACTCCGGCAGCCTGAGCACGGACACAGGGAACGCGAGTCCTGGCTTCAAGTTGCCCCTCACCCTGAGGGGGGCCATCTCCCATATTTCATGCCCCAGGAGGATGCTCAGCGGCTGAGGGACCTCTCCCTCTCTGGCCCCGAGGGTTGTACAGCCAGGGCTTGGCTCCTTGTACCACCCAAGAGGACAAGGGGAAACTCAACCCCACCATCTTCTTTACACGTATTACAGTTAGCACTGGTTTCCCAGGGATAAATGAAAAAAAAACCGAAAATTTTTTACACTTTTTAAAGTCCAAAGTTCAGTGATGTTGATGTTATTTGGGCTGCAGTAGGTCCCAGAAGTCCTAGCAAGGACTCCAAAAACTTAACACTTGAGAGAGCAGAAAGGAGCACAGGGAAGAAAAGAAGCCCCAGATGGTGCCATGGTTGGTTATCCTGCGTGGCGAGTAGGCAGTACACGTGGCTGGAGGTAGAAGAATGGCAGTATTAACTATTGCTGTTCCCTACGTACAGAAGTATAACCTAACTTAGATTTAAGCCTGACCCATTGCTCCTACCACACCTGGATATCCAGGAGAGGTTTCTAATCCTGATTGATTTAAAAACTTTTGTTGGAAGTGATTCTTTGTGAGTTTGTTGGTAGGAACTGAGGCTGTCTGCTGCGGTTGTACAATTGCACTTACACTTTATATATCTACATATGTGTTACGAATGATGTTTACTTAAATATACAATATTGTTTAAAATTTAACAGATTTTTACTTGCTTTTTTCTGACCAGTGTGAACAATTGCTTTCTGTTGAGCAGGAATAGCCTTTTACACCTGGAAGGAGGGGTAAGCTTACAGTCAGGCTACCTTCCTCTGGGCTGAACATGCACAATTCCCACAGGTTTTTCCATTTTTCATTTTTAAGTGTTTTATAGGCCTCTTTGTTACATCATTTCAGTTTCTCCCATGAATGGGTGTGAGTAAACTCTCCTATTATTAAACTGCTAAAAAACCTATTGCTAATTGAGGCTAGACCTGTCAGGACTAGGGCCGAACTATCTCCTACTGGTTTGTTTACTTATACAGAGACATCTAAACCTGGTTATTTAAAACAGCAGGGCCTCAATGGATATGAAGCCACTGACACAGGTGACTTACACCACTTTATATCACCACGAAGAGCGAACAACCCAAATACATCTTGTTTCTGCATGGTTGTATCTAGTATAAGAGAAATATAGTGCCAATGTAATCTCAAAGCCTATAGAGGACACGATATAAACAGCAGAAATTAGCAGGTACTGGTAAAATGTTCCTGAATAACCCTCTAACATTTCCAATTATGAAGACATTTTTTGAACTTTTCCAAAAATAGAGGCTTCTGCAGCTGAAGTAGTTCAGCCAGACAGAATACAAGACATGAGGGGAAAAAAAACCGGTCCACAAAATTATTCTTCCATCCAGCCTCACATGAATCCAGTGACAGAAATCAGACCGATCTCATCACGACAGGATGGAGGGCTGGATGTCGTTGTTCAGGTACCTGGTGACAAAGGTATGAGTGATTAAAGAGACTTGGTAAATTACAACGTAAGGGAAGTAGAACCATACGAGTTATTTCTGCTAAATGTCTCTGGAAAAAGTACATAGTAAACATGAAGTATGCACATTAAGTAAATCCATGTAATACAGTGTGCTTGTGAGGTTGGCCATTTATGTGCAAAATTATACATTTTGCATATTTATCAAATGAGTTCTCAGATCCTGGTCCCACAAGCTTTTTCTTGAACAATTATGGAGATGCTCTTTGGCATAAATTCTCCACCAGAACTTACTCCTGCACTGCACTGGTGCCTCCTCCTCCCAGCTCCCTTCCTCAGCAAATGCCCCCACCACTGGCAATAACCTTATACAACAAAGGACTGCACTGATTATCAGAAATTAGACTAGTTAATATATATATATTCTGCTTCATAAAGCATGGCTGCATTTATGTCTTTCAAACCCCTCTTTTAAAACCCTTTTCTCAGATCTACTTAAGTCACAGTTAATCAGAAAGTATGTGCATTGTGGAATTATCTTCCCTGACTGATGTAAATTGCAAATTCATGATGTTAAAATGAACTGTATCAAGCAGTTACTATAAACTTAAGGACTAAAGGAAAATAAAATAAAAAGCCAAAAAGATTCAGTGACCATAATGCTAAATCACCAAATTTGGTTCCAAAGAAGTAAATGTGATAGGATTTTGAAGAACACTTTACTTTAATCTCTCAGCTAATAGACTGATGTTATCACCTTCTAATCCTCTGCAGCAATGTGTATTTTGTCAAACAAAGATTTACAGTGAAATCTAATTTACTCTCTGTAATTTTTTTGTTTTGTTTTGTTGTTTCTTTGGTTTTGCTTCTTGCATTGGGGATGGGCTGGAGGTTCCAGCACAAGCAACAGAGGAGTCTTTGCTTTACATCAGGAGAAGACAAAAGGATGCCATGACCTATTCAGTACACGCTTGATTAAATGCAAAAATCATCAGAACCTTGCCCCTGTTGTTATTTTTTCTCCCCCCCCCCCCCCCCCCCCCCCCCCGTTTTCTCTTGATTAGTCAATGCAACAGTGAAGGGCTATGGTGCTTTTATGCTGTAACAAGAGACCAAGAAATACTGCAGACTTTGTCCCAGGTGGTGCAAATCAATCTGGCTGTGTCATTTTTGCCCTAATTCTCACTGGAATGAATCATGAGATTCCTTTGGGCTAAATGTTATTTACTTTAAATTTACGGAGAACATTTGCAAGCCCCTAGCTCCTTGAAATGTGTTCACGTTGCCATACGACCTCACTATTACTAGGGTCTGTTTCTAGTAAACACCTCACTACGAAGGGGCATGTGTAAGATATACATGAACATGAAAGTATTTTTCCTAACCAGCTGCCTAGGTGGAAGATCTCTGTAATCTATTAAGCCGTTTGTAGCTGCTTTCAGACATAGCTATGGTTTCCTGGTCCTAACAGCAGGCAGAGAGGAGTCCAAAACTCATAAAGTGGGTGCTAAAAAAACATCAGGCTTCAAAACCCATCAAGCTAAATGCCAAAAGATTGGTTTAATTTGCTTTCTGGTTTTAAAGTCTTTAGAGCGCATTCATATCATGCTGCAAAGCTATTTTCAACACTCACGAGGCTTTAATTTAAAAACAGAGAAAGATTTATGTTAGTTGCTTCAATTCCAGGAGGTATTGAGGTTGGGACTTCATAAGGCTGACAGGATCATGAGGAACGGCGCTGGCAGGGACAAAACACCGCTCCCACCACTCTGCTGGCTCACCTTTTCAGGGAGCCACGCCATCACCTTAAGGGAAAAGCAAAGCCAAGCAGAATATTTTTCTAATAATGACTATTCATGTAACTACAGATTCATTTCAAATAGGGGACCCTGATGGCACAGGCAGGCTCGAACAACGGAGGAAGAGCTTTGCAATTCATTTTTCCAACCAAGGCGTGATCCACGCGTTCGAGAGTCTGCGAGCGCCTACTTTACACACATGTAAATTGACTTACAAGAGAGAGACCGTAATCCCTTGCTAATATGCACAATCTGGCTCGAAGCATCTAATCACTGCGTTCACCTAATGTGCTTAAATCAGCTGCTCATCCCCTTCAGATGCTTGTGAAAGGACAAGTTATCTAGGCTGTGCAGCTGGTTCTTTTTTTTCGTGGGATAATATAAGCAGGTAAAGGTGAGTATTCCAAGGAAAAATTAGGTAATGTACATTTTACGGAGCAGACAGAAACCAAAGATCCCCTCCTGAATTTCAGGCTGGACTGGGCCTGGTGAAGGTAGATTTAATTTTCTTCATGGCAGCTCATACGGTGCTGTGGTTTGGATTTTTGATCAAAACCATACTGATAACACACTAATCCAGCTTTCACCGAACAGCACTTGCTCAGCACCGACGCAGCCTTTGTTTTTCCCTTTGCCCCCTGCAATAAATAGCCTGGAGGGGGATGGGGGGTGTGTGTGTGTGTGTGGGCCACAGGCTTGGGGGCACACAACCGGGCAGGTGAGCTGAACTGACCGGGGGGGATGTTCCATACCGTATAACGGCACGCTCAGCGATACAAGGGGAGATCATTCCTCTACCTGACTGAAAAATGTGGGGTACACCTGGGAGGATGCACGGCCTCCTTTCAGGTGTGCTGCTTGGGGATTTCTTCGGGTCTCAGAGTGATGTAAGGGGCATCTGAGAAAGAAAATATTGTGCCATGTGTGCTATCAAACGAAGCCTGTACAGACAAAGTAAACACAATTAGAACCATGATGATCAAGTTATTAGCAATGCCCCTCTGCTTTGCAGGTCTGAATCTAAAAGGCAATATGTGCAGTAGCTTGCAAAAAATCACTCCTTAATCCTTACCAGTGGTCTCCCTTAAAATTCAATTTCTTTTTTTTTTTTTTTTCCTGAATTAAGATTAAAAGGATAATGAACAGTACTGATGGCATTCCTATTCTAAATGTAGTGAATACTTGCTCGGCGTAATAATAATGCCACCCAGCCACCATAAAGAGCTGAAGGAAAGCATTTTAAGATCACACAGCTGATGTCCTGCTGGCATTTTGCTTGCCGAGTGCCCACAATACCCTAACAGGGGGAACAAAATGCCCATTTCCCCAGCAGAGCCATGCTGCCGCTCGCACAAGCACACAGCAAAGTTGCTGTGGGATTTGTTTTTCTCCCAGGACCCCGCTTAGGTCAGCTAATAAGTTTCACACAGTGCCCCTCAGCAGCTAACAGCTGATAATGAGAGATAAGGAAGGATAGAAAATTGTGGTGAGGGGAAAAAAAAAAAAAAAGGCATCTAAAAGACTGCAAAAGTAGGCAAGCAACATGCTTGTAAAGCTTAAGCTCCCTCCCCCCTGCCTTAGTTTTCCAAAACCATGGTGTGTTTAGTCTCAGCACTGATACCCTTTTCATTGCTGGACAAAGCACACACTGCGCATCGCCCCGCTATGCTGCAGATAGCTTCTTCCTGAGGTCACACATGCAGGCAGTGAAAAATAAAGAAAAAAAAAATTAAAGCAAGCTGCAAGATGCTTTTAAATACCTCTGCTTGAATAGAGTGGGATGAATCTGGAGGCGGGGGATTAAAAAAATATAATCTAAAACAAGATGGAGAGGGGAAGGAAGAGAGAAGATTGCACAATTCCCAATCAGACACAGAGATGCAACAGCAGGACTTTTACTCAGTCTGAGCTGTTTAGTGCTCTATACTTAGTGCAATTATCTCACTGTGCTGAGGCTGGATTGCTTGGCGCTGGTACAAAGCTGGGGAGGAGCAGAGCTGTGCCTATTCAGACCAGTTGCCGGTGTGTGTTAATTTATTTTGCAAAGTGCCTGACAAACAATTTTGTTGAAGATGTAGGTGCGAGCAGCAGTAAAGCACAAGGTATGTAGCAAACCGAAATGACATCTGCCCTGAGCAGACCTACTGCAGAGCACCCTTGGACACAAGGACGCTGGTCCCTTTGGTGGCCTGGGGTGGCTGCAAACCTGCACCCTGCACCCTTGCAGCAGATGCAGCAGACAGCAAAGCAATGCAGTCCTGGCAGGCAGGATCTCCCCCTCTCTTTTCAGATTACCCAGAGCTTGAGCAAAGCAAAGCAAAGCTGGAGATCTAGGTTCCTCAACAGTATGTACACACAGAGAAAAAGGTTCGCCATGGAGCACAGATTGCAACAAACAGGTCCTTTGTAGGGCTCTGAGCAGAATCCAGGTTTACTGTGCTGGCATCTGGGAAGAGTTTAACTGCTAGGAATGAGCTACCTGCAAAAAAGGCCAGCAGTAAGCTTGAAAGCGCAGTTAAAATTGCTTCTATTAATGTCAAAGGCATGCTGTGAAAAGTGTTTTGTGTAAGATAAATAACACAAGTGAATCAAGTTATCTCGTCTTGGTTACACAGCGCCAGAAAATAGCCATTGCTTTATTTTTACAAATAGCTATAATTTTATTAGTATCGATTATCCTGTAAGACACTACACTACTTTCAGAAGAGCACATCCTCCTTCCTCACAGCTTACTCACACAGGCCTTTGAGAAACGTACAGAAATGTGCAACTTCCTTAAAATCTAACCTTGATATCTGCAACCGCCTTTATGGTGAGGAGCCATTAAAAATTCATTAACTCTAAAGGCACATGCTCAGTGTTGCATCTACTTATATTAATATTTCTGCATAGTGTCCTAACACTGCATAATGTCCTAACAAAAGGACCATTGTACAAGCACTGGCTATTTTATTCTTGCACAAAGAGTGTTTTACTTTGTGTTCCCTCCCGTGGGCAACTTGTCAAGGCAAATAGGGTTATGGAAGATGTCCACAGCCCAACCAGATGGGGAGCTTTTTAGGTGCTGGCTTCAAAACTTGCCCCTCTCTTTTTGATTCAGAGCAAGAATAGCCACCCTGCTCACACACAGCCGGCCACGTCAACCCTTTTCCCATCCCAAGAATGTGTCAAAAAAGATCTTATTCCACAGCAGGGAGAGTACAGTGGCTTGTTCATCAGCTGAGGTCATAGCAGAAAGGTGACAAGTGTTCTTTGTGTGTAGTGGCTCTGCCTCTAAGACCTCTGGACTTTCTACATTGGCAGGCCCTTCATACATGGTGCTATTTTTAATGACTGAGACAAGTTGCCCAGGGGTGAAATTCCTTAAGTTCTGAGTTGGATGCCTTAGTGTAGGTAAAAAAAAAAAAGAAGAGAAAGCTTTTCTGCAAAATATCTTGATGAACCATTGTTGTTTAGCAGAACACCAAACAGCTTACCTCTGTCATTTTATCTCGCTTCACAAATTAATTAGAAAGAACTAGTGTGGTTTTTTACCTCCTTTCTCATCCATATCCTCACAGACACTATACTATGCTGCTTAATGGGACACAGCTGAAATATCACAGAATATTAATAGAATAAAAGAAAGATACTCACCGTTACATTCCTTAATTAGCACACACAGCCTAATAAGTAACAGGGTCCCTGCCAAATATTTGGATTAATTTGGATACATTCAAAGGCTTGTTTGAAGTTGTAATGAGATATCTGATACTCCTTGATGCCAGAACAGTCAGAAACCATTTAAGGAGTAGCACTTGGAAACTTGATCGTACTTTTTTTTTTTTCCGCTCTGGAGCTGAGCATGAGCTTTGTGAAAGTAAATATTCTCTCTGCTATCTAATACGTGCTGTATGTTCCAAAAAGCAGCATGAGTGCCAAACACAGCTAACCCAATCGACAGTCTTGGGAAAACAGCATCTCCTGAAGGGGGTCCTGGCTGCAGACGGCGCATACTCTGCTGTTCTCAGGGCAGCAGTGCTGACATAACTGTACTGAAATACAGAAACATGCTGGACCTGTGCCATATGCTCCCACTTCGCTCTCACTGTGGCGAGTGGAACATTCCCTTCTTTTTACAAACTAAAGTGCACATTTAAATTTTAAGTACTTATGCTGTGAAATAACACTGAAAGTGGCAAAGGTGAAAAATCCCCACCTTTTGTTACATTAGCACCACGCAAAAAAGCAAAACCTGTTCGTCCCCTCTGGTCATGCTCTCCTCTGATCTGAATGTTTCTGCTGACTGTTTCGAGGGGGACAGAAGCTGGCTTCTGGAATTGCTGTTGCCTGTGCGAGGGGATGAACCACACAGCACATCGAGAATGGAAGCACCTGTGAGATTAACGGGACCAACAGGCTCCTGTGTGCGTAAGATTGCTCCTAGTCCTCACGTTGTAATGCTCTTTGCACATTTACACAAGTCTGGTAAACATTCCCGTTTACTGCCATTGCTCACCACACATTCCCACATCACCAGTGCTCTTCTTAGCCACACAGCTTCCACGTCAAGAACTTCTCCTAGCTCGTCAGTTAGCAATTGCTGAGGGACATGTTCACATGGATATGAATTGCAGGTGGATGGACTCTCAATTTTATCCTGCAATCTCCTGAAAGCACCTCTTCTCCCTCACAGTCTTCCTCTGTTATTGAGATCTCTTCCCCACAGACATCACCAATTTGATAGAAAGGCAATGACAAAGCAAGGAATCCTTATTATTTCTTCTTATAGTAAAAAAAAAAAGTTTTCCTACTATTTTAGCAAGAATTAGCTTGCCACTGCAAATGCTGTGTATCTATTTACCTTCCACTAGCCATGGATTTACTCTCACGTGTTAAAATGATGCTCCTGAATATGTATAGCATGGCAGCTAGTGTACCAGCAGCCTTAAAAATACTAACCATACTATTTTCCTTAAGATTGACAGGTTTCTTTCCAGTAACACACAGGGTGAAGCTCACACTGGTATCAAGCATGGATCTCTAATGCATTTGAAAGTGAGAATTATTGTTTCAGAAAGATGCCAGCTTGACCACTCTGGCAACTGAAACACTAGCTTATATTCAGAATAAAGATGTGCTTAGCGCTTTCACCTTCAGTGTGCTTCTGGAACATAAGCCCTCTATAGAGCACTTAAAAAGGGTGACAGAACAGTGAAATAGAGATGGGAGAAACCTGACCTGCTCATGGCACAGCTGCAGGTTATGAAAGACCTCTAAGAAAGAGCTTAGTGGTTATGCCTGGGAAAATATAACCTTTGCAACATCTAACATCAGCAGATGAAACCTAGACATCTGTCCCCTTTCTACACACCTTTCCATCAGCTCTCTAAATGACTGTGATAAGCATCTGCTCACGTAAAATTGGATAAAATCTGACTGGAAGAAACAAGGATAGATGTAGCAGTCATCTGAGTGAGGGCAGGTCATGCATGGCACCCCACGGGGCTTGCATACCGTAGTTATAAGCAATCTGGGAGTCAGGAGCAAGGTGACAAACATGCACGATGATCAAGGTAGTAAGACAAGGGCTGGGTGAGAAGAATCGCAAAGCAGAAGGAGTTCAGTCTTCACGCAGCAAGTAGCCCAACGATGCAACTCCTTGCTACAGGACACTGCGGATGGTGGACGTTCAAGAAGAAATGGATAAATAAATACATGAAAGCAAAAGTGTGATGAGTGTTGACTATCAAGGTATCACTCCTCAAGACGGCCCTGAGCCAGGCAGAGCTGCAGAGGTACACAGCTGTCTGCTGGGATACACATCAGAGCAGCCAAGAACCTGCACTGCCGCCAGCCTGGGGCAGCTCTGCCAACACGGGGAGACATACCCAGGGCAGCACACGCAAACACCACCAATTCTGGCACTCTGAAACAGGCCATCTCTGCCTAGATTGAAGCATTGAAGTATTCTTTCATATTTACAGCCAGCGCAGGTTTTTGTACATTGCAGAAGTGTTGTGCCTTAGGTTAAAAAAATTCAGGGATTAGTCCCATCCCTTTGCAAGAAGACCAAAGAGTAAGACTGAATTGTGGCAACATTTTCAGTGCTCTGCACTCAGACTCCTATTTCATTGCAGAGAATTGACTCTACAAGAAGTGGGTGTTGTTTGTTTTTTGTTTTTTTTTTTTTTTTTTAAAAAAAAAAAAGGCAAAAGAGCACTTCAACATTATTTAATAATAAAAATATTAAAAGAATGTTTCAGCTCTCCACAAATTCTTTTCCTTAGCCATTTTGATAATCTTTGTAAAATCAAGGGAAATGCACTGCCACTGCAAAATGTCCCTTTCCGCCCTCCCCACTCCTACTTTGGGAGATGCACTATAAAGCAGACTTGGGCTTATAGTACTCTAAATGCTTACGGGTTTTGTTGCAGTTCTGAACCCTGTCATCTCAAAAACGGTACATAAGTGTTGGGAAAGGCAAAGAGGAGGGCAATAAGGCTGATCAAAGACATGATATGGCTTTCATAAGAGGAATAACCAGTTTGGGTAGGACTTTTTGGTGTGGAAAGCTTAAAGGGATGCTGGACATCTCCAAAATGTCTTGGACACGGTGGGCAAGGACTGATGCTTTATCAGCTCTTCCATTGCAAAAACTTAGAGGTGAGGCCTGCGGCAGCTAGACTCAGAGCAAGCAAGAGGACCAGGCGGTGCACATGAACTGTCAAAGCTCCTTCACGCAGCTTGCCTGGGTGCAAGAAGCTGATGTGGGCTCACGGGTAGAATGTACAAGTAATTTGAGGGGAGATAAATCAGGGTTACCAAACAAACAAGAATTTCAGGCAATCCCCTGGGCTGGAAATAGTGGGAGGCTGGAGGTGTATTGTGGCAATGCATCTTAAATGCTTGCCCTAATCTTACTCTACCTTTAGCAGTTTTTAAGAATCCCTGTTGTAGGCAAGAGACCTGTTCCGCCCTACCATAGCCATGGCTTATGTTGCAGGGGGAGGGCAGGCAAAGCAGGACCAGCCTTTCTACAGAGGAAAAACTGATGGTCATCTGCCTCTGCTGGGCTGTACGCTTGCCTGGGAGCAAGGCGGGGGGTTGTGAAAAGAGGATCCAGCATGCCCTTGTTGGTGCCGATGGGCCAAATTTGAGCTGTGACCACTCACAGGAGATCCTCCGTGGGCTATACAACCCCCCTGTGAAGCTCTGGGGCAAGACTGCATCACAAACAAGCTGAGGGGCTTTGCTTTCTTATGTTGGTTGCAGCAAGAATCTAATCAATACTCTACCTGTGGCTCTCAAGTCAAAACAAAGCTACCTTCCTCCTTCACTACACAAGGCATTTCTTACCTACCAAGGAATATTCAGTAATATTGACTCCATCTTTCAGTGTCCATATTGATCCTGAAGTGTAATGTTTTTAAAAGCAGACCAAGACTTCCAAGGCTATTACCCTGTTTTCTTCATGCGAATATCTAGCCTTATGTTTTGTCTGATTGATTCCAGCTGATAGTTATGGCATATTGCAGGAGAAATGACAGGCTTTAGACCGTGAGGATGACCAAGCAGACCTCATGATAAATTAGAAATAGACTATAAGGTTGTTTTTTTTTTTTTTTTTACTGTGGAAAGAATGCGTTACAGCAGCAAACTCAGAGATGCAGTCCACACAACACGCAGTCCCTGTGCAAGCAGGACACCCAGAGAACTTTTAACCAGCTGAAGAATTGGTAAGTAGAAGATTTAAAGTGTGTTAAACTAAGGGAAAGAAGGCTACAACAGCATCACCAGCAAAATGCACTGACAGTAAATAAGTACCACTAAGTCACTAAATGCTGATCCTTGGCCAGAGACTCAAATCCAGCTCGGTGCTAAAAGGTGCCTGGATCCTTAAGGCTTTATTTTTTATCTGTTTTCAAAAGTAAGGGCTTTGTTTGATTTCTCAAAGTCTGAATAAAGGTATTTATTTTCAGAGAACTATCCCCCAGCCCTTAGAAAAACCTGTGCTTCCCAGGAAGCAGGGAAAGGATTTCCTCTGTTGGTCCTTAATTCAGGAACACAGTGAATCCCATTAACTCCAGGACAGCTGGATGAGGGCATTTAAGCAAACACTTGGATTTCTTTTCCAGCATAAAGATAGGGCTTTGATTTAAGACAATAGAGAACAATACACAGTGGGCTCCATCTGAGCAAAACCTGCATGAATATGAGCCAGGTAAACTTTCCTGGGCTCAATTCATGTATCAGAAAAAGGAATCTAGACCTCCCTGCTCTCACTGGAGGTGTGAAATTAAATGTCTCTTTTCTCAGAGGGAAACAGGGAAAGAAAAAAACCAAAACCACCAACCAAATGAATCACAGAACAGAACTCTGCTTGAAAACAGTGAAAATAAATCAGCAGTGAATGGATTAGCTTCAGATCAGACTGCCCAGAGCAGCCTGATCTGGAACAGCAGAGCACTCGGGGCTTGTGTTTTTTAAATTAGTTTTAATAAATAGAATCAATAGCTCAAATTATTAAGAAGGACAAAAGCACAGATCAAATCGATCAAGGCTGTAGCTTATCGTTATAAGCCAAGGGGTGTCTTCTCGTGTCTGAACGAGATAAGGTGGCACAAGAATCCACTTGCAGCTTTTCAGTATCTCTCCCAGAACAGCTGTACATGGAGTTGGATACAGAGCCTGAAAATGCTCCTGGGTATCCAAACGCAAACACAGCCTCCCTTTCTTTTCCTGCCCCAGAAGGGAAAAAAATAAATTAATATTTAAATCAGGAAACGTATTCTTAGCCCTGAAGATGAATGTAGGAATTTACAGGGAGGACAGTACTATAAATGGACAAACAAGCACAAAGTATCCTGCATTATATATAGGATTTAATGCTCAAGTGAAGACATTCTTGGTCAAATCACTGGAAAAGTGTTTTTCCACATATTAGGTTAGGAAAGGGCATGGGACAGCATTCAGGAGTTCTCTCTACTCCAGAGAGTCATTCAAGGATTATCCGGTGGAGGGGAGTGAGGGGGATGTCATTAACTGCAGTCAGGTTTTTGGCAGTGGGAGGGGGCATTTGTACACAGGCACCTTATTTTCCTCTTTGTGGTTTGGGTTGGTTTTTTGGTTGGTTTTTTTTTTTTCTTTTTTTTTTTATTCCCCCCCAAAGGGCACACAAAGGGCTTCACCTGGGCACACAGCTGCATTGGTGCTCACAGCAAGAGCTGGTCTCCAGATCCATCGTGACAACAGAAGGGTACAGCGCACAGCCGTGCCTGCTACCCCACATGCCACCTACATGCCTCCTTACTTGGGGTGATAGGGGGATGATCCTACCTCAGATGAGCTTGTTTTGATTAATAGCTGCCTCTTCCCGCAAAAACAAAACCCACAAAAAGCATATTGCAGCTCCAAATGTCTTTTCCAGTCTTAGTTGAGCCACAGATCACCAGCCCTGGGTCTGAATTAGAGGGCTTGTACTGTTCATCCCCAGGACATCACCATAAACTCCCCTTTCGTCCCAGGGGTTTTATCCCAAACACTCCAAGCACCAACTCTGGAGCACAAGTGCTGCAGAGGAAACTAAAACACTTAAAAAAAAAAAATAAAAATTCCCCTCCTCCAATAAAACTTTCTTGTCAAAATTAAGCCAAGTACAAACTACGAGCCCTGAATTTATTTCATCAAACACTGTACAACTGTAGAAGTTTTTGGCACCCCACATGGCACGCTAGAGGTGTGAGAACAATGCACGACACTGATGACCTCTGCTAACTCTGATCCATCCGCAGGTAGAAAAACTGGCATCAGTTACATGGGCTTTGTGCCCCCGTATAACACATAACAATCTTTTTCATTGTTGTGGCTGAGTTATAGATAAACAGCAAAAGGGGAATAATAATCTTATAATAATAGAATATATGACAGATATACTACTGAAAGTCATTCACCTGCTCCAGTGATGAGCATGGTTCAAAGACTATCAGGAATAGCCTTCCATCTTGCTAATAAATATTCAGACACTTTTTAATCTTCAAGGACACACTATCGAACATCTGACAAAATTCAGCGTAGATCCATAAGTGGGTTTTAGTACATTTCAATCAGAAGTAGATTTCATAATCTTTTGTAGCAAACAGCGCCTTTGCCAGAAGATGTAGAACTTTCCTGGCCGAAGTACTCGGTGGTTAACTGCAAGTCGACCAAATAAACAAACTACCAATTATGATTCAAGTATAGCGTGAGTTATTTTCTATTCAGTGAGGAAGAATTGATTTTCCCAGCAGTGTCACTTTACACTATAATGATTATTGCACGTAAGACAACTTAAGAAAATGATGGAGAAACAAATTAGGTGGGCTGCAGATCATTGGCTTATCTTGACTGCTCACCTTGAAGAGAGACTTGGGGAAACATAATATACAGTACTGGATGTCAGCGTGCTTGAAACCTCCGCTCGCCTTCCACCTCCTTGATATTTCATATTAAAATTTCAAAATAGAAATAAACATTTCCAGCAGGGATAAAGCATGAAGCAGCACATCTTGCCAGGCTAAGGACATTTGCTTAATTAAAAACAATGATAACTTGCTGTGACAGAAGATAATTAGAGAGGTATAAATTGTATAAGAACTTGACTTTGTCTAATGCTCCCATTTTATACACACATCTATTCATGACTCATATGAGAAAAACATTGCCGTGGCTCCTTGGCTTCTGTTAGTTAACACTTCAGCACTGATGACCAAGTGCTAAAGCAATGCAGTGAAAGACGGGGGCCAATATTATGGCAAAATCTAATGGGAATCAATAGGAATTCTTCCACTGATTTTTCAACATGTGTTGGATAGACCTTTCATTGCATGCATAAGCCTGCACAATGGGAACAGAGGTTAAGCAATCAGTGACGCACTGATAATCTTTTTGCGTAGAGATGGAATCGTCCCGATCAAAGCTTGTAATAAAGTAGTGAACCGGCCTCACATTCTTCTCTAGCGACATCCACAATCAGCCAATGTACTGTACATTGAGTGCTGCACATCTTATCTAGCTGATAGAATTTGCTGCAAGAGGCTTGGTTAACCATGTTTGGTTTTGCTATAAGGCCAGCAAAAGTGACAGTCAGCGTCACCACCAAACCTGAAATGTCATTGCAAAGTTTCACACATACCCTTCCAGAATCATTCTTTTCCCTCAGATTCATTTCAAAGGTCTGCATCACTACTGTACATCACTCTAATTGCAGCTTCTTTGCAGCAGCTCCTATTTTTTTTCTCTGTTTTTACATGGCAAAAGGTCTCTTAAGTTTTAAGGGTGAGTTTGCCTTGCAAAAAATGAGAGAATACATGAATTTTGTAGTCGATTACTTTGTCGAGAAAATATGCCACTAATTTATACCGCTTGACCTGTTGGGTTTGATGTAGTGCTTGTTATTTCAGCCCTTTTGATTATTTCCTCTCGCTAGCCAACCACATTTTTTTTTTTTCTTTAATGTAACATCCATATCTATTCCTGCAAATAGATTGTTCAAAGACTAGGCATGATAGCGGTCATTCTCGCTCACTTTCGCAGATTAAGGCATGCTTTTGGCAATGAGAAAATGAACATTTGCTCTGAGTTTTACAGTAGTAAAGGATGTTTACTTCCTAGGGCTTTGTTTATAAGTCTGCAGCGTTTAAAAGGATATTTTATGCTGCTTTTGGCAAAAGTTGCGGTTTGTATAAGTGTTACCGTTACTATTATTCACCACAATAGTATTTAGTACCCATATAATGACTTACAGAAGAGGAAATAGCATGCAATGAAAGTATAGAAGCCACAAACAACATATTGTCTGCCTTTGTGTATGCTTTTTCATTTTCCTACCTCCTTCACCCAAGGGTAATCCTATGAAACAGGCAGATGTTTCAGCTGATTATCCCTTTATCTGGCAGAAGTAGCCTCTGACACAGTGAGCATTGCTATTTCAGCATCGAGAGAGCAGGGAATGGTTACTGATTGGTTTGACACTGTTTTTTTCCAGAAAGTATTTTCCATCATCACCTCTTCAATAAGATCAACAGAAGGGAAGAACATTCAGATGACCATACCAGCCAAGAATAACTTAGAAGCTTGCCGTTAGGTAGGCTAGCAAAGGAAGAATCATCACTGGGTTCTGTTAGAGCAGCTGCTGACATACAGATTCTGATGCCGGAAAGTGACTTTCCAACTGGGGGAACTCCTATACTTGATGGTGTAGGTGAAATTTAGACCTCTGTATAGTCTAGGGGCACCTTTTTCCTTCTTTGGAATGTTTTAAGGAAAGCAGTTGAGATCATATTGAAGATTAAGGCTTCTGGGACTTGTGGGCTTCTAGGATCGAGAGTCAACCCATGTCAGTTGAGTTCAGACTAACAAAACCCTGAGTGTTTCTACGCAACATAGGCTGAAGCCCAAAACTGTTCATAAAAGGAAGATACTAGCATAAAGTGCTTTATAGAAATGTATAAATTCCTTTGTGTGATGAACATCATAAAGATGTACTGTAGCTGGCAAGTCAGGCGCTGCTAATAAAAATAGCAGCCTGCCACCCCTCCAAAGCAGAGGTTAACAAGCTTTCTGAGGAATGCAGAAAATCTTCGAGGAGAAGCAAGCAGGAGCTTCTGAAGCACCCCCTGCCTCATTCGCTATTTTAGCTGATAACCACTGCTACGTGCACGCAGCCTGGAGGACGCTGAACAGATGAATCTACACCTAGAACCAAGGCCACCTCTTGGCAGCCTGACATGGAAGAGGAAAAAAAAAAAAATAATAATGAAGCCTTTCAAAGCCTTGAACAAAGAGCCAGTCTCTCTGTTTTCTAGTGCCACTGGAGAATTTCTTTCAGGCAACATTCACGCCTCCAATTGACAAAAAAAATTTGCAAAACCAGGGCTGTAGACCAGCACCAGCTATGAAAGTACAAGGCTGTCTGCACCAGACCAGGGCACCCTCAAGGGCAAGCACTCCTCCACGGGCGCCTTGTGGAGACTCACACCTCCATGTCCAGCCTGTACAGCGCTCCTGTGAAACCCTGGATGGACCTGCTCCAACTTCTAGGGTAAAGTGCTCAAAAACCAACACGATTCTGGGGGTGCGTGCCCCTGCAGTACACTCAGCTGCACTGGTATAACACGGTGACATGTACAGAAACGAGGGAAACAAAGTAATACTGTTTGCTACACAAATACCGTATATAAACAAATAATCCTGTAGATGCATCACTCGTATTTATGAAAGGCTTTAGTGAAGGAGACATATACAGATAGTATAAAATCATAAAAAGGTGAAAACTTTGCAAGCAGTGCTCCCTAGGCAGCCCTCCTGACCACAGCAGAGCACACAGCTGGCCATAATTGAAGTGCCCACCAGAATCTCCACCTCAGCTGTCTTTAAATTACTGACTGTAACACTCCTGTGAGATGCTGCTCTTCTAATGCAGTGAAACTGCCACAAGAAAAGGGCAAAAATGAAGAAAGTGGAAAAGGCGATGATGCAGAGGCACTATGTAAGTAAAAATATATTTGGGGGGAAAAAATCCCTGAAACTGTATGCATCACTTGAACACTAAAAACTAATATAGCTATGGCTTTGTACTGCCTTATACAAAGGATTTGAGAAATAGTTATTAGAAAGGAATATGAATGTGCAAAAGGTAATATTATTTTTGTTTTTTTTGAACAAAGATATCTATCCCCATAGAAGTACAGTCTGGTGAATATGGCCCTGAAGGAAGGGGCTATAGCCCAGCTAAACCACGGGTTTGTTACGTTGTACTCCTGGGAAATGCCTTGTCCTTTACAACCTATAACTCTGCTGTTTCTATAACAGATAAAATTATGTTTATACACTTACTAGGAATATTGGGAAGTCTGTTGGTATTTATAGAAAACTTTGCAAGTCCTAAGAAAATCTCATCATTTCCATATGGCCCATTAAAACAATTAAGATCTCCCCTAATAATTTTAAACAAATTTAAACAGTTGGTTACCTATTTCATTTGTGCTTTCAACACCCGTTTTATTTTTCCCTAGAGTGGTTTCCCATCCACCGCAGCAGCACCAAGTCCTGAACCTGCAGATCCGTACAGATGGGCAGTTTCACACCTGTGATCTGTCCCACTGGAAAGCAGCGGAGCTGCTTGGGCAAGCAATTAGGATGTGTGAGAATGCCGGTGGAATCCAGCCCTAGATCTTCTTGTAGGGTTTTCCCTCACAGGGGCCACTAAAGCCGATTTCAAAGGACTGAAGAATGAGGTCTGGGCTTCATCTGCCATGGCAACAATATACTGCAGATAGGAAATTACAACCCCTGGGATTCGGATACAGTGAGTATTTCCCCAAACCAGTAATTCCACCTAGAGAGAGCTGTTCTGCCAGGGCATTTCTTGTTCTGTTGTCATTTTCTGACAGACTGCACTTCTTTTACAACTCTCCACTTGAAAAAAGAAAAATAAAAAAAAGGAAAGAAAAGCAAAAATTTCTATAGCAGCTCTGTCGGCCAAAGAAAACTTTGGGGACAAGGCAGGGTTTTTTTAGCATCATCCCACTGTCCTCCCATAGCAGGGGGGCTTATAGCTCCTCTTATACCTTGCTTATTCAGAGATTTCTGTATGTCTATAAATATTCCTGCTGAGAGACTGGACTTAAAGGAAAGACACTTCAGAATTAATTGCTTCCCAGTTGTTAACAAGAAGGAAAAAATGGATTTGGCTGGTCTGTGCTCCTTTCTTGCAGCTGCAGAGAGACTGGAGATGCCGGAGAAGGCAGCAGAGCCAATGCTTCCACTGCTGGATACTGATCTGCGTTCTCACCTCGGTGAGCATCCATGACTCTCACAGACACGAGTGTTTCCCATTGAATAGGATGCCCTTTCACAAAGGTTCTCTCCTCAAAAGTGCTTATTGGGCTGATAAAGGCAGCAGTCTAATATATTTTATATCACGTGATGGGGCATGTGAAAAAAGGAATCAAAGCTTATCCTGAAGTTAGCACTGAAATCCAAACCTCTCGAAGCCAGGGGTAGGCAAGAACGTTACACAAGGATCATTTCTAAGCACAAGGCATAGCACAGACTGTAAAACCCTTCAAAGGCTTTCAGCAGGTGTGTACAGAAAACCATTATAATCCTTAGGCTGCCAATGCAACAATCCTTTTCAGGGAAGAAAACCACCCCCAAGTAACTCCGTATCACTTCTTCCCATCCCATGTTCCTGGTTTTGGGAAAAAAGCACAGGTAGACAGTCCCTCCTTCTGTTGCTGCTCTCTCCCACCTGAGCCTTGGCTATATTACCAGTTACAGCTATATATATGTGCTACTGTTTTCCGCTCTCATGTTCTTTGCCCAGAGTCAAACTGGTGGAGGAAGAGGTTAAACACCCAGACAGCCTGTGCACGTGCACACACATGTGCACGCACCCTATACCCCAAAACCAGATCCCACCAAAGCAAAGAAGGGAAAAGGAGGGGAGGTTGCTTTATCAATATCCCACTGCATCCCACAGTTTTATGTTCAAGTCATAAATACAGGACGCCAGAAACTGTCCTCAGAAAACAAGCACCACTTTCTTTTCCAGTCTTCACAAAGTCAACCCAGCTCTTCATTGCACCCTACAATCTCAAATTAATAAATTATATAAATCAATCAATCAATCAATCTGCTGACCATCATTTGAAAGTATATTCCCTCCTTGCTTCACTCTCAAACAAAAGAATCAAACATTGAGAACTTGGAAGCTTTCCCCACTGCATGTTTATGAATGCAGTGTTTTTGGAAAACCACTGAAGACTCACAGTTTTCTTACAAATAAATATTTACAAATTAATTCTGATTAACTGACTGTATCTGGACAAGAATTCATATCAAAAAGTACATCTTTGTATCTGCTATGGGGAAATTTTATGTCAGTAGGACCATTACCAGAGCAACGCCCCATAGCTGTTCACAAAAGAGGATTTCCAGGCAAATATGCTAAAATGCTGACTAGTAACCGCATTCCAGAGTAGATAAGAGAGCAGGCAGATGTAAAAGCTTCAGCCTGCAGCTTACCCAGTGGGTATATGTTTAAAATTGAGGCTGCCCTGTCTATAGCAAGTTCTGAATATGCTACAGTCAAGGATACAGCATTGTTTAGCTAGTCCAGGCAGAGACAGAGGCTCAGAAAGCTTATAGAAAACAGAGACAGGTTCATTTGAGCTGGGTTGAAGGCTATTTTCATTTCACTCAGAAACATATCTCCCTCTGCATATTATAGCAGTCTGTAAATTATCCTCTAGCTAACCAGGAGCAAATGCATCTCAGTGGCTTGATAAGGTACTGGGAGATAAGAAGCATCCATACCTTCCAGGCTGAGGTCCTGAAATACCTAAGCATATTAGGAGGAAAATATTAAGCAAAAGCAAACAAATCATAATCTTTCCTGATCCTAGACCCCGCAAAAATCAAGGAAGCTGCACCTGAGTAAAGACAGAAATTGGGCTCCTTATTACAGTGTACGCAAGACAATTAGAAAAAAATAATTTTCTATACTCTGATATGAAATCCAGGCTTGACTCTGACCTATAATTTGAAATAAGCTTCATTTAATGACTTAAATTTCATTGCTAGTAAGAGTGGTCCAATCAAACTACAGGCAGAGTGTGAAATAATTTACAGGTTTTGTCTGAAAAGGTCAAGATCTTAAACAAAGAAAAGTGCCTTTGCCTATTAAAGTGCTTGCCCCTTGCTGTGTAAAACTAATAGACTTCTATGAAAAATAATGCCTCTTTTGTGCCCAAAGTATCTTGTTTACCAACACTCACACATTAATTACCAATCAGTGGCTGCCAAAATGGACAACACGCAGCTGATAGAGGTCCTCATCACCAGACACTGAAAATGAACTTAGTTCTTTCCACTGAAGTTAATGAAGCTATGACAATTTAAATTAGCTGTGAACCTGCCCCAATTATCTTTTAGCTTGCCTGCACAAGGACACTCGGGAAAGTTAAGCAGAACTAACTAAAATGCCATCAGGTTAGAAGAGAGTGAGGCACGTTGACCTTTGCATGGATTTCTTTCGCTCCTCAGGTGTCTAACAGGTTTGTTTATTTGTCTCTGGTCGATAATTCGGTTTGGCTCTGCAGGCGCCCCTCCTGCACGCACACCGGTGGCAGCTCGCGCGCCACCCCCTTTGGGATGCACAGTCGCTTGGCACCTCTCTGCTGCGTGACTGTTCTCTGTTCTGGTGGCACTGCCTGTCCACCCTCCCACCCTCGTTAAGCTCTCTACATACCCTGTATTCTCTGTGACACCCAGGCCTGACGAGACCCCCCTTGGCACCTCAAAGAAACCCCTGAGCTGCACAGCGGACTTTCTCCTGCTGGCTTATCGGGTGATATCACGTGCATTTTGTGCGTGATACTCTTCCAGAGGAATTCAATGTGGAGATTTGAGAGACACCTTCCATTGGAGATCTCTTCGTGACACCTCAGAAACACTGATAGGAAGATCAAGCATTTGAGAAGCCTTTTTTATATATATATATTTTTTTTTTTTTTAAAGAGGCATAGCCTGGGTTTTGAGGCAGAAAAGCTTTATTCTTCAGCTCTGCAATGCAGATATGCCTTTGCTAAGGGCCAGATTCAGAAAATGATTAACTCAAATTCCCAAGCTATCATTCATAAACCTGAGTGAGATGCTCAGCATCTCCACAGACAAATGCAGATACAGGGATAACAGATGAGTTGTCCCAGCTTGGTGGTGGCTCTTACAGTAGAGCAGCTCGTACCCTGCTGGGTCAGGGCAGGAGGGGCACCCCCCACACCTTTCTGCATCCCCGTCTGTATAAATACCCTGATCTCCCTATGTAAGGGATTGGGTGGCAACTCAGCGGAGACAGAAACACACAAGCACTTTAATGTCTTTCAAATTCATAAAAGCACCCTTCAAAACTTTTCACTAGAGCTCTGACTATGCTCTGCTTTCCCAGCTAGTGATGGTCACCTTTGGCTAACAGTAAGATTCCCTGTGCCAAAGTGTCTTGGCTTCCCTGGTGGGATGAAGGATGAAGTTAATACATTCTAACATTAGAAAAGAGAAGGCAACAAAATCTAAAATACAGCATTTTAATTCTGTGCACTAAAAACTGATGAGTTGTGAGAAGCTGTAGTAAGGGGAGTAAAGGAAGCTAGGAAATCATCTGTAATGTTGAAGAGTTTAGCGTGGCATCCCATTCGGAGCAAAGGAAATTAACTGCTGCCTGACACCAGTGAATCTGTTTTGTGATTCACATTCTTGTTGGAGAAGTAAAAGATAGACCTCCGTCCTACTTTGCAATGCCCCCTAGGGTTATCAGCTTCTTCATTTTAACCACATATTAGTTTAAAACTACTTATTTCTGATCTTACAGGGGCTTCTGTCTCTTGCTGTGCCTCTGTGCTAAACCTGGGTATTTACCAGCTCACATCTCATGAATAACATTACTGTCAAACTCACCTAGGTTATAATTACGTGAAACAAGATTTGAATGGGGAGCCACCAAAGATGAAGATACCATATTCAAGACAAGAATATGTAACACCTACAAATGACTAGCTTAATCTTCCAAACACTTGAGAAAAACATTGATGATAAACTCATTCAATAGGCATGCTTTGATTCCTATTGCTGATATATATAAACTGAAGCAGAATACACTTAAAATGTCTAACACAGACTTCATTTCAGGACACAGAGCTGATCAGCCCCAGGAATGATTTTGCCTGGTATCAGACATGTGGGGACGGCATACGGGCCCTCTGGTTTTTGCCTGTGTGTGAGACAGAGGCTGCTGGAAGAGCCAGAACTTGTCCATCGGTGGAATCTCTCTGTAGCTGACCCCAGAAAAGGGCATCAGCTGGCAGAGACCTCAGCATAGACCTCCTAATGCTTCAGGCAAACGACATCAAGTCTTGGCTTTCACTCTGTTTCCCTGCAAAAAGCGTAGTGATTTAACAAGTCGCAGACTTGCCATTAAATTTTAGTGGATGTGCTTTCATTTCAAGGAGACCTCAGATACACATGCACACATCTATACATCTTCAGGCTCGATCACACATCTTGCACAGGTGCATCAAGCTGCAGTCATTCTAAGTAAGGTGAAAGTCGTGTATGTGTTTACTGCCACAGCACCATGAGTAAGCCAGCAGAGTACAACACTGCAAAGCAACTCCTATTGTGTGCAGCATACCTCCTCTTATTGCAAAGCTCCTGAAGCCCTGGAAACTGGATGTTTCTACAGAGATATATGCTTGGTAGTTTATACCAGCTGAGGCTCTGTCCTGCAAAGTTTATTATCCTTTATTGCCACTTCCTTCCTTTTCTTTCTTCTCTCTTGTGCTCTGCCTATTTCTTTTTATCCTCCCAATGAAAATGTCAAATACAGAATCCAGGACAAGCATTGGACCACACCACCGATATATATATATATAGCCAGTGATCGTACTGCAGCCTCTATAGCTTTTTGCTTCAAAGTACCAGCTGATCATAAATTCAGGAAGAGAAGAAATTAGCACTAACTGCAGATTTTCTTCTACCCTAACAGAAGCAAAGCTGTTTTAAATAATAAAAAAACCCAAACAAACACAAAAACTTTAGATGGCAAGTAAGATGTTCTCAATATGCTCTGCTGCACAAATATTCCCATCCCCTTCTGCTAATACGTGGGTTTATTGATTAACTGTATGATTAACCAGCATAACACAGGGACGTGAAAGCTTCATGGGTCTTCATTTCATTAGCTTGCTTTATCCTCTCTACACACTGTCTGTCTTAGTTTAAGCTCAGTCCACCAGTACAAACACCTGTGCATGAACTGTAATTGTTTGCAGGTTTCAATGTAATTTCAACTTTAAGTGTGAAAGCATAAAAAAAATTTCCTAATTGCAGCTGTCAGTAACAGCGTTGTAGCTACTGTTCACGTAATTTTCAGCTTGTTGCAGGGAAGCACATCTGACTCAGTACAGAACAAAGAACTTGCTATTTCAAGGCAGCCAGTGTTTTAGTGGTCAGACATCTACTCAGCCTTGACTTGATAGTCTAAAATAAATATCCTTGTACAAAAACACCTATGCAGAGAGCAAGTAAAAAACCCCACTGTTTTTCATTTGCAGATGCTTAGGAGGAAATGCTTTATATAACACACCTCTAAATGGCTCTGACAATGGCGACACTGGCTAGCGAAGCCAGAGAATGGTTTTTAAAATACAAAACACCACATGATTAAGCCTGGGCCTCATTTATTTTACCTGCAGTCTCCTCTTAGCGCTTTGACAGATGGGTGCCAAATGATGGACTGTCTCTGTTGTCAATTATTTGTCACCTCAGTTATTCCTTTCTAAAACTGGCTCCACTCTCCCGTTGAAGCCTCTGGAACACTAACGCATTAGACAACTCCTTTTAATTAGTTGAGTCACACCCCCAAGTTTGCAAGCTTTCTTTGAGGAGCTTCTATTCCCAAGAGATGTTTCTTATATTGCCTCCCTAGTGTAAAAACAGGCAGAAGGAACCGACTGGTCAACATCTACATGCTACTGTTGGCTGCTGCACTTCCATGGCGGCTAAGGAGGGCTAAACATCAAGGGAGCAAAGTTCAGGAGCAGGAGGAAATCAGGAAAGTAACTGAGTTGGAGGCAGTTTGCCTTTATAATGAATACAACATGACCAAATTTGATTTCCTGATACCTTTTTATCACCAGCATTAGTTTCAGGATGCAGGTAAAATGCTGGTATTAACACTCGTCTCACAACACTCTGCAGGACTGCAAGCAGAATTGGACCAAGCAGCCTTTTTGACCTCCCTTCTTAAATTGCCTTCTACTGTTGCTTTACTTTGTTGAATCAGATATATCGCCTATTGCCCAGGTGGTTGCAGCTAGCTGCTGGGGCAGGGCTCCCTATTTCCCTGGGATACTGCAAGAGCAATTTCAAGCACTGCTGAGATGAGAAAGCCAAAAGCAAGGAAGGGTGTTGTAACACAATGAGTAAGCTTTTCCCAGAATTTGGAGTTGTATTCTCAGCTGATATTCATATGTTTCTGCTTAAAGCAGTTTGCTAAATCTTAGGAAGGATCTCTTCCATTCTGAGAACAAGTTATTTTGGTTTGCGTTACTTTTTCAAATCAAGACACCTCTAATGCCTAAATGAAATCTTAGTACTAAGGATGGATTACAAAGCTTGACACTGGGTTTTAAAACTGCTTTAAATCTTCAAGGTGTAAACTGCCCTAGCTGACTACTGAGTTGCTCCCCACCTCTCTCTGCGAGGCTATTAATAGCACTTTGGCACAGATGAACCTCCATCTCCCACCTGAACTTTCAGCCTCTGGTTTCTCATGTATTACCTCCAGAGAGCTGTAAGTCAGGGCCACCTACATTTCTCACAGGCATTTTGGTAGCTATAAAAAAAATGCCCAAAATTCTTTTGTCCAACTCCTCTTCCAGGCAAAGATTTCAAAGCAAAACAGCTAATGACCACAGTCTCCCCTGCAAACGCTCGGAGCATGCCACCTGCACAGCGCTTGCAAATCTGCAAGTGGCGACAAACAGACCAAGCTGTAACCACCCTCTCCTGAGATTTTGGCCTGTAAGTGAAAAAGTAGAGGTGGTAGCAAGAACAGTAATGAAAATCCGTGGTTTCTTATCCCTGCTCTGCTCCCATGTGATAAACGCAATCTGAAATCCCTCACCTGAGAGGCTGCCAGTCCTCCCCTTTGCAACACCCTTGCTGAAGCAGATGCTAATCCAACCAGGAGTAAAACCCTAGCTCTTGTACCATGCTGCAGAGCTCATGTTTGCTGCAGAGCGTAAGCTCTTACTTTTGAGAAAGCAAGCACAAAGAAACCCATCACAGCAGCAGTGGTCAACCCTCAAAAAAAATATTAAAAAATCAAAAATTTATTAAATAATCCATGGCAAAAAGCGAGATAATGGATGTTAAGGGCTATTTTTTACCTTTATCCTGAGTCTTCCTACCAAGTAACGGAGCTGGCTGCCACATGCCACTGTCCTGACTTAAGAAACAGCTGTAGTGGAACAGAAACACACAGCAACAGGGGAAGTGCTTGAGGCTTATCAGGCTCCTGTTATCTCTCCAAAGCTTTCACTGGCACATTATTCAACAGCTAAAAGGCGCTAGGAAAAGACTCTAGGATAGCTTAGTAAAGCTATCAAGACCACATAAGAGAAGGTGAAGAGCTCTAAATGTACTAAAGAATGCCCCCTCCTTTACATCAAATGAAAATAGACTGCACCCCACACTCCCAGGATGACCTCTTAAGTGAAAAAAGTACCTTGCAGGAGCTGTACCTGGCAAAAAGAAGTCTCTGCTTGTGTCCTGTGCAGGGTCCTTGGACACCATGGCCATCTACCCTCAAGTTGCTACAATGATTTAAAAACCCTTTCAACTCATTGAGGCTTTTTGAAGAAACACAAAGCAAGCTTTTTCTGTTACCGAGTCCATTTGCAACAGCACCTGGAGCAGTAAAGTCTGGTTTAGTCACCCGAATCACCCCACCGGGCACTCAGTGGAGAGATGCATAGGAAGGCACCTTTCCAGAGTTCACCTTTGACCCTGAAGGAAAAAATCTAAGGTTTATCTGCCACTTAATAGCTCTTCACCTAACGTAACATGGCTTAGTAACACCGACATTTGATACTTTCAGAGCAACCCTACATCCTTTCCATGGGCAAAGTTTTAAGCCATGCTGAAATCAGTCCTAGGGCCATACTGATTGAATGGGACCAGAATTACCTCCTGAGGAACAAAAAGTTGGTGTAAGCAAGAAGACAGTCAAGTCAAGAGATTCTAACTCCAAGGTTTGTGCAACACTGCCAGGAGAAAGGATTCTTTCGCCGTTTTCGGTTGCAGTAACGTTGCAGGCTGCCTGTTTCAGAGAGTACGCACTTGTGCTGAGGAACCCACAAATTAGCATCCTCAACAAACCCTTGAAAAGTTAACAAGGATCAGCTGTGAACAAATCCCATTTGACTAACAGGTGCTTTTTGGCAATATAAAACTACTTCTTTGCAGAAATAATTGTAAAATGTTCTTGCTTAATCCCTAGAAGGCAGACCTTAACTGTGTAATCTAAAGAAACAATCAAAGCAAAATTAAACAAAATTAACAGTATATGCCTGGAGCACAGTTCACTCAGAATTTAGATGACCTAAATCACAGATGGATTATTTTTCCCTCTAGTTGTGAGAATGATTTAAACTTTTACTGACCTTCTGTGGTTAATTCAGACATTTTTCTCAAGTTTTCACTGCAGTCTACTTATTCAGTGAGCATAACAACTCCTCCTCCTGAACAAAACAAAACTTCTGCCCTAAGAAAACTGTGGGATAGTCACCATGGATATATTGTGGTGTGTAAAGTCAGGGTAAGGGTATATTTTTCTAACTAGTGACATTTTATTCTTTATCGTAACCTCCCTCCAAACTTGCCGCTGTATACTAATCAAAGGGTTTATACAGGACTACTCCTAGTTATGAACTAAAGCAGAAACATGTCAGACAGTCATGGGTGCAGGCAAGAGGTGATATAATTTGCTTTAAAAAAAAAAAAAAGTAAACAACCTCTTGCACAGTTACATAGTTACCATTGCATAAGCTCGTTTGCTTGCCCATGCTACTAACACAGAAAACAGCTGTCATACAGTATTGCTCACGTTACTTTATGGAAAACAAAGAGAAGTTTTAAGACAGATAAAACCCTTCCTCGAGTAATGCAATACGATTTCTTTACGTGGTTCACTCTCTCCAACAGCAGCCGTTCTGCTCCTCTGATAGAGGAGGCTCGCTCCCTGAATGTTTATCAGAGCCCTTTCCGTAATGCCTTTGTGATTTCCAAAAGAAAACATTAAGTTGCTTCTTGGCAAACAAGTGCAAAGCTTTGGAAAGTACAAACACAAACGCTCCTCATCAAGTTGTTTGGGGCAGACAAGTTGCGCTACGCGTTTCGGCAACGCTAAAGCAAGCTGTAAAGGAAGCTTAGACTTTATGCTTCAAATTACAGTCACAGCACCAAGGAAGCTTGTTTAAAATTTAGTCTGCGCTTTGCATTATAACATACCATATCTTTTCTTAACAGAGATCTTAAAATGAGTGTGATCACAGTAACGGCGAGGAGCTCCAAGATGTAATTAAGCGAGCGTCGGAGGAGGGGTTGTGCTTTCCAAACAGCTGGAGTAAGTCTCCCGAGTGACTCCCTACGAACCCCGACCCTTGGCTTGCCAAGCAGCAGCTTGTTTTGAGAGCCAGCAGCAAGGCTGCCGATGACAACCGTTCCCTATTCCTACTTACAGCTCGGTGGTGTTGGCAGGGATGTCCTGGGGAACCTGGACCACCTTGCTTTCCTGACAAACGAAGACCCTGCCCACGCAGCAGCAGGCGCGGTGCTGACATCCTGAGCAGCCCACCAGGAAAACCAGCAGACAGGCGAGGACCAGAGACATCTCTGCCTTCACATCTGTGCCTGTCTCCTTCACCTCAAAGGGAGGAGTGCAGAGATCTCCCAGCCCAACTCCCTGAATGGAAGATCCGCCCCAAAAGCTGGGATGAACCACGTGGCTCTTGGGGGATAACTTCTCAGGAAGTTTCGGGTCATAGCCCCATATCCTGTGTGGCCTTAGGGCAGGGATGGATTTGCCATGACAAAAGTGTTCTGTATTTAAAGTGGCTTTGAAGTCACGGCCCCCAGCTGGACTAACCAGGGTGCTTTTGGCCCACTGGGTACCTGCACTGGGAAAAGTTCCTTCCTTCTCAGGTACACTGTTCTGCATGTCTTGTTTGGTAAGACCAAGGGACAACAAAGCATTTTTACCTTCTGCAGCCCAGGCACTTTTGTCCCTGAAGGAGAGGCACTATTTATGCTCCCCTTCATGGTTTCAAGAACCCCTGCTTTTGTGTTGCTCCTAGGCAAAAGAAATGTGTTATATTTTTATAGGGTATATAACCTATTTGATAGGTTAAAGGCTATACAGTCCTAAAGCCAGAGATAAATAACATGACTTTATTTTCAGCTGTGAATATTCCTCATGCACTTGCTAATTCATCTCCTCTTTTCTTTGGCACGTTTATAGGAACCCAGACAGGAGAAAATGCCACAATCCAAACAGTCCCTGTGGACTGGTAAACTAATTACATCACCTGAAAAAAACCCCAAAAATATACAGAATGACTGACTGTGACACAACAGGAGGAAAACAGCTTCAAGAATGTCATCATGATGTCTAGACCTTGAATCCCATCTTCTAGTCCTTATTTGTTTTGTTTATTTTTTGACTGACCTAAAATATCTTTCTTGTTACATATATTAACTTTTGAGGAAGGGCTCTTGCAAACTCTTTCCTTTCACTAAGCCATGCTGCACCAGTTGTCTACAAGACAACTGGAATGAGAATTTTCAGATAAAAAGGTAGGGATTTTTGTTGGTGGCTATTTTTGTGCAGTGTTTTTTGGTTTGTTGTTTTGTTTGGTTTTTTTTTTTTCTTTTAAAATGTAAATAGCTGTTTCAAACACACCAAACTTTTAAATCACATGCATTTTAAGTGTCTGCTGGAGCTGGATTGCCATGGGTCATTCTGCTGAACTTGACTCACCGTCAATCTTCCACATGGCTCAGAAGGATTTAAGTTTTGTTAAAAGCAGCTGTTATGTTGTTTTCCCATGTTTTTTAATTGTTTGGATTTTTTTTTTTTCTTCTCCCATAATCAAAAAGCATAAACAAATGTGATGGGACACAGGACAGAAACTTTTCTCTGCAGTGTGCTGGCCAAAAGATTCCACCATTCTCACCTTTAAAACAAATCTCAAAATGCTGATGTTTCCGAGAGTTGCTAATTATGGTCTTTAAAACTAATTCAACCAACTCTTGAAGTTACACTAAGTGTTACCCTAATTTTACCAAATATAAAAAAATAATTTTACCAAATATAAACAAATATTTGTTATTTTTCCCTCGCTCATTTAAGCCTACTCAAGATGAGAACAGTCATATTAATACACAAAACATTAGGACATTTTCTAACAATGGCAGGCTTGCAGTGAATTTTACGTGTTCATTTAGCTGGTTGTGTAAAACAGAGTGTAAAAAAGCGTGTGGTATCTAAATCAGTTTCATGAGAATGCCAGTGACCACCAGAAAAAAGTATTTTAAAACATTAGTCACTTTTTCCTCATATCTATATATATAGTACACACACACACATATATATCTGTCTGCCCGCTTGCCTCTAGTTCTATCCTCTTTCTTTGAAAGGTCTTAGACTTACAAGATTTTCTCAAATGATTACAACCTTTAGTTTCCTTCATACTCAATGGATGAAAACTGCACAAGTCCATCCTAAAACAAATTCCCACTTAGTAAAAATCTGCTGTAGCCCACTGCAAGTTGATCTAGCCAGACACTTCAGGACTGAAACAAGGGCCAGGAGGACAATTCATTGGAGGCTCTTCTGGTTTTGTCTTTTCAATAGCAAGTCTCTAGTTTCTACAGCTGTAGACTGAAAGTAGGCTAAAAAACCCAACCCCAACAGCAAACGAACCCTCAAAAAGGAAGAGGTGAAGCCCAAGGAATATATAGGGCACAAGAACATTTGGTTATGAATGAGTGTAAGCCATATCTCTTCATCCTGAAATGCATCAATATAAATGGTCGTGTTATACTGATGAAATGGATAGTAATATTTATGACATAGTTTAAAAAGTGGTAACATTCTCTGCATGTCAAAATAATTTGCACTGATATGAAGACATTTCAGTTTGATTAACTTTGGGTTTCATATATCAAAAGAAAAAATTTGTTTCAGAACATAGTAATAATTCTTCTATACGCAAAAGTCAGAAGATTAAAAAATATCACTAGGGCTACAAGAGATCTCTCCAATTATTAGTGACTTTCGAAGCTCTACCAAGTGTGCTTATTTTAACACAAGTAGTAAAACAGATGTTTTAAAACATCAGGTCAGGCTCAGCAGCAAACCATGAGCCAAATGAAGAAAAACTGAAGGGAGGTTGGCTCCTCATTTTCATTTGGTGAAACCATTTTGTCAGCACAGTACACATTGCTCCGCTTCCATTTACAACAGTTAAGAGTGAGATGGTGATTATTAAATAATAATAAAACAACCCGTAAACCCCCAAGATTGTCTTGAAATACTGTGGAGATAAGATTTTAAGGGAAATATCCAGTTATCATTAAATTCGATAAAATCAGACTAATATGCAAAACATTTCAGTCATATTGGAGCAAGCACTAATTCAGGATCACACTAAAACAATCTGAGGATAAATGAAGTTTCAGAAGGATTTCCGAGGTGTTTGATACATACAATCCAAGGTCTTGAAGAGTAGACTCTAATGGTTATTAGTTTTTTGAACTGGGAATCTCTCTCCTGATTTCTGTTCAGGACTGTCAAATGACAGACAGACACATCACTATGGTCCCTGGATGGATTAATCAGCTGATGAGCCTCTCTCTACCAGTTCAGGAGCACAACTGTCTCCTCTCAGGAAAAAAATCCATGTAAAGGAGGGGGGAAAAAATGTCATGATACTTCCAGGTCTCTTTCTGGGGATATTGCACTCACAAGTCCTTCTTGAGCACCAGGTTGCAGCTACAACCATGCCCGAAAACTCAAAGGACCTGTTGCAAGGGATCCAGGAGAGATACTTAGAGACAGTCATAAACATGCCCCTCATCTTTGTGCCACCACACAGTTTCATACTTTTTCCTCAGTAGCTTCTTTGAAGCAATGTGGGGGGAAAACTCATGCCCCCACTGACCTGCCCCAAGTACGCGCTGTGCCGCTTTCAGAGCCTCCTGTGCCAGGAGCAAGGACCTGTCTCATGGAGATGGCTGGCTGTGGTGGCCTGGCGTTGAGATACATGCTGTGAAAAGCATGAACGCAGAGATGATGGTGCTTTGAGATATTTACAAGAGCCTTATCTTTACATCCATTGCAGAAGAACCATTCTCCAGCTGGCAAATTGGTCTTGAGAGTGTAAACTGTTTTCCCAAGTAAGGAAACAGAAATTTTCCCCAAATTGAAGTGCTGTAGCAACAGCCATGCAATTAAGTGGATTATGAAGAAACGCAACAATGATATTATAGATTATGAAATTAGATGGCTTCTGGGATAGACAGTTAATTCAAGGTTATATGGTCACCAGGGGATCTTTTAAAAGACAGTAATAAAGGAGCCTGGTTGATAAGATTGGCCTCTAATGCCAGCGTTGGCCTCTCGAATTAACATTGGTCTAATTCTGCAAGCACTGAGCCAGTGGAACTGAAGGGTTTTGCAGACCCCATCCTCAGACCAAGCAGCGATGCCTGTCCCAGGCCATGCTGTCGCCTGGATGGGTGAGGATACAGTGGGAAGTAACACAAGCCACCCCAGCTGCCTTCCTCTCGCCCTCACTGGACGTGCTCCAAATATACTGAAATGACTCTAAGTCCTTCCACCGCGGTGCAGACATGGTTGGCTCAGCATCTAAATCCAGCTGTCGGAGGCATGGGAACAGCTCTTTCTCATAAGGTGGGAAGCTTACTGGGTGTTGGAGTGCATCAGCCTATAGGCAAGCACGTTTGCAGCAGTATCTGGTTGCGTTCCTCACTTTTGAAACACAACATGACAACTATTTAAGTAAATACTCTTTCTGCTGATGTTTCCCAGCCTCAGAGCAGAATTTTATTCCTGAATGCCACTGTAACGCTGTTTAACCATAAGTGCTCTATACAATTGTGTAGGCAAATAAATGGCCTGTATGAACAGATGACACACAAACCACAGCCAAAATAAAATTTATTCTTCAAAGAGTGGAGATTTCTCACTCTTTTGATGATTTCCAGTGCATAGATTCTCCCCTATGGGTTTGCAGGCAGCAATAGCATCTATTGTCCCGACTACCATACTATGATCAGAAAAAGGTGTTTTCTATCCAGAAAAGCAGCTTGCAACATGAGATGCAAATGATCGGCACCTTAGTAAGAGGGAATTTGACACATCATTGATTTACCTTTTGCCAGTGACCAACATGGGTTTTAAAACAACATATCACCGAGGCAAACAGACCATTTGCCTGCTAAAAATATAGCAGTTTAGGCTGCTTTCCAGAAATAGTCTTTCTGAACACATTTCTTTTTTTTTTTTTTAGCTTCATCTTTTTACACACATGGGGGTTATTTTTAAATACATCAGAATGGTCAGACTTTATCTGTGTCCTCGGTGTTGTGAACATAAAACATTAAAGAAAGCCTAATAAAACCAGTAGTGTATTGCTCTCACAGCATGCAATCTTAAGTCAGAAAAAAAAAAAAAGACAAAAGAAAGAAAAAAGAAAAAAAAAAAAAAAAAAAAGAAGAGTGAAATGGGCAGTAAATTAGCCACCAGAGGGAGTGCATTCACTCGGGAAGGGAAAGCACACGGGTCTGAGGAAAGGATTAGAAATTGTGGATTGCACTCATGCAGATTTCCTGTGACGGGCTTTTGACTTCAGAACTTGGCCGTGACTAGTTCCCCTGTGTCTAACGCAGCGATAACCACCCGCGCTGTGCCTCTGGCTTCCCTCCTGTTATCCACCCCCCCTCCTAAAAAACCTAATTAGCATCCAATGTCAACAGCCCTGCCTATCTGTTTGACTAGGGAAGGACACTGCCCAGTGTGGAAGGGACCTCAGACACTTCTAATATTTTTGCTGATGCTTCTTGTCGGTGAGCACGTGCTTGTGTTATGATCTAGGGGAGCAGGGGCATGATGCCTGCCTTCATTTCACTCTGCTCCAATACTTCGGTGGCTTTGATGGCTGACAAGCTCCCAGCCAGCCCTTCGTCTATATGATTTTTCAGAGGTAATCTGAGGATATAAGCACCTCATGTATTTTCAGACCACGGAAACATATGCAAGAGACAACACTGCAGAGAACAGCCTTTGCCACCCCATCTAGTACTGCTCCCCAAGTTCAGGTCTGTTCATCCCCAGTGGATAATAAAAGATGCAGCCCATCTGCCAGGTTTCTATCACATGTCTGTAGAAGCACAGTGATAGAAGTACTTTTTCTTTGCACTGCCCATGAGTGGGTTTGACTAGACCAAGATAATGCACAAGAGACACCCAAGCCTGCCTAGAATCGCACTTTGCATCCTATATTCTTCCCTGATGCCTTTCCCAGCCAGCAAAGCATATCTGAAGGTCAGAGATGTGAAGCAAGAGAAACCTTGCCTAACTAGCGCCACGTAGACCTGCCTACAGACAGCAGTAACCTTACATTGCTCACATGAGCACCAGTAGAACCTCATGAAATCCAACAGGGACGAATGCAAAGCCCCATACCTGGAGAGAACAACCCCCTCGCAGCAGCACGGGCTGAGCACGAGGTCTGCCAGTAGACTGAGAGAAGCAATTATTGCCCCTTACTCAGCACTTCTTAGACCACATAGACAGTGCCGCATCCAGTCTAGGATGCTTAATAGGAAAAAGACATCATTTAACTGGTGGAAGTTGAGGGAAGACCACCAAGATGGTCAGAACAGGAGCTCTTGACCTGGGAGCTGAAGCTGCAAGACCAGGGCTTGTTCAGCCTGGGGCAGGGGTGGTCTGTAGGGACCAGGCAGCAGTCCCCAGTGCCTACGAAGAGGTGATCAAGAGGCAGACACAGGCTCATTGCAGCGGTACGGGGTGGTAAAACAAGAGGCAACAGGTGTGAGTTGAAACAAGAGATGTTCAGACTGGCTGCAAGGAGATTGTTTTTCACCTTGAGGACACTCAAGCCATGGCACAGCTTGCTAGAGAGGTCGTGCTGTCTCCTCCCATGGAGGTTTAAAAGACCAGATGGAATAAGCCCCTGAGCAAGCCAGTCTGACCTCACAGCTGACCTCACTTCGAGCAGGAGGTGGGACCAGAGACCACTCCATGTCCCTTTTTCACCTGAATTCTTTTGTGATTCTACTTACGGCTCAGAAGAAAACCCCAAAACAAACCCCACCTCCCTAGGATGTTTAAAATAGAGACTGACTATTCACGCTTTTCCTTAAACATACACTGTCAGTTGCTTTTTAGCATGGTTACAATCCTCAGCTATTAGTCTTTAACCCATAAATAAGGGAGAAATGTTCGTCAGCATGAAAAAATAGGCTGGCAATGCTTGCTCTCCACAATGTCTGAGCACATGAGCCTGCCACCCAGGAAGATATGCAGTTCAGCAGTATATATATATACTATATTATATAAAATATAAACCTGAACTCCTCAATCACTGAAATTCAAGAGGCTGTTAATACTTTCAAGTACAGTTTATAACAAAATAAAATGAATTAAAGAAACTTTACCCTAACAATGCCTCCAAAACATGCCATGTAATTAGCAACTCCTGTTCAAGAAAGGGAACAGCCTGGCAGAGCATACATGAGGAATTTCAAGGACTGAATTACTGAGAGATCTCCAAGGAGAAATCTTGTTTAACTCCTCTAGTACTTAAAACCTGCCCGTAGACAGTGCTAGCAACCGGCTGTTTGGCCAGAGCAACTAAATGAAATTCATTCAGATTGGATGAGCATTTCAGGCATTGAAATACATTAAAGAGGTCTGAAATGGAAATATCTTTACAGCACACCACAGGTCACAACTTTCTACTTCTTATATCTTTATTTTCAAGGTACTCTGCAATGTGTAAATCTATATCTTTTCTTGACCTCATACAGCTTAGGAGAAACCATCCCTGCATGAGAAAAGGAAAAGCTCAGCCCTGATTGATACATGAAAGACACTAAATACCCTTCCGGGAAATTAATTTTGTTCTGACACTTAATAAGAAAAAAAAAAAAAAAAAGACGACAGGTAAGAATGACAAATTAACATTTGTTAAGGCCTCTAAAGAAGATGCAAATGACTAACTAATCCCTGTAGCAGACTGAAGAAAACAGAAAAAAAAAAAAGCATTGTGCAATTAGTGTACGTTATTAATATTGATAAAGGAAGGCTAAAAAAAGTGGCTCAATTACTTTGCAAGAGTTACAGTGTGTTGTATACTTCTTACCTTCATGACAGGTAGGCTAAATAAGCTGCCTGAGGTGATAATTAGGAGCCAAAGAGTCACCAAGTCTTTTTTTAACACTATACAGTGAGAATGAACATTGCACCTATGTTTTAAAACATCCCTAGAAGGTCATCCAATGTTTTTCCTCTTCTTCCTGAAGCTTTTACACCAAATTAAAAAAAATAAATATATATTTTACCGCATTCAGTGACTAATGTGGAGCTACATTAAAACCTAAATATTGATCTGATCTCTGTATCCATTTTCCTCTTCCACTTTTCCCTGCTCTTCCCACTGGGACTTCTCAGCTGCTGCTGAACAGTACTGTTTTCCATAGACGGATCCACTGAAGTTAATAAGATTATTTATGGAAAAAGTTTCTGCCAAACATGACTAAAAAATTTAGAATCTGCCCTTTAGCATATAGAACAGTGAAAAACGACACATGCACTTCAATGTAAGCAAACGAGCGTTGAAAGGGAAGCTGGGCATGCCTAAGTCTCTATGCAGCTGGAGCCCTGGCAAAATAAAAAAGGAACAGCTTCCAGTTGCTTCAGCAAGCTCGTATTGGTGCTAGAAGACTGTTCAGTGATAGATTCCTCCTTGGAATAGTTTTCCTTTAACACTTTTCCTGCTAGGAAGCAGGTTACTGCCCGGGAGGTGACAGAGAGGAGCCTCCAATTCCCAGTCTGCTGACAAGTGCTCCCAGAACACAGGGAGCAGGTCGGTCCCTGCTCTCTGCAAAAGGAGAAGAATAAGGTCCTGCCATTGCTCTTAAGGTAAAGAAAAAACCGGCAGGTAGACTAATGAGTTTCTGCCGATGATGAAAAAGGAGCTTCTCCATCTCTCTCAGGAACTTTATGGCTCTCATTACTGAGTTACCAAAGATTCTCAGAATTCTAATGCCCATTTTTGTCTCCACGCCTGTAGCACAGGAAGACCTCTAGCATCATTTTACAGACGATGCTGGTTAAGTGTCAGGGAATCTAACGGCACATCCACAGCCTGCGGGTGGGTGGATCCATCAGGGTGCAGAGCTGAGATCCCCAGGGGCAGATCCCAGGGAGGTGCAGGGCTGAGCCCAACACGTGTAGCCCCAGTGATGTGCCTCAGCCAGGAAGCCGGGCTTCATGGCCCCACACTGCAAACACACATGCGGGACTTCTGACCTCCCCCCGGCCAAACCAGGGCTGCTTTTGGCATCTGTGCATCCAGCTGTGACCTGGCAACGGAGAACCCACGCTGCTGCCTGCCCCCTGGGGAGCTCACTGGCATCCACTGGGGGAAGCCTGGGGAAGGACAGAGATACTCTGAGGTTCCCCCTCACATCCTCGTCATCACCTCAACTTTCCCCATCCTCTAAAACTGTATCACACCTACACATTTACTACCATTTTCCTTATCCTTCTGACTCACATGACATAGTTTAGCATGATATAACTTATCAACAAGTGAGACATCCTAACATGCTAGAACCGTCTGAAATGAAGAAACCAAATACCTTTTGGACTAGAGTTGACACTCCTGGCACACCAGCCCATCCTGCCTGCGGAAGGCTGCAAGGCTCTTTCACCTTTCACAACCACCCTTCTTTGCTGTTTTTAAGATGTCCTGCAAAGGCAAAGCACAATCTGTTAAGTGCTGCTAAAACAAGTGATGAAGACCACGCCCTGGATAATTATTGCTAGTCCAGGTGAAGCTCAAAAGGCCTGGAGACCAAAATTGCTCACAGGTGAGGTTTTGTATCCTGTCTCTTAAAAAAAGTGTTTACATGGTATTTTACAAGCCTGGTCTGCAGGTGCTCCAGGCTGAGCAGAAATGTCATTAGGACTCATTAGTTTCCACTCAGTGCTAACCGATCTTACTCATGCAACTCCTGACTGGCCTGGCATGTGGGTAAAGTGACCTTGCCCCTGGTTGCAAAATAACACATGGTGTGCCCTTGGAGAGAGGGGGTTGAGTTGCCAGCCTCAGGGAGATTGCTGTTGTTTGTCTAAATAGAAAGCAAAAGAAAATTGCTTTGCACTCTCCCAAATCACAGCAGCTTTGGGAAGTGGAAAGAAGGCTCCTGGCCACATGTGGATGCCCTCTTACAGAATGCAGGAAGGCTGCACATTTCCTTGCAGATTCCTCACCCCAGCATAATCTGTTAAACTCGGGTTTGCAGCGCTGCCCTCAGGAGCCAGTGGTACCTGTTTACCAGTCTGCCTGAGCCAAGCAGTTTCTATCTACTCAGGATATGGGGCTACTGTTGGGACCCATTTAAACTGTCCATCCCTTCCATGCATGGCAGTGTAACCATAAGGGTCAGTGAAAATTTGTTCCCAAACTGTTCTGACATTCACCAAACTCTCAAGGTTTTCTGTTTTCGTGCTGTCTCCCACAGCCTCTATAAACATCCCATCGTCGATGCAAAAAACATGGAGCAAACCTGATTCCAATAACAGATCCATTCAGTTGATGTCGATGCGCTTTTTATACCAGCTGAAGATGTGGCAATGAAAGAAATGGAACAGTACCAATAGGATGCAGCAAACATTATGGAATATGAAGGGATATAAGTGAGAAGGAGCCAGGCCATGTTCCCCTTGACTTCAGCGCAGCTATGCCATTGCAGCGCTGCTGAAGATTTGGCCGGCAGTAGTCTGGATAAACAGCTTGCCTCTGGATCAGAGCAGCAACAGAGAGGCATCAAAAAAGCAATAAATCTCAGAGAATGGTGGTGTGGATGCACTGCTGGACTCTGCTGTAATCAGCTTTTATGGAGAGCTTTCCATTGCTTGCTCTTAAGGCCTAATTGCAAGGCATTATCTGGCCAAACAGTGTATGAAGTAGCACATAATAATGATTGCCTGCAGGAACCTCAGGTAGTGCAGCACACAAGGTGAGGAGCTATTCTACCTTGCTTATCACCCAGGAGCTGATTTGAGAAGTAGTTACAGTTGAGCCATTAAGGCACTGGTCACCCTAATGTATCTCAATTCAAATTCATTATAGGAGTGATTTTACCAAATGCTAGCAGTGACACCGAACTGTGGGAAGAGGATTGAATTTTGAATGAGGCAGAAAATGACTAAAAAAGACTCTCCAGGGAAAAAAAAAAAAACCAAACCAAAAAACCAACACTTAAAGAAATTAAAATCTTTAGCCTCTGCTTGGTTGTTATGCAACCCTGCTGTACTGGCACAAGAGCAGGCACACCTCTGCCTCAAGATAAATGGATGAATAGCAATCAAGGTACGTCAGCCAATATAAAGGTCTATAAGGTTTAGGGGAAACAGAAGCCCAGCCCAAATGCACCCTTCAGATCGGATATTTGGCCAAATTTAAAGCTAGCATCAGCTGACAGAGCACCAGAAAGTCATCCAGCTTCTGGGCAGAAAGCATGCCAGCTCCAGGAGGAAAAAGTTCCCCCGGTTGATCATGGCCAATATTCACACTTTCACTTCCTACTACAAACTCTGGCTTTCGTCACTGACAGAGCACAGCTGTCATAGGGAGCATTCTCCAGCATGTGTAGGAGAAGGTGACATTTCTGCCATGTTTGAAGGTGACTTAACCAAAGTTAAGCCTTGCATCTGTAAACAGCTTCTGTTTCATCCCTTTTCTTCTTCTTTGTCTCCAGTGGATCTGTCAGAGGGCAATGTGGCACATTTCTGGCAGCAGGACAAGGCAGAGGGATAAATACTGTTTGCTCCTGCTTAGTCTTCGGATCCCATGATGAGATCAGGGTTCCAGGGTTCATTAGGAAATATCAAACATTTCTCAGACACAAAACTCTGAAGCCACCCCATTTTGTAAGAAGCTTGAAACAATAGATCTCATGCTCCCAACTGTACTTGGCTTCTCCGTTCAACCTCATTCTGAAGCCAGATGCCACCTTCAGAGGGAAGTGCCCATGGCACAGCACAGAGCAGGGTCAGGCCTGATGCAGAGGAAGGTCCAGCATTCAACTTTTCTTCCCTTTATTTTTAAGTTCTTCTTCCCAAGAAGAGGATGGGGAGAGGCTTGTAGGGGATTTTAGCTTCAGAAGCATCTTTAGAACAGGCAGAGTGGGAAATGATCACACTGGGCCACAACCACGGACCCTCTAGTGACACGGATATCCTTTAGGAAGCATCTCCCACTGAGTGCCCTGCAAGGCTGGTGCCAGTGATTGCTCCATGCTGAGAGGAATCAGAAAGGCAGTGAGGGCAGACAATTTAATTACCCTGGTTAACCTCAGCTCCAGGTGAGTGGTAACCAAATGGAAAAAAAAAAAAAAAAAAAAAAAGGCACTAACCCAGGAGGTCTAAAGAGAACTCGAGCCAAGTAGCTGAGTTACCAATGGCAGTATGTAAGCATATCAACCACTTAAAATGTCCTTCAATTTAAAGAATGGGTGTAATGTAATGTCAGTCCTAAAGAAAAGATCCCAGGGAGGCCTGGGGAGTTGCAGGTTTGTCATCTTGATGGCAACATTGGACAGATTAACAGAAACTGTATTAAAGGATGCAGCTACAGAACACGGGGAAATGCCAGAGATGTGAGAAACTGCGAAGGGAAACCCTGCCTTACAGATCCTTGCAGAAAAGGGGTATCTAGTTGATATGGTCTGTTTGTATTTCCAAAAGGCTTTTGAAAAAATCCTTCATCAAAGTGTTTTAAGGAAGCCAGATAGCTGTGGGAGAAATGGGACAATTCTGACCTGGACAAAAAACTAGCTAGGACACAGGGGTCAAAGAGAAGAGGCTGGAAAAAAGAGCTGATTTAGAAGAATTTGGCATAAAGCTACAAAATAAGGAGTGACATGGAAGTGATTGACGGGAATCAACTTTTTTATCATCTTTTTTATTCCAATAGCTAAGAGGTATCAAATGAAGTCAGGAGAGCCGGTTGTTGACATACAGATAGCAGACCTGTATAATTCCTTCTTAAAGTGTATTGTGGGTACAAGGGTGGACAGTGATTCAAGGAAAGATTGGATGATTACCTGGAAGGGAGATCGTTTAGGGCTGCTGAATGAACAAGCAAGAAGAGAATCCAGAAATCCGCAGAGCTGTGTGAAGTTAGAGGCTGAGAGAACATTAGGGGAAGGTATCGAGTAAGTTTGCCTGCTCTTCCTCTTCTTTTTCAGGTGTCCATTTATGACCACTCCTGGGGGCAGAATAGTGCATCCTTGGTGTCAACATTGTCACCAGTTTTAGGCATGTGAGACCCTACAACAGCTAATCCTGACTTAAGGAGAATTAGCTTTCTACAGTAGCCAAGGACTTTCTGCTATGTTCACTGGAATACTTTATTTCTACTAAGCTCTTAAGTTTTCTCCCTGACAAACTCACTGTCTTGTGTAGAAGTTACAGCACTGAAATATGCTGTACTGATAATTCTAGAAATGGGAGAAACTTTCTAGCAGTTAGCTCCTGAGTCATATGTCCCTACTGCCTCCAGATTCATCTAAGGACAGTGGTTCATTACTAAGAGTTGAAATCATTGCTTTTCAAGTACGTGTCTAATTTTATGCATTTGAATTGTTTCATGCATACCAGAATAACAACTCATGCTTAAACTTGGATCCTTGCTTGAGAATATTGCTCAGTTAGGGGCTTCCACTGGCGAGGGATGGCTTCCCCTGTTTGGAAGAAATGCATGGAAGTATTTTCTTTTTCCTTCTCTTTTGTCAGGCTAATCTGCTTCTGAGCACTTCATAACTGAAAGACTATCTCTGGTCTCTCTGTGCATGGAGCAAAAGAGGCAAAAAAGTTGTTTCTCTGATCATTCACTTCAAGTTTGCTTGCAGAAGGAAGCAGGACCACCTGAACTAAGATGCGGAACAACCACAGCCATGCCTTAAACAATATTACTAGCAAGTGTCACAAGCCTAGACCTCATCAGAGCAAACTTCAGCTATGAAACACACCATTCCCTAGGTTCTCTTACGGAAGCACAGTACCATAGGGCATGGCATGTTCTTTTGATGGTTTCTTTTTTCAGACTGGTAGAGAAATCAGCTTGCAAATTGTCTTTGCTTTGGAGGCTGTAACAAAATTTCTTCATTCAGTGAAATATCAAGATAAAATGCAAAAAAGATGTGTTTTGAGGGGCAGAACTAGTTTTTCCTAAAAGCTATACATGGTTATGAAAGGGAGAGAGATGTTTTTAGGAACTGCAGAGTTCCATGAAAGAAAAAGGCTTAGCAAGTACAGTATTCAGAAGCAAATACCTTCATTTGGCATTTCTAATGTATTTTAACTTTATGCTTTTCATCCTTTGATAATGATTCACAGAATTTCAGTTTTTCTGCAAAACAATGCACTGATATCTGTATATATAGAAAGATTATATGAACTACTATATTTCCTGATAAAGCTCTGCAATTGCCTCGGAGTCCACTATGTACCTAATGTTCAGGCCATTTGCAGGCCTGAACAGGGACCAACTGCTGTGCTGGACTATGGATTTTTTGTTCATTAATATTTACCCTAGGTATTTTTTGTTTTGTTTTAGCCTAATTTTTATTTAGTCCATGAGACATTTTGTCAATAAATGATGATGGTATTTTGCCTATGTGGCACTCCTTGCCCTTGTGTGTCTAACAACTGCATTAGCAGAACATAACGTTATCTAGCCACAGCCTCTGGGAAACTCTAGAAACAAGTTCACTAATAAAATCCTGCTCTTTCTAAGGATGCTATAACTTCTGGAAGACTCCCTTGGCTTGGATACATCAAGCTCTTACTAATGAGGTGGTTTCTTTCTCTAAAACCAGGGTTCTCAAAACTTGCCATTAGGAATAAGAAGTTCCAGTTAAGTGCAGCTGTACATCCTCCTAAGTGTACTGCATTACATTATTTTGCATAGAATTACCCTTATTTTTCCCAGGAGGGTAATGCCCACTGCCACAAGCTGGCTCGCTCACATCAAAGCATGCCAGATACCTCAAGCAATATCACTGCTGGTGGGAGGTATCAGCAAAAAAGCTGGTGCAGGCCACACAATCCGTTGGTTGGTAAACATCTGTCTTGTTGTTTTTGGTTATGTTTTATGGTCTTGCAGGGAGACAGGACTTGAAGTGACCTTTGAAGGGAGAGGAGGTGATGTCCTCCCTAGGAAAGGTCCGGGTACGCTCTGGGAGAGGAGGCTGTAAGCAGGCAGGGCAGCCGCAGCGGAGCAGCACAGCGCAGGGCTGGAGGCCTGTAGCACAGGCAGGGCTGCAGCAGGAGGAGGGAAGCAACCAGTCCAGCTCCAGAAGGAACAGAAAGACCTCCAGGAAACAGAAAAGGCTGGGCAGAGTTTGCTGCCATTTATAAAGTAACAGAAACCAAGCTTAGAAATACTGAGCAATTTGTAAGGACATAGGCTGTGGAAGAACGATGTATTATTTTTTTTTTTCCTGTCTGTTCTATTTACTTTGATGTTTCTCTATTGGTAAAAAAACCCCATAGTTTAAATTCTAATAAAATCTGCCTTTTACACCTTTACTTTTTTGTTTGTTTGTTTGTTTTGTTTCCATCTCGTTTGAGACCTTCTCACTACCACAGATCCTCAAAGCCCTGGCCAGCTGGGGTTCCCATCTCCTAGAGGCTACAGGATCTCTACATCAGGAAATAACACTCTGATGAGTGCACAGCCTCTGACTTTGTCACCTCTCTGTCATCTGTTTGTGGAAAGTCTGCAGCTAAGCAGCACAAAAAGGACTGGAGGTCCATGTTTCCAGCGCCATTTTGGGGCATTTTACTCCTGAACTTTGTCTACTCAGCATTTGCTCCCACGTGGTGCCTCTGCAGAGCTGCCTTCGATATCTGTCAGCTTATGGAGTTGGTCTGAACATGAATTGAAACCCAGTTTCTGCATGTTAGGGGCAGGGCTTGATGGAGAGTCACGTAATAAGGGAATAGGATCAAAATATGACACCTTTTGGTAAAGAGGCAGAAGAAAAAAGGAAGGATGGTGGCAAAGAGTTAATGTTCAGACTCCTCAAAATAAATACATCATCAGGGTTAGCAGTTTCTAATGAATTTGGTGATTCTATTTAGCAGAGGAAATGCTGTTTGCTGCTTGGCATTTCAGTGCTTACATAATTTATAGTCTATTATTTGATAATGTATTGAAGCAGGTTGTTGTCTTTGGCACCATCAAAGCTGTCTGCTAATTCACTGCTTGACCTTCTCTGCATGCATGTAAAATGGAAAAGAAGAGGTGCAGGGCATGCTGCAGCGGTTTCAAAAAATGGCTTAGTATTCAGACAGTTTGATTTGGCTGAAGCTCACACCCAAACTACAGCTTTATTTATATATGTTTGGAAAAAAGAAGCAAACAGGTGGTAAAGCGATATTTTAGAAGACTGACACATCTTTGTTTTGTTTGGCTTCTCAGCCAAGTGTTATTTTATATTAGGATTAGGGTGTACCTGGACATGTCTTGCTTCCACCCCACGTCTATGAGTCGCCTATGTAGCCAAAGGCGTCCTGTCCTGGGTGTTCAAGGGTGTTCATCCCTGAGAACACGAGGTGATACACTGATAGCCAGCACACATATGGGAAGAAGGACTCTGCTTGTATATAGGGGCATTTACAGAAGTATTCCAGCTTCCAGATGTTGAACATAAACAGTTTGCATTCAGTTTTCAGAGAAGTTAAAAACGTTATATGAAAGGGATCTTCAGGTGTTCCAGAAGTCACCAAAGCATCATGAAAAACAGACAGAAATATAAATTCTGGAGAACGCTTTGCTTTGTGCATTCCCTGTAACAGGGAGAATAGAAAGTATTGCTAGGACATGACAAATGGAAGAAAGCTGTAAGGCTGTCCGCTGGCAGGGGCTCCCCAGTAGTGACAAGCTGCTCAGTAAGCAGTTGGGGGACTATTTGCTTGTGCCACGAAGCCACAGTTCTCCAAACAAGAGGAATCGGTTTTTAAGCACTGGCAGATTCCCATTGACTTCAGTTTGGACTGCAAGACTAGGGACTTTATCTGCAGACATTGCAAAATATTAATAATAAAAAAAATTATTTAATGCCTACATTACTCTGCCGGTGCAGGCTCACTGAGGGGAACATATGGAAATCTGCACGGGGTGACAGAGGTGCCACCCGTCCCGGCCAGGCTTCACCCTACAGTCCACACTACACCCATTGCTGTTCAGCTGCTCCAAATCAAAAGCACATTCCAATATTTCTTTTCCTTTTTCATTTCATTTTTGTGTCTAATCTGGTAGAAAAATAAGTAGGGCAATGTATTGAGAGAGGCAAGGAAATTTTAAATGACTTGTTAGTGCCAAAGTCATTGAAAGGGTTATTTAATCATAGATGCCTGGTAGGGGCATAAGATGGAGAAGGCTACATTATGACAGGGTTTTCTTGATGCTCTTTTCCCCAAGTGTGACTTTTCTTTTCCCCCATGAGTCACTTTTATGTTTTAGAGAAACAGTTGTGAGCCACAAATACATGTTAACTGGAATTGATCAAGGACAAAATGAATAATTTACTATCTGAAGAAGAGATCATCTATATTGCTACAGACTTTTTAGCCAAGATTTTTTTTTCCCTGATGTTACAGCCATCCTGTTTTAGCTGCATTTACATGTAGCAAGAGTGCTGCTTTGTTTCTAAACTGGTATGTCCCAGCAGAATTCCCCACCTTTTTTTTGTTTCAACGCTTCTGATCTTAAAGAGTATGAATTATTCACAAAGAATTCCATACGTCTTCAAAACAGTTCTGTTAAACAAAACTGCATATTTAATTTTTCCCCTCGTTGATTATCCACAATGAGGAATAATGATTTGAATTGTTGAAGATGATGAATCCCAAGCAGCTTTCTACAGATGGCTACACATACCTTCCTCCTCCCTGCCCCGCCCCCCCCGTTTTTTGTCAGACCTGTTCCCAAGCCTAACAGTTTGGCTACTTTATCACAACAATTTATATTTTTATAGGTTGCTATATTATATCTATTTCTGAGATAGCAGTATCAAAGGTGTTTTAATACTCAAAACCAAAAAAACAAAGTAAAGGGTTGAATAAGACATGAGAATTCTCCAGGCAATGAAGAAAAGTTGCAAACAGCTAAACACAGGCAACTTAACTGAAGACAAAATATACACAAGTATAGTCAAAGAGTCAATGTGAACTCTGTCATTTTTGTTAACCTTCTTTTAAATTTCTCATTTAACGTATACATAAACAGCAATTAAAAAAAGTGCGGATGCAGTATAACCACATTCACTATTTAATTAAAAAAAAAAAAAAAAGTTTGAGCTTCTTAAATCTTTGTTTTCTTTTAACAGTTCTCAAGCCACCATACTGTGGTTTTGTTTCTCCCTTTCCCTCCTGTTTGTCTTAGGGTTCTGAGTAAGACACATAATAATAAACCTATCACAGACATTCTGCATAACTTCTGTACCCATGTGCATCTTCACTTCCATGCCTTCAAATGGAGAGAGAATTACTTCCCATTTACAGGACTAGCATAAAAAATATCTTTTGTTTGTGTGGCACTCCTTTACTGAGGCCCTAAGACCAGTAAATATTGCATTGTATACATAACGTGAATGTTATAGTTGCATATTAACTGCTCCCTTGAAACCTGTGGCTTAAAAGTTCAATATGTAGAAATTCTTTGGACATTTTTGGGCTTGTGTATCTCACAAGCTTTGTTATGTTCTCTGGTATATCAAAAGTGCATTTTAAAACCCCTGGGTTTGACTTTCAGCGTTCACCTGTGAAGCTGAGGAGAGCAGCACCAATGCACACAAAAAAGACACGCTTAAAGAAGCTGTCGCCATTTTTTTCACAAACTGTGCATGCAGCAGAATCTCCCCATGGAGCAGGCTCGGTCCCCTGAGTTCTGTCAAGCTCTAACCCCATCTGAAACACATGTTCCCTCCTCATTCTGAACTGAGGTTTTTTTTGGGTCTGGGCACATTTTACACAAAGCTGGAGGGGCCAGTTTTGACATTTCACTACTCTGGTAGCCAAAGAGTACCCCTATTCCAAACCACTCACAGTAGGTAAGGCAGGCGATGATGCCTGGACATCACCTTACAGAGAAGATCTAGTCACTGGTGGGTATACGTGTCTTGGATGAGGTCACTGAAGTCCTGCAGCAGCTCTAGGGACTGAACCCAGGCTTCCCACATCCCAGTCCAGCACCCAGACTCCCTCTAACCCAACAGATTTAAAAATCCTATTTCTGCTAAAAAAGTGTGTGGTTTTTTGTTTGTTTGTTTGTTTTAATTTTTTTTTAGTGGGTGGCTAAAGAGAGGGAAACATTTCCCACAAAAGAAAAAGGATACACGGCAGTTATGCACCTCTAGGAGCACACTCGCACCGATGTGATATCCATCAGGGTGACTGCCTGTCTGGCACAGGCTTGGACTGTTGTCCGTGTACATAGTGAGCAGCCTTTTCTAGAAAGAGTAGGTATGCAGTTTGCAAAAGTACTAAATACTCGTGGAAAACATAGCTTAAACTACTGTCACTGTCTCTGCCCTAGAGATATTCTCCCTGTTATGACCTGAAGTGCATAAAATACAAAACAGGAGGAAGAATTTGAGGGAAGAACCATAACACCAACCTATATATGGTGGGTGGAGCCTATGCTGCATTTGCAGCACCTCTGAAGTAAACTACTAAATAAAAGGCAACAGATTTACCAGCATGAAACCCTCTTTTTTTTTTTTTTTGTGAGCCAACATGTGGTATGTGGTGTGTGGTGGAGGCAGTCTAGTGAGATACACAGCAAAGCAGAGAAGGTGATTAGCATAAAGTGACTCAGACCGTTGGCCATGCTGAATTTCTAGCAAAGAATCTGGCACAAACATAAATTCTGGGATAACAAAGTCTGTATACAGAATGAGTGATGGCTGGTAAAAGATAAAAAACTGAAAGGGGGAGGGGGGGGGGATGTTTAGCCGTTGCATTGGGAAGAGAAGAAGGAAAAGCAAGAGAAATGCCATTGCCAAGAACAATAACTGAAACACCAGTCATCCGACAGAAGTGTTGAATAAGCATTGTGATCCCAATCAAATTAAGCCAGAAGGGACCCACCATGTACTTACATGAAAATAAGTAGCAAGAATTTTAAACTGTGGAAGTGAAAAATTTCTCATGTACCTGTAGTTTTGGAAATGACTCCCTGCCACCCTAGGATCCCAGCTACAGGAGAGTCTGCTGTGAGAGAGCAATGCTTTTCCTCCAGAGGCACCTCCAAATGCTGCCACCCCACTTGGGACACCCAAGCGATTAGAACAAACGGCAAAAATGATGGTATGGAGGGGAGGATCCCACAAAACACACACCCCACCCCACCCTGTACAAAGAAAGAGGTTTAAGCTAAAAACAACTGTGAAGAACGAGAGAGGGAGAGATGCAAGGAGGATGTGAAACAGAGCCATCTGTAATCCCCAGTGCTGCAGCTATTTCAGGAGGAAAGGAGTGAGCAGTGCATACATAAGGATGTAGAGGGCTTTGGTTCAGAGGATGATGCCTGCAGTGCAATTTCAGTAAAAGCAAGGACTCTCAAAGTGTATGCACAGCCAAAGTCAGTCACCGATCGTTCAGCTGCCATATCTGAAGCTATACTATTAAATGAATGACTGTTTTGATTCCAGCTGGATTGTGGCGCCAGATGCAATATCATTAAAACAACAATGATAAGCAGCAATCTTAGACCGGGCAAGTGCGGCCAACTGCAGGTGATGGAAAATAAGTCTTCAGAGGCCAGCTGCCATGAGCAGGCTGCGGCTAAAAGCAGCACAGAATAAAATATGATCTTGTTTAGAGTTTACATTAGCTTCCAGAAGTATTGTATAAAGCAAGCAGCTTGCTACAGCGGTGTCAGTGACTGGGAGACACTGTGTGCAGGTGTCAGGTCTGGTCCAAATAGCTGCTGGAAACTACAGTGAAAGGTAAACTGCAATGGGACTGGACTATATGAGGCAGCTATGGACCCCGGGCAGCAGCGGAGGCTTTAGGACTCTGGTCTCCCTTTGCTAAATATTTAAGAGAATGTTGCTAGTGGCAAGAAAGCATGGAATAACTTTAGCTTGGCTATATGAGTTACTACAAAAAGATCCAGAGGACCAAGACATTGCCAAAAGATGAGGCAGTGTTCCTACCCACTTACTGTCTAGAAGGACCTACAGGCTTAAGAGGTACTGGGACATGGTGGTGTGCCAAAAGGGCTGCGTCCATAGTGCAGCTGAGGAACTAGGAGTCTTCGTGTCAGCAATCAGGAAAAGGTAGGGAACAACTCCTCCAAAATTTACAAAGACTTCTAGGGGAAAAAAGATGTAGTGCAGTAGGAGAGTGTTACAACTGTTCGTTGCAGAATAGTTTTCTGAAGGCACCAGGGAAGGTACCAGAGCCACTCCTAGGCTGACTTACTACAGTTGTGGCACCTTTACAAATACATTTCTTCACAAACAACCTGTTTAGTTTGACAAGCCTACAGACCGTTTGACACCTGAATAGTGTGCGAGTGCTCACTGCTGATACTGCACGCCCATCTCGCATGAAAGCAGCTTCATTTTGCAGTGCATCTTCCACTGGTACCAAATCCCTTTAATAATGAAAGAGGATGTAATCATAGTAGGACTTCAGAGATTTTAGTTTTCTTGTTATATTTATTGACAATTCATAATAAAATGTACTCTAGCATTCTTTTTTTTTTTTTTTACTGCCTCACCTTTACATTATAATTGCAGATTTTTTTTATTTTCTTTTATTTATTTATTTATTTATCTCTTAGTTGATTAATAACCACAGGGACTGCATACACTAGAAACAAATAAACTTTAGGCCTTTCATAGAATGATTAATTAAGGGAACCATTAATTAAATCACAAATACATGTGGGACCTAGTACGGAGGCTTAGAAGGAGGATGGTGAAAGTACTTCACTGATTTACTTAGGTTAAAGAGGCTGCAAAACTTGAAAATAATGATAAAGACAGTATATGTAACCATGACCTAGTAAGTACAAATGTAAATGATGATACCAGTTTGCTACAGCATCTTTGCAATTTCTGAAAAAGGAATCAGCCCATTCTGGTGCCAATATCGGGATAGTTCATAAACTTGCAGTTATCTTTCAAGATAGTCAGGTAAATACCTTCAATCAGAATACTTGTTATTTATGTAAAAAAATTCTTATTTATGTAAAAAAAAATATGTAAAGTGAGTTCTCTTTGTGAATATGTGTTTGAATTAAAATCAGTTTTACTTTGGCTTTACATCACATTTTGTGTTTGCACAGTGCAGATTTGTTTTAACGCGTTTACCAAACCAGAAACTCCTGTACTTCATCATTGCATCATCACAACGATGCGACACTGGATGAGTACCATGCCATCACTCGTGTGTGACAGGAGAGATTTCAGAGAACATCTGAAGCCAAGAGTCTTGCAGAAATCTGCTTCACTCTGTGCTAACTTTGAACTCCTCCTCATGGTGTAACATGTGGTTCGCATAATCACGCAGTAACTTGTTTCTAGTAGTTACAACATAAACATCTTTAAAATTCATTTCCCAAGAGCTATCCTTCCAAGCTGAACACAGCAACCCCCAATAAGAGAGCATTCCCACAATACAGAATTCAAATATATATGAAACATCAATATGAAACAAATATATATGAAAAAAAATATATCTTCTATTACCTGTGAAGGTGTTCTGCATGGAGACCTATGGACTTCTGAGTCGTGAGGACTAAGGATGTCATCAACAAATCCATTTACTCTTGCACTGTTCCTTGGAGCTCAATATGTCTGGTTAACCATTAAAGTGAAGCAGGTAAAGAATAATCCATGTTATCCACTATATAAAAACAAACAAAAAAACAAACTCTCTGAATTTCCTTAACCATTATGCTGTTTTCCTGCCATGAATGAGTTTAATTGATTATCTGAAAATTTACCTAATTACAGAAGTAAGAATAGGGTGGGATGGAGTGAAGGGCTTACAATCAACTTTCCTTTGTGCTAATGCACTTTGTGTTCATTAAGAAAATAAAGAAGTGTTAAAGTCTTTGGTCATCCAACACAACTGCTGGATATCTGGGCCACATCTGTATTGCATTTCCCAGCCCACGGAGTCTGGGCATGACTATTTTCCCTAATCAAGCCTGATTGTCCTTGAGTGTGTTTGCAAGTATTTGCTGGGTACCTTGGAAGAAAATATATTAGAAGAGGACTTGTGTTTGATCTGTGAGCCTTTTGTTGTGGCTGTTTGCTACTCCTTGCTGTTGGAGTGGTATGATGGAATGGCCCCCAGGAAAAAAAACCAAACATAACCTGTGTGAATTGTGACAGATAATGTGGCTCCCTGTATAAAATAAACATTTGGCATGAAAGCCCCTGGGTTTTATAAGATTTGTAAACGTTTCAACTGGAGGAGGTTATGCAAGGAATGAGGTAACACAAATACTGTAATTCATGCTGATTATTCAGGAAAAAAACACAGAAAAATCAGATGTCAGCAAAAGAAGAAAACAAACATTTTTGTTTTCTGGTTAATGCAAAGATAGAGAATACACTGATGAATGTCTTTATGTTGACTGAACCTTCTACCAATCACAACCTTCTTCAGACAAGAGAAATCGGATCCCTTCCTGGGAACAATAAAATGGTTGCTAGTCTCTTTCGGCAATTTAATGTCTTCTGTAACAGCAAAACATCTTCTGCAACGGCAGGTTACACGCAGAGCCTTGTGGGGCGCCCACACTGGTCACAGCTGCTCATCAGCCTGCGTCACAGAAGTCATTTTCCCGAGGACTGAACCGGAGCAAAGACAGGCTCCAGGCTCCGATAAATGATCCTCGCCCACTGACGGTGTCACACAAGCGTTCCCCTACTAAAAGTGACAGACCAGAAGCAGGGATGGCTCTGTGGGACATGTGTCCATGCCACAGCAGCGCTGGTTTACTAACTCACTGATGAATTTAAACTGTCAACAACAAAGGTCTAGTGGTGCAAGAAGGGCAGGTTTGAGACGGAGAAGCCACACGGCCCCAGCACCCCAGCTACAGAGAGCCAGCCGGTGCCAGGAGCATCTCAGGTACATCTAGATTTACTGGAGGATGCTTTTCAGAGAGCTCACTCGCCATATACTCTGAAACAATCCTCTTCTCCCTCCTCCTTCTGCCCTTGAAGTCAATGGTGTCTAGCTGCCAGGACTAGTGCAAGTAATGAAAATGTAACAGACTTTGCAGAGACTATGGGTGACCAGTTGGCTACAGCCGCAAGAAAAAAAGGTAAATGTGCTCTTAAGCTCCATTAACAGAGATATTCCAATACAGACCTAATAGAGAAACTATTCCCGAGGACGTTCTGCAAGACAGGATGTATGTATGCATATTACTTTGCTTATCCCTGTATTTTCACTTGATAATTAATTTGCTCTGCATCTTGCCCATATGTTGGTAAATCTTTGCAATTTACCAATTCAAAATTCAAATACAAATATATTCTCAATATATACCAAAATCCCAGTAAGAATATGTCCTTCTTACGGAAGAAATGAAGGCATAAACTGAGATCATTGGCAAGTGGGTAAACTTTATAGGGAAATAAAGTGAACGACTTTCACCTTTTAATCACAACAGCAAACTTAATGATGAAACACAAGTTTTACTTCTTTCTTTTTCTTTCCAGCAAGCCATGGAAAGCATGCTTTTAATAGCTGTTTATGTTCTTCTACCTCACCCCCTACCAAAAAAATAAAAATAAAAATCAGGTTTTGAACACCATATGCTGAGCTGACAAAATAGAAAATCTGTTTGATAAACTGCTGGTGAGCAGTGACACAGAATGCATTCCTAACAAAGAGAAAGACTCTTTTTTTTTTTTTTTTTCCCTTCATTTTTATTATATGACTGCAGTACAACACTCTGGTGGTTTCAATGGCAAGGCATTAAAAAGACCCAGACAATTTAAAGAACCTCTCATTCTCTTCCTGGAAGATGATCTTTGCAGTGTGGTTACTTACTATACCTTAATAGACAAGTGTGAAATAAAATTGCCTTAATAACCTAGTCAGAGTGTAATCATTGCTTTGGTCTTTGTGACAAGATGTTATTTAGCAGTGTGCTGCGTGTACTCTAGGGCAGGTGTCAAAGACAAGAGAAAAGCATTTGTGAGAGTTATAAAAACTGGATGTGCTTGTCCTCCTCCTCTCCTACCTCCTTCCCCCGCCACTGCCTTTATGCTGATCTTTGTCCTAGCCCTGGAGATGTGCTACTTTCTCTGAGGAGCAGAGGATGCTCCAGCAGCCAGCATCCCTTGCTGGCCTGAGCCCTGCGGAGCTACTGACCCCCAGCTGTGTCACAAGTCACTCCACACACTGCTGCTCTGATGGTGGTGGTGGCCTGTGAGGGGACAAAATGTGACCAAAAAAGCTAATTCTAGCTAAATTTCAGATGCTGTCCACTGCCAGTTTTTTTGTTTGTTTATTTTTTGGTTTTTTTTTTTTTTAAATCCTCTGGCCATTTGCTGACGATGATTGTGTTCCCCCCCTGCTCCCCGGTTTACAGCATGCCTTCAAATTGTACTTGCCATAACGAGCCAATCTGCCCCGTCTTCCCTGAGCCACAAGCAGCAATAGTGAATGATGCATTGCAGGCAGCATCAGGGTTTGTTACAGCTTTCAAGCTGGATGACAGGAACTGTGCAGCCTCAGTCTTTCATTTTTCATTTCTTGCATTCATGAGCAAGATCAGAAGGACTTTGGGAAGCAAACTTTGGGGTCAGCTTCCAATATTTGTGCTATTAACATACTAGGACACCTTCAAGAATTCTACATCAGCTGTGAAAGGAAACAGGCACAATTGTTAAAGTTGCCATAGAAATGTTTATAGAGATGGCAAAGATATGCTACAGAGCCAGTTTTACCAAGAAATACATATTGATTGGGATGGAGCTTATGTACTTAACTATTTCATTGCATGGATTTTATAGATGACATTTTAAGAAGGTTAATATATTCATCCCTTCCTGAGTCAAGGAGGACCACAGACTATCATTTAATAGGGTCTCCTTGAACATACTGGGCGGAAGTAGTTTTGATAGACAACTTTTAAACTATTTTAAATATGTTAATACCTATGTAAAAATACACATTTTAATCAATTTGTTGTGTCATATTCTTATTAACCTTAAGGTGATAATAACAGGAACATCGAAATGCTATCTCCAGAAATTTTACAAAGGAAGAATAGGAAAGCTAATTTCATAACAGCTTGCCTCTCTGCCTCACTCAATAATAATCCCTTCAAGATGGTGTTCTCAGACTCACACAGTACACAGTGATTAATGCTTTCCAAAGGTACGCTACGTAAGTCCTACTATAGTAAAACAATCATAATTTAGCTCTTGAAGGTACAAAAAGTGATTGCTTCACTTTTACAAAAAAAAAAATTACACAACCCCTCAGACAATTAGAACCTTATAAAGAATGATCAGCTGAATGTTATTTTTAAAGTTTATCTCCACTGCATCACCCATTTTCTTATTGTTCTTTGTAATTTTGGCAAGGTATGGAAAAATGCTTTATAGGTGCTCTCCTTCCCCAGGCTGCCTATTAAATAGTCTGTGTATCTACCAGCTGAGATACCATGTAGCGTAGTCAAACTTAGAGATGGCCAGACTGATGCAGATTAAAATAAAATTCCGTCTTAACTTTGGAGGTGTCAGTCTCTGGTGAGGACTTTAAAGCACTGTCCTCACCTGAACACTTGCAGAATTGTTTGATTTTAGCCCTGACCTGAAAACAAACTACCGTGCCAGAGGCAACGGCACTGGTTTCAGGTGGGGCTGGGATAAGGGAACCCTGAGCCTGCTCTCCCACAGGTTTTGGTCCAAGCCTTCGACAAGAGAAGAGAGGGCTGGTGGAGAACCTGTCCCCCTCCTCTCCTTTCAAGAGCAGGAGCGACAGCAGCGTGACATGGGGAGGGAAGACCAATCCATCCACAATGCTGCAGTCCTCTCTGCCAGCAGGGAGAGAAGCTCAGTCTCCAGGCTACACTTCCAGCCCTGGTCTGCTAAGATGGAGTATGAACGAGGCAAAACAGGGCCCAAAGATGTCATTTTCTAGGGGAAAGCATTCCTGGTGATGAAACCACACAGTGCTTTGCAAGGCAAGGCACCAGTGTACCAAGGAGTTCTGGAGAAGGCCGTGAGTTTGGATGTACAGACACGTGCAGAGTCTGGAGGGTGGAATATAATCAACTAAATGAATCACTGTTATAGGAAAGAAAGCAGTTCTCCCTGATGATAACACCAATAATCCCTTGCATTTAATACAAACTCTGAGAACACTCAACTTTTTCACAAAAGCTCTGTGAATCCGACATTTTACAAACTAACTGCTTCTGCAGATGTCACAGGGAAACGATTCGATACAGGACAGTAGTCTGCTTTACTGCCTGTTTCTGAGCAATTGCTAAGGTTTTGCAGAACCAAATTGAAGATCGTTATCTCAAATGATCTCTTAATAACCCTTACACAGCAAATATCCCACAACGTTCTGAAAGTCGTCACTTCAGAAGTGTTTGCTGCAGATATTACTTTTGGAATAGGTATCAACAACTTATGCCCCCTGAAAAGTCAGTGCGGGGTCTCCATCGTAGTTCACTTTCATTAAAAACCTGAGCATTTCTTGTCACATTCTGGTGTCGGCTACATAACTCACATTGAATACTTGCATTTTCTATATTCTAATCTAAATATGACATAAAAAATAATTTATAGTCAAAAATTTCATTGTTAGCGTCCCTTGGTGACATTCAGCTTCTCTAGCTCTAACTGCCCATATGTCCGGTGAGACCAATCATTCTCTACTGACAGATCCATTTTTAGAAAGAAATGAGAAAATCTTTCTTATGCCATGGGATATAGCCACGTCGGAAGAGTTTCATCTCCAAAACGCTCTTTCTGTCTTCAGCAGGCAAGCGCTGAAGGAAACAGATCCCATGTTAAATCACTACCTTGGAGCGAGCTGGGTCCAGAAGCAAATCAAAACGGACTCGTATCTTCAAAGAAGCCTTGGTGCGCTGCACAGGACCTGACTGCGGGAGCCCACGCAACCCCACGTGCCAGCTGGGTGACCTCTCCGGGTCAGTGGTGCAGAATAGCACACTGGCCACGATTTTCAAACTTCTATCGGTGAAAGAAAGATTAGCAATGTGACGGTTGGCAGGTGTCTGTAGAACTTCCTATTCCGCTTAACATAGCCACTGAAGGCAAGGCCTTGTATGCTGGGGTAACTTAAGCTGTACCTCTAAGCATTAATCTATATAGATGTGGTATGTGTTACTTGTTCCCTCAGCCAGCACTCTTCCTTTCAGCTTCTGGGACTGCACTGGAGAAAAATCCACTGTGGATCCTTCTTCTTCTCTTTGCACATATGCGGAAAAGACCTGTTCCTGCTGACAGCAAACTTCCTACAGCACACGTGCAGCACAAACAAATCAAGTCCAACCAAGCAGAGACTCAGGGAGCATGAACGGTAAGAGGGCTCAGTACAGAGCACCCACAGTCATCTAGTTTTCCAGCTCCGTCTTCTTATTTCCTACCTTCATAATATATTACCTGAATTACATAAAAATATTATGCCCTGTGAATTCCTCATGGTATTTTAAGAGTCTGGTGGAGTGTGTGTGCATGGCAGAGGAAGGAATCCAGAGAAAAATGTTTTAGTACTCTAAAGTACTAAAGTACTTTTTCTTTGGCCCCTCCCTGCCAGGAAAAACAAACAAACAAACAAACAAAAAAAAAAAACCAAAAAAAAAAAAGAAGAAAAGGAAAAACAAAGAAAAGGATTTTGACCTTGTTATCTTTAGGTAAAAATCATAAGCCTTACCTAATAAAAATACATGATAATTTCAAGTCTTTGGAAGGTGTCTTGCCTCTCTTAATTTCCAAGGAGCATCTAATAGACTTCCAGGGACTGATACTTCGATGCATGCCCAAAATTTGATAGCAACACACACATGAATGTGTCTATGACAGGAAAGAGGAACAGGCAGATACAGGTGTATACTTCTAAAATAAAATCCAGTGCTGCCAAAACTCTTCGTTTGCCTGCCAGGACTGGCATTCAGCACAGCCCCGGTGACAGCAGAAGGGAGAGAAGATGACAGCTGCTGGCTGAGTTGGGTTTTAGCAGTGTCACCAACTGGTCACTTGTGAGCAGCACTACTCTGAACTCAGTTCTGGCTGATCAAATGCTGAAGTTCACTTTTTGTTTGACCTGCAAGCCAAATTACAGACTTCATTAGCCTGGAGGCTTTACTAGCAAGAAAAACCCCACACAGGAACGCTAGCATTACCCTTGAAGTTTTGAAAAAAATATACCACCTATAGAAACTTATTTAGAAGAAGAAACTTCTTCAGATCTAGTGAAGAAGAACATAAAAAATCTGCCTTTTACACCTGCGAATGAATCTGGCTCTTTAAGACAAGCAACGTATGAACAGCAGATGCAGCAGAAAACAAAACTAAGGGAAAAACATGACTGGACAAAACAAGATCTCAACGACTGTATGTATTAGTTGCTGGTGGATGCTGAATGCTGCCATATCACTGAGTGTTTAAGAATAAGTCCGTACACACACTCTGTAATTGAATGTCAAGAAAAATGAAAATATATTGTTTTATTGCTACTGTTCATTGATTTATAGAAGTGATTTATTGTCATTGGACATGAGGACCAACAAATCATTTTGCTGACACCATCAGCTGCCTTAACTAGGTTGTCAGTTCACGACATTAAAGGTAATGGATGGTGATTATTTTACTGTAATGGGTTTAATCAGTGCTTTGAATGACTTAGCAGTCATGTCATAGTATAGCCAACTCATCATTCATCAAGGCGGCATTTTGTTTACCAACATCATCTATAATTCATTTGATTGTTGACAATCATCAACAAATACCTCTCAGGCTAAGTTTTATCAGAAATGAAAATCTGCACAGCTGCAGCATGCTAACTAACCCCGCAGTTTACAGCCAGGGGAGGAACACTGGAAGGTGCTTGCTCCTTCTCTGCAAAAAGAGCCGTCAACCCAAAGAGGCAATGCCAGCCAAGTCTAAGTTCCCATGGGCTGCTTTGCAGCCCAGCACTAGGATTTACAGCTTTCTGAAATAGACAGTGCTTGTTCTGTTGCATGGGAGCGCTCCGAGAAACCTTGAATTCAGCATTGAACAGAAATTTTGGCTTTTTTTTTTAAAAAAAAGAAGTGTGACTAACCTGCTTCTGTATTCCCAACAGAGGAACAAATGTAAGCATAACTGTCTGATTTTCTCTCCCTGAATGGAGGTGAACCCTGCACTTATGTATATTATGGTGAAATTAATCATGGAGAACTCCAGATCCATAGAAGTGCCTGTTAACTTCATGGAAAAGGGTACAGTATTAGAAACACTGTGGTGGTATCATCTTAAGATAGGCCTTTCAACCATTACTTGCGTCATGTCTGTTATAAGAAAGGGACAAGATGCAAATTGCTAAAAATGTTTCATGCTAAGCCAACAGATTAACAGTTTAATTATTCAATTACTAGCAAAGGTAGATTAATAACACAGACCAATGGAAACTTTCTACAGCTCCAGTAGCTTTTCTGCTGGCTTTTAGTGCAAATTTTTCACTGACATCTGGGTCACAAACCTCAACATTGATATTCTTCTACTGATCTGCTGGTGCACGGACAGAGAGCTACCTCAGATGTAGCGAGAGAAGAGTATCTGAGTTCTGCCTTTCCCGTGTGAGAAAGACCCTGGCTGAATAAAACGCAAGCGGTGGCTGTTCTGGATACCTTAAATGTTGCAGGAAATTATTTCAAAGATTTGACAGAATCTTTTACATTTCAAACCCATATTTGATTACTGTATATAAATATGTAAGAGACCTGCAGAAATGGAGTTTAAAGGAAAGGCATTTGAAAAGAACATTCAAAGTAAGGATAACCCCCCCCTCCCTCACTCCATACTTAACGTTTGGCCTACAAATCTTAAAACGAAGAAATTAATGTGTTTTGTGAGTAGGTGGACCAAATTTTAAGGGTGCGAGCAGGATACCTTAGCTTATAAGGAATAAAAGTTATCTTCAAGGCCAACAGGAAACACAAACCAATGTTCCAGTCCAAATACTAGACTACAAGTAGCCAATGCGGCAGAAAGAAAAGTGTTTAAAATACTACAGAAAATATTAAATTATGCCCTGCTTGTTCAAGAGAAAATGTAAGACCAGATGTATAAGCACCCATACTCACTCTGACATAAAGTTATTGAAAATATACAGTGAAACAGTAACAGTGACAGATAGCATTAGGAATAAGATATCATACATATTAATGATATCCTGGCAATATCCTAAACTGAGATATCCATGGATTAGATGATCTACAGTAGGAAAATTACTTTTATTACAGTTAAAAGGTTAAATAACCTATTAGAGATTTCTTCCAACCCTAATAGTCTTTCACACATAAAAGTGAAACTGAAGTGAAGAAGAAGAACAGGTAAAGATTAATATATAGCCTAACAAATGTCGTCACTATAAAATGGAAGGTTATCGATGCCAATGCAAAACTAAGACTACAGAAACGACACTTATTTAGTAAGATTTTTTTTACAGTAAGGATTTAACTGTTTTAAAAGCAATTGATATTCGTGTCTGATGTCAGATATTAGTTAAACCCCTAAAAAGCTTTGGAAAACTCCAAATTCACAGTCATTAAATATTGAGTATTTTCACAGAAAAAGACCTTGAAAACTGAAATGCAACACTTACTAACATCATGGTAGTTACAGATGTTTTAATTAGCAGAAAGTCCTAATTCAGTCACATCTTACATTCTTACGAGTTTTACAAAATTGTCACCTAAATACCTTGTTCAACATTGCAAGATTCTGCAGCTAGACATCTTTGTGGAAAGGCTTTTTCCACAAAGTTTAGTTCGCACAAATAATATCCTATATGTTTCTTTATGAACTTCGCAGTTCCAGTGCCTACTGAACCTGAGGCATATCTAACTCTGCAGATACAGTCCCTGTATTTAGTGTATGAAACTGAAGTTTAAATGCTGTGAGGTTGAGGTTTAGGCTGACCTGGCAGCAGCAGGGTAGCTCATCAGAAAGATGGTATGACATTCATCAGAATATCCTATCTAAATAGCAGTTGCTAAGATCTTACAGTAGATGAAGCAAACTTGAAATATATGCACAGAGCGTATCCCATTCAGAGAAGCTCAATATTTGGTCTATCCTCAAATATTTTCTTGATTAAACCTGGTTTGGGAAGGCTTTTTTTTTTTTTTTTGTTGGTTTGTTTTTTTGGTTGGGGTTTTTTTCCCCTAAATTGGCTGTAGGTCCGAACCCAAATCTGCTTCCTGCCAGCAAAACCTTCTGCCACAGGAATATATAGGAACATTCCTCCCTTTCAGCCACCTGCTATTACCCTTCCACACCCCAACCAAGGTATTTGTAAAGGCTTCCCTTCTCAAAATTGAAGAATCATAGAATTATTTAGGTTGGAAAAGACCTTTGAGACCATCAAGTTCAACCCTTAACCCAGGACTGCCAAGTCCACCACTAATCCGTGTCCCTGAGCACCCCATCTATGTGTCTTTTAAACACCTCCAGGGATGGTGAATCCACCACTCCCCTGGGCAGCCTGTTCCAATGCTTGACAATCCTTTTAGTGAAGAATGTTTTCCTAATATCTGATCTAAACCTTCCCTGGTACAATTTGAGGCCATTTCCTCTTGTGCTATCACTTGTTATCTGTTAGAAAAGACTGACCCCCCCCACCCCCCACCCCTGCCTACAGCCTCCTGTCAGGTAGTTGTAGGGAGCGATAAGGTCTCCCCTCAACCTCCTTTTCTCCAGGCTGAACCCCCCCAGCTCCCCCCGCCGCCCCCCACCAGCCTGGTGCCCTGGCCCCTGCTGCCTGGCTGCCCAACAGCTTCTAACCCAGCACAGGACAACCCTGGCCCAGCCATGAGCAGCCAGTTCCTCCAGGAGATGCTGTGGGAAACAGTGTCCAAGGCTTTACTAAGGTCCAGGCAGACACCATCTACAGCCTTTCCCTCATCCACTGGGCGGATGGATGATCTTGTAGAAGGAGATCGGGTTTATCAAGCAGGACCTGCCTTCCCTAAACCCGTGCTGGCTGGGCCCTATCCCCCAGGTGCCCTGCACATGTCACCTGGCGGCGCTCAGGATGACCTGCTCTGTAACCTGCCCGGGCACCCAGGCCAGGCCGACCGCCCCGTAGTTCCCTGGAAGAACAGAAGAACAAGCTATGTACCTACAGCTTTCCCTGTCATGATTTCCAAGATAGCTAACCCGTGTGTGGCTCCCTTTCAAAGAGAGATTTTCTTCTCAAGATGTTTCACTGATGTCAGTAGCAGCCCTGGGTATATTAATAGCAAAACAAATGAGGCACCTTAATAACGAGTGACTCTTTGAGTTGCTTTCATGGCACACCGATTTCAGACATGCACGGATATTTGGTAAAAAGCAGGTAGAGGCACACTAAGTGAATTATGAATATGACATTTGGGTTTGAGATTAGTATCCATCTAAGGTGACATACCTCAGTGACCTGAGGTGGCAAAATGCTCTGTTGTAGGCAGTGCTTGAGTCATGCCCGCGCTGCAGGCAGGAGAGGAGGCAGCAAAGCTACTGAGCTTCAATCTACCCACCTCCAGTAGTGCTAGCAGCGAGGATACAGCAGCACTGCCTTCAGCCTGCAACGCATTAGCAACATACTGAAGCCCATGGTGCTGTGTCTTCATTTATCCTCACATTTCATCAAATCTCCAGAGAGTGGTGGGGGAGGTAAAATCCCTCAGCATGGGATTGATTCGACTGCCTTGTGGAGATAATTCACACGTCAATATTGTTAACCATTTCTTTTTTTTTTTTTTTTTTCCTTGTGAAAGAAGGGAAGAAGGATAACAAATCACATTGGAAGCTATGTTCAAGCTTCCAGCAAACTCAACAAATCAGGAACTGGAAGCTATATTCAGCTGAAGAAAATGGTAAAGGGAGTGTTAGGAAGTCAAATCTGAAAATCGTAATATAGACAGGCAAAAGAGTTTTTAAGGAACAATTTACAAAAAGCAATTTCTTTTTTTTCCCTAAAAGATTATATTAATAGTAGTGTGTCTGCCAAAGAGTTGCTAGAAGCAACAGCTGGCCAAAAGGATAGCGCTTTATTAAAGAACTTAAATTAATTCAGTGTTTGTTTGGAAACTATTAAGAGAGGTAGTACATAATTTACAGGAGAAAGAGTCAGAGTGACTGCCTCAAACCGAAATGTAAACAAGAAAGGTTCAAGATCAGAAAAGATGAGTAATATCCCAATCAGAATCCTAAAAGAACCACACATGGAAGTACTCACCACTTAAACAGGCTTCAGTAGAAACACAGAGATCGTTGAGTTTTTTGTTAAGGGAGTAATGGAAATCTGGGGAAAGTTCAGACCAGAAAACCTGACTTTTTATACAAAGTGAACTGATAAAAACTGTAATAAGAAAGAAGTAGCAAACAGACAAATAAATATAATGTAGAAAAGCCAAGACAAAAAGTCACGTCTCATGAGGGTGTTCAGGTTCTCTGAAAGGGATGATAAATGGGGATGAGCCTGTTTCAATTGATCTTCTATACTTGGATTTCCAATAAGGTTTTGACAAAGTTCCTCACCAAAGACTCTTAAAAAAATTAAACTGTATGGAACTACAAGGAAGGTCCTTTACAGGATAGATGTTTATTAAAAGGTAGAATGTAAAGCATAAGAATAAACACTCATTTTTCATAACATAGGGGAGTTAAACTGTGGGCTTGTAAAAATCCTCTTCAATGTATTTAAAGCTCATGAGAGGAATGAACACTGAGGTCACAGAGTTTCTTCATGATTCAAAATTATTCAGGGTACTAAAAATGAAAACTGACTGTGACAAGGAGCAGAGTGATCTCACAATACTGAACGATGAGACAATCAATCAACGACAAAAGAAATTTAAAACATAGCATTTGGGGCAAAACTGGTCTAAATATACATATATTTATTAATGTACTCTAAATCATCTCTCAACATTCAGGAACTATCTTGGAGTCATTATGGATAGTTCTTTGAAAATGTCAGTTCACGGCTCAGGGGCAGTGAGCAAGGAAAACAGAATGGTAAGAATCATTAAAGAAGGATGAAAAACAACAGCAAAAACATCATTATGCCACTTTATAAACCCATGGTGTTCCCACAGCTTGAATACTGCATGCCTTTCTAGGCACCCCACCTCTAAAAGGACAGAGCAGCAGAAGAAAACAGATTAAGGCAACCAAATGATCAAGAAACAATACAGCATCCATACAAAGAAAGATCACACAGAGTAAGGCTTTCTAAACTTGGAAAACAACGGCCAAGGAAAGATAAGATGGAATAATGCAAAAATAAGGAATGTCATTGCAAAAGAGTTTAGAGAACAAGTTATTCATTATGCCCCGGTTTTATTTGATGCTTCTTAATTCATGTATTACCAGGCATCAATTTTAAAACTAGGAAAAGAAAACAGGCTTATCTTTTTGACCACAATCTATAACTAAAATGTCAAAACTCATTTCCAAGGACACTGTGGGAGCCAGCCGTATAAACAGGTCTAGAAAAAACCCCAACCAACCACATAAGCAATAGATAAATTAGTGGAAGGAATGACCTGTAACAGACAGAAAGATGTGGTGACAACAGTGGGCTTGATCTGTAAGTCAAAAGGCACAGACCTCCAGAGGCTGGGGAAGTGCTGGGAGAAGTGTAACCACGTACTTGCTCTGCCTTTATGTTCTTTTCACAAATATCTGCTCCTGGCCAGTATCAGAAACAAGACAGAGGGCTACATGGACCACTGGTCACCCCCAGTATTAGACATTCTTGTGTTGTCTGCAATGAAAAATGCTGAGAGAACAAGCACAGACTTAATAAAACAGTAATCAGGTCTTGGAGTTTGGATCTTTATTTTCTTTCTACTAGCTTTGCTTGGGTTTGTCTCCTGTCTGTTCAGACATTTATATCTCACTCAATTTGTACTCTGGATCTAAAGATCATAACACTATAACACTGTACTTCTTTGCCACTTTGCTCCATGTTGTGATGGCTTCCCTGTTGCAGTTAGACATCATACTTCTGAGAAGCTGCATTGTCTTGTGCTAAGTCTGAATTTGGATGAGTATGCTCCGGGCAGCTGGATACAGTCTTGAGGAAAAAGGCCCCCTAATAACTACGTGTTTTTAACGGGCCATCTCTCAGGGTTACAAAAAGTCTACTCAAAGTTGCTGAGTTCCGTGGGAATTTGGGATGTGAAATGTCCCCCATCCCCAACCTACCGTGGCATTATAAACCACCTGCTTCCTCTGCGATGAGCCTAGACCGCTTTGCTCTCACTTCGATCTTCCCTTTCCCAATTATCAAAGACTCAATTACAAGCTGCCCAGTCCATTTAAATTATGATGGCACAACGCAAAAAGTACAGGGATTGAAACCCTGACTGGAACCTCTAAATATAACTAAAATAATAATTGAAGTTTGACAAAAGAAGGCGTCCGAGTGGTACTCATCTACAAGATTCTCTGTGTGTTGCTATATTTACCTGAAGCTACCCATAAAATATATATACACAAAGTATGAAAAGAAACAGAATAAATATTCTTTTGTATCCTTTGGTGTCTTCCACAGCAACAAGGATCTTAAACCTGTTGAGGAGATATGCCTGACACCCGAATCATAAGTTTGACTCTATTCCTCTGTATCAATACATATCATCTTGCACTCCTTTCCTTGACTCCATTCATGTAAAGAAACCATGTAGATCCAGCAGGACCCAAAAAATGTCCATTACAGTGTAACACATCCTAATGTACACAGAGAGGCAGACACTCGAGTTATCCCAGAGCCTTTGGAAACTGCACTGGGCTTCAGAATGTTGTTTTAGTGCCTAGTTTGGGAGAAGAATGATGGGATATTTTTCCTCCCCAGAGAACTTCATCCATTCAAGTTCAGTGAAGGCTCAAACAGAATGAGGAAAAATTGAACTGGAAAAGCAAAGGATACCTGTAAAACAGCTGAAGGAAGCTCTGCCTCCATCCTTCATGGAAATTGCTCTTTTTCCTCATTTACCTGAATTTGGTGACAGTGACTGCACCAAGTTTGTAAGCAGCTCTGCCTGGCTTAATAAGAATACACTGGCTAAAAGAAACACATTCTTCGTCTGGTTTTTATTGCCTGCAAAATGTCATGAGAGTTTCAAATTCAAGCAATCAACGTGAAGGAGAATAGACCATAAAAGCAAGGATTATTGCCTCAGAAATAGCTGTACTTCGCCTACCTTTCAATAATGAAGCAAGAACTTTATAGAAGATACCAGAGTGATCGGCATGGTATAAAGGAGAAACAAACACGTACGTGATTTGATATCGGAACAAAATGATTAGATTTTACACAGTGTGCAAGAGAGAGCTAGAAAGAGGGGCCTCTCTTCTTTGCAAATAGAGCTTTTAAGTCTACATATGCAAAGAATGTAGGATCTGTCTTTTAAAATCGGTTCTTAACGCTTCTATTCTGCACTGAGAAAATGAAATGCAACTACCAGAGAAAAGTGCAAAAAGTCAAATGTATTTCTGCAAAAATGCAGTGTGTAAATTGCATGCAAATGAGTTGTCATTTTCTAAGAGCACATCTCTTCCCATTGGAAAAGAAAAAAAACCTTAACTCTAAAGTATGCTGGTTGCATGCTGTTTATAAGCTATTAAGGTAAACCGAAAGACATGCTCTGCAAATTCTATTTTCACCTGTTTCTTGCTGATGAAGTACAGCTGAAAGACCTACTTTTAAAACACACACTAAGTTAATTTATTCTTCAGCATGAAGCAGAGAGAAAATCTGGGGTGTCTTTGATCACGAAGACATACCCTGTTATGAAATATATGCCAGATGCTTGGATTCAGAGGGACTAAGTTTTTTGGTCAAACTCTGTCATTAAAATACATTTTCTTTACATCAAACATTTTAAAACATCTGTTATCAAGTTCCTTTGGAATTATTTCAAATATATTTGTGCTAGTTCAGATGTTTTCTTTTTACTTTTACATTATTACACATATGTCAAAATTATATCAAACCCAGCTAGACTACTAATAGGAATTTCTCATCTACTTTAGAAATGCTTAAATAGCAGGTATTTAAAATCTCAAAATTACAACAGAAACAGGGACGGCTTAACGTAAAAAACTCCCCAGCCTCCAATTCCCCCAAAGCAGTCACAGCTAATCTTCAATAATAGCTGAAGCTCCAGTGTCCTTAACAATACTAAAACAAAACTCGAAAGAAAAATGGTACTTGCTGCCTGTTCCACTAATGCACGGTGTCCATACTCAGAGTGCTATGCCTTGAAATGATGCAAGAAAATTCCATATTTCAGGATTTCAGTTTTCCTGAAAACTAACATTTTTTTGAGGAATTAATTTTATGGGAAGATGTAAAGATTTGCTTCTCTGTTGAAACAGAATGAAAATAGTTATTGACACATCAACCTTCACCAGGAAGAGAAACACACAGTGGCAAGAGCTCTGCCTAGCAATGCAAGAGCCTCCAGAGGCTCCTAAGGGTCTAACCCAATTTTTTGAAGAGATGCAGCATTTGAACTCATTTAGATCCTGCAGCAGTGAGGGGTGAGAGGTTTAATGGCTTGCCAAATCTGGGACGTACAGCACATGGGCCACCATTCCCCATCTGCACACCAGAGTGACAGGAGGGGAATATCCTGAAAAGCAATACATCTGTGTGAGTAAACTCAGGCAGTATGTTAAGAAGTCACCTGACAGCTAACGTTGCGGGATATAAATTAGAGTCCAAATTAGAAATAAATACGATAAATGTGCAACTCAAACGCCCAAAGATTTCCTCTCTTTTCAAATACGTTTTTTACAGTATATTTTGGGACACAAACATAACAGCACTCTCAAAATATCCTTGTTCCCTTTTTAATGTAACATTTATTCTGTTATGTTGATTTTGTTCATCTCTGAGCTGGAATTTAGCAGTAGATTAGATCACTTTAGAGCTTTTGTTACTATGGTAACGCTGTACTGCTGTTATATTTCTTCACCTCCAATCTTGATTTTGAGGTGACTGGTTATATTTATTCCTGTCCTTTACAGGAACTCGGTGTGATGGAAAAGCATTTGGTGGAAGAAAAACATTAGCCTAAGCTCCCGTCGTAAGGTGGGTAGCCTGTACCGGCTAGTTTGTGCTGAAGGTTGTATGCTGTGGGTTAAATGCATTCACTTAACTTTTCAGGTTTTTAAGTTCTAAATTAAAGCGAATTACAGGTGAGTAGTTCGCGCTGCTCACTCCTGGATTGCCTCTTTCAGTAGCTTAGAAGCAGTATGGCACTAGAGAGCTTTTCTGAGAAGGGACCGGTGCCAGCTCCTCTGAGAGACGAGAGATTTATCACCCAACACAAAGGAACAGAAACCATCCCAGCAGCATCACCCAGATCTTGCTTCATGTTCTGCAAAACCTTCTTCCTCACCAAAGCTTTGGTCCACACTCCAAGACCTTCCTGGACATCAGGGAGCTTCCTGCACATCAGGACCACAAGACCTGCTGCTGTCCCCAGCCCCGGAGAGCCCAGGTGTCCCACGTGCAGCTCAGGCCACCCGTGCAGAGGGCTACAGCACGACTGCTCCATGGGAGGTTCCTTCTGTACCTGGCTGCACGTACCTGGCTTTATCAGCCTGTAATAGCAGGCACCTTACGTGAACACTAAACATTCACAGAAGTAATGCTTTTTTGCATTCATAAGCAAAAATAAGCAAAAATACATTTTGCATTTTAACAAAATAAGCCAGGCTTATTAAAACCTCACCTGACACTCCCCACTGGAGGCTTTTATTTTATGTTGCTTATAATTTTGTGCAAACCGAGCTGAAGTTTTAAGATAGTTAAGATAATGTTAGTTAAGATAAGAAGATGCTTATGTAGGATGGTTTTAAGAGTAGGGGGCTTCATTGTCTCAGTCTTTCTCTGGAAAAGGAGAAAGGCTTCTCAGGTCAGGTAACCTGCACACAGATAGTCTCCTGCATAAAATTGCCCTTGGGAGGCAGGGCTCTCTCTCGGAAAACTGCTAAGGAACTGTAAGGCTATTTTCTTATTAAACTATGACTAATATTGTGGATAGTCCCCTCTAGGGATTTGTAGCATGCTGATTTTGTTCCTAGGACATTTCAAGAATAATGTTTTGACAATCTCTAATGTAGAATTACAGAAAAAGATGCTTTTCCCATATGGCTTTTGTTTGGGATGTTTCTTTCATCATCCTGTGAAAATCAAGTCAAATTCCGACAACTCCGGAACCTACAAAGTACATAGCTCACACACAGAGGTAAGACTCTCATTTTTGGAAGTAGCTGCAAAATAAATCCTCTCTCTTGAGTCAGGCTAGAGCCTCAGCTCTCACCCTCCATTTCCAAGGGAGCAACCGGTGCTGCTCCATCCCCGCCGAGCTCCCAGCTGCATCGCAAAAGCGCATGCAAAAACCTTTGCTGCAGACAGCAGGAAGGATTAATTACTTTTAATTAGGGAACACATTACATTAGCCTAATTCTACCGGCAACCACAGGGTGGCGATCATGTTCTGTGCTAGCAAATTGATGGCTTTTGGAGCACAAGGTCACTTTGCACAAACAAACATCATGTACACCCTCTCGAAGGAGATTCTTCTGATTCCTTCTCCTAATGCTGAAGAACTGCGGAATTCATCACGTCCCACCTGCACCTGTTTTTCTTTACCATAAATGTAAATCCCCATTCTGCCTGTTCTGTCAGTTGGTCTTGTTGCGTTTTTCTCCTCCTCTGGAAGAGTCCAATGAAAATTATTGCATGATGTCATGCTAGAATTCATTTCAACCCTTTTTCAAATCCTTTTCAGGTTTGCAGGCTACCTCTCATAAAGATATTTGATAGAATAGTAACTGGTAAACACTAAACTGCTTATCATGTAGCATAACTCACTCCAGTGGCTCACTAAAGCTTCATTAGGTTTGTCCTTGAGGCAATGAAAGTAACTACTTAATATTTCACCATCTCTTTGATCATTTTTATAACATCTAGTTACCAAAGAACATTAGCTGAAATGCAACATCTGCTTGTCAAGGAAAAAAAAGTACAGTTTTATTTTATTTTTGTAAACTACTCCTTCCAATGAGATTGATTGAGACATAAAAGTGACAGGTATCTGCATAGAAACCAAAGTAATTCCACAGGATCCAGCTAATCTGCATTTGTACAAACAGCAAAATAATGAAAATAAAGAAATTATTCAGACCACAATAAAAGCCATGGCTCCATTCAACAATTAGCAGGCAGTAGATTGATCATATCTGGGGGGGGGGATGGGGGGGGGCGGGGAAGGCAGCATTTTGTCAGGATAAAAGCACATGGACAATTGCTCGTTAAAATGACAGCTTGTTTGGCCTGTAACTTGCACGATCATTTGCCTGTGTGGCTGTAAATGCTCTCAGGACAGACTGGCAAAACTCAAGGCTACTTCGTACAGGACCAAGGAAGCACACCAGAGGTGAAAAAGGAGAATCAGGCTTTTCAGTATTCACTCTGACTAGATGTTCACAGGTTTTCCAATTTGGTTTTAAAATAAAAAGATATTAGCATCTAGCTAGGCAAAAGAAAGTTTACATATAAAGTAGGCCAGGTTGATCTTGATGGAGTGAGAGAACCTGTCTGGAATAAAGATGATAATGCCCTACAGGAAAAAAATAAGAATGGGCAGCTTATTTAGGATGCAAATATTTTGACATTTATTCAGTGCTTTGCTTGGCAGCAGCAGCAGAAATAGCGCATATCCTTCCTGTATCACTCGGCAGAGACCTCCGCAGGAAAAGCCAAAACTACTGAAAAAATACCGGCAAAATACCGGCTTGATGTAGTATTACCGGGCAGAAATCTTTGGCCATAAAACCAGTGTGCCTCGATTTTCACAGCCCTGAATCAACACTCAGATTGGTTCGAGGCATGCACCTCTCACCAGGGAAGAGCACGATGTGTGTTGGTAGAACAGAATTCAGTTCGCTTTGTGGACATATACAATTTTGTCACCAAACCAGGCAAAATAACCCATCTTTTCCTGGTCTTTGCTTTGAAGCATCAGGTTTGTATTTTTGATCAGTGCTAACTGGCTTTTGGGGAAGACCTCTGATGGACGACATATCTCCGGCTTCTATCCCAAGGGGAATTAAACACTGCAACTTTGGTGGGAATTGTCTCCCAAATTCCCTAGTGTATGAAAGCCATAGCACACGTCATATGCTCAAGGTACAAAACAATCCTTCTGTATTAGGTATCATCAGTACTGACTTTCAGCAAGTAAAGAGAGAGAAGGTTTCTGGCCAAGAGAAGAGAAAACCTGTCTGCTACACCTCCAGGAGAGCTCTGGCTCACAGGAGGGTCCCGCAGGTAGAAGCAGCTCCAAGTAGGAAGCTTGCTAGATGTGGTGGCTGAGTCAGCCAGTACACTCAGGGCTAGAAGATCTTTTCAGACATGCCAGCACAGGCAGGCACCAAGGAAATATCAGGAAAGGCTGGGACGAGGAACTGGAAAACAATTGTTGTAGGCATTTCAGGAGGCATTCATGCATGCATGGAGCACAAGCACATGCTAGCCCTGCAGGGGAATTCAGTGGAGTAGCTGAGAAACAGAAGAAATGTGAACAAACTTGCATCCGTGGGCAACTCTTCTCTATTGTTAATCAAATTCAGCCTGTTCTCGGAGGGAGTCAGATGCTCAAGAAAGAAGAACATCTCCAGACAGAGGTCTGTAACCATTTAAATGACTTTGTCTTCCTCCTACGGACAGGCAAATGTAGCTGGCAGTTTATGAAGTTGCAAGAATCAATCAGATGTAGCTGCCCTGGGTGTCTGTCAGCTGAGCTTCAGCTTGCTGTCTGTGGGCAGAGACGGCTCGGAAACCCTCCCAAGGCGAGGAGCTTGGAGCTGGGGGACTAGCACTGGTAACACTGGGCGAGGGAGCTCGGCTTGGTGTGCAAAGGTCCCGCGCTCACAGCTCTCATTCCTCAGCGTCTGGCAAGTCCCTTCATGCTCACTGGGCTGGCATCACTCCCCCAGAATAAGGAAGATATGAAGTGGAGACTTCAAGCTTGTCTCCCCATTTAGCAGAACTGGTGCTAGTCGTGCTGCTAGTCCTGGCGTTGTACTGCTTCTTCTCCTTCCCTTTGGGGGTATAGCAGCAGGTTGGTGCTCTTCTGTCATGGCATTGCAAGCAGACAGGCAGCACTGTGTCTCTGGGAGAGCAGGAGCAGCCATCTGCTCTTGGGTACGAGACCAGATCCGAAGGGCAAAGCTACACTGCACGCAATCCTCCTTAGCAGAGAGGCATGGTGATGCTTTGAGCTTCACTGCAAACGCAGCAGTTTGCTTTCACCAGCTCAACTGCATCATGGCTACCTCCATAACATCCTAAAGGTGGTGGAGTATCTTGTGGATCCTACCTGGAGACCGAAAGATGAAGTGTACTTGTGGCTCACCCCATCCAGCGATCTCCTCATTAAAAATCGTAGTGACTTGTGCTCTTTAGGACTCGGCAGTGGGTTACGTGAGATGTGCTGGCTGCCTCATGTCACCCCCTGCACCAAGACAAATGCAGTCCAGCTGACAAAGATGGTCTGAAGAGAGAGCTGTTTTCTTGGATGCCCGCTGAAAAGTTTTGCTTTCACTAAGAAAAATGTATGACATTACCATATAGTCGAGTTGGCTGAAGATGGCTGTACCCTCCTTAAAAGTCCTTAAATCAACTGGTTCAACACACAAAGAAGCACCTTGTCTTGATTAGGTTTTCAGAACGGTCTAATTAGAACAGACTAGCTGGCAGGAACCTTGTACTGAAACCTCAAATTAGGCAAAGCGTTTTTGAGAGATTGGCAGCCAGAGCCCACAACCAGAAGAGAACAGAATGAGATTCTGATTCTGTTCAGATGGAGAATTTCAGGCCTACCAAGAGGACAACTGTGATTTTCTCTCTGCGGAGAAATGATAAAATGATAACATCAATAAAGGTCCTGAAATTCATAGAACCATTTCATGGAATCATTTAGGTTGTAAAAGACCTTTGAGATCATCAAGCCCAAATTCCTAAATTTTTGTGCTGCTTAGTGTTTCAGGTACTTAAATGCAGCACTTTACCAGGTGTGAAGGCAAAACCTGAAATTTTCCTAATTACTTTTGATTTTCAGAACAGGCCATTCTTTTTCACTGTAACTTTTTTCTAAGTTCAAGTATACAACAATAACAAAAAAGCATCATCCATGTTTCTGGTCACAGATGAGACTGGGTCATTCTGCTGACATTTTCATTAGATAAATCTGGCTGCTTTCACACATTTTCTTGATTAAGGTTGTTTGTGTGTTTTTTTGTTTTGTTGGTTGGTTTTTTTTATTGTGTGGGGTTTTTTTTTTTCTTCTTTTGCTTTTGACTTTAAAAAGAAACTGATTCCTTTGAGGAATTGATAGAGAATTGATAGAGATGTATAACATGTCAGAACCTCATCTGTTGGAAAGCAATGGAAGTCAAGATGGCTCTAAACTGGCCAGGTACAATCCAAGATGCTTTACTGAAGAAGTGGTGTAGAAGCAATCCAACATACCTTTCATTTAAACACATGCTTTTCAGTAGGTAAGTAGAATTCTTCTTAACATATATTTGCACGTACTCCATAAACGTTCTGTATATTTAATCTATTTTTCCTTTATAAAGGTGTGGAAAAGCATTTCCTTTCCAATATTTATTCTGTTCTTAGTTCTGTTTCTGTTTCAATTTTGTACTGCATGTTCCCTAGTCGAGGACACTATTTCTGTTCATGTTTTGTTCTTCAGTATTTTGTGTCCTTGCAGCTGATTCAAAACAAGGATGCTAAAGAAAGAATAAGAGAATTTTTATAGCAGTCCCTGGCTGATAACAATATTTAAAGTGGCAGCTGATCACATGCTTTAAAAAAAATATCTCAAAATCAAAGATAATCTGAATGTGACATACTTAAATTGAAACCCTAAGTGTTGTCTGCTGATTTGATGATGCTTGTCCTGATCTATCCACAGCTTTCAATGAAGGATCACACTCAATGAATCAGGCACCAAAATGTGAAACATTTGGTTTAGAGGCTTATTTGTATAGGAGTTAAATCTTACCAAACTCATGAAAGCTTCCAGCCCCTGAGTTTTAGAAGTGGTGAGGCAATTCCATGCTGCTTTGTTTCTGACAGTGCGAGTCCAGGGGCTGTGCAGTCCACCTGCAGTGAAGCACTTAGCCACAGGCAATGCGGTCTTCTTGCTTTTGGACGTTGCTTAGATGCTCCACAAAAGTGATAGTAAGACTAGCTGCAAGAAGGTAAATGCTTGACCCCACACTGTGTAGCGATGTTTCATACCAGAGAAGTGTTAACTCTATGTAAAGTTCTAGTAGCCTCTAAAGGCTGAAGTATCAGAGGGAGACGTTCCACCACCGAGGCCAACTTTTGTTCGATAAACGTGCACTCTTGTGCCATTGAAAAGAATGGGATACTCTCTTCAAGAGGAATATTTTGGGCCCTATTTGCCCTGACTTGATGAAACACCCTCTCCTACTGAATTGTAGGTGTGATTCAATGTCTAAATTTTATGCTCACTTCACACAAATTACCATGCTTTGTGTCAAACTAATTATTATTACAGGCTTCCTTTCATAATCTTTGAATTCAGAGTAAAACTGCAGCTCAATAAGATTTTAAAAGAAAACCTCAGTGCCATAATTTATGGCTCAAATCTTTGTCTCCCTCCTATTAGTGCCTCCAGGTATAAACCCACTCCTCTCTTGTCAGGGTAAGCTCTCTCCTTTCCCCCAGAAAAAAAAATAAAAAAAAAAATCCCCCAGGACTATGATTTTTGGCTTCCAAGTCCATGGCAATTCACTGTGATTGCCCCCCAGAAGCTACTTGCCTTCACATTCTTTCTTAGGGGCAACAATGGGGGGGAACTGGGGACCCATTAGCTTTCAGGAAGCTCTGTGTTATGGACAAAGAATTAAAAGAGAAAGTAGATCATAAAAAACCAACGAATCCACATATATGCTATATTTACCAGCTATCATTGTCCATCATCCCTTAGGTATCCTGATATGCAGGAACACAAATTCAGCTCGCTCTCCGCATTCCCACCTGCACCTCCTTGTTAGCCTTCACTCATCACACGTCAAGACAGGCTCTTTATCCCCTTGTCTTCTCCGTGTGTCTGGTTTCTTGAACTGAGCAAACCAATACTCAGAGTTTTCTCCTAGAGGAATAGCTTTGGCCAGATGACTTGACCCACAGACTGATGTAACTACTCATTTTTTTTTAACAACCAAGAGCAAACAAATACACAGATATGCACGTTACACAGAGCACTAACAAAAGCCTTTTTTATCTTTCCTGTATTTTCTATCATATATCATTATATTCGTCTCCTTAAGCCATATAACTTGAGATGAAGGCCTTTCAAAAACAGTATCTAGGGTGTTAAATTCTGTCTCTTGAGTGCCAGGTTTGTTATGATGGTTTCAACAGTCTTCTGCATTTATACTGATATGTTCAAAGTATAGCTGGAAGAACCCCAACTTTATTTCAAAAAGATGCAAGCTTTTATTGTCATAATCTGTTCATTTTTGTTTGACACAGGCAAGTTTTAATTGGTCTGGAGTGTGCATGAATGTAAAAACCCTCAAATCAAAACCAAATCTATGGTTTGGGTTCCAGCGAAGCTACTCATGGAGAGTTGGCAAATTTTCAGGATATTTGACAAGCTTTGCCTGAAATTGATGCTGCTAATGAAACTTAGAGGTCTGCGTATAAACTTCAGCAACATTCTCTCTTTTCCATCCTCTTTCCTAGGCCAGCTTCTTTACTACAAAAATGCAAAAACATAATTCAAGAGACACTTATACTACTGCTGTTATATTAAGCAATGCAGCTGTCTTCTGAATTATCCACTTCAAAGGATATTTTAATAATAGAGGGTAAGCACTGGTTTACTAAAAGTCTGATGCTCTTTTTGCACAGATGCTCTGGCGGAATGAGAGAGACTTCAGTGGCTCTGGAAACTTGGAGGTTCAGTCAACACAGGTTACGTGCAACAGAAAATGGAGGAGTTGACCAGTACAGGAATTTACTTTTTTTCATATCTGCTAAGGTGCCAACCAATGTAGACCTTCCGATACAGACCCAGGCCATCACCCCCTGTTTAGATGCAAATAAAGCAGTGCTCTTCATCCGCTAGGTACAACTATGTTTCATTCAAACCAGCTTTCAATGACAATCAGCTAACATAACTATATTGCAGTGGGCACACTTATTTGGGTGCCTTCTCACAATCAAGCCTTCTGCTGGCTGAACACCTCCTTCCAGAAAGCGTCAAGAAGTTTCCAAAGCATCTTTGCTTCCTAAAACACAACGCACCTCTGAAGCCTGGGCAACACCAGGCAAGTGTAGGTGTGACTAGCAGTGGGGCTACATACAACCCCAGCCATCAGGTGCTAGTCCCAGGAACGCGCAGGTTTGCCATGAGGATGTGATCCATGAAGTTGCCTCCCATCTGATCAATCCCTTTTCCCTCCTTTCCTTTCCCTTTAGTTTTTTTTCCTGCTTTCCCATTAATTGCATTCCCTTCCTTTTCTGGTCTAGAAGGAGGAGAGAGGAGCCCAGCTGCAACCCTGGAGGTGGCATGTTGTTTAAGAAAATACAGCATTAGAGCAGACACTGATTGTATCTTTACTCCTCCTTCAGTTATACTATGTGCTGGTGAGAACTAATGGGCACTCTTTGGTTTCTTACTGAGGCAGAACTCTTACTTGGACCAGTGGGATTTTTATCCAAATAATGAAAACATCACAGCAAGTTCATGATATTATATTTCACAAGTGGGACTTCCAGAGGTCAGAAGATTTCAGTTATTGTAACGTGCATTGCTGGATTGAAGTGCTTGCACTATGAGGAATAAGAGAGTGACATCCGGAAGAAGAAGAAGAAGAAGAAAAAAAAAATAAAAATAAAGCATGTATAGGATAAAGAAAAGTCGCTTCATAGAGAGCAGACCTTTAAAAATGCTACATTAATACTAAAAATATCTACTGGTGGCTACCACATCAGCCTAGGTGCACCAACAGTTTCTACAAAGACAGCCATTTGTTTCACTAGATATACCTTATCATGGGCAGTACGCAGTGCTAAACTCTAAAAACTTGCTTTCATCTTCAGTACCTCTCTTGCGGGCGAGACAGCAGTATACTGCCGAATGTGTTACCTGGCTCAGGGAGTTACACAGAGTAAAGAACCTTCTACAGACATTTAGTCATAAATATTGTCATTACAGAGAGGCGCAAGCACCCATGCTCTTGCGATTAATGCATCTGCTGCAGGTCAGTACAGCCATTCAAAGGCCATGCCACAGCAACCCAGTCTTGACCCAGCTGGTATCTGTCCAGTCAAGCTGGACTGTAATTGATATGTGTCCGCACACTGCAGGTGCACAATGGATAAAAGCAAGGAGCTGGTCATATGGCTATAACATATGTTTTGTATTTAGATATGGCAAGAAGTCCTTACAACTGACAATGAATGAGGCACAGTCCACATTTTCGGTACCACACAGAAAACAGGCTATTTACACTATTTTCCTTTGTTAGCTTCAGGAACACCAGCGTGTTCATCTGTTTGGCTTGTTTTGGCCCTTAAGAAAAAGGCAGCGAGTTCTGATAAAGTCCAGCAAGGTGCAGCACAGCTGCAAATTGTACAGACTGCCAAAGCTACGAAGGGGCAGCGAGGGATCACCGTAAAGGCACAGCAGCTGCAGGTGGCTCAGCACTGTGAACCTTCATAACGGCGCTTCCTTCTATCAATATTCCCAGATCCAGTTGGTGTCTGAAGAAAAGAACGATATCAGTAAACGGCACCTCACTAGTGCGCAGTGGGAGGGAAGCAAAAAAAGAAAGGGATAAGGGGGAAAAAACGTATTTTGAGCGTGACTACTTCAATGCAAACCAAACTGAACACAGTCAGTACCTCTGCTGAACTGCCAGGACTTTTAGGAGCCATACAGAAACAGACCATTAATACCAGTAGATTTTGAACAAAATCATTATTTTAGTCCCATGATACAAATATTGACTTTCATCTCTTCTCTGTGTGGGCTAATCCCTCTTGTCATTTTTGTAATCCTCATTCCAGCACCTTGTAAACTTCAATCATGTTTTCTATGTAGTAGCATGTTATGTCAAATAAAGATATTCAAAAGGCTCCTGAAGTCTGGTGAAAGGCCTTACTTTTACTCAGTTTCTTCAAGTAACATTTAATTTCTCAAAGGAATAACTGCAACACATGTCAGAAAACACTGCATTTCAGCCACTGCCTGCTGGCTGTGGACAGGAGCATAGTACTGCCATTCCAGGTAACGGGGGGGGGGGGGGGGGGGGGGGGGGGGGGGCGGGGAGGGGAAAAAACCAACGTATTTTGGTAAAAAAAAAAATCCTTTTAGACTTGCTTAATGAATGACATGCCTTGCTTGCATTTTACAGTGCCTTCAGAAATTCTGTTCTAACCTCTTTTTATGTTGCCCACGATTTTCTAATAGTGTCAATTCTCTTCTCCCCCACCCTAAAGGTGTAAGATTTTTATGCATTTTGGGACTAACCAAGAAAAGATGGAAAAATCTTATTCACTCACAAGAAATTTATTTATCCCATCCCAAGCAAGCAGTTGGAGGAGCAGGGGAATTTACAAACCTTGACTTCCTCATGATTCTCAACCCTTTGGATTATAGGGTGTCCTTTCTTGATCATAAAATAACCCTGATCTGCATTAGTAATTATATATGTTATGGCTTTTACTATAGAAAGTAAGGTTTACAATCTTATTTCTGTAATAAAGATATTAAAGTGATGAAGAGGACAGATGAGCTCTTTTCTGTTACTATCCCAAGATGAAAGAGCCAGCTCTCCTGTAGAGCGAGTGTGCATGATCAAGAGGAGGCAACGTAACGATGATGATGATGATGATGATGATAATAATATCAACAACAACAACAAGGCACTCTTTTTCAGTTCCATCTCGCCTTCCAATTGAGTAAAGCAAGAAATCATATGAAGCCTTCCACTCTTAATACTCAAAGTGGAATGCTCAGAGCAACTATCATAAGAAAAACCTCTGCTGTCCATTTGTAATGGTAACACTATATGTATATATATAGAACAGACAAGTGATTAACGTAGGGCTTGGTGGAAAATGCATTGCATTATTCTGCACTAAGGCAAAAAAAATTGACTTACAGCATGTTTTCGGTATATTTGTCATTACAGATACTTAACAGTTTCGAGATGTGTGGAGATAGCTTTGTGCTCTAAAGATATCGCTGAATTTGCAATGAATTGCAAATTTGTCGATGAATTTGCACTGCTTGCTTCCCATAATTTGCTGATCTGTTGTCTCAATGTCACAGCAAATTCCTCTGGAAAGTGGAAATTTACTATCCATCAGTTTGTCTCTTTAAAACATTGTGATAAGAATCACTTTGGCCCATTTTTGACACCCTGTGAAAAGCTAAACCTATTCAACTCATAAGCTTTTATTACTCACCTGAAAAAGCACCACTGATAATTCCACTTTGGTTTGTCCACAATTTGTGTTCACTATTCATATGTCTCCACTGTCAGATTCAGTAATTCATGTATGGATTAATGAACATCAACAAAGCAAGGACTGAGAGTCTGAAGTTACCACATTAAATACGAGGACAATTTAGAACAGGACAACTCCTGTTCTATTATTAAGAGGTTTGCAAAGGCATTTTGAGGTCTTGTATTTCATTTTTCAACCACACACACACACACACCACCCCGGTCCCTTGAAAGTAAACAGGAGATTAATACTTCAATTGTTTTACAGCAGGAGAATATCTCTAGCTATGCCTAATATTTTGTTGTGGAGAAAGGCCAGTTATTATTGGCTGAAGCACTGCTGCTTTGTTTTGTTTCAGAAAATAAGCACCACTTCTGTGGTCATAAAGAAATGGATGTTGTGAAGGTGTGGCACAGAAATGCCTTAACGTCAAGGAAGGAATAACCAACCAGACGCACAGCCGGATGAACAGCCACGGCGTGCCTCACCTACCGAGCATAAGGCAGCAGCACTGCGAGTCTCTGTCCTGTCACTCAGACATCCACTCCTATATGCTGATGATACTATAGTTACTACCCCTGATTATAGACGTATCAATAAAAAGAGAATTTAGACCACACACATATCAAGTTGAGCAGAATTGATGCATATCGTTACTGAGTTTCATTTCCTACCATTACTTGCTATGCTACAGATAAAATTTCAGCCTTCTCATCAAACCAAATCTCACCTTTAAGCACTTATCAGGCCTTAGCAAGAAAATACGGAAGTGCTGTTATATGCAAGATATCACTTGTCTCCTCATCTGCTTGTTGCCCAACAAACTATGCCTGTTTAGTTTCATTTGGAGTCTAGGGCATCTGTTTTATACACCTATTTAACTGCTGAAAGGCTGTCATCCCAGCTCCAAAGCAGCATTTTTCAAAACCATTAGTGAAGACAACATATACCTCTTGGATTAAAGTCTTTTTGCCAACGTTATATTTAATTACTGAAATTATGAGACAGTTATAACCAGCCATGCAAGCTTACCAAGCCTTTAAAAGATAGTTCCAGGTTCAAATACGTTTTCTTCCTTTGTTCCCAGCACAAAGTACCACAGCACAGCCCTGAAGTGTACATCATGGTATTGCTGCGGAGCCTTTATCTTTGGATGAAAGCTGGTGAGCAAGAACCGACATAGCAACAAAGGGCTGTCTCCTACAACCCAGAAACAGAGTTTCATAGGAGACATGCAGAAAAAGAGTTGCTGATTCAAGTACGTTTTCAGGTATTATCCACCTGCAGCCTGATTATATCAACCCAGAAGAATACAACAACTTACAGATGCCTTCTTGGCCAAAACGAACATATTCGTGCTCTATAGCAGCTGGTCTGACTGTGGTACTTCTTTTTGTTAACATGAGCCCACATTTAAATTATAAAGTTATTTCACAATTCAAAGCTTAGTGCCTAGAGCTACTTTCTGTGCTATAGAAAGCTACACTGTGATTTTCACGAAGAATAATACCTGTATTGTTTACAGAGCAGGGCTTGAGACAGCTTTGCTCACTACCACCTGCAGGCATTGAAAATTAGAACAAGTACATGCTTAATCATTTACCAGGGAAACAGAACAGCTACAATAACAACAACCACACACACAAAAAAAAAAAAGCTTTACTAGATTACAATGATGCTATGTATAATGCAGTATGCCACAAAAGTGTCAAATGCCAGCTCTTTTTGACCAAACTCTCAAGAAGCAGTTTCTCAAACAAACCCCCTCATTTGCTACTAGAGACCTTTTTGCTTGCTGGCTACTCAGGTGCAGCTGAGAACATTTAATGAGAGCAAACCCAACTGCAACTGTGGAAGCTCAGCTTCTAGAAAATAAACACAAATGATTTTTGATTAAAGCACTGTGCTCACTTATAGCATTATTTGTATATGACATTCATAGGTAGGAAAGTGATTGGTAATTTTTTGGCTTTGATTTAGTACAATGAGTTGATTTGGTCAAGCAATAAAGTACCTGAGAGATCACCAGGTGGATGCCATTCATCACTGGCTGCCTCATGCACACAGCCTTCCCGCTGGGCTCCTTTCACTCCCTGATTGGAAGTACTTACAGCAAAGGTACATTTTAGTCTACTCAATGTACGCTGCCCCACTGTGGACTGAAAAAATAACACTCAAGATCAGAACCTGGCTAAAGTCTTCTTCTGGTGAGTTTTTGGTGAAGGTAGAGTGAATCTCAAGGTAGCACCAAAAAGAGTCTGAGAAGGTCTGAGCAAACTTGGTAGAATAAATAAAAAAAAATATTTCTTATTGTTTAACTTGTTCTCATCCTTATTAGTTGAGTTGTTAATTAAAAGCAAAAGAAATTTAATATGAATTAGAATTAATAAAGCACAAATGTACTCAGTTTATATGCACTGTATTCTGAAGTAAAAGGCATTTGACAGATCTACTTCATCTTAAAAACATGAATAAACCGCCACAATTATATCATTAACTATGTTACATGAATTTAGAGCTTCATCTCTTTCCATTTAACCCCTATATTAAAGTCAAGATTTTTCTTAGCAGATTAGCATCCTTCAAGATGTACAATTTCCCAGGATATAAGAGGCCCCTGTAATGCCTAATGTACAAGAACTTGATGTCACAATGTAAGACATCACAGGGGGATGAGAAACTTATTTTTATTGATGATACCATTCTAGCTTTGAAAGTTGTTCTTCACATACTCTTGAGCATCCACACTGTGCCTGCCAAGCGGCAGTCAACCACTTTTTTTTATTGTATTTTCTGACATGCACCGCCTATAGCTGCTTACAAAAGCATTTCAGAACCAGGCAGCCATCAGCATCATGGTTTCAGAACCTGTGGGGTGAATTTTACCTGGTACCATCAAGAGCTTCTGGTAATGCATACTCCCAAAAACTTATCTACAAAGGCAAATGTTTTGGGAATGCTACTGGAATCAGGCAGAGAAGTGAGGGAGCTGGCCCTGGGAGCCCCCCTGGGTGGGAGATGCTGAGCCATGCAGAGAACTTAGCTGGTTTGTCAGTTAATCCTCACCCATTACAGACAATGAAAGTAAGTCTCCTGTCTCAAATAATTTCAGTTGCATAGTATAAAGCTGTGGTGACAAGGCTTTCTAACCCTTATTTCTATTACATCTACCTTGGATTCATGAGCTTTTCTGCCTGTACCTGTCCCAGGACGACCACTGGGGTAACCCCCTTCAGGCAGGACCATTCTGGAAACCCACGAGCTGTGTATTGTGAGAGAAGCTGATCTGGGTTGTAAGAACAAGTGCAAATGCTTATAAATTCCAGTGGTCAATGATGCATTGATCAACAGCCTTCTTGAAAGAAAGCTTTAAGAGGAAAACACCTAACCATGAATTAGCGTCATCCACGTTTACATGTCACCCCAAATTACTCCAGGTAGGCTGTCTTTTAATTTCCAAAAGCGGAATCAAACATAGTTCAGAGTCTCTAACCAAAGCCCAGATGCTCATGCAAGTCTGTGGATAATGCTGTTTATAACAGAATTGCCTTGGCCTCCTGGGTGGCCTTGATGGAGGTGTTCACCACGGGTACAGACTGCAACACCAGCAACAAATGTGGCCGACACAAGCGACCTTGCACGGGTATTACACCACCTGCAGCGCGGGGTTTTGCTGGCATTGCTTTACACACCTTGCAAAAGTGCTGAAGCAGCAAAACTGGAACAGGTCTCCAGCTCCGGCCTTGTTCATCTCAACTACCTGTGATCAAACTCATTTTAGTGCTCCCTGGAAGAGCAGGCAGTGGGTGTCTTGGCTTGTTTCCTTGCTACACGCAAACATCAACGGTAAGGAACCTGAAAGCAAGATCTTCCTCTTCCTTGACCTGTCCTCCTTAGCTGCTCATGGGGGCAGGACCCCCACCATCATGCCCACTATGATCACGTGAGGCTGACAGCAGATAAAGGATCGCTGTAACAGGCACAGGTCATCACCTTTGTGCCAGCCTTCACAACTACTATATTTTTACAACCCTTATATTTTCCTAGCTAAAGGAATAAGAAAGAAAGGAAAAACATATCAGGATTTATGTATAACATGACAGACACAAGCACACATGGAGACAAGGAGCACTTTTTTCTGTTAAATAAAAGCCTCAGTACTTTGTCTCAAGTGGTTGTCAAAATATTGGGCTACCCCAAAATTTCTTGTGGTTTGAATATTGTGTATGAAATATTTTATATATTTTGCCTTCAGCATTCTCCGAGTACTCAAATTTTCCATTGGGAAGCAGCAGTAGTTTATGGTAGAAAGTTCCCCAAGTAGCTAACCTAGTTTAGGGAGCTAATGATGCTATTGTAAAACAGGCAGAATAAAAGTGTTTGGAAGAGACCCGATTTTCATTTTCTTTGGGTTGGATAGTTTATTGGAAAAAATTTTTTTGTTCAGCTGGTTTCACCCTTTAAAAAAATGCAAAAGTCTCTGCATTACCAATACATGCATCAGACCACCACCACCAACAAAAGGCTTTCAGGATCTGTGTGAGTTTGTGGTGATAAACGGGTCAGTCTGGGTTCAGAGTAAGGATCTGTGCCCAGCCTCTACAGCTTCAGCACATTCGTGGAACAAAAAAAGAAAATGCTTATAATACTGCCAATAAAAGCCACTAAGAGCCTCCTTATTTCCTATGAGCAAGTAAGAGTCTACAGAGGCAGAAATAAATTAGGTAAAAAATTAATAGCTTTTTTAATTCTAACTAGTAAGCATATCACCCAGAGCTAGAGAAACCGCTCAAAAGAAAGAAAATACAACCAGCAAACCCTTATGATTTTTGTTTTTCAGTAGCAGGGAATACTAATGCAGGACCTCAAGGCAAATACATTAATTCCCCCCAGGCACACAGAAATAAAATGTTGTGTTCAGCACCGCTTTCTTCAATGCCATTTCAACAAGGGGCTTTCCCACCAGCTTCCTTTCGACAATAAAATTTAATTTCATTTAAATAACAAAATAATATCTTAAACAAAACCCAGGAAGGGTACACATTAAATAGCGTTCAACTCCTGGCTTTAAGAAAATAGATTACATCTTTTCTACCAGTTAAAAATACAGATTTTATTTTTGCTTTGTGTTTGAAGTCACCAGTGAGGTGCTTGGAGTTCAGTGATGCTGAAACAGGAGGGCCCATGCTCAGCCAGGATGCAGGCTTTTCCCCTTGGCAGTGTTGGAAAATAACCTGGCATATGCACAGGTGCAGAAAACTGCTCTACCAGCAGGGCAAATGCAAGTTTGATGACAAACTAGAAATGCCCTGTAACGTCATGCCAGCATGCAGAAGAATCCATTTAACTGGCCCTGACAAACTTGATTTAACGGAGGAATCATAAGGAAGAGCATCCTTGAGAATAGGGGCAGCGGGGTTGAAGTGTAGAGGTGTTTGAGTCCCTTCCTGCTTAGAAAGGCCTGCAATGCTGGCACTGTTCTTCCCAGTACTCTTGGAGGATGCTAACATTTCCAGTATGGGTAACGATACAAATTTCAAATGCAAAGGCAAGTAATCTTAGCACACTTTTCCCAGGCGTTTCTCAGTCACTAGAGTCAAGCAGAACCTAGCAAGCAGGTCTAATCAGCTATCACTTTTCACTTATCTGAGTTTGACTTGCCTGAAATTTCTTATGTAGATGAGAAGATAAAACACATTACAACAACCTGTCTCAACAGTTTTCCAAATGCAAGATGAAGTTAAGGAAAACAAACCAACCAAGAAAGGATGTTCCAAAATGCTTCCCATGCTTTCTTTTAGCAATCTAAGGTTGCAGAAATGCAGCATTTTTTCTCTCTATTTGTGTGTAATTCGACTCGGGAGATTTCCACAAGGCATAAATCAGATTCATTTTTTCAAAGGCTGAGAATAAAGATCAACGCTTTTGATTCTTGTACCGTCTGCAAGCCTATCCAGACATACAAACTGGAACTAAAAACCTTCCCTGGGTTGTACTTCATTCATTCCCTGCTCCACTATGATTACAAACCAACTCTAATTTACCATAAAGAAGTTACTAGAAACACATAGTGCACCGATGAACCTTGCATTAGCGTGGCTTTTAAGAACACATTCATGCTTTCAGCAGCGCAGAGAGAAACAGAGACAGACAAGACCTCTTGAGGGGAATGTGAAGAGGGGTGCTCTTCAAAAACCTTAATTTAAAACAGCGTTTCCCACAGATCAGAAAGTGCAGGTGAAACATCTGACATCAAACAAGCAGGGGATGGGGAAAGTTACGGTGGCTGAACATGGTTTCAGCCTTAAAGCAGTGGCACGTTTGATAGGAGTGTTTTTATTTTTTTTATTTCCTGCTTTCTAAAGAAATCCTGTGAGCAACTGTGAGTCTCTACTGATGTCGAGCATCCCCCAGCCTAGGGAGCAGGTGTGTGTCCGTGAGGAAACCACCCTGGTGAGATCGATAGAAAATCTTCTGAGGGCCTTCTGTGCTTTGGTCAGGTCCCTCCCGGCCAGAGGCCCATCTCCATGTGGCAACAGACAGGCACCAGCTCCGCGGGGCATCTGTTAACTCAACGGCACAACTAGAGCAGAATCTCTGCTTTTCCAAAAATACCCTTAAAAAAAGAAGTTTTCTCTGTCATCATCATAAATAAGCTTGAAAATGTGAACTGGAAAAGGCTGAAGCCATGACCTGCACCTGTGCATGCAGAGGTTTGATTAAAAAAAGATAAAAGGAAAAAAAAGATAGAGCCACGTGTGTATAGAACACTGTACCAAAACAACAATACAGGAGCAACCTCTGTGATGGAAGGGGGCGGAGGGGAAGGACACAGGAAAATCACACGTGGTGCTGAGGGATGTACTGGGCTCTCCTCGGGGTCTGCCCCTGTCCTGCTTTGCTCCCTGGGTCTGGGGTTCATCCACACCCACCATCCCCTCAGCACCAGGAGCTAACTAGTGGTTTTAAAAAAGAAAAATGAAACAAAACCAACCCCCTTTGCAGAAACGAGAAGATGTGACTCTCAGAAATACTGCTGAAAATTCAGATCCCTTCCAGGCCCTCAGGTGCCTCTGGCTTGCTAGGCAGTGGGACCAGCCTGGTCTCTGCAGCCTCACCTTCAGCAGGACCAAGCGGCGTTCCTGAAGTTCCCTCATGACATGTCTGCTCTTCAGTCTGGATGAGTACAGGTGACCGCAGAGCTGCCCCCCCTTGCCACATCCCCCTGTGCTGCTCCCCCACCTCCCCAAGCACTTGGGATGATGCTCGTCACATTCAGTGCATCATGCTTTCCTCTGTAGGAGATCTATTGCTATGTATACAATACAGCTGAGGCATATACCCAACAATGCTTATAACACCAATATTTTTAAAGATGAAGGAAGAAAGACAAAACCAAAACCTCACTGTCACTGCGTAAGCTACCTTAGAAATGAAAAGAAACTTAAAATCGTATCATTTTCCCAGGTGAAAAGCAAATCACAAAGAGAACCTGATGAAAAAAAGCAAAGAGGCAGGAGAACACTTACTCTCATCCAGATTTTTCTTGTCAGACCTTGAGATCTGGCAAACATTTAGACTGTTTCAAAACCTGACAACATTATGTGTAGGGGACAAATATTTTTGGTTTAGTGCCTTCTATTCCAAGTCCTCCTGATGTCAGGAGAACATGACTTGAGAGAGGCGGGTTTAAGTGTGAAGAGACTTTAGGGTCTGCAGCTGTGGGCAATCACAAGGGTGAGGCTACAAGCTGGTGCGGTAGGTGCCAGAGCTGCAGAAACCAGAGCCTAATTGGTCGAGGATGAGCCCTGAGCTTGGTAGGCATATCTGGTACATGGTGATTTAAATTGAATTCCTCTTTTTTTGCATTGCAGGTTGTGTTTAAGTCAGTTCCCTACCTGTGGTCTATAATTCAGAATACAAATTCCAAATTTGATGGTTGATGGAAAAACTGATACGCAGATGGTAAAAACAGCATTCCTTGTTTTCATTTTTTATTTGTATTGAATTAGTACCCAAAAAGCTCCAGCTGGGATTAGAATTTGACTGCTACTGTCCTTGTGTGCATTATTCAGTGCTATTTCATTCTTGGCAAGGTTTCCAATATACATATATATGTGTATGGAAAAATATTTGTTCAAGGAAAGAGCTGCAGTGAGGAATCCTTGCTTTCCTGGAAAATTTTTAATACAAAAAAGTAATAGCAGTGAAAAATGGACTTGGAAGTGTAAACAGGACAAACTCTTTTCAAACAGCCTCTCGTTTTCTTAGAGATTTTTCTTTTAGTTATTCTTTTGTTTTATTGTTTTCAGATAACATTTTAAGTAGCAAAAGCCAGAATCTCTTAAACTAGGAAGATCTGCTGAAACATATATAGATATTGCTTTGCTGAGCCCATTTTCTCTGTGAAAATGGACAGATAATGATGTCTTGAACTCTTCCCTCATCAAGAATCAGGTTTCTAGGTTTCACTCCCAAAAGAAACTGGCATCCCACAGCCTCAGTGTTGACATCATTTGGCCTGATGCAGTGCTGTAGTAATTTAATAACTTCAGTAAGAGAACCATGAAAGCTTAGCTCTTTTGGGTTTTGCTTTGTTTGCTCTTCCTTTCTGTTTTATTATTAGTGAAGAATGTGCAGGAGGCTACGAGAGAGAAGGAAAAAAAAAATAATTAAAAACCTCAAGCTTTTTCTTAGGAAGGTCTAGACGTTATGCCATTAGCCATAATGTTTTCAGGGCAAAACCAGCCCATGTTCTCCCTGACCCCACATTGCTCTGCATGGCAAAAGACATAGGGTGAGCTGTAACTGGCTGCATCGTTTGATGTGTGCCCTTACTGCTCGTCGTGTTCTTGGACTTGAGCATGTCCCTGTCAGTCACTGGCAAGCGCAGATTAAGAAGGGGTGCTGAGCAACAAGCAAAACCTAATGGTCGGGTTTAGTGCTGCAGGCACCATGTTATGGCAGTCACAGGGCTGATCCCTACCACTGACAGTATTACATACACCCTCTTTGCTAGAACACAGGCGTTAGATTTGAATAAAGGTCAGCAGGATAATTACATGGCGCCTTATTAAAATTTTAGAGTGATGTCAATTGGAGGAGTGTCTTATTATTGAGCCTTCCATGATTAAAATCTGTTATCAATTCCCTACCATTGCTGTTAAAGGATGCTGTCCTTTTTTTGTCTGGGGCAGAGTTAATTTTCTTCCCAGTAGCTGGTACAGTGCTGCGTTTTGGATTTAGGATGAGAATAGTGTTGCTAACACACTGATGTTTTAGTTATGGCTGAGCAGCGCTCACACGAAGTCAAGGGCTTTTCAGCTTCCTCTGCTGCTCTGCCAGCGAGGAGGCTGGGGGGGGAGGGGGCACAAAGAGCTGGGAGGGCACACAGCCAGGACAGCTGCCCCAAGCTGGCTGAAAGGATATTCCATACCATATGATGTCATGCTCAGCACATAAACTAGGGGGAAAGCCGGCCAGGGGGCCACTGATCAGAAACAGGCAGGGCACCATTTGGTTGGTGGTGAGCACTTGTTTTTCATTAGCATCGCTTGTTTTGCTGGGGTTTTATTTCTTTTTTTGTTTGTTTGTTTGTTTTTGTTTTCTTTTTCACGACAATTTATTATTATTTTATTTTAACTATTAAACTGGTCTTATCTCAGCCCACGTATTTTCTTACTTTTACCTTTCTAATTCTTTCCACCATCTCACTGGGAGGGGAAGGGAGCAAGCAGCTGTGTGGTGCTTAGTTGCTGCCTGGGGTTAAATCGTACAAAAATCCATGCATAAGCAGCGTTAGGTTACAGATCCCATGAGAAGGAAGGGAGTAGCAGGGGAAGAAGGGTGAGGTTTCGCACATCTCTACAGGAGGTAGGCAGAGCACTGGCCCTTGCACCACGTGTACATGAATTGTAGCTGTTGAGTAATGATCAAGACTTCACATGACAAGGGGAATGGAAGAGGCACAAGATCAAAGCCATCACTACACCAGCCCCCTAACTCTACCTGGAGAGAAAACTGGAGCAGCCATCACCAAACACCCCCAGAGTCCTGTGCGTATCTGCGTGGGGGCTCTGCCACAGCACGGACTTTATGTACTGGGACAAAAACCCAAACAGCTCAGCTTGTGAGCCACCACAACACGAAAGCTCTGTAGTGGATATTTGGCTCAACATTCACTTTCTTATTGTAGTTATCCTTCAACACTCTACCTGACTTGGTCTCCCCGGTTTTCTTCCCCCTTCTGTTTCCAGTCCAGAAGAACTGTCTTTGCAAACAGCATGTTTCCACTCTGCTCCCTAGCTGCATCATCATGGGAAGCTGCTTTCACTGCCTCCCTTTCTTCTATTAACACAGCATCCCACTTAATAGCTTGCTGTCACAAGGCTTGCTGGGCAGGGAAGGGCTGCAGTAACAGCCACCTTGACATTTACTTCTTGTGCTCTACTGCTGCAAGGGGCACTATGACAAAGGAACTAGTTCATATGGGGACATGCTGAGCTCAGAGCAGCAACCCCTGGTGCCCAAGGCAGGGCTGGCTCCCTCATCACTGCAGCCCTGGCTGGGAACGTTGCAGGAAGGTGCAAAAGGTTCAGGTTTGTTTGACCACCACAGCCACAGAAAAGGTAGCCCTTACACAGAGGTTTTCCACTCTGTGTAGACATGCCTGCATACTGGATTCATTGTGTAGGAAGTGAAATCACCATCTCAATAGTTCCCACCTATTTCGGGGGAAACATAGTGACAAACGATGAAGGAAAAGCTGAGGTACTGAATGCCTTCTTTGCCTCAGTCTGTAATAGTGAGACCAGCTGTTCTCCAGGTACCCAGCCCCCTGAGCTGGAAGACAGGGAGCAGAATGAAGCCCTTGTAATTCAAGGGGAAATGGCCAGGGACCTGCTACACAACTTAGACACACACAGGTCTATGCGGCCATATGGGGTCCACCGGAGCGTACTGAGGGAGCTGGTGGAGGAGCTCACCAAGCCACTCTCCGTCATTTATCAGCAGCCCTGGCTAACTCCTAACATCACCACCCCTGGAGGTATTTAAAAGGTGTGTAGATATGGCTCTTAGGGACATGGTTTAGTGGTGGAGTTAGCAGTGCTAAGTTAATGGTTGGACATGATGATCTTAAAAGTCCTTTCCAACCTAACTGATTCTATGATTCTGATTCAAAATCCTTAATTTAAAACTTCATGTGCAATAGCAGTAACCACCATGAAGTATTGTTCAGAAAACACACTCCATGTTTCTATTTGCAGCAGTCACTGCAAAAAGACAACTCACGTCTAGATGTTGGATGTTGCAGTACTGTTGAACTATGTACTAAATCCCACATGAATAATAGAAAAAGTAGCAAAAAATTTTGTATTTCTTTACACAAAGTGGGAAAGAAGAAGTTTTGTTCAGAAAATACAGTTAAGGTTTCCTGGAAAGGTGAGCAGCAAAGCAAATCCTATTTCAGCTGGCAACACTATTTATCTGAACAAAGCAAAACTTAAATCAGGTTTCCCTAGTGAAGTAGGAGGAGGATATCTAAAGGATCAGTGGGCAGGGGATTAATCCTAATCAGACTGGTGGATAACTCTCCATGCATCAACAACCGGCTCCAAACTATCCTCATCAGTAAGTTTGTACTAACCCTGCTGCAACACTGACTACTATTAGCCATGGTAAGCTGGTTACACCTTTTCAGAGAAGATTAAAGATTATACCCTCATTTCTGGCACCGTTTCTATTGGCACGGTAGCACTGCAGTCTTGAGTGTGAACTGGCATTGCTCCATGGTGAACTTTGCTACCACCTTCGTAGAAAGGGACACTCAGCAATCCTTTTACACATCTTGTGTTGTTCTACTTTCTCCTAGCGATGAGATGCTGTTTCATTTCCCCATATGATACATTGCAGATATGGCTAGGGACCTTCTACACAAGCCCTAGGCCAGGTGAAGGTCTTGATTACTAAAAAAAAGGTGAAAAAGAAGAAAGAAAGGAAAAAAAAACCCACAAACCCCACCCCAAACCTTACCCACTATCTTTCAGCTCAAGTCTCCAGAGCAGTGAGAGCTTGGAGACCCATCAGCAAGCTATCTAGTAATTGCTTCTGTTAGCACTTGCACTCTGCACTTGCTGGCAAACATCTCCATAAACCAAAGTTTACTTCGTATTGGAGCTGGCATGCTCCTTATCACTGATTGCACAGAGGTTAATATCATAGCTCCTCTAGAAACCCTTTTTGGGGCCAGGGTTATACCTTATTCTATGCACTTGTCCTTGAAGTATAGGGAAGCTAGATCTTCCTAGATCCAGACGGGTTTGTCAGTCCCTCTAAGCAAGAAAGAATCAGAGGGGTCACTGCTCTTTAGTACAAGCATGAAACATGAGGGTGCTTGCATCTAATGGTGACCCCAGAAATGAGTCTTCCCAGAGAGAACCAGGCCAGGTCTACTTATCTTATTTAGTAACTCACATCTGGAATGACACTTAAGAGCCCAGTGGTACAGGATTCCCACGGGTAACCGTTCCAAAAACCATTGAAACTATTCCAAAGGAAAAGGTCTTTCAGTCTTCAAGTGCAAAAATGTTGCTGCTATGAGAGGTGGTCTATATAACTCAAAGCAATGTGGTTTTAGAGACTGTTGCTAAAGCCAAGCAAGACCAAGGCACAAACCCCTGAAGGAGAGAAAGCTTAGAGAGTGATCTCAAAAGCAAAAGCTATGATCAACCTAACTTCACTGCAGGCAGGTGAACTTCTGTGCTTGCCCATCCAGAGCAATCCCAACACTGTCTTAGGTCTCCTCACTCTGCAGCTACTGAAAACGCCTCGCCTGAGGTTACAGAACTATTGCCAGAGTCCCCTGCAATTCTGTACGGGCAACCTGAGCTGCACTGCTCTGTTAGCTGAATAGGAAAGAGGCACGAGCTGGTAGAAATGTAGACTGCCTGCCAAGGGTTGCACCAGTGGCTTCCCATGCACCCCTGTGCCGAGGTTTCGCTTGGCCTACCCGAGTTCATTCTTTTGCAGCAGATGCCCTTTAGTGTTAAAGACATTACAGAAGAGGTCAGGGATATATTCTGTATGGATCTCAATGAGAAACACGGTGTCTTAAGTTACTCGTGCAATGGTGCAGAACACCACAAAGATGCCCATAAAAGCAGCCTTACCTCATTATTGGAAATAAGCCCGGTGTAGTTCTTTTTTGAATGGGAAACACAGACTTAAATTGACATGCCAGTTCTCAAGGATGTTGTTTATCTGTAGCCCAATACCATCAACTAATTTGTTTGATTATAACTTGATTATTTTTACATGCACTTGCCAAAGAAGGTACCTTTCAGAGATCAGCTGTTTGATGAGATTTCGCCAGCTATTAAGTAATGTTTGCTGTTTGAGATAGTATCATCAGAGCCACCGTGCCTGTATGAAGGTCTTGAGGGAGGCGAACAACACTGGGTGCAAAAAGCAGTATAAGGGGGTTTTGGCATTCATAAGCTTAAGTGTGCATGGGTACTAGCCTTGCTTTTCCATGTGTTTTCTTTTCTTAGGCATGAAGATTGAAGTCTTCAGGTTTCAAGCGGGTGAAAGTAAACACCCAGTGACAAGCAAGAGAAAAGAGCAGAGATGCAAATTTTCAATGTGAGCCCATTCCATGACCAAACACCATGGGACAGAAATCATAACCACTTACAATGAGAATGGGTCAGCGAGACAATTCAGAGAGTGTCTATTCCCATGAGCTGCAAGGAGTTTTTTTCATTTGCTCATTTGTTTGTTTTTGAGAACCTCATTACTGAGAAATATCAGTTGCAACTTCCCTACTGATTATTAGAGGAGAGTAACAAAGGGCATATCTGTTCTCTGTTCAATGATCCATGCAACCCAGAGCTATATCCACAGCAGGCAAACCCAGGCTATAAGAAGCTGAAATGTCCAGCACAGCAAACATTTTTAAATGAATATAGTTAGGGCTGAATCAAGGTGATCTGTGAAGCCTGCTCCAAAATCCTTTCTCTTGGGAAACAGAAAAGTATATTCAAATAAATGAATAAATGTTTCCATATACGTTACAGCTATGATTTTAACATGCTAAGCCAGAGAGATTTGGACTATATAGAGTTTATATAGACTGTAAAACATGAAAATGGTGCTCAATGCTCTTGATCACACTACTGAAACTAGAAAGGATATTCAGTTTTACGTTTTCTCTTGTTTCTACATGCAACAGATTTAAAGGCCACTTTTCACAACTGTTACCGAAAAAGGCGCATTATTTCTAGAAACAAGAAGTAACTGATCATGGTGCCAGGTGTCTTCAACACTGGGAACAAGTAAGTGCTCTCACTGCTGAAGATTTGCAGTAAATTTTCATCCTGGCTGGAGGCTGCTCACCTGCTTTACATATGCAGAGGAAATTATACCCTGCAAGCACTCATCCTCCACTGTCTCAGCACTTGCAAGGTACAATATGAAGCATTTGAGATTCATTAGGCTGGGCTCATGTAGAAAGATATGCAGGAGTGGTGGTAGCATGTAAAACTTGAGAGGAGGATCACAGGCAGTGCCACTCCTCAAGCACAGAGGAACTGTCTTTGGAAAGGGTAAATCTCGTTTGTGCAGGAGACAGACTTCCTCGAGGGGCTTTGCAAGGCTGTGAAGTACAGCCCTGCAGCATCAACACTTTCCACTCTATCACAAGCTTCAACACTTTCTGCGGGCTTCCAAGAGAAAACCATATTTCAACCTGCCTTAATGAATTGGACATATGTATACCACGCGGAAATCTAATAAAGGCCAGGCGAGCCAAGAGCAGAGAGCACAGCACATATAACAGGCACCAGTGACATCCCTCAGTGCAGTGCTGAAAGGCTCAGGTGCCACATAGTGGGCACCGTGTCAGCCAGAAGTCTGAGATAAGAGAGGTCCCCAGTATTTCCCTCCTTTGCAGGAGATGAAAAATGTCCCAACACTCATTTGATATCTTTTTGGCCAGGGCTGGGGGAAAAGAGAGATGTCAGCGTGGAAATCGTTCTGCGACAACTTTCTTCTACTGTTTTCCACCTTTGCTGTGTCCAGGCAGGTAAAAAAGGATGAAGACAACACTGACCTATTAAAATCAGACTGGAAATTAAATAGTGAACATTGTAATATCATCTTCCCGCCCCCCCCCCCCCCCCCCTCTTTTGGAGCTCCATATGGTTTTGTTCAACTGAAGATCTGAACTCTTTATGATTCACACTGGTTTATTTCCATTAGCAGATACAGCCCTTAAGCACTTATGGGCAAGTATCCCTAAATTGTGTTCTTCAGGGCATGAATTGGTGTAAACCAGGATTTTTCTGCTGGGTCATGGGCAATGATTTATAGAAATCTGGATCCCAACCTCTGCTCCAGTGGGAAACAGAGAATGATTCAACCACTGTGTTTGAAAGAGACACACTGCGGCCCATTAGTATCGTAGTTTATGGCACTCATGAGGCAAGAACACGAAATTCATGAACTTTTTTTTTTTTTAAATGCTTTTCATGCCATTTTATGATTCTAGCCGGAACAAACCCCTTCAGAATAATAGTTAGCTTTGGAAACAAACTACCTGTTTGGATTGTTTTATTTTACTAACTCTGCTTTTGCCCTGTCTACTGTAAGCTGCATCAGTACATGTGAAAAGCTTTACCTTGCTCTTAACATTGCTGTTTTGTTTGCTGCAAGGTATTTGTGGGAATAACAGAAGTAATATAAAAGGGTCATGGGCATCAACGCACAGATCAGTTTCCTTCTGCTACCACTTCTCTGATGCTCATTTGGTTTTCTTCTTTGCTACTGCAGCTTATCTGATTATCCATCCTTTCTGCTTTTAGTTGTATGCAGACACCTTTTACACCACCTAGATTAATTTCTTCTCAGAGAGATGGGTGACTCTTACAGTGAAGATAGTAGGTCCACAAGATTTTGGGCCCATCCCAGGGCTTTATAACCACTCCCCCCCCCCCCCCCCCCCCCCCCCCCAATTTTGCTAACAGCTGACAGCGCTAGCCCCAAGCCTGACACCACAAGACACTAGAAGAGGAAGCATACTGCCATACTGCACCTGTACCGCAGCCCTGCAAGGAGATTTTCCCTGGCTGTCCCCAGAATTACAGGGACTGACACATAGCTATACATAAAAAGCAATACGTAGGAGAGAGTTACAAGTTCCTTTACAAGGTAACGGCCATTTTTATTTCTTTTTTTCAACATTTTAAAAATAACTATGCCTCTCTTTATAGTATTATCTAGCAATGAATAACCTATACTATTGTTTTGCACAATACTGTTTACTTAAGTCTCCACGGCATTATATCCACGTGTGCATGCATGCAAACATACTACTAAGTTTTTATTGAGGTAAGTGCCAGGTAAAACATCAGAACCACCACTGTTTTAAGATCTTAAATTCTCTTTCCTTTCCTCATTTTCTCATCTGCTTCCGGGCATCTTGTAGAAAATGCCTTCAGAACTTCATCTATTCCTCAGATATTCTGAAAATGTTTTACCTGTATGCAAATTTGTCCTCTATTCAGCTTTGTGACATAAAACCCCCCAGCATATTTTAGTCAGTAAAAGCCCAAAAGCTCACCTGATGCTTATGTTGGCAATTGGTTCCTTGGAAAGGTCTGCCTTTGCAACAGGTAAAAGACATTTCTAGCAACATAACTCAGCAACAACATTGAAAAATTAAGAAACAAGCAAGAACAAAGGACTCGGAATCTGAAAGAAATCCCAAACCCAGAACTCCATCGAATGGTAGAACTCAAGTAAAACCCAAAGTAATGATGGAGCACAAAAAGTGACAACATGAACTGCAAAAAAGGTCCAGACACTGGAAAACAACCATAATCACCCTAATTTTCCAGTGGTCCTGATTATTATAATCTGCATCTCTACAGTATTATTCCACTAATGCATTAGCAAGTACAGCAGTTTTTTTCTTGGGTTTTCTTGGAACACAGCTGTTGTGTTAATTGAGCCTAACAGATAATGTGATCATTGGTACTTCTTAGACCCTAGCTACAAAACACAGTGGGGAAATGAAAGTTGGGGTGGTCTAATTTATTTTTTTATGCCTGCAAAATGATTGCTATAAACTGGGGGGGGGGGGGGGGGGGGGAATCAAAGAAAAAGGTCTTGCCTTTACAGCAGGACCATCCTGTAGGAGATTAGAGCAGAGTTTTTACCTTTTGTAAGGAAGCATGAAACTAAGGACAAAGGGAACATGAATTTTCACACTAAAACCTTAAGTTCCTTCTGCATGGCTTTGTAGTTCTTGACATTTTGTTAATGACATAGTGAGGTTTTCCCCTTCTGCCAGTAAAATCTAATTCTGATCAAGAAACTCATTAAAAATTCCAGAATGCACCTGTATTTTCTCGGTTTGGGCCATTCAGGACCTTTGGAAGGTAGAAGGGAGCAGCCCCTCACCCTGTCGCCCCCCTTTCCAACACTTCATAGCTGACAAACAGGGCTGGAAATACACTGCCAGGGATCTGTGCTTCCTCACCTGTAGTCACAGCACAGTCACCTTGGCTCCTGCGGTTCCTGCAACAGCAACCAAACCTGCCCACAGCAGCTGCCTTCAGACCACAGCATATTTCTGCTTCCCAGAAAGCAAACCTTCGCTACTGGTACTTGGAGGCACGGGCTCCCGCCCAGGTAACACAACACACCTTAGATCTTCCCACCGAAGGATCTCCTTTCCATATTACTTAAGAATCCAATCAAAAGACAGGTCAGATGGAGCTAGTAGGCAGTGACTTGCAGACACCCCCCAACACACAAAAGGGCACAGAGTGAGTGATGGAAAGAAACAATAATCGAGACAGTTGACCTCAGACATACCGAGGAAGACATCTGAAATATCAGCAAAGCTTTTCTAGAGATGACAGGTTGGGGTGGCAGTTTGGATTGTAGCTTCTTAGCCATAAGGCAGAGAGAGAACAAGATGTGAAGGGGTAGGGAAACCAGGCCAAGAAAACCGAGCTCTGACATGAGGAAGATGCAAAGAGAGAAGGAGCAGTACCCAAGAGAACTGCAAAGGAAAATGGATGGTGAAAGGGACAGAAAAGCAAAAAGTTCAAATCTAGATGGTCCTTGTCCAGCTGTGTAGAGTTTTGCCACCTTCTGCCTCCTGCATTAAGTCTGCAGTTGCACTCAAGCCATTCTGCAACTCAGATACAAACCAATCCGTAAGGGATTTCCCTATAGGCTTTAACGGCAGCATAGTATACCTAGTGAATAGGGCTGAACGCTCAGAATCAAACTGATTTCGATGACTTTCTTCAAACAATGACTGATGGGATTTTACTATTTGTGCTTTATTGGTATTTTCTCGAGCCTAGGGCAGAGCATGTGACCTGGATACCATAAATGAATTAACACTTGCGATTACAGGTAATAACAATCACTAACATCATCATCTTGAAGCTGTTTGCCTATATAATTAAATTCAGTCTTAAACTTCTTTCAGTTACTGTTGGCCATCGTGGCTGAACCCAAAACACAGAGTGGGCAGGAATTGGGTCATCAGGTTTATGATGCTTCAGCTCCAGTACAAGCTACAGGGAATGTTATTAATAAACATTTTAACCTGTAGACAGTCATTATGCAGAAGAATTTGTTATGCTCCTGAAACTGCACAGATGACTATATATGAAGAAAGAATAGTTATAACTATTGCTCATGCTTGGCGGGGGGGGGGAGGGGGGGAACGTTGTGCTTTCAACAAGTATGAATACTTCTATTTATAGCCTGGCTTCTGAGTTTTGCAAGATCATTCACTGTTGGTTCTACAAAGAGAAGACGATTGTTGGGGGTTGGAAATCAGACAGAACATAGCATAGGACATATTACAAGTCTGAAAATAGCTTTGCACTTAGGTATTTTCCATGGGTGATAAAGACAGGTAATGGATTGTGACTGACATAACTGTGACCTTCTAAAAGCTGGCAAGTAGCTTTTAAGACCAAGGGAACATTCTTTGCACAATATCAAAGAAATAACTTCATTTTGTTGACTAGCTCTCCATTAATGAAAACTAAAAGAAAAACTAGGTAGTTAAGGAGCAAAAAAAATCCAGCTATTTAACTACAAGGGCTCACTGAAACATTTGCACGTATGATCTATCACTGCTTTTTACACATCGATTTTTTTTGCAATAGGTGAAATTGATCAGGGAAAATAAAAAAAAAAAAGGAAAGATTATGCAAGATAATATTTGTTGCCAGAATGCCTCAGATTCTGGCTGGAACTTTGAATTTTGATATTTTTTTTTCTTCCTTTGCAGAGGAGTCAAAGAAAATTAAGGTGCTTAACAGGATAATGAGAGAGAGTGGTAGCAAGGGAGACGAGAGCATATGTTCATTTATTTATAACAATATTGCGAAGTGTTCAACATATTTAAATCAGTGAGGCACACATTCACCATATAATTTAATTAGCACTTATGGTAGATACCATAAATGTTTCTAATGCACACTTTCTATTAGATACAATTATAAATAGTGCGCTTATTTATAACAGCAAACTGACCAGAAGATGGCCCCACAGTGACTACAATGCAACTTACAATTCACTCGAGGGAATAGACCAATGTCAAAAAGTTCAAACTCTATTTATCAAACCTGAAAAGTACGTTAGGTCTCTCTGAAGGGGTGAAGTGTTTGTCACTGTAGCGCTCCAAATTATTTTAAAATTAATTATGAAATAGGTTGAGCAGATACATAATCACCAATCTACTTTATTTCCTTAAACTTTTAAACCAGCATAACTAATGCTAGTGATAAGCCAATCTTATTCATGCTGTTCAAAATTTGGGTTTCCCCAAGGAAAGAAAACTCAGTTTTAGGGGCTGGCACAATGACCACTGATGAAATCCATGAAAAAACTCCTGATAATCCACTGGATTTTCCTTCATGCCTTCCTCTGGGGTGTCCTCAGAACAACAGTCACAAACCTGTGCCTTCATTTCCACTATAATTGACTGGAAAGAATCAAAAACCCTTTCACAGCATTTATGATTGTGCTTCTTTCTTTACAACTACTATCCTGGGAAACAGACTGTGCATCTGCTATCACCAGTGAAAATAAATAGATGCTCTTTCCTAGCTGGAATAGCACATGCCACTGTTCTTCAAGCTTTGTGCACATGCAGGATCACTTTTTTTGGTGTGTCGGTCATTAGCACTGCCCAGAAAACAATCGTGCTACATTAATGTGTTGCTATCTGGAAACAGCAGGCATAATCTATGAAACGCAGTTGCTTTATACTTCAAGTAGGTGAAACTGCTGACTACAACTGCAGTCCTCTTTTCAAAGAGCAGAGGATTTAAAAACCTGAAAACTTGAGCAAAGCAGTTTAACTTGACTGGAATCGATTATGGCACTCTTTACAACACAACTCTGTAAAGCTCTTTCCTACAATTCATAATATCACTTAAAATCAAATTACCATGCAAGGGTATAATGTGGCTTATTCTGAATATTAATAATGTACATCACTGTACCACATTATAGATCCAGACAGAGCTGAGAGGATGAGAGGCTTAATCTGAAGAAGTTTGAAAGCAATAAGAAGATGACTTCTTGCAACTGTTGAAAGCCAATGGAAAGATGACTTTACTTCCACCGTATCATTTCTGTTTTACAGATGTGTTTTGCACAGCCTGAATGGGTATGAGTGTCCTTGGGAAGCCATAAGCCATGACAGCTAAATTAGGACAGCTTGCACCACAGATCCAGGCGTGGTGGCAATAGAGAGAACGTAGTTTTGGGAGACTCTGATGGATAGCAATAGAACTTGGAATTTGTCAAGTCGTAGTAGAGGGAGATACTAGTTTCGATAGAGAACCAATTTCTTACTGGATACTGACAGTCAATATAAGGTTTACTTTAAATTAACGTGTTAGTCTTAATGATATTGAAGAGTTTTTAATAAAAAAAAGAATTACTCTAAGATGATAATTATGATTTGTCCTCACACACACACATCTTGACCAAGCTGCAGAAGATCTGAACAGCCCATTTCATCAACATTGTGAAAAGGCAAAGCAAAGTTTTCGCTAACTCTAGAGAAAACAAAAACATTAAAACCTCCACACACTGTTTACATCCCAATTGTTTACGCTCCACAGGGTATCTGTGTACCTCCATTGAAGCCACTAGCCGTTTGACAACTAGAAGCAAGGTCCCCAACTTTTAAATATTGAAGCAGAGGTAATTAAGATTAATAGAACGTAGATTTTCTACAATGAAGATATACTCCAGACAGGCAATAACAATGTTTATTCAAACAAGAAAGAACAGTGCATCAATAATTATGACTGGAACCATTCATTCTAATTCACAATCAGATAATGTTAAATTTGCCATACTTGCTGTTGGGCGTGAGGAGTACCCTGCTGTCTAGACAAAAATTCTTCCTGAAGGAGGACTGTGATTCACCCCAGAGCTGTTGATCAACACGTCCAAAGCGTAAACAAATGTTCCCTGAAATAGAAAATTCTTAGCACTTGTCACAACATAATTGCAGCTGTTCAGATTTCAAATGACAACAGTACCTGCCTCTGCCTCAAAATTTCCTAAGTCCAGATCCCACATTGCTGTATTCCACAGCTGGTACAGTAAAGTGTAGTGCTTGGCACTGCAATTACCTGAAACACTCCACTGCCACCAAACAGCTCAGACCTAATTGTCACAGCTGCCCTTACCCTGTCACAGCGGAGAAAAATGTCATTTTTGGCTCCATGGGTCACCATAGAAGGATGACCTCAAAGAAGCAGATGAGGAGTGGCAATAACCACAGCAGACCTTTGGAGTGCAGGGGCTGGTAGGTCCAACACCTGAGTAATGCTGAAAGTAAAAACCAAATTACTACCAAGTTATCTGCTCCCCTCCATAGTTATATGGCTTTCCTGAGTAAAAGGCTGAAGAGTATGAGGAAACAACCATATTCTTATGCAGAAGCTTACAAGCACCTCGAAGGAATATAATCTGAAATCCAACACGTATTTTGGGGAATGGAAAGCCTTTTGCATAGTTACTGTAAGCTTCAGCACGTCAAAAGTTTCCCATAGCCTGTTGCTGCCATTCTGGATAGCAGACCTTTGGGAGGAATGGACCATTGTTAGAAGCTTCAGAATTTATTTGGACTGAAAAATCAGTTTACAGTTTCCCCCTTGAAATGAATTTTAGAAGAAGCAGCCTTAAATAGTCAGCAGGCAGAAACTGTTATTTTTTTTAAAAAAAACGAAGAATCATTGAGAAGTTCCCATTATGTATGCCGTATTTATAAGATAAGGAATATGCTAGCACAAGAGGACTAAAAGAATTGTGTGGGTAAAATTACAGAATTTCAGATTGTCAAACTGCCAGATTAAAATCTTGCTGTAGTTGACTTTGAATGTTGTTTTTTTTTTCCCTCCCACACCCCCATCTCAAGAGAGGAAGCCTGACTTGCATATATTTAACTGATAATACTCCAAACAATTTTCCCTGATGCTAAAGAAAAATCACATATCTTCAGAAGCTTGAAAGGGAGTTTTGAAGAAGAAAGATGAAGACACAGAATGAAAAAAACTTTTGAAAGATGAAATTACCATTTAAAGATGTCAAAAAGTGAATGTATGTAAAGTGAGTTTCTCAGTTTCTTTATGAAACAGTCAATAAGATCAGCTTCACATTTTCCTCCTTTGATTCTTTGAAATATAGTTTTTTTTTCCCCTGTGATACAGTGTTAATTTTAGGGTTCATTTAAAATTCATAAACCTGGAAATGGTAATATTTTTGGTTTGTATACTCATACGAAGAATAAGATATTTCTTAAGCAGTTCAGTTAGCTGCAGACTTTATTCACGAGATGCAGCTAGCATTTTTATTCATTAATTTACATCAATGTCTGTAGACACCACACTACTCCGTCACTGCCAGACCTGTAGTCATCACTCAAATTTTTGTGGTTATGTTTTCCTCCAAATACTAGGTGGCAATGATGGTTTTGTGCCTTTTCTTAGCATTTCTTAAACATATTTACTCTCATATATTTGTTCTTTAAATGAAGAGATTTGAACAGAGATTAGACTTAAATATAACTAACAAGATCCAGTGAATACTAAGATCTGGAATGTGGATAAGTATGCAGGGCCTGAGCCCACCAGGCTGATATCCTACATTTGATTACTGCAATCTTGCACCTTCTCTGAAGCATCTGAGGTTAAGTACATAGCTGGCTGCAAGGCAGTCCCTTTGGTCATGGAGCCTGAAAATCAAGAAATACTCCGCACTACCTTGGGCACACAGCACCTGAACCGTGGGGTAAGGGAGCCCTTGAAACGCTCCGCAGTCCAGGTGTTTTACTGAGCGCTCTGGCAGCATCATGCCTTCATCCTGCAGCAAGACCTTGGTGCACACCCTACTCCTGCAGGCCACGGGTTCTTCCAGACGGAAACTAATTTGGGAATGAAAAAACCATGCATGCAGTATGCCCCATTCCTTACCCCAATTTACCTAATCTCAGAGCGGGCAAAACCAAGGGCACATTTACGCTTAGCTGTCAGTTTGAAGTGACGAGTTTACTGCCAAAATAGCTGCAACACCAGGCAGGAGTTTCACGAGCTCTAAGTTAGAAGAACTGATCCCGCTGAAATTTTCTTCAGGAATTCCATACATATTCAAAAAAATCCAAACCATCAAATAAACAAAACCCTTCAAATTAGCTTCCTCTGTGACTTGTGGCCATCTAGCCACACTATTATAAAGCAGTGTTTGGTCTAGCATGGCTTGTTATTCAGCAGCAAGCACTGGTCACAGCCTCTCCTCGGGTATCTGAGACATCTCTCGATACCTGCCTCATTTTCAAGTGCCAGGAGAGCCTCAAGTTTTACCAAGGTAAGCCTGTACAGCAATACAATCCTCCACCAACACAGTCTCCAGCCGTACAAGAGGAGCAGGTGTATGGATAGGCCAGGAACAGGCCTTGCGTAAACTGTCGGTTTAGAATCCCCCCCGACCCCTCCAAGAGCCAGCTGAATCAAGTCAGTTCAGTATGGCATTCAGGGGGCTGCTGCAGCTCTCGCCTTGCTGGCTCCACAACCAACCTTAAGGACCTCTGGACTGTTTAACGTCCATTTCTTCCTGTTATACACACCCTGGTCTCTTTACATGTGTCTGGAAGTGGTGAAACTGTCTAACATCAACAGACAACTCCAGGCCTTCAGCATCAAAGGCAGCTTCACCCCCGAAACAAACCCCTACTTCATTCCTGCCTCATTTATAGAGGTGAAGAGCTTGCTTTTCTTTGTCTCCCAAAGCCCTTTATGAAACTACATCTTGGTAGTATTTTCTTCCACAAAAGCAATAGAGAGTTGCCCTCCCAGACATCAGCATAGCTTTCTTTAAGACCTTAACTTTTCAAAGTGATGCTTATAGAAGTATACACTAAAACTACAGAAATCAGAACAGAGTTAGTGATAGAGTTTCAAAAATGGTCCCTCAACCATACCTAAGTAACTTTTTAATTAAGTATTGAACAGTGGGTAGATTACAAGAAGATGGCAGAGCAGATAGAGGATAGCATTAGAGACGAAAAGAGAAACTCTGAAAACAGAAGTTGAAAGCCATGCTAAATACAACACTTTAACCAATGCTACAAATTAAGAGATCAAGGAAGGGGAAAATAAGAACGTTACAGGCCAGAACGATAAACTGAATCACTTAGAGATGGCAAAATGCCTGAACTTTTACATTACTGCATTCTCAATACATTTGCAAAAGGGAACGATAAAAAGTGGTCCTTGACCTAGCGGCAGGTCTATAGTTACCTAAGGCTACAAATAACAAGATGGGAGTTTACTGCAAAAAACTCACAATTAAATGTGTACCAGAAACCTAGCATGTGCTACCTGCCTCTGGTCAGAGCCAGCAATAAAGTCCTCGTGTTTCATCCATTATTATTCCTTATCAAACTGTATTTCTGTTAGTTTCTGATGTAAGGAGACACATACATTGTGCTATGTCAGGTCATGTCAAGTCCCATCAAGTCATATGATGTAACACAACCTGATGTAATCTGACATGGTGCATATTAGTGCCAATGGAAAAAGCTGAAATACCAAGCCATTTTCAATAAACACACTCCATGTGCTGTTGCACAGCAAGACCCATGTGGGGCTTTATCCTGCAGCTCTGCAAAAATACCAGTCATGGAAAGCTGTGGAGTTTCAGACAGATGTAAAAAAAATATGAAAAATTCATAAAACACATTCTGCAGAAGCAGACATCTATTGGCATTCATGTCCAGAGCTATCAAGCATGATCTAAAGAGATCCTATGAATTAAGAAACCGTCATTATCTTGAATTAATTTATTTCCAAATCTGTTAAAATAATCCCGTGCGTCTCAGCAATAAATGTGGCAATGAAACCAGCTAATCAGCTGTATTTGAGCTCAAGATGAACTTTCTCTCCTCCCCTGTCCCTGTTTCTGTTTCTCATTCCTGATGCTCCATTAGCACCAGGGGCTGGTTTGGGTACATCCTAGTGACAATCTGCAGAGACACAGACTGTGTTCGGCTACGACCTTTCAACTCCATCCACCCTTGCGCAGCCTGCCCAAAATCCAGCCTGAGGAACTGAACTGATTCAGTCTCTTTCTCCATTTAGATTTCTGAGAGGTGCCTTCTTATTGTTACATGAGAGCATCAGGTTCAGATGGAAAGAAGAGTACCAAGAAGAGAAAAGTATGCCAGGGGAGGAAGATAGCTCAGCAACATATCAACCTGAAAAGCATCTGGGTTCACTGGCCCTGTCAGTGCATGTACAGACAATTATAGTGACACTGATGCTCTTTTCATCGCACAAAAAAACCCCCTCCAACACACATAATTAAATTGTCAAGTCTTGGAAAAGACCTCCCCCATTCCTCATTTGAATGGTTTGATAAAGGGCTTGGCTATATCCCATTGCTTTCGATCATGTCCTCAGTATCTTAGAGACATGCAGCTGTACAGGGACGGGTGAGAAGCGCTCCATCACGCCTGTCCTTGGTTCAACCACTGCCTCCTTCGGGAAACGGGGCAGCAGTTAGGAGCCCTGCAGACAGCATGTTTGTAACAGCAGAAGCTAATTCTCTGAAGGGTAGTACAGGCCCTCTGTAATTCAAAGAGACTGACCCCGCCTCAGTTGTGACATACCCATGGAAGGCATACATGTGCCTTACGCAGTTTGTGCATGCCACATTTATATGTGAGAACTCTGCCGTTGAGGCATTTATGTTGACTTAGGGGTGCAGTGAAGAAACAAAGAGATCAAAGCTCACCAAACTGATGGCTCGCGTAACATTGTGGGATTGGAGCATGCATCACTAGGAGAATCACAGACAGGTGGAAAACCTTGGCAGATGCAAGACTTCAGCCCTTTCAAAGACTGTTAGCACCTTTTCAAAGAGAAAAAGATAACTAAAATACACTGCACAGAGCCTTCCTTCTCATCCATATTAAAAGCTGCCCCACAGGTCTTCACCACGTGGTTATTTTTTTATAGAACTTTCAAAGAGTAGAATAATACTTTTGTCCTCAACTTTGCCATGAACAGAATGCAACTACTTCAATAAAGCTTTAAATATTTAAATAGCATTGCTAAGGAAAATTTCATTGAGGGTAAGCATCTGCTCCTTACAGCAAGTTGCTCACTGCTTAAGCAAACACCTTTCCCAGCTACTTTTAAAGAACCAGTTGGAAAGGGCCAAAGGTGAATTGTGGCATCAACGATGATTTATTCGTGCAAAACAGTTTAAATGCGAGCAATATATTCCTGTCACCCAGACAGCTGACAAAATGTCAGTTGCCTTTATCAATTGTTTCGGTACCTCCTGTCAGCTGCCATCAATCTTTGAAATAAACTCTATAAGCAAAAGCGCATAGGCAAATGGCTGCCAAATAAACCACAGGTTAAGCGTGTTTCACCTATTACGCAATTTGGTGCCAATGGTTATTTTGATCAGAAGCCTAAATTTGAACTGAATACAGAGCTTCAGCCAGAGAGAAGGCAAGGCATACTGCCATAAATATACACAGGCTTTTTGTTTTACCCTGCCTCACAGGAAAGCAGCCCTTGACCACCTTGGTCTCACCATCCGACGGACAGGCCACAGCAGTGTGCTTCTGAAAGCTGCCCTGTGCCCACGCACCAGAGCCAAACCCCGCTCTTGCCTTGGGCAGAGCAAAGAGGGAGAGGTGGGCATGAATTAGAGATACAGATGGCAGCGCAGCCAAAGGGGACAGGGCAGCTTGGCTGGGTCTGCAAGACCGCAAAGGTCAGATGTGATGGGGGAAGCCAGCAGGCTCCAGGCACTGCATGGCTGATGCCCTCATCCCACTTGCAGAGCCCCAAAGCACACTCAGCTGCTCAGACCTCCACCTCAGACCACCTGCACCACCCAGGAGTCCCCACCACACTGAGAAGTGCTCTGAGCTCTTCCTATACAGTCACCCACAGGGACGGGGCCAAGGGTGGGGGAGCACCCCCTAAGGGTGCAGTTCCCATGTCCCACTCACCCAGCCAGCCTCATTTGGACACTGGAGGGGTGAGGGAGAACAGTGCTCCACATGCGGCAGGAGGTCAGGATGGGGGGAAAAAAATCTGAACGGTGCCTTTTCAAAGTTTCTTATTTTTTAAACCTCTAGGAAAGGTGATGTGAGAATAAGGTGAGGCCATTGCTTTCAAGAATGCAAGCAAGGAGATGAAGATGAGTTTACAGTACAATACAATACATCCAATAGAAACATTTTATAACTACACGCTCATATACATCAGCAGCCATCAGCTTCTCCTTTCCTAATTCTTTATAAGCGTGTCTTGCCACAGGAAAAAAAAAAATCCTCTTGTTTTCTTCCTGCCTTGTCTGCCATCTTTCCACTATCATGTAGTCAGTACAAGGATACCCCAAAAATAAATGGTGGGATAGCACCTCTTACCCAAAACAAGGTGAATGATAAGGCTTATGTACAGAGGCAGATTGCAAACCCCTCTGCAGAAAGCAAATGGAGTGCAGATTGCCACCCTTTTCCTCATTTCAAGCCCCATGCATATTTTGTTTCCACCTTGCAAGATAATATCTAGTTAATGGCTGAGTTGCCAATTGTCTTTTCAATCCTTACAGATGTCATTCCACAGCTCCCAACCTAAATAATAAAAATATCCTGCAGAGTATGACAAGGATCTATTGTTATTGAGGGGATTGATGTAGCAGTGCAGAAACCCTATGATAAAAGCCTTAATATCCAACTTAATATTAGAAGGATTACCAAACTATACTGATTTCAGAGGCTTCCCCCCACCCTTCGTGTTTTCAGGCTGTCGCTGTAACACTCTAGGAGCTGTTTAAATGTCAATGGCCCCAGATTTCAAAGTGGCACTGCACAATTGTCCAGCTGCAGCTGGAGGCTGAAAAGAAGCAAAAGGAACAATATTTTTCCATGGGCTGATTAGCTCTTGGATGTTAGGAAGGTTGAACAATACTCAGTGCTCAGATCTTAAACCCAGCAGGGTTAAGTACGTTATGGTCCTTGAGTGTCTCAGAAGAGAAGTCCACTAAACGCTCTTGAATCTGACTGCACCTGTGGGCAGGAGGGGAAGAATCTGAAGGCTAGTCACTGGATGAAGCTTTTATTTCTTGTGAATACAGGTGAAATCAGGACCAAGAATGACTTTGATAGGAAACAGTGGCCTTTTAAACTGGTCTGGAAATATTTTTCAGTGTCCAGATCTGGGTATACGGCATTACTTTCCCAATACACTGGGTGGGAAGATGAGCACCAAGCACAGGAGATGACTACATTCGAGTAAGTTCCTAAAGAACAGGGGTAGCAGGACTGCACTGTGGCGCAGACCTGCCTTTTGATTTGGTCACAGCTGAAGAACAACAATTCTCGTGAGTCCTGTGGTCCTATTCAAGGCATGAGATAAAGAAGAATGTTGTGCAATCATAAAGAACACTGTTAAGGAAACGGCAGTAAGTATGGCGCTAAAAATGTGGCTCCATCATGCAATGGTAATTGCATTTCAGGTTAGGAGGAGGATCAGCGCAGCAGTGGGCTCGGTTCAGAGTTGTAAAAGTGTGGAAGACAACCCCTGCAGAACCAGGGAGCCTTCCAGAAGCACAAATTATCTAGCAGATGTCTAAATTCAAACATGTCCTGGAAAAAGATGTAGTTCCTAGGGGGGTTACAACAGCTTTTAGGCATTATACTGCCTGGGTTCTCTGGACATCACCAATCTGGGCCTTTTGGCAGTTTCCAGCCTCCATGAAACCCAGAATCTCCTTCAAGGACTGAAATATTCAAACATGATTCACAGAGCTTTTTATGGCAAGCTCACTTCCATCCTGTGCTTGGCACAGCTGACGGGACTAAACCAGGAGGGCTTGGAAAGAGCCCAGTGCCACAGAAACACTTACCCCCGCGTCCTTCACTCACACAGGCACTCCTCTGATGCATCTCACTGTCGTATGCAGAGGCACCCGCCCATTAGGCAGAACCGGCCCCGTGTTGCCCTTGCTGGAGCGGTGTTTGGCTCGCTTTCACGGCATCGTTTTGGCAGGATTCCTTTGGCCCATGTAAGTGCAGCTTTGGAGAGGAGACACAGCATGTGTCTGCTGGTCCAGGAAAAAGCCAAATTCCCTTTTCCATGGACGAGCTCTCTGCTTATTATTATAATTATTTCTATCTATTGCCTGTAAAAATCAGGCTGAACTTCTGGTCCCTTGGAAACCAATGGCAAACTCTCACTGATGGCACCATGGCCAAAGTTTTTCCCTCTGGTTTTCCAGATGTTTTGTACTCCAAACCTGCCAACCTCATTCCCTCAGACTTTTGCGGCATTACCTACACAACACAGCAGGACTTGCCACATTGCATTTGACAGAGACTTTCCCCAGTGTTCTGATCACAAATCATCATTTGGTGTCCTAGGATCCATTTGCTAATAGCAGATGAAGTTGCCTGGCGTGGACTGCATATTTTAACACGTTATTTATGTCAGGTCAAAATTTGCTTCACAAATTACTAATTGGAGGCACAGCCACTGTCCGTCTTTTGCTCTAGGCAGACTGGCAGGCAACATAAAACTGGAAAGGGGACCATCTCACCTACCCACTTGGTAGGACCCTTGTTCTTTTTAAAAAACTTTTCCTGCTGGCTGGCTCCTTGCATTCCCTCCTGCAGTACACTGCCATCATACAACCCCAACACAACTTATTTCTGTGGTTTGGGAGCAGAGAGTGATGGAAGCATTTGGCAGCAAGGGTACCGCAGCCTCTCATGAGCCCTACACGAAAGGCAACTGGCCAAGTCCAGAGCTCCGAGCCAGAGGGGAAGCCAGGTGTTATGCACATCTGGCACTTGCAGCTGCCAGCACAGCAGGAGGAAGACCCGGGGTTTCCAGATGTGCACCTCAAAGCCAATTGCAATGATTTTCCTAAAAACGAGTAAGACCAGACTTTGCCCTTTAGAAAAGGATCATGGTTCAGATACCAATAAGTTGATTGTACAACCTGTCTCTTGCCCAGCAACTGACTGGTGTGCCACATCAGTGCTCCCTTTTCAGGATCCCATGAATTACCAGTGGGATTTGGGAACACCCCAGAAAGAAAAATGCAGCTTCTGATACCAAGTGTTAGTCAAACCTCATGCTCAACTTCCACCAGGATGACCAGAATGAATTCTTTTTCAGTTATGTACAGTGGATTTACATCCTGAATGCCAGGGAGAATTAAGATAGTTTACCTATGCATGCTGCCTGGAAGGTATATAATTACTCCATATACTTTTAACCGAAGAGGACGACTAAAAGTTTTTAGCTGAAAAATATTTTTATGATTGGAGTTTTCATTATTAGTAGGAAAATGCTTAAGAAATAATCTTTGTAAATTTTTTGGGCCATAATACGGTCTCTCCCCATGCTGGTAATTGAATTCCACAAAATTAAGGACTTAATCCAATAACTAAACAAATCCTTGTATATTTAACAGACAAGATATATTCTTCACTTATTAAATGTACAATTAAAAATACATAAAATTTTAATTCTTATTACGTTTAATTGGTAACATCGATGCCAATTATACTATAGGAGCACTTTTACTCCAATTTAAAGTTTTATCTCCTGCATTAGTTTTCATTAAGGTGTTAAATGAAAAGAAATCATTATTAAAGAATGAAAGAAATTGTCAGCAAACCAAGCAGGCAGTGTCTGTTAGTACTGTTAAATGTACTTCAGAGAAATTGTTCCCATGGACTTAGCTGTTGTAGCAGTTACCAGGGGTGGGGAAAAAGGGGTCTGGAAAATTCCACATAAGACTTAATCTGTTGGACCTAATATCTGATTTAATATGAAAGACAAAAAAATAACATTAACAACAAGACAAAATCCATTCACACCTTCCAGACAGCATAATTGGTGATCTTAAAGGAAAGGGAAAACATGCACCTGACATGGAGAAGGTTATAGAATATGACAGCTTTAATCTTCTAATTTATTTCTTCTAGAAATGTTTCATTTACACTTGTAAATAAAAATATTAATGGTTTTGCTTAGAGACTAGGACCACAGAAAAGTTAACATGCAGCAGTAGAGAGTCTCGCACCATGCCTGAGACAGGAACAAAGCAGTAACAACTCGAAATTGTTCCAGCCAGACATGATACTCCATTCCAAGAACAAGAAACTGTGTGCACATCATTAAATATGCATATTAGTTAGTTAAATGAAGGTTGGGAATAAGACCTAGAGCTAGACAGGACCTGTGGAGCCAGGGCTCAGGCAGATGTCACTGCATTGATTATACTTTGGCAATATGTCAAGCTCTATTAAAAATTAAATTAAATTAAATAAAGCTCCACACGTTGCCCAAGTGGAATCACCGTGGTGACACCTGCCCAAATGTGCCTGTACCTGAAGCCACAGTGCCCAAAGTGCTCCTGTGTGTCACTGGGGATGGGGTGTTAATTCTAAGAAGAATTACGCTGGCGGGCAGGTAGGGCATATGTGACAGACTGTGTGCAGCAGGCGGAGAGAATTTCCAGCCCTCACAGTTAACCACTTCGCTGCTCAGATAAATGTCGGGAGCTCCGCTCCAGCCATCTCCACCTCTTGAGTGGGGCAGGGACATGAGCTACCTGAAAGACCTAATCCCTCTCTTTCCTCCCTTCCAGCCCAGAATCATCCAAATTACTGACTTCTAAGCGGGGTACAAGGCACACTTGGCCAGCATTGTAGGATTTAAGGGCTTAAGAATGGGTGGGATGAAATAATGTCGAGATTTCAGTTTACTTTGACTAGTTTTACTCTTACACCTCAAATGGCAAAGGCACCTAAAGCTGGCAGTATCTGCCCCCTCGCCCTCCCTCAGATATACATGGAAATGAACGCAACACTGATGCTGCTGCACTTACCTATAGTTTAATTTCTAGTCCTAAATATATACATTGTAAATACATAGCAGCCCTAGGAATACTGCCCTACAGTAGCAAGGAATTTCTTTAAAAGCTGCTGTTCTGTTCATTACCTAGTTAGAGACAGTGGGAAGAGCTGCTGTGAAGCTGTCATGTCTCCAATGACAACCTGAAGACTTATCTGAAATGTATTGTGTTAACTGTGCATATATTTCTGGGCAGAACAAAGCCTGCCAGCATAACTGCCCTTATTAAAAAAGAATTGAGTACAAAATGGAAGAGCCATTAGAGCTGCCTCCGTTAGGGAATGCTGCTACAAATAAGGCAGAAAAAAAATATAAAAAAATCCCAAATCATCCGTGTCACTTCTAGACAGCAACTTGTGGAAATGCTCAGCTGGGCAGACAGTAAGGCGGTCCATTACGTCTGATGGAGAAGAGAAGATAGGGAAGCTGCACAGCATTTCCAGGGGAAACAGGAATGATAGGAAAGAGGAGTCGTCACGTAGCAGAGAGAGAAAAGCGGCAAAAAGTTCAGGCTGGAGATTTTAGCCATTGTCCAGGTGAGCACATTGTCACCTGGCTGCTCCAATGTTGGGGTAATGGGGCTAATAGTTTGGAATTAGAGAGCAGGGAAGCGAAGCAACTGGGATCACTTTCTAGGAAAGGGAGTATCGACAAAACAGCTGGGAGAGGGACACAAGTTCTCAGCCTCTGGAAGCAGCTCCTGTCAAGCATGAAGGTATGCCTTCAAGGAAGATGATGTATGTCACCACAGTTTTGCAATGAGCGTCACCTCACGGTATCCTTACTGTCTCCCAGTTCTTGGTATGAACACAACGAAGTGGGCTTTGATGACACGCTGGAGTTCAGTGTTGCATTCTGTAAGGTTTTCAGCAAGGTTGGTGAGCTGCACTCCAGGCTCTGGGTCAGTTTTGGCTTTAGAGCTGCTATCTGAGCACAAAGGACTGGAGATGAGCTAAGACTACTGGAAGGAGGGATGGTCATCTCACGACTGCTGTCAGTGTCAGCAGATATAGAAATTTACAGGTGGGATATACCCCAGACCTTGCATAATTTTTCCCTACTGGAAGATCTCAAATGTCTGATATTCCTTGGAAGAAGCATGACACAGGGAGCAGAAGACGACTCCAACATAAGAAAAAATGGGAAAGTTCAAATAAACCAAATATAGCATTCATTTGGGGCGGAGGTTACTGACACAGGGGACTGAATCAAAGCTTTGACTTACTTACATAGTGTGTTTGCAACTTTTTGCAATATTTAGGATTTGGGATGACCCTCTCCTTAAAACCAATTCCATTTCACCAAAGCCCTGCTGGCTGCAGCTTTTGTCAATGAGAGAGGCTGTCAATCAGCCTGACAGCCAGGTCACATCCTACGAACACCCCCTGATGATCTCCCTCTTGGTGCAGAGCAGCAGACGCTGATGTGGCAGGACAGCAACATTTGCACTACTGCTGCATAAGCTGTATTTGGCCAGACAAAAAATTTTGGTCTTCGAAATTACCGTCTTCCCATCTTCATGGGTATCAAATTCCATGAAAAACAGAAGTACTTCTGTGTCATCCCTTCTCCCCAGCCTGCATCCATGGAAAGACACCTTTGTTTTAGTATCATGGATCTCTATGAATTTTTTAAGAAAGAACTGTCCTCTGCTGGCTTTTGATTTATGAAGCACCAAACACACAAACTCTACGAACTCTGCAGATTTTTGCCAAAAAAATATTTAAGAACCCCTACAATCATTGCTTAACCAATTACTCAAGTATCTATACATCATAGCATCTTCTCCCTGGTCCATGCCTGGACTTTCATGCACAGAAATGGGAACAGCATTTCTCCTTCTAAGTTTCAGCTATGAATTTTTTTTTTTTTTAAAGAAGTTAGGTTTGGAACATGACAATTCTGCCACAGGTGCTTCATTTGAATATTGTCTAATGCTACCTACAGTGTCAGCAGGTAAAAATAAGGCCTATTATTCCTATTTCACCTACCCTACAAACAGGTTATGACCTATTCAATATCAAAGGCAGGGCACAGTGAATTGCACAGCACAAACATGGCTGTTTCTATGATAGTTGTGTCTAACCTTGTATAATAGAGAACAAGTCACTGAGTAAATTAGCTTGAATAAACAGAACTTTCTGCAAAGCCAATATGCAGTTTGTGCAAGTTTTACAGCCACAACTCCACAGGATGAGCAGGGTATCTGGTGCGAAATTATGCTTTTGTGTACCTATGTAGTAGCATCTCTTGTGACACAGCCTATCATGGGTGTGTTGCTACAGTAGCGCTTTTGTAACTGTTTCACAAATATATAAACAATGCAAGTGGTCTATGGGTGGTTTTTTTAAGAAATCCTTCAAATTACTTCACTAAAAATTCTGACTTTTCCCCTTTTGTATGTGAGTGTGTTCATCTTCTAACAGGCTCATGGAAGAGGGGGAATTACAAGCTGTTAATGAGAGCATCACAAGGCCAAGAGATCTCCAAATTTACTGAGGTCAAGTCTTCATTATCCTCTGTACGAGGTTACATTTAAGCTAACAAGCCGTACTGAAATTATTTTTTCCTACCAGTAAGCAAACCTACAGGGGCTGAGCTGTACACTACAGGCTATAAAGAAACATTTGTCTCTGAAAACTGTCAAGACAACTTTTAGAGCTTTCAGTTGCATTTTCCCCTCTGTTGAGATACTTTCCCCCCTGGATCTAGTGGTGATGACTGAAAAGTTGAGAAGCAAATGAAAAGAAGGTAGCATGTGTCTATTGGACTAATAAAGTCCTCGCGGGTAGGCAGCAGGTGTGAGTGCTCCCAGTTTGCTTTCTTGCTTTATAAGAAGGCTTGCTCAGAGTTGCCTCCTCTACCCCAAGTGAGAGCTCACTCCTCTTGTTTCATCGTTAACAAGAGAGCTATTAGCCCCCCCACTAACTGATTCTATACTCAATATACGACCTAAATTTTACTAAAAAGAATGCCTCATCTGTATAACTTAAATAGGGACAGGGAGGATAAAGTGCCCCAATACACTGAATTCTTTATTCTGTTCTGCATCTTCAATACTGCAAAGTACTTCAGAGCAATGCGGCTCTCAGAACACGTCACTTACTGCGCTGGTATTAAAGTTAAAATATAGAGGGTGTAGGTGACAATGCATAAGAAAACAGAATCTATAACTGGATGCCAGTCTCAAATCTTTGTCTGGCAAAATGAGTTTAAATGGTAGAGGACTGAAAAGGTACCATATAAAATATGCCAATAGGCATTTTACTGCTTGAGTCTTAATGGGGTTTCTTTTTTGCATTTATGTAAGTTCTCCAAAGATTTATTCTCTCAATTACCAATCAAAAGAACTCATAAAAGTAAAGCCAGTGGACCATGAAGGATTAGAGCTCTCTGCTAAGAAAGATGCACACTTGGCAGGCCCTGTGCATTAAACAGCCCCGTTTGACACCAATCCCTGGCCCAAATGATGACTGACAAACTAAGTTGTTTATCACAAACTATTCTGATTTTTTTAAAAAAGAAAGAAATAACAACCTTCCCACATACACTCCAGCCCACTGCCCGCAACAAACCCCCACATAGTCCAGGTGTTAGTTAAGACAACCTGTAAAGACTGATCCTTAAATTCTGTTTATGGGAACCCAGGAATTCAAGCTCATAAAAACTGAAAGCTAAAGGCTGACTAGGTTTTCCTTCCTCATTTTTCTTTTCGTTAAAACCCCAAAAGATTAGTAATGTTATAGTAGCTTCTGCATCAATTTAGCCTAAGACTTAAATATATATTCAAGCAATGTTTAATATACATATTTAATTTGGGGAAAATTTCTATGTTTTATATTAAGAAGTTCTTATTTTCTTTCTTGGGTTTCAACAAAGTGTTTAAGGATGTTAGATTCAAGCATAAGAGCACACCATCTACTTAAAGTCTAAGCAGCAAGTCTGCTTTATGGGCTATGCAATTTGCATGCCTCAATTTAAACATACTTCATTGGGTTGGGGTTTGCTCAGGGAAGCTGTCTACATGCTATTTTTTTTTTCCTAATGCAAGTCTGCCATTTTCCATGGAGGATGAATTCTTAAAGAATACTCAGATTCACAAAACAGTTGAGAAATGGTCACTTCTGGAAATCATTTACTCCACCCCTCTGCTCAGAGCCAGGACGGCCAAAGCTCAGGGCTGTTGGGTTAAGAACATCTTCAGCGGTGGAGACTCCACAGCCTCTTGAGGCAACATGCTCTAGTGCTTCTTTATAGACTATTTCCTTTTCCAGGCAATGAATATATAATCTAACAAGGACAATTCAAAAGCCGGTTGACCATTACTTGTTTAACTATTATTTTTAATGGTTGTCTAGGAGCTTCATGGGTACTGACCAGCTGATCATAGTTTGTTATGAATTCCTATATAAAAATAGTAAGTATATGTAAAAGGTGGTCTAGTAATAAATACTATTCATACTTCTTCATTCCTTGAATTGTTGCTAATTATGTGTAAACAGCTTGAAGTACTCTACGCGGTAGAAAATTCAAGGTGAACCAGCTGGGCTGGATATTTTCACACCAGGAAGGAATTTAGCTAGGATTCAAATTATCAAACTTGCTAACTTTTGAAAATGCTCAGAAAAGTATAAATCCTCAGTATATCAGCTTCTTGTCTGATAAAATACACAACACCTCCACAACACACACAGAGAGACACCAAAAAAAGAAAAAAAATGTTTCTGGTACTATACAGAGTCTTGAATCCAACAGAAAGTACTACCTCCTGGGTTACAAAATTAATTTCTGTGAACATGTCCATGGTGCTAGCGGCAGCACCGTGCAGACATGTGCTAGCAACATCTTTGCTAGCTATCATTGCAGCTATCCCGCGTTTTGATCAGAGCTAGCACCTCGACGTGACACTGCACTGCGCCGTTGGGCTGGCTCAGCAGAGGAAACCTCCAGCTTGAGTGAGTCACCATGATGCTTCACTGAGCAGTGGAGACTTGCTCATTGGCACTGGCATTCCCCCCCAGGCCACTAATCCCGTAAATGCGCTTGCCTCCTTTCCTGAAAAGTCTGCCTTTGAATTAATCTGTTGGCTTTCTCAAGACATTGCTCTTGGCTTGTTATAACCAAGTGATAATTAGAGGACTTTGCAGGTCCCACTTTACAGTTCTGCCTCTATGATCCTGCCCAGATCCACAGATCCTCGATTCCTCCTTTGCCGTGCCAGGCACGGAGCTGTGATGAATGTGATTTCAACCTCATTTCATACATCCTTCCGACAGGCAGCAATATAAACTTTCCTTGGAGATTTCAGTCATAAATCAAGAGACAGTGTGGTCTGGCTAATGTAGTACTGGACAGGGACTCAGGAGACATGGTTGTCACTTTATTTCCCTACACCTTGCTCCCTTTCCTTATTTATTCAGTTCATAAAGTCATCCGGTCACTTCTAACTATGTACTATGCGTATCAGCTTTACATACATAAAAGTCAGACTTAGTATTGCTTCAATAAGAACAACATTCATCATTAAAATGGTAAAAGATGCTGAACTGTGTAACATTAGGAGGTAACGAAGACCTGAAAAGACACGGTTTTATCATAAAGTCAATTCACAGAAAATTTTTTCTTGGTAACTCGTGTCATAATATCCTCCCAGTCTAACAATGGGCTTTGCTATGTTGAAAGGATCCACTCCATATTTATATAGCTTTTTTCCCCAAGAAGGTCTTTAAAGAGCTATTTTTTCAAATTGTGCTAGGGAAGAGCAGTGCTTTAACTATTTCATCACATTAAGTAGGATTCTAAAGTAATGTTTTATTTTTTTTTTTAAGATAATGGAGGCTTTTTTCTTTTCCTGGAAAAGAATAGAAAGAATCTAGCATAATTTTTTTTTTCACCATTTTTTCGCCTGGCATTTTCCCCTTCTTTTATTATTTGGAACATCGTTACTGATGATATGGCAGGCAACATATTGCTGTATTAACAAGGTCACTCAGTCACAAAATCCTATTAGTGGTGAAAATGACAGAACTGAGTTGTGTAGTGACAAATAAGGCAAGTTCTCACTTTGTGTATAGAAGGTCTCAGGTTCAAATTTACACAGTATGGAAGTAGAAGAAAATGTATCTGCAGCTCACGTCCACTCTGCTCAACTCATACAGAGATGTCCTCAGCTTTCTTACTTAGGGAAGGAAAATTCAATGAAGTCAGAAGCTTCTTTTGAGCTTTATCTATAAACCCCCTCTATCTAACCATAAATGCTACAGAATATCGAGCAAAACAACCCTCGTTCAATGTTTGTGTGTGATACCAGTACGGTCACAGATTTTATAGTGGGGAGTGCAGCAAGCAAGAGATCCATAATTCAATTAAAGCAGGTATTATACAAAAGCTTTGCTCTCTAATGGAAAGACTAGATAGCAACTTCTTATGCACAGCCCTGAGCAGAGGTCTAATCTGCGCTGCCAGCAGAGCTCTCCAAATTACAATTCCTTCCGTGCTTCCTCCTGGCTCTTGTGCATAGCAATATGGCTCTGGCATCTACCAGCAGCACAGGGCAGCATCTCCTGCACCAGCTCACCTGGGTGGCTCGGGGTGGAGGGGTAGGAGCCACACCAAACCCCCGCTGCTGAGCAGTGCTCCAGGGGAGCTGCGTCCCACAACGCCCCCAGCTCTGGGGAAGCTGGAGGGGGAGCATGGGGTGAGCCACTTCACCCAGATGCAGGTTTGTAATCAGATGGCATGAAACAAATGGCAAGCACAGCAAGGACTAGCTAAACTGGTAATAATTCAATGGGAAAACACAGCGCATATTAAACCCTCAAGATTAAACCCTCATGCAGCCCTGGTCTCTTCTTCAAAGTTTGCAGGTTCCACAGACTGAGGAACTCATGAAGAAAAACCACTAATGAGAGTGTTGGTTAGAGCCAGGTGCAAAAGGCAAGCGGTCTTTCCTCAACTCCTTGTCATAGCTCTATTCCCAACACATTTTCAGGCATGCAACTGGATTTTCAGAAAGCTTTTCCTGCTTTTAAATAATTATTCTTTTTTTTTTTTTGCCTTTGTTGAAAAAAGTAAGAACTCTTGTTTAGAAAAATGTTATATTAATCCTTTAATGTGTTTTAAAAGGTGTTCGTGAGAAAAATATTCTAATTATAGCTGTTGGTCAGATGAAGATTAATATTTGCTAGGGTAAAAAAAGGGTTTTTTTTAAAAAAATCAAGAATGTTGTAAAATATGATCCCCAGCTTAGGAAGCACTTTGTAACCCTCAGCTCCTATAGACTCCATCTGAACTCTGTTTCAGAGACACGGTCTGGCAAGTCCAGAGGGAGCCTCACAACTGAAGAAACCTACCTCTAGAATTCTCATCTCTCCTTTGTCTGTGAAGACATGAGAATATATGGTCTAAGACTTAAGAAGACTCAAAATTTACTTTTAAATTTTACTCAAGCTTTACTTTTAAAGAAATTAAGCCTAACGAGGTCCTATGAGCTCTTCATTTAGCATAGAAAAAAAAAGCACATCCAACAGACATGAAGAGATATATTCTGAAATCTTTCTGTTCCCTTTAGGTTTAGCTGGAACTTTAAGTGTTCAGCACTTGGTCTTCCTTTCGTAAATTATGTTGATTACATGCTTTATTCAGAAGCAGCCCATTGTAAAAGTGGAGAGCTCTCAACTTGCCAGAATGACTAGGCAGGAGCTGCTGCAGGCGTAGCCAGGCACAGAAGGGTGCTCATCAGATGTGCTGGGCAGTGATGTAGGTGCAGGCATACATTAGGTCACCTCTTGGTGAGGCATCCAGATGAACCCTTTGGTCTTATCCAGCTACAGCAAAAGCTGCAGGCTTCTGTGTTCCCAATTCTGCTTATAGGAGTAGCCAGAATTAGGCCAGAGGAGGAAAGCTGATGTTTGAGGAGGGGCTGGGAATGGAATATAAAACCTCTGGCTCCCCTGAACCTTGTCACCCCATCTGTTCTTGCCTGGTGTGACTGAAGATTCATTACTAAGGCCAGTGCTTGCCGGGGCTGGATGTGGCTGCAGATACTGTACAAAACCTAGTGAGCCGCAGAAAATTCTTTCCCTTTATTAATGCTCTGCTGAAGCTTTTAAGAACCATTATCCATCCCACGCGCAGACTTTGTAGGCACAGCTGGCCTTTCACTGAGAAAGGAAATATTTCCATCTCAAAGACATTTGCTGCTTGTGAACTGTCCCAAAGACTTAAGATATTTCTAAGGCACACACTTGTTTCAAAGAAATTTACATAGAAACATTAACACCCTGGTAAATGAATCAGGTGTTGTGCATCAGCTGTAATGAAAGCAGTTCCAGGAGTCTTACTGAGCACCTATGTAACCCAAGGAGGGGCTGATTTCATTAGGTACCTACTTACTGCTTAGGAAAATGGGATTATGAACAGGACTTGGCTTTCCAGGCGCTGCCTTTTATGTTCTTAAATTATTTACACCGAAAAATATTTCAAGTTTCAAGTAGATTTAATGCAGTAAAAATTGAGGTTTTAAAGAACAAGAATGAAGCTCTAATTCTGGTTACATCAGCATGAGTTTTGCCTTTTGTGATTCCACTGCAGAAGAAAATTAAAACCAAACGCCCTGGAGCAGCTTGGTAGCTTTCTAAAAGGTTTTCACCTCAGAGATATTTAGATGCATAATTTCTACGGACTGTGATAGGGTATAGCTGGACAACTCACTTCTGAATAGGGGTGGGGGAGAGGTGCTACGCTGATGGCGAGCATCCCAAACGGGTGGTGAGATTGCAGGTGGATGTCTTGGTATTGCACACTTTCTAGGGTAGAGGCCATTGTTTTGGTTTGGTTTTTTTTTTTGTTATGTGCTCGTTACGATCTCTGGTAATTTATATGTACCTGTCTTCTATTGCATGTAAGGAGTGATTTCTCTGGGTTCTGGGAGACACTAGAATCACGCAGCAACTGGGAAACGTCCGCTCCCAGGACACGCAGTGAGGGAGTTTGCTGAGGGCAGCAGTCTCCTGTCTGCTCAGATACCTAATGCCCTAGAGAAAGGCGACTCAGGACTCCAATGGGAGCCAAAGCAGCTCATCACCTTGTGAAAAATCAAATGCCCTGATTTGATCTGACTGCTCAGAGCAGAGGTCACGGCTTCCTGCTGCTTCCTTTTTGGCTCAGGACGCAGCAGTGATGTGCATAACAGAATAAATGGACTGGTAATGGGACTTCAGCCAGTCACTCACAGGGGCAGATTCCTACCTTCCTAAGCAAAATCCACAAAAAAGGCAGGTATATTTAGTTAAAAAGCATTCCACCTAACTGATACAAAGTGTAGTAGTTCTTCCCTGAGTTACAATTTCAGGCTGCCAAAATTTTTGGCTGAATTATTTGTAACATAAAGGTGAAGATAAAGTAGCTTTGGAAAGAACTGTCCAATTAGCTTGCCTTTCTGATTTTTATTTGTCCTGAAATTAGATGTTATTGCAGTTGTATTTACAAAACTTGTGCTGTGGGATATCTTTCCCCCACAGTCTGTCATTGCTAATGAGCAAAGGACACATTGAAAGTTCTTACAGTTCTTTTCTCTCTTATCATTCCTCAAGGTGAACTATGATTTTTTTCAAGAGCTTTGCTTGCAGAAAAGTAAGGATTTTGTGAAAGACAGAGGCAAAAATATTAATTGCTTTTTCCCACTTTACTGACAGTTCCAATAGCAACGCATGTTATTGCAAAGGAGGAAAAAAGCCTCCCACTGTCAACTGCAAGATCACATCAGTTCTGAAGTCAGTGCAACCTTTGCTGTTCCTCCCACATTCCTTCCCCGGTAATGTCCTGGGAGGGGGCAGAGCCATCCTCTCCAATAGAACGATTATGGGAAAAGTCAGAGAAGATTACAATCACCAGGCAAATTAAGTGAAGCAGTAAAAGTGATTCCTATAGGAGTGGAATCTTTCAGATCCTGGCAGGGAAGGGAGAACAATAATAGGAAACTAGAAGGGAAATTACATTTTCCCTTTTTTCTTCACAAGAGGTGAACTTTCCTCCAAAACATCTGATTTCAAAACAAAGTTTGCACTGTTAGATACTGATTTCATGCCTTAAAAATAATGGGTAAGACAAACCCATATAATATTTGCCATCTAGAATAGAATATTGATTTTTATTTTTTTTTTCCCTACTAGCCTGCCAAACAAAGTCTGAGTTAAAGCAGACTGTGTGGCATCTTCAGGTCACCGTAATTCTCTTTAGTTCCTCTCCTTGTCAAAAACCATGGTATCAAAGCTGCCCTTTTGTTCCCCTTAATTCTATCAAATGCACTCCCCATCTCCGAGCTTCCCTACCTCCTCACGCAGAGATGAAGAATAACTGAGAGACTCGGGCTCAGGTATAGCTATAAACAAGAGCTGAACTCGGAGAGCCAGTGCGGGTCTCCTTGCAGAACTCCAGCCCTGCAGACAGCTTGTATTTACGTGGGAGACGGAGGGGTGTAACAGGGTGAGAATCAGGCTCTGCAGCATAAGCAAAGGCAACAGCTAAAAATATCGTGTCGGGCTGCACCTATGTTTTTCACACAATATAATAATTTTGAGAATGGCCTGAACCCTCAATCAGCTCCTGCGTAGACCTGTAAATATTGAAGGCCATATATGTTTCTGCATTCAGTATCTCCAGGCGCATACTCAGAAAAACCTCAGACTGGAAATGAGCTGAACAGCTCAGCTTTAACTTTCATTTTACAGGGCTTCATGAAATAAAAGGTGTCCTGCCTCCATCCCCCGAGGGCCAGGAACTGCCAAGGCTTACTGTGTGCTTGCTCTCTTAGGTCTATTTTTTGCAGAGCCCAACAAGTCTCTTCAAATACACAGCCAACTGTAGGGAAAACATTCCCTCCATCCCAGGCTGTGTTGAATGGCTAAAGTACATCCTGCAGGTACTTTGGCTCGGTCCCCTCCTCAGTCCGAGGGGGATTTACAGCTGCCTTTCCCACGGGGGTGCATTTTTCTCACTGCTGTGGGGTGGAAGCAGCCCTTTTCCCCCACAGTCACCACTTACTGATGTAAAGGTGGAGCATAATTCAGGATTTGGGACGTTCCCCTGGAAGGGAACCAGAATTAAGCATCGGTCATTGTTAGAAAGACACAGGTGGATGAGCAGCTGGTAAGTTTGAGTGGTTTTTTTTTTTTTGTTTTATTTTGCTTTTTTACATCTTATAACTTCTAACTATATAAATTCCACCTACATTCATGATACGTTATTTCCTAACGGGCCATTTCTTTCATTACAGACAGCAGGAGATAACCACGATGCCAACCGTTACATCACACATGAATTAGTCAGAGAGCACCTGTCCATCATTCCCCACTCATCAGGAATTTCTGATACAATGGTAACGAGCATAAAGAGCAAGTGCTCACAGTCTTAAATTTCACTATAGGCTTTACTAACAGTTTAGAACAAGCTTACGAGAGAAAGATTTTAGTCCAGAAAATGCAGAAGAGAAGAACACCCACTCTGGTCATTGGCTGCGTGTTCCTGGAAGGTATACACAGTATGGAGGGCAGTGGTGAGCCACAGTCCTGTAATGATTTCCAGTAAAATCATATTATAAAGTGTCCTTCTATTGTTTTTACTATTTTGAGTCCACCAGTTCTGCCCAGGTTTTTCCCTCCAAACCAAAGCCCCATAATTAGATACTGATTACATCATGTTGTAATCTAGAGAACAGAAAACTGACTTTTTGTAGTTCTCGCTGGGAAACTGGTGACAGACTGGCCTTGAGATCTTTCTGCTAGTCTTGGATGAAACAATGAAAGTTTTCAAATCTCAGAAGAAAGGAGAAGGAGAATGAAGGTAGTGCCTCAAAGCGAATTTCCTCTGAGGAATGTCAGCACTGTCAACATGAAGACTGCTGTCATTACTAAAGCTTTAATATTCAGAATATTGCCAAGAATCTGTAAGAGAACGCTTCATAAAGCCAAGGAAGATAAAACCAAACACCGCTTTGGATTTAGTTAGTACAGAAAGATCTGAGTGTAAACCAGAATCCAGATTTTGACAGCAGGCAGTAGTCATGCTTGGATTCAGTATTGGTTTTGGCCCTAGAAACAATTATTTTGATACATTTAAATAAGAGTCTAAAAAAAACCCCAAACATTTTCATAAGTTACTTTTTCAAACTCTTCTCGGCAAGTTGGGTAGAAACTGGCTTTTTTCTTTCTTCTTCTCTTGTTAACAATGGCAAGCTGACATACCTGTCTGAAAGGGAACCACTTTCAGAATAATACATCAAACATCACGAGCCTTGTCAACAAGGCACTCTGCATCTTAGGCAAATAACAAGTCAGTGGTAAAACAGGGAATAAAACCCACAAGCCCCAGCTCCCACTAGCCTTTTTAGTGTTGGACAAACTGCTTCTCAGACATGAAAGCTGCTCGCTTCTGGATGTCATCGCCAAAACTCTGTTAAATGATGAGATCCCAAAGTTATGCAAGTCTTTGACACTAAGTGTTCCCACAGAAGAACATAAAGTTGGAGTCAGGTGACCCAGGCTTCAGTATCAAAATTAAGGAGTTTATCATTGAAATGTTAAAAGGCAACCCCATTTTTCAGCAGAAAGAATGTCGTGTGAGATAGATGATTTCACAGAAATGACCAGCTGTGAAATACTTGAGAGTGCCATGTGCTGTAGCTTCACAGCAAACTTGACTGAAAGAGCTGGCTGATCCCTGCCCTCAGTCCTGAGGGCTCAGAATGCTGCAAAGCCTTGAGTCATGCAAAGGTGTTTTCTAACCCCGAACAGTAAACGGATAAAAATATATTCAAGAAAAAAGTTTTCCTAGCGTAGTAAGGTCTGAATAAGAGGCTCTGGCTAACAGTTTGTAGCAGTTCTCAACAGTTTCAGGCATTATGAAAAAAACCAAAGTGACGTGTGTGCCCAGTTATGTTCAATCCAGAAACAATTTAGAAAAATAGCAAGTCTTTTCTTGGTTAGATCTCTTAAAAATATATAACACAGACATTTCTTATTATAAATATGTAAACCAGCTAATATTCTACAAGGTAAACCTTCGTTTAAAATGCTTCGTTTGGTTTCAAATCAAGGGCTTCTGGCCTAGGAAGTTATATAAAGAAGGTGTGTTCTTTATTGTTTTATAGCATCATTGAGGCTGGAAAGGACCTTTAAGATCCTTGAGCCCAACCATAAACCCAACACTGCCAACTCCACCACTAAACCCCGTACCTAAGCGCCACTTCTACAGGTCTTTTAATACCTCCAGAGATGGTGACTCCACCATCGCCCTGGGCAACCTGTTCCAATGCTTGACAACCGTTTCAATGAGGAAATTTTTCCTATTATCCAATATGATCCTCCCCAGTGCAACCTGAGGCCATTTCCCCTTGTCCTATGGCTTGTTACCTGGCAGACGAGACTGACCCCCACCTGCCTATAAACCCCTTTCAGGTAGTTGTCTGTTTTGGCTGGGGTAGAGTTAATTTTCTTCATAGTAGCTCATATGGGGTTATGTTTTGGATTTGTGTTGGAAATAATGCTGATAATTCAGGGATTGTGCTGGTTTTCATTGGGATAAAGTTAATTTTCTTCTTAGTAGCCGATGCAGTGCTGTGTTTTAGATTTAGTGTGAGAATAATATTGATGACACTTAGTTGTTGCTAAGTAATGTTTATACTAAATCAAGGACTTTTCAGCTTCTCCCAGTGAGAGGGATGGAGGGGCACAAGAAACTGCGAGGGGACACAGCCAGAACAGATCACCCGAACTAGCCAAAGGGTTATTCCATACCATATGATGTCATGCTCAATATGTAAAGCTGGGGGAAGAAGGACAGGGAGGGCATTCAGAGTTATGTTGTTTGTCTTCCCAAGTAGCTGCTACGCGTGCTGGAGCCTGGCTGTCCTGGGGACGGCTGAGCACCTGCCTGCCCATGGAGAATGGCAAATCAGTCCCTTCTTTTGCTTTGCTTGCGTGGCTTATGCTTTACCTATTAAACAATCTTTATATCAGCTTGTGAGTTTTCTCACTTTCAGTCTTCCAGTTCTCTCTCCCATCCCACTGGGAAGGAGGGAGCAAACAGCTGTGTGGTTTTTAGCTGTCAGCTGGAATTAAACCACAACACTTGTAGAGAGCGATACAGTCACCCCCTGAGCCTCCGCTTCACCAAGCTAAACACCCCCAGTACCCTCAGCTACTCCCCACCAGCCTGGTGCCCCAGCCCCCGCCCGGCTCTGGACATGCTCCAGCCCCTCCGTGTCCCTCTGGCCGTGAGGGGCCCAGAACTGAACCCAGGATCCGAGGTGCAGCATCACCGGTGCCCAGCGCAGGGGGACGGTCACTGCCCCGGCCCTGCTGGCCACACTGTTTCTGACACAAGCCAGGGTGCTGCTGGCCCCCTCGGCCACCCGGGCACACGGGGGGCTCATGCCCAGCCGGCCCAGCCAGCCCCCCCGGCCCCTTCCCCCGGGCAGCTCCCCAGCCCCCTGCCCCCCGCCCGCAGCTCCTGGGGCTGGTGTGACCCACGGGCAGGGCCCGGCTCCGAGCTGGGGCGACCCTCACACCAGTGGCCTCGGCCCCTGGGCCCAGCCCCCCCTGCAGAGCCCCCTGCCCCCCGGCAGGGCAGCACTGTCCCCAGCCTGGTGCCACCTGCCACTGACTGAGGGAGCGCTCCATCCCCTCGCCCCGAGCATCGACACCGACATTAACCAGGGCTGGCCCCAGCACGGAGCCCGGGGGACACCCCGTGTGCCCGGTGCCAGCGGGATGGGACTCCATCCACCACCACTCTGGGCTCGGCCACCCAGCACAGAGTACACCCATCCCAGCCATGAGCAACCAGTTTCTCCAGGAGAATACTGTGGGAAACGGTGTCAAAAGCTTTCCTAAAGCTTGCCTAGGCAGACAACATCCACAGCTTTCCCTCATCCACTGGGCAGGTCACTTTGTCGCAGAAGGAGATCAGGTTAGTGAGGCAGGACCTGCCTTTCACAAACCCATGCTGGCTGGGCCTGATCCCCAGCCGTCCCACATGTGCCACATGATGGCACTCAAGACGATCTGCTCCATAACCTTCCCTGGCACCAAGGACAGGCTGACAGGCCTGAGTTCCCCGAACCCTCCTTCCAGCCCTTCTTGTAGATGGGTGTCACCTTTGCTGACCTCCAGTCAGCTGGGACCTCCCTGGATAGCCAGGGCTGCTGACAAACGATGGAGAGTGGCTCGGTGAGCTCCTCTGCCAGCTCCATCAGCACCCTCAGGTGGATCCCATCCAGCCCCACTGACCTGTGTGTGTCTCAGTGGTGTAGCAGGTTGCTAACTGTCTCCCCTTGGATTATGGGGGCTGCATTCTGCTCCCCACCCCTGGCTTCCAGCTCAGGGGGCTGGGTACACAGAGAACAACTGGTCTCACTATTAAAGACTGAGGCTATACCTTAACTACATAATTGCTGAAATGTTTCATTCTCAATGTTTTATGCACCCGGTAGACCATATTTAATCAGAAGATGCATGCACCAAGAAAAGGCAAGAGCAGGAAAAGATACTATTTTCTTTAGAAAAAGGCAAACCAAGTCAGCAGCCCCCCACCTCAAACTGAAAATATAAGCACAAATGTTTAGATAGTCATTCGTGTCAAAACTATTTCCCAGGGTGAAATCCCACCACCCCACCTCCCAAGGTCAGGCACACTGCCCCCCTGACTTCAGCAGGGTCAGCATTTCACATCCTGCGGCTTTCAGTGAGGAGAGGGTCAGAGCGCAGCACATCGTTAAAATCAGCTCTTCCTGGCGTGCACCCTCTTAGCATCTCCACAAACATTTCTAGTCATCTGCCTTGCAATTAATTGCTGAAATACTCTGATAAATGCAGACAAATCTTTCCAGATGTATCCATTTCAGAGGAAAAGTTAGGAGCTGGCATAAACCCACGTCTCTCGACATACCTTCCCTTTTTGATTTATTTTTAATCTTGCACTTCTTTTTTCCCCAATACCTTTCATCCCTCCTTCCACACTCCTCCCTCTCAGGGAAAATGCATGGTGACAGTATAGACTGCATGGCAGTAGGAGGAATGAAAGGTTTATTTCAAAGTTGCTCTGTTCTTTTCTGTGTGTGTGGTTTTGTTAAGTACATACCGTATTTCTGAAATCCAGCTAGGAAAACCTAGAAAAGTCTTCCAATTATAATCCTTGATATTTCCCCTGAAGCTAAACCAAAGCCCCTTTGAACTAGAGAAGTGTCTTTCAAAAATGAGAAGGGCAAGACCTGAACTTTTCTACCTGTAGTCTTCTAGTCCAAGATTAGAGTTGTGGGGTTTTTTCACCCCTCCTCCTCAAGAAGGAAAATACACTGATTTTTTAATACAACTATTTTTAGCAAATCCAGCTTTCCTTTTTATCCTCTGTAGCCAATGCCTGCACCAGTCATTTGAGCATTATTTAAGTTATATGTCTACACCAAAAATAACAGTTTCCCTGGTGGATATTTGCTGGCTGTGCAGAGGAGGTAAATAAGATTTTGCAGTGCTTCTTGTCGAAAATCCCATTGTCACAGGCATGTTTATTGATTGATTTTCCCAAGTATGTAAGTTATGGATTAGCCTTTGCTCATGTTAAAAACTGTTTCCATTAGGAAGTCAATGCCTCATAAGGTGCAGATGGATGGAGCATGTGTGTATTCATCTGGTGCTCTCTCAAATGGCTCCATGGTGGGGTGGCAGGGTGATTTCAGGGAGGAGAGCATTCATCATTCTTGCTTACACGGTAGCTAATAGGCTTCTCCCTGCGCCCCGGGTGCTGCGCATAGCTAGACCGTAAAGATTGAGACTGTGTATATGTTGGTTAGCATAACTACTTTAATGCAGGTGGTTTAGAAAACTTATAGGTAGCATAAATGTGAGTATTCTAGCATGAAGTATCATAACAAGGTGCAGCAAGGGTTTAATGCACAGAAAGGGAATCATTCCAATTTTTCTAATGGGCTTTCATATCCATATGAAGAAAAGCAGTTCAGCTTCCTACATCTTTTAAAAGTAGCACGCTTTACATAAAACCTATTGCCTTTCTGCTTGATCTATGGTTTTAAACATAACATTATGCCCAGAATCTGAACTAAAAAGGTAATAAAGATACTGTCTTCTGGGACTACGACAGCAATGAAACTTCCATTTTCATAACTCACCAACACCAAGTACAGCTTATCAAATTTATTCTCATAGAGTGTTTAACAAATAAACCGAGGGAAGCACATTCAAGTGAAATAATGTTCAGTATTTTAATACGAGGTCTGTGTGAGGACAAGTAATCATGCATTTTTCTTAATTGCTTCACACTTATTCCTGGTTTTAACACCTCTCCAGCAAATTAGACAAGAATCTTCAATGTGTTACTGGAGTTGTGTCAAAGATCATATATTACCCACTTTGTAGGCTCCAGCTAAAGTCCAGAAGCTACACAGAAGACAGACTGGACCAGAGTGAGGGGAAAAACTTCTGAAAGGAACTCTCACAGTGCATTATCAAAGTTAAGAATAGATATTCCTACTACAAGAGCACTCAGAGGCCTTAAGCAGAGTAAGGTCCTTGCTACATCCAGGAAAGGCTGGATGATCTCTAGGTTACAGTACAAATATGAAGCTTTACATTTGAATGCCCCAGGCATCTCAGAGCTACCAGTTAATAGCAAAGTCCTCAGCCAACTGCTCAAGCATTTCAATATTCTTAGTTAACCCACAATTTTAGCATTAAGACCTCCTGCTGACCAGGTGCCTTTCTAATACACAAGGAGTACTGCTACGTGGAAGACTGTGGGCACAAGTTCTCTAGGCACGGAAGCCCTGAGTATCACGGTTTAGACCCTCGTAGCGGGACTAGCACTTCTTCACCTCCCAGATGTGTTGCAAACATGATACACTTAAAACCAGAGGGCAATTAGGTACTGTGGTTTCCAAAGGCCACTTTGGTGGCACAGTTAGTTTGTGCTGGATGTGTCTGGAAAAGCAAGAAGCTGAAACATAAGAATTTTAGAGAAGAGAGTATTTGCTGGCTCACAGAACACTGCCTGACCAGAAGAATCCCCTTATTTCTCCCTCAGAGTTCCAAAAGACAGGACTGAGAGCTGGATAGAAGATTTTTAATAAGTTCTCACAAGGATGCCAGTGGGTGCAGGGCTCTCTCCTTAACTCTGACTGAGAGGCAAGAGCCTTTGGACCACAGGCTAGCCCTGCCTTTGCAATGGGCACCCTGGGAGATCTAAGGATGACTCATATTGGCCTAATTAGCATAGAAAAAAGCCACCAATATGTCTTATTTTGGATAAGAGATGAGATATAACTACACTGCGGTTTTCAAAGCCTCTTATCTGGACATGATGAGTATGACAAACATTTTATGGCCTCCACCAAAAGGGAGACAAAAATCTCACTCAGGAATGAAATTACCTACATTAGCAGGTGTAGCAAGAAGGGGCATTGCTTTGTTAGTTTGGCACTGACAAGCTGGACAATTTCCTCCACTTAGCCGGCAGCATCTCAGTGAGAGGTAAGCCTGGTGGCAGCTTTCAAGCTGTCCATCGTAAGGTATGCATTTCAAAAGAATATGTATTTTAGCAAGTACAAATTAAAACACGGGTAACAATTTTATACAGAGAAAAAAAACCCACTGTGACAGGAGAAAAAAAAAAAAAAAAAAGAAAAAGGCTAGCATTCAGAAGCACAACTCTTTAAGCTGTTATTGATTGACTGATTCATTAGATTTACAGAAGGGGTATTAAGAGGGCAAGGGCTCCTATCCTGATGGATAGGCACTCTCAACACAGCTTCAGAACACATCTCAAATGAAGCAATACAAAATAAAGATATCCCATCACAAGTAAATGAAATCACATCAGCTCCATACTCTTTTGATTGTCACTTGCCTATGGTCCCACTAATTTCAGGGGCTGTTGGTGGGGAGGAAAGACTAAATTCTGCAATGCACTTTTACTTAGCAATGTGCCCTGACTCAGGCTCTGTTTCATTCACACTGAGACTAGAAGGGGCACTTTCAGACCAGTGGCAAGAGCTTTTGAAGTATGCCAGCACTTTGCCCATCCTTCTTCACTCATTTTAATCAAGGAGGCTCCAATCTGGAGAGCCCCTGCTGATCACAGCCAAGGCTAACATTGTGAGAAAACCAGGAGAACGTTAGTAGTGAGAGGGGGATAGGTGTACTATTCATGTCCGTTAATATATGCACATCTCCTGAAACAGTCTGAAGTTGCCTCGAGTTCATGATTTTTTAATCATCCCAGGCAAAGCTTCCATTGAATGTTACCAGAAACATTATTTGACCTGAAAGAGCAAGTGCGAATTTTGTACCTCCGCCCAGCAATGCATCTCAATGTGAAATCAATTCTGATAATGCCACTGAATGTAACTTCTCTGAAAACTACTTGCTTGTGCCATGGTTTTCCCTGTGAAACCCTGCAACGCTTGAACTGATAACATTGGATCTGAAGTCTCGCGACTATTATGCAGTATTACTCTCCAGCTGGGAGACTTGGCAAGGCAACACGTTGACATCTTCATGAACTTAGCACTTCACATCAAGGAGAGGATGTGAGCTTGTCAACTTGACACTCACAGTGCAATCTCTTTCAAATTGGCCCTTAGAAATCATTACAATATGACTGGAAGCTCTTGACAGTCATATAAATAGGATACATTAGACTCAGCTGTTACAAAAAAAAGTCAAAGGGTACTAATCATGTCCGTTCACCCAAATTAATATTATCCCATGTACTTACTAGTACTTAGAGGATGTTGGTGAAATGTCTCTACCATCTGTTTTGGTTCATACGTACATCGTTAGAAGGATTCTTTCATTTTATCTTTACTGAAGCTGGCCTTCAATTAACACAGAATTTCTAGCTTGCCAGATATATTTTAAAGTTAAAAAATATGTCACACTTGTGTCCAATCTTTTAGAAATGCCTTCACCTCATTAAATTTAGTGGAGACTCATCTTAGGTTCATTGCAATGGCAGGACTTTATTTTAAGACTGGAAGTACTTAGAATTCTCAGGGAACTGATCAGAGGTATTTAAAAATATTTGACAAGGTTTTAAGGATGAACAGAAATTCTGAATGCTTCCTCCTGCTTACATAGTCTGTGCGGCTATGTAAGCGATTAAAGATAAACCAAGAGAACAGAATTCAGCACTTAAAAAAAAAAGTTAGAGCCCACTAACAGTCTCCTATAGTCCTTATATATTGAATATATACTTAACCTATTAATAAGCTACATTTTAGCTTCGGTAGAGAAAAGGAAATTTTATGTCACTCATGATCCACATATCTCAGAAAATCTCAGAGAAAATATGAAAGTCCAGGCATCAAGAGGATGCGCCCTACAGGCAAAAAAACTATCTGCCAGATATTCCTCACACCATCTTCTGTTAATGCCAGGGGAGATATTAATTCCAGTACTTCACATCGGGTATTGCACAAGGAGATAAATGTCTTTTAGTATGTAGTGCTGCTCAGATCCTCTATGATTTTATAGGTTGATTCCCATACTTGCAATGCAAGTCAAACTTTTGTTTGCATAACAGGAACAATTTCTTACGCGTGAGATATGAATGCATAGCAGCATATGGACTAACTGCAATTATAAAACTGCACAAGGACCACTTCTGTGCACAAGGCAGCAGCAAAAACCGACAGGACCAAAACCAGAGTGCAATCTTCATGCAAAATAAAAACTTTGACAGCATGTTTGGCCACCTGAGACAGTTCCCAAGGGTCTCAGGTGATAACCAGAAATTTGACATCAAACAGCCAGCCATCCTTTCATCTAATTACTTCCTCTCATTTTATTAGCTCTCTGCTAGCCGAGCTGCATAAGCCATTCCACTGCATGAGAAGGATCTGTAGCCATGGAAATATCTGTTCTCTGAAAGCATACTTACTCACTTCGTGAAAAATGTATAATCCTCCCTGGCAAAGCAGTGGGATATTGGATGTTTGAAGTGTGCAGATTGAGCCCAGGGTATAACTTTTACACCGCAACCCACAGTGGGGGAGGAAAAAAAAAAAAAAAAGAAAGAGGGAAAGAGGGGTCGGTAGGAAGAGGGGTGGGAAGAGGGGGAAGGGAAGGCGGGGGGAAAAGGGGGGGTGGGGGAAAGAGGGTCGGGGCAAGAGGTGCACTCTGGTCCTGGCAGAGCCCTGGCACAATGGGTGTGAAGGTAGCCCTACCAGCTGGGTTTGCCTGGAGCAAAGAGGGAGCGCCCAGCTTTCCTTGCCCTGCACCTGGCAGACACTGGGAGCCAAGGTCAAGGATCCTGGGCAGCCCCATGGATCTTCTGGAAGTTCTGCCTCTTCCCTTTCTGAGGGACTGACAAGCTGGAGGCAGCCAAGGAGGAATCAGTCGTTTCACTCATCCAAAATCCCTCCAGAGGAGTATGTGCTAATGACACCTGCTGCCTTCATGCAAGGAAGACCCCAGCCCAGGGGCTCTGTCACTTAGTTCCGTGAATTCAGGTACCAACTCTCGACGACTAGAGTTTTTGATATTGCTAATTTTTTTTCTCCGATTTTACTAGCAAAAGAAGGAGCTAAAAATACTATCCTTTATTTCTACTGTTTTCAAGCAACAGTTTTCAAGTAAATGCACACTACATCTGATAATTTTATTGTTTGTGTTGGCAGACTGACTCTGGCAGGAGATCCCACCATATGACTTGTTTGGCAATAAAGTTGCAAGACCCCATGAGACCCAGTTCTGCTCTTGAAATTAGGGGGTATAAGGCTCTTTGCAGCACCCTGGTGGGAAAAACAAAACAAAAACAAAAACAAATTCATCAAAGTTGAGTCAAAACATCTGAATGCATCCTACAGAATATTATTTTTTGCTTTCCTTTGACAGATCACATTCAGCCACACTTGGCTGTTGATATCAGGAACCGGACATTTACTGCAGGTGAAGTGATGACTCTACAAATCTTGGTCAGTCATGCAGATTCCAGACACCCATAAACCTTTCTGTTTTGTTTCCATCACTTTAGGTCACCCACGAATTCAGTAATGGATTTATGGAACAAGGCATCGTTGATTTGTCAAAGTTTACTTTTCATGGCAGGCAACACAGATAAAAATCATTCTTGGCTATCATGATTGGATTGCAGTGAAGTGCCACATCAGGTTGAGCTCAGCTAGATTCAAGTGTTTGTTGAAAAGATGCAGTATTTCACCTCTCATAAGCAATTGCTAAATTTTGGGCTTGTCGCAAGCTCCGAGGAAGCAACAACTTATTATTTAAGCAAGTACTGTGGTAGAGCAGGAGTCAAACTGACATCCTGGTTATTAATGACCCTGTGGTTTCAAGGGTGACAGCAGGTAAAACTGTCAATATGAAACAATTTACATTACGTGAGTGAGAAAAGAAGAGATGAATATCAACCCGCTTCCTACTGCTGCTCAAACACCTATTTGAGAACAGAAGCGAGCACCTACTTTTGGTTTACCCCTGCCCCAGATGGATACTCACAGTATTGATGGCCAGTCCCTGACAGCCAAGGGCTGTCCACAGCCACCCATAACCTGTAGGGAGAGCTTCTGGACCTGTAGAGTGCACCACGACTCCCTTCCTACACTTGTATAGGGGTTCCCCTGCCACCCCACCTTGGAAGTCACTGTGGGGAAGGGATATTGCACACACAGGTCTTGCCCCGGTAGGCGGTCAGGCTACATCCAGGGTGTGCGCCTGGACCTCAGTTTATGCATATCTGATGTAGCGAACAAGTGAGGTGCTGTGACTTCCAGCAGCTCCCTGTCTTCCCCTGGATCTCAGTGGTGGAGAACACATCAGTGTTTTCATTTAGGCTCGAGTGGGAGAAGAAAGACCTGCAACCACTTGAATGCTAAGATAGCACTCTTGCTTTTTGAGTTTAGCTGCTCTGAGTAAAACACACCTCATGGCTTCACTTCCTCAGGCTCCAGCTAGGGAACTAAATGGCAGCTTATTCAGACCGTGGGCGTTTGGGGCTCAGCCCAGAAACAGCCTGTGGATTTTCCCTAAAGACCTTAGGCCAGTGCTGGGCAGGGACTAATCCTTCCTCCTGTCACACAGGAACCTGCCACACTGGAGAAGAGGAGGAGAACATGGGTTGGGATATGGGCAAGATATTTTGGGAAACTTTTTAACTCCTAATTTCCTGTAGATCCAAGCAAGCTCACAGGGCTTCTGAGTAAGTTGCTGCTGGTGAGCTGCTATTTCTCCTCCAATAGATAAACAATTATCCAACTAAACACCACCATACAGCCAAAAGCAGTTGAGCATAGGCAAGATCACACTAAACCTATTATGAATATGAAGTTTTGGCTTGGTTTTTAATTCTTTCAAGAGAGCTGAGAAAGTATCCAAGAGGCAACGCGCACTTTGTGTTAGCATAATTTTCTCTGATTATCTCTCAGCCTTTGACCTGCTGACGGGGATGCCATCACAAGAAACAACAAATACTCCTTTGCCACATGCAGAGACTGTGAAAGTAGTAAGGGCTGATGTCCATTCAAGCGCAGCTCCGAATGGATTGTTTTGCATCATCTGCCTGTAGCAGACACTGCGTTTGGGAAGAGCAAAACCTTGCATAGTCTCTATGTTGCTGACTACTGAGTGGGCAATTCACTGGAAAAAAACACAACCAAAAAAAACCACAACCAAAAAACATGCAAGAAGAAGAGCAGAGAAGGGCAAAAAATGTGCAAGGCAGAGCTCAATGTGATACCATAGGTCGTGCTTTTGTAAACCTCTCCTGCCCCTGCAAGACACTTAGCCTTAAGTGTACACAGTTTCTTCCCCAGTGGCATTTTTCTTCTGCATTTTTTGCCCTACTGCATAATATCCAAGAATCAAACTCTTTTGTGATAAGCGCTACACACTCAGTACTAATTGCAGTGGATCTTATTCCCTTGTTCTTTTTTTTGAACTTCCCTTAATTTCTCTTCTTGTTTCTGATTGGATTGGCTATAATTGTTATATTGATTTTTTATTTTTCTATATACAATTTATCAGCAGTATCTTTTCTATTTGCTGTGGCTCTCGACTGCAGGAACAGTCTGAATGAATCAGAATTAGGTCTAGTCACAGCTGAGCTGTGGAAACCTGCTGAGCCATCATAGCTAGAACCCTGGATCCCAGAAACTGTCATAAATAAAAGCCATTATGAATAGTATCTCATGCCATTTCTGACTGCGAGCATACGGCTACATACTCTGTATGGCCAGGAAAACAATAACTACTTTATGCACTCATTTGAATGCTAATACAAGATTTTTTTTTCCTCTGATGTTACAGAAAAAACATCAGAATTCCTAGTTATTGAATAGTATGACTTCTAAATTCTGCTTCTAAAGCTTCAGTGAATCTCCCTCCTCCTGTCCGTGAACTGAAAAGCCAGACCCAGTGGGAAGGACAATTTCTTTTCAATTAGAAAAGCAGGCGACATGGTGAGTACAGCTCTCGTGCGTGACTCCACAGGGCTGAGTGAAGTGCAGGAATCTTTGTAGTCTTTCTGAAACAAGTTTATCCCAGAAAAAGCTAACCAAATCACATGCAGAATAAGTGATGCAAATTCAATAATTAAATTCTAGCTGGGCAGCTTTGGAGACAGGAGCAAGTGGGGAGGGAGCAAGAGGAGTGGGAGCAGTGGGGTGGGGGGAATGGGGATCTCCAGAATGAAGCTTGGAGCACGGGAGTGAGAGGGATGTCAAATCATCTGCCTTCAGCCTTGTGCTGTCCTAGGCAATAAGGTTTAATTAACTCTTAATTAAGCACATAAATTCCTATCCTAAAACAAGTTCCAGGAGTTGTGCTTATCTTTACTACAGGAAATCTCTCATAGATGCTCTGCTGCTTTTCTAACATGAAAATGCTGTTGTGCCAGCCCTGCCATTTCTGCTCAAACAGCTCTTCTCCCTTCCTCCACCCTTCTTTAGGGTCTTCTCTTCTGGTGAGTCTGTAGAAGACAGTCATATCCTCTCCCAAGCTTTGTTTTTTCCTCGCCTTAAGAAGATGCACTTCCAAATTTCTTTCATAAGATCAGCTGCTAAGACCATTGTACCTTTCCTTCTCACTCATTCCATCACAAATTAATTTTTGAGAGATTATACACAGAGATCCACGCAGTATTTCAGTGGAGTCTTGTACACAGCAAGAAATCACTACACTAACACCAGAACATAACAGCTTACGATCCCAATGAGCTTTTTCACAGCTACATCTGAAGCCGAATAAAACACATGACCTGGCTTCTCTTCTGCTCCCAGCTCAAGCACCAGTTAACGCCTGAAATTCTTGTTCATGGTCCCAAAGTGCATAACTTTGCATTTTGTACTATAATGTTCCATCACATTTATATCATTCCTAATTTCAAGGTCATCAAATTATTTCTATATAATATGGTAATTCACATTTTTATTGTTAGAATGTCCCACATTTATGCCACCAGAAAAAAAATTAATTTATCCCTGCTTTCGGTATTGAGGTCGTTAATGAAAATATTAAATCAGATTATGCCCTAATCCAATAATTGAACTGCACTAGACACTGCCTCACAGTTCCCCTTTCAACACGATCTTTTTGCCAGCTTCCTCTGGGCCATGTTCCACCATCACTTTATAATTCTTATACATCAATCTCCATCTTATCTTAATTAAGTTACCATAAGTTGAACTAATATTTTCCCATCTGGCACAACAGTAGATGTTTTACAGAAGCCCAGAATACTGCTTACACATGTACTGCCCTGCTCCCCCCGTCCCACCTTTCCCATGCCTTAGAAATGGGGAGGACTGGAGCCAGGGTTGAGCAGCCTGAAATCCTACAGATCTGTTGGAGCTGCGCTACCAGGAAGATGCAGCAGCTCAGGGAGCAGGATGTTGAGAAGATAAAGACCATCATTGCCCTCTGTGCAATCAGCTCTGCCTCTCATCAGGCTCAGAGCATCAGCCAGGTCTGCGATTCAGCCTTCTCAGCATCCTACATCCTGAGGCTGGGAGGGAAGGCTCGTCCTTTTTAATCCTCCCTGATGGGATGACAACAGCCATCATAGCAACAAGATGCCTTCGAATTTTTCCTCCCTCAAATCAACTTGTCCAGAAAGGGCAAGAGATAAAAAGTTCAGCTGGAACAAGATTTCTTCCCATACATACACATAAATGTGTTTTCAAAGCATCTTTCTTATCAAACACAATAGTAATTCCTGAACCATCACTCTTGAAAGTTGTTCATTCAGCACAAATGCAGTAGAGGAAGGCCCAGGTGCTACACTGCTGCCAATTCCTTCAGTGTTTGCAGCTTTCTTGCAACCTCCTAAGAAGTTTAAACTCTTGTTCTAGCTTATTGCAAGACTGTAGGAGCTATTAAAGATGATAAAGTCATACTGAAAGCCTTTGCAAAGCTTTCTGAAAAAAAAAAAAAAGTCAGAGCTAAGACTTGCCCTTTGTGTGCTGCTTTCCTCTGGTATTACACAAATCCTGTGAGATTTTCTTATTAGACATGATGACAAGATACCTTACCTTTGGCAATAAAAGGCATATCTGTGAGTGAGTCAGAAACATAACTGTTGCATTTCTTGGCCTTTCTGTTAATGGTGGAATTCACACTCATTTAAGCTTTTTATCAAAATCTATATTGAGAGAGTACTGTGGATGTTAAAGGGGGAAAAGAAGAGATTTGGTGTACTCGGGTCCTTCAGCATAAGCCCTTGCTGTATACTCCACATCCAGTGAACTACAGAGTTTGTGGCTGCTGATTTTCATTTGTCAAAACATTTTTTATGGAGTCTCATTTTATGCTCCTATCATACTCCCGTCTATGACTCAGGCTTACTGGTATTCTTTATTGCAGCTAATGTTCTCTTATGTCAGACCATGACATGAAAAACCTTTAAAAAGATAGCATAAAAAAAGATGAGTTTTTTGTTCAAGGTAGACTATGAGCTTCTTTAGAGCCATTTGCAGTTGAGACTTTGGAGTCTGGTGCCAATGTCACAATACCTGTACCACTGGGGACACAACACTTTGCCAGTAAATATTATGAACTACAGAAATATCTTCTTGCTCCAAATCTCCACGTTCCCCCTTCTACCCATCCTGTCTAGGATGACTCAGAGTCCTTGAACACACCCCAGCTATGCTTGTTATGCCCCCAGCAAAGTTTGATCCAAACTTTGATAGGATGGTTTTCAAATGCCATGGATTCACAGTCTGGAAAGTGTCCAAGGTCCTTTATTTCTCTTATTTTATGGAGGATGCAGTTAGCATTAGATGTAGGCTCTATTACAAGTAACGAAGAAAGCTGAGATGGTCAACTTAATCTCAACATCAAGGCCTTTTTCATTTCATTCTTTATTAAAAAGGTCAGCTGTAATTAAGGTGCTTACTTATTTAAACACCTATAGATAAGGACAAAGGATCTCACAGAGCAGTGCCAAGAATACTTAGATAAAGATAAGCTAGATGTTTTCCAAATGGCTGGTCTAATTAAATTTCTTCTAAAATACTTTTGTAGAACTGGCTGAAGCAGTCTTAGATTTCCTAGCAGTTATCTTTAAGAATTTCTGAAAAATAGGTGGAGACCCAAACGACTGCAAAAGGTTTAAAACAGTGCTCCTTTACCATCAGGGAGAAAAGAAAATCTTACAGACCACACCATTTCTGCTCTAGGAGAAATAATGAAATAAACTGTCAAAGAACGTTTGAGTCATTAAAAGAAAAATAAGAAACCCTAGAAACAGTCAGTCAGGACTCATTGGGAACAAATGATGTAAAACCAACAGTTTCTTTCCTTGGTAAAGTAAAAGGCTTGTATTTAGCAAGACGTTGCATTAGGTAACATGACTTTAGTAAGATTTCCAACCTTATCTCCTATAATATCTTCGTAACCAACCTAAGGAACAACTAAAGGATGGAAACCGAAGCGTCCTAAAAACATATCCAGAGTATTTATGCTGTCAGAGTGCAACCCCATGCAATGCATCCCTCCACAGAGATGTATCCTTGCAGTGTTTCATTTATGACCCAGGTGATTAAATATAGGATGTGTGTTAAATCGGCAGGTCTGCAAAACACATCAAGCAAGAGACAAATGCAAAGTTTTACATCTGGGTTGGAGCAACAGGCTCCAGAGCTCGAGGCTGCTGTGTGGGCTAGCCAGGTCTAACAGCACAGTTAGGAGGCCACCAAGGAATACAAGATGACCAAGGCTGGCAGGACTATGCTCCTGCCAAAAAGGTAATCACCACCCCGAGAGAGGAAAAGGGACAAAGTCATCGTTCCCTTCACCTTAGGGCTTGCAAGGCCTCTGGGGGAACAGCGTGTTCAGTCTTGGTCAACATGCTCTTCAGCAGACATGGAGCACTCAGGGACAAGTAGCAAGGGACAAAGAGATCTTATTTTTCTGCAAGAATTGGGCCTAGTTTGGTTTAGGGAAAATGCTATGAGGCGGCATATAACAGTATTCATCTATGCAAAAGAACACTATAAAAAGCTCTTACCCATGTCAGAGGCAGACAGTAAAAAAGCTAATGAACTTCAATTACAGCAAGGGTAGATATTGGGAAAAGCTTTCAGCAGTGAAGATAATTAACTGTCTATGGAATTTATAGGAATTCCATCTGAAGATCTTTAGTAACAGATTCAGATAAGTAGTCCATTAAGAGGCAAAACCCACTTCTCCTCTCCTTGTGCTTTCTAACTCCAGACTCCATCCCTCATTGCCCATTAGATTCCCCATATCTGCAGTTCCTTTCCACATAAGTCCTGCCATACTTTCACAGCTCTTTCCTACACCAGTTCACACCAGCAGCCCCTCCTTTACCCTTCTATTTTAACCCCTTCCTCATGTTGTTAATTACACCACATTTTTTCCTGCTGCTACATTAACCCGCTTGCCTTGGCAGGCTTCTAGATCTTTCATCCCCATACAAGCTGTATGTACTTGTCATCTAGCTGGCAAGGGATGATACAGTCCCTGGGACACATATTTGACCAACTAGAGGATGCATTCCTCCTACCACTTAGAACCCATAGCATTGTTTCCTCACCTTTCTGGTGGGAGGGTGGCACATACGTACTCCTCTGGGCAACCAAAGCAACACGTGAATTGTCAGCAGTCCACAGAAGTTTCCCCACAGGCTGTTAGAAGACCTGCTGTGAGCAACAGGGGTGTGATTGGCCCTGGCTGGTAAGGAGATGGGCTACCTGACTTCCTGAGATTTCTGGCACTACTTCATACAATAATTTAGGTTGGAAAAGACCTTTAAGATCAAGTCCAACTATAAACCTAACATAGCCAAGTCCACCACTAAACTGCGTCCTTAAGAGCCACATCTACAAGTAGATGTTGCCCTCTCCCATGCAGATGAAGCTCTATTCCAGTAGATCCAATCCCACTTTCTTTACCCTCCTCCTCCTCACTATGATTGCAAGAGGAAGAGGTGGTAGCGAGGCAGCAGGCAAATGAGTTAAAGGTAGCTCCAAGCAGGCTTGCTTGACCAAGTCATGGAAGAACATGCTTTGCAAAGCAAAGTCCACTGCTACCCATAAAAGCAGCAGCAAAAGTCTATAACACCTCAGCTGAAGGCAGAAGCTGCTCTGGACCAGCCCGATCAATGCAGTCCTCCAACGAGCAAGTGCTCAGACCTACTCATGACACCCAAATGCAGATTGTCCTGTCCTCGTTACTGCAAAGGAACAGGGAGAGGCTCCACACACTCACTTTGTCAAGCAAACTTACTCAGCTAATGTACAGCAAGCTTTATCTCTAGGTTTTACTACAGCAAAAATAAAAAGAATACAGTCTTCTACATTGCATCTGAGGACCAGCATTTCCATACCGAGTTCTCACTCATCGATTTCAGATGCCTGCACTAAGATTGCCAGCCCTGAATTTTTAGAAGCACTGTAATTTTAGTAATTACCAGTTATTTTCAGTGAGATTTGTCCTGAACTTGCCTGAAGCTTCAGTGCCAAGTTGATAACTTCTGATTAATATGAAATATTTTAAATGTGTATGCTTCCCTGTTAGTGCCGTCCCACCTCCAACACATGCCTCCAATAGCTCTAAGCTTTACAAATACAAGCCACATACCGGAAAATCTTGTGAACGTTTCACTAAACCTGTACATTTTGATTAAGTAAAATGTGATTGCCAGTAATTTATTTTTATTTTTTTTAAAGGAACCAATAAGTCTTATTTGATCGTGCAAATTACGGGCACAGGTCTTGAGCTTATCATCATTTATTTTAGAAGCTTGTACTTTTTGACTATGACATACTTCATTTTGACGTGTCCATCATTTTTCAATTGGATGTATGCTGCTATCCAAAATCCATTACTTGTGCCATGAATTGCATAATGCTCTGTTATTTACTTCTAGCACAGTATAATCAGACACATGCATCTTTGTTGGCTTTGTTACTGGCTTTCACTTTCAAATAAAGGAACCTGACTACATGAACTTAACATTTTAATGAATCTGTAACAGTAATGGGTGCTTAAGGCTATGGATTGCTTTTGTAATGTGCTACTGTATTGAGGAGTATACTGAAGTGTTGTCCAATCTTTACCAAGTAGTTAAGGAAGCATGATTTATTTTGGACTAGTTTATTAGGCAGTTATTGATAGCTGTGTAATGAATGATCAGTATGCAAGGAAAAGCATTTGATTGCTTCTTTCAAACAGTTCTCGTCATGTAGAGTAACCAAAATAAACAGCCTCCTTTCAGTGACTGCTTAAATGAGAGAAGAAATTCCTACCAGCACTAGATGAAGAATCTTTTTTTCTCCCCTCTTAAAGTAATCACTGCCTAAGCATATTACAAAATACTGGCTATTTTTCACTCATATGTCCATGATTCAAAATTATCCTGCGCATGCTGTGAAGGTGGTAGCATCCCTTCCTCTTTATTCCTTTCACGAGTGCAGTACAGTATCACAAGGTAAAACCACACTTCCTTCAGAGAAAGAATGCAGTGGTTCAAGTTGTAATGAATCTAGACTTTGTTTCTAGCAATGGAAATCCTCCATCCCACATTACCATGCTGTTCAAAGTCATAGCAAAACCATGTCTGAAACTGAATTTCATATCAAAGGTAGAAAGATGGCTTTAGTTTCACCAAATTCAAAACCACCCCAGGGAACTACATGAAATTTTGAGAAAATAAGACAATGATATCTGACTACCTGCTCTCCCACCAATAGCTGCTGTCACCAACTAGAAAGTTATTAATCACAGATTTATTCAAATTCATATTTTGAACAACATCTAAGCATGTTTGTGAAATGCATCACCAAGAAGCCATCTGTGCATTTTCAACTATACCATTTATATTTTCAGAAAAGCAAGCAGCTGTTTTGCTGTGATTTTTCTGAGCCTTTTAAAATTGGCTTTCAAGACCCAAAGCCATTGAGGTTATAGAACATAAACCACAAAGTGTCTATTTCTACGTTCGCCTGGAAGGATGATGAAAAAAACCTTGCAAGATGCATAGAGAAATTCTTAGTGCTGAGTTACGTCTTCACAATCTCAATTAGATTAAAAAGTAATTGCCAGGATTATTTTGACCCTCCAGCCTAATTGCCCAAAGTCTCTCCTTCCATTAGAAAGGGTCTGATAGAAAGGTGGGAATGCAAACCTGAACTCCTGATAAAGAAAGCAATCAGACAATGTGTTAAAAATAATTATTATGTCTAATTCCATCAAAGTGAAAAGCTCAGCTCAGCCTAATACTGAGCCTGTATAATATGGGTAAATAATTGGAAGAAATGGCATTTTATCTGCTGGGTGCTGCATTTCTAAACACAGATGAGTTGCATTTACCGGAGAGCAACTAATATTTATGTTGAAGGCAGAAAGTAACAGCGAGTCACTGTTCTTTATCTGGGACTTTGTTCACTGTTGCTGCCTGAACCAATACAAGCCATTTTGATTAAAATGGTAATGTATACCTCAGCACAGGCAAGTATAACATTCACTAAGTTTAAACACTATATTCTGCATTAGTTACATTTCATCTAAATGATACATTCCCCTTTATTACAGAAAAGACACTCTCAGATATCTTTGTTGTTGTTGCTTCACAAGACACAGTAAGGATGCAGCTTTGAGAGATTAGATACAGGTAGGAAGATTAGGAGGAATAAAGAGGAATTTTACTTTCTGGCAAAATCACAAAAATCACAGATTAATTCCAGTTGGAAGGGACCTGGGAAGGTCTCTAGCCCAACCTCTTGCTCAAAGCAGGGTCAACACTGAATTCAGACATGGTTGCTCTGGGCTTTGACCAGTCAGAGCTTGAAAGCCTTCAAGAACGGAGACACCACAACCCCTCCGTGCAGCCTCTTGCAGTGTTTGTCCATCTTTACAGGGCAAGTGATCCTGCCCTAACCATCTCAGTGGCCTCCAAACTCCCTCCTGTTCACTGGTGTCTTTGTCGTACTGGGGGTCTCCAACCTGGTACTCCAACCAGTACTCTACATGGGATCAAACAAGTCATTACTTCTAGCCACTTTCTCCTCCATACATCCAAAAGCATCTTCTGAGAGGATTTGTTCCTAGAAACAAAACCAGCCCAATTGACCTGTAGTTTCCCTGATCATCTTTCTTGCTGTTTTTAAAGACAGGTGAGACACAGCTGTCTCCCACAGGATCTTACCAACCAGTTTCCTAAATATATCAAGGCCTACTCCCCTCAGCTCCAGGGTCTACACTGCTACTTGCCTGCCTCTCTCTTGTCAGCATCTTGTTCTCCACCATTTCATGGTCACCACAGTCAAGGTTGCCACTGTTTGTCACATCCTCAACCAGATCTTCCTTGATTGTATCAGAACATCATATCTAGCTAACTTACATAGTATTTGCATTAAGAAGTTACCCAGCACGCTCCAGACACTCCCTGCATTTCTTGCATTCCCCAGGCAGGGAAGATAAAGCAGGCCCCTAAGAACCAGGGTTTGATCTGCAGATTTTCTCACATTGCTCCAAGAGGACTTCATCCTGCTCCATAGGTTTGCCACCCCAATCCATTTCCTCATTTAATTGCAAGCTGTTATCACCAGCCCTCATGTATTTAGTTTAAAGCTGTCCTCACCAGGCTGCCAAGCCGGCTGGCAAAGATGCCTTTACCTTCCCAGTAAGTACAGAGCCAGTGGTTACCTTGCAGGATGTCTCCACTCTTATCCAAGCTTCTCCCCTCGCCTGCCGGGTCAAGCAGGGCTAGCCGGGCACTTCGCCTTTGCCCCTAGGGCTCTGCAGTCACTCTTGATTTATTGCACATCAACTACAGCAGCATCATTGCTGCCTATGGTTGAATGCGCAACATGGAATAGCAGAGAATAAAAAGGGGCACCTTCAGATCCCCCAGGAACCTGAGAGCAGCACGGGTCTACCGACTCAGCGGCAAAACTTGCACTGCCTACAGCAAGGGAAAACTTCACCCTGGATCTTTGTAATTTGGGGCCTAATCCCGGCTGGATCTGGCTGTGCCAGGTGTAGCCTGAGGTTTTACCCTTCCCAAAAGCAGGCTGAGGCAGAGCCAGCACTGCTGGGAACAGGTGAGAGAGCTGGAGCTCCCCAGGCAGGGAGCTGGGCATCCTCACCGCTCTCACCACCAGCTCCAGCCTTCCCGGCACCATCATATTTTGGCAAGGTAAGTTACTAACCCTGAAGTGATCTAATGCTCCACTAACTTTTTTTTTTTTTTTTAAAGAAGTACTTTGTCATCTAGTTAGTTTCATACAATGCCTAGAAAAGGAGCAATACCCAGGGGCTGTACAATAATATTTAAACAATCAGGTTTATTATCTGCTTGTTTTAATTAAATGCTGCTATTTTTTCCTAGACAAAGGAAGTGTTTAACATTAAACAATTTAATTTGAAGTAAATGGGCCTCTAAAAGATATATCATTTACTCAGATTTGATTTACTCTGCACCAAAGACTCCTATTCATGAACTATTAATATGACTTAGCCCAATCAGATAGGTTTCATTTGTGTCCTACTTCAAATCTTTAGGCTCTCCCATCTGTCAAAAATGCTTGGGCTGCTAAATGATAAAGCCTTGTTGCTATGGCAATTAGTTCCATTACCTAGGTGACAGTGCTGGCATGATGTCACCACTAAAGTGATCTAACTCCTCAAATATTTTTAGCATCTGTTGCAGATGAACCACATTAAAAACACCATTTACCAATGACCCAAAATACCCACAGGTGTTGGGACAGAAGATGCAGCTTGACCACCATCTGTACTACCTGGAGAAGTGCAGGTAGAGAGCAGACTGTACAAGTGGACCATCTGCATTTGGCAACACTATCAGAGAATTACAGGGAAGAACAAACAAGAATAATAAAAAACCCCACACAAACAAAAGTAAAGGGGGAAAAGAAAAAAAAGAAAACCTGCACCTTACTTCTTCAGGCAACCGCTAGATGAACCCCACCACTCTGCTTCTACCCCATAGTCAGCTCCTAATTCACTTGAGTAACATGAATGCACGCACCACAGATGTGTGCATTTGCATATTTTAAACCCTGGTATTAATTTTTATGCAACATTTAGTCACTCTTTGAAACCTCAACCAGGGGTCAAACTCCCATTGTACCAGGAACTGTACAAGCAAACACAGTGCTTGGCAGCCTCTGCCCTCCCAGAGCTTGCAGAGAGATGATGGTGATGGTGACACAAGAAGCAGTTGCTGCTGTTTTCCTGGTTATCTACAGTTTATGAAAGGTTTTATCTTCTAGTCACACCGATTCATAGAGTCCACAGTGCAGCTGAAGCCCACAGGTAGTAAATTCAGCAGTCATTAAAAGGACAATGATGGCAGCATCTGTTACGTTTTGTGTTTTTCCTCCTCCCTTGGCTTTGCCTCAGATTTCTGGAGCATGTTGAAGTGAGCTGGTACTAGTCCTGTAGTCAGCAGCCGGATTGCACCTGCTTTGACCAGGAAATCTGCATAAAACATGACTGAATTCCCCTCCCCCCCTTCTTCCTCCGATTAAACTCGATGTTTTGGAAACCAGCCAGGGAACCAGAAGTTACGGGAACACCCATAGCTGCATTAATGCAGAGAAAGGACTTCATTAATCTTTAAGTGCTCAGACCGATTAACAAAAATGTTATTTTCACTGTCGCATATGCTAGGTCTCCTCTTCCCCTTGCCAGGCTAGTGTATAATCCACTAAATACAACAGAGTGAAGAAATTGCAGCAAATAACCCACGAAAATAATTCTCTTCCCTTTTTCTGATTAAGTACTGCTCCCCAAAAGAATAAATTATTGGTTTATTCATTATTTAGAATTACAAGGCTATGCTTAAAGCAAGTAGTCCTTGATCCATAAATCATTGGCAAACTGATAATTATACACACACTCACCACTTGCTGCCTTGGTTAGTCATATAAATCATACGGCACCCTGAACAGGTGAAGGATAGCTCCTAAACATTGCAGTTTGTTGCTTTTATGTCACTTTCCCTGCCCCCTCCTCTGTTGAGCTTTGTCAGGATCACTACATCTTGGCTCATCCTTTCTCTCCAAATGTCCATTGACACAAATCACATTTGCAGCAAACTTCTGAACTCGCCTAGTTCAGGACGCAGCTTTCCTTCATGCTCTCTGCCTGGCCAGCTACCATTGCAAAGCTGAAAACCCCATAGCAATAATGCCATTGTGGGAGGGGGGAAAAAACAAACCCCACACCAGAAAGAGCTTCTCTGACAAAGATGCAGACTGACTTCGGTGGCAGGGACTGTACTGCTCTTACTCTAAATTGTCAACAAACCACCAGAGGAATCCTACATGTGGACACACTTCTGACATGGTTGAAGGTCACATCAGTAATTTCTCTCTCACACGGGATTAATATTTCATATTGGTCGTCTGCTGGGACATTCAAGTAAATTAACACTGGTGACGTGCCCTTTACTTGCTGGCCTGTGGACCTTCATTGGGGCTGGGGAAGAACATTGTTTTCTACCAGAAGCCACAGCAAGCATCTCCTTTATTACCCTGCCCATGCATTATTTCTTGTGTTTGATCCCACATTGACACTCTGCTCTCTGAACACCGATTTCTCTCTCACATTGTTCTCCTACATCCCCTGACAACGAGCGTAGATGACAGTGGCAGAAGCCCATGTTGCTGTGGATCCAGGTCTGCAGTTTTGCAGCTCAGTTCAAGAGGTCACAGGCAATGTTAACCTTGCGTATCTGTTAAAAACATATGTAATTTGACAAACTGGCTTTCTCTGAATTACTGGGCAACAGAACAAGGATTGCCACTTGCAGCTGAGGAAGAGGGAATATAAAAGCTCATTTATGAACACAGTACCCATCTTGACTTTATAACAGGTATAGTAGAAGTTTACCTAATTAGCTGCTCAGATGACAATTTTTTTACCCATTCCCTCTGAGATACCCTACACTCTCTTGCATTTTGGGGACATCAGCATTCACACGGGGAGTGGCAGAGTCCTCATTCTTGATGTCCAAGATGTGTGCACTATATCTTCCACTTCATTTTGTGGAAAAAAAAATTATCTGTTTTGGACTCATAACAGCCTTCACCAGATTGCATACTGGCAGACAGTCAAATGCTCAAGTTTGAGCTTTATACAGTAGGTAAAGAAGGACTTTTAATTTCTTATAGATATCTTCCTTCAGTTCCAAGGAGGCATCTTTAGCCCGGATGCTTTATGCTCTGCTCCAGCAGTGCAGCCTTAAGGCAGACACTGAATGGCTGCATATATGGGAAATAAAGTGATTGCTTCAGCAAATGGAAAATCCAAATACACCGTTTGCACTACACAGGAAAGTACACAGAAACATCCAGTAAGAACTGCTAAGTCAAGAATAAGGGATGAGGTGCTTCCAAGCCACCCCAAATTATAACCTTTGTCCCTATCCCAGGGCTTGCTCCTGGGAAAGCTGAGCACCCTTCCCTGCCAGCATCTCAAGCCAAGCAAGTGCATGTATGCTTTAAGGATCAGGATCTTTCCAAAGAAATTGCTCAGACTTCACCTAAGGATCATTTAATAAGTGAATAACACTCAGATCCCCAAGGTGGAACCAACAGCAACATGTTATGTTGTGCAGTAGTTTAGTTTATGAACTGAAAATTACAATATCCAGTCAAAACTGTAGAACAACAACCGATTAGACACTCAAGTGAGTGCTGGTCAGAGCATCATCTATGAGAACTGAAGGCCGTAAAACCCCAGAAAACCAACAACTTAATTGCAAGTGGTCAGGAACTCTATGTCTTATTAATGAGATTATCACTGATCGTTGTTACCACTATTGTATGTATTTGAACCCATGTATGCTTCATGTGACAGATTTAGTATACATACAAAAACATTTAAAAGGCTCTTAACTGTGTAGGACCATGTGCCCAATTAAATTCCTGCTATCCTTATACCTTTCCGCAGCAGGTCATTTAAAAACAACTGATAACACTGCCTAGCTCCTGTCATGAGACACACATCAAAATCACCAACTTTCCACAGAAGATAATCTCAATTAATCCAAAGCAGTAGCATCCTGTAAAGAACAGCTTGCACCAGTGGTACCAATATTACAGAAATAAGTATAACCAGTTTTGTACACCCTAATTTACATACAATAGCCGTAATACACCATCTACATAAAAATTCAGTCTGAACATGCTAAAACTGGAACAACAATATTGCCCTGTACTGGGGTAAAGGCATCTCTCAATACAAAACTTTAAAACCATTACTGACTTGCTTTCAGCAATATGAAGATGAGGTAATCCTTTAGCTTTTCCTTAGAGACATCCTAATTCCAGCTCCACAGTTATCATATTAGTGCAGGTACAAGTGTATCAGAAGCTGTTGGCTGTCATATAGGCTTGCTTTGTTTATTGTAAAACTCATGTTAACGTTGGAGTAGGAGCATGGGAAATGTGCTGGTATAAATTTCTGATGAGTTCCTGAGTTTCAGTTAACTCATTCCTTCTTCCTTTAAAGGGAACACCTCAAATGCTGACATAGTGCAAACATTATATCATCTAGTATCAACTGAGACGAAGTGTAAAATGTTTGCAACACCAGCAGAAATGTCTCTAAACCCACACTTCACGTTACCCTTAGTAACCAGTGAGAGACACTGTCATGTTGTAACATATTAGTGTCTAAGGCTCTTTAGGAAACTACAACTCTGGCTATTTAGGACATACATTTGCACAAACCTATTATCCTAAACCAGTACATTCTTGCCAATAGCACTTCGTTTCAACTATTTCTTACTTAATTGAGGAGAAAAAAACCATTTCCTTTAATTACTGGTCCTACAGGTCAGTTTACGCACCTAGACACACATGGATGTCTTATTTAGGGTACAAACCGTTGTGCTAGATCTCACAAAAATCCCATTTCTCCCTAGGGAGGGGAGATTAAATATTTCAGTTGATAATTATCCAACTGATTGGAAGCGGTCAGCTCTGCAACGACTGTATCTTTGGTCTGGGCACATTACCTTCACGAGAGCTGGGTGCTGCTGTCCTGGCGGCAGGGTACCAGTCGCTTGTGGTTTAGCTTAGTGCTACTTGTTCCAGGGGGAACCCGGAGACCTGGCCCTTTCTCAGACGCTGCATCTTTTTGAGGTTTTGTTTACAAGACTAGATAGCTTCAGCAGGGCAGGAAAAACCCAGGGTGGTCCAACATAGCAGAGGGAAAAATCCTCTGTTTCCCTTCTCCTCCCTGTGCTGCAGCCTAGAAAGCCATGTGCCAGTAGAAGTAGGACTGCTTTTTAAGGGGTGGGGTGGGCTTATTATTTCCTGAAGCAAGCAGAAAACTGCAGCTAGCTCACCCTCACTCCGTTCCCCATCCCTTTTTTCAATTGTAATCCTCCTGCACAGTACAAATGGGTTTCTATTCACTTGTGCTTCCTCACTACCCAGTCACACCAATTATAAAGGAATGAAAGAAAGAGACTGCTTTTTTCTTTTCTAGCCATAATCTTCCACAAATCCCAACTATTCCTGCTACTATGATGTGCTTTGGCTTCCATGCACTTGTCTATACCATCTGTACACATCCAAGGACAAAAACATCCCTTTTCTTACTCAGAAGTGGCCTTGTACAGCTCTCAAGTTGCCAAGGGAGTTTTGCTACACAGGAGATTAGTTTTCTTGCTGAGGAACAGCCTATTGTGACAGCCGTGTTATTCTCGTATTTTTAAGAAGTAGAAACAAGCACAAGGCAACACACAGATTGCTAACTATGCCTAAAAATAACGAAACATTGTTCAACATATTAACGTGTATCTTTACTTGCGAGTACTGTGCAGCAGGGCTCACTTTTATTCTCGCCGATTCTCTCACCTATACCACTTGCAAGACTTTAATACTGTAAGACCCAAGCCCAGTAACACATTTTTAAAAAATATTTCCGACAGCCGTCTGCCTCCCTTATATCAACGTCTTTTCACAGCACAAGCAGCCTAAGTGACTAAGTATAGCCACTTGCTTTGGACTCACTGTGCTTCCATGACACACTACCCAAGAGCACCAAGAGCAGCAGAAGGACAAGAGGCGTTCAAGGCCATGGTGGCTTTGGAAAGGTTCTTCCAGTGCTGGGTGCAGTGCTGCATTTTCTCCACCTGCACAGCACATGCATGGAAAGGCATCAGTTTGACCTTCTCCTGGGAAAAATGAGATCATCCTGCTGCTATTACAAAAGGAAGGGGGGAAGTCTGACCAATATTCATTTTTAATCTTGAAGGACAAGTAGGACTTGGGTTTGGATCACCAGTATTCAGAAGATCTGGTGTTCTGATCGACTGGAGGACTCCATCTAACAGAAAGGCTTAAAAATTATGGAAGAAAACTTAGACCAGGAAGAAGATAAGTCTGGAATATAATCAGTGTGGAAAAAAAAAAGTAGACTGAAATCAGAACTCTATTATTATAATGTTGTATTCACCCTCGCTTCGAGGAGTGGAAAATTAGTGGGCACAGCTTGTCAAAGGGTAACAGTAAAATCAGAGTATTGGTTGCACTCCAAAATAACAAATCCAAATATTTTCGCTCCCTTTCCTCGTTCACTGCAAATACTTTCAGCTGACATTTTTGAGCACTCATTTCCTGCTCTTCTTTCCATCTGGGATACTTCTAAATAAAGCATGAGAAAATAAAAAATTAAGTGTGAGTGAAAGAGAGGGTCTGGGTAAGTTTTGTTGGAATAACTGAGCCTTGCTCATCAACAGATGCTCAAACATCGGAGCATTCGATAGCTTATCAGGGCATTAAAAATACATTGACTGTACTTCTTGCCTATGACTCTTGTTACAGGCTGGGTTCATAAAGTTTTCCTTCTCCAGAAATACCCTAAGTTGTCCAATTGATCTTTAAACACATACAAGGGAAAAAGGCCCACCAATACAGTTTCACTGCCATTGTTTGCAAGGCTATCGAACTGTAAACTCTGCAACCAACGTGTGAACACCTCATCCGGCGATCTCAGTGAAATCTTTCAGTAGGCAAATTTGGTTAAGCTGTGTATAATTAGAATATAAAGCAACTTATTGCATGGAGTATGTAAGACACCTGATAGAATACTGCTACATGGTAAACTCAATTTCTTTGCTGCATTGGTCTTTCACATACATGCAAACATATACAGTACTATACATGTTGATAATATTACGTATACTTCATCCAAAGACTGTTTCTCCTGAAATTATGCTGTGAATTACTCTGCTCACTCCATGAGGTAACTTGATACATGCAAAAAACAAAGCCCAAGCCCTGAAACAGAAGTTTTGTGCTTAATTCTGAAGTCCATAAGAATTAAAATTATACAGCCTAGATCAGCTATGATTTGAACATCACTGGAATCATTCCTTTCTCACTGCTTGCAATGCATCATTATTTTGCTGCTCTGAAAAAGAAATCATGAATTAAGACAAACTCCTGAAATCCACTCAGTACACATTTTCATAAAGGGCTTTTCTTTGTCATTTATTTTTATTTCAGTTAGTCTGTAAAATTCAGTATGCTTAATATTAAAAAGGAAGCCAAATAAAATAGTTGATTCACCACAGTTGCCTGTGGTATGATGGCAATTATGAAAACAAAAGCTTTACCTCAGCATTCTTCGATGTATTAGCTGATCATTATTATTCATTTATTAAAAAAGGATTTGTGAATTATACGCTAGAAGTAGTGACACAGATGACAAAATAGTAAAAAAAATGGGTTCAGAGAGCACAAGATTAAAGGAGAAAATGAGAATATAGAGTCTAAGCTAATTGCTACTAAAAAAATCCTACACACATAGCATCTGGATTAGTCAGTGACATGAGTTGCTTTAGGTCACTCTGTTATCTAAATATTAGACAGTGTGCAAGCTTGAGTAACTATTCCAGAATTTAAAAATACATTACAGAAGAAAAAAGCATCCCAAGAAGGTCAGCATTCAAGACATTGTCAATACTGACAAAGACAGCACTCAGCTGTAGTCGGCACACCAAGTCTTTGGTTTAACGCTAACTGATGGAAGGATTTGTCTTCTTCAACCCCGACATGCTGCAATGATGCCCTGATAACCTTCAGCTGAACCTTACCTCATGCACACTGCGTTCTCCACATCAGTTCCCAGCTTCCCTAAGCTGACCACGGGAGGAACGGCACGGTAAAGCCAGTCAGGAATGTCCCCGATGCCCAGGCCCATTCAAGTAACCTCCTTTGCCAGATTTTCTTCTTCCTCTGTCCCCTCACCTACAAACTGTGGTGTATTTCCAACAAACTCTGAATTTGACAAGTGGTCATAAGATATTTTATCATCACAATTTGCTTCCACAGAAAGGAGGAGGTTGTGGAAACTCTAGAGAAGTCATACGAACTAGTTACGCTCAGAACAGGAAGATGTAGAAAGAAAGAACTGCTGGAATTACATCAATCAGCACTGGAAGCACACACATTTTATAGTAAAATGTAAATCCATTTTCTGGTACCATGACTCTAAAAGGAAGACTTCAGAGCTACTATATCTCCCTCCCAAGTACAATGCTCAGTTTACAGACGAAACCACAGGTTCTTGTGATCCATACTGGAATCCAAGTAGGTTGGAAACCAAATACTGGAATTAAAAGAGGCAGGGTGTTGTTTTTTTCAGTTTGTGTCCCACTGCCCCCCACCCCTGCCAAGTGCCTATTCTATCTTTAATAGTAAAGTCCTTCCTGATTTTTTTTTTTTTTTTGCTTTGCTTTTTAAGAAAAACAGACTAATTTTCTACTGATCAGTCGCTGTTGGCAGGATGTGTTCTGTGACACAGCTCAATACAGACAGAGCCTCCTCCCCAGCTCCTCAGCCTACAGGAGGACCACCACGGTGGGTCAGACAAGCCCTGTCTGGCTCAGTACCCCTGTCCAGCTGCAGACATGAAGGGATGCTGAAAAGGCAGAACAAGGCTTTGCTATACAGAGGTGTGATGTTTCCCTGCAATACTCGCCCAGGCTCCCACGCAGGGAACTGCCTTCTCTGGTTGTTCATTCCTTTTGTATTTAGCAGCTCCATGACAGTGTTCAATTTCCCTGGAGCACTCCTGTGGTTGTCCAAGTGCTGGGATGCCAGCAGAAGGCAGGCTGCTGCAAACTACATCTTGTCCTAAGCAGCTGAAGTTCAGTTCAAAATGGGACCGTATTTTTCCCCTTATATTTTTCTTTAACATAATTGCTTTGTTAAAACAGAACAATAAAATAATGAAAAGAAGAAAAAACTGTATTTTTGGGGGGAAAATACTGGTAGCATTTGGGGTGTGTGTGTGTTGTTGTTTTCTTTGTTTCTTTTAAACATCCCAAGACAGTATAGAAACGGTGATGAGAGAAAACCCCTCAAGACATCAGAATTATCAGATCGGGTAGCAAATGACAGTTTAAGACAACCCATAATACTTTACAATAGCTATTAAAACTTTGGAACAAGCGGACAAAACAGTCAGCAAGATGCTAAGGCTACTCCAGACCGTAAAGGGGAAGTGAGGATAAACAACGGCAGTGAACAGGCAAGTTATGAAGCACAGAAAGAGAAAACAGAGAAAGAAAAAACATCCCTCAAACAAAGCACTTCAGTAACTTTTTCATCTAGATGTTAGTTGGAAAAAAGCACAGGATGATAGCACCACATCAGTGACCGCTCTGCTCCCTTGTGGACAGTCACAAGAAGATGGGACTACAAAGAACTGCCCAGGTTACTGAGATCAGGCTTGTATCACTACAGGCACCACGTCATGTAAACCCTTGGATGAATTCACCAGTCTTCTTAGAGATGGGCAAACTTCTTTTACTTCTGTTTCTCCAGCTGCAGGCTGTCCAGCACAGTCTGAGGCCAGCATTTTCCTTAATTCATCTGTCTCTCAGTCATGACTCTTCCCCGGTATTGTTTTGCTGGGCAAAACAAAGGCAAGCACTTTCACTCTCCTAATAGAAGTTCTCCATTTCTACAAGCCCTTCTTCTCATCTTTCCCGTCACGAATGCCTTTTTAATGAACACTCGTGACAAACTTCACCTGATACTCCAGACACCGAAATTTCTCCAAGCTGGAAATCTCTCTCCTGACACATCTTCCAATCACAGTTGTTCACAATTGGGGTTTTTTTGGTTTTTTGGGTTTTTTTTGCACTTGCTCAGTGCATGATCATAGGTGATCCTGTGACCATGGAATGGACTCATAACTGATGCACCTGAGCTGTGTTGCAGTGGTGTCAGAGTACCACCGACATGCACTTAACTAGATCACCAACTGACCTGCATAAGCAGCAGCTCCTCTCCCTCCTCTAGCAAGGTACCGCTGTCTGGTGAGTGACACGAGAACAATACTTCACCTAAGAGACTTCCAAGTGAAGTTACTGATTAGTGCAGATGTTGTGAAGGCAAAAAGCCATCAAAATTTGGCAGGAAGAACTTTGTCATTAAGTAATTCACTTTCGAAGCGACAAAATCATCTATAGATGACTGTGCTGTTCTCTGCCTTTCCTTCTCGCACCCCAATACAACATCAACAGGAGCATCATTTGGCATCTTTTTCCCCTCCACTACTGTTCTTTCTCATCTCACAAGTTTACCAGAAGTCTACTGTCAACTAGCAAATGCAGGAGCAAGAAGTTTGGATGTCACCTCTGTTCAAACATTGTGAAATGCAGCAGAAATGGAGTTGTTAACGACGGAGGTAAAGGACAACACTGAGTAAGGAGGAATGAAATGAAAACACACAGCTCAGTTGCAAGTCTGGAGTTATCTTAAAGACACAGGTCACCAAGCAAGAATTGAGCAGAACCTTATCCTAACCTCGTGCTCTTAATAGAGTCTGGTGGCATGGGCATAGAGCATTTTCAAGTCCTGTTCTTTTTGTTTGGCTTGGTCGGGGATGAAGGTCAATGTGCGCATTCAGGCTCACCGCAGCAAAGGCAGGCTGTGTAGAGGTCAACGGAGCAGCTATAGATCAGTGTTGCAAAACTTCCTAAGTGAGAACCACACCTGAGCTGGGTAAAGATATCTCAGGAAAACCTGGAGGCAAGGAAAGTGTTCTCCAGCTGGTGTCTTCTAGCTGTTCAAAAGATAAAAATAAGCTCTCAGCCCTGTAATTCAAGGGTCTCATCTGCAACTAGGTCAGCTCTGACCTAAGACAGAGCATCTGGCATTTAGGGAAGGAAATGTAATTCCAAGCAACAAGTTGTTCAGGATAATGATTAGCTAAAGGACAAAAAGAGTTATGAACCACTGGTACCATGATACAAATCTTGAAAGGGACAAATGAACCGTCGATATCAATATTCCACAGGTACTATTAAGAAAAAAAATATCCAATTTTTCCCCATAAGAAATAAGAGGGACGCTAGGAAATACTCCGTTCGGACAATTATGCAGTAGGTATGGTGAGGTGAGGTTACATCCACAGCACCCCTGCAAGGGAGAGTTTCCCCCTACACATACAAACGCTTCGTTGCAGCGGTACACTCGTTAACCCCGAGTGGCCATCTCTGCTCTCTCTCTGCGGTTACGATTAATGCGTCTGCTTTGAAAAGCAAGCTGCTCCTCTGTGCCAACAAAGCTCCGCAGGCGTGCTTTAAAAATCACACACAGCTAGACCTTCAGTGTTCAACTAGATCTGGACTTCTCAAAAGCTGGGACAGCGTATTTCACCATACCGGTCTGATGCTGCGAGCCCAGGTACCAGTACAGATGCTATGGCCGTTACGCATGCCCTGCTTCCTCCTCTAAAGAGAAGGGGCTTCCACCAGTATCCTACAGCTCAGCCAACTACACGAACTCTGGAAATAAACACAGGCATCAACATAAGCAGCCTGACTTTTAGATATGTCAAAAAACACACAGCTTTCAGTTACCATATAGGAAAGTCAGGACTCTTTCTAGGTGCCTAATGTCAAGGTATATAAATATGAATATTTTTGACACAATTACCTGCCAAAAAAAAACCCAGGGACCCGCAATATTATTGTTCCAGCTATATCCTAAGAGATCTCTTTCCTATCTTTGAAACGATGAGCTCTTTCCTGCAAATCTGTGCTCAGCTGCATATGTTGGTCCCTGAAGAGCCATTTCTGTGTCAGATGATTCATTTTCTGCATATGATAAGGTACAATAAACACAGCCACCAATAAACCACACCTCCTCACATTTTGGCTTATGTAATTGCTACATTTATGAGTTTTGCACATGAAAAGCTGCTGATTGTTTTCCACACAGGTGCAGACTTTGTTTCTCTGCAGGCAGAGAATTCGCATGTAAACGTTAGCAAAACATTGATCCTTTTAGATTTGCTTGGATTCAAATACAACCAAGGAACCCGTCTTCCTGTACTAATTGATGGTGTGGGACTTTAGGCAGAGGAAGAACAAAACCCTCTTTGTGGTCTGTACGCAGAAGGGCTGAAAAAATAATTGGCAGCAAGCTTAACTGGAGGTTAAAGGTGAACTCCAAATGAGTGGAAATTCCAGCATTGCCCATAACAGTTGCTTTGTCACTATCCAGATTCTTTACTACGGCTGTAATCTCTTACAAATAAAGCTGTTTACCAGCAACACATCAAAAAGGCATTATCAGAAAAATCAGTCAGAGAGACTACCTCAGCTGTAACAGTGCATACAACGCTACCTGTCTTAAAGGCTCAGATTTATGAGGCAGAATCACTGCTTCAGGCAGTTTTCAAGAATAGGTGCAGGAGGCGGAGGTTACAAGAGAGGAGGTTGTTGTGTTGTGGTTAAAGGTTATAAAGCTACATTTACACAGTGCTTTTCAATAGCTACAGAATTAACTTAGATATTTCCGGAAAGAACAAGTACAAAATCATAGGTGCTGCACAGACAGGGGGGGAAAGAATATTTCTTCTTTTCTTTTCTTTTTTTTCCCCCTCAGTAAAACTCCTGTCAAAATGGAAAACAGGCGATTTATGTAGAGGTATCAGAAACAAAGTTTCATCTGCAGAGACTTCAATTTAGAAGCAGACTGTGGGAAGGGGGGAGAGGATGAGGCGTAGGAAATTGAACATGCTTCCCAGGCACATGTTGTGACAGTACGATTCTCACCTCCTAAAGCCCGTGAATCAAAGGTATTGAGGAGCCAAGCATTTTTCTCCTGGCAGTGGGTGGCCTAGTCCCAAAATCCAGCTGCCTTTCTGTTTGAGAGACAGCTGAAATCATCTTCACGTACACTAGATTTATGCTATTATGCAGACCATATCAAACACACATGCTCTGGTGAGTTCTCTCCTGATGTAATTGCCTCCTTTCTCCAAGCTCAGCACACGTCCCAACACAAAATACCACAGGCACACCCCAAAAATCAATCGAGTTTTATATTATTATAAATATTTTTTATTTTTTATTTTTTTTAAATTTTTCCTCTTCCTCTCCAACTTTCATCTACTTCAGATTATTTCGCGTTGCTGACCTGGAGCTCAGCTTTTTTTCAGAGAAGCAGAAGTGAGGAGCTAAGCTGAAGAGATGTCACTTCAAGTACCTACTTGATTATGTGACTTAAATAGGATGGATCCATTGAGGTATTTTCAAATATTCTAAAGCAAAGGCTTGCAACAACGGGTCAACCCTACAGGTCCCAGAGGTCCCATCAAAATTAAACACGGGGCAGCACAACCAACACCAGCCCTCGGGAGCCTGCCCAGTCCAAACGTGGCTCTCCCCATCACTAACCTACTGCCGGGTGCAGCCTAGGATGCTCAGATGGAGTCACAGATTACACTGAATACTTCAAACAACCACCCTCCCCCCCTTTTTTTTTTATCCTTAGTGCTATCAATAACCTCTCCTACCCCCAGTAATTTCAAGTCACAATGCACAGGAGGAGGAATTTATCAGAGCATGGCAGGCTTATATAGAAGACCCTGCTGAGATCAGGAGGGTCCTAAAAGAAACTCAGTGCTCCTTACTATATTTATCCTGGAAAGAACAGATAAATAAAATGAAGGACAAAGTTATCAAAAGTCAAGGCTACAGAGTGAACTCACGGGCCTCCAACATGGCTGGGAGCAGCAGCCCATGCAGTCAGCCACCTTGTCCTCAACACCGACCCAAACAGGCTCCTTCAGGGGAAAATCTCTCGTGAGGTAGTTACATGAGAACACGTGGTCTCTTAAAGTCTCCCCATCTACGCCAAGAGGTCCCATGCCAGAAGATTTTTACCCCTGTCCTCACCGCTTACTTCTACTGTCTGCTAGTTTTCGGTTTGGAAAACCTTGCTGCCCAAATCATGCCTGTTTGTTTTTTTCTCTTGAGACACCCCTGGGATGAGCTTCACAGGCTGTGTGTTCTTTCCCCCACGCTGCTTTTTACTTGCGTTACTTGGGTTTCACAGATTTCCCTCCTGTTTCTGTACCATGGAAGATTAAACAAAATAGCATTACAAAAGTCAATGAGAACTGCTGCGTGTTATCCTAACGTCACCTCATTTTCACCTTTTCCTCTTCAGTCAAGTTATAAATACAAAAGACTTTCCACAACACTAAACATTCTTGTTGACTGCCTTGGCAGACCCTCAATTTTTGCTGCAGCCCTTCCACTCTTGTCCCTTTTGCCAGCCTGGATCTGACCACCACCTATGCCTTTAACTCTCAGGAAGGTCTTGTCATTTCCATAAAGACAAGAGTTTTTACACCAAAAAGCTATTGCACCAGCTTTTAGTTTTTAAAATTATTTCTTTATCATTTGCATAATAGCACAAGAGAGTCAGTGCAGAGGCTCCCAGTGCTTCTCTTAACGTCCACCCCTCAACGCTGTGGTTCTGCAGCAATTTAGTGGAAATAGCTTATTACTTAGTGATGGCTGGTATTAGTCATATTCGCTTTTATGCAACGATAATCTAAAATGGGTACGGTATGAGTGCTATATCTCCATCTGCATCTATATGCATGTGATTTAAAGAAGGGTGTCTAAATAAGGATTTAAAGGACTAATTGTGGATACTTACTTTCGAAAATGGCAGCATTAAAAAGCTGCCATTTCACTTTGTAATTAGCACCAGGCTTCTTAGCAATCCTCCAAGAGCAATTTACCATTATTCTTTCAAATATCTTCAAACTTTGAAGGAGCCCAGCACCTAAAGATCCCAGTTTAGACACCAAGGGCCAGGGAGGGCAGGGGAAGTTCTCATTTGGGTATCTAATTCTTGGGAAGAGCAGCTGGAAGCGAAGTGTTACGAGAGCTTCATTTAGATGCTGAAATAAGACCTGAGCTCCTTTAAAAATCAGAAATTTAGTGGCAAAAATCTACAAGCATTCAGTTCAGTAAGAATTATCGTCTCTGTTGGGAAGGACACGTTTTTGTTTGACTAGGTAAAGCAGCAATCATTTAGCTGTTTTTCTCACAGCAAGAAATCCCGTGTCCCATGAATTTATGACAGCGTGGTCAAATCCTCTCTGCATTGTCTTCCCCCTGAATTTGCTGGGTGAAGGAATGAGGTAAGGCTTGCGATAGGGCAGAGGACCAGCTGAAAAGGTAATGTCAAGCCTGCAGATTTCAAATAAAATAGATATTCTGGAAGGCTCTTAATTCAGCAGGAGTAAATGAAGTCTGAAGACTAAAAATATCAGCTTAAAGAAAACCCTATATAAAGCCTGTGTTATTCTGTTAAACCGTTTCTACTCAACTTGTACTATTAGTGTTGTACTTTAAACATGGCTACTAACATCTTAGGTTTGTTGAGCAGTATCCTTAGTCTGTGAAACTTATTCAACATCTGTGAATGTGCCATTTATATATTGCATACATTGCAAGTAAATATTGATTTATTGGTATAAGAGGTTCTTAAATAGAGTAATTCAACCATGCGTACATTCAACTCTGATTTATGTGCTACCCTGTGGGAGGGGTAAGGGGGCATAGCTCATGCACTTAAAGAAAAGTAGTATTTCCTTCATACTTTTTTTTTTTTTTTTTTAAAGAAGCTTCTGTTTTTATAACCTCTGCAAGTAATGAACAGAATTCATTGCTGAAAATTGCTCATCACACACTTTCTAGCAACAAACTTTAATCACACTGAACACAAGGTTGACCACACACTGCCCGTACGTAATACGTGACAGCCTCTTTTTTGCCAAGATACTGTCTATCCTACCAAGTAACACAGTTTTACTTCTTTAGACTGGTACATAATGTTTGTGGAACAAAATTGCCAGTGCTTACCGTGTTATGGTTTTATATGCTATTCACTGTTTCCTCTTAAGGCCATAAGCCTGAGAATATTACACGCCCACCCACACATAAACATATCTTTCCTTGTAATTACGTTCCTAGCCCTAGAGACTATGGATCAGCCTGGAACTGTAAACTACATGCATCCTAAAATATCAAAGCCAACCCAAGATGCATGTAATCTTAAGGATCTTTTGCACATGCTGCCTATGATTCTTGGAGAAGAGAGGAGGAGAAGACTTCTGATTTGGGAGCGTTGCTGGCAGGCAAAGTTTACCCCCTTACAGCTTATGCACCAGCTCTGACTCACTCTGTGCAACCCACCTGCTGGCACAGCTCCTGCTGCCGGCGCATCTCGCCTCTTATCACCCGAGCACGGCATGGCCACGAGGGGAAGATGCACCGGACAGAGGCTGCAAAATTCGCCTGGATGCAGCGTGCTAAAGGGGAGGAGGACCTGGAAAACGCCTAGGAAGGATCAGCCTGTTGCAAATGTGGCTCACAATAAGCCTTTCTGGAGGGTGCATACCGAAACACCACCCCTGTTTCCTTAACGTCAGCAGGTAGCATCAGCTCAGGTGAATTCAGAGCTCGGATGCTGGAAACACAGCCTGCTAAAACCATTCGTGGTGGTGGGCCAGCTGCGGTGTAGACAACATTACAGCCAGTGTCTTGGCTTCCCTAAGCTGCCATTTATACCCTAGTATGGTAAAATCATGGTAAAATTGGCCTTTATTTTGCATTTATTGAAATGTAATTTGGAAGATTTAATTCACACCACTTTTATGGCAGCAGAACATATTTTGGAGATTATTTTTTTTTTCATTTTTAATTCTTTTTTTAAAGCCAGAGCCTTTAACAAGTTAGCATTTTTAATGAGAGGAATGTTAACCACTGGAATAAATACAAACCAAGAAAGAAGTGAAAAATTAAACTTTTTCCCCTCTTGGAAGCTAGAGATAATTTCATATCTGTGGGAGGTGATGACTGCCCAACTGTTTGCTTAAATATGTTATTTGAAGTATTCTTAAAAATACTGTTCCCTCATAATATTAAGCATCCCCATTACCCTAGCCATCAGAATTATTTTCATAGTCAATGCAGGGCAGCACATACTTTCTCACTCAATTCATTACAAGAGACAAGAAAAATACAAAGCAGACAGAAAATCATGAATGGTTGTGCAGCATTTCTGCGATGCAGAGTATGAATGGCCAGAAAGTCCAAGCCAATCATTGCTGTGCCTCCACCATCACGGACCACCCTACTTAGTTACTGCAAATTAAAGATACACTCATTTCTTGATCATCCCTGAAAAATAAAGAAGTACCAGCAGCCTCAGTGCATATGATTACTTGCCCTCAAGTTCTAAGCTAAAAAAAAAAAAAAAAAGAAAAAAAAAAGAAAAAAAAGAAAAAGGTAGGATACCTCTGCCTTTGTAAATAAATCGCTCTGATGAGTAGATGGCATCCATGCCAATACTGCCATGGGCAAAACGGTGACCTAAGAAAAAAACCATCAATCTATGTTGTTCTAGTGTTCTAGCCTCATTGGGATTGCTGTATTTATTAACATCTAGATTTTTCCTATACATCAATTGCTACTACTACTTTGTACTTTCTTCCCTACAAGGTCACAATTTAGCCCATGGAGGTTTACCATTTGGGGGGGGGGGGGGGATTGGGTTTGTGGATAAATAAATAATTTTCTTTCCCAGTCAGCTCAAAGTCACTGCGAAAGACAGACCTAACTGCACACATAGCAATCTAGAGAGAAGCTTTAAACAGAAAGAGCAGGGTTGCTAACAGAACCACACTGAAAGAGCAATACAATTTTCAAATTAAATTAAGAAAAAAATTCAGAACCTGCCCTGCTCTTTTGTGGATGTTCACGTACATGTGAGGAGCACCGCTACAGCTCAGTCCAGCTCCCGGCACGTCCCAGCCTGGGATGCTGATGATGGAAGCAGGTAGGGTACCTCAGCGCTGCCTTTTTTCAGGACCCCATCCCCTCCCTTTGGGCACCCTGGTAACCCAGTGCCCACCCCCGGAGTTTATCTTGCAAGTTTAGTACTGCTGCCCATGAAAGGCTGGCGATGCCAAGGGTTATGCCACAGAGTGTGCCACAGGAGCTCCCCTGAGCCACCTGCTCCTGCGGGGCAGCCCAGGGCAGGGCTCCAGGCTACGCAAAGCCTGGCATGACCCCGGCTTCGCTTTGCCCCAAAACGAGCAGGGTGGTCCCGGCCCTCCCCCCGGCTCCTGCCTAGGGCTGTGCCTGGGAAACAGGGATCCCTCCAGCTCCACAAGAAAGGAGCATCCCATCCTTCCTCACCACTGCAAGCCACGGGGCTGCGGGCACGAAGGCAGCGCAGCCACCACCTTTGGCTGCTGTCCCGAGCCTTGGCAGCAGCGCTGTGCAACACTCAGAGGATGTCCAGCCTCCTGACAATCATCTTCAGCCCCAGCTGCCGTCCAGCTTGCCCTTCAGCCATTCCCCCCGAACACATCCCAAACACCCTCAGTCAAGGGACGGTGAGAAATGACTGCGAGTAGATGAAATTGCAGCAGCTAATTCATCTTGGTGATTCCAGTAAGTGCTAGGAGAAGATAATCTCACCGCTGTTTATCTCGGTTCACTGTTTAAAGCACAAAGCAGTCAAATTAGGTCACAGCCACGGTGCATGTTGTATGAAATATTTGATGACCAAAGCCATGCAGGTGGCACCATTCTGGTCCACAGGTGTTGTGCTAAGCAACGTTTGAGTTCTCATACATTCACGACACTAACTTTGGAGTGTAAATTTACCCCAGATGCAAAGTGGACTTGGAAACCATCAGGTCTAACAACTTCAGTCAAAGCCATCAACTAAGTTTGCCTCAAAACTTTACAGAAAAGAACTACATTTAGGATTTTAACAAGGTTTGAGCAGGATGAGTTGTGTTTGTTTTCAGATGTAACAGCAAGATTTAAATACTCATAGCTGTTTGTAAATTTAGGCAGGAGCTATAAATCTTTCTCTCATTTGTCAGCTCAGTTAAGTTCCAGTTCTGCTGCTTTACTCAAATATTTGGCAGGATTATACTTCTGCATTTTATTTCCTAATCTGACCATTATGGCAACTAATTTATTTGTATGTAATTTAATTATCTTCAGCTGTTCTGCATCCTTGGTGCTCTCTGAACACTCTGTCTCCAGCTATTTAATTTTCCTTTCACTCTTCTCCTGCATTTGAATGATTGCTCTTTCCATAGATTTCTGGCATGGAAATGTTGTTCCACTTGTAGCATCTGCAGTCGGAGCTATTATTTTATATCAGTACATTGCCTGGCCAAAGGGACAAACCCCCAGACTTTGATCTTCAGTCCTTAGGGCTCACATTCAGGAGCTGTTATTTTCTTACTGATGCTAATGAAGCTGCTCTGCTCTTTTCTTCTATTGATTCCTGCTTCTGTTCCGCCACCAGGTACTATTCGAAAAACAGAGTTTCCCTTGATCCTTGCAAGAGCACTTTTAATTCCTTTATTTCTATTTTTAAATCCTGCTGGGCTATTGCTGGGAGATTCACATTGAGGAATAACTTACTTCCTTTCCTTTTTGCTGCTGCTACCACAAGTTCCACAGCTGAAACTTATACCTCCAACGTCAATTTATGCAATCTCCAAAGCCCTCGCCCGACCTGTAGGACCCTCCCTAGCTGTGCAGAGCAGCGGTTTGGCTTCCCTTGGGACAACCTTTCCTCCGAGCTCCGCAGCACATACATCCCTCTTCCCAATACACAGCGACTGCAGAGTACAGGCATCGTTTCTCTTGCTTAGCATTCCCCCTATATCACGTTTCTGACAAATATCACAGTGGCAGAACAGATGTAAGAGCATAACAACCTAAAAAGAGGCATTTGGATAACAGAGGTGTTTCATATGAACTCCTTGTCTTCAATTTAGCTACATGTATTTGTGCCTTAAAGGAAAGGAGCATCCCCCGCACCTTCCTTTTCTAGATTTTTTTTTTTAATTAATAAGCCTCAAAATAGAACAACAGCAGATAATTTACTTATTAGATAACAAAATGTGCTGCTAGCACACTGGGAGTAGTGTGGAGAAATGCATTCTGCAAAGGAGAAATTCAATCTGAAAAGGATTTAATTTGGCACCAAGACAAAAGGTCTTTATTCCAAATACACTTTTACAAGGTTTCCATGTAAGTTTTATCTTTGTGGTATTAAAAAAAAAATAAAATAATTTAATGGGCTGTTGTAAAGCCAAACTGCAATTGCCAGATGGTATCTTAAATAATACAAAACACTTCTATTACCTACTGACCCTTGAGAAAGCCTGCATGCCTCTCCCCACTTCTTAATGCTTTTTTAACTTACTTTCTATCTCACCTTGTTTCATCCTAACAGACTACATAGTACCTCTCACCGGTTGTGCTTCAAAACTAAACACTGCCCACTCTCTGAAGTGGACACTCAGATGCCACTTCCCAATTTGCAGAGATTTCAAGGGTGAGAGGAGGCTGACCAAGTACGTGATGAGATGATGGGACACCGGATTCAAGTTGGGTCTGGCCAGACCATCTAACCGCATGAAATAATGTTAACTATTCCAGCTTGCTCTGAATTTCTCTTTTTTTTATTTTTTTCTTTTTTTTTGAAGGCTTCAGCAGAAATCACACAGTGATTCCTCAGTGTGAGTATACAGAAATTATGTGTTACCCACACAATGGAAAACAAAGTGAATTTAAGTCATCCACTGAAAAACTGGTAGGCTTTGGGTGAAAGCTTGCAGTCTGATGAGGAAGCTCAGCGGTCCAGCTGTACTGACCCTGCCCCCCTTGCACATTGCTGCCCTGTGCCAGCCCTGCTGGGTGTGCAGGGCCTTCCCCGAGCCAAGACCGCAGGGATGAGCACAATTTATACTGCAAACGCTGCTCCTGCCTGTTGGAGGTGGCAGTGGATGTGATTTAGGGCAATGAGAATATTCTGCGTATTTCCCTCAGCGGTACCCATGCAGATTTGGGGAAGTTAGAAACAGGAGCTGAGTGTCTGCAGGAACATCATACCAGGAGCTGACTGCAGACAGAAAGAACAAGAATAAGCAGGTAGGCGAGAGCAGAGAAGTCTACAAATGCAGAGTGCAACAGGAGCCTGAGCTCACAACAGGGACCGTTATTCTCCGGGAACAGAGAAATAGTAAATCGATGCTTCATCCTGATCCAGCAGCTGGTTGACATCTACGGCATCCTGCCACAGGTGCCTTCCACTTCTGCAGCTCATGCAACACTTTTGTGCAGTAAATCTTCCACACTAAGGAACACTACAGGAAGCTGAACAGTTTCCACAAGATGTATTGTGTTTGTGTTTCCAGAAGCCTCTGAAACCTCACAAAAAAACAACCCCCCCAAAACAACCCCACAAGAAACCCAACCCAAAAACCCTCAAAGAGAACATCCCCCCCCACCCTACAGATAGCCGAGGTCTCAGAAGTAAGGAAATGCCAGAATTGACTCCATCATTACTACCTTAATTTCATCTTTTTTTATCATCATATATACACTGGCTTTAAATGCAGGAGAAAATATGACACCTTTTAAAATAATACCTAAAATTGACATACATCTGGAATCTGTTCTGGTGGTGGTATTTCTTTTGTTTGTTTGGGGTTTGGGGTTTGTTTTTTTGGTTTTTTGTTTGTTTTTTTTTTTAAAAAAAAAAACAACAACAACAATGACATGCAACTTTCCTACCACGTCTACATAATAATAATTATACACCAACATCCCAGAAGACGCTTATCTGGGAATTTTGTACTTCAACTACGTAAGCAAAACCGCTACTCTGCAGACTGACCATACATCCCAGTAGGCATGCTCCTATCTGCTTGGCACTGCCCTCACTCCAGGCTCCATAAAGGGATTGCCAGCCAGCTAACTCTCCCTCAAGCCACCCAAGGGGCAGTCCTGCTGTGTTCCGAGGGTGGTGGGTTTTTTTGTTTTCTGCTTTCCTTGCAGAACCAGCCAGAAGCAGGGACAGAAACTGCCCTAAAACACGGGCTGCAGCTCTGGACCTTTCAGTCTGACCCTCGAGCAGGAAAGCAGGGATGCAGCAGCAGACCTCTGCCTGTGACAAGGTAAATTGTCAGCGAGCCAATATGAAAATGCCAAGTGCAGAGTTTATATCCAGTTTATGACAAAAAAACTTGTTTGTTCCTTTACTGCAGTCAATATAAATCCAGGGCATTGCACAGCTTTCTCGCATGTATCCAGTGTGGGGAGGGATTTCCTACAGGTACGTGTGCCTCCAGTAGCGTTGCTTCAGCACTACTGACCTTCCCTGGCTCCTTCCACTGCTCTGCCCAGAGCCCACACCCAGCCATGGACCGCTGCCTCTTTGTAATTAAAAGGAGGATTAAAAATATACATTTTTATAATTAAAATTTTCTTCTTTTAGCTCAGTGATTGGTACAGCTTTGTGCACATTTAAACTGAAACTAAATCAAGACTAAAAGGTACCACACACTTCACCTCAAAGACAGCCTTCAAAGCAGGGAATGCTACAACCCCAGGTTTTGTCAGCAGTTCTCACTTTCACTGTATAACCATTAATATTTCAATAGATCAAATGGACACCCCTACATATTGCACAAAGATTGGATTTTGTTGTGGCTAGACCATACCAACAGAAACCTGGCAGCAGCAGCATTTTTTTTTTACCAGGAGTCGTCAAGGGTTGCAAGACACTCCAAGTTCAGTACTTTTCTTAAACTTTTCCTTAAACTTACAAAAGAAAATTGGCGCTAGTCTGTACTTAGGAATCTAAGAATACTAAAGTCTTCCCAGGGTGCATTTAAACTGATAATACTTGCAAGTATTAATTTTGCATAAACGCTGGAATGTTTATTAAAGAAAGAGACAATATAGTGTCAACGAGGAAGTTTTCAGCAGCTAGCTAATAATAGAATAATCACCTTTGGCTCTTCACCCATCTATGTTTAGTGACAAAATGTTTAATGACAAAAATACTCAAGTTAGATCAGCCTATATTAACGAGACTCCTTTTCCTTACATACCTTCCTGTCCTTAAATATTTACATCATACAGACAGATCAAATATTGAGACTTACAAAGGTACACCCTAACTACAGTTGCCCCTTCACTTCTACACTGCCATGTTATGTTGCCAGGGACTAGCTAATGGCAAAAAACATCCCCAGTTCAGGGGGAGACCAGGACATAGAGCCAGTATTTCTTGATCAGCATCTATACCTTGACTCGTGGCTGCTGCACCACGGGAATGCCCCCAGCTCTGGTGGCATCTCTCTGTTTTCTTGTTTTCTCCTTTCCCACCTACCCCGGTTCTGCACAGTCCAGGCCCGGTTAGTGCTATTTCTTACCCCAGCTACAAGGAACTGTAGTGCAAGAGGATGCAGGAACCCAGGTGATGCACCTGAGGTCAGCCTGGCAAGCATGCAGGGTTAGCAGTTGGGGCAGGCAGTGTCCTCCCCGGGCTGTCACTCTTCCTAGCAGCTTTTGCAGTAACCTAGTCTCCATATCAGCTCCCAAGTACTGACACTGGGAAATGCTGAAGTCACTGCTAGGTGCTGCAGGAGACTCAACAGCATCTCTTCAGTTGCTTGTTTCTGCTCAGCAAGGAACTGCCCAGAGGGAGGTTTCAGATGGTTACAGAACCTTTAAGCAAAATCCTACCTCTCTAGAAGAAGCACCCTCTGTGTCCCTGCTGCTTCTCGCTCACATTTCAGCTCATTATCCAGCACTTCCCCAGCAAGACATTGGCGGATCACCCTTCCTTCAGGCAGTATTTAGTTGAAATTTGCTGTCACTTACTCACACCATGGGAACAACGGTATTTCACTACTGCTGCTTTCAAAAATTAAGCGAATTACAAGAAATACTAATGTAACCGAGATCTGCTCTCCTCCCTTCCCTGACATCCGTAGCTCTGAGAGCTCCTCTTCTTTAGAGTCTTTCCCACAGGCTCACACGTCGTGGAGATTAGCAGACAATGCAGAATTGTCTGAGAGCATGTTGGCAGGAAACAGTTAGTGTCAAATTAGCCAAGTTAACGTGATAGATTGTGATAAATGGAATGCTTGGGGTATTACGTGCTTGAACTATGCGGTGCGGTGTATCACAGCAAATCTGTTTCCTAAAACCTCTAACTGGGCAATTTCATCCATATAAAAATGCTACTAAATATGCCTCCGCTTGCTGTCAGACAGTTTCTCCTCCTTTTCAGCAGCTATAAAACATATGGGGTTTATGCTGCTAAAAGCCTTTGTAAATCATGCTGTAATACCTGTGGGTTACACGTGTCTTCAGCTGATGTCAATTGTTGTAGCTGCCTTGACGTCAGAACCAAGATTATTTACAGCAGCTGAGCGTCTCCCCTGCTATGCTCAGCACTTGCAAAGGTAGGCAAATGAGAAGTGGGTTTGCTTTAGGTTTAGGAGGACTCTTAAGCAGAATTTGGTCTTGAGAAACTAAAGGCAGTCACTCAAACCTTGCCCTTGTCTGTGTGAACTTTCAGAGTAGATCCCTGGATATAAACCCATTAGTCTTGGCCCTCTCCTGCCCTTCACCTTACACAGCACAAACCTAAAGAAACATCTCTGACAACAGCATGAATGCATATATACAAAAGTTAGTATTCTTAAGGATGTTTACCGTTTGCCTCGCCCTCTGAAAAGAGAGGATGACAACCACCTTTAGGAGGAGCAGTTAGGACAATGCTGAATCATCTCACCAGCCCCCCTACACAGCCAAGAAAAAGAGCACTGAAGAGGCACCTCCACACTGTAACTCCCCCCACCCGAGAAGGGAACTTCAGCCACCTCCTACCTCCCAAGGATGGGTGGGAATGCCTCCTGGACTGTAACCACAACAGGATTCAGGCCTCCTCTTCCCTCGGGAAAGGCTCCGTGCAAGCAGGGACACCTCAGCTAAGCAGCGTGCCGCAGCCCAGGAGTGACCCTTCCTCACAGCCAGGCAATGGGTGCAGGTGCACGAGAGGGATGTTACCCCTCCTGTTAACCCTGCTGTTAACCCCTGCCTCTCCCAGAAGCCAGGGTGCCTTCTCAGCTGCAGACATGCTACAGGTGCCCTTAAGTACCGGTGCTTAAAAAGTTTAATCTTGATCCTGCGTCCTTTTGAAATATTTCCTTATCCTTCCCTATAGACCAATGAGCAAGTAATTGCCAAAAGGTGTGAAACAGATTCAACATTTTTTCCACAGGTTTAAGTTCATTAATTAATAACAGAAGAACAATTCTAACTCTCAAAATACTGCTTTTATATTTTTAAGTTTTCTTATAAGGCTTCTAATTACAGCTGAGCTTGTTTCCAGAGTTTCTTGTTAAGCAAAGCTCCAGACAGCCCTCACAATATTACAAGCTTTACATTACTGCACTGCATATAAACCTCACAACAGAGGCTTTTGCAACTTCCACACTACAGTTTCATAATAAGGAAATGCTGTAAAAGGTCAGGCAAAAAAAGAAAACACATAACAGGCTGGTATCAAAATAACCTCAGCCTTCCCTACCTGCAGGAAGCAGTAGACCTGACAGGGTTAAAAATTATGTTTCAGTCAATCTTGTTATGCATCCCACACACTAGAACTTATCTGACATGAAAGGGGATAGATAGATATAAATATAGTACATGAAGTACAGTATTAATTTCAGTACAGACAAATTACGTTAAAGACTGTCAACATTTAGTCTGGCACAACTGCTATACAGCCACAACATTTGGGGGGGGGGGGAAAAAAAAAAGGAATCGGGATGTTCTCATTTGTCTCCTGCAAATGGGTCATTCGAAATTAAATTCTGTGTTAACCCCACCCGCAGCTTTGGAGAGCCTCGATTGAAGGATGTTATTTCTGAAAACGTTTATGCAATGTTTTAGAGTGACTTCGTGGGTTCTGCACCAGCAAGCGGCACCGCTCCGTGGAGCTCCTTGTGGGAGCGTAATGGCTCATCTGGGAGAAGCCTATACTGCGGCACCGGCCACGGCGGCATCTCCTCCTCGTGTAACGCTGCTTTCAGAAGGTATTCGCAGTTTAGGGGCTTCTTGGCTTTGTTTCTGTGTTAACAATTTTAAGAGCTTAACAATTTCTTTCATTTAAAGGCAAAAAATCAAAAAGAGAGCCAGAAAACCAGATTTCCTATTTATTTTTAGTGCTACTTAATGTGCATCCTGCTAAGCCAACAATCATCCCAGCGTGAGCCGACTAGAAGCAGCAGCAGGTAGCTGCCTGGCTAGCTAGCAGGGATCGGATGGGATGAAAGAGAAATAAGACGAGGTTTACCATGTGTTGTAAATGCAAGCAGGGGATCTTACATGCGCCCCCACCCACATTTTAAAGACTTTCCTTTTTGTATGGCAGGGCCCCTTAGCTGAGGCTATAAAAACCTAGCGGACCCCTAGAAGGGGAGCAAACCAAGCCTCTCTCCTGGGCTCTGCTAGGAAGCTTGCACAAGACCAAATAAAGCTGCAAAACCATCTCTGGTACCCGGGCCTGCCATCTCTCCCTCTTCTCTGCTTGTTGCAGGCACATTTCGGTATCCCCTGGGGGGAGCAGCTTCTCCCAGACAGGGATGGGAAGGGGAATTTGCCCTGAAGCCCCCACACCTCACAGAGATGCTTGCAGATTTGACTCATATCTGCCTGCTGCTCACTGACTTCCAAGCCAACACTCAGGGCAAAGGCTTGGGTTTAGTACCCGGTGGTCAAACACCGTCATAAAGCTTTTCCTTTCACAGATACCTGCCTGACGGAAAACACGTACTCCCTTACCTGCACATAATGTATCAGCTTTGAAACTCTGGAGGTCAGGCCTCTATTCAAAAATAGGCACGTACATACATGCAAAAATTGCAGGAAAAATATTACTCAAAGGTGACATTCAGTTTTACGACAGCATTTTCAGGTTCTCTCCCCAAAAAGGAATACTGTATTACAAGCTATGTCTGCTGTGGGAGGGCTTGCTAGGAAAGCTCTGCTGACAGGACTCTGTGATATAAATGATTCAGACCAGGTGCCTGCCAGCCAAAGCAACGCACATGCCACCCATATCAAATCAGAGCTGTGTTTTGAATATAAGACTTTGGAGAAATCTAGGTTTGAGATTAAAATTCCAACCTCTATTTTGCCTGTAATTTTTCAGCAAGAAATCCCACAATACTCTCTTCCAAGGAAATTCTCTTTTAAGGCCAAATTTACTGTCCCATTTTGCTTCGCTAACCTACTAAAGACACTTTATAGTAAATGGCATAAAAGAAACAGGAGAAGGGCAGAAAAGAGTTTCCTATGGCTGAGGGCATAATTTCTTTCAAAAAGAGCTACATAAGCACAGCTCTGTCAGCAAATTAGTGAATCTTAAGAGTTAATTTTTAACAAAGGAAGCCTACATGGTCATACAGACAAGCCAGCTGAAGTTGACATTAACTTTTCCTTGAAATTCCTACTCCATATGGTGTATACCTTAACATTAAGTTATGCAGATCATAATGCCAGCTTTCTTAATTTCATTAGGAAAAAAGTTACTTGTTAGCAGAATAAAATTAAATGCTGGTGACCCACTACGCAACCTCTTTGTGTTCAGTAGAACTCCTGAAGTTCTGTGAGTTTATGTCAGGCCGTAACGTTGCTGTAGTCAACATTTCCACACTGTAAACAACACAATATTTAACTGTAGGACATATATTACACTGCAGCTGTAGTAAAGTGCATACTTGGGTTGTTTTCTGGTAAAAAAACCCAAACACCTCAACCAACCACCAAACCTCCTCATCTTCTGCTATTGCAGTCTCAGTTCAATATATTGCTTCCACCTTGATAAGTCACTCACCGTGCAGTAACTTTACCTTTTCCCTAGCAGCAGGGACAATTTAAGACATCCCTATTCTTCTCCCCCTCCCTCCCCTCCAGCTTTTATGATTCCTTCAGCTGTGTCACTGCAGCAGGTTCAGAGAGCCCTGCCATCAGGCCAGCAAGGCATTATGGACTTGAGGAAAAAAAGACAACCTCCAAAACCTCATAATCATCATTTTTTGACCCTGAACATGATGCTGTTCCCATGACAGGCCCCCTCCCTGCTCAGTGGGGTGCAGGCACAGGAGCACAGACCCCAGCACTAAGGGGGAAGGGAGGACCCCCACCTCCTTCCAGGTAAAGCCATCACACAACACTTTTCTTCCCCCATACCTAGCCTACAACCCCCTCTGCCGTACACTCATCACAGATTGCTAACAAGTTGTAATTTAAATGTGATACAATAGTCCACTCACAAGAAAACTGCATGTTTGACCTCGTTTTTGTCCTTATGGGAGAGCAAACATACTTCAGCTGGGGCTCTATACAGATAGTTTTTAAAGGGACCATACGCCTCCTTCCGAGTTTATGGACTTTACTATATAGCAACCCACCACAGGCACAAACTAAGTGTAATAGCACAGGTAAAGCATGAAGAAGTGCTGGGACAAGTGCGGCACTCTCTCACAAATCCAAGCTCCTTAAGGCTGGATGACCAGAAAGTCACACCCATTTGTGTTAGAGCAAGTACACAGTCTCCACGCAAACAAATGAATCTTTTCGCTGTAATTTAGTGTCTTGGAGCCAAACACAACAAAAGAAACCACGCTTTGAACTTACAAATCATAGCAATTCCTACAGTAGCACACAGCACGCTTGTGGTCTGCTAAGCAAACTGCCAGATAACAGGTCCCAGGACACCGGAGAAATACTCTGCATTTTGGTAATAGAACTAGTCATGACTTTGCACCTACCTCAGAGATAGCAACAACCAGCCAGTACTTGTGTGGGGAAGAAAAACAAAAACAAACAAACAAACAAAAAAAAAAAGAGCAGGAGAAATGGTTTTTGTCCTGAGAACCAGCCTCTTGCCCTCCCCCAAGGAATTTAAAGAGCCCAGAGGTGCTTCCTGGGAAGGCCATCAGGCTGGTGGTGGCAATCAACAGCATCTCCAGTCCTACGAACTTTTGTTTAATGGGATTAGGTTCATTACAGATCTCTTTGGCTGGTTTGATATCCCTCTCCCTGTGGAAAAGACCGTGGATGGTGTCTACCTGGACCTTGATAAAGCCTTTGACACCATCTCCCACAGCATCTCCTGGAGAAACTGGCTGCTCGTGGCTGGGATGGGTGTGCTTTATGCTGGGTAAAAATCCAGCTGAGAGCCAAGCCCAGAGAGTGGTAGTAAATGGAGTGACCGTCCCCCTGTGCTGGGCACTGGTGAGGCTAAGGTGGTGGAATCACCATCCCTGGAAGTGTTCAAAAAACATGTAGATGTGGTGCTTAGGGACATGATTTAGTGGTGGACTTGGCAATCCTGGGTTAATGGTTGGACTTAATGATCTTAAAGGTCCTTTCCAACCTAAATAATTCTATGACTCTATGGTTACAAAAGCTACAGCTTCCCCTGCCAGGAGCCGCGCGTGGGACTGCAATTCTCCAGAAAGGACTTCCAACCCTTGGTGATGGCACCACGCACCTCTCAGCGCATCAGGAGGAACATGAGTCAACGGCAGATGCAAGAAGCCATTTCAAATCATTTGCCCTTATCTTGTCAACAGAATAACACCCAGAATTTACACTGAAAGCAAAATACAGGAGCAGGTTAATCTGCCGAGCCCTTTTACCTCTATATCTCAATTTAGTGTTAAGATTAGGTGACACAGAAATAAATCCCCTGTCTCTCTCTTCCTCCTCTCAGGAGGCAGAGCCTGCCCTCAGCAACCTCAGATTAACCCCCTACTTCATCAGGGAGCTGAATAACAGCACCAATGGATTCTACCCACACATGCTAAAAATCTGGTGACAGGATTACCAAGAGCAAGGGGACGCTTATCAGCACCAAGGCCGATGCTAGGACACAGCACGCGACCCAGCAAGCTGACAGCAAGATTCACCACAGCTGTCTAACGACTGTAGCAGGACCTGTTTTGCACAGCCCCAGTCACAGCATGACACCTAATGCCAAAAAGCATCTGAAACTCTTTGTCAGTCACCAGAGTCAGCCTGACTTAGAGGCATGTGCCAAGTTATAGGCAAGAAAAAGAAAGGATGGAAAGTTGAGCCTTCTGGGATGCTCAGGAAGATGAGATAAAGAAGCCTGCATCCCAGGAGATCAGGTTCAGCACTGGCTTGGTGGAATCCCTCTATACTTTATGTATTTATCAGCTTGCTTGTGCAGTGGATTAAATACATCACTATCACGGCCGTGGCGTTGGGCTTCATTCATTCATATACAAGTACCTCTCCGAGGTGATGAGGGTGAGCCCATTCAGTTCAAAGTCTGTACGGCAGCTCTGGATGAAAGGCGTCTGGGCACTGTTGTGTTTGCACACCGCTTAGAAAACAGTCCAGCCGTGGTGGCAAGTCCTGACGGCCAGCAGGAAAACCCCAGAGCCCTGTCGTTTGCTGAGCAAAGTGCTCAGAGGTGCAAACAAAACCCCTTCACGGAGCCAGCATTAAACGGAGCACTGGCGAGCAAGGGAGAATCCCCTGAAGACCAAAGAGATTTATTCTTCCCTGGAGACCACAGTGATGGGCAAGGGGAGCGTGGGGCCCTTCACCAGCTTGGTCACGGCAGGCAGGCGCAAGAGTAGCTCTAGATTTCTGCTGAGCCCATACAGAAGTGTATCATATTGCTCCTGGAAGATGGCTTGCCTTGTGCAAGGGCAGCAACAGTGGGCAATAGCCGTCTCCCCTTTCTCTGGCTTGCAGCAGTGGGCCACACACCTGTTGGATACACATGCACCACTGCCTTGCAGGCCAGCACAACTCGGTCTCCAAAATGCGCCACACAGCTCCATTTAAGGCAGGTTGCAAAGGTAACCCATTAAGAGAAAGACAACAACATAACTAAACGTTCTGTTTAATTATGTTCATCACACTGGAAAACCTGCTGAATCGAGGGAAACATTTGTCATTGGGATTCCTGTGGGTTTAGTTTTGCTTTTACAGAAAAAAACACCCAAACTGCAAACCGACAAGCAGCTAAGTGATCCTGCTGAGCTTCCCCTCACGTTCCCACAGTTTGCAGTGAGCTCAGCAAGAGCCCACTTTAGCTCCCCATATTGGATATTGTTTCCAGTTGGTCATGCAGGGCATCAAGACAACAAATTACCAGGACAGGAGCCCTACCTGTCTGCACTGTCCTTTGCCGCAGGACTGGCTTTCACAGAAACGACCTGTGAATTGCAAACAAGGGACACAAAGGATGTGAGACAGCAACTCTAGACAGGATTTGTTTTGCATTGACTAACTGCAAGGCCAGCCTTTATAAAACCAATTTCCATGTCTGTACGTATCATGCTGCTATAGGAATTACAAAGATAAGGAACATTTTCTCAGGCACACAATCATAACACAAAACAAAGAGGAAACACCAGGTATAAAAACTTAACAGAAAAAGTAGGTCATGTTCAAAAATATTATCAAGAGTATGCAGAGTATATTGTACCTCTACAATAAGTTTTGCTTTCATGAAAATTAATTAGACCCAGATTTCAAGTTATTAGTTTTTATTTCTGTTGTGTCAGCTCTTCAGTGTCACATCTGAGACAGCTCAGCACTGATATTTGTAAGCACCGATCACCTCCAGCATGACCACAATGATCAGGAGCTGCCCACTGGAATGAAGCCTTTGATATCTCAAGGCAGCGCCTGAAAGCCATGGTAGCCAAATCAAGTTGCTGCTGTTGAAAATTGAACTCCTCTCGAAATTTAGCTTCTCTGACAGAAAAACCCTGCATGTTCATCTGTTTTGTAATGAGCAAAGGCAGCAGAAATCCACCTTCCTCCTCTACCACCTTCCTCCAGATGGGCACAATCAGTCAGTAGCATAACTGAGAGCAGCCTTTGGGCTGCGTTGGGTGGCGTGCACTGAAATGGCTTGCTGGGATGTGGCAGCCCACTCAGGACCAACGCCGGGCTAGCGAGAGGCATGCACCAGCCACGCTGCACCCACAGACTTGGCTTAATGCCGCCATTTGCTGAGCTCCATCCCTGGCAGCTTTGGTTGGGGTCAGCTAGCTGGTGCCTGGCCCGTGGGAGAGACTGTCCCCAGACAGGTTTGGGAAGTCCTTGTCCAGGGGAGGGAACAGGTAAGGTGAGTTTATCTATACGAGTGCAAAGCAATATTTTGTCTCTTGTCTTCAGGATGAGAAAACAGGCAACTACTGGAGGTATACATGTGATCTTCAGTGGAAGGGCTAGCAGAGACACAGCAATAATTCTTCGTTGGTGATAGCAACGAAAGGCGATCACTGAAAGAGTCTAGGAAAACCTCTGCAAGCAGATCTTTTTTTTTTTTTTTTTTTTTTTTTTAAAATTTACATGCTAAGTGGATTTGACGTAAGGAAACAATTTCACACGTTAGTTTCAGAGCAAAAGTTTCATTACATCCCCTGAAGTAGAATACTGATTGCTCAAGTCACATATTTTCCAATACAAGGCCCAGCTATAGACCAGCTAAATGTTCACAGGCATCACTCCAACATCTCTCAATTTGCTTTCTCACTTCTCTCACTCACCCCTATTTTTGCCTTCAGGAATCTCAATACCACTAGTATTGCTTCTGGATTTTGTCATCTATATTCAAAGATGCATTTGTACATTGAAGGAGCACGTTTAGAACAAGGAATTCTCAAAATTTGATTATGGGAGACAAAATCATAGCAGTTATGAGAGTCAATTTAGAAAATACTTTATGTTCATTTCAATCCCATGGTATGAAAAGGTATAAAGAGAAGATGAGCCCTTTTCGCTTGGGGAAAGATGAGTCTCTTTTGCTTCTACCTTTTACATATTCTTTAGGCAAAGAGCTAGGGAAGATTATAATAACCAGGCACCTGAGTATCACTGGAAAAAGAGATTTCTAGGAGACCAGAATGGAAGGAGGACATTTTGTTTTAAGAAACGAGGGGTCAGGCACCTGCCACAGATAAACTGCAGGGAATGGGAATAGAGACATCATACAGTCCTGTATCTGTGGCTCTACAAATTTCATGCATCGGAGCTTCTTTCAGCTACCTAAAAATCTCACCCAACTCCAGCCTCTCTTCTATTTGATGAATATGGGAAACCCAAGACCTCCCACACCTATATTTAAGCCATGCAAAGTTGTGACCACACAGGTAACTCACTCGTGACCCTAAGAAAGTCAAATCAAGATTTTTCTAACCATCAGGTTTTGTGGCAACCAGAGAACAAACAGGGATTGAACTGAGCCCCCGAGTGCCAGGTCCAGGGAACACCAATTTGTGTGCTGCACCTGCAGAAAGGGAGTCCTTCATAAAATAATACTTTTCTTTCTGCAGCATTTCTTTAAAAACATAGGGTATATAATCATAAATGAAGTCTTGCTATACCGTGCTATGCCAAGTGAGACAAAAGCCCCAAAGCTCTCATAAAAATTAAAGCAAGACAAACTGTGCTCTAAATCCCCAGAAAACTAGAAAAACATTGGAACAGAGAATCTTAATCCATTTGGATCCCATGTTGCTGCAGCATCAGGCAGTTATGTTCTGATGGAAACTGATAGTTCATAATGGCAGCATGTGATGGATATAGCTCCTCAACAGCATGAATGGTACCCCAGAATAACTGCACCACTGCATGATATTTATTGAATTTATGCATGCTGATGCACCTGAAAGTTTAACGTGGTAAGATCTGAGTGCAGCAGATCCAGTTTAAATTGATACATCCTTTCAAAAACTTGAAACTACACCTTCCACTTGCCTTTGCTTCACAAGACTGAAAAATGCAAATGTGGTTTTAAGGAGCCACCTTCTAACTATTCCGCTAAAATAGTTCATTCTGAACAGAGTCACAGATTTTTTGACGGGACTATACTGAGATGTAAACATAGCCTTATATTATGTAAGCATCACTTCAGAGCACTCTCAACATATCTGTTATACCAGGCTGTTCTATGCTATAAGAAGAAACACTTTCTGTTGTTTCTTCTTGCTTTTCCTACAAAGGGATACACTAGGATTTGGAGATATATAGTTATAGCTTCTGGAATGGAGCATTAAAAACTGCAGTGTGTAAGTTACTACAAGCAATTGATAATAGGGCATTGTTCATATTGCACTACCACGTACAAATGGAAGTGCATGTTCTGTAAGCTAGTGGATATTTTATATCCGCTGACTCCTTGGCCCCTTCACAGCTCTTACAGCAAACTAAAATTAAAGACATTTCACACTGAAAAGATTACACAGGAAAAGAAACTGATAATGATGTAGCTGCTCAGCTGTTAGCGCTACAGCACTAGTCATAGCTCAGTGTCAGCTGTCATATTAAAAATACTTCACTGTTAATTACTTAGGCATTAAGACTGGTTTATCACCTCTACGTTATCTAACATGAAACCTCTTGGCAGCTGGGCACTTGCTATTGCTGTTTTGCAGCTGTAGCATGGCATTTATTTAGGAGCTTGTCTTAGTGCTTGTTGTGAATTATACTGCTCCTTTGAACTATCTTAGGGGGGACTAGTTGTCCCTTTTGGCCAACTAATGGCAAACTTCATCTTAGTTGTGTTTTTCATACAGAGGTCACTGGACCTTGCTTCATCCTCTCCCATAGAAAACCTGGAGACAGATTGCAGACAGAAAGTTTCCTAGGATGGCACCATGTCACAGCCCTCTCCCAACTAGCCAGCTGCAACAAGGTCTTTTACCATCACGTACCAACATACACTTCACACCAGTCCCTCTGCTGCCTTCTCCTAGTCTCTCCTCACTTGGGGTACATGCTCTCTCTGCTTCTTCCTCGGCTACTCTCTCTTCATTGACTCTCAACCACTTCACAGAACCAGCCACAGCTGCACCTCATCTACATCGGCCAACCCACCGCCCCTGAAGCCAGCCCACAGCTGTACGTTATCAATGCTAATTAGCCCAGCTTCATTCCTCTACAGAACCATCTCTTGGTGTGAACAAAGCTGGGGGTCTTGTATGGGGGGTAATGTCCTGGGCTTAACAAATCCTTGAACTTGACACGGAATTGGAGTGGAATGACCTTGAGACAAGGGTGTGCATTAGAGAGGTTCCCTGCTCTGAACCCAACACCAAAGAAACTCAGATAGACGGCATGATACTGACCAGAGATGAGTGATGTGTGTGCTTCTCGCTGAAGGACTTAAACATCATACACGTTAACAGGGATGAGGAGCAGGATGAAATCCCCACAGCCCAGGTCTAGGAGGAACCGGTCAGTGACCTGCTGCTCCACTGAGACACACACAGGTCTGTGGGGCTGGGTGGGATCCACCTGAGGGTGCTGAGGGAGCTGGAGGAGCAGCTAGCACGGCCATTCTGCATCATTTGGGTGGCCGAGCCCAGAGTGGTGGTGGATGGAGTCCCATCCCGCTGGCACCGGGCACACGGGGTGTCCCCCGGGCTCCGTGCTGGGGCCAGCCCTGGTTAATGTCGGTGTCGATGCTCGGGGCGAGGGGATGGAGCGCTCCCTCAGTCAGTGGCAGGTGGCACCAGGCTGGGGACAGTGCTGCCCTGCCGGGGGGCAGGGGGCTCTGCAGGGGGGGCTGGGCCCAGGGGCCGAGGCCACTGGTGTGAGGGTCGCCCCAGCTCGGAGCCGGGCCCTGCCCGTGGGTCACACCAGCCCCAGGAGCTGCGGGCGGGGGGCAGGGGGCTGGGGAGCTGCCCGGGGGAAGGGGCCAGGGGGGCTGGCTGGGCCGGCTGGGCATGAGCCCCCCGTGTGCCCGGGTGGCCGAGGGGGCCAGCAGCACCCTGGCTTGTGTCAGAAACAGTGTGGCCAGCAGGGCCGGGGCAGTGACCGTCCCCCTGCGCTGGGCACCGGTGATGCTGCACCTCGGATCCTGGGTTCAGTTCTGGGCCCCTCACGGCCAGAGGGACACGGAGGGGCTGTAGCGTGTCCAGAGCCGGGCGGGGGCTGGGGCACCAGGCTGGTGGGGGGTGGCGGGGGGAGCTGGGGGGGGTCAGTCTAGTGAAGTGGAGGCTGAGGGGGGACCTGATCGCTCACTGCAACTGCCTGACAGGGGCTTCAGGCTGGGGGGATTGGTCTCTTCTCCCAGGTGACAAGCAACAGAATGAGAAGAAATAGCCTGAAGTTACACCAGGGAAGGTTTATATTGGATATTAGAAATAATTTCTTCACTGAAAGGGTGGTGAAGCATTGGAACAGGCTGCCCAGGAAGGTGATAGAGTCACCATCCTTGGAGGTGTTTAAAAAATACCTAGATGCAATGCCTAAGGCCATGGGTTAGTGGTGGACTCGGCAGTCCTGGGCTAATGGTTGAACTTGATGATCTCAAAGGTCTTTTCCAACCTAAATGATTCTATGATTCTATGATTCTGTATTTGGAGGTGGACAGCTGTTACTATTCATATGACAGGCAGTGAACTAAATCAGAGGGAGACCACCTCTTGCCTAAAGTCTCTGGGCAGAGCAGGGGACAGTAGCTCGGACTCTTGGCTGTGGGCACAGCAGTGTCACTCTGCCAGACGGATGGCAGCAGCACCTCATGCTCAGGTTTTGTTCACAGCTGCAAGTGGCACCGTATGGAAAAGCCACGTTGCGTGGGCTCAGCAGCCACGTCCCCAGTGCTGGCGGGACACCCAGTTTCAGGTGGAAGGGCTCACCTCACTGTATCTGTCCAAAGTGAGGTCTGAGCAAACAGCTTAGGTTCATGTTCTCAATTTCAGGCATATTTACTGAAAGCAACATAATCTTGTCAAAATGACATTTTTCTGACAGATTCCATAATGTTTACATCGCTATGTTGTATAGCTACTGTGGCAGGTAGCTACACATGCAGTCACTGAGGCAGCTATTAACTACAGATATTATGTCCTGAATTATGAAATTATTATTACTTTTTTTTGGATTTTGATTGATCACATTTATTATTGTGAAAAATCCTTAATCAACCTCATAAATACTGTTACACTGTTTTTGATGGGACCGCACATAGGAGGAAAAAAACTTGCCCTGCTGGCCAAGAAATATAGGAAATGAAAATTACAGATCTTTGAGTTTGATTTTGTGAATACTTTTTTTTTTTTTTAAGGAAATCCCCCATGAAAAATCATGACAAAAAAGTTTCTGGCAATTTTAAGAAGGTATGTAAATAAACTTGTAAATGAAAAAAAAAAAAGAATTTAAAAGTCTATGCTTCCCAGCTGCTCCAAGAAATGCAACACTCATGATTCTTACCCAGCAGATTATAGTAGACAGCCTTTCCTAGTACACAGTGGTTTTATTTAATATGTCTGCCATCTAAAATGGTGTGTGTGGGGGTAATTTTCCCTACAGATTTCAGATAGAATTTACATGCCAAAAAATAAATTAATAAAAAAAAAAATCGCAGCAATTCTTTGCAGAGTGTAGCAGGAAAGCAACGCTAACGCTGTGAAAACAAATAGCCTGAATAAAGGCTGAAATCTCAGTTCTGGTCATTTATGCTCTCCCTTCCCCTTCAATCCTGGGCAAGCTGCAGTTGCTCTCTGCAAAGCAGGAGTAATTATATTGACTTACTTTGCATGAGGAACGGGATAACAGTCAAGGGGCACCATGCTACGCCACCAGGAATGTTTGTGGAAGCCGGCCGGAGCGGGAGGTGTGAGCAGACCTCTGCTTGCTCGTCCCTTCAACCAAGTGCTGGTGAGCAGAAAGTGCCCCCTTGGATGCTGGTTTCTGAGCTTCACCTGGGTTTGTTGATGGGAGACCGTGATCCATCCCTATGGATAGTAAAAGTAACAGGTGTTCAAATAGTTTACTAGCTAGGAAAGACTGAGCAGGCTGCAGCTTATTTAAAAACCCCTGCCTCAAGGCTTTAACCACCAGCATCTGTTGAATGGTAAACACCAGACTAACCTGCTCGGAAAGAAATGATCCTGCAACAGGGAACCCAGCGCCAGACACTTGTATTCTTGGGGAAAGAGTCTCCTTAGCAGCTGTATGGCTGCTAGCAAGGTGATGGCAATAACTCTTGCGATTTCAAATCAATTTATAGGATCTCACAAAAGCCCAGATATTTTAAGCCATTGAGTCAAACAGCTCGGTCTCCTGTATATATGTGGAGGGGGGGAATCTGGAAAAAGATGCGTTGTTTTAACATGACAAGCAGTTTATTTCAAAATTGCACCATTTTTTAGTTCTAGTTGTAAATCCTCCTAAGATTTACAAAACAAGACAGTTTAAATGACTCAGCTCACCCATTTTTATGTTACTACAAGGATAAACAACAGCATGCTGTGTTTTGGGGGGAATATATGTCATTGAAGCACACACAATTCAAAGATCATTGAATACATTTCACTTCCAGCTTCCAAAAACTCTGCCTATAAACAGAGGTCCAAGCATGCAAAATTTCAGCCTGCGTATGTTTGCCAAAATTGTAAGCACCTAAATAATAAGGGCTTTGTCGCAATAACGATGCAACACACACCTATCTGTGCTACAAACAGTAAGTAACCCGAGTTAGGACTGTTCATAAACTTCTCTCTTGTGTATAATACATATATATTCTCCTTGTGTATATATATGTACATTGACAAAATGAAGACAATTACAACCTCAGGCTGAAAATGGAAGGTGGAAAATGAACACTTTGGTTTAGTGGACCTGGCTAATGACAACCGGTCATATGCAGACACATGATTTAGACCTACCCAAGCTGCAAGCCATGCGTTTCCCTTTGGTTTGCTGTCTGATGCTTACCAGTTGCTCCCGTGCAAGGAATCAACCGATCCTAGCCCATTTCCAGAAGCACTACGATGCCCACCACAGGGGTGGCAGTGCCAGCACCAAGGTCTCCATTTCAAAGCCTCCCAAGCTCCTCTGAAGCCCTTCTATGCTGCTTCATGCACACCTGCTATTTTTGTCCCCAATAGCCCCCAAAACACGTTATCTGTGCCTGGACTCCGCTCTGGGATTCCCAGCAGGTCCCTGGAGAGGCAAAACTGCATTCAGTGAGAGCATGGTGCAAGGCAGGCAGCCCCTCTGTTCTTTTCTCCTTGCCTTGGGTCCTGCAGCAGTCAACCTTGCATGCTGCCTTCCCCCATCACGCCCTCGTGCCTTGCCCTCTGGCTACACAAAGTCTCACAGTCACCGGACTGTGAAATAGCTCTTTTTTCATTTGTGTCTCCTTGACGAGCTGCGATACAGGCGCAGAGGAGGCGGTGAGAGGCTGCGCCAGCGTTGGTGTGAGCTGTGCTTGCTCTCCTGGCCTTGCTGATGGAAATGTTCCCCAGCAGCAATGCAGAGGCAGAGAAGGAGCAGGCCATGGCCAGCCCCACTCCAACCTCAGAGTAACACGGGGACCCATGAAAGAAGGAGAAAGCCGCGTGCACCCACCTGCCAGGCCCAGGAACAGGCATGCAGATGCTGCTGGGCGCAGCCAGCCTTTGGAGCTGCTCTGAATGCTGCTATCTGGAGGCAGGAGCCCCCAAGACCTGGCAAGGCTGTGGACAGTGCTCCAGGTGTGGAATCAGCTCTCCTGCTCCCTCCCACCCCACCTACTTTGCCCACCCAGGCAGCTAAGGGCAGGGGTAGGGTCTCTCCCACTGCTGCTCACCTTGTGTTCTTCCCTTCCCTCGGGAGAGGGGATGCGCTGGCCATGTGCCCCAACGTGGTGGGCACTACTATTTTTACGCAGCACCTTAACCAAGAGAAAGATGCTGCCTCCAGGACTGGGGAGGTCGGGAAGGGTGCTGCTGCCCTCTCTCCAGCTCCCAGGCTGGGTTACAGGGACAGGGGAGCATGAGCAGCTCCAGCCCCACATAAAGTTACTCCCAGGAGGAGGATGCTGGCATCCTGGGTGGGGGAGTGCAGCTGCCTGCAGCCAGCAGAAGACAGAATTAATGACCTTTTCTTGCCTAATTAGTTGAAGGTGTAGGCATCTGGTTTTGACAGACTAGAAAAAACTTGAAGCTTCTGTTCAGGATCTGATGGTGCACAGAGGCCTTGTGTCTACAGGGATTTTAGTCTAGCACTTTTGATGAGCCCTACATTCACCCCCAATAAATATAGATCTTTGCTCTTGTAGAAACCATTCTAAAAGGAACTTTGAGGAAACCTTTGATAACACTTGCCTTGCTTAAAAACATCCCCTTTGCTTGACAGGGTGATATCAAGACTTCAAATTGGAGCTGGTGAAATGTACAGATCAAAAAGGATGAATTTATCTTAACAGTAATCTATATCTGCTATGTCAGACACTGTGCTGCAGTGTGTCCTGCTGCGTGCAGTATGCCACTTACAAAGCAATGATAAACCTTTCTAGATAGTGCCTAATGCAAAGTGTTTACCAGAATACAGATTGCTGTGAGGTATAGTTAAAAGTTGTTCAGAAATAAGAGATCAGGGAGGTTGACCATTTGTGAAGAGGTCAGCAATGCTTTTTTTGTTGGATTTTGGTTTTGTGCCTTTTTTCTTTTTTTTTTCTTTTTTTTTTTTCCCAGCAGCATCTAAGTGCAGTAAAATATCAGAGTGAGAAAGAATTGCTATAGCAACAAAGTATGTTCTCCTAATGGAGGCTGTGTGTAACAGCCAACTGCCACTAGAACTTTAAGGGGAAGGAATAAAATCCATCACAAAAGCAGGAAAAGGAAAAGCATTAAAAATTAAGATTTTACTGTTCCATGATTTATGTTTACTTACTTCACATCTCCAGATGATCTAGAGCACTTTCAGTACTTCCCTGTGCCTATTTACTACTTCACACAAAAATTTTCAGGAACCTGGAAAACTGAAAGAATGATCTATGAGTAGTAATATAATGATAAAGATTTGCATTCAACAGCACCATTAGCACTGCAATTATGAGAAATTATGAGATTATAGCAGCGCTGAGAGACCGCAGGTAGGACAGGAGTTAAGACTGACATGATGCCAGCACATGGCAAGAGGCTGTCTTTCCTATCCAGATTCACAATGATAAAAAACAAAACAGAAAATGGGGGGCAAACTGCCCCAGAGAGGTGAAGTGACAAGTTCAGGGTCACTCGGGAAGCCAGTGGCAACGTTGGGACCAGAATGTAGATCTCCGGTGCTCCTCTCATGGCCCATCAGCTATTGAAGCTGCCCAGAAAGCTAAAGTTGATGTTCTTGTGCAGAATGATTGCCACGTGCCTTAGGGTGGGCTGTGTATACAGAGAAGCCAGTTTGTGTCTGAGTTCACCGCGATTGTTCAACTGTCCCAGATAACCACCGCACCCACGCTTCATTGCTGAGCCCTCACCGCCCTCCATCCTCACCGGGGCACTAGGAGCACCTTTCCCTTCCCCGCTTTCTTCTCTGCAGCTCAGACTGTGGCACCAGCAGGGAAAAGGTGGGCTGCAGAACAGGGGGGAGCTTTTGCCTGCATGATCGTTGCACAGCCTGTCTGGAGCAAGAAGAGAGAGGAGACAGGCTAAGGGATCCAACTGCGAGTTACGGCTTGTTTTCTCCTCTGCTTCTGGCATGATGAAATTTCAAACACCTTGAAAGATGTTTTACACTGACGGAGCCAGCCCTTGCCCCATGTGGTAACACTTTCTCATGCTGGCTCTACACCCGTCCTCAAAGTATTACCTAGGTTGAGAGAAATTCCTTCCTCTGCAGGTGAACAAACCAAAACGCTGTGTTAAGGTCTGTGGCAAAGCAGGGGAAGAAGCAGCAAGTTCTGAAGAGCTGAGCCCCACCACCCTGGTTGAGTCTTTGGGTACTCGGGACCAGGGAACAGCAGAAGTACGTACCGAAGCAGGAAAATTGAAAGGCACTTTTAAAAGATTCTCTCCCCACAGAGAAAATATTTTTCTGGCATATCTTCGCAATGAAGCTCGTTATATGTTGTCCTATTTATAACTCGCAAGCCTCCGTAACAAGCAAGCTCCTCAGAGGTAGAAAAGCGCGTGTGATTTTAATAGAGCTGTATATCACAGTTCGATGTTTCCACTCTGGCTATGATTTATAACAAAAGTGTAGCAGCATGGGTCAATCAGTGAGGGACATTCTGCAGCAAAGAAAATTGAGTAACTTATTTTCCTTATGTGTATAAAAGGCTTTTTCTGTTTTTTTTCTTTTTTTAAAAAAAACTTAAAGAAAAAACCGTTTTAGGCTCACATCCTACTAGATGAAGCACATCTTCCTCATTTTACAATACAGTTTCTGCTGATCAGTTCCTCCTCTAACATTCTTAAACAAGGCATTTATCAGATAATACAAAAGTGAGAAAAAAGAAATATGACTGACTAAACCCACCACCAAGGATACAAGTTATTTCAAACTTCTAGAATGAAACACTTTAGGTATTTACCATCTGGGAAACAAACAAATAAACAAAAAAATCCCAACACTGGAGTTTTCCATAGGCAGCAGAGGTCACCTTAGGTTAAAGTCATGCCAATGAGAATCAGCCCAGGCAGAGCAGACAGCAGCTCCTTGGGTGGGAAAGGGCAGAGGAGAGGAGGCAGATGTGCACTCTTCCCATGACTGCTCTCCTAAACCTAAGGCACAAACTACTGCTTTTTTTTTTTTTTTTTTGTGATGGACTGAGAGGAAACCAGTGACCTTCTCATGTGGAAATCTCCAAGACAACTGAAACCCAGCAGGTAAACCTGTCTTCATGTACGCTGTGGTCAGTTTTACAGGCTGCAGCAAAACAGTGAGATACCCAAATAATGGAGCCTGGGTTCTTCACCAACATAAATGCACAAACGGAGGAGAGGGCAAGGTTTAGAAAATCAAGGGCTGTGATCTATTCACAGCACTGCCTTGTGATCAGACTCATGCTTTGTTTTCATCCTTCCCTGGTCCAATGAGACTTGTCTTGATTTCTCATCCGTGGTCCAGCTATTATCACCTCCTGCTCTCTTCTGGGTAGTCATCTTCTTAAAATGAGAATTGTGCCTCTGGGTTGTTTCAAAGAGTTTTGGTAAATGCTAGTTCTGTGGGAGGAGCTTCCCCAGAGCCCTGCTGCAGGCACTGATGGGACTTGTGATGCTCTCCCAGCTTCCTGCTGGTCCCCAGCACCATCACTGTTTTGGGCATCATGGCGAAATGCCTGTTCCTCCTTAATAGGTCAAATGTGGCTAGGGAGCTCCAGTTTGGGGGCCAGACAAGCACACTATAGGTGGTCCGGCAACCACTTTTTTTGTGTTCAAGCTACTGCACAACAAAAGGAGTTTTCAGTCTCTTGCTTGTGTTCATTTACCCTAAACTGATGAAACTAGCTTTGTTAAGAAACTGAGCACATGCTGTGTTTTCACTTGAAGACTTAGCAAGTTTCTAGCCAGCTGAGAACTGTTTTCCCAGTCCCAGAAGACCCAGCTTGCATAAATGGTTATAAATGAGATTACTTACATTCTAGGTAGAGAAAAAGAGGGGAAAGGGTGAGGGGCTTGGAGAGGTGAGGAAGGGACTCCACATGCCTTCCACCAGCTTTTTCCTGTTGCCATGGCCCACCAGACTGCTGGCTAGCTGCCACCAGGACCTGGGGAAGAGAGCAAGGGCTCTATTAGTATTCAGTAGTTCTTGTTACATATTCCCCATTCCCAGAAGATGCTGATTGACCCTTGCCTCATCTTCCAGTGGAATATAGCTTATGTACATCACATTCCAGCATATTCCCATTCCCAAATATTCATCGTTTTGATGTATCACTTATTCCCTCACTGATCAGTACACAGCTGGCTGAGCATGGGTTAATACAGCGGCTCTCTCCCACTGAAGAGCTTGCCTCACTGGGGAATATACTGACATAAAGTCCAGGTCTTTGAGAGGGGTGCCGTTCAGGTGGTGTAAAGGTGTTCAGACTTGCTGGGAAGAACTTTTGTTGTCCTAGTATGAACAAACATTAAACAAACTGCAGGGAATCCTCATGCTGTCATTGACAGAATTCCATCACAGGCACTGATGGGAGTTACACCATTCCTTAGACTTTTCCTTACCTGCTCTACAAATCTACTGCAATGATTAGTGGTCAGTCAAGTTTTGCCATCTTTTTTTTCCTACTCAAAACCCGTTTTAATTGAAGAGTTATTTTACACTGTGTTTGCTTTAACATGAAGGCATATGAGAAAAATGGAAACCAAAGACTGGTTCCTCAAACAAAGACATTATAAAACAAAGTCATAAAAAAGTGTCTCTTCCATTTACTTTGTTTGCAGATGATCTCATTTGTATTGCAGGCACAGATTTACCCTGTTCAGATCAAATTTCTATGAATAGAAAAAAACCTGTAACTGTGATAAACACCCACAATTATAGCACTTGATTTTCTCTTCCATAATTTAGCACAGCTTCAGCCAGTAAACTATCTCTTCTCAGCAAAGGAAATTGTAAACCCTGAATTTCTGCACAACAGTTTGCAGGGTGTATGGTGTGCTTCTCTGACTCATTCATGCTGCCCAACGGTGCCTGAAGCAATGGTGCCAGTCATAGAACCATAGAATAGTTTGGGTTGGAAGGGACCTTTAAAGGTCATCTAGTCCAATCCCCCAGCCACGAGCAGGGACAGCTTCAGCTAGACCAGGCTGCTCAGAGCCCCGTCCAACCTTGACCTTGAATGTTTTCAGGGAAGGGGCACCTGCCACCTCTCTGGGCAACCTATGCTAGTGTCTCACCACCCTCATCATAAGAAATTTCTTCCTTACCTCTAGTCTAAAAATATCCTCTTTTATTTAAAGCCATTACCCCTTGTCCTATTGCAACAGGCCCTTGCTAAAAATTTGTCCCCACCTTTCCTATAGGTCCCCTTTAAGTACTGGAAGGCTGCAGTAAGGTCTCCTCAGAGCCTTCTCTTCCCCAGGCTGAATAGCCCCAACTGTCTCAGCCTTTCTTCAAAGAGATGTTCCAGCCCTCTGATCATTTTTGTGGCCTCCTCTGGACCCGCTCCGACAGGTCCGTGTCTTTCCTGTGCTGAGGGCTTCGGAGCAGAACACAGCACTGCAGGGGGGGGTCTCAGGAGAGCAAAGTAATGGGGGGGAATCACCTCCCTCGACCTGCTGGTCACACTTGGTTTGATGCAGCCCAGGATACAGTTGACTTTCTGAGCTGCAGGTATATATTGTTGGCTCATGTCCAGCTTTTCATCCACCAGTACACCCAAGTCCTTCCCCTCAGGGCTGCTCTCAATCCTTTAATCCCCCAGCCTGTATTGATACTGGGGGTTGCCCTGTCCCGGGTGCAATGGCCCTGTTGAACCTCATAAGGTTCACATGGGCTCATTTCTCAAGCTTGTCCAGGTCCCTCTGGATGGCATCCCTTCCCTCAGGTGTGTCAGCTCACCACTCAGCTTGGTGTTGTCTCCAAATTTGCTGAGGATTTGCTCCACCCCACTGTGGATGCACTCCATCCCACTGTGTCATTGATGAAGATATTAAATAGTACTGGTCCCAATACCGATGCCCGAGGGACACCAATCTGCATCCAGACATTGAACCATGGACCACTGCCCTCTGGATACAACCACCCAACCAATTCCTCATCCACCAAACAGTCCACCCATCAAATCCATCTCTCTTCAATTTACAGAGAAGGATGTTTTAAGGGATTGTGTGAAAGGCCTTACAGAAGTCTACATAGATAACAACCATAGCTCTTCCCTTCTCCACTGATGCAGTCGCTCCATCATAGAAGGCCACTAGGTTGGCCAGGCAGGACTTGCCCTTGGTGAAGCCATGCTGGCTGTGTCCCATCACCTCCCTGTCCTCCATGTGCCTTAGCAGGGCTTCTAGGAGGATCTATTCCATAATCTTCCCAGACACAGAGGTGAGGCTGACGGGTTGGTAGTTCTGAGGGTCCTCCCTTTCTACCCTGAGCCTTCTCCTCATCTGTTGCTACCGGTTTGCCAGTCTTGCTCATCGGGGGGTACACTTTCTTTGACCTTCCTTTCCTGGCTAACATACCTGTAGAAGCTCTTACCATTCTTTTCATGCCTTGCCAAGTTCAGCTCCATCTGTGCCTTGGCCTTCCTGACCTCATCCCTACACAACCAGGCAGCATCCCTATACTCCTCCCAGGATACCTCTCCCTGCTTCCATTGCCTGTGCACCTCCTTCCTGCCCTTCAGTCTCACTGGCAGTTCTCAGCTCATCCATGCTAGTCCCTTGCCTTCCTTTCCTGATTTCTTACACCTGGGGACTGAGAGCTCTTCCAATTTATGGAAAGCATCTTTAAAGGTCTGCTAGCTCTGTTCTGCTCCCTGGTCCCTGAGGGCAGTTTCCCAGGGACTCCTATTGACTAACTGCTTGAAGAGCTGGAATTTTGCTTTCCTAAAATTCAGGGTCCTGACTTTAGTTTTGCCTCATCCATATCCCTCAGGACTGCCAACTCCACCAGGGCATGATCACTGCAGCCCAGGCTGCCTCCAGTCTTGACACCACCAATTAGTTCACTTGCACTGGTGACAAATAGGTCCAGTATCACCTCCCTTCTGGTAGAGCTGTCTATTACCTGGCTTAAGAAGTTATCCTCAGTCATTCCAGGAAGCTCCTGGATTGCCTCTAGCTTGCTGTGATACTTCTTCAGCAGATGCTGGGATGGTTGAAGCCCCCACAGTAGGACACAAGCCTGCGAGCGCACTGTGATACCATGTGGTGATATGTGTTGTATTGCTGGGATGGAACGTGAAACTCAACACTGCCTGCAGGTCGTTAGAGAACAGATTGTGAATCTTTTCTTACTGGTGAGCAAGTTACCTGAAGTCTGATACTGTTTCCCCTCACCCCCTTATTTATTCAGTAAATAAATAATAGACTGTACAAAGATATATAAAAAAACCAACAACCCCACAAAAAACAATGAAAACCCCAAACCCACAAAAAACCAAACCAAACCAACAAAAAAAATACACAAAAAAAAAACCTCCAAGCAAAATAAAACAAAAGAATCAACAACTAAAAAACCCACCCAAAAGAAGTGTAGCAAAGACTTAAAGACGGCCAGGTATCACAAGTGGGACAAATATATAAAACACCTACCTTTTGCCTCCTTGCTATTTCACATAGCTTTATGTTTCCAGATGAGAGACACTGGTAGAAGAGCAAACCTGCAGATACCCTTCTGAAAGCTTTTTCCTCCTCCCAGATTGCTCTGTTGAGGACACGAGTAAGTGCTCGCTGCAGCAGCCCTGTTACGGTGTGCTCAGCACCAGCTCAGCTCCTGGTCGCGTCTAAGGGATGCGCTATGGGTAGGCAAAGAACCATCCTGCTTCTCCTGCAGAAGGAAGAGAAAGCACAGGAATCAAATGAAAAGAAACAAGTGGGAAGAGGCAGATCAGTGGACTCAGGAGTTTCTCTTTGGAGGGTAGAAAGGTCAGGACTGTGGTAGTAAGAAGTCCTCAAAAGGTAGAGGAAAAGAATAATCATAGTGATAGAGGGATGGACTGGGCAGAAGAAGCTGGAAAGAATGACATTTGAAAATAAGTGGGTGAGCAATGGTCACAGCAGCAGAAAGCAGAAGCCATTTGCAACGAGCAAGCCCCATGAATATCAGCAGTCCAAAACACCTTTAACAGACTTACCATCCCTACTTACTAATGCCATTCTTAAGTGTCATTTTCTGGCATTTCTCCAAAAACAATGTGAATACCTAGGGAATGAAATCTAGGGGGTTCTTTTTTTTTTTTTTAACCTTTCATCTACATGATATAGTACCTAAAACTTCATAAAGATGAAGTGTAGATATGTGAGGTTGTATTATAATGGAATAAATGCACACGCTATAAAACATGAAATGCCATTATAACAATTCTCATTTTCATGATAAGCCATACACTCAGATTCTGGCCCTTGTCATTTTGTTGTGGAGGAAAATTGGCACATTTTAATTAAAATGCTGAAGCCAAATTTAGAATCCTGGTTGGGGCCACACTCCTATGAAAATTGTCTATGGTCACTCGGTACACAGTAGGATTCAATAGTTTTTCCTTTCTATGTGAAATTTGAATAAGTGAACTGAAATAATTATCATTTTTCATAATGATCAGGGAGTTGAAATAATGAAAAGTGATCATGAATATTTTAATTGAAGAATAATAGTACATTAAAAATAGTCTTCAGATTTCTCTTATCCTTTGTTAAAAGATACCAATACTCTGACAATATTGTAATTTTTAGAAATGTGTGATAGATTAACATATTTGCTATTCACAAAATTCATTGATGCCTTTTTTCAAAAGTGCTTTATAAAGGATTCAGAAATCTTTTTAATCTTTGAAAATAACATTGTAGCTTGTGATTAAATATCTCCACAGCATAACTATAAAGATATGTATCTGCATCATAAAATCAAAATCAGAACATAGCGCAAGATCAGTGCAAAGCTTTTCCTTAAATTGACAATGTCCATCGTTACTAATGCTTTACACAATATCCTTCAGCTGACCAGAACACCTAAAACTGTGAAGTTCCTTACAGAATCACACAAAGAGTCCGTAGGAGTGGCACACTTCACAGCAGCCAGAATGATGCTGGAATCTACCTCGCACCCAAATTTTGTAGTTTCAGTTTCAATCCAAGGGCGCCTGTGCTCCTTTCATCAAAAACCTTGCAATTGTGACATTTCAAAAAAAGCGTGAAACCCAGAATAAAATGGGTTTGCCTCAGTGGAAGATCTAAATATCAGCTCCAAAGTTTACCTTCATGATGTCTGTTTCTGTTACATGTTTTAATATTCAAGGTGCCTAAGTATTAGAACAGAAATCTTAGTGATGCTCACACAATGTCTAAAATTATGATCAATACACTTGAAAATGTTATCCAGAATATTATTCAGAAAAGTAGTATTTATAAACATATACTGCTTCAAAGGACTGCCATTATACTGTTGTGGCCTAATATCCTGCAACAACTGCAGGAACCTCAAAGAGTTCCTGCTCTGTTTCAAAGCCTTTCGCTTTTGGCATTGCTTAACACTATGTAATCAGTTGTAGTGCTTCAAAACCAAAACTAATACTCAAAAAAAATGGAAGGATACAGGGGTTGGCTTCATTCTTGAAATATTTTTTTTTCCAATGCTATACTAAGGAACCCTGTATTTCTGATCGTTAATTATTATAGTCTAATTAGATCTTTATGTTTCTGCTCCCTAGTGATCTGAGAACATCCAAAGACACGCTCCCTTTTGACCATGAGATACAGAGAACAGACCAGAAAGCCTTGTCAGCAGAGCAGTTTCCACAATACTCTTGCTGATGACAGATGTATACCATTCAGGAGCCACGTACATGAATGTATATCCTCTATAGCATTTCTCTGACTGCCAGAGGTCCAGGCCTAATAAGTGCAAACCCCTTTAAATCCTAACTAATTGTATTTGCAGAGAACTGGGCGTGCTGATATACGCCAGTTATAACTTTTAAAAATGCAACAGGCTTTCCGCAAGTTACACTTCTTTCAAAACTTATCACTGCAGAAGAAATATTGGTCTCAGCAGGAGTTACATGCACCGTAACTGGGAGGTAAATACTGGTTTACCCTTAAGTGCAACAGCCAGGGATTGCTGCAGCCTGGACCTAAAAGGAGGGACCGTGGCATCTCTTAGGTGAGCACACGCTGTGCATCAGCAACTCGCCCTGAGGGCAGCATGGTCCTTGGGTGAATGGCGGCACAGGCAGCACAGCCTGACCCTTGCTGCTGTATGAGTGGCCCCATGCTCACGCTGCTCCCTGTGCCTGCATCTTTTCACCCACAGTACCTGGATGCATGATGCATGAGAGCAGCTAGCATCGTGCTCCCTGGAGGGCAAGAGGTAAAGGTGTGAAGGGCACCGAGGTACTGGCACTGCTCCCTCCATGCTCTGCTCTCCCAAACACTGACATCATGGAACAACAGAGAGAAGGTCTAAGTAATTGTTTCTTCAGTAAAATGACTTACTATCTGATGCTAAGTGGCAATGAGTGAATTTAATCTTGGTGTTGATTGCACAGTGCTGATCGAAGAGCCTGGCGTGCAATGTCCCTAAAAGCAGGCGACTTGCAGGCAAGCAGTATAATCATATGGCGAGGGGGCACCTGGGCTTTCTTTGGAAATGCAGAGGAGCTTTTTATCTGAAAGGAAAAACAGGCAACACAGAAAGGATTTTTGAGAATCAGCTTTCACCTTCCCACAATGACCAAAAGAACTTCTCCCAAAAGGATAATCATACCTAGACGCCTAGCTATCCAGAAAGGCACTTCTCCTTATCGCCTTCAGTGGAGTCCCACTTTGCCCTGTTCCTCACCTCAATAAAGGAAACAGCTCAGCTTTTAATCAGTTTGCAAACATAAGGATTCATTTGAGAAGCCGGTGCTTGCGCTCATCTCCCTTTATTTGTACTTGCTGCCCCCTTCCCTCGCCTCCGTTCCCCTGCCCTTGCTCAGCATCCTCCACGATGCAACCTTATCTTCGCAGAACAGACAAACAGCTCCCTCCAGATGCCGTGCCAATGCCACTGCTGCGGCAACGAACTGGCAAGTGGGGAAGGAATAAAGGTACAGCTGCTCAACGAAGAAGTAAATACTTCTTCCAGAGACTGAACACATCACCTTCACCACCCTAAGGTCAGAAAACAGCAAATTGTTTCTGAACTTCCCTCCATCTGGAAGTGCAATTATGCTAGTTAATCTTAAAATGCCTCTGGCAGCTGTCATCTCATTTTTTTATATTATCCTTAAAACTTTTATAATGGTAAGTACACATGCAGTGAGAAATAATAGCCCTTTGTGTAACAAGCAATACACACACTTTGTCCAATTCATTTTTACAGCGTTTTTGAGTTTTCTGAGGTTATTATCACAGAAGAGATTGAAAGCTGAGCCATCATACCACAGCTTAAATGTAGCAGTGAAATGTTCCTTCTTTTTCTCTCCCTCCCCCTCACGGTTTTTTGGTGTTTTTTTAAACCAAAGGTGTGCAGGATGCTAACGGTGACCAAAGTATATTATCCCTCAAGGAATCTAGCCTAATCCCAGCGCAGCATTTACTTCTCTGCTTTCAGGTCACAGCCCTTTCAGGCTTCAGCCAGCCCCCAAAACAGCAGTCACCCCCTGCCACGGACTTCTGCTGATGCCACAGGTTAATTAACACAGGGAAGGAGTCAGACCCTGCATAAATAAGACCGTGTCTGCCGTTCAGTTTTGTTGCCAAGTAAGAGCAATGGGGCTTAAAGCAAGGAGCCTGCAGACGAGACAGCTGGAAGCACTGGTAAGAGGAGCTTACTTTGAGACAGTGCATTGATGTGCTGACGTGGCTGTTCTCAACAATTTCTCCTTGGTTTAACTAGGAGCAGGCAGGGACAGACTGTGTAGTGCAGGAGAGAGGGAGCCTCGAGATCTTTGTCTTGGCACTGATCTCTGACTTGCTGTGAGATCCCAGCAGATGCCAGAGCTGTCACTGTGCTGCATTTTCCTGGAGGTGCCCAACCTGCCAACCTGTGGTGCTATAGCAAAAGTAAAAAAAACAAAACCAAAAAACCACACAAAACCCCCCAAAAATCTAAACACAAACCAGAAAAAGAAAACCAAATCCATCAAATTCACTGATAAACTGGTTTTAGTACCAACGTTGTCCAGCGTGTACCCCAGAGTTCAGGATGGGAAATGCTTGAGGCTAGCTCAACACAGGTCCGACCCCCCAGAACCCCTCCGCCTGGTCTCAAACAAAGAACGCTGAATCCAAAATGTGTCAAAGACATCAACTGTAAATCCAGGGAGTGCCTGATCATGCATAGCACTTTTCTCCTTTCATCCTTCTTTATTTTTTCTTCTTCTTTTTTTTTTTTTTTTAAACTTTTTTTACAGTGTCTGATTGATGAAAAATATTGACAAAATCATGAGTGAATGACTGTCCCAGGTATGATCCTGGATTAACTCTCAGGATCTCTTGCCTTTTCTACAACCTGCCCTGGCACAGCGAAGGTTGCCCCTTACCTTCCTCAGCCCCAGCGTCCTTCCTTCCTGGTAAAACACGATCTGTTTCCAGAGAAAGATGATATTTCACATTCAGCAAGTGTTGCTTAAAACAAAGGTCACCATTAATTCTGGGTGTGCTAGTGCATTGTACTTTTAATAGTTCTGTACCAACATTATATTTCAGAAGATAAGGCCATTATACTTATACCACCTAGGATTCTTAGCATGGAATTTAAAGCATGTTTTCATTAGCCTGAGTAGCCCCTATATATTTTAACCAAATGCCCAAAGGGTTTCATCTTGGAGTTTTCAAGGCAGTTTTATGATTTCACTTTTAGCCTATATATATTATGTGAAATTTTAAATTTTGAGCCCCATCAGTATATTTGTTGCAGTGACTGAAAGAAATTAAACATATAGGTCCCTGCATAAGCGGTTGGAAGAAAAATTAAAGGTCAGATAACATTGGACAGCCAGAACCACCAAATGATTAAAGAGTGGTAGGTAGCTCAGCTCCAGACTGTGGCACGTGACTGCATGCTGCTGCCTGAACAACAGAAATCCCTCTGCAAAGCACAAAGGAAAACAACTACTCATTGTATCTTAAGCTTAGGGTAATGTAGGATCTGCGTATATACTCACTTGCACTTGACTGGCAGTCACAACACACTGTTTATCAGCTGGGAATTTCTGTCGTGATCTTAAAGCAGTCAAGCCATTTATAAGGTATTCCTTTTACTAGGTATGTTTTCATTGGAAAAAGTAGGTAACAGGAACAACTTGCAACAGAAATCAAGCTTACTACTTCAAAACCCTTGAGACCCTGATTAGGCCATTGCTCTGTCTGTACATAATCTCTTATTAAACTAAATTGATGGTGTCCACATAAAAAATAAAGCATTAAGACTTTGTATTTGGAAAAAGCAAGGCTCTATGAACTTCATGATGTGCAAAACAGACATAAAAAAAAAAAAAAACCAACCACCACCCAAACCCAAAAAAACCTCCTCTTATTTAACTAACAGAAGAACGAGTTAGAGGTTAAAAATGAGGATGTTAAAGCAGACTAAAAATTGATTGGCCCAAAATTTTTACTCTAGTTATAAATTTTCTGAGTAGATTGCACTTGCTGGGCAGATGACTAATTACATGCTTCTCACTCTGGAGTCTTTAGGCCAAATGCTGCTCTCAGTTACCCAAATATAAACCTCAAGTAAATCTATTGATGTTACCGTAGAGTTATGCCAGCTTCACTGAGAGCAGAATATGATGCCTTGTTTACAAAATTAAGCTCTGAAAGGTACATCTGTGTGTGCATTTTGATTTGCCAATAAAATAATTTTATGGAGCTAAATTTATGCAAATACTTAGAATTTAAATCCAAAAGAGACCTCATAGACTTGTATTCATTAAAGATTATGCACCATTTTACAAGAAGGTACTCAAAAATACAATATGGAATACAATTAAATGGAATAAATTCACAGAGGTTTCATATTTTACTCCGTCTTTGTGCCCTGTGTGCATTGCTCCCCTAGGAGCAAAGAATATATATGCCCCAGTCGTTGTATTGGACTACCTTACAAACATCAATAAATTTCTCCTCACAACAGATGAGGGAAGAAGAGAGACGGCATTGCCGCTACTCGCTAATCAAGCATGGAGTCAAGAGAAATCATGAGACTGGCCAAAGGCCAGACTGGGAGTGTGAGGCTCAGAGAGAGAAGTGCAGTCTGGCTCTAGCCCTTTAGTGGCACATGAGCCCTTCTTAGGAGATGTAACATCACGCAAGGATGGGGGGATCGGGAAAAGATGGTGATGCTACCTCCCAGATCAACACACACACACAAATTAAGTCAGAGTAACCATTGTCTTAAGCATGTAGGCATTCATTAACACCTTCAGGTGCACCAGTACCTGCGTGTACGTGGCTTCTCGTAGTTTGTTTCAAGTTGCTGACGGCAGAGCAATTTATAAAGGACCGCCACTTCTTCACCCTGCATGGAAAAATTCAACACTGCAGGTGATGTGTTTAGGGAGTGCATTCCAGAAAATAAAAATCACATCAGTCTTTCAATATGAGGATCACCTGCAGGCTTTCACACAATTTTTATGCTTAAAACAACCCTGTTTAAAAGAAACCTTAAGGGATCACTGGAGATGAAGGAATTCATTTTTAAACTAGGCATTCAGAAAGAGTGGTGAGGGAAGAAACACAATTCATTTTTCTCAAAGAAACAAGACATCAGTTCCACAATGAATACATCTATAAATTATCATTTATTACCTTAAGAAAAAAAAAAAAAAAAAGTATTTCTAGCTTGTCTTGGCAACCCTGTAGTAATTCTCCTGCAGGCTGTAGAACCACGTTCTTGCTAATGGCAGGAGCAGCTAGCCAGTTGTCAAGAAGCAAGCTTTGCTAACACGTTGGGATAGTGAAGGTAACATAAATTACCTATATTCCTGTGCTTGCTGGTGCTGCCAACAATCATGCTACTTAGCTCTGAAACATCTCTGCTTGGATTAAATTAAACAATAGCTGGGTAAAGTCTGCTGGAGTCTCACATAGTGGATGAGTTCCTACTGACTCACACCCAACTCTTACAGCTTCAATGCTGCTGGCCAGTGCAAGGAGATAATTGCCAAAATCATTTCAAATCAGCCAGTGGAGAGCCACTCCTGCATGCACTAGAGCAAACCTCAAATGAAGCACTACTAGCCAAATTGATTTTGATAGGGCAGGGAGCACAGCAGCAGTTGAGGCAGACTGCATGCAGTGGGCAAGCCAGAAATTCAACCAGAGCATCCTGCAGAGGCCAGCAACCGAAACAGCGGTACCCTGAGCGTGGCTCGCGGGGACAGCCAACCCCGTGCACAAAGCACCTTTCACCATGCTGGGGAAGGCACATCCACACTACTCTATCAGGTGACAGCTGATCCCATCATTTTAAAAGTTACCCATTTTTTCTGAGATATTTTGTCATCCTTCTTTCAGAAATATTGAGGCAGCCTGAAAAAACCCCACAGACTTGGACGTAGCTGGTGGTGGTGTAGTCAGTCACTGTCTCTTCGCTCTCAGCTTCCAACTAGCTTTGGAAATTGGCATTTGTGCACCTGAGGGACGCACGAGCTGATATACTGTGTACTTTTTCAGATGGTTCCAGCTCCTCCTGCATTTAATAACAAAAACATTTTCAAGCTGCACTGTCCACAGAGCCCATCAATGTGAATCACGTAACTAACTCTTGAATTTTATGCACCAGACATCCGTATGACTAGGTGTCTGCTACACTGCCCAATATTTTTTGCTCATTTGAAATACGAGCTTTCATAGGGAGATGAATAATGCAATCTGAATTTTTCTAATATAGATAAATAGCAGCCAGACTGAAAGCTGTTCTTCATATACTAAATAACAAATGCAATCCTTCCAACACCTCCTCACAATATTCCCCCAGTTCCCACCCAGCATCTTTCCTCATGACACCATTCTGCAGAACACAGCCAAGTGGAACACTCATAAGGAAAGCCAGTATTTTGTCTTTGCCCAAGAAAAGATGAACCCAGAAGCTGTGGATATAAAGAAAAGAACAAACAGATTCCTACTTAAACTGGAAGATGTGTGGAAGCTACAATTTCATAGTTCACAGTTGTGCGCAGTGCAGTGGATCCCTGATCTCTCCATTTCTACCATGCAGATCATTCCCCCTGCGAATCAGCGCAGTGCCAACACTAACAACAAGTGGTGCTTCTGTAATGGCAGCCTGTTATCATTCCAGGGAAATTCTGCAGCAAGACTTTTTGCATCAGGATGAGAAATGTAAAACCTGTAAGAACAACAACATATAGAACAACCCCCCAAAAAACCCAACCCAGGGAACTGTAGCTCTCCTTCAAAAGGGAGTAAAAACCCTTCCCAATTCCGAACATGACAGGATTTTTCATTTTCAAATTACTATGCAAGAAGTAATTAAGTCCTCTTTAGAGAATGCTTTTGAAGAAAAATTATATAAGTTCTCAATCCTGTTTCTCAGATGAGGAATCACACAGCGCATTCAGGCAAAAAGAGGTTTTCAGGCTCCAGTTCAGTGCTTCTCCCTCGGCACAGCACTGTCTTTACAGAGAATTGATCAGCTGAAAACAAACGGGATGCAATACTCTCGATATTTATACAGTACAAGAGGTGAAACCCCCTGATCCTTAGACTGTGAAACTTGCTTTGTACAGACGCCCCACAGCAGAAGATACTTTTTGCCCCGTGGCTGCACCGTGAGACAACCAGCCGTGTGTTTGAGGGAAGCGGTTTGTATGGATATCATGCTCCCAGGTGCTTCACAGTCTTTGTACAGCTGACACCCCCCAGCCGCAGCACGGAGAGCTCCTTTCATTGACTTGCGGTGGCTGCACCTGCGCAGCCTCCCATGCTGTTGTGTTTGGAGTCAGCTAGATGGTGCTTATGGGGTGGCATGTGCGGAGTTAGTGCCGGGATTTCTCCCTGGACCTCTTCCCCTGCCTCCAGCATCACACAACCCAAGTGAGTTGTCACAAGTGAAAAACCAGGACCAGGAGAAAGGAGATGAAGGAGGCGGGTGAGAGCCAGCTGCACCTCAGCTGCTGTCAGAGCACAGATCCTTCCGCAGCCGTGCAAGGGTGCAAAGTACGAAGCTGGGGCTGGTTTTGTTGTTCACCAGCCAGCTCGTTCACCCCTCCCTTGCACCCTGGAAAGGCCACAGTACTGACAGCTTAGGAAGGAACCATGGTGTTGGAGAGACCTGACAATTTGTAAGCGGTTTTTCCTCTGACAAGTAACAACCCTAGCTGTAAGCTTCATCACTATCCAATGGATCATGTCTTTATGGATGTTTGAAGTTGGAATTAATTAGTAGCTTTTAGCAGTCTGTGAAGTTGCCTAGCTTTGTTGGATTAATTGCATGCTGCGAACAGTACCATGTAAAGACACATTATGCTAACTCCCAGTAAATAAGAAAAACTGGAAGTGCTCAGAGATAGTAGGCAAAGATTGGTTTTGGTGTGGACATACTGCTCAGGGATCCATGGATTGGCAGAATACTTATAAATTCTTAAATCTGAAGATTCCACTTAGTCCCTTGGGCTGCAAGTTTATATGAAAATTTCATTTCAAAATGACAAGTCCATATATGCACAGGAATGGTTTTCTAAATAAAACCCTAGATCATTTTTTATTCATCTTATGTCTAAAATGCCCAGAGGCATAGCTCCATAAAAATTTTAAACTTTAAACAAAAGCTTCTTTTGAGTTGCAGGAAAACAAAACATTCAGAAAGCAACAGTTTATATTATTTATTGTGATGTTTACTTAGCAAGGGAGGCTGATGAGTTAATTCTCAGTGGAACTGCTGGTTTACTTCAGGAACAGAAGCCCAATTAATTAAGGATTGTTTCCTGTCCATTTCACTGTACTACAGACCAGACTGAGAGTACCCACTATAGCCCTATACAAGAAATAAATAATAATATACTTAGACCAGTTACTGCTGTCCTGATGCCCTGTAATTCTCACCGAGGAAACACTTCTAAGACTTTGATGTGAACGCAATAAAAGCCAGAATGCCCCTGGAAAGCAAGCGAGCAGGAAAAGCACAGGAGAGGCACCATCCACAGTCCAGATCAAAGACAACAGCCAAATGAAGAGACAGGTTTAGAAAGAGGACAAAAGTGGAAATAAATGCATTTGTATTGGAAAAATCAACAGGCAGATAACTGATTACATGCCTATAACTGGGAATTTTTTACTCTGTAGAGCACAAAACCGAAGTACGTTCAGGTTACACACTGTGGTCAGACTTCAAGCCCCAGATACATCTCACAAGTTCATTATGAGCAGAAATCAAGCCCTGGAAATCTCCTTACCTGACTGCTTTGCTCAGTGTGCTGCACAGCTGGGAAGCACCTGGGTGCGGGTTTTTCCTCTAGATATGCTTGGCCATCCTGGGGACCAGCTGGAGCCCCACGCTGCGGCGTTCAGACCTTCGTGGCTTCGTTGTCGACAGAAGTAATTAGTTCTGTTGGCCAGGCTTTTGTAAGGTCGTAACAAGACGGGGTAAAGTTTTGGCTCAGTTTGCAGGGAAGCTGCGCTGAAAGATCAGACAGACAGGTGTATTGGGCTCAGTCAGGGAAATACAACAATCGTTACACGTATAGCCAGAATACTCCATTTAGAAATTCAGAAAGTTCAGCATTTCTTTGGTACAACCATGTTTATTCATAAACCGTACACAAAATCGTGTTGCCTGAAAGACAAAGATGGAAGCAAGTTGTCTGACTATGATTTTCAGACCTGCTTCTATCGAGCCCAACGCCTGGAGGTCCAAATGTTCTCGCCACCCTCTCTCAGCCTGCTGCCCCTTTCAGCTTCCCGACTGCTTTCTGCCCCTGGAGCCCACACAGCGGTATCAAGCCTGTGACCTTGCTTTGGCGTTTGTACTAAGTCACTAAAATCACCACTGGGCCATGAAGATTTAATTTTTGGTTGCCAGGCTAACTACGAATTGCTGTCTTGTACCGCAGCTCCTCTTTCAGCCCTGCCTACCCCACCTCACGCTTTCTTTTCACCTAGCCTACAGAAATGACAGAAAGCACAGAAGTTCAGCCACGTTCACAACTCATGGTGTCCATCGATATCACGTGGAACAGCAATAACATGAAAAATAAAATATCTTTACTCAGACTGTAGTGCCCCCCCTCAAGTGCTGCACTCTGTGCAGTTTTGGGTGCCTCAAAAGAAGGAGGACATCAGTTATCAGAGTGTGTCCTGAGGAGGCTCTTAGCCATTTGATTTAGTGTTAGGTAGTCCTGCGAGGAGCAGAGAGCTGCACTCGAGGACCCTTACAGGACTCTTCCAACTGGAGATATTCTATGGCTGGGCAAGTGACTTGAGCTGAGTCCCTATATAAAGCTGCCAGTTATGCAAGAAATAATGCATAAAGGTATCACCTTTAAAAAGATCTCCAATGACCTGTATTATCTAAAGGAGAAGGTGGAATGCTGTCCTGTAACGGCAAGGAGAAAAGGAAGCTGGGAACAGGGCTTGGTATGTCTGTAGCCAACACACACCCGGAGCAGGAGGAGGACAGCTGGGCTGAGCAATCAGTCCACTGACCCTCCAGGAGAGCATCCTCCAAGGCCTGAGGTCAGGCTCCTCCAGAGGAGCAGGTGCGTTAGCAAAGCTGCTAGCCCTCCGTGGCCAGCAGTCCTCCCGGGCAGGGCTGCAGGGAGCGGGGCTGGCAGCAACCGCCTCTTTTGAAAGCCTGTAGAAAGGTGGAAGAGAAGGGGAGGGGAAAAAAAGACCCAGCTACAATTCCTGGAGCCTTTGACTTCTGCCCATTAACCCCAGCCTCTTTGAGCTTCTACTCAGCAGGAGGACACGGTTAAGCACAGAAAATGCCCTTTTCATTTCTTATGCTGGTTCCATTTCAGGTTTGCTTAGGCAGAGAGCCATGAGGATAGACTTGACTTGGTAAGGCCATTCTTTGGCCTCAGGAACAAAAGGACTCAAGGAAGCGATCAAATCCAGTAAAAAAAACATTTTAAATGCTCACTAATTATTTCAAATGAGATATTATGTGAAAATAATTATTCCAGATCTGAGAGCATGTGTACTAAATGTGAACATGAACATTTCAGCCTGGAGAAGCGAAGGCTGAAGGAGCTAGTTGCTGCCTTCAGCTGCCTTGAGGGGTTTGTAGATAAGAGAGCTGGACTTCTCAGTATCTGAGCCTGAAAGGTTGAGAGGTAATGACTGCATGGCAGCAAAGACGGTTGTAAGTGGGTGCAGAGAAACAAAATTCTTCACCACGAAGCTGGTCGCCCACTGGAGCAAGTGCCCTAAGAGGCTGAGGGGTATCTGTCCTTGGAGATTTTCAAGATGCTTAACTTCTAGTCCAATGCAGGACTCGTAAGTCCAACCAAAAACTGAGTTGGAGTTGAGACCATTCATGGAGGAAGGCTGTAGACATGTGGCCTGTTTCTGCTGCTGCTGAGATATTTTTCCCCTATCCTTCCTTGCCGTTGCTCACCACACTTCAGGGTGCCTTGCATGCATCAGCGTAACCACCAACACAGCCACACCTCAACCCAGCCACCCCAGTCAAACGCTGTGCATCCTTTAGCCTGTCCTGAGTTTTAGTGTATGCTGAAAGAGTAAAAGTTGAGCAAAGTACATTTCTAATGCCCTGGTTAAGAGGGCATTGTATGGCTGAACTCCAGGACATAAACACAGGTCTAGGAGCAACTAGATTCAGAGAGACAGATATTGCTGCAGTTTATATTTTGTTGTTGTTCTTTCCAACTAGCAATAAATAAAACCCCCAAAAGGTATCATTTTGGAGAGACACAGCAGGAGCTTACTTCACTGAAGGCAAAACAGGAACCTTACCTGCTGACATGCAATTATTTAACTCCCTTCACCCCCCCACCCCGTGCACTAGCTGCACAGAGGGACCACAGCATCCCTATGAAAATGCCCTGATATGCAGGTGTCCTCACCTGGAACGGGATCCAGGGATAAGTATCCTGCAGGAGCAGGACAGGAGACCCATGCAGTGTGCACCAGCACATTGAAGCCCGCTCAGTGAGCCCTGGCAGCAGTGGCCCACCTGCAACGTGGTCCAAAGCCAGGGCAGCTAGGTAAAGGACAGCACCATCCCATCAATCCAGCTCATTCTTCAGTGGATGCCAACAAAATCACAAGGATAAAGTCCAGGTCAGGAACGCATGTAAAAAGGGGAGGAGGGAAAAATGAAAAAAGTCAGCTTCTGCCAGTATAAATTCATATTCAACATTATTTTTAGCTGGTTAACTACGTTAATAAACAATGTAAATAAATACAATGATCAAAACCATTGATAAATTCAGTGCATAAACAGCAATTACTCAAGGTCACTTAATAATTCATTTTGCTCAGTTTCAGAGTAACTTCCAACAGGAAAAAATAACAAAAGTCTGCAAAAAGCCCAAAACCCAGAACACCACCATGTGTGCTGTGAACTCCTGTTCCTGTGGAGTGTATAAAGCTTTGGAACACGATATACAGCAGACAGCATTTTATGAGGTTTTTCATACTTTTGTTTTATTTAACACACGTTCCTGTCCAACTGAATCTTTTTCAAAGCAAGCCTCAAGTTTTTGTGAGAGAAAAAGCCCTCAGGGTAGCAAAAGAGGACACGGTGAGGGTGGAGCAGGGCAGTTGGTGGGTGCAGGGTGCAGGGTAGCCAGGCTGCACCGCGGCTGCTGGGCGTTTCTGCCTGCTGAGACTGGGCATGGAACGGGGACTCCAAACCCAGGGTGCAGGAAACCCTCCTGTGCTCCATCAGACCCAGCTGCACTTCATCCATCCACGGGCAAACCCAGTATTTTCACACGAGAGCTTGCTCACCTCGCTCATGACGCCACTGGCTCAGCCTCAACAATTCTTTTTTCTTTTCCAATTTGTACAATTGTCCGTGTGCTGGAAAATAAGGTAAGGACACGATTAAGGAAAGTCTTGCTGTGTTCTTTATTAAACCTCACCAAAACCACACCTTTTTTTCCTCACAGCAAACCACGTTACACTCAGTTAGTCATGCTCCATGAAAAAAGATGCAAATTTTCAGTTGCTTGAAAATCATTTCAACATTTCCAACAGTATCTTCTGAGTGCAAAGGAGCTGCACAGCATCACATGAATTATGTGATAGTGTGCTCTATCCAACGGTGCTCATTCGGAACAAGCATAGATTGCAGCACAAAGACAAGGCAAAATAAATAAGAAATGAAAGGAAAAAAATAGTACTAGTGTGAGGCTTTGGGGGTTTTTTTGGATTTTTTTAGTTGGTTTTTTTTTTTAGGTTTTTTTTTCCCGCTTCACAGTTCAATTTAGGTACAGTGGTTATTGATTTAGTTTCACAGCCCAGGCCCACGCTGATAAAAGACAGCACAGTATAATATACACGTAACAAGGGAAATAATGGAAAAATAGGAAAGTGGTTTTCTTTAACTTCTTTCATTTTGTTACTACATCGCTGCCCACATTGATCCTTTTTATTTATTAACAAATACTAAATTAGATTTTTTAAGAGGAAGGAAAAGAATAATTAATTTTGAAATTTTAATACTGTGGATGGCTGAAAAGTTTCACAAGAAACTGCAAGAAAATTAACTTTCGAACTAAGCTTTTCTCTTAGAAATGTTTGCTTTCCACAGAAGGTTGATCTGTTTTTCAACTGGAAAATATAAAGGTACAGACATAAAAGAAAAAAACCAAACAAACAACTAAGCCTAAACCAAAAAATATTTTTTACATTTATTATAACAGCTCATAAAAGTTATGTTTTATTCCTTTTCCATCTATGCCCCTGCAGTGAGCTTCCCAGTTGAATACTACATCCCACTGTACATGGGAGTCCCTGGCAGCTCCCTGGGCTGCAAGAGCCCCAAGCAGGGTCATGCCATCCCGAGTGAAAATAAGGAAATATGCATTCAGAACAAGAACAGTAAGGTACTATGGAAAAAAAAATAAAATTGATTGAAACAACTGATTTTCAAGCTCAAATTTTGCTTAATTCTAGTTTTTTTCTTCGTTCCCCCTAAATAAAAGGGATCGATGGCAAAAAAACAAAGCGTTTTCTCACTGTAACAGGATTCTTGAGCCTGAGTCAGCCCTGGTCCTGTTACTGCTTCTGTGATGGTGTGAAGCCCTGCGCTGCAGGGGCAGAGATGGGATCAGCACCTAGAAAAGATGCGCAAACTGGAAGCCTGCCAGAGAGCAGTCCCCCAGCCAAGCTGTCACAGGCCAGCGGTTTCCCAATGTTTACCCATCCCCTCGGCAGCGGCTGCCGCGGTATCTCTTTCCAGGAGGAAGATGAAACACTGAGGCAGGGGAAGCATTATGGCAGCAGGATTGCCTTCCTGGCACCTACACTGACAGTTGGCTTTGGCTCCCATCCCGAAGGCTTACATCAACATCAGTTCCCAGGTTTTGAAAGATGTGCTCTTTCAAGCATAGGTGCAAAAAAAAAAAAGAAGAAAAAAACCCCAAAAAAACAAACAAAAAAACCCCCACGTTTTTAAAAAGCCCTGCCGTGCCTCACCGTAGAAAATCCTACAAGCTACCAAGTGTAATTTAGGGTATGTTCCATGTTTTGCAGTTTGATTTAAATTGCCCATAAACCCTCCCCCCGGAAGAGGGGACAAATAGTCCCAGTGCATTTTATACAAACCACTTCAAGCACGATTTGGAAACCATCACAACTCTGACGCTCAGTGTAAACACCACCACATTTTTGAAGTTTTTCCATCCAAATCCAGTAGTACAGCATGAACTTGCCTCAAATAATAACAACACAGAGCAGCTCCCCCAGGGTGTAGATCATACATGTAATCACCACAGTCTCTGCCTATTCAAGTTAACACTTCTTAACAACAGATGTAATCTTCAGTGAAACCAAGCTTTTACAAATTGCTGTTAATATGAATCATGCTTAACTTGTCGAAGTATCTCTTCTAAAGAGCTTATGTTTTCCCTAGAGGTATTTAAATTAGGAATTCTTAACTACTAATTGAATATGAACTTGGATAACTGAGCAGGTCATCTTTGCTTCTGAAATGGATGCTGAAGGACTTTACTGTCCAGACTAAGTGAGTTGAACGTGACTTACTCTGTATAAAAATTTCACGCTATGGTAAAGGTTTGAGGGGCACTGTTTCAACAGGTCTCGGGGGTGAGGAGGATCAGGTGATGCTCTCAGACCTCCCCAACAGCTCGAGGTGGTATGTCACTGCCATAAAACGAGACCGGTCATTTACATTCATTTTAATCACTGAGGCATGTGACAAATGAGGAAGGACTTCAGTTGAAGAGTTTTTCTTTTTTTTTTTTTTTTTTTTTTCTAAATGCACTAAGTATATGCTACATTCAAACATCATTAAGACAGTAAAACTATCTGACAAAAGAAAGAGATTTATAAATTGCCTGTTGCACAAGTTTTCAGAACAGAGCAAAGCAGGCTCATTGATTTTAGGTCTTCGGGTCATTGTTGCAGGTATTGAATTTGGACTAATATTTCAGAAGTCCTCCAAAGCAAGAGACCTTTACATCTCCTAAGGATTCTGCAGACAGTTCAAAACTGTACTTTAGTCTTTTTATATAATGATAATGATTCAAAGTCATTTTGCACTGTTAATTGCATTCTATTTTGGTGCAGTGAATTTAGAAATAAACATATTTAACCAGACATAATGCTGTCAGAAAACTACTTAATCAGCAGATGAATGTACATTGAGACAAAAGCTGTGGGTGCATTTATCCAGCTAGGTATGAATATCTTCATAATGGCTCTGGTGGAGGGTGGGGAGATGGGCCAGCAATGAAGAGAAATCACACAAAGCATCATTAATCCCACAAGTGCAGAAAAAGGAAAAATAACAAGCTTGATATTAACTTAAAACTCATTCTATTTTTTTTATGTTAAATGATAGTTTTGCTGCAAAACCAAGTTTCTCTTTTTTGAACGCGGGGAAAACCGTGAAGGCATACCGAAGGGTATGGAGGCTGTGCTTCCAGCTGGAGGTGGCCTTTCGACACAGTATAATTCAGTTTCCATCCAATTTAAACGAAAACCCACAAGCCACACCCCCCCCCCCGCCCCGCCCCATAACCACCACTTCTCCTCAATACAGAGACTTGATATTTTTTTTTTTTCAGATATATCAATACATTTCAGTTTTATCTTCCTGTAACATGGTAATGCATGGTAATTGTGGAGTTTCTGGATATCTTTTTGTTTTTCCACCTGAAGGGCAAGATAGTATAATCAGGAATGGTAGGTGTGGTATTTCCTCATGTATTTGAGACAAGAGGTGGAAGACTGCACACATGCTGTACATGTGGCTGCTTCACAAACCCTTCCCAGAAGGTGACCTTCTGGCACCGGTGATGGAAAAGGGTAGATTTGGCAGAGGGAGGATTACTGGGGTTCAAAGATACAGCAGGGAGAGAACCAGGCAAGCAGGGCTCACCGTTTCAACCCCAGCACCACAGCAGCAGCCAGAGCACAGGCCCTTACAAAGATAAGCTCTTGCAGCTGACAAAGGGGTACCTTTTGCTGAGGGCTTGAAGGACTATGCCAGGTCACGGTGGCTTTCTGAGTTGCACCCCGTTCCACTAACCTCGTTACAAAACAGGCAAAAAGGATTCACCTAGCAAGAGGTGAAGTAAAAAGCAAAACAAAAAGGAGATCTGTCCTCAAAAGGACTCTCCTTGCTCTTAAAGCTACTTTGTTCTCGTGCAAAACAAAACCTGAGAAATGCAAATACTGCCAGTATACAGTATATTTGGCAACAGAGCGTCTGTCCCAGTGCCCTGGCTGTCCAGGACTGCCCCTGGCTCAGGATCCCCCTTCCCTGGCACCTCAAGCCTCCTGGCACAGTCAGCAGTAGCGGCTGGGCAGCCCAGGGAGAAAATGGCTTTGGGCAACTGAAGACAGCCTGGAGGTGGAGACAAGCAAGAAGAGTGAGCTCGCAGTGCCCCCAGGTCTGGGGTCTGGTGAGGGACCCCACCAAGACCTAGACCAGGCCATGAGGGACTGGCCAGACAGCTGCAGGGAGGCAGCCAGGTTTGCTGTCTGGCAGACAAGGCAAAATGAAAATAAGTTTCATAGAGTCATGGAACACCAGGTTGGAAGAGACCTCAAACATCATCTGGTCCGACTTTTCTTGGCAAAGGCACGGGCTAGACTACATGGCCCAGCAGCCTGTCCAGCCAAATCTTAAAAGTGTCCAGTGTTGGGGAATCCACCACTTCCCTGGGGACATTATTTCAATGGCTGGTTGTTCTTATGGTGAAAAATTTTCCTCTTGTGCCCAATTAGAATCTCCCCAGGAGTAACCTGAACCCATTACCCCTCCTCCACTTGTCCATGTGACTCCTTGTAAAAAGAGAGTCTCCATCTCCTTTGCAGGCACCCTTTAAATACTAGAACTCTTGGCTTTTATGAAGTTTTCTATCAAAAAACCAGCCTCTTCTCTGCGTTGCAGAACTCCATGTGAAATACACGAACTCCTGAACAGATATATGCATAATACACCTACCCACGCCCAGAGGAGAGTAGACACAAACACATGCAACAGCTTTGCAAAAATGTAGGAAAAGGGTGGGGAGGGGGAAGACATCAGTTTCCCCAGTTTCCTCACAGGGGTCACTTCTTTATCTCCAGTGGCTCATCAAAAGCTAGACAGCATTTTTTTCCCTACTGATGTACACAACAAAAATTCCTATGATACAACTTCTCCTCCTTACCTTCACAGAAGAGATTTTTTTTCATAGACATACCACTTGACCAGGAGATGATGTGACACTGTGGCAACATTCTTTAAATCCAGATATTTCTGTAACCAAAAAATAATTTGTGTTACTGATTTCCTCCTCATTGACAGCTAAAAATCACAAAGTTTCCAGAAACTGGGGGGAGGTGGGGTAGGAGAGGGAGATCTGCCACATTTTTTGTGTGAACAAAATCCACGTTCAAGGCACCTGTAATTAAAACAACAGGGCATAACGTTCCCACATTTGGTCACTTCATGGGCACAAGAACTGTACAAGGTAGCAGTTTTCAGTGAGCAGTAAGTTTTCTGACCCTGCATAACCCACAGTCATATGCCTTCCTGAATGCTCTTTCCAGCCAACGAAGTGTTTACTAGAGGCATCACTGCTACTACTCTATAATACTGAAGCTGCCCAACACTTTGCATTTTGAATGTATTTTCAGCCGCTAATGGCTTTGCCAAACTTTTGTGTTCTATGCCAGTGTCTGCCTCAAGTTCATTAGCTCTGTAGCATATAGAATATAGGTATGATACACCACGCGCCCACAGAACTTTGCCCAGATTAGAAGAAATTATAAATGATTAATTGAAAAAAAATCCAGTTATTCATGCCATGCTTTGATGAGGGGATCTGAAATATGGTAGGAGGAATTTTTTGAGTTAAATTGTACTCATTGCTGTTCTTGTGACAATCTGTGCTGCATCAGCCACCTTAAAAGCTTGTGTAGATTTTCCCTTACCTTCACTACCAACTTATTCTTAGGAAAAGCTACTCACAGTTTAGCACCTCAGCTCTCAGCGATGGGTGGCTTGGCCGGCATGCAGGAGTTGGGCAGGGTGGGTGTCACCTGGTGCTCTTCTGCTTAGATTTATGCCGGGCTGGGGCGGTGGAGAGGAGGACAACAGGGAGATCCCAGTGTCTGCAGTAAGCAAACAGATGGGCAGGGGCTGGTGTTGGGGGGTCCACACAAACAGTGTGGGAAGCGGAGCCCGACAACTGGGAAGAGAGAAAAACCAGGCGAGTGGAGGAGGGATGCAACAAGTTGTTCAGTGGCCGTCGAGAGACGGACTGGGAAAGAGATGGAAAACAGGAATGAGCAGGATAGCTGGAAGCAAATGAGTGGTGGGTAAGTGGATATGGAGAGGGAGCTCAGGAGAGTGGTGGGGCTGATAACAAAGACATGGGCACACCTGCAGTACGTTTCCCGTGAGTCTCCCATGGCACAGAGACCCTCTGATGAGCGGTGTGCAAGCCGTGAACTGACCGAGACAAAACCAGGAAAAAACATAGGATTGAATTGTGCATTGCAATTATACAGCAGCTATTAATTACACAGATAGGGTGGCACGGGCAGGACGCTGGAGGCTGTGTGCAATGCGCAGGAGCTGCTGCCCGGCCCCGCTGCCTGAGCTGGGGCAGAAGCTTGTTTCTGTCATCCAGCTCTCCCCACACCTTCCCTCTCTGGGCAGTTGCTTGTGGTGGATGGATTCCTGTTGAAAGCACTTGCGTTTCGGAAGCTTCTATGTTGCTCAAATGCTGGAGGTGGATTGTGAAGAGGGAAGGACTGGTTAGAGTGTTCGGAGGTGTGGGAAGAAGGAAGTTACTAAGAGAAGAGACTAATCTGAGCTCCTAAATGTCTCATTACTTGCTCATGCATATTCCTAGTCCAAGGCTGAGAAAGAAATCCCTGTATTTCCAGGCCTGACAGCAGCTTAAAACCTGAATTCCACATTATTTCTTTCCTTCTCAGTGAGAAGACGGGAGATCACACAAGAACTTTGGGCTGGGCCTCTGTTATTTCAGCCGTGACTTGAGCTGTGCGTGTGTGCACACCTTGGGAAAGCTGCTCCTGCACGTCCTCACGTTTTGCAGGAACAAGCAGGTTCTTCTTACACCCTCTGTCCTCTCAGGACAAATGAACACAGCTGAAATCTGTCAGAGCCTGGAGTGCAATCATTTAGTACTTAGCCAGCGTATCTGAAAGAATATGGTAAACAGGGGAAGAGAAGAGACACAACTTGTTCCAAAGCGTTTCTTCATTTCCCTCCTGGCTCCCACTGAGCCATCTGCTTCACGGAGGAGGTGAGTAAAAAAATCATGATCCAGAGGGTAACGGCTGGCCGGGAGGCTCCCAGGTCCGCTGCAGGTGTGCTATGTTCCAACCACAGCCCCCGTCCAGCGCTGGTGGCCGAATCCGCATCTTTGTCATCTGTGCCCTGGCGGCAGGGGTCTCTGCTCTAATTGCTCTGCACATGTCTCTCCTCACAGCCTGGAACGGGCTTTCGATGGGCTGAGACTGCTGGAACAGAGAAGATTTACGGAGCCAGTCAACACTGGTTGTGTTCTACAGAGCTTTGAATAAGAACCAGAAGAATCAATTCCAGATCTTGGGCGGGAAGTTTCCCCCTGCATCGAGGATTGACCGCTTCCAGGTGCGCTGAAGATGAAGGATTAAATAACTTTTTTCCCAAATATAGAAATGCATCACACCAAATCACACACACACACACACTGTTGCCTTCTTAAGTGAAGCATCTGAGGAGGAAAATGAGATTACAAATAGAGGGGTATAATGAGATCAAGTTTAATTCACACCATTTCCACGCCTAGGCACAATCTATGTCATTAGAAAGGATTAATTTTTTTGTTGCAGTTTCTAATCTCATTATGCCTTTTGTCACAAGAATGATTTATCAGAATTTCAATACTTAACGCTATACATTATGTGAAATACTATATTATGTTCTAACACAGTGCCTTCACTTGACTTTTCCAACATTCTGTATTTTCATTAGCTGGTATCCACTCACTCATGCCGTACCACTCAGCGCAGCTATAAATAGAAAGACCAGCCAACCAAATCCCACAATATTGAAAAGGTCAAAGTAGTATACCACATTACTCTCATTTAGGGAATACTATCCACAAAGTATTAAAACTTGGGCGCCTTATTTATTTGACAATGAAAATAAATGAAAATAGAAGGCATTGCAAAGTGATGATATTATTACCAGAAATCATTGGGACATTGCGGGATTGCGAACCCTTCAACATTATTACCGTTACAGCCCAATATAAATTCATGTTATTCTGTAGGTACTGTACCTCTGATGCTAAGCTTCTGTGTCTCACACCAGAAAGACAACGGTCTGTACGCTACTCCATTTATTGTTTTTAAAATACAAATATTTAAGCTTTTAAGGAATACTCATAAGATTGTTTTGAATAGCAGCGCTCTTAGCTAACTTGTGAAGAAATTTAGGTAGAAGGAAAAAAAATCAGAATAAACAAAGTATTACTATTGCTCTTTCCCCCCACACACACCCCCCAAGACAATAAAATAATTATGTCCTTGCTGTCAAAGTCCATGGAAAGGACCCATTTGACCTCAGAGACCATGCCACCATACCTGGTCATGCAAAAGTACTTTTAGGGTGGCTGTTCCGCAACACATGCACCAGCCTGTTGCCCCTACAGACATCCATGTCCGCATGCTCAAATGTCTGCGTCCTGACAGCCACATGGTCCCCCACCTCCCTCCCCACAGCCCAGGTTCCTAAGAGATCAGATACATACCGCAGGAACAGCTGCAAAGCAGCAGTTACCTCCCCAGGCCCGGGTCCAGTCCGTTGTCTGACATGCTCCCTGCATCACTGATCCTGGTACCCAATGTGTTTGATGCTGCAAACATCTCTGGCTGATGTGAAGGTCAGACTGCGCCAAGTCATCTCCAGGCTTGCGATTTTACCCAAAGAACAGGAAGCACAGCTGTGCTTTTCAAGACTAGAAGAGCCGTCCCAGAGAAAGCAGTCGTGACCCACATCAGAGGGTACAACACTATGGGTTCAAGATTAAAAGTAGAGGTTTTTCTGCAGGAAAAAAAAAAAAAAAAAACAATGTAAAAGAGGTAAAGAGAGAGGGTATCAGCCAGGCTTTCTGAGATGGCTGCAGGAGAACTGGGCTTAGTACACAGCCCATCCTGCACTCTCCAACAGGCTGCAGACCACCCTGAAACCCCCTGGGCAAATTCAGGCATCCACACTGCAAAGCCTGGGGAAGATGTACTGGAAGCTGCCCTGCATTCTTCCAGTAGAGATAGCAGGCTAATCTGGGGCAATCTGTATTTAGTCAACATATGTTTGATTAGATCCTGACATTATAAAGTTCTGCAGGTTTGGGGAATCAATAATAATGACATTTCAGGGCGACTTAATGCATGGAATTGCAATTAACCCAACAGATAACTAAGAAGCTCTCTCAGCTAATATTAAAACAGTAATCAGTGACCTAATTCCTATTTTACAAGTCTTGTTGTCTTCCATGAAAGAAAACTCATTTCCCAGTGAGTAAGGGGAGATGCCAGGACAACTGGTTTTGAGGACTATTCATGATTTCCAGTTTGAAATGCCAGAGTTGCAATAATGCATTGCAAAATTTCCTAATGCCAGGCTGCAGCTGATCCGGCATCCCTCTCTCTCTCCCCCCTGAGTCCCTGTTCCAAGATCAGAGAGGCTGGAGACAGCAAAGCTGCAGTGTCTGCAGGCAGTGCAGCTGAAGAGCCACACTCAACCTGCTGATGCTACTTAGGTGCTTATATAGCAAACAGAGCCTCTAGCTTCCATTTTTCATACGTGAGACCTGAAGTTTGGGGTCGAGTTGGTTTTTTTGTGGGGGTGGGGGGATTTTGTTGGGGGTTTTTTTTGGTGGGTTATTTTCTGGTTTGGTGCTGCTTGCATTGTTTTACAAAAGCGCCCAATGAGACCTTGTTTACGGCTTTGTCTACATCAAAATACTGTCCTAGTAGGAGCAACGAAGCCTCCTCCCCGATGGTCACACCTCCACTATAGATGCTATTATTCCAACAGCAAGGTTTGTGCACATTGCTAACCAATTTACTGAGGAAGTAATCATACCCTGTGTTACACAAGTTTCGGTCCAGCTAGAAAACTGTGGCTGTACTCTTATACCTGACTGAATGTCTACAGGTAAAGGCGAACAAATAATTCACCAGGAGGGAGACTAAAAAAATAATAATAAATCACACACACACCCCCCAAAAAAAGGAAAAAAAGAAAAAAACCCCCAACATTACCAGGCTTTATCTTTGTCAGCCAAGGTTACCCAGGGGAGAGCAAGCGAGGGAGAAGTGCAGTGACACATCTCCAGCGATCTGTGCCTGCCGCAGACTCCCACCCCGAGCTGGCGCCCTGGCACTGCGCTGGTGCGGTGCTGAGCCCCCTGGCAGAGCAGGTGGCCGTGGGCAGTGTGCTCCACCGGCCTCCCACGCCCAACAGATTTGCTGGGGCTGGGGGCGTAGAAAGCGCGCTCCACCTGAACAAACTGAACCCCTTCGCTTTGGGGATGATGGCTGGAAGGATGGAGAGAACGCCTGATGGAATTTTGATCTGAATTTTTATCACATATGGAAATTGGTCGGCGAGAAAAGTGAGAAATATTTAGAAACAGTTGGAAGGGCTGTCATTGAAATTTATCCTGGCTATGTCTAAACATGGAAAAGGACAACAGAAACCAATGTTAACTTAAGAAAAATGTAAAGAGAACTGACTATGCAACAAGCAGAAGGCTTATTTCTTTTTAAGTATAAACAATCTGGTGAGGAGGAAGAAAGGCAGAACTATAAAAATAAGCCAAGGCAAGTAAAAAAAATAATAATACTCTGCATCAGTTTGAAAAGATTATTTTTTTTCTCTTGTACAGTAGTCTCCAAATATAACTTTCTTAAGGGAGAAACCAGACAAAATATTTCTGTTCCAAAATATCACAGTGGCAAATGGTATAAAAGGAAGGTGTACTGGGGGGAAGGGGATAACCTTTAGCTATGGATGAGCTTTTTAGACACCTTCCTTGGGAGAGTAATCTTTCTAGACTCTTTCCACAGTCACTGGGAAGAGATGCTAGCCTCCCCAGGGCAATTCAATAGCCCTCAGCGCAGGTGGCGTGGACGCCTTATTTACAGTACAGATAAAGACTATAACAAAACACAAAATACGGATAATTTTCTTCAAGCTTTGACTGTTGGAGGCCTGAGCTGAATTACAGATGGAATAAACATTGCTGCCTTCAGGGAAAGTCAAGGAAATGGGTGTGAGGACACATCACCCTTGTTTGATCCCCGTTCTTTAAGCGCAGCATTGTGCAGCAAACCCTGCCTTTCCACTCGTTCTCTGAGCTGGTTTTTTCCTCCCCTCAGCTCTGTAATGTTTCTTTGCACTCCAGTGCCACGGGCAGCCACAGGCAAAGGGAGCTCCCAGAAGCACGGAGCACCCTCCTGCTTAGCCCACAGATTTCCATCCCCACTGCTGTTTTCTGCCAGAGAAGGGGTCCCAGCCACAGGGATCATCCCTTTATCCAGAGCCATAGCTCATTTACACTTGCAACCAGTGTGTCCTTTGCGTGGCAAGTCTCTAGTACCCAGGCAGAAATTTTGTTCCCAGGGAACTTGTAAAAAGGCCATATTACAAAGACAGAGGAAAAATCAGCACGGAGGGAGCCTAACAAAATATTTGAAATACCAAGGTTAGCAATAACTATAATCAAGGGTAAGGACAGAAAGAGAGAATGTAATAGTTTCTAATTTGAACACCATAGCATTTACCCACTTTTCATAGATGCCAAATAGGCAAGATTATCAAGGTTTTCAAATGAGTTTATCTATGAACAATTGGCTGAGTGGATTGACAGAAAAAAGTAGTACAAAATGTTGTATGTATAGCAGACTTACTACAAAAGAACAAGGACAGGGAACGCTGTTATTACTGTATAAAGCTGCTGAATTCCTTTTCCACGATTATACTTTGGAGAGGCAGAGCAACCCAAGTTGCCCTATCTTTCCTTTAAAAAGAAGTTCCATTTTAAAAGTACGTACATATATAAACTCCAGGAAAAAAAAAATCACAGGATTCTTTTGGTTTGCTTTCTTCCCGTACTATATCTGAGAACACCAAATTCTTCTCCCTTTGTTTCACTTAACCATTTAGGGCTCTGACAGAGCTGCACTTTGGCTGACGAGGCCAACTTATTGCATTTACTCATTCTGAGTCTATTATGTAATAACTTCTCATCGTGCAACTCACTTAGAAAGACCTAAACAGAAAAAACAGTATGTTTATGCTCATATTCCCAGAAGTCTATAAGCAGTCCTTAACTGCCCTTCCGATCCAAACTTTCAAATTCACTGGTTACTTATAACCCTTTCTGACAGAAGACAGGAACCACATCACATGCTGGATTTTGCCACCTGCTGCAACACCAAATTCCTGTAAATGATTGCAAGCAGCGTGCAAACTGCAGTGTGTTTTTCGTAAAATTGTATCAATAAAAATTCAGTATTGCTTACAGATTACTACAAAGATAAACTGAAGAATTAATAACATATTCATAGAATCACAGAATGGTTTGAGTTGGAAGGGACCTTGAAGGTCATCTAGTTTCACCCCCCCTGCCACGGACAGGGACACCTTCCCCCAGCCCCGGCTGCTCCCAGCCCCGTCCAGCCTGGCCTTGGGCACTGCCAGGGATGGGGCACCCACAGCTGCTCTGGGCAGCCTGGGCTGGTGTCTCACCGCCCTCATAGTGAAGAATTTATTCCTGATATCTAATCTCAGCCTCCCCTCTCTCAGCCTAAAGCCATTCCCCCTTGCCCATCACTACAGGCCCTTGTCAAAAGCCCCCCCAGCTTTCCTGTCGGCCCCGTTAGGCACTGGCAGGTGCTGCAAGGTGTCCCCGGAGCCTTCTCTGCTCCAGGCTGAGCAACCCCAACTCTCTCAGCCTGTCTGCACAGGAGAGGGGCTCCAGCCCTCCCATCATCTTCATGTCCCTCCTCTAGACTCACTCCAACAGGTCCATGTCCTTGTGCTGGGGGCTCCAGAGCTGGACACAGCACCGCAGGGGGGGTCTCAGGAGAGCAGAGAAGAGGAGAAGAATCCCCTCCCTTGACCTGCCACGCTTCTTTTGACACAGCCCAGGGTACAGTTGGCTTTCTGGGCTGCAAGGGCACATTGTTGGGCCATGTTGAGCTTCTTGTCCATCAAAATCCCCAAGTCTTTCTCTTCAGGGCTGCTCCCAATCCATTCTTCATATTGATTGGCTGGTAATATTTGGCAGGATTTCTGAAGAAGAAATAAATAGGAAAAGCATCATTGAATCATGCATGCTTTGTAGTGTACTACACTGATTTCTCAAATGTCCCTGACTTCTCACAAAAGCAAGCCCACCCAGAGCTGAAGAAAGGTGGTATTGCCTGGCTTCCTTGCACACGTGCTGACGTACTACCCTGAGTGAAGCTGTTCCATGACATACAAGCAAAACAGACCTGACATGGAGGGAAGACACCAACAATGGACTGATAATGCAACACACATGTATAGCAGGACACGAGAAAACTGTGGCACGCTAGAGCTGACAGAGGAGAAAAAAGAAAAGATATGGAACAGTTAAAATGCAGGGGGAAACTCTTCAAGGCTGAGGAAAATGCACCTAATGCTCATTATCATCATTTTCCAATTTGTTCATATGGGGAATATTTAAACAATCTCATGGTGTTTCCCTCCCATCCTTCCCCACCATGCCCTTCCTCCTCTTGCTAGCTTTCTCACATCTTACTTTGTTTCTTAAGGTCAGTTGTGAGACATCTTCCTACATGGATGAATAAGGCCACAGCACATTCTGCACACTAAAAGATGAAACAATAATCTGTTTCCTATAAATGTCTCGATCAGCTGCCACCGGGAAGGCAAGGGAGAGAGCTCTTCTTTGCAAGTAAGGGTTCCTGGTGAGGTGACATATTTTTCTGTTTCTTTAGGTTAAATGTACTTGTTATTTACATGAAATCCATCTGCTACAACATCCTACATGCCCAATAGGACCATACAGTTAAAACACATTAAAAATACTTTAATGTGTCTTTCCATACTGTGACGTGTTAATAGCACAAAAAGCTATTAGGACCAGGCTGTCAGGCATACACAATAGAGGAATTGCTGGGGAAGCATGAACATACACTGCACCGTAATTCATAAAAGGATACCATTAAAATATAGCCATACAAGCAGTCATAAAAATATTATCAACGTTTAACCCTAGTTTTTAGCCCTTCAAATATTTTTTGCCTTTTCAGCAACTGAATTCTTTGGAGCTAGCAACAAGGTAGGCTATAAACCCCACCTGTGAATTAGTGACTCATTTTTTTCAAGTGCCTGAAAGGGAGACAGAAACATCTATGGCAGCAGACATATTCAATGCACAAGCAAAACCTGGTTTTGCCTGCAAAAATTAGGCAGTTGCCAAAGCTAACTGTGTTCTCATTAGCATCATCATCTACTTGAGCCCACATGTAGTAGGTTACAGTGCAGGACTGCTATACATTTCGAGGGAAATAGATGTTTATTGCCAGATTTTTATATTCAGAAGCAAAAAGAATAAAACTGTTCTAAAAAATCTGGAATTACCTGCCCCACTCAGTTCTTCCACACTGTGAGATTTTATGTTACTTGGCCTTTGCGCCAGTAAGATTAATGTTTAGGGAAGGAGAGTGACACTGTCCGTGTAGCATGAAAAATAAAAAGTGGTTTTAGGAGCTTGGCAGCAATGTATACAGATATATTTCCTTTTAATGGCATATACGTATTAACTCTACTGGTCACACACACATATCTTAATAGGTATATTTTCCTCTTGACTTTGCTATCAAAATGTTTCTTACCACATTTACGTCTCTCCAAAATATACATAGGGAAATGAAAGTTCTTTTTGATCAGATGAGACGTTCCTTTGCAAGTTGTTTTTGTCCACTTGTCTAAAAGCCATATAAAACCTGTGTGTGCTTGACCCTCTTTCATACTTGTTTTGCTCAGTCCCTCTCCATGTCTAACTGCACGTCTTCTATCTGTTGTCATTTACACACCCTGCACATTGCAGGGTGCCCCAGGACATACTCGTGTTTGCTGACATACTTTTGGGGAAGGAAATCCTTACAATCAGCTGGCCAACATACGAAGCTGCTTTTGACCACAGGGCATAGAATGAGACAACTGTCCTTATGACAAAGGAAATCAAAACATTTCCTCCGTATAGTTCTGAGGAGAAAGAGGGGGAGGGGGGAAAGAAACACCAAACCCCACATCTCTATTAGAACATAATGAAAGGAAAAATTAACCTCTTCAATCCTTTCTAAAGGTTAAAAAGCACCAAGTTCCAAAATTCCAGAGGCCAATGAAAGCTGAACGTATTTGGCATCCACTTGGGCTGATCCTACTAATTCAAATCAGCATTTCTCTCTTACCAGTTTCGGCACATATTTTCTAACACCCAGAAGAAATCAGCGCTAACCGCAGCGATAGCTGTTTGGAGGTGGCACAGGTAACCATTACTAACTGCTAAAGGCAAATCAGAGACAATCTTCGCAATCTATTTAGCACACCATTTCCACATGCAGCTTGATAAAGGAGGAAAATTATTCAGTCTGTTCCGACGTACTCCACAAGGACCACAGAAATTAATTGAAGACAAAGACAGGTAAACAGATGATTCGGGAAACACCTGAATTCAGGCGTATGATATTGAGGTAAGAGCTCAGATCTGCTCCCTGTGCAATTTTCTGAGCTCAGACTCTGGCTCTGCTGAATGACCAGCCCTTGTCTTTGCTGTGCAAGGGGGACAGCACCAAGGTTGATGGACATATCTGCAAGGAAAAAGCCACTGTTACAAAGTCACACCAAGACCCACAATTCAAAGTGTTCTCTGTATTTTGAAGTGGGCTGGGGCCCATTTACAGTGATTTTTCAGGGGGCTACGACACCTGCTCCCTTGGGAGAAACCATTAACAATACATGCTATGGAATTAGTAGTGGTTCACCAACCTAGTAAGACTTACAGTACCTACATAAAAGAACATATCTGTGGTATGTAAAGTATTTACCTACTTATTAAAAAAACCTCATCCTTTCAGAAAACATAATTCATCTGATAACACAGGCTTATTTTATGGTTTCGTTCAGCAGGCAGAATTCGGGGTGTACCCAACCGCCTCTTTCCAAAAGACGCAGCTGGGTACCATTCACAATTGAAGAGGTTTTTATTGATGCACTGCCTTACTCTTCACTGTGTAGGACTTAGGTATCCTCTCATAAAAATATCTTATTGTCTTATGTAGTACATCTACTCTGAGACCACTTCTGGAAGCTCCCCATTTGTCAAATCATCAGCAATCTTTATATGAGGGTCCTGAAGAGAACAGTAATGAATCGAGAAAACAAGAACATGCATTTGAAGTTTCTCATTGTATGACAATATTTTACCAGTTCATCCGCAAAAATAGTACAACTGAAGAGCCTGAAGACTAAAGCCAGGAAGATGCTAATGTGTTTGGGCAACAGAAACATTAATTTGGTATAGTCGGGGGGGGCGGGGGGAAGAGCCTTGCACATTACACATGGTGTCACTGTATGTAATCGCAGGGAACTAACAGTGGGAGAAGAGGAGGCGGCAATGATTTTTTTGCGTGGTCTTGCCTTCTAGGCTAGAGGAAAAAGCAGGTTTAAAGCAGCCGTCACAGCCATAAGAACAGGGGGTGTACCTCTATGAACTCCCCAACCTATGCTGCTCGGGGCAAGCTGTGGTGACAGCAAGTGACTCAGAGTGAGAGGGGAATTGTTGCACACAGCCATAATAATGCAAAGGCATAATAATGCAAAGTGAGAACCTTTCCCATCCGCTGTTGGAAACACGTTTGCATGTATAGAACTTCTCTAACCTTTAAATGTTATAACAAAGCTGACTCTGGCAAAATAACAAAATAAAGGCATTAATGTTTCTCAGTGCAGGACAGTTAACAAAATCAAGGTGCTGGACCACTGCATTGGTGCCTGCCATGGCAGAGAGTTAGCAGATGAATGAAAGGTGCTGTGCTGCTCCAGGGCAACAGAGAAGCACCTCTGCTAATTTTCACAGAGTAATTACAACTGGAAGAAAAGCAGCCTGTGCTGAGGAAGCATCACCCATTGACTGAGCCCTTTCAGATTTGGGCAGACAACTGGACAATGGCAAGAAAGTACAAAAACCCTGCAAGATGCTCCTACTCCTAGTGTTACTACCACTATGAATGCTATGTTTTAAAGCTTTCCCTATTTATACAACACTCAGCTATGACACTGCTGAGCAGCCCCCTTGACATGCCAGCCCCAACCTGTGTGCGCCATGGCAGCTCCAGCTCAGCCTTCCTCACTGCTGACTACAGAATTATTCTCCCAGCAGATGTCTTTGTTTAACTTGAATATTCCTTAGCATCTGCCAGCGTTTTCCCCTAGCTAAATTCCTACTAAACGCACTTTACTTCTTTAAGCCTCATCAGCTATTGTTTTAAACATATTCCTTCAAAAGAAAAAAACCCTCCACCTGCCGTTAATATGTGTATCAATAAAAGGAGGATTAGAAATCAGCACTCCTAGGCTCCTTGAACAAACTTCTTTCTGCCTCAGTTTATTCAACCATAAAATGGCCATAGTATTTACTGCAATATCTCAAAGAATAGTTAAGACACTTAGTGTTATTAATTCAATACTACCGATGCTGATTTGCTACAAGGAATAGATAAACATTTCCATGGAAAGTTGATATGTATTTCTAAGAGTTATAATTTATGATTTGTAGCCATCAGAATAACATTATTTGCAAGGTTAATACCCCAGTCTTATGGAGTGGAAAGCAGCATCCATATTATAGTCAAGATCATGTTTTTATTTGTTAGTTATTCCTTTTAAGTAAGTCTGTAGCATTTATTTTCTCCTATAGTGCAGTATTATTAATAAATACTTACTGCCAGTAAGCTTGCATAAATGTATTTAGAATCCATTCTTTTAAAGAATTAGAATTTCCCTGCAACAAAATTAATCTCTTTTTTTTTTTTTTTTTTTTTTTAATATGTGGGACAAAATCTTTTTCTTATAACTGCTATAGCAACGTTTTCCCCTTAGGTCTGTATATTACGGAAACTTTTTCAAGAGAAAATAATAATAATAAAAAAATATACAACAAAGAATCAGTAACCCCTATAAGTCCACAGAATGTCATTGTGATGTAAAGCCAAGAAATACTATGTCTAAAATTACAGACCTGCAGTTGTTCTTTCAAAAAAAAATTATAAATAGCTTCCCAGTTTGATTCTGCAGGCTATATTTACTGTAACATTAACAAGTGAGTATGTCTGCTGTCTCTCTAAACGAAAGAGGGCTGCATTTAGCTGTACTTTAAATCTCCTGTAAGAATTATTCTGATCTGTACATGGGATGCCTGTCAGCCATTTCCAAAACTAATTGGACTAAAGTATGGTACGACCTAATTTCTCAGCATACGCCACAGAGCTCTGAGATTCCTAAACGCTCCAGTCTTTTGAGAGTTTTGTGGTTTTCTAGGATCTACAGCTTCATTGTATCCAACTGCCAGCAGAGGGAGAAAATGTGATATGAAGTATAGAAATATAATACAACACACCATCTCTCATCCACACTACTGAAATAAATATGATGCGGTTTCAACCATTTCTTTTCTAGGACAGGGTATACTCCTTGTCAGTTCCCCCTTCTACAAGCAATGTGATTAATTGCTGGGGGAAGGGGGGTGTTTCCCCCCTCCTCCCATCTTTTTCCCTCCCTCTCTCCCCCTTTTGCCTTTCGTTCCATGCAGGCGGAATCTTTATGAGCTATATAAATACTGGAAGAATTATGTAGAGGGGTTTATTATGAAACTAGAAATCATTTCCTTGGCATTAATGGGAAAGTCTGCCTTTTGGAGAGCTCCACATTTCTAGATGCTATTCCCTGTGCTCAGGGTCCGCCGATGCGATGCACCAGGGCAAGATGGGAATTGCTTCACCTCTCATGCTTCAGAGACATGTGTATATGAGACGGGCTGCCGAAGGGCTACATTTTTTTTTAAATACTAGCAGTTAGTCTTCTATATAAACCGGCTTCTGTTTTATTTAACGATTTGCTAAGCTTATTGGCACACATGTGGTTATTTTAATAGGAGATGACTATGTTTCCCCCTAAAGCCACCCTCCCCACATCTGTGCAAGCACACACATACACACAAAGCCATATAATATGCTATATTTAAATAAAGTGCTTTCTCATTCCTTCCTTAGGCATAAAACCTGTCAGCTGTAACAGAGACAAAGGGCAGACTGCTCTTGCTGCTGCCTCATTGCCTCCTAGCTTCTGGCACTGGGAGGCTTGGCTGGCTAGGTCAGCTGTTTGCTCCTCTCTTTGTGGATCCTCACACTCCAGGTGAGGGCATAATTGTGACTGACAAGGTAAATGATCTCTGCTCAGGATCGCCAGCCCTATCTACTACCTGGAGCATGGCATCATGCACCGCCTGCTTCAAATAAGAGGCTGGGGATGCATTGGTACAGCCAAAGGGTAGAGCTCCCAGGCATCAATTACTTTCTTACTGCTCTCATATTCCTAAAGCAGTCTGCCCTTTAGGTCATCCTGCTCTTTCCAGCTGCAGCATGTTACACAGATGATCATGGACCTAATAGCGAGTGATGGCAGCGCTAAATCATCTGACACTTCTAGATGTCTACAGGTGCCCATGAATCATCTGCTGTTTGGAGAATATCTGTTCCAAGGCTGAATTAAACCAAGCTACAGAGGGCTGAATGATGACCAAGAAACCGTAGCTATTCACTGTCTCAAACACCCTCAGTGATAAGACACTCACCAGAAAGGGCATAAACACCAAGGGAGGTCCTTGCTCTGCCAGCAGTCAGAAGTTTGGCTCAGTCTCCCGTAAAACAAACCTTTGGGCTGTTGTGGGAACGGCTTCTCTGAACCAGAAATTGTGACACAGCCCTCTCTTCCCACTTCTGTCTCCCTAGGTTAGAAGTGACACCAGAAACTTCAAGGAAAGCCGTTTCGGAAGGCAGAGAAGGTCTTGAACAGAGCTGCAAAGGGTAACGAGAGGTACAAGTTCAAATAACAGTACAGCACAGTGCGGAAAAGCTCTCGAGTAGTATCCAGAGAAGCAGAGGAGTCCAGGATTTAGTATTTGTATCACATGAGAGGTACTATGATAAATAAAATTTGCTGCCATCAAAGGCTGTTGGAACGATGCAGGCAGCGCCTTCACAGGGGAACCAGCAGAGGGAAAGGTTATTCCTAACATCAGAGGAGGGCTGTTACCAAGGCATAGCAACAGCAGCAACCACCTGAATGCTCAGCCAAGGGAAAAACAGACCATAATACATTCAGGACAGAACAAGAGGCTTGCTGACAGAGCCAGAGAGGAGAGATGCCAGCTGGCCCTCATCCTGTTAAATGACAAGTGGATATGAAAGATGTCCTGAGGTTCCTGTCTTCTCTAGCCTGGCAACACTGAACACCACCAGGTATGGGGTTGTGCACCCCTGTTCACAAAGCGCTACGGCTCCGCTGGCTGACGAGCAGACAAGTAGAGCACAGCCTTCCCGAGCAAGGTCTGTTCTGGGGCTGGTTTTTTGCTGTAGGACACTCGCAGAGCCAGGTGCCCTCCCTGCACAGAGCTAAGAACACAGGCGATGTGCCTGCTGACACACTACTGCATAAAGCCTTCCGAGGCGGGACTAAACAGTCAAAATTACTTCATCTGTGTGGTATACGGTAGCCCGCTTGGGACTGAGCTCAGCAGTATGCTTAGGCCAACATTTAGACTAGTACAAGGCTGAGCTTTTCCTCTTGCTCTGCCTCTGAGCTTATGCAAGCCTGTACAGGAGCAGAAGGTGGTATACGAACAGGGCAGAGGACCAATAAAAGTTCAATCAGCATATATGCATATCATCACTTCCAAAAAAGTGGTGGAAGCAAAACTACCACCTGCCTTCGGAGCAAGGGTGCAGGAGCATCACTGTTTCAAAACTACATTAATGTGACAATTGCAGCTCAACACACAGCAGCGCGCAATAAACTTCAAGGACCAGGCTGGTGCTGTTAGAACGGTGCAGCTGGCTAAGCAATTTTTACCTGCATGAAAATTCTGCTGATTTAACCATAGCTTTTTCCAGGATCTAGACTTCTCTCGTATTACAACAACTTGCCTACGCATTGCCTACATAGTTTGATTACTCCAAAACCTCTTTGCAGGGACAGTCAGGAAGAGAAGCAACATGTACACAGTTTAAACTTTTGCCACGCAGACATGTCTGTTAATGCTAATTGTCTTCTCAAAAGGTTATTCATTTGAGAAGCTCCACACCAGTACATAACCTAGCATCTACCCAGCAGGTTTGTACCGTATCACTGCCTATGGTAGCTCACACCAACTCTGGTATCCCTAATAGCTTTGATACCCATAAAGGCAGCCCAAAAAGGGGTGGCTTGGATTTACCACTGTGTGCCTCCATGGTGATGCTTGTATAACTCATTGGTCATGTCACCAGCGAAGCTAACATCACTGTATATTGCCCAGCCACAGGACCTAAGGCAGTTTTATACTGCCACGATGACAACAGAGAAGTTTTCTGACATGCTCTGGTGTCTAAGCAGCTCCCAAACCAAAGCTGGCCAGCAGCTCGTGGGCTCGGAGCACAGGCAGACCTGTCCATATGGAGACTGGTGTTCTCTGCAACCCACCCCGTGGACTTCAGTAAAGTCGCTGCAGCACAGCAAAGGAAAATATCAGGCCCATGCTGTGCTACAAATGGCTTGTGCAGGACTGTGGGTGTGTTTAATATAGTGTGGCAGGGTCTGTTTACCAAGATTATTTATTGTTCCTTTTTTTTCTATAAGCTGCGGCTTGTTTTCCCTCAAAAAGTTGTGTTTCTTACTCTCATTTGTAACTTGCCAGAGGCAAATAAAGCACAGCAAATACATAGAAAGCAAAGACCTGGCAGGATAGCTCATTTTAGACTTACACTGCTAGTGGCATTTGCTGCTCGTAACAACTTCCACAAATGGGGCAGGCACAGGGAAATGGTTTCCCAAGTAGCAAGTCATACAGTATATTTAGAAAGTACTGATTCACTTAGAGAAGCATGCAGTCAGTGAATAAAAGCATTAGATAGGGGAATCAGCACATTTCATAGCATCAACATGCTGCAGAGAAGGCTATAGCTGGTGCTAACATGCTTATTGTTACCTATTTCCATCACTGGGAAGAATCAGTGTGATTAAAAGATTAATTTCCTGGAAACAATGCTTAACAAAAAACCCTGAAAGTAATTCCACATTTTCAAATATCATTCTTCACTTAGTTTTGCCTGAGTTGTTTGTAAGCAGCTACAAATATCTAAAAAGCAAGCTCAAGTCTATGAACTTGACTCTGTTTCCACTCAGACATGTATAAGTCAAGAGTAAGTTAACTGATGTTAGTGTAGAAACAAAGGAATAAAACTAATGCAGGTGAAATATGAATCAGACCTAGTCTACAAAAGTTTAAGAAAATAATCCAGCTGCAATCTGTGGTTCAGTCAAGCAAAGTAAGAACCGTATTGGCAGAAATGGATATAGAAGTCATATTTTATGCTCTGTACATAAAACCATTTTTTTTTAGGGAGAACACAGTTGTAATCTGAAAGCACTCACTGTTTGAGAATTTTACTTTTTCCAATATTATATTAGATATCATATGCTGCAGACCAAATTCCCAAGTAATTTAAGCAGAAGTAACACCTTTAACTTTAGTGCAAGTGCATTAGTTCATAGCACTGCTCAGCAGTGACATTTTCATGAAATGTAGTAGCACAAGCCAACGCAATGTAACCACACAAGCACAGCAGTATTTGGTAGGGACCACACTAGCTCTATTTGTTAATGCTAAGACCAGAAAAGACCATTACATTATACAGTCTGATCTATTGGGCAGCACAGCCCGTTCACCGAGCCAAAAAGTCTAATTAAAATAGATTAGAATTTGATCCTGAGCATGTACAAGAAACACTAGCCAGGTAGCTAAAAATGATGAAACAGAGAATGGGCTGAGCAGCATCCATCCATAACCATCCAGGCTTTGAGTTCTGGGCTCTTTCCAGCTCTGATTACATCTCTTTAGTTGTGCATTTAAGGAGAGGGAGGAAAAAAGAAATGAAAAAAAAAATAAAACCTAAACCACACTCTTTAAGGCCTGAGATGGTTGACTGAAGCACAAAATTCAGTAACTAACTGTCCTGGTTTCAGATGCGATAGAGTTAATTTTCTTCCTAGCAGCTGGTGCAGTGCTGGGTTTTACATTTAGGATGGGAATAATGTTGATAACACACTGATGGTTTTAGTTGTTGCTAGGTAATGCTTACACTAAGTCAAGGACTTTTTAACTTCTTATACCCTGCCAGCAGAAAGGCTGGAGGGGCACAAGAAACTGGGAGGGGACACAGCCAGGACAGCTGACCCAAACCACCCAAAGGGTTATTCCATACCATATGATGTCAGTATATAAAGTGGGGAAGTTGACCAGGGGGTGCAGATCTCCGCTTGGGGACTGGCTGGGGCATCAGTTGATGAACAGTTGTACTGCACATCACTTGTTTGGTTTTTGTTGCCCCACCCCCCATGAGTTTTATTTCTCTTTGTTATCTCCCTTTTGTTACAATTATCAGTATCATGTTTTACTTTAATTTTTAAACTATTTTTATCTCAGCCCATTGGTTTTACCCCTTTCAGATTATCCTTGTCCCACTGGGGTGGGGAGGAGGTAGGTCAGCAAGCAGCTGTGTGGTACTTCAGTTGCTGGCTGGGGTTAAACCACACCACTAACGGAAAAGTACTAACTAGCTGAATTAAAAGTCAAAGTCTCATGAATACACAGAGACTGAAACAGATTTTTTTTTCTTCCTCATTAATCTACAGCAGACTAAAATTCTCCATGGATAAGTTTGAAAGACTCCTACTGTCCATTCATCAGGTAAACTATGTCAGCATTTAATCATCCTGTTCCTACAGAGTGCCGCCTTTGTTCCTTCTCCTTCCTCGTGCCTGGAAAGCTCCCTCTTATTCTGAAACTGAACTAGTTCAGCTTCACCTTCCATCTACTGAACTGCAATACACCTTGTAACAGCTGCTGTCATATCACTTTCTGTGTTTCAGGACTGATTTTCAGCCGTGAAATCCCCTTCTAATGTTGTCATTGAAGAGGCTTGTGCATGCAAATGGCTCAAGTCTGCAACGAACTGCTGCAGCCAGTGGTTCAGTTCCAATTTCTCTAAATGATATTACACAAGCCTCTTAAAAGGCTAACAAATAGTTAAGTCTCTGCACATGCTAAATGAGAGTGTATGGAACATTTCCTTTTATCATAGCTGAGTCCTTGCATTGATTTCACTCCAGAAGTTTCACATCCTCTTTCAATCTCTCTCGGACATTATTCGCTCTATTACCAGTTCTCTTTTCTGAGAAAGTCTGCAAATCACAGGATTACATCAGCGCCTAGCACGTCAATAGAAACACGAAAGAGCATCAGGCTCCAGTTTTTAGGGAAAGGTACTACAGACCATGTCTTTCGCACTGCTAGATCTCCGTTTGCTGTGTTATCTGTAATCAAGGCAGATTTTAATTCAACTAACATCTGATGCCTCTCACATAAGGCAATTCTGTTCATTTTTTTTAAGCATAATACAGTTTTAGTACTAAATCAGCATAAGTTCAAGGATGGTACATCCAACAGACTTCCAAGATCTACAAAAAAACCTGCCAAACCACCTCCCCCAAAAGGGAAGAGCCTCCCTCCATCATTGATGTTTCCATTGAATAATGCCTGTCTAAAATAATTCCGGCACATTTCTAAATCCTAGCATGTAACAGCCCATGGCTCTGGCTGAGGTTTGTGAAGGAAAGAAGGGAACAAACTTTGGCCATGGCTATCTGTGCGGGCAAATGGTCCTCACCCCTACCAGCAGAGATCAGCTCACCCTCCCCCATAGGGCTGAGCTGTCTCTCCCCCTCGGTACGGGGCGGGTTCATCCTCTGGCTGTGCTCTAGGACGAGCTAAAAACCTCCTGGCTACTGCTGCCCTAGCCACGCCGCTTTTTACAGTTTTAGCACTTACATCTATCAGTCACCCTTTGATATTTCAGCAATTATGTTGGTTTCCATAAGGGATCAGCACGCGAGTCGCATGCTTACGAGTGCAGGGGTTGCTTACAGAGACTTCACAACAAATGCAAACAGACATTTTCACATCATCCAAGCCAGGTTTTTCAAAATGGTAAATAACCTTTGCTCCAGTCTTCACCAGAAGCATATCATCTGTAGCTAGAAAAATAGAATGATATGGTCTAAAAGTTGCTCTCTTCTGCTTGAAGACTGACAGTTCTCTCTGATGGTAGCTTTGGATAGAGAAAGCTCTCAGGAAAGCAGAAGCATTAAAAATAAATGCAAGATGCTTCATGCACATTATAACATACTGAACCTTCAGAATAAATTATTTATACCAAAGGTTGGATGTGCCATAATAGCATCCACCCAGCAGCTCAGGGATGTATAGAAAATGGGAGAGCAAACCACAGGACTAACAGAAAGAAGCCTGCCAGCTATGGCTGCAAGCCTGGTAAGAAAAATAACAGAACGCTTAACTAAAATTGTTCAAAGAGAGCAAAGGGATGATCAGTTCACTGGGTTTGTTTTTTTCTCTCCCAACAGTCTACGAGAAGAACACAAGCACCAGAGGACTTTGTAGAATTACAGATCTTGTCTATTTGTCCCATGTTATGCGCCTGTATTTCTATGCAAATAAAGCCACAGTTGCCAAGCCTTCATTTTAAAAAAAAATTATAGCTTGAGATTTCCCATGTAATAATAATATGCAAACTCTTATAAATCGAGTATCTCCATTCTTATATTGCTTTTAGCATTACGTTAACTAGCACCTTCCAGTAGGATGGTACTACCAAGTCGGTTAGCCTGGGCCAGGATGCTTTCTGGAGGTGGCTGCAATCACACTGCCTTTCTCTGCTGGGGTCACATGGTAGAGAAAAATCCACTGTATCAGGCAGCAAACAGAGCACAAACCACACTCCTCAGCTCTGCACAGCACCATCTTTTATCTGTACCTCCTTGCTATTAACACGTGAGGCTGGAGGAACAAAAACCTAGATGCTGGTCTGGTGTTGCAGATCTTCTCACATCATAGCACAGAAGCAGGAGGTGGGAGCTAGTGAGGTAAAATACCAGGGGGAACTTCATCCGAATCCCTTTAATAAATCCTTACTTCCATGTTCTTTAATGTCTTTTACGTCACTGGCAATCAGCTCTCTCCATACCAAGCATTTTGAATCCAAACTTAAAAAAAAAAAAACCAAAAAAAACCCAAAAATGTGCAAAGTAACCAGTGTATCATATGATTTCTAAAATTACCTTTATATTCTGAGAGCTCCCTCCACCACCAAAGAGCTGTCAGGTCAGAACGTGGGTGCACACACACAAACCCTGACAAGGACAACCTTTCACCCTCCAGTCCTTCCTGTAAGAAGGCAGTCAGAATATTCTATTTTCAGTATATTGCATTTCTGTGAGATATTTTCAGCTAATGCCATGCTGATGGTGTAAGAGGTTGGGGTTTCATGCTGTTGGACTTCTCTTCCTTCATGGAGGCTTGACAAGCAGGGGATGTCTACTCACTATGCACAGTAGTATATAAAAATATTACAAAAAAGTGCAATATCAAGCCTGTAAAGCTCCTCTGTAAAGCAAGGGAACTTGGCATAAACACTATATATTATAATATATATTTATATTATATAATATAAAATCTATATTATATAATATAAATATAAAATTATATTATATAATGTATATTATAATATTTATTATTAACAAAGTTTTACAGACAAAGATGCTCACTGGATCACGAAATGTGGCAACCTCTTTGCTTCCGAGAGCATCACGATGAGGCTGCAGACGGTCTGCACTGCGTCACCCCGCCAGCGGTCCGTGTCGCATCAACGAGCTTCACGTTTTCTGTGGTGCCTGAGAGCCCCGCTCCACAGCTGTATGCCACACGGGTACGAGGAGCACAGCCCCGCACACCCTTACACTTGTGTTTCAGTCATAAACCATTCTGGAGAAGGGAATTGTCCATGCACCATCTTCAGGGCCATCTGTAAGCTGTACATCATGCCTGGTGCAAGCCCCTGAACTCAGTAACACCCAGTTTATTGTCCAAGACTGTCACCTAAATATAACAGAGCACAAACTAATCATTTTTACTGCTGTCACGAGGCTGAGCACAGGAGGGTAGGATGAAGCTGAGGGGCATGCTAACTTTCCATGAAGAACCTGAAATGCTGTTTCAGAGTGTTTTTCAGAACGGGCAATGGAGAGGCTGCTCTTGCACTTTGGGTTGCTTTGCAGGCTTCAAAGGCACGAGCGTCTATGGATTTTTCCTAGACCACTCAGGAAATGCAGATACACCCCAGACAGCGTAGTACTACTCACGTCAGTATTATGCCAAGATGCAAACTTAAACAAGCACTGTCCTTTCTCACTGTGAACGGGTGGAGAGCTCCATGGTCTGGCAGAAGCCATGTGTATCGCAACTGCTAATAGTTTCAGCTGAAATCACATTTAACAAAGCGTGAAGCACAGAAACAGATTTATAAAAAGCATTCTGCAGCCAAACAAACTATTCAAACCCACACCGCATTTCTCACCAAATATATTTGCATACAAAAGTCAGCAGGGGCGAACCTTAAATTTGTCAGTGGACAGCAAATCCCATCGCAGCACGCTTAGATGTAACTCTCCTATTAATGCCACTGCGAGTTCAGAGTTATTCCACTGGCGTCAAAGCTGCAATGGTGTAAAAAGCATGAAAAAATGTGAGGACAATTGTATCTAATATCACAACCAGAATAACAGGATGAATAATGGGCAAATGAGGCAGAACTTTAGCTGGTGTAAAGCAACTTACAGACCTCAGTGTGGCAAGGTTAATTTACACCAGCTGCGGATGTTGGTCCACTGTCAGCAAATCCTGTTTTCTCACACTTCCATTAACAAACCTGTTAGGAACGTGGGAATAATTGCAAAAGTAGGTGAAATGATTAATTTGATGAAACTCTGAATTAATTTACTCCTTAGAAGTAATACAGTATGCCCCATAAATGGGCAATGTTAATTTTTTTTTTTTTTAAAAAATAGCCATTAAAATTACAGTAACTATTGAGAAAATTAAAGGCTCTGGCAATGATTCATCATTTAATTACAATTAAAACCTAATTGTATGCCTAAATAATGTTGGGGTTTTATTCATGATATTGGGGGAAACAGGGCTGAACAGCTTATGTTAGAGAGACTCTTGTCCTTTCACTAATGGAGAGGGTTATACTACTATAATTTTTTTACCAACACCAGCATTTATGCTGCAGCATTAAACACAAAGATCAAAATGATCAGTTGCAGCAAAGAAATTGGAGCAATGGCATTAATAAAACCACAGAGGCCAGCCATCTTGCGCACCACAGGGAAATCCAGTTTTACACAGTTGGTGTTTTGAGGCACATATGTGACACAATTAGTATAACAAAATAAGTTTCTCCTTGCTGAAGCATTTACTGCAAATTGAGTCATTAATCTCATTTATAAAGCAGGCACAATGGCTAGCACACCGCTATTGGACGAGGCGATTTCTTCTCATTAGTGTGTGAATAGCTCGATCTTGTTCACTTTAGATGTGGGTCATTTTAACTAAATAGAAATACTTCAGCCCTGAGACCCTGCAAGAACCGTTACTGTATTTAGCAATGTAAAGTTCCAACATGCTGGTGATGCTGTGGACCTGCCTGGACTACACGCTATGGCCATGGCAGCGGGCATCCCGCAGTCATTTGAAATATGAAGACTCAAGCTCAGAGGGATTCAGGACTAAGCCCATCGAAAGCCTTCATCTTCTAAAAGAGGATGCAAGTACATTGAGGCTCCTACATTCAAACAGTGATTCAGAACATCCTGGTTCAGTTGCTGCCAAATTCTGAAGCTGCCTGTGCTCATGCCTACCTACTCAATGGTTTGCAGTATTTGTACCTACCCAAAACTGCCCAGACAGAGCTGCTCAGCATATCCCTCCTGCCTTGCCCGGATCACGTTTCAGAGAATTGGTCTTTTCTTCAGCATAAACTCTCTGTGACACTGGATCCCGATGGGTCAGGGCCAGTCCATCACAGGCAGAGGACTTCTACCAGTCCTGAGGGACTAACTTGTGCCTTCTGACACCACCTATAACTCAGTCACTACTCGTACAGACAGGTTTTGGCCTCCAGCTTGCATAGGTGATCTAACCCAACTCTAAAGTCACTGCTTTCCCCTCCTTCATTAGGAACTCCCTTCTTTTGGTTGGTCAAATATTGCGTGAATAGTGACCCAAGCTGCAAGTTCAGGTCACTAAGGAGGTGGCAAGCCCTTTAACTGACTCCTCACAAAACTCCCTTTTCCCTGGTAGGGGTTCCTCTACACAAAGAAAAGCCATGCAGAGAATCACCTCTATTCCTTGTAGGTCTTTTCCCTCAAGTACTTAATTTTAAAGCCTTCCTCCTCTACATACACAACCTCTCAGATGACTCACGCCACATCTACTTCAATGATACCACCTAACACAATACGGCACCACCGATACCACCACGCAGAGAGAACATCCCACCCAATCAACACAACAAAAACCTACAGCCCGAAGAGGGGGGAGACTAGACACCCCTCCTCACAGCACAGGCTGCTTTTTAACTTCACACATCCCCTCGCTGCCACCCGTTTGGAGTTTCAGTCCCCACCCAAGGGCTGTCTTATCAGCAGAGTCACTGGAGAGTCAGGTGAGGATTTGGTGCAGGGTCCCTTCACCCCGAGAAGGCAACAAGCTCCAACACAGCATGGTTTCGGTGAGGCTCAATTCCTTTTCCCTTTCAAAGGGAACCTGCATCATTTAAACAGAGTCATCAAGTGCTAAGCGCAGAAGCCCAGCCTTCTTTAAGTTATCAAAGGCAACTGTGGGTTGTTTTTTTTTCTTTTTTGTTTGTGTTTCAAACAAACTTCTCAAGCCAACCACAAAAAAATCACATGAGCTGATATCGTTGGGCTCCAAACCCACACATTACAACCAAAATGCCAGGTTTGCAGAGAGGCTTTAAAAACCTCCTGCAAAGAAAAGCACAAGGAGGCCCTTCAAAACACCAGAAGGAGCCACTCTTATGTGTAACAACACAAATAAATCACTTATTTACCTAGCTGGAAAGAGCAAGGTTAGCCCAGACTGCTGTAAGCTGCTTGCTTGCTTCCTAGAGACTCAGGGGTGGCTTCCCCCTCTATTTGAAAGCCCACTTACTCAAGAAGTGTAATTAAGGGGAGGGGCATCATTAAGGCTGAAAGAGATGGTTTTAGCGGGTCAGTCACTGAAGAGTTGATGTTTTGGCAGTGTAAGAGGATGGATTATAACTTCCCCACCATCTGAACACTCTGCTGGGAGAGGACCTTCTGCACAGCACAACTGTCTTTATATGCATTCAGATATATAAATGACATATAAAAATTAGTATCTAGAACTTACAGCGCCGTGTCCTAGATTGTTTTGTTGCTAATTATAAAAGAAAATAATAGTTAGGGCTTTTTCCACATCAAGTACTTGTGCTTTGCTCAAATAGGGCTCTTCTCTAAAACACTGGCTCACAGTAGCAGCTCTGAGTGAGGGAACCTGCTGCTCGTACGAAACCCTCCTCGACAAGTTGCAAGACTTCTGGGGTGGGCATGGCCAGATGCAAAGTGTTTGCTACATGCCAGCATAATGGGTTCATCTGGCTCTGTGAAGCCTCTAGATAATTCTTAATTTAGCTAGTCATAGTAAACAATTAATCAAATAGTGCCTGTTGTCTCTGAGAGTTTAAAACCATTAACATTTTGAATGCTATTATTACAAATTTTCACCACTCACTGCACCTGCTTGATCCCACTGAAACTGCTTTTCATGCTGATTCTACCCTAGAATGAGCCAAAAAGGTGATGAATCTCTGAGAAAAGGATCCTATCTCACTTACTTTTGCAGACTAGTAAACCCCAGACTTGGCTAAAGTCTGAATCCAGGACTTTTGAAAATAGTCCTACAACATTAGAAGCAATTGTGGCACTCGAGAGCAGGATTACATTTCTTTACAAGGCCCTTATTTTTGTGTGTGAGAAAACGGGGCTCTCTCATCTGCTCTTTCACCTGGTACTACGTAACCCTCTTCTGGCAATCCTCCTGCAAGCTTGAAAGTGGTGGGGAGTAACATTAATCTACTGCTGAACGTGCCGGCAGGAGTTAAGGTATAGCACTCATTGGAGGCCATGAATATTGATAATTGTAATCCAACGCGGCACGCGTTTTCTGCTTGCACTTTCATTGCATTTCTAGGCAATACACTTTTTTTTGTTGTTGTTGCTCAGAGTAAATACAGGAACTCTGAACTATTAACAATTAGAGCGCTTGCTGTTGTTTGTGAAATATTAGCTGACCTACTTCGTTGCAGTTTTAATTAGGTATTACTCCCATGCTGTTCTCGTCTCTGTGGGGATTATACATTTGGCACCGACAGAAGTGTTCCTACAGTAGGACGATTCACCAGGAAAAAGGCTGTTTAGAAATGCATCATTCCAGGCGGAGGAGCACACCATGCACCCACCCTAGCATCACCCGACCCACACCAGCCTCCTGCTCCCACAGCAGCAATTAACAAGGCAGGGCTGCAGGTGCCCAAAAGGGAGACACAGCTGACGTATCCATCTGGGATCGATCCTGAATTCCCCCTGACTACAGCCTAACCCCAGGGAAAAACCCTGCTGTACCCAAAGTACGGAAAGCCTGGGACTGTGCCCAGGGATCCATCACCTGCAGACTTAGGAGTATGATATTGACAACCTACAAGTCATTTTAACAGTTGTCAAAATTGTTGTTTAATTTCCCAAAATAGGTCTTTCTGCTTTGATGCCTCAATAACTGAAATATAGTTAATTTGGAACTTTTTAATTTAAAAGAAGTCTGCTGAAGAAGGGCAAGGCACGGATCTTGGATTATTTTCTTCTTTTACCTATCGGTAGAACCACGATAGCACAGCTATTTTGTTATTTCACTGTGCTAGTTCAGTTGTATGCTGGTAACTGCAAAAATGTATTCCCTAGAAATTTTTACAATTTTTTTTCCCCCTTTTGGCAAGATAACTCTATGCAAAATTTCACTGCTCTATGTCCAAAAATAAACAGCAACACATTGAGCAAGAATACGATTCCATGACACACAAAACAGTTTTACACACATCAAAGTAATTTCAGAAGCAATTAAGGATGCAACACAAATCAGGGGAGCCTGTACTCCCATTGAAGTGTCCCAGGGGAGAAAAAATCCCTTAACTGCCACTCTCTTCTAATTATATGTAATGCCACTGCATAGGACGCAAAGAAATTGCAAGCTATGGCTGCCTCAGCTAGAATTTGGAAGCAAAAGAAAAATTTAGCTTCCACAGCAGTGAGGTTTTGAACCTCAAACAAATCAAGTGTATTTTTGTCAGCTTGTTTTCTCTTCCTCTAGAAGGCACAACTTTTGGGGTAGCCTTCCTTAAGCTGTGCCTTGGGCCATGGTCCTCACTGATTTTCACTGACCTATAGCAAAAAGATTTTGCCCTCAGTTTATGAGTTTTAAGAATTATTAAAATCATGCTAAATCTGCATTTCCTATTACAAAAGAAAGTTAAAGTGGCCACAGCCAAATCCAATTAAACTGATGGCACAGTCTGACCTTTTGTCTTTAAAATGAAGTCATTTTTTTCATTAAAGAAATTCAGAAACCCAGAGTTTCTCAATAAGAGGTGAGTGGCTGAACCTCCAATGCTTTCAAATTCAGGCTCAGATGAAATGAAAAACATCATCTCCAGCAGGGAGGCTTCGCACCTAGTGCTCTTCTTCACTCGTTCCAAAAGGGGATACATCAAGATTTGGTAGCTTATCCTTTCTACTTTTTACACAAGACACGAAGCAACAGAAAATGATGGTCTGGGGAAACATAATCTGTGAATTAACTGCTATAAATGAGCAGACAAGAATTTTTGACAGTAGCTGGATGCTTACACACAGTTCTGGGCAATATGAAGGAGTGTATCCAGCAACACTTTTGCATGGCTTTGCAAACACCTCAGATTTATAAAGGGAAAACTCCCTCACATCATCATCCACAGATGGCATGTGTGGTACCTTGAACATGTACGGCTCCTTACCAACCCCACCTCATGTTCATCCCACTTATTTTGCCAACAAGCTCATCTTTCCCTTTCACTTCCCAGCTGCATGCTTACCTCAAGCAAAGTTAGACTCCCTCTGTATCTCACTACTCAGAAAAAACTGGATCTGACCCCTTGACAAGAGAATTGTAGTATTTCTTGCACAAGGGTACGGTCTATTGGAACATCGGTCCTTTAAAATGATGTATCTTCAAACCAGCTGGATTTAAGAGGAATGAAAAAAGAAAGTGGACAAAAGTGAGACCGTGATATCCCATGAAGCACCCAGAGCAGGACAGCTGGCACGAGGTTCACTCCCCGCTCACACCACAGCTCATTCAACTGTGCTCCACAGCGACCTGGGCAGGGAAAAGCAGCAGCCGGCGATTCCAGCTTGCTTTCTGTGCCATCGGGGCAAAGCGGGTACAGAGCCAAGCACGAGGCAGCCCACCCTGCTGGCAGATCAGACAGGGACGTTACTGCCCAAGCGCAGCATCACCTGTAAGGAAATGGGAGAAAATGTCCTTCTAACCACAGGTTTGGTAAAGGGCAGCAGAGCATTCCTAACTCCTGTACAGCTGGGCAGCTAAATAATGAACTACCCTGGTTTGGGACATACCTGTAATATTTACGTTCAGTCATTAGCCTTTGATTTGTCACAGCAGGCTTGTGATGGCTCTGCTAGTGCTGTGACACCTCATAAAGGCTGGGTGACTTAACGAAGCCGCCTTTCTCCCATCATCTATAAACATCCAGTTTACACTGGATATAAACCACATATAGGCGTCTTTATATAAACCACAACAGGCTTCAGTAAGATGACATGAAATGAGTAAGCTCTGAAGCCTTTGCAGGAGGATTTAGTCACACAACTTCGCAATGGCTTTTATAGGACTCATGGCAGGAACCTCACGGAGACACACAAAACATAGCACCCTAACACCTCACTGCCCAACAGCAGTGCCCTGCTTCCCCTTCCCCCTCCCAGCAGTGGGTGCTGGGACGTGGGTAGGTCATGACCCAGGAGACCTACTGGACAATACCTGGCAGCTGGGCTCCTTCAAAGCCAGTGGAAATATCACAGCACTCTCCCAACTATCAAGCTACAACAAGGTCTTTTACCATCTCATACCAGCACACTCTTCACGCCAGTCCCTCTGCTGCCTTCGCCTCATCTCACCCAGGGCATGTGTTCTCTCTCTTCTCCCTGCTTCCTCCTCGGCTGCTCCGTCCCCATCGGCTCTCAACCACTTCACAGAACCAGCCACAGCTGCACCTTATCTACATCAGCCAACCCACCGCCCCTGAAGCCAGCCCACAGCTGTATGTTATCAATGCTAATTAACCCAGCTTCATTCCTCTACATGGAAACTCACTGCTCTTCTCCCAGATCTCACTGGTGGTTTCTGGGCTGAGCCCAGTTACACGAACGTGGGACAGAAGGGCTCCTAAAGGTTTTGGTAGGGCAGGATACTCCACCTGGGCTAGGGATCTACTTTAGAAGCCCCAGAGATGTTGCCAGCTCTGTCATTACTTCTCCCCATTCCGTTTAGCTTTGGCAGGGCTGTGGGACTGGCCACGGGAACTGCGCAGGCGAGGCTGGGGGCAAAGGGAATACAGGAACCAGGGAACGATTTTAAGTGAGCAAAATAAGGTGGTTATTTTCTATTTGTACCGTCTGTAGCTTGCACAGAGAGCTCCAAATTCTGTTCTATATATTTATATGCAGAAAGCTTTACAGTGAACCTCAGTTCTATCTGAAGGATGTGGAATTTTCTATCATAAGCATACATATTTCAGTGGAAAATACTCATATTCAGTCAAACTGCCTTTGTTGCTGGGTTGTTCTTCAGTTCTTTGTTAAAGTACTAATTGGAGACACCAAGAGGTGAAATGCTGACTTGAGGAAAGCAATTTCAATGAACATATTGCCTTGTCAAATCACGAGAGCTGGTTTAAGGCTAATTAATACAGGGTTTGAATGGGTGAGGTAGATCTCACAGAATTAAAATTAGCACAGTTTGGCTTTATTGCAAAAGGTTGGTATGAGTCTACCGCATATGCAAATAGCCTAAACATCACGGTGTGCAGCAGTCAAGCCACTGCTCTCTGTAGAAAGGGTGAAATTTAATCTCTGTGACTCCCGATCATCCTGACTTCTTAAACATAAAGACAACAGTGCATATCTTATCTACCTATAACACACCATGCCACAGCAGTCAGCCTTACGCTGATGAAATGGAAACGACTGAGTGTAACAAATCTGAGTCACGATATAGGAGCAGAAAAAAGACATTTGAAACACTATATGTTTTCTGTTCTTTTATATATATATATCTCGAAGATTTTAAAATCACCATATAAAAGTTTAATCATAGCCTGCTATTCCTGAGCTATAAAATATAAGCTATGTCTTGGAGGAAATGAAGGAGAAAGAAAGCCGAGATTCTTAAAGAAATGCCACCCACTAAAGATACCAGAAAATTTATTGTAAATGTTCTGCTAGGTCCTTATCTACATGCAGGGCAATAACCCTCTGCGGTTACACCTGTTTTCATGGCTTATGAAAGTCATGTTATATTATCTGTGTGTGTTGGGTTATCCTTTTTGACTGCACATGTAACACACCCTAATGCTAGGGCTGACTCCCCCTACAAACATATTTATCCTTACATTTCATTTTTATTGATATTTCTGATGCCAGTGTTGCACATTCTAGAATTCTGACCCAGCTGAACATGTAAAAAAAGAGAGTTGTACAGCATTTTGTGCAGGCTTTGGGGGGAAAAAAAAAAATCCAGTAGGAAGCCAGTAGCAAGCTACTGAGAGTATAATGTGCTTGTAAAGGTGGGCTGGGCACTGGGCAAGGTGTAGACAGGGACACTTTCGTAGGGTCTGAAAAAATAGGCTCGTAATGAGCAAAAGACAAATTTGTTTTGTTTTTATGGAAATATGTTTAGTGAATCATGCAAGTGGGCAGTTAATTTCATTTCTGTGGTTGTAGTGCCTTCAGTTATAAATTTCTAGGTAACATTCGGAGAAAGGAGTCGTTTATAAATTGCCTCATTTCTGTTTGTATTCTATGTTAATACTTATATTAATTTTCAAGCTGCAAACAAGTAACGGAAGATGGCAGTTACGAAACAGAATTTGGGTGGCTGCTGTAAGGAGTGGGTAGAGCATGCAGCTGCATATCTTCATATGGTGGAACTGTCCATGTGAGGAGAGTTACTCATGTGTATTGTTTCAGGAGAAGGCTCTTGGGCCATATTACACATTTTGCTTTATGGAACACAAGATTATTTTATCTTTCATACTATCCAAAGCACAGTGAAATCAATGTGTGCCTTGCTTTGACTTCACTGAGGTTTGAATCAAATTCACAACTGTAATCACAAAGGGCGAAGAGTGATCACAATGATTTGTGATCATTTGGGTGACTTACAAACTGAAATGTTGATTTACCATGTTCATAGCCCAGTTCCTTTTGCTTTCTGCGGATTGGAATTGATTCACACACAAACCGGTAGAAAATTAATTTGGTGCTCCTTTTTTCCGGTAGATTTGTCCAAGGCAGACAGTTATTTCCTTACTAGAGGCCACCAGCATCTGCCATTAGCGTTTGTGCCAGGTTGGGACACTAAACTGATCACGATACCTTTTTTACAACTGCCACTAACAGTTGCCTAGATCTTGAGGGCACGTCTTCATGGGAAATCCCACGATGTTACAGCATATGCTGCCTGACACCACAGCGCACGGGGTGAGATGGGGGATGGGCACATGCAGAGTCTTGCCAGCTGGTCAAGCTTACACATAGCAGTAACCTGAAGTGACGCTAACCACCACAGGTTGGGCTGTGCTGAGTGCCTTGCCGAGGTTACTGTAGTTCTGGTTAGTACTTTTGATTCTATTTGCAAATACAGGCAGTGCCTAAAGTTCCCTTTTATCTGGTCCCCTACCACCACCTTTTCAGGGCTGCTCCTAACATGTGCCCCTAACTAATAGGGACAATTACAAATATGCCAAGAGTTAATTAGCCCAACACAAGAACAGTTTTTTTGGCAAGTTTCCCAGGTCCTTGACTGACATCTTGGCATGGGCTCATCACAAGTGCTTCACTGGTCTGTGAATACGCGTGCGTATTGCAACCTGGGCAGGGGAGGGAGAAGGCGGAGGTGTTCCCCCAGTTGCTGTGAGGAACAGTGACACATAACCAAAAACTAGATTTCACACCTCTGCCATTCTATAGATAAGATTTATTTATGAATTAGGGTTTTAAACGCATCCACATGACCACAAGACACAAAACACAAGGCCACACCATGTGGGAAACATGGTGAACATCCCAGAGATGTATGTTTCCTTGCAACATTTCTTAAATAAGTGTGATGGTCATATCTATAAAAATACAATTTTGTTCAGAAACACTAGAAACCAAAAATAAGGACTGGAGGCACAGGAATGGTGTCTTGCAAAGAAAAAGTGTTCTGAACACCTTTCTGTGTTGATACAGATCCAACTGTATTCTGTTCATGTCCGTTTTCTAATATGATCTATCCACAACCATTTAAATCCAGTGAGTAGCTTTAAAAGATGTAACATGTTTCTGGCTTTTCTGATATTGCTTTAATATGTTTGCATATATGTCCTTTCACTGTATCTACCTGAGAAAGATGACCAGACCCCTTGCTTATTTATTTGTAAATTATATAGATTAGAGAGGGTGGTGGGTGGGGCTTTTTTTCAGAAAGCTCCTTAACAGTATCTGGCTGTTCCAATGGATTAAATGCCAGATTCTGTTCTCATTATAGGCACAAGAATGACTTGTACCAGTTTTAATGTCTTTGCAAAGCTCTCCAGACTCGCTTCATAGCATTGTAACAAGTGTAGTAGCAACTAAAGCAAAAAAGATAATCCTTGAGAATAGAAAGGGATGGCCCCATTTTCTCTAAGTCCTTTCTCTAATAGAACAAGCTGAGAAAATAAGAAAAATATTGGTCATGACACCTGGTGTCAGAGAACCTAGTGACAACATCATAGTTTACAAAACCCAGACAAACTAGTAGAGAAAAAATACTAGTCAGTTGTTTTATTCTAGGATTTCTACGACCTTTCTCTATAAATGCTGTAAGAAAGGGTTTAAGAAATGTAATGGCTTTGGACAGTTGTTCCTTTATTGAGAAGGATAACGGACTGCAAATGCCCCTTCCAGCCTTATGAGAAGGTTTTATGGTATATGTTTGCTTAAGTGGAACGGGTTTCTTTTCCCATATGCAAATAATAAGACTCAGGACTGAATTATGAGTCCTACTATAAGCTGTCTTTACCCATACTGGCATCTGCATTATGAATGAGTATCAAAATAAACCCGAATCCTTGTTTTGCCCAGTTATGATGACAACTCTCCCTTCAAGTCCAGAAGTGAGGCTAATTATAAAAATAAAAGTAAACATACTCACTGGGAGGTACCTTTCTTTACAGTTCATATACATCCCTGTTATCCAGCATGAAGATTTGAAGGAGTTGAGTAAGCACATCGAAGCTGTTTCTCTGTCATTTTCCCACATGTTCAAAACTTCTAATTCTGCATCTTTGTTTCCCCCAGTGCCAGCCTGCAGAGTGTGTCACTTTCCAAGGCCACCACATCATTTTATTAGCTGAGCCAGAAACATTTCCAAGTTCCATTTGTTCAAGCTTCTGTTGTAACTTTATCTCTGGAAAATGTATCTTCATAGCTTTTGAAGGCTGAATGCCTAAAAGACAATGAGAAACCTGCATAATGTGATGGCAATGGGTGGGGAATCACTGGACTCCATGGAAGTGACCTGTTCTGCAGTGCTTACTCTGTGACTGCTTCATGGTGGTTGGTGCTATTGGTACCAAAAGTCAACACTACCACTAAGCCTTTCCCAGCCTCAGTGTCCCACATATTAATTTTCCAAACAAATTATGCAAACCGGAGAAATGTTCCCTGTGCTGATCTGTGAATCACTGTTGGAGAATCCCCACACAGAAAAGCCAAGCCCATTGTAGGAGCCAGTTACAACAGAATCACAGAGTCCCAGCAGGGTGGGGGTGGGCAGTGTCCCCCGGAGCCCCCAGCCCAGCCCTGCTGCAGCAGCTCTCCCAGAGCGGGCTGCACAGAGCCGCCTCCAGGCGGGTTGGGATGGCTCCAGAGAAGGAGACCCCACAGCCCCGCGGGGCAGCCTGTCCCACGGCTCCGACACCCTCACGGCAGAGAAGTTCTTCCCCGTCTTCAGGCGGAGGTTCCCGTGCTGCAGCCTGAGCCTCATGTGCAGATGCGGCCTCCCCAGGGCAGAGCAGAGGGGGAGATAACCCCCACCCTCCTCCCAGCGCACCCCAGGGTACCGCTGGCCCCTTGGCCACCAGGGCATGCCGCTGGCCCATGGGCAACTGGCTGCCCACCAGAGCTCCCAGGCCCTTCCCCGCAGAGCCGCCCCCCAGCAGGTCAGCCCCAGCCTGTGCTGGTGCGGGGGGGTGTCCCTCCCCCGGGGCAGGACCCTGCACTTGCCCTTATGGCCCTTCATGGGGTCCCTCTGCGCCCAGCGCTGCCCCTGCCCAGGTCTCGCTGCAGGGCAGCGCAGCCCCGGGGGTACCAGCCACCGGTCCCAGCTCCGCATCACAATCATTTTCCCATCTCAGTTTTAAAACCCCCTGAACTACACTTCGTAACTTAATCTACAAACCTTTTGATCACGTTTTGAAAGTAAGCCATAGTCCTGCACTGTCTGAGGATTTATGTGGAATTCAGGGAGACAATTAAGCATGATTCATGCTCTTTGTTTGCACTGTTTGCACTTAGTTTGAATATATTTACTGTTGTGGCCTTAACATATTAGTGGGCATTAGCCTGCTACAGTTGAGGAGATGGTTAAGAAGAGTTGTGGTGATGCAGGTCATTTTAGTGTGAATGAACTAACCCTCTTATCCACAATTTGTACTTCTTAAAGACTGGTCCTAAGCTTATTTGAACTTCCCATAAACAATTCCACTTCCTTTGCACCTAAAACATTTATGCTAGTATCCTAATTTCTGTTGCATGAAATTACTTATTGTTAAAGAATAACAACCCCATTACTAGCCAAAATATCAAGTAAAGCTGAATTTCTTTCAAGCTCTTTTCAGAGCTCAAAACTGAGGAACTGCTGATCCATAGGTTAAATCCCATAGGTACTGAATGCTCCAGTTCTAGTCAAGAAAATCACGGAAGGCTCTGAGGTTAGGATGAGAGATTTTTTTTCTAGTCGCCAGTGAAAATTACCTGCATACTTGAAGCTGAGCATCTGCCTGAGTGCTCTGCTGGATTGAAACCAAAGCGCTCAGCACTTTGCCAGGCAGGGCTCCAGCAGTCTCAAGGCCAATGATTTTTACAGCAGAAACCAAGCTATCAAAGGATTAAGCAATAGAGAAAGAATGCAAAAATTATAAACTTACTGCCTTGCTTCCTCAAGGAGATGACAATGTGTACCCTTATCTCAAATTTATATAAAAAAAAATAAAACTAAAGAGGGTTGTAACCATAGTAGCTGTGAAAGGCACTCTGGGCACAGGATTTATTGTGCCCCTGCTTCATCACAGGCTGCACTCATTTACAAAGAAATCCCTCACATCAAGAACAAAAGAAACAAAATTTCTTTGAATGCTCCAAGTGTGCTGACTGCTTAATGCTTTGAGTACCACTTCACAAGCCGAGCTGACAGGAAATAATAATATAATTAGGCAATAATGACCTTGGGGTCGGGCACTCCCTGGCAGTTAACCCAGTCTTTTAACCTGACGGCTCCACTGCTCCCGAAACGTGCCCGATCCTGAGGCTTTGGTAGCTGCGATAACTGCGGGAGCGCTTAAAACAAATAAATTACCATTTTTATGTGTTGAAAAGTTAAAACCTGAACTGCACATTGCCATGGAGACGGTGTGCTATTTAGAGCACAGAGATTTTCCAAGTAGTGAGAGTCCGGTTTAATATCCAGCAGGAAAGAAGGCTTCAGGCTTTATGTTATGTTAGGTCTATAATCATTGTACTTTGCATGTGCAATGCACAGAGATAACGTTACTTATTTCTCTGAAGTTATTCATGCATATTGGAGACAAATCATGACTATCATGTTGGAACTGTGTATTCTGCTCTGGCCTGCTCCGGTTTTTACACCACACCCTTTCTGTGACACCTCACCACATCACTAGAGCCATCAGAAAGGACGTTAGACATCATTTAAGCATCAACCAAAATAAATACTGCAATAAATTGCCTTGAGTTGTCAGGCTTTATATAACGCATTGAGTGCCTCCAATTACAGGTGTCCAAACCTGGTTGGAATTCTCTTTTCTTAATATATTTTTGGCAAATAGAAGCGTTCCACAAGTTTTCTGGTATTTCCAACATGTCAGACAAATGCTTGGTATTTGTAAAAATAGCGTGTCCCAAAGCATTAATGCATTTTACCAAGAAATCTCACTGATTGAAAAAGTCATGCTGACACTTTGCATTCCTTACTGTTTTCTTTTAAATGTTTTTGTCATCTTGTCAAGGACTAGAAAAAAGCCCACGTGAACGAACTTTTATTGTAAATATTGATTCTAAAGCAAACTATTAGACAGAGACCCTGCATACAATAAATATATGAGAAAAAAATCAACATGTGTGGTTCTAGCTCCTAATTACTACACAGTTTGGCCAGTGCTTCAGTTTTGTATTATTGAATGTATCCTCTAATTGGCAGAACTGTTTGTTTTTTGTTTGTTTGTTTGTTTTAATAACTTCTTAAAATAAACAATGGCTTGTGAGCTGGTTTACAAAAGATTCAGTGCAATGTGAAACAGAGCATGATTCAGCCATGGTCAGGATGCCTTACAGTGACAAATGCTTTCCAGGAGGACACTTGCAAAAAAGGCAAAATACAAAGTTATCAAGCAGTCCTGCTCAGTGTCTGAAGACGAGTCTGAAAGGTGGGTGAGATCTAGGAGCTGAACATTCTGGCTGATATACAAGTTGCAGAGGAAAGCATATGTAAGGTCATGTGCAGAAACATTGCAAACAGTGCAATGTAAGCTATAGCAATAGAAAATTAATCAGTATTCGCTTTATCAGGAACGTACTCAACTAGACATGGGATGCTTGGATTTCATTCCTTGCTCTGCCAAAACTCCTGGAGAGCCTTCCAGATCCTTTTCTGTAATGCGTAATCTTTCTCAACCCCCCAAGTGCCTGGTTTATTTAGATCTAGATTCATGAACTAGGTATGGGCCTCTAATTTTTTTAATTTTTTTTTTCCATCTAAGTGCAGAACAATCAGGTCCTATACAATAATATTACAACTATCAGGTCTCAGGTGAATTTCATTATATTAGTGGGTGAGAAGGCCCTACCTATTAGCTACTTACTGTTATTCCCTTGAAAATGTCTAACGCTATAAGCACTCCAATGCCCTATATATGAACAAAGATTAATTTGCTCAGCTGTGCAATAAACCATTAAAAATAGCTAACCAAACCTAAAAAGACAAATCATTATAAACGACGAGTCAATCTGAGAAAACCAGAAATTGCTCTCAAAGTGCCTCTAGCATCCTCTGTGTTGGAGAATGTTGGGCAGAGCTCCAGAGCACCTCAGGCTAAGGCTCTCCTGTGACCGAGGGGGAAGAACTCTTTGCAGGAGGCACCACCATTCCGGGACTGAATCCCACATTGGAAATGGGACAAGACAAAGGTGGGGACAACCCATAGTCACTCCCTGCCCACAGGGGTAACTGTCATGTTGAAGGATATGACTTTGCACACCTAAGGTTATGCCTGTGCAGCAGGTGACTTTATCCACCAAGACCTTGGAGCTACAGTTAATATAGCACTAGCCTGAGAAAATAAACCCTTTTCTTAGTTCCTACAGTAGCAGACCAATATGTGGGCTTGGAGCACAGGCAGAATGAGCTCATGTCTGCCCACAAAAGCCCTCTTAAATATATTTAATATTGGTCCAAACGTAAACATAAGCACAATTAGAAGCCCCAATTGTCTTTATTAGCAGAGATGGCCAGTCCAACCTATGAAAAAACGGGGTGCACCTGGCAGGTGAGAAGCTCAGGCTGAGTGTAGCCCCAGGACAAAACACCCCGCCTGGGACTCTGCCAGGCTTTGGTTTATCAGCATTCAAAGCTGTTGTCATCTTTGTGGAAAGGAAACAAACACCATTGAAACAGACAAGAGATAAAATAAGAGCAGCGATAAGGACTTCATTAATTACTCATACTCTGAACTTTCACTCTAGCGGTCCATTTTCAGATTCCCCTTAGGGCAAGTGACTGGCAACGCCTGCAAGCACCTCAGAAGAAGCAGGAGAGGTTCTGCCTATCTTTCAAAAGGATGCTTTCAGTTACCTGCCCTTTACATTAGCTTCATTTGCTTCCATTACATCAATAAGCAATTGTTCTCTCTTTTTCTCACACACAAGTGATCTCTCTCCCCACAGAGCAGATCACACAAAATCACACAGGAAAGAACACAGTTATCTTCTTGTATCTTGGTGAAGAAAAAGTAAATTACAAACACATTAACTCTCCAGCAGAAATGATACACGCTACTTAATTGTTATTCTTGAACCCAAGGGGACTACAAGTGCATGCTCTGGGAATGGCATTTCATTATCTAAGGTGGAATCCAGCAACCAGTTCTTTTGTGGTGGGAAGGAAGCAAGGACGAACCAACATCTTTCTTTTCCACTCAGCTGAAAGGGCAGGTAAAGGCAACATAAGTAAGGGAAAATCACCAGGAAAAAAACCCAAAACACTGTTTCATCAACGAGATAGGAACAAAATCCTTCCCCAGGCATCATGGTGGAAACAGCAGCAGCAACACATTTCCTGAGGAATGGGACGGAGCTGGCACTGGCAGAGCCAGCAGGCGTGCTGCATGCCAGCTGTAAACCCTTCCCTGGTCCCACCTGCCCTCATGTCTTTGACTCATACAGCGATAGCGGCACTGCTTTGGGTTGAACCTTTTCCTCCACCTGCCTGAGCAGAAGATGAGAGCTCTGAAACGGTGTCCTAAGGAAAGCTATTTAATTATAATGAATGGTATGTTTTGCCATATTGCATTTTTCCAGGTTCATATGTACCTTCCTGAATAGGTCATAGATTCCATTAAAAGGAAAAGACACATCAGTTTATTTCAAGTAAAGTTTGCTCTTGCAATTTGCTCAAAGAAAAAACATTTCACTATTTTATCATCAAACGTTCACAGTACAAAGAGTATCAGTGACTGAAACCTGGACTTTTTGTCTGGTTCATGATTATAAACTAACAATTAAGATTTTTGACATGTTCACTGCAGAATAAAACAAGGCAAACATTACTCATTTTTATTTTTTTTTTTTTTGACTGAGGCTTCAAAAAATCAGCAACTGTAAAGCCAAACGTTTTCATTCATTTAAGACATGGTTCAGCAAAGCACTGATTTTGAGCCTAATTTTAATGGTCTGAGTAGATTGACTGATCTTAATAGGACTACTCAGGTATATAAACTAGACACAGAAATCAGTGTCTTGCAGAACCAGTGCATAAATTGCTCTCACATTGACAAGACTGTAAATACTACCAATTTTAATGGCATGCTCCTAGGTCATACCAGAATGGAAGAACCACCTGTCCCACCAGAGCCAACATCTGGCTGCTGGGAAAGTGTCCAGAGTAAGATATAGGAGAGAAACTCTGTGAAATCCAAGGTGAAATCTTCACTAGAACATTGAGAAAGTCGATTTTTTTTTTTTTCTTCCCTATTTTAACTTGCTTTTGGAAGCACGTTGCTTTTCTTCTCCCCCAGGGGCACTGACCATCAGTGATGACGGGTTTGTGCAGGACCTCCCACTCCATCATTCCACCATTCCCTTCTTTGCATTACAAAATTTGGAGTTATGACCGCTACTGCAAGACCTTTGCCACTGCTAATTGACAGCAGGATGCCACCCTGCATGTAGCTGCCTATGAACACTTGAAGTGACACCAGCTGCATCTCTCAGGGTACCAGAACACACAGCAATCCAGAAGCAGCATGACATTCAGCCCCCCCACATCTCAGTAATTTTTGGAGTCATCAAATCTCCATGTCTCAGCAACAACAACAAATCATATTCTTGGCGTCTACAAGGCTGGCCAATGGAGACAACAGATTTTCAACACATTCCAGCAAAGAAAGTCTGGTTTGAAAACTGCTTTTCAAGATTCAGCTTTTAAGAAATCTTATGAAGATATACCTAGGTTTGTACTCATTTATGCTTGGTTCTGTCTGACATATCATATGGTACTATGAAGCACAAACTGATTTCTAAAAGTGAGAGTGCCTGGCTGCTAGTAGTATATGAACAGTTTGGGACTTATCACAGAAAAACAACCCTGGAAATGCCAGAATTCAGATGGGCGCAGCTTTCTTGCTCTTTCATTTCTTTTTTCTCTTTTTGTTTTTGGATGGTTTTTTTTCTTTTAATAAAAACACAACAAGTTGCATGAAAAATACTGTGGTTTTCATCTGTCTTTTTCAGCTTTTTCAAGCTAGGTGTGATAAAAAAAAATCCTCATTACCCAAAAAGTGATAATTTTCCAATTCTCAGTAAAATCAGGGCAGGGGAGGGGGGAAACGTTACCAGTCCTTTAGGATTTGTGCCTCAAAGCAACTCTTTCACAAGTTGGTGCAGCAGCACGTGGTCTGTTGAGGCAAAAAATACATGGCAGAGGAATATCAGGTTCATATTCTACACACTGTAGTTTCCCTCACTGAGGTCTTAAAGCTCTTTAGTTCTAGTAATCTCCTTTCTAATGCTATGCCCACTGTTTGTAATATTTTGGTAGACTACAGAAGGAAAATTCTCACTCCAGAGAACATGTGAAATAAATGTTGAAGCTATCGGGATGCTTCTCGCCCACTGAAAAACAAAGCAGCCTCTTGGTGCCTGTCCTTGGGCCACGTAAGTGATATTTAGTGTTAGCTCCATTATTAATCTTCAGCAGTGCAAATCGGTTGCACGTACCCAAGGGCTACGTATCAATCATCATGTAAATTAATCAATCAGGCATGTAAATTTTTGTTGACAGCGATGAGCTCAACCTGCAATGAATCAAGAAAGATACTTTTTTTTCCTTTTATGATTCTCAGGTTATGTATTACAAAGTCCAAATAAATCCTAGGTCTGGAGAGCATGCTGGGTCTGTAAACCCCAGCTCCAATAGCCCTGTGACTCCTGCTGACTGGGCAAGCTGGTTTCCAGAGGAGCCCATTTCCCAGGGCTGGTCACACACGTGCAGAGCTGCACCGCTGGCTCCGCAGCTTCCCTCTGCCCGCACCGCCTGCTCCCAGGCCTCATTCACTCGCCTTTTTTTTCTTTCAAGAAGGAAAAGCTTGGCTGCCCCAAAGGTTACAGAGCACTTTCAAAAGTCTTTACTTATTAACAGATGACTCCTCCTAGTTTGTGAGCAAAATTAGATGATATGACCGCTAATGTTCAGGCATCAGATATCAATACTTCCAGAAGCCTGATAGGAAAACCTCACCACTTGGCTCGACCTCTTCAATTTTTCATCACGTAACATTTTCCAGTGTGATATCACAGCCAGTAAATTTTTCTTTTTGTGCTTGGCAAGGCTCCAGATGGTTTTTAAGTCACTTGTTCAGGCAAAAGAAGAATGGTACATTTGGGATGAAATTATCCTGGAGGGTACTGCTGCAATTAGAGAGATGAATGGCCTTTGGCTTTAATTAGAGCACTAGGTACACGTTGCATATCCTTGTTCAGAGGAATCCAGCTCAGTCAGCTAGTAATGTAGTGCTACTAAGTCAACACTTGTAGAATCGCAAACACTACTTGTAATGAAGGGTCCATTTCAACTCCATGTTTACCGACAGACAGAGTCAACTTCAGAAAAAAAACTCCAATCCTGATCGCCATGAATACTCCTGCCTCATTCCTCCCAGCATGTTAGACCTGCCTTTACATTCACAATAGAATAGTGTGCTAGAGAAGGTTGGATGGGCATGAGAAGTGAGATTAGGACATTCGTATTACAGGTAGAAGTATAGCCATGCCAGATAACATGCAATTACATATCTCAAATCTCATTCTAATAGCGGAACTTTTTTCGTGCTACTTGAACAGAACAGAAATCTGTTCTTTAAACCATATTGCTTTCTTGTGCTTTTCAAGCTTCACCAGATAACATTTTGGGCTACATATCTACAGCTTCCCAAACACAGAAATACTCAGAGAACATTATTAAAGTCATAAAGACAAACTCTCTTAGGGTTAGGAAAGGAAAAAATAAAGATTGCTAGTGCTGCTCAGCTCACATTCCCTTTTTTCTGTGAATTACGGTATAACCTTTGATGATACAACTGTGCTTTTTCCACAGCATTTTTTCCTGCCTCCTTTTGTGGATAGAATGGACTGTGCTCCTTTAATAAGCAGCAATGCAATATTTTGTTTTCTGCTTGTTCAATGCATTGCCCCAGGCCTTATTTGCTGTGCATAAACAAACGTGGTTCTGAAGACAGAATTATTAATTTCTTCCTGGATGTTTCTGTGGTGCTCATCATTAGTGTACGCAAGTGCTTCACCAACATTATGTGATTTATCTTCCCAACTCTTTTCTGAGGTGAGGGGATGGAACCATCCCCAGTTTACAGAAGGGAAACAGATACAAAGAAATTAGAATAAGAGGAAAATATGCTAATTCTGGATGCCTCGTTTGTGACAAACAAAAATTAGTGACTAATAAATTACAGGACTTTCTAATAGAGTCCAAATTTTTTCTCATTCAATGTGTCATTTCTCAGATTGGTCTGGTTTCTACTCTGCCAGCTCTTCTCCTTGTCTGTGTTATCCTTTACTCATCTTCACCTTCCCTCTCACACTGGTTTCCAGTCTAAAATGGCCAGTTCCTCAGCCAGTATCAACACCGCCTGCTTTCCTTTTAGATGCGTCTACCAATCCCACTCTTTCTCTCTTAGCTGCTTTTCATTGGTTTTTTGCTATCCCTTGCTCCATTAATTTAATTTCCATTTTTTTCAGTCCAGCCAGTCTTGCATTCTCTTCTATTTCTTTGCACAAACTTTATCCATCCCCCCATCTATTTTCTTCTTGCTCATCTTGCCCAGCAGTCCCCATCTCCTTTCTCCTTCTTTTCCTCCACCACTTCTACCTTTTACCCTTTTGTCACGTTTCACGTTGTCACCAGCATATGCCTGCCTCCTCAGCAAATTCCAGCTCCTGTCCCTGGGAAGGGGCCATATTTCTGGTGTCAGTGCCCAGCAGGGGCTCCTCTACTTGGAGACGGGAAATAAAATCTTTCTTTTTGTTGGTAGTGCGCAAGCTTGACATTGTATGTAACTACCAGGCAGGTTGTTTCACCCTGCACTAAATCATGCCCTATCCAAGCACAAGTTTGACAGCTAAGTCTTCCAAAACTTAGGAACTTTGTTGAACTCCAGAAAATCAGATATTTTCAAAGGTTTATAGATTGACGGGCAGTGGAATCATCGGTTTCTTAGCAGACAGAGCAACAGGAGTATCCCTAACAGAAACTCCCTGCTCTGTTCAGGTTTTGAAGTCTTACTCTGAAAGCAGGAATACTAGAGCCTTCTGATGACTTTCTCTTTTTTTTTTTTTCAGACAAGGAAACCTTGTTTTGCCACGTTTCGGTTGTAAAACAACTGAACACTTTTGTTGAAATTTATTTATGTATATATATATACATCTTTTGGACATGTCTGTTAAAGAAAACGCTGCTGTCAAAATTCATGGTTTGGAGAGCCACAGCACCCTATTTTCAGTTGCTTGTAATGGGAAGCGTTTGGCAACTTTAATTATAGAAACTGTCATCAGCCCTACCTGTGATACATGAGTGCACACACATAAACTCCTCGTGCGTGTGTGTCTCTCTCCATGATGGGGTGCAGGGGGAAACAATCTAATAATCTAGATCGGTGCACTCACAGAAACATGAACATATACAAATGCCTTTAAGTTTTCATTTGCTTAAATAAAAACACCCAGGGGAATTCTTTAAGGGAAAATATATAAAGCAGAAAAAACTAATTTTCCAGGCAATTTATCACATCCCTTCTCAAATGCGTATTCCAACCATCTTGTCCTCTCCCAGCTCTTGAAAAAACTGAGCTAGCTCTTGTTGGCGATGGACAAACTATCAGTACCACAGTAGAGTTGAATTTCTAAATGTATGCGTTACCAAGAGTGTTGGGTGCCGGTACTCTTGTGGTAATAACAATACACACCTTGAAATCTCTCTGCACCCCCAGTGACTGTGCCCCCGAATCCCCTGCCCATCTATTAATGGCAATAACAATGTTTAACAATAATATAACACTCTAACTTTGTATTGGCGTTGTGAGAGACTCAGATGATCTATATAGCAAGCTGCAGGACTCTCACTGACACCCTGGTCAACACAGCACAGAGCCTGTAGTCAAATGGGTTGGTTGTTCATTTTAGTTGTTTGGGGGGAGGTGTGTGTGTGAGTGTGTGGTCTTGTTTTTGTTGGGTGGTTTTTTGTTTTTTGTTGTAGGGGGGGGTTGTTGGGGGGGGGGGGGATTGTTTGTTTGTTTTGGGTTTTTTTTTGTGGTTTGGTTTTTTGTTGTTTTTTTTACACAGATGAGATCAAATCCAATATCTATCAGTGTCAGGCTCCCTGAGGAGCCTAAGCCTTCTGACATTTTCTGTTATCTCTCTATACAGCAGGTTACTTACTTGGATAACACCTGTGCACATCAGACATTTCTTCCATCCACCTCCTGCATCCCAAGTGGTCCTAGAGCCCGGAGCTGTCGCTGCTTGGTCATCTTGGAGAAATTTAAGAGAGTTAGTATAGGAAAAAAAACCAAAACAAACCAGCCAAACAAAAAAACAGTACCCCAATGACTGTAAAGATCTCCCTCTAACAGAAATGGGATACCTTGATGCTCTTAAGCTTGAAACCCCTCAGAACTCTAGTCAGGTTAAAATGCCTTCTAATGCAAGTATTAATTTACAAAATTCCAAAACATAGAACCACAATTAAAAAGCATCTATGTCTCTTGCATGCAAAAAATAGTCTATCAGGCTTTCAGCTTTTCAGGTTATTAAACATACTCAGACTTCTAGTGGAGGCTCCAGTTCTTTACCAATGTTTTACCTCCAAGTTACATTCATAGATGAGACTCTTGGACAGTGGGAACAGGCTGGGGAGCTTCCTTGAGGGTTCATTGGGTTTCCGAGTTCCATTCTCATTCCCCTATCCTTCTTCATAGAATTGTTTGACATTTCTTATTAGACTATTAACTACTCTCACCTCTTCAGAAACATCCTTACGCCTGACAGGTCAGGTTCAGCCCTGTTTTGTACTTGGCTAAGCCAATTGTTCACTCCCCGAGTAGTAAAACGCTCCTTCTCTCTAGAGAGGCACTATGTATCTCTTAACACGGAGCATTTCAACATATTACAAATGCATAAAACATACCAACAGGTGATTATGCTTTATATAGAAGCATATTAAAGTATAGATAAATAAAATACACTTGGCACAGTACTGGCCATGCAATTGAAATTAAATTACAAAAAGATCAGCCACAGTGGAACTGATGGGATCCCAATGAGTTTGGAGAGCTGTGTCCCCACAGCTGCTCAATGCCATGGAGAAGGCTGAGCAGGAGGTGAAAACGCCATGTGTGGGATCTGCAAGCCAGGACCCGAATAAATCAGTCAGGACAAGCATTTCTCTCCCTTGGGTGCTGGTCCAAACTGGGCCAAGAGGGGCTGGGGCCTTGACTGGTGTCAAGCGTGTCATGTACAAGCATCTTTGAACAGAAATCTTACTATAAAAATTGTTACCCACTCTCTACGCCCATCCCACTTGGTAAACACCTTTCAGATTACTTGTCACTAAGTGATATGGTTATGTCCATGTGTTTGCCTGTTCCTGAGTTCCACAACGACAATACACCGAGTCTTATCAGCCCTTCTGACCCCAACAGAGCATGGCTCCTTTCTACATCAATCTTTCCCAAGAAACTGTTTTTCAGAACGCAAGGCTATATTGCATAACAGCTGATTAACAACATACTTCGGCTAAACTACATTCCTGCAACCTTAGACTTGAACAATAGCAAGGTACATCAGAGTGCCCCCTAACAGACTTCTAAGTGCACTACTCTGAAGGCTGAAAATTACATGGCATAGCAAAGCACTTGGCTTACAAAGCATTGCTGTAGGAGTTAAATGCCAAGGGTTTATTACTTTTGATGTTATACCCCTCAAACTATTTAGCACAGGGTCTATGCACACCCAAATAGGGTTGTACAAAAGGGAGAGAGTGTTGCAAGTGCTGGTGATGCAGGTGCTCAGGGAGCTGGAGGAGGTTACCCAAATGTGCCCCCAAGAACACCGTAGCTGTACTCCTTCATTTTGCCTTGACCTTTTTCTGCAGATAGAGGACAAGCCACGGGAGTTTCTCCCATGGATTAGATCTTAAATCTTGATCTGACTCCTCTCTGTATGGAAAAAAGTGAGAGGTGGTTCCTTTTATTGTGACCATCAGAACTGCCACCGATCAATAAAAAAAAAAAAAAAAAAAAAAAAAAAGGTATCACCCTTATTTTACATCTTGCTCACTTACAGGGGCAGCAGAGGGAATTTCACTGTGTGACGTACTTTTTTTTTCTAGCAGGGATCAAGCTCTTAATCAAGCCCAGCAATGCCTTTGAGGGCAAAACAGGGCACTTGTTGCTGAGTCCACAGACTGGTCAGAAAAAAATAACTGGAAATAAATGTTTTCTGCACACTTCTTCAATTCAAGCAGCTTGCTACAGTATTTTATTGATTGTATTGTTAGTTTCTATGGAAACAGATGTGGCGTTAATTAAGATCAAGGGTTAGAGCTGATAAAAATTGGTATTTTCAATGCACTACATCTATCATGCACATTCATATTAGTTTCCCCAACAAAACACGTATTGTAAAGAAATGGTGATGGCTGAATCATTTTAACAGAAGTAAATTAAACTTGTTAAGAAGAGCTTAAAGCTGCTCTGTTTGTTCTCTGCTTATCCTGATGAAAATGTTCTCTCTTTCATAAATACATAAAAACAATTTTTAAAAGTTGCAGATTTTGGACTTAATCACCAAAAAGATCTTTGTGATCAAAACCAATTCTCATTACAATCTGCTTGCCAAGGTTCATTTCCATTAATCCCTCCACCCAAAGAAGGTGTTTTGCACAGCTGATAAAACATTTGCCTAGGTGAAAGGAACCACCACTTTGCCCCAGCCCTCGTTATTCCGGTTAGTTCATCCTGCTGCCTGTAACAAGGAGCTGACTGCCCTCAGGTGCAAACTGTGCAGTGATGAGCACATGCCCAATCTCCAGCTAACTGCAGCTCTTCACAGAAGCTGAATGTGTCATCAATTTCTGCAAGCGGTACCATGAAGAGACACTTCTCAAGTCCAGGTTATGCCAACAGGCTGCATTTGGCAAAGCTGTCCCAAAACGATTAAAACGCTGGTGATTCTGAATTTCCCTGGTAGCTCCACTAGTATGTCATCTGTGACTGTTCCGAATGAATTCTCAGTGCTTCGTGTTTGGAAAGATGAGCCTTCTCCTCAGCTCCATCAAAAAGCAGAGGGGAGAAAAGGACTCCCTGAACTGCTCGCTGTATGCTAGCTACAGCTTAATCATCTTGTCAGCTCACAAAGTGTGCCCCATTTTCCAAAATGGAACGGGAAAAGAAGAGGGAAATTCCTGGAGAATGCAGTACATTACCCTTGACTCATTTCACATTTCAGCTTTGCAAGGAAGATCCTTTCCAAATGAGCTTGCAATCAATAAAATGAATTAAGTTACTGTGATATTCCTGGCCCTTCAAAATGGCATCACAGCCAGAGGCTGCTTTGTATCAGATACAGTAGGAGATGCGAACTAGATCTGAATTCGGTCTTTCTCTGCGTTTCCCCAGAAGGGTTTAGAAATGTGCCAGCCTCAGCTGAAGCTCCCAAAGGGCTGGAGTGGGGAGGCGATGCTTGTCTCAAGCTGGTTTACCTTTCCTCTCCTCAGTGCTGCCTCTCTGCTTTCTGTGTGCATCTGTTTATGTGGCTGCTCTGTGAACCAGGAGGATGAACCGACATGAATAAAACACAGGCAGCCATTTCAAGCTGGCTTTGACATAGAAAAAGGTTCGGCTTCAGAAGGAAGCAAAGGAAAGTCTAACAGAGGAAGACTGGGGAGGAAAAGTGCTAATCCAGCTTGTCGGCCAGTCTGTTTGTGTATTTCTAACCACTGCCTATCTGTCTATATTATGTCCGTCATTATAACATGCCAATCTCAGTATTTGTTGCATTTACAAATCCTACTAACAAGTTAAATATGACAGAACAGTTGCTCCTTACTTCCCCTGAAAAGCATTCACCTCTTTTTTTTACCAGATAGGATTTACCAGATGATGACATGCTACACAACTGTTCATAACAAGCCTAACACAGGCACACACGGTGTAAGCTGTAACTTACCCAGCAGAAACTCCAGAGGGAATGGAGGTAGCCAGAATGTAATTACCTAAGCTGGAATTTAGCCAGGACAATGGGGTTAAAATCCCTATTTGTTTGGATTAATTTAATTGCTAAATATATTGTTCCACTAGTTGCTGTAGAAATAACCTTTTTGTATTAGCCAGCAGGTTAAACAGCACTTTTATTGCAGTACTTACCGGCTGCTGTTCCTGCCAGTCACCTCTGCTTTTTATTTGACTTCCAGGCCTTTTGCATTATCCCCATCAGCCTTGGAGCTATCTCCTAAGGATAGATACAAAAAGCCATGATATTAGGTGAAAAGAATTGGGCAAGACAACCAGTGATAATTCATCTGGCACATACTACTTCAGTTAAAGATAGCTGGTAAGAAATGTGAAAATATCTTTGTAGTGGCTATATTCTTTTCTTTAATAACATCATGGGGGAAAGTGGTCACAGATCCTTCAGCTGTTGAAACAAAATTAGCTTTTATTACAGTCTAAAAAAGTAAATATCATAGAGTACAAACATGGTATTGCTGCAGTATACCCAGAGGCATATACTGGCTATCTTCTGTATTGTAATTTAACATTGCTACGACTTCTGAGAGCACGAGCCCTGCCAAACCAAGTATTCAGGGGCCCCCCACCCCACCCACGCATGGTATGGTACATAATGCCACAGTGCATCATATAGGCTCTGCTCAAAGTAGTCTTACATATTCCCATCGAGGTTTTCCATACTGCTTTCTCATGTACCGTACATTCTCCCCAACATTAGTTTTGAAACTAGAGCAGAACAGAGAATGTTCTAGGGTCTACAGACTAAAAAAAAAAAAATAACAACCATTAAAAAATCTCTAATATTAAGTATGAAAACAGCTGTGTAACTAAGATCTTCCTTATTCAAAGCCACCCTCTTCTTGCCTTCTCATTTTCCCCTCACTGATGGGCTGTCTGGAGAAGTTTTGCACATCCCTCTAGGAGACAAGGACCAAACACCCCTCATCAATGCTTGACCCATGAATGAAGCCAAGAGAATCCTGTGGTAAACTTTTGACAGAAAAAAAATTTAAAAATCACAGTGTCTAGAGGTGCATTTTGCAGGTTACCTAAACAGAGTGCCAAAAATGTTTTTACTTTAACATCTCTACCACCACATATTTTGTGGAGGAGACAAACTACCAAAAAACCCCCGCAAATTAACAGAAAAACCCACACAACTTGTTGATGGAAGTTTAAGATGGTTTAAAAATTAAATATATTAAAGCTCTTTCCTATTTCTGTTGCCTGCAAAAGCAGGTGTGTAATCACCAGCTATAGACATCTCCGAGGAAATCATAGAAAACCACTAAAACTGGCCAAAAATAACTCTTTTCCACATAAAGATTTCAGAAATGTGAAGCTTTAAAGTCCTTCCAGGGCTTGAAGGGAATGCTGTCTAGCTAAGAAGCTAGATTCCAACCTGGAAAGTCCACGCTTTTGGTTTGCAAGGAATCCCATTTCTCCCCAGCTGAGAGTTTATTTTGAGGCACAGAAGCAGTAAAAGCCCCTGGGACAGGGCTGACTCCTGCAGGACTCTGGCACGGCTGGATGACACGCACGGTGAGCTGCTCCCCTTCTGCTGGAGGAAAGCAACCAGAGGACAGAAAAACTGTCAGAAGAGGCAGGTGCTGGAAGCCTTACAGCAATGGGTTTGATGTGATGGAAGAAGGCTGAAAAATCAGAAGCGCTCAGTAAAGGTAAGCACCCTCCGGAGAAGCATTTCTCTGGACTGTGCAACACCAGCATCCTGAGATTTACAGAAACAGAACCAGAGGAAACTTCTTGAGAATCAGCCCCTTGCACATCATATTGTTTAAACCTTTTCATAAATTTCCATAAGTTGTCCCTTAAACTTAAAGGTAAGTTTAGGGAAGAAAGAGACTGGTAGAAAACCTTATTCCTCTTGAAGTTACAAGCTTCTCACATTTATTCCAAACTTACCTGTGGCTGTAACATCCAGATATGTTTCTTTAGACATTTTGTGTGCAAAGGAACGAGTAGGAGAGAGAAACACAGATCTGGAAGACTCTCAACTGCCTATGGTTCTTCTGAAGTAGAGATCAAGAGCATCTGCTTGTTAATCCATGCTATAAATGCAGCTTTGCAAGATGCCACGAAAACAGAGTCAGTGAGCAGCAGGAACAGGCTGCTTTGTGAAAGGGGACGAGCAGAGACCCCAGCACAGAACAGTGCCCTCATCGCCCTGGGCACCATCCCACAGCACCCAGGCTGGCGACTGGTCCCCCAATTGTCCCAGCAACACATTGTAGAGTTGGGGCTGGGCTCCACTGGAGACAGGGCTCAGCTGGGGGGTCCTGGACCATGGGCAGTGGGTGTGTGGGTGGGTACCTTGCAAGCAGAAGGGTTAAGATCTACGAGTGTCCTCAGGGTGCTGGCACAGAGCCACCTGACCCTCTCCTAATCTCCAGCAGAAACCAGACCCAGCCCTGCAACACATGCTGCTAGAGGTGCCACCTCTGGATGGAGTACAGTGAGCTAAGCATCCTCCATCAGAGCCGTGGACCCCAGCAGCTCCAAAAGAGCGCATGCTTTCCAAAGGTCAGGCCTCGTAAGTCCTGCATTTGTGCCACTCCAAAGATGGGTGAATTTCACAGCAGAACATACAGTTAACACAATTCTTTTTACCCAGTGTAACTCCTGAGGAGCAATGAACTCCTCTCCTCTGGATACTTCTTCCCACGTACCATGCACAGCCGTCTCGTACGCACTGTGTCTACGACACTGCCTTTTGGTAATAAGCAGTAGAATTCCTGACTGTTTTTCCTAAGTGACACTTCACCCTCCGTACTTTCCCCTTCACGCTGCTGGTAGAACTTGATAAAGTAGATTAGGACACTCTCCTCACACCTTCATGTCTCTCAGCAGCAACATAAAAAAAAAAAAAAAAAAAGTATTATTCTTTCTTCTTTTTTCCCCTCCCAGATTGACCCAGATACACTAGCGGTGTCACAGTTTAGCTACTGGCCATAGTGACCTGCTGTCTGAGATGCTTCCCTTTTATGAGAACATCAGAACACAAGATGATGAGTGTGGGTAAGGCAACAGGTGTCTACAGCCTTTTGATGAGAGCTTCCTTTGTTCCTTGTTCCAACTTTGTTCCTTTTTCAGTTTTTTTCAGTGACAGGTCTAAGGGCATTCTTAAATATAATTTTGATCCCAAACTCATGTAAACCACTTTCTGCTACCCTCTCAGTTGTCAGAGTTATAGTATGTGGGGCATCATCACTTCAAATTTTAAAAAATTGTTTGCTCCACAAAAGCTCAGATTAGCTGTGGAATGATTATTTTATACCGAGTATTTTCTCTACTTTAATAGACATTTTCTTTCAGAACTAGAAACTCCCAATTACATGTAGTGAATTTAAAATGTTCAGTGAAATTAAATTTCAGGTGAAAATATACTTGAACAATTGAAGTACGATATGATCTGAAGAGAACACTTTCGGAGGGAGGAGCGTGTGACATTTTAGAAAGCATAACATTTTTCTAAAGCTTAAACTGAAAACAACCAAATATGAAACGCTTACAATCCAGCCAATTTCCACATGAAAAAAAAAGCTACGGCATAACATCACATTTTATAGGATAAAGTTTCCGTTCAACCAATCCTGTCTAACAAAACATCATCGAGCAGGCAGTAGTGTTTGTATCATAGTCTTACTACAACAGGGATGAAAACCTACAGCCACGCAGACCTCCTACCTGGTTTCCAGTCCCGGAGCACCATTTGGGCAGGGGGCTTCCTGTTCGGGGGGCTTTCCTCATCCCACTGGATCTCTCAAGGCTCCATCTTTGATGGATATTAGCGTCAGCATCATTCCTTGTCCCTATTGGCTTCCTCTAATGACAGTGTGCCGCTGTCCGGTAAAGCGTTTTCCTGAAATGCCTTTCATCACCCCAGACCCTTACCCTATTGACAAACGTTTGTCATCCCGAAGAACCCAAACCAGACTGTGCCACGTGGAGCAGCGCGGGTCTGAAGCGGTGGAGCTGCCAGCAGGGCTGGCTCATGTGACTCATGGAGATGACTCAGAAGCACATCCCTGGTCCACCTCCACAACTTGCTGGACCTTGGGCAGCTTCTTTAGCCATAACAATTCCACGGCCCACTGTTATTTTAGTAATTACATAGGATCGTTGGGAAAATGAGTGGCACCAACACGTGCAATGATGCTCCAGAAGAGTGTTCTCTCTGTCTTGCTGTTAATAACTTCCCTGAGTCTGTGCTTGGTGCCTGAATGTGTCGAGCTCAGCTAGGAGAAGCCTAACAAGAGGAAGGAAGCACAAACCCACAGTTTTATCATCCTGAGCTTTCTGTGTATTTGCAGGCCAGCTCTGCAGCTAAACTGCAAGGTGTTCATATCTAATTTCCACAGGGATTCAAGCAGTAATTAAAATAATTTATAATTAATGACTGACCAAGCCCTTGCACCTTAACAAAAACAGAAACAAGCCCTTCGTGCACCTTAACAAAAATAGAAAATAGCTGATAATGTTGAAATATAGAAAGCTATATGCTTATTCATCAAGACCAGTAGCCAGCAACATGAAAGAATAAAATAATAATAATAAAAAAACCTTCTTAGAAGCTATTCATATGAAGTATCTTGAGCTCTGCTAAGAAATCATACCTGCAAGGTTTCTAATAAGCTAATGTCCCTGAGCTGGTGGTCCCCTGTGTCCTCTGGCTGCCCACAGCCCCTGCTGAAGAGGTGTGATATCCCTCTAGCAACAAAGCAGGATGCGTTGGGTTTCTGTGGGTGAGTACTTACAATGCAGAGTATTTTCAGCCCTGGAGTGGGGTGAGGTTATTCCTCTGGTTTTAACAAGGAATTTGACGAAGCTGGGAAGCTGTACACGTGCGACTGGCAAAGCCACCTAAACTGAGCCTAGGGCAGCCACGGGTTTCGTTAGATCCCCATCATCCAAGGGAGGACTTTTTCCCCCACAGATCCCAAGACCACCAGGCTTGCCAGCCAGAGCTACCCCTCCCCAGCAAGCTTCCCACCTTCACATTCGTGCGTGAACAGGCCAATAGCTTTCTGTGCCAGAAAATTGCATGGCAGAAGGTCTGTGTGTTTGGTCCTTTAAATACTGCCCACTTCCAGAAACCAGAGCTGTATTTCCTTACGGACTTTTCTCAATTTGTTCACACTAAGACTCTTAAGCTTTAGATTAAGCACTTAAGCCTATAATAGAAGAGATACAAAGAAAACAGTAAACTGTTAATTTAGATAATGGTGAGAAAGAAAAAAAAACATGGATTGCATGCCATTTTAATTCCTCCCCCTCATGTCCAAAGCTCAGTCTCTGTAGGCTTCCACATTCAAGATTCCTCAATGCAATGCAAACTAGATCACTCAACACGGGCCCCCCACTATAGCATATAAATCCTGGAAAGCGATGGAAATAGAATGTGAGGACAAGTTTATTTTTTTCCTCTTCGCTATACAAAAACCTAACAGGATAACTCAGAACACTCAACACTGACACTTGCCTGATACAATTAGAGACCACACTGCAGCAGCGTAAAATAAAGGCTGGAAGAAGTCCATTTACCACCAGATCTCAAAAAAAAAAAAAAAAAAAAAAAAAAAAAAAAAAATCAGCTCAGCCATCCAGAACCAGGGAGGTGACCTGGCAACCTGGTTAACTCTAGGATCAAAGGATTTTCAGCAAGAGGAACATGGCTGCATGCAGAGAACCTGAGCTTGCCTCTTCCCTGACAGAGGAAACATCAAAGCAATTCCAGCGGGGCCAGGTTGCCACACTGCTGAGCCCCATACTGAAGGGGCATCAGTGGTTTCATCGTGCCCAATTCTAGCATTCCTGAAGAATTATCAAAATGATATATCCACCCTGTCGCTGTTGATCATGTCCACTAAACCAAAGTCCCCACCTCTGGAAATGGACAGTCAGCAGTCCTTCAAAATCTGCCTGTCCTTTTTAGGTCACTGCTGTCGTGGCTAGTGCAAACATGCTGCCTGGACACAGCTGGAGCCTCCCACAGGGAAGAGCTGGGGTGCAGGTGTCTTGCTCAAGTTACCGGGAAATACCTCCTCGTGTTGGTGTAAACAAACCAGGGGATTGGCACTGCCAAGGCCGTGATGGCAAACAGCTGGTTACACACTGAGGATGGATTGGTTTAATTTTGGGAATAGCACCCTCGATCACTTGGCACATGGCTGCTGGGGCACCACGCTTCAGTATGGATGGGGCTGTATGCTTTGGCCATGCCATGGAGCTCTTCAAAGGAATGGCAACTCACGGAGCTATAGACACACATGACTTATACGCATGGGCAGCCCTAGGGCACCCACCTGTGGGTGCTCCGACATGCCAGCAGTCCAGATATTTACTACAGACCATCCTTCAGGAAAAGCAAGTGTCCCCCCACGGCTTACCCAGCAGCACCCCTGCTGCAGCACTGGCTCCATTCCTGTGGCAATATCAGCCTTTAATGAATCACACACCCCGGCATGGCGTAAAACCGGGCAGGACAGAGTCATTGCTGCCTCGCAGCCATGAGTTTCCCAGATTCATTCTTTGTGGAGGTGTGGCCTTGCATTTGTACATATTTTACATCGTAATTTGACAGTTGCATTAAATCCTTTTGCTCTTACTTGCAGAGAAGCAAAATGTATGCGATTTGCCTTCCCTGTAACACTGATTATTTAGTGTAGGTATAGCATGGCCTTGCGCCTCTACATTAAGCAGTATCAATCTTCTTTGTCTGTCTTTTTATGGAAGTCTTTTCCATACCTCTAATCATTTCTAGCTCTCCAGACACCTCTGTTTCTGCTGTATGTTTCAGATAAGGGGAGAAAAAAAAGAAAAAAAAAAGCACAAAACCCTGTGATAATCTATATTTATGTACTATACAGCAAGGCTATATGCAGCAGAAGGAAAAAAAAAAGCTGATATGGAAGGACTACTGAAACATCACCTACTTAAAGCAATGCAATACGTAGCCAGTGAGGGCTTATAAAATAATGAGACTTGTAGCAACAACTCAAAGTGGGTATTACACACTAAATAGAGAGGTGTTACAGCAGCCTGCCCAAGAAAAAGATTTAGTAGTTATTTCAGAAACGCTCCTGAAGCATTCAACCTGATATGCTGTTACGTTAACAAAGGAGGCAAATAGGATGCTAGAATGTCTTGCTAAAGGCATACAATGTACATCAAAAGGCTGATGGTTAAATTACTAAACAAAGCACTCCATGTGGACCAAAAATAGACTCTTCTCCATACTTGCAATCAGTTGTAGATAGCAAGTAATTACCTGCAGGTTACTACCTTTATTCCTTCCTATTATGCTATCCCTTTTCTTCCCTGTAACAATATCTGTCCAGTTAACACATTATTCATAGCAATTCCTGTCTGCATGCATAGTAACTTCAAGCCATTTTTTTTGACAACATTGCATGTATTTCTAAGCTGTTTGCTGGATGAAGCTACAGAATGAATGAATAGGGGTCTATTTTTTCTCCCTTTTGAATTTCTCAATTAAGCAGGTCACTGATGCACCTTAATAACCACAAACTTATCCTGATAAGGGTGTAGCTGAAAGTCTCTTCTGTACTGCTGCAAGCAGCCATGGCTTACTTCTCTCCAAAAACGCCTTGGAAACGAGCCCAGGTTGTTCCTCTGCTGAGAAAGAAATATGTATTGCTTTGTTCAAGGGAGCAATAAATAATATAAGGGGGTGGATGAAAATAAACACCTCAAATTGAACTGAATATAAAGCAAAGTGAGATGGTGGTGATCACTTTTAAACCTTGCCAAGGTTTGAGGAAATGAAGTCTATCTGAAGGGAAAATTTTCCTCTCAGTTATATTGCTCTAGATCAAAAGCCAGTGTCACAGATCGCTGTGTATAGGTCAGATGCAACTGGAAACAATATGCAGCCTAAGTATTTCAACCCTGAATGTTAACAGGGCACACAACAGATCTAAAAAAATAATAATAATCGTGAAATGTCTAAAAGAAATCCTTATGTTTTAAAAAAATAATTACATTTCAATTCTCATCTTCTTACTTCTGAGGCTTTAGGAATCATATTTTCAAAACATTCCTCACCAGTATGGAAATGCAAGCAAACATAAACATATAACCGTACATATAAATATATGTTCAGAAAAATAATTTTAAAATAATCACCTGACTCCAGGAGCTGAAAATACAAAGAAAACACCAATGTTACAGGGCTTACTATAAAAAGCACAAGTTTCCAGCACAGCAGTTCATTTGTTCCGAGCAGGCTTTTTGTGACATTGGTACAATTCAACAGCAGGAGGCTCGAGTAAGTAGACAAGTTTTGCAATACTTCTTCAATGATCATGCATCTGGTTTTTAATATAGGACAAAGCAAAGAAACTGTCAGTGGTGCCTTAAGCAGATCTGGGTTTAGTTTATTACACTTATTCTCCACCTCAGTAGCAATTCTTTTATTATACCATGAGGACAGAAGCAGATCTTAGCATGCAGAAGAGGTGGTTGTTGTTGCTGGTGGTGTTAAAAAATAAAAAGTGAGTAAGATTCCTTTGTGGAAAGTGGCACACTAAACACACATGACACAGCAAGACATTTGTTTTGCTGTTTTTCATGGGAAGACTTTCCTGAACTACCTGGAATATTGAAAACTGTATGATGAATGCTCACGATGACTGGGAAAACAGAAAAGGACCTAGAACAAACATTTCAGGGCTTAAAATTTTCTTTTTGCACCTCTCCCTGACAGCACCCAAGGAAGCACTTTGCCCTCTCTGCCCCTTCCATGCTTCCAAACCTGCCTAAGTAACTAGTCTTTCTCTTTCATATCTCTAAAATGACTAGCTGATGAGCTATCAAATGGAAAAGTAACAGCTATTTGGTGGATTTATGAAGCATGCTCAAGATTTATGTGGCACCGAAGAAAAAAGAAAAAAAAAAAAGGGTATTTGCACTTTAGCTTAACAGCCTCATGGAGGGTCCCTTGAGAATAAGTCCAGATAGTGGCCTACCGCTAAGACAGAAAAAAGATAGAAATTAAGAGCAGGGAGGATGCTCACATTTTTGTGAAACATAAAAGATTAGGACGAATTTTAATTCCAGAAGTAAAATATCTGTACTATTACAGAGAAAAGGGTATTTATAAATGCAGCGATATACTTCCTAAGTGCAAATTGAATAGGTATATTTAGCTTTCTGCAGAGATTCATGAAATTAGGTTCAAAACAGAAGAAAAACTGGCACGTGAACACTGTTATTTCTTATAATAAATGAACAGTGAAACAAGAACATTTTTATAAGAGAAAGTGCATCTTATGCAGCATACTGATGAACAAGATTCTCCACTATCCTGGGGAAAGAGATAAAAAATAAAAACCTTTCCTCCTTTGTTTTATGATTTATCTTAATGGATAGAAAAGCCAGCACCTGCATCTGCCCCCAAGGTGAGGGGTCAAGAAGAGCACTTCTGCTCCCTCTGGACTCTGCTGTCTCCATTGCAAATGCTTTTGCAAAGGCTACAGAGCCTGCAAACGTTGGTCACTGGAAAATGATGTAATTGTTAAGGTTTGCCAGCCAGAATGTATTCTGAACACAGCTTTCACCTGGAGTCAACAGCCCCGATTTCTCTCCACTGGTTTATCAGTAGTTTACCAGCTCTGGAGCCATGTTTCCTCTGAACAGCAGAGCAAGCTCAAAAGCAGATTTGTGGGCAGCAGGGATTGCTCTGGTGTATCCAACGCTTGCATTTGCCCCACTCACTAGGTTGGTGGTCACAGTGGAAACCTGAAAAACTGAGCGGTCCCTTTCCCTACGTCTATACTGAATTGTACTGGTGCTGCAGACAAAAGGCTGGTCAACAAAGTCTACAGAAAATTTCCAGACAAAAACAATTTCATTAAACTAGAGTTAAGCTTCTAAACAGCTGTTTATTGCTGAAAGGAAAAACCTTAAGACATACAGGAGGTTTCTCAAAAAACATTTTAAAATCCTGGAAATTGAAAGTTCAGATTATAGTTAAAAAGAAAACCACACAACAAAACCCAGAATGCCACAACACAGCTATTTGCATAGAAATGTATATTTAAAGTCACTCAGTTTTGTCCTCTCTTGTGTGTGCTATTCACCTCTGCAGCATCTGTGTCTCATGCAGACGAGACACATTTTGATGGGAGAGTTTTCACTAAAACCTAAAACAGTTCACAGGCTGTAACCAGAGAAAGCTTAAGCCCGCTCCCTTCGATTCGTTTACCCAAGGAGATGAGAAAATCTGGTGCACATCACATTGCAATCACACAGAAACAGACTAATAGTTGTTAAGAGCAAAAGACCGTAAGAAGCATGAAATCTGACTTCCTGCATAACACAACATGGAGAGTTTCATGTGTAATCTTCAGGTCAGCCGAAAGATACTTTTTAACAAGATACTCACTTTTGATACAAATATTTCAAACAACAGAAGATGTACCACATCCCAGCTCTACTCTGTAAATGTTCTGTGACATGCATCCTTATAAACGGAACTCTTAATTTGCAGAGAAACACATAATTTCCTTCAGCGCTGTGCTCCCTTCTTTGCAAACTACAGTACTTTATACCTTGTTTTTTCTTTAAGAACTACTTTGCCCAGACTTATCAGCTGAATACATATCTTCACTTCATCTAAATGCTTAAAATGGATGGTTTTCTTCATAGATTTTGTTTTCAGACCATCTCCAAATCATTTCAACTTCCCTGCTTCCCTTAGGTTTCCTAGATAAGATTCCTACTTGGGGGGGTGGGGGGTGGGGTGGGGCGGTGGTGGTGGAATCCAGCACACAACAGCCAACCCAACCCTGCTCAAATTGAACAAGTGACCCTCGCAGCCTTTATGCACTCTGAAAACTCCTCATTCTCCCTGAAGTCCAAGGTGGCAAAGTCATGCTTTTACTGTGAGTCTCTAAATGCTTGAGGCTTTTAATTAAAGCCCCAGTTCCTGGAATCAAAGGACAATAAAAATTCAACCTCCAGAAGAGCTCTAGCCCTCACAGTAAACAATAAACCTTGAACTTCTGACACAGACACCATGAAAATGCAGCCTCAGATGTAAAATTTTGTATTGAATTCAGACAGCTGAATCACATGTCGGAATGCAGAGGACTAGAAGTGTATCAATACTAAGTGGAAAGAGCAGGAATCTCCTCCAGCTAGAAGCTTACCATCATCTCCTGGAGCACAGTGGCAGGAGCTTCCCAACAAACCCTGCAACTCAGCCTTCAGCAGCCAAGCCCTGAAGCAGGAATTCTTCTTGTCCTCGCCTGCTAAAGAAGAGGAAACACTAATGAAGAAGCCAGAGAACCTCTCTGGTTTTATGTAGAATAAATTTCAAGAGACCAGCTTAAGCCCTCTCCAGTTCCAACAAGCTCACTTACCAAAAAGCAAGAATTTCTTTAAAGAGAAACAAAACCAAACAAAGAAAACTCTGTTGATAACATAAACTTGAAAGAAAATGTCTAGCTTTACCTTCCTGAGAGTCCTTCACCACCTGTAGAAGATGGAAGCTTATTTTCAAAGAACAAAGGAACTAACACACACCTCTGAAAGGGCCTTTTAACAGAAAGCCCAGAAATAAAGAGGCACATTTGAAACTACTCAGGTGTTCCTGAGCACGTGTTCCCCAGTTCAGGGCTCAAGATTACAAACGCCCATCAGCTGCAGTGCTGAGCTGAGCCTGTTGAAGGAGTCAAGGCAGGAGTCAAGGCACTATGCTCAGTGAAAAAAGGATTTTGGCTGAAAACGTTATCAGGTAAATAGATAGCTCTCTATTAGAAAGATACGCTATCTATTTACCTGATAACATTTTTACATGTATGTGGCAGATCTTCGACCAGGCTTCAGCTTTCTAAGGTGCCAACTAATGCCCTGTTATCCCCAGCAAAGGGAGATATAGGCCAATTCACTGGAGATTTTCCATTCAAATGCTGCCTAAAACCGTTTACGTGGCAACCAGTAACTGAAAGCAGCCAAACAAACCTTTTCTCCGTCCCTCTACTTCACTTACACAAAGCAAATTCTTATTCCTGGTAGAAGCACAAAGCTCTGCAGGGCATGGGGGACTGAGAGACGACTGCTGAGCAGCTGGGCAAGTAAGAGATTTCACTGCTTACCAATTTCATGTAAGCTCAACATAACAGCACTATTAGGCTTATATTATGTATCAGTAAAAATACTAATTACAGAGGCCCAGACTTGAAACAGTTTCTCAAAACAACATGCCTACAGCTAGCATGCGGAACGAGCACGCTTTACTGGGATACACATTCCCTACTAAACAGAAACAAACACGTAGTTAGTATCATTTAGAAAAGAAAGGAGCTGCCAAAGCCAAGGAAATTTTCTGAGCCATCAGTGCTCAGAAAAAGAGGTCTTTATTGTTTGCTACTAATTGCAAGGAAAAAGAATTTACAGACATTTCAAAGCAGCTGCTGTCTTGTCCTTAAAAACTCCTTCCACTTAGAAAGGAAGATTTTCATTTTAACAGCCTCCAGAAGCTTTTCTAGCTTGCTACCATCCAAGGCCAGTCACATGTCTTATTTCTGCATTGGTTACATTGTGAGGTTCAGCAAAAAGGTCTACGAAGCAAAGGGAAAAGCCTGTTGAGCCTGTAACTAGAAAAATTACTATTTAAGTCTCAGCAATTTCTGTTAAATTAAGGATTACTTCTCCCCTCAACACGCACTGGCCTTGTTAATTTTACTGGTAAAAATCTATGCAGACTCAATTGCTCAGGAGACTGCAACTCGATCCTTTGAAGCTACAGGTTCCAGCTGCTGCAAATCATCTGTGGAGTGAAACTGATTTACATTAGCTGAGAATCTGGCCTGCTGTGGCTAAATACTCCCCATCTGGTTTAATCAGTCGCCCTTCTGGAAAGCCCCAAGGATTGTTTCAAGCTTTATTTGTCTCTAAGACCTTTGTAACGTTGGTATTGTGCACACAGCCAGGGATGCCTTACCCGCTGCTGGGCTGGGCACTCAGTGATGGGTGAACTTGTTAAATGAGGCTCAGGGTGCCTACCTGTTTTGAAGTGTCCTGCAGAATTTTTTATTTCAGCAGTTTCCTCAGCTAAATGTCTGTCTTTTGAGGTACTGACCGTACTGTTATCAGTCAGTGAAACTGGCAGCTGTTATTGTGTGTGCCTGACTGTTAGGAGCTGGAATCATTGTGTATAAATATATGGCATTAGACGAGAAAAACAACAAAAGCATCTAACTTCTTTTGTGGAAAGATTTCACTTAAATATGTTTTTCATTTTTTCTAGCATCTGTTTTCCTGTCTCTAGATCTCCAGTTAATATTTGGCCACAAGTTTAAAAATCAAGAGAAGCTTTGCTTGGGCAAGGAATTAATAAAGTTAACACCTCATCTGAATCAGTAGAAGGGAAAGATAGATCCAAAGATAAATAAAGACCTGGGAGACTGGGTTCAGCTCTTTGCTCCATCACAGACTCTGCTTGGGTACCTAAATAAGCTGCTCAAGGTCGGAATCAAAATAGGATGTCAGCAACTACAGAAAGAAGGAGGCGGAACTGTAATCTGGAAAAAGCTTCCACACAAGCGCTTCAAGGTCCTTGTTATCAAACTTGGTCAGGCATCAAAATAACAGTCATTAAAGGTCTCAACTTGGGACAGCCAGCTCCAGTCCCTGCACCTGCCTGAGCAGATTCAGACACGTCTGCCATCTCACAGGAGCGCCTGGGCTGCTTCTGTCCAGAAGAGGGGGATCCCACAGCTGTTACAGCTGCACCATTGTGCAAAAGCTCCTTTGGACATTGTGTGCAAGGTGACGGTATCCATACTACTATAGTTAGGGTACTCATCAGGATGCATCAAAGTGGGTCCTGGCTCATACCCAGAACGCGTTTATAGTCCCTGAACACTATCCCCAGGCGGCACCTTGCAGAGCTAAACTCCCTCCTACTGCTTGTCTTGCTCTCAAATTGTTTCTGATGCAGGGAACAGCTTCAGTGTGGGAAGGAAGGGAAAGGGAGATTAAATGTGGATCTTCCTGAATACATAGCAGGCCACTAAAGCACTGTGCAGAAGGAGAGAAGACCTCGCCTTCCTCCAGTATTGTAGAAGAGCTGAGGGAACCCTCCCAAGCCCTGGCAATGCAGTGGGATACCCATCTAGAGGAGACCATGGCTGATGAGCCAAAGCCAAAACTCTTCTTTGAAGACCTGAGGTAGCCAAGGTCCCCAGTCTTACACCTGTCCTTGCTCATAGTGTTTCTCAGCTGGATAGCTCAAACCAGAGCCACCCAAGGGGACTGATTTAAGGCAGCGTTTTTCTCAGCAAGCTGACTATTTTGATTCACATTTAGAGACGATGAGCCCATCCTATATATGTAGGCTCCTCAAGGGAGACCAGGTGTCCGACAGTGTTCTGGATCCCGTACGGGCACCAGACAACTGCAAGGTAGGTGCTGCAATGCTGTAATTCTTTCTTAGATGTGGCCTTTAGTGTTTCAGCTCTTTATCCACAGAATCAGAATAGAAACACCTCCCTGTTTTGTAGCTCATTTTCATATTCATTTGTAATTACAACAGAAAGATATTCAACACCGCATGACTTTCACAGAGCAGATACCAACTCAGTTAAGCAGGAACAAAGCACAATATGGATGCTTTTAATCTGATTTTATAAACTTGACACATAAGTTTTGGCATAGTACAGAATAATAAGGAATCAGTTAGAGCTTAAATGACATTTCTATTTCACTTCTAGGGAGATAACTACATTTGTCACAGCAATGGCTAGGTAAACATGCAGGCAGCCTTGTACTGCGAGCCATGCAGCTCACGCTGTTACTAGTGCCCAAGAAAGCCACCTTACAGGAATTTAGGTGTGATTAACCCCACTGGATACCAATTAGCTTTTCCAACCACATGACCTATCAGACACTATCAGTGACTTTGATTTTATTGAAACACCATATTGTCAACTGCAGTGGCTCAGGAGTTATTACTTAAGTGTTCAGATATCTCTCTGTCCCAGGGGATAAACCTACATATAATAATCTTATAATCTGTCCCTAAAGGTGTCACCTCTGTTCATCCATCTGAGCCCACGTGTCATGTGACAGATGCAGATCAGACACCTGAAATGGTTCTTGCTCTCAGCTCTCCCTTCTGGCAGGCTGCTCCCGTGTAGCAGGGACAGCTGCATAGGATGCTGGTCCTCTTAAGCCACCCACATTAAACCTGGACCACACGGCTGCAGCCTGACCAGGCGCTCCAGTGCAGATTCAGCGATTGGCTTTCAGCCAGATGTTAGGCACCCAGTCGGCTTTTACCGGCTTCTAAACCGCACAGCAGCAAGTCTGGGTTTAAAAGCACAGACATGCTCATGTCCATCAGTCTGGGCGGCAAACCGAAACTGTCTTGTACCAGGCAGGCACAGTTAACATGCAGTTGTCTGCAATGAATCATGCATATGAGCCCTGCAGTACCTGAGCTACCCAGACTGGTTTTGAAAATGCAAATGGAGTTCCTCATCTTGATGGAAACTACTAAAATATTACCCTTTGAATTTATTGACAATTTATGAAATCTGTGAACCTTCCTATTTTTTTCAAGGTCTCCCTTGGCACACACAAGAGCAGAGTGTTAAAAGTGATAATACTTAAAACAACCCAATAATTCAGTTGGTGTCCTTGCTTGTTCTGTCTCTGCATCAAGAGCCCCTTTCTTTCCCCTTTGACTCAGAGCACTATGGCAGAGTCAGGGTGTGCGCGTGGTGTGACCACCTCCCCATGCCTGTCACCTTCACTGACAGTACAATATAATACATCAGACTCTGAGCTGCAGCAGCCGAGGTTCAGGCCCCTTTTATTCAGCTTCCACAGCTACAAAGATGAGAAGCCTCGTGGACAGAGGGAGCGCGTGGCAGGGGGCTGTGATGGCTTAAACCACCTCTGTGAGGTTCACCAGAGCTCCTTCTGGCAGGAAGCCCTGTGCGCTGCAAATGAAATTTTCATGAAATGCTGAGCAAGCCTCATTAACATCGCCCTGAGAAAATTACAGTGTTGGGCTGCCAGCAGTGCCTCCGTTCAGTCAGCTTCTCCCACCAGCCCAAGTGCTGTTCATCCCTCTGTATGCTTATGGCACAGGACAGTGTGCTCCCTGTGCAACACGGGGCAAATCCCACCTGGCAGACTGATAAATCGCGAATTATTTGTAGGGATTAGAGAAACATTGGTTCTGACTAAAAATACAGAGATAATTTGAGGGTCTCAGGTAAGTTATTTGGACACTAAGACTGCACAGGCAAACAGCAGGACTAACTTTATCCTATGGGAACATGTAATTATTAAGGTGATACCTATGGCTGAGGTAAAATACTCACTGTTAGTTTAAAAAAAAGGGGGGGGGACTGTCATAGGTGCAAATATTCTTTCCTTCTGTCTTTTTTCCCCCCCTTGTTCTCACTTCAGAAATGAGAGACAGCTTTTACAGCTGGAAGACAGAGAGGTTTGCGCATTAATAGCCACAGTGAAGGTCAGTATGTCTGACTCGCTCGAGTAATGGCTGAGTACATTGGATCTCATTTCGTTTTATTACAGTGGCAGAAACAGTGCTGATCAACAGTGTCATATTTCCTTTTCTTCAGCATAAAAGATTAAGTGATTGTTGCACGAGACAGCAGTGGGGGAAGGAAACGAGGAGAGGAGCAATACGCCCAGCAATGCACTCACTACAACTGTAGCCGTGTTTTGTCCTGCCTCAGTTCCTCCTCTCACAGTGCTAGCAATGGGTGGTTCCATATAACTTCTTTGGGGTTTCGCCGTGTTGCCCCAAAGTATTTCAGAGTACCTTTTATACTCAGCAAATGCAGATACCTGCATCATGAGTGCCTTCTTCATGGGAATACTGGGGAAACTGGTACTTAATATTTCTGTTCTGAGCCCACCTGTGTAAGGACTCTACTGTTCACCAAAAAAGATGCCATGACTTGTCTGTCCTGTTTCGTGCAATACTGTGTTGGGCACGTCACTGACTCTCCAGGGATAAAGCAGGAGGAATTCTCCCTCCTAGAGGTCACAGAGGCTTTCTGAATCTTCCAGGTGAAAATAAGGTGGGGGAGGCCCTATGTGAGTGAGGCCAAAGGAACTGGGATGGTGACTAGAGGAGTAAACTCTCACTCATATGCTTGAGTGGCTCCCAGCCCTTTAAAATCTGAGTACCTTGCAGTATTTCTGTGTTGAAGGGGACTAATATCCACATTTAACAGCATGGAAGCAGAAGCAAAATGACTGGAGCAGAAGACTTAGAGGAAGCCTGCAATGTAGAAAGAGTTGAAAAACAGCTCTGAAATGTGAAGTTAATTCATTTCCCACTGGGCCCTTTTTCTCACTGATTCTCTAATCATTATCTTAAAGACCTTCAATTCTTCACTTCTATACTGTAACGCTGCTCTCGAGATAAACACTGTACGGACCCTGCTGCTGGGGCACAGACGTTTTGCCTGCAGATAACTGAGCAAGAGGCAAAGAGCTCCAGTGTCAATTATTGGCTTGGTCTTACTAAAGACAAACAAAAAGCTGTGATCCCTCGAGAAAAGCAATTATTGTTGACAAATTCTGGATGGGCCTCAAAGCATAGTACACTAACTTTCCTCTGTACATTCCTTCACATTTCCTAGCATCGATCTCCTGAATGTTAACAAGACTATTAGAAACATAATAGGGATGCCACTAATAACCCCGCACTGGTGTTCATTCAAAAGTAATCAGACAGAAGTAAACCTGCCCCTGAACGCCAATGCAGAGCTCACAAGCTGCTCCTAAGAGCAAAAGGAGGTCCTTCCTCCTGCTGCTACAGGAGGGTGAATATCAAGCAGAATAAGTAGCTGTAGACAGGCTGTATTTCTTCCCCTCAGCTTACAGAAGCAGCAGATTTATATATACCCTGGCCTGTTCCATCCTCCCTGGCACAGGCTCACCTTAATACTACAGCAGAGCGAGAAAAGCAAAGGATTGGATTCCCTACTGGTGTAAATCAGCCTACCGCTACAGCCATGATAAAGCTTTTGACCAAATATTCAACTTGCCTGCGAGTCCTTAGAGGCAGTACGTGCTTTCCAGCGCCACTTCTAAGAGCTTTGTGCTCCAAGTTCCGATCCACAGTTTTTCACCTCCTGTTTCATCAAAGGCTTTAGAATAGTTCCTCGGGGGGTATCTGCATGGTGCAATGAAGTGTTGTGCAAGGATAACAGAGTTATCCCTGGACTAATGGAGTTATTAGGAACAAAACAGCTACATCAAAAAGCTGCTCTGCCAGGGTGGTTGTGCTGACCGCAGAGCAGGGTTTATGGACCCAGCTGGCGTGCTATGGCAATACAGTCCAGCACCAGCTCGTGCAGAGCTAGCTGTCATCTCCCTGGGTTGCCCTGCCAAGTCCCATCAAAGCTCCTCAAGCAGCTGAATCCCTTTGGGCTATCAGGGCTTCTCACCTGATTGCCCCTTGCTTGCCTTTCCAGAAGAGTGTGGGTCTGTCACAGGACAGACAGATGTGACACAGGGAAATCTCTGCCTGGAAGCAGAGAGGCAGCGGCAAGTCAGGGCAATGAAGGCATTTGAAACGATGGTAGACACATACCCAGGGATGGGGACTTTTAGATGTCACTGTCCTCAAGGTACTATGAGGAGAGGCAAGGGGAAGAGGGAGAGGATGTTATTTAACTCATTTGTAAGTGAGCCTTGTCAAAGCTGCAGACAGACAGCAAAAAGGCCAGCACAGGGAGGAGTGCCCATGTTGCGACGAGTGAGCAAGCATCCTCTGAGAAGTGAGAGCTTTCGCCTCTCAGTGACCACTGCAATGGCTGCTGCCTCTGCTGAAGGGGTTAGCCATCAGCCTGGGCTGATGAGTTTGTTCATCAGGAACAGCAGCAGGACCAAGCTGCTTGCATATCACAAAGCCTCGCACCATAATCAGCACTTGTGAGTTACTAGTCGCCTGGGAAGGAATTAAACTTTGGTCTGAAAATGAGTGTTTTTATGCAAAATACCAAATCCTGCAGGCTTCCACTCACCTTCCCTGCTTCTGCAAAGAGCTGTGCTGGGGAGCATGTACAGCAGAGCAGCCATAACTGTGGGAAAGAGAGGTTTTACATCACCAGTGGGAATTATATTGTTGTATCATCTCCTTCACAATGTGATTCTACCTTTTTTGTAGGAGTGGGAAACATTGATTATACATTTATGCTGAGTTTTGCCACTGCTAAAATGCAAACTGCAATTTTGTCACAAAATGTAGTATTCCTGAATTGTTGAGCTTTGAAGCCCCAAAGGAGCCCCAGAGGAGCACTTCTGAGCATTCTTTTTATTTTAGATTGTGTGCATTTTCCCCCAAGACTAGTCAGATAGATCTAATATATTCCTGATGTACCAATTTGTTGCTGGGTTTTGTGTGTCAAATGACCTACACACACACAAACACCTTTCAAATTTCTCATCAACTTTTATTAAGCTATTCATAAACCAAAGAATCAAATAGCTTTATTTATTTATTTATTTTTACCAAAATGTTAGATGAGCACACCAAACTCCAGATGTCTGTATTATATCATCCACAACAGGGAACAGAGAAGTTACTCTGTGCAGATGTTCAGCAACAACAGGAGCCGCTGCTCAGAGCAGCCCTAGGGGCAGTGGCTGCAGACAGAACAGGGAGGTAGAGAGAAATAGAGCTTTCCTGCCATTTTCCCTGACTTTCCTTCCCACCCCAGTGAGGATAGCCACAAAGCTAAGGAAGAAATGCTGGAAGAGGCACTGTCCTGCCTCCAGGAAGCCACTGACGCTCCCCGCACACTGGCAGACGATCACTGCTCAGTATGAGCCAGGGATTTCCCCACAGCTGTGCTGCACTGCTGGGCTTCTGTTCATGCTGACCCTTATCCAAAGCTCTCACTGAAGCCAACGGCATTTTTTCCAGTGACTGCACGGGGTTTTGGATGTGGCCCATTACAGCCAGTAGCACTGGCTGCAGCCAAAACCTTGGCTTGTGTTTTGCAGCCGATGGGAATAGATGATCACAGTTATTCTTTCTGGCCATAAAATCAATGCAATATCTTCTTTTGATACTCCTTGCCTCTCCCTAACACAGAGCACTTGTTCTGCTCCATTCCTGACCAAGTTTCCTGGGAAATATTAGATTTCATATAGGTTTTTCTCACTGAAATGTTCTCACTGGGATGCTTAGACATCAACACATTTATATCCAAGGGATCCTGAAGAGGTTAGCCAGAGGTGATTACGTCTCAAATGATGTTGTACCATAATTGCTCAGGATATCAGCTTAAATGAAATAATCTGCACAGGAGAGAAGAAACAGTAAAGCTAAGGAAGGAAATTGCTGCTATAATTACTAGAGCATTTCTCTTTGAGGCATTAAAAAGAAATGTTTATAAACATAAAAAGCCTGGAGAGGATGACATGTGGCAGCTACAGACTGGATGGCAGAGCCTCTCTTGCCTTACATCAGCTGTAACAAACTTCCTGAACATTACTTACACATAAATGGAAGGTAGGAGGGTAGGTAGAAAATAGCCCAGAGTGATCATCTTGGTTGAACACTTTATAATTAGTTACAAAGATAAAAAGTTGAGAGACGGGTACTCTCCTTTAGGGTCTTTTACCACTGAAGTCATTCGAGCCTTGCTGTCAGCTTGAATAGTGGCATGACGAAACCCATAGCCAACAAGGGTAAGAAGGATAGCAGTTGTTCCCTACAAACAACTGCCTCACTTTTTTCCTTTGATCACTTTTGTCTTTCTCCCTGCCAGATTGTCCTGAACAAAAAAATGATCTGAAATTCTCACAGCCTCCCTGTTCTACACATAACAATGCTGTGCAAAGTTCTTGTTGCCTCTCCAGCTCTTTTACTATTTCCAGAAATACACTTTATTGGAAATGCCTTGCAGAAATGTATTAACTGTGGATTTGATATTTTAAAACCTCTTGTGCTCTAATGTGCAGGTACATAATTGTGTGAACCTCACTAAGACATACATAATTAAAAAAAAAATATATCTAATCACCCAAGGGAACATTTCCTGGTCTAGAGTCCTCCTGAACCCACTAGACCCTACGAGTGGTCAGACATGAAATCATTTCAGGCACCAAGCAGAGCCCTGAGGGATTAAATGTTTCACAGTCCCTCTTAGTACAGGGGATTACAGGATTGCATTTTATTCCTGGGGTACGTCAGTGTGACAGGATCCTGACGAGGGATTGGATACAGGAATTTTTCTAACTGAAGTCTCAGCGATGCTCTTAATACATGAAATCCTTATAGACCTGCCAGAGAATTGCAAGGAAGCTGCAAGGCATATCTGTTTTAACCTTTTTCCTTGGATTTCGTACAACTTCCAGCAGGTTGATCAGTGATAGCAAACACATTGGAAATTCCTCAGTTACAGGATTAGTCCCCATTTCTTTTCTCAAGCCACTGTAGCTTTAAAACAGCAGATTCTTGTGGAAAAGCATGGCTTACAACACAGAACAACAGAAAAGATACTAGAAATTGATGAGCAGCCCAGGTGAGTGTCATGTGCTTCTCTTAAGAGCAGAGTGACTAATGATTGCTGCCCAGTAGGGAGGTCACTCTGGTCTAATAGATGGTGTCAGGACTAGGTGGGGATGCAGGTGTATCTAATGTACCAATCAGCTAATGAACCAGAGATAGTTTCATAAACACAGCCCCCTGTTGTGCCCTGCTCTGCCCTCTTTGTGGATTTAGAGGAGCAGTATGAACTTGTTATTGCAGTATGCAGAAAAACAGCCCAGCCTTGTTTTGCCCGTTTGTGAATGACCCCCATGTACAGCTGCAGACCCTGAAGGACTTCTGAGATTACAGCAGCATTTGTAGAAGCGATGAGCAGGGACCTCGAACTGAAGCAGCTGAGCACACATACCAGGTGATGAACCGCAGTGCCTCATTAGCAGACCCCAGTGTCCTGGCCTGATAGGTGCTAGTGTATGATTCATGATTTAAGATTCTATTTCATTAAAGTAATTTGATTTGGCTGGGGAGGGGGGCAGTGTTTGGTTTGTTTCAGACACTTTTATTTTATTTCGGCAGAAATACCAGGCAGTGGTTTGCAGGAAGGAGGGAGAAATCCTCACAGCCATTCCAATGTAAAGCCATACATTTAGATTCAGTGCTGGAAGCACCACAGACACCCAGGGCAGGTACTGTCCTAGAAAAACAGCTACACAAGCCTGCACTCTTCTACAACAAAGGCACATAATCAACTATAACTTCTCCCAGCAGGGATCCTCTGTATGCATTCTTCTCTGTCTCTTATCTTCCAAGCCCTGCCCTGTTGCCATACATCAGGCCTCTCTCTAGAATTTCTCCTTGCTCTCTTGCAGCACTTCCATAGTACACAGAGCCTAGAGCAGGCACGAAAGATGGATTCATTCCTCTGTGCCAGCTGTATTTAATGCACAGATCCCATCCTGTTCGAAACACAGAATCTTGCTTTTCTGCCCAAAAACACTGGGACTGGGAGCTTTCTTTATAACTACACATTCTTCAACATATTTGTTTAAAGTTATTATCCTGAATTGGAGTGCCAAAGATATAAGTCATAAGTATTTTCCCTACTGGTACTTGATTTGTATAAAAATTCTGGAATATGTTTGAAGGCATGCTATGATGGGCACTGTATAAACATACTGAAAGAGAATCTGTACCTGAGCCAAACAGACAAGACATAGGGGGAAGAAAAGAAGAAACTGTTAACCCACTCTAAAGAGACTTGGAAGATTAGCATGACTCGCCCAAGGTCATATAGAAACTCTAGGGAACTGAACTGAGACCACTGCAGTCCCAACACAAAAATCTTAATTACCAAATCCACTTTTCCACTTTTCCTTTCATATGGTTTTTTCATACATTAAAACACTTCACATAAGCTGCTTTTTTTTTTCTTTCTTTTTCTTTTTTCTTTTTTCTTTTTTTTTTCCCCAGGAAGAATAGGAAAAACAAAGGGTGCAAGTTGCCCTTGTTAAACTAGGTTGCACAGCCAAACAAATTTAAAATGATATCTCAGCAAGATTTTGCAACCTGCCTGCGACAAATAAAAGGACTTTCACCATGAAAACATGTGAGTGCTCAGGAGGACTAGCTGAGAGAATTTAGCAAGGCTCCTAATGAGAGATGAGCTGCAATATGTATATGCATGAGTTCATGTATTATTTAAACCTTTCTGATCAGAATAAGCATTGTGAGCACAGTACTGAAAGTATCACCAGTGTTCATGCATCGACTAACTTGCCCTCATAAAGGTATAATAATGTGTTCATCAGTTTTGTTTGTACTCCCAAAGCAGTAATAGCATAATCAGAAAATAACCCTATATGTTGCAAAAAGCACATAAATATAAATCTAATTATATCTTTCCTTGATACTATGACCAAGAAATAATGATGCTCAGTGAAGTATAATGTACCAGACCAATGTACTCCCAAGGGCCTTTGTAAAAGTCTGCTTCTATGTTCAAGTCTAGCCTAGGATTTTAGGGGTTAAAACAAATATATCCTGCTAAAGTCGGCCAGCCTGCTTCAGCACCCCAGTGGTAGGTCCTTTCTCTGATAGGTAGGAGATTCAGATTATATTTTCAGTGATTCTGTTACAGCTCACCCGGTGCTTGCTGCCACACACCACGCATCTCTCCACAGGTACCCCGTGGACTGACAATTAAATCAGTGCCCTGATGGCTCCCTGGGAGACCTCCTGTCCTCAGTGGTCCCAAGGATGACTGTGTCACATGAGGTGGTGGGGAGGGTGAGAAAAGAGAGAGACCATAGGAGGAAAAAAAAGAGGGATGCAGTAACTCTCAAAGTATACCAGCAGCATCCCTGCCTATGTCCACACACACCTTATCAAGCAAAAAAAAATGAAATTAAATAAACAGAAGTCAGGGTGTATAAATAAACATAAAAAACCATCCACAGATTTTTTTATTGTACTCGAACAGTTGCCTCAGTGCAGGTTTTCTACAGTAAATTGACCTGTGAGCTGTTATCTCAGTCTTTTGGATTTTTTTTACCCTTTTACATGCTAGTAAATTGTACTTTTGTGTGGGAAACTTATGCAGCAGCCTGTTCTTGCTGGTAAAAGTGGCAAGACTCCCACCGGTTTCATTCAAAGGTTTAGGCTGTTAATGGTGACTCAATCCATCAATCAGTCCAGACATGAGAAGCTGCAGAGAGAACTGGAGCCAAAACTGGTCTCAAAATTCAGTGAGCTCATTTGTTCTTGTGCAGTTTCATCAGCTGAATCAGATATACTCTCCGGAGTAGTGAGGAAAGAGGCATATCTAGGACATTCTGGGTAGCTATGTGTGGTAAGCACTGTCACTTGGTTATTTTGCGGCAGTTCCTGTATGTCCAAAGTTTCAAAAGAGCATGACGCAACAAGGTGGTGCTGGCTGGGCTCTAGGACAAGAACAGATGCAGGGGGGGACACCAGGACAGGAGAGGTCAAGGTGACCAGGGCACCAGAGATGGCTCCAGAAATGGCAAATGAGCTTGAAATGCCCAGTCAGGTGAGGGGTGTTGAAGGAGACAGGATTCAGCTACATTGAAAAGACAACCTGGTCATTTACGCCAGGGTGAAAACAAAGTTAGCACCGTGTGATCTATATTTAGGAGGGGAGACCTCAGACCTTTTTCTTCCAGGAAGTACTGTGGGAATTCATTTATCCCACTTGCTTTTTATGGATGGGAGTTTAAAGGATATTACCAATCATATTATACTATTGGGAAATGCTGGACACATTTACCTCCATGTTACTCTTGGAAGGTGTCATAGAAAAATTATGACTCCCATGTTTCTCTGGAATGTTCTATTTGCAATTGTCAAGCTTTTTTTTTTTTTTTTTTTTTTTAACCAAGACCTTGAAAATTATCTTGTGTACTAATTACATTAAAGCAGCCTGGACTTTGAGGAAGAAATGCACAATAAACATTCATTTAATCTGCAACTGTTTCACTAGATCTGTTCCATTTTCTTTCCTTAAGAGCTAAATAGTAATAGATAACGCAAAGGTGTGAACGAGGTATTTATAGCACAGAAAAACACAAGGTTGCTCTATAATCTAGAAATGCTTAAAACTAAATGAAAACAACCTAAACACTGAAAAGGTTTATTGTAGGTACATTTAAGCTGGATATGCTAAAAACAGTAGTTACTGAATAGAGCAAGGTATAACTGACATAAGCGTATCTACATTGTTTTCTGTCTGCAGGTTTACTGCTATGCAGAAGAGCTTGTAGTCTTTAATATTTTAAGCTCAGAAGGGAAGAAGCTTTAAAAATGGGAGAGGAGAAAAGAAAAGAGGAGTACGCAAAAAGTTACCCAGCACTCTGTATCCTACTGGGTGGTATTGTTTCTGCTTTTTCACCCATCTCTTAAAATCCTAAACATTCAAGGACAGAATGTTCAATCCAGATGCTGCCATAATCTGATAAATGATAGTTCAGTGCATTACAGTGATGCTTCTCGATGAATGAAATGCTGTTTGTTTTGATCAAGAGCTTATGAACTTTCCAGTGTAAATCAGTCTTGGGATAACAGGCTGTATGCGTTCACCATTCCCATGCACAAGAAATAGACCTGTTATTTTTCGTTGCCTTTGCTCTCCAGAAGAGAAGACTGGTGGTTGTTCTGTACATACCAGTATTTTGCCAGGTATTCACACTACATAAAAAAAGGGGGAAGATTTATGGGAGTTAAGATTAAGGCTCAGGAAACGTGCATGTGACGATCAGCTCTCTAATAGGCTTTTTGGGCAAAGCATAATGACACAAAGTGGACACCTTTTCTGGGCTTAAGCACTCTTTTACATAGCTAAAAACTGGTCTCTTCCTGCGGCAGCACCTCATACCTCAGCCCCTACCAAGAGCTCTCTGATGAAGGACTGTGAATGTGGAAGGACAGCTGGAGAGCAGGAGCATCAGAAAGGGGCCAAGGACTAGGACATGAGAACCAGGGGACACCACCAGAACTGGTGCAGAAGTGGGCTTTAGGATCGCCATCGCATCAGCAAAACACATTCTGGCCATGCAGGATGACAAGGGAGTTGAGGATATTCATAGGGCTAGCTAGCATTTTCGTGGTTTAAGGGAATACCCCTTTGATGACTGTATTTACAAGAAAGGGTGAAGTAGCCTCAAATGAAATCTGAGAGAAATTATTTCCCTCCTTCATCTTGGGTTATGTATTAATCATGGAAGATTTTCCAGATGGAACATGCTCGGTATATGCAAAGTCTTGCCACCATTAAGTAGGACTTAAAAAAAAAAAAAGAAAAAAAGAAAAAAAAAAAAAAAAGCCAAAAAACCTCTGTGATATGAGCTGTCTAGGCTCTCTCAAGAGACAGCAGAGAACAGAATTTAGGTTTTCCCAAGGTAAACATGTAAAATGATTTATATGTTACCCTCTGAAAGGTCTTATTTCCATCAGATGACTATAGAATGATCTAGATTGTTACCATATAGATATTAAAATATACAGTAATTTTTGGTGAAAATGTCATGAAGATTCTACATTCTAAGCATCTGTGTGTTTATTTCCATGTTTTTAAGGACCTTAAACTGTGAAAAGGTTTGACTCTGTCAGTACTCTGACAACTAAATGAAAGCTGGAGGTATTCAACACCTGAATATTCATTTTAATAACATGCAACAGTTTGAAAGTACAAAGAAAGCATGGCTGAACCGTGTGACAGAGATAATGGAGAGATCAGCCCCTCTCTGTTTTTCTGTTGGTCCTAAAGAACATAAAGAATTGACTAGTTTGTTTCGGTTTGGCAAGAGTCAGTAATTCAATAATATGCCATGTAATGATGAATATGCTAGGGAGTCAGAAATCAATGACAGTGAGCGTAAAACTTTAAAAAGTTAGTGAAATATTTAGGTGTCTCTCTTAATTGAGCATTTTTTCCAGGCATGTGTTGAGTAGCTAAGTGTGTTTAGAGAGCTAGCTACTTTTCTCATACAGTCTGTGCATTTATTTCTTATCTGCTTAAAAATCTAGTTAGCTGCATCTAAGGGTACAGGCAGAAGATTTAACATAGATGAGTCAGGATGGCTTAACAAGTTACCACCTGTCTCCTCAGTTGACATCATTCTCCATCACAGGTTTTTTATTCCCTGTAGTCAAGGCAAAGTGCATGAGCCTCACCCTCATTCATTATGGCTTAATCTAAGACACACAACTCTTCAGGCACTCTCAGAGCATGCACTCATGTAGATACAGTGGCTCAGTTAATACATAATAGCTTTAACGAGCTTCTGTAACTCAATCCCATCCGGTGGCCTTACTCCAACACAGACTGGCATTGTACTTCAGTAATTTGGTTCTTCATAGCCACGCCGCTAGCTTTCGTCCTGCTTTTGCTTAGGCAAAGCCAATATGAATCTGTCCTTGACAGAGCAGTATTGTTCTAGGGATATGCTCCTTTCTCACCCTGTACAGAAGAAGCAGCAGCCCCAATATCAGCAATTGGAGCTGAATTAGATACAGTTACAGTAATATAATGCTTTGTGCTTGTTATGCTATCCCTCATTTCTTTTTAACTTCTCTTGCCACAAGCACATTTTGCCCAGTATAAGCAGCTTCTCTGCTAGGAGATGTGTTGGCACAATTTCTGAAAGTATTTCTGCATCACAAATACTAGCATGGACTGAATCTTAGTAAATAAAACAGAACTTACTGTCAGCTTTTCTAAAGAGCTCAGCACACAATAGCTCACATTACTGTGTGCCTTTGAAAGCTGGACTGCATTAAGGTATCTATATGGGCTCAGGGTTTGAAATAACTCAGATCCAGTATTTATTCTGAGGATGCCTTAGCAAGAGTAGAGATCCTGTCTCTTTCATAGAGGGAGGAGGACAAATGAAGGGCAAGGAGGAAAAAGAAAGGTGAGATTGCCCTCTTTCTCCTATATACCTTTTGTCTTGACACATATCCCCCAAAGGAAGCGGAGAAAAAAGCAGAGCAAGTCTGCTTTGGTAGGAAGGGGCTGATCCAAGATGAGGCAGTTTATGTTACCTTCTTTACATCAAGACCCTTGGGAAAGTCCTGTCCTTCTCTTAGGCACAGCCCTTTCTAATACTGTGAAAACACTTACCTGCTACCCCTCGCTTAGAGATCTGCCTCAGTCCCTAAACAAGAGACAGGCCAAAACTTTATGGAACAATATAAAAAAAAACTAGGAGTACTGATTTAATTGCTGAAGATTTGGTACATTTTCCACCTGTTTTGACTTGACTGCAGAAGCTTCTTTGTAAGATAAGGTACTTTCCTATATCATATTTCCTATATAACATTTTCTGTCTACCTTCTAATTCCACCAACTTTACATACAGCTGATTTATCATGACCATTTTAGTTCTGATCTGGTCTTGCAAAAGGACCCAGTTTATCTGTAACTTGGTATTGTTAGTGCTGCCTGTTGCTGTAGTAACAAAGTAGTGTTATACACCTTCAAGAATCAGCACTGCAGAGCTGCTGATTTTTCTAATAAGGTAAAAAATGATAAAGGACCCTTTTGATTACATCTATCATTCTTTGTGTTGTAGTGCTGTAACAATGGAACTTTAATGTTCTCTCTGGAATAAAAATATGAGAAAGCAGGGCTTTTTCCATTGTATGAGGTTGAAGGAAGGTCTGAACTTTAAATCCCAGTGACATAGACATATATTGCTGGGCTTGGGTTCACGTTGGTACAATCATGAAAAATTGCAATGAAGCCTGCAGAGTTATGCTGACATAAAATGCCTCTGAGCAAAGCTGAAATCGAACAAACTGACTTCTGTAAAGTTGCATCAGCTATACGCCCATGGCCTAACCTGAAGACACATATCCTGGCTCACTCTGACATAGTACCGTCTACCTCTGTGATGGCCCTGATGTTTGGTAGCGGTCCAGTGGTGTATGTAAACATTTGTTTGTAACTGAAGCTTTGTTAATGAAGAATATCTTCCTTTCATTCCTACTTCCATTCCCTACTGCATACACTGGAAAAACTGGATAACCAAGAAGTTTCCTATTTTTGAAATGTGCAAGCTCAAACCTAAGTTTTAAGTAAATTACTTGTTTACTACAATGTGGTTGTCTCCTTCCTTTCTCTCACTGAACATACCAGCATTTACAGCACTTGTGTGCACAGAAGGTCGTGTATGCCCTTAGACGGAGATATACTAGTATGGGAAGCAAGATCAGTTCGAGCAGTAGATGCTTTAGAAATAATAATTTCTTTCCACCTTTTTGCTTACATGGGTATAGGTATATTATGAAAAGAAATGCTCTCTAAATGGCAAAATCATACTCAATAATGAAAATATGCTAGTGAAATTAATCTAGAAATTAAACTAATTTTTAACAAGGAAAAAAAGCTTGGAAGAAGAGATTCTCTCTCCCCCTAATCATACTCACTTTTCATGTTGTAAACGCTTATTTTAATGAAAGTCTTTTCTTTGTAGTCTGGTTTGTGTACTTTGAGTGCTTGGAATGGGCACCACAGTAGCAACAGAAAGCACGACTGGACAGTATTAATAGTTTTGTTGTTGGTTTGGGTTTTTTAAAAGGCCTTTTGTGTATATTTTCACAAATTATTTTAAAATGTCAATTAAAATGATTTATCATCCTAAAGCTCTATTATTTAAAACTTAAATGTTTGCATCATATAAGTCATAATTATCTGCTGATTTCTTAACTCAAAATTGGTATCATTTGATTGTTCTTTCCCAGCCTTAGAAAAAACTCAAAAATAATCAAAAAAAAACCCCAACCCATAAGGGAAAAGCATATGCAGTGACAAAAGCACTTCTCTGCATTTCAAAAATTCCTGGTGGATGACAGTGGGAGTAGTAAAGAAATGTGGCTGTTTAGTGAAGAAGCTCCAGCTGACAGTGCTCAATAAGCATCTGAAGGAAGATGAGACTTCATGAATCGCATTCAAGTGGAGCCCTGGGACCACCACACAGCAGAAATTGAACATGCCCCATCAGAATGAAATTGCTAGTGCTCTGCCATTGCTTCCAAAGAAGTTCTGCCTTTCTCCCTGTGGCAAAGCCTCCCCCTCAGCACATCCCACAGGCCAGACTGGGCAGGCACGGCACAGCGCCTGTCTGGGGAGTGTAGCAAACAGGTCTGAGTGCCTGCATTGCAGCTTGCAGTGGGGTATCGAGCTGACATTACGCTTGCCAGCTTAAGCATGGATGACTGCAGCATGCAGAGCTGCGAGAGAGGCTGGGCAGCTGCTAAAGCACCTGACCTGTGCTCAGCTCAGGGCTGCCACAGCCACGCTGCTACAAATCCTAGGCTGTCTTAGCTCCCTCTCTAGCAGCCACACCAGAGAGCACTGCAAACATCCCCTAAACGTTTACAGAACTGAAGGCCTTACAGGGGTTCAACAAAAGCAAAATCTCATTGTTGATCAGGGATATTTAGAGCTGTTCGGCTCCTTTCCTCTATTTTCCCAGACAGTTGCAACTCTTGCAGCTTGTGACCTTCATAATTTTGCTGTTCTAGCCTATTATCACAAAGTCACACTGCTGGACTTTTATTCCACTTCCGTTACATAGCATCTGCACGATTTTTGAAAACAATTTTGAAAATTGAAGTGTCCTGCTTGTACAGTCCCCATTTTGTTATGCTGCATTATTTATTGCTGTAACATCAGGATTTTCACATCTCACCACCCTGCCAAACTAAAAGCAAGTTAAGAAAGGCCATTAAGGACTTTGCAAGAGTAAGTAATGTATCCACACCAGCCTGCTGTCCATTTTAGGAAATCACATTGGGTTTAGGCTCTTTGGATTGGCTTTTCTGTATTCTGCATTCAGGATGTTTGTGCAGGGCCACATCCTTCCTCTCAGCCTGTTTTCTGTAGCATTTTCTAGTATACTGATTTATTTGGGGTGCTACATACTCAGAATGAAATCCCTGCTCATGCTGAAGTTAATGGGAGTTTTGCCTCAAACAGGATATATATTAATGCCAAGTTCTGCTTTTGAGACAGCGACTTTGCTGGTGCACAGCAGTGCCTGTGTAATGGTTCCCATGCACGAGGGATCACTGAAAGCTTTCCTGTGGGAGCAGAGCAGCGTAACAGGCAAAGACCGTGCTCACATGCAGGTCTCGCAAAGCTGCCTTCCAGAAAGGCAGCACTTAAGATCAGACACCAGAGCATTGCCACAACTTTATTCATATGCACCAAAACCTTCCCCCAGGATGTGTGGTAACTCATTATCAATAATAATTCCAAGTTTAATTTTTCATTTGAAGTCCTTAAAATTTCTAAATTTGCTCAGAAGATATCAGAAGCTCACTTAATGTCTAAAACCTCAAAATTCATATTCTTGCTGCTGAACTGATCTCAACTGAAACTGAAGTTTCTGAACAAGGTTATGTTAACAGAGAACATCTCTTTCCATATTTAGCAGTCAACTTTTGCTAAGACATAATAATAAAAATAGACATTTCAAGATGATTTTTGGAAGTTAGGCGAAACTTACAAGCAGCCACTTAAACACAGATATGGTCATTTACAAGAATTCAGATTTAGAAATCTTTTATCATCAGTCTGTATCATCAGGCTTTGATGCCTAACACTTAGAAATCTGAAAGAATTAATGATGACTATTCAGAATACTTGTATGAAATGTTCATAATAATATGCAGTACGCTAGAGGGACGTGTAATCACTCTGTAGTTAAAAGCAGCAATGAAGTTTCAATCTTAATAGAAATGGCAGCTTTCCTGTCTGCAGAAGATGCAAGCAAAGATCTCAAAATGCAGCCCAATCTCTTGTGGTTTCTCATGATATTTTTAATACTGACTAAATCAGGAAACTGATTACGATTAATTCCCTTACAGGAAATAATTTATTTTGGTAAGAACTAGGTTAAAGCAGGCTGTCAAAACTTTGGTTGAAAGCAGATCTGTGTTGCAAAATCTGGATGTAGAATTTCGCAGAGACTGGTGCTGTTCAGTGCAGTTCTGCCTCTTTGAGCGCTGGCCAAACCCAGCTCTGCCCCAGCCATTTCTCCTAGTTCACCTTCTCTATCTAGAGCTCTAGTAGCACCAGCTTCACTTACAACGTATTTCTACAAGTTAGTAATTGCACTGTTGGTGATCTCAGTGTTGGGAACATGGCTTCCTGATACAGTGCCTATCTAAAAATACTTCTGTATTTATCTCAACCTATTCAAAGGAAACAAGTCTTTCAAACCATTACTCCTTTAGGTTTAAAGAAAAGCCTAGTGGAGATGCTAGGAAGTGGGGGTGGTGATTAAAAAGAAAGCTGAGTGCCAGAATTGCAGAATTTTCATTTGGGTCTAGGTACTTCATATTAAAACTAGGGTATTCTTATTACAATTAATTGTTAAGAGCACACTGGCATATAGCAATGCACAAAGGGTGCTTCAACAGGGAAGTTTTAAGATCAGGAGTACAGTTCTGAAACAACTCCAACTGTTCCCACTTACTACACTTCAATTAACTTCACAGAGCACTCTCCATGAAGGAGCTGGACATTGTCCAGATTAAATAAGATGAGCTCCCTGAACACACCTAATGCCACCTAACCACTAATTGGCACTCAGTCTGTGGGACCAGACTACAACTGCATCAAATAAAATCCTGAAATTAAACACAGAGGTCAGGTCCTCAGCATCAACTGCTTTGCCCTGTAAATTTACTCTCATTGGGCCATAGTTGCTGGTGCAGATGTAGCTTTAATTTTGAGTTGAATCCTGCAGTCCTTGCTTAGGCAAAGCTATTACGATAGATGAGAAACCAGGCTAGGCAATGACTGTTATATTTCTGCTACCAGCATGTTGAAAGACTTCCCTAAAAAGAGCCTGCAGACAGGTATTAATGAGGTCCCAAACAAATTTAGTTTTCAGGAAAGCTGAGCATAAGTTTGCCTTTCCCAAGCACCATCCATGAACAAATCAAGATTTTAGTAAATTAATTACCTGCCATTCTTCTGCTTACTGTATGGGAATTTGCTGAACATCATGACATGCTAAACAACACTGTAATAAAACACACCTGAATTTTCTTTTCCTTCTTTTTCTGTCACTGCAGTATGTTCTTGTCCCATGCCTTGTACCTCCCTAAATCAAATGGGAGTCAGTAAAACCCCAGAACACAGGGGAGGAAGCAGGTCCGGCCTTTAAATTCTGCCCTGGTTTAACTCCTTGCTTTGTATTGGTTGGCAGCGATGCCCGAATCTGAAATAAAACCTGTGTAATTAGCTCACAAGTGGTGTGGTGACTACAGCAAGGTCTGTACCTGCTGGTGGTGCAGCCCTCCTGCCAGGTGGGGCTGACAGGCAGATGTAACAAATCTGCTGCCGCTCCAGCTCTAATCAGTAGCAAATAAATCCCCCCGTGAGCCTGAAAAGTTGAGCAGTAGATAGTGGCAGGTGGGGTGGGATTTCCCAGGGAGAGCTGAGGGTCTGTTTGTGTTATTATTTTTTTTCTTTAAGTTTCTTACGTTTCCTTGTGCTGAAGCTTGTTCCTCTGTTGCTGGATCTCACCCTCAGTCAATTTTCTGGTCTAAATCTTTGAGGTCCAGTGTCTGAGAATATTAGGGATACCTGTATTGCTGTGGGGTGAGTTTAATACCTGTGGGATGCTTTTGCTGCCTGGCCTCCTTCACCAGGCACCGCAGGCCTGAGCTTCTGCTCTCTGGCATGAAGCAAAGGCAGGTAAAAGCTCTAACAAAACACTATACTAACTTGTAATTAAATTCCTTAAGTCTCTGTGACCTTTCCCCCCCCCTTTGAGACATTTGGCAGCTAAGGAGACCCTGGGCCTGCTCCAGCTTTGCTGAGCCATGAGCCCTGTGGCATGTTTCCCATCCCTGGCTGTGAGACCCTTGTGGCTGAATTTCCCCCCCATTTCTGTAGCCACATCTGGCCGGTCCGGTGCCCACAGCTCTCTCGCGTTCCCTCCCCACAGCCATCCATCCTCAGGGGGCTGCAGCAGCCCCCCAAACACCAGGGCTGCCAGGGCAACATGGCTCTGAGGGCCTCAGCCCTGCCATAGCCATAGAAGCTGCAGAAGCTCAATAAATAAGAAACAAAAACACGGGGGGAGATGCTTGTATTTCAACAGCCTTGTCTCAAGCATTGGCCAGAGGGGCACATACAACCACACAGTGGCTGGGTGCTGCCCGTTGCCCCGTTTGCTGTGGAGTCTAAAATGTCCCTGGGGCCCACCACACGCCACCCCACCATTTTGGCAGAGCATAAACCCAGGGCACAGTGGGAGCGAAAGCTCTTTGGGAACAACATCAGGAACTATAAGCTCTTCCTCATGTCTGGGGTCCTTGCAATCCTTTCCTGGAGCTCAAGCTGAGCCCACCCTGGCATATAGGGTTTCCCCGTGCACTTTGCCCAGCAACCTGCCCTGGGCCACCATCACTGTCCATGGGGAGCACAACACCACTGCCAGGCTCAGGTGTCTGCTGCACCCAGGGGCTGTGGCCAGGGTGAGGTGGGACCTCTGGTTTCTGGACGGTGTTCAGCCACCATGCCCGAGGCCAGGGCTCTCCTGAGGAGGACAGAGCTTTCCCCCAAGACCCGCAGCCAGCTCCTAGCCACAGTCTGGTTTCTGTTTCAGCTGGCACTGCAACGTGTTTTGGGAGCCACCTAATTTGTCTCACGAAGCAACCTGCTGTACTTTTCTCAGAAAAAAATGTGTTTTAATTTCAAAGGGAAAAGCACGTTTTATCTGGAAACAGCCAGCTGGCTGGTGTGCAGCAGCTGTTTGTATAAAACTTGCCCAGCCTCCCCTGCTAGAGGGTGCCGGGCCCCCAGGCCTGAACCAGCCGATGCGACCGCGCAGGCTGTGCCTGTGCTTTGTCAGCCCTGCTGCATACCAAAGATGACTAATAGAAGTATTTTGCTATCTATCATCCCATAAATGCTTACTGGCTTGTAATCTGACTTGCTCATAAGAGTCCAGCCACCTCGCCAGCAGTTATTTTTGGCTGTGCAAATTCCATTTTCCTGTGTTATTTGCTGCAACCAGACCGATGCATTCACATTTTTGATAGCCATGTTGTCGGTTCCTGTGCTCGCTGACAAACGAGCTAATGTCTTTATTGTTTACCGAAAAGATGTTGTTGAGAATTACTGGCCTGGAATTTTAAACCTCTCAAGTGTATGCCAGCATGAAATTACTGTCCTCAAAGGCAATTTACTCCCTGAGAATCCCACGCTCTTTGAAATAACTCTACCACTTATGTCACCATGTTTTTTCCTTAAAAAAACCCCAAAGTCTACTACAATTCAGCCCCACTGGAGGAGCACTGTCATATCAAAATCTGCTTGTTCTGAACAAAAAATAAAGATACATGTATGGTAGTGAGTAACCAAGAAAGGTGAGGGAACATACTTTCTTTTCCAGAAGTCAGAGTTGATGGATGGAGTCTGTCAAAGACCTTGAGTAGGAAGAAATCTCCAGAGCATGTGGGTAAAGTTCTGGGTGAATTCTGGCCGTGCACCTCACAAAACTGAGCAGGCCTGTTATCAAGGACTTCTTCTTTTTCTTTTCTGGAATTTTCTAGCTCAAAGCTTAACCTGTGGGGGATGCTTCTGGTTTCATAGAGAGCAATGACCAGCCAAAGAAGGAACAGACCATCCAGACAAATCAGAGGCTGGCAGACAAGCAATTTTATCATCCCCAAGCATTCATCGAGTCATAAATTGATTTAAATTCAGTGTGGATTTCTTTCTCCCCACTCCTGTAAGGGCCAAAAACATTTTAACGTGGAAGTACTTACAGAATCTAACAAAGTGTAGGCTTTAAAATAAAGCCTTTATTCCAAATAAAATTGTACTGACAAATCTGGCTTACCCAAGCACAATGCTTCCAAGCACCTCTAAACAGGACTGTACTGAAATTAGAAGCAATTTTAGCAAGTTTCTATAATCAATCTGAAAAGTATACCTAGACACTCAATTTAAAACTGTTTTGTTGAACTATAAAGAAGTCATATCGGATGAATTAACAAACAGTTGTCATTTACAGCCTACACGAGTATTCCATTTCCCTTATTCTAAATTGGTTTTGGGAGGCGTGGGGGGGAGCTCGGTAGTTTAGTTTTTTCTCTTTTTTCCTCATCTTGTGAAGGTTTTTTAGCTGCTTTGCCACAGTGATGATTGATGATGGAGGCCACCACTTAAAGCAGTTAGCTGATAATGGATGATGCAGGTACTAAGAGGCCAGGATTTTGGTGAAAGGGAGAGCACACTATAGATATAAGAAAAAAAAATTACTAAATGCAGTGTAGAATTAAGAAGTATAACTTTTTAGTAGAAAAAAAAAAGTATAACTTTAGTAGAACAAAAATCACTACTGTTGTAGCTCCTTTAAATGTGTATAAAGCATTTTCCTAAATAGAATGTTTGATATTTCTTTAAAAACAGACACAAAAGTACTAATCCCAGTATAAAGCAGTTTCAAGTGTAAGTTTAACTATTAACTGGTTTATACCGATGGAAGATAGGGGCTGTTTTCCTCAGATATTCCTGAACTTAAATTATCTAAAATACTTTAGTCTATACCTAATTAAGCAGAAGAATAAATCCCATTGAAGTCAAAGAAGCTAGTGATGTGATTAAGGAAGATACATACTTAAATTCCATTTGGAGTTTAGATCCAAAAGCTTAACTCCATCCCTATTCAGCAACACATTTAGGCAACTTTAGACACTCGCTTAAATCAATAGGATTACATGTTTGCTTGAAGTTACCCATGAATTTAAATGCCATGCTAAATAGAAAAGTACTTACGTAATGGATTAGTTCCAGTTGAAATTTTGTAATTATTATCTAGGAATGTTTTTAAGAACCTGAAATGCGTTCATTTTTCCATTAATTTTTCAACCATCTTCTAAACATGAAAAAATACTTTCAGTTTTAAATTATCTTACCTTTTGCCATCTTCTTTCCACCAGAGGAAAAAAAAAAAAAGGTAAAAAAAAAAAACACGTGGTGGCAAAGGAAGGGAATTCTCTTTTCATTCACAGGGGGAGGGAAGCATAGTTTTAATTTCTTGATGTTTTAAAAAATGAAATACAACCAGTAAGATTTTAAATGAAGCAACTCTACGCAAAACCAAACAATGCACTAATGTAATTCGTATTTTTCTAACTGGGCCAGTTGAACACAGAACTTGTAGAAGGTTTTCACTTAAGTGTACAAAGAGCTCTGGGGTCACTTTTTCCTGACACAAATGTCTGTAACTTTACACAAATCTACCCTTCTTTTTCACTGCTTTAAGATGAACTCCAGATCTAAGAGTAAGAGAAGAAACAAGCCAGCATTTGTATTAAGAAACATTTTTATTAACAAAACAGTAAATTCCACTTGCTTAGCATTTCCAATAATGAATAAATTGGCCTTGCAACAAATAAAAAAATCGTAAATATCTATCACAGAAAGCACTATAAGGTTAGGGGCATTGGGCCTCTTTTCAGTGTCTTAGGGTTGAAAGTTTCACACGTTATTTAGTGTTTTGTTAAAAAAGGCAACACAATACAGTCATAGAAATGAAGCCATCTCAGTCAAACAAATTAGGTTATTATAGAGAAAAGATCCAATTTTATGTTAGGTAGTTGCTTTATGTCTGTTTGTTTGTTTGTTGTTGCTGCTGTTTTTAAACAAAAAGGAATTTTAGATCCACTTGCTGGCACTTCTGATACATCCATATTTCTTTTTTGTTAAATTATGAAATTAAAGAGGAAAAAGGAGAACCTTCAGAAACAGTGTTAAAAACATGTTTGCTTATTATAGTAGTAGCAGATCTTTTTTTTTTCCTTGATGTATGGATTTAGTTAAAGATTAATCTACCAAACTGCCTGGAAGTTGACCTGACCATGCTATTTCATTAATGCAATCAATACCAAGCAGAAAAAAACATTTCATCTCACCCAGACCATACTCTGTCATGTCCTGTCTCCTGTCATCTGATCATTCTTGTTCTTCTAGGTATCTTCAAGCACTTAAATCTGAACACCACCTGGCTTTCAACTTCTTTCCTCCCTCCAGCTGAAGTCTCTTGCTTCCAGCAATGACTCCAGTATACCTGACCCTGCCGTTCCCTGAGTACAGCTGTCTTGTAAAGGTGGGAGAAATCGGGAATGCCATAGGTGAAAAACAATCTAAGATATGAACATCAGATGGATTTTCGTGAACCTGTTCTCATTTCTGTGTAAATGCTAAAGAAAATACAAATTTGTTTTATAAATGCAACATGACACACCTCAATGTGGTAGGCAACCTTCAAGAGAGGTGTTTTCATGTCAGCTACATGTATTTTTAAAGTGCTCTGACTCCCAGATAGATAGCTGTACCAGTTTCCAGCCTTTTTCATCAGCTACAGTGAATAACACACAACAAAATGTTTTGTGCCTGCTGTTTAAAGCTAATTTTAAATTCCTCCTTCCTGTCTGTAAAGTGTGAACATCTATATCCCTCCCAGGAGGCCTTCCAATGATTTGGTTGATTTCTATTGAACTACCCTCTTTCTGTCTAATGTATTCCCTTTGAACTTCCGTGTAAATAAAATGTTAGGCTATGGTTTATTGCTGTGAACCTAATGAAATAATACTAGAAAAAAAGCTTAACATGTAAATTACAGCATTATATTTAATATGTTTAACTAAAATGCATTAATGTTTTATATATGCAAGAAAAGCTATGTGTTACTTTAAAACATGATGAACTTATATTTGTCTGGTTATGATGTCTTGCAATGCTACATCAACTTAGCTAAAAATACATTTTCATATGTCAAAATGCCCGCCATTGAAAAATACTATCGTGCACCTCAAGATTATGTCCTTTTTGGAGAAAGGGTAAATTCTGCAGTAGAATCAGCCTGGATAATTAAAATGGGGTTTTTAGGTCTTTTACCATCCAATGCTGTAGTTAATGTAACTGAATGCCAGGTAAGCACTATATGATACTTCCTAAGATTCTCAAGAAACTCATCATTCTCATAATTTCTTAAGAACAAGGTTTCTGTAAGGCAAACCATGCTCTCCAATAGTGAAGCTTTGACTGGAAGCCAAAGGCCAGTTAAGTCACTAACTATTTAGATAATTAATGAGTGTCTATTTATAGGAAAATTGGCCATTCTGATCAACTTCATTGATGCATATCAGGAGCAAGAGATGGGGATAGGAGGGAAAAGACAAATTACAGTAGAGATACATTTTTGCTTTCTAGTCCACTTCTTTCATACAAACTACTAAAACTAAATTGCAACAGAATAGAGGCTGTACAGGTAAGAAAAAAATTAGCTGACTCTTATATACATTCATACACATCCCCCTTAGTATAACCACTACACTGTAAATTAAAAAAAAAAAAAAGAGAAAAAAAAAAAAGGGGAAGAAGTCTGGGACAATTCATAATGGCTGCAAAAAAACTGAAGTATGTCTGTTGCTCCAGATGTCATAAAACTCTCTATACCTAGCAACACTTATAACATTGAGTTTACCAAAAATGGCTGAAGAGCAGATATAGTTTGCATTTTCTATACAACAGGCTATAAAACATCACTTATCACAGTCCAGAAAGCACATATAGATGTGTTTTTATATAAACATATGTAGTAACATACTAAGCGTGCATGAAATTTCCCAATGATTGCATCTATGCCCTCGTTTGTTTTTTCTTTTTTTTTCTTTTTTTTTTTTTTTTTTTTTTGGAAATGTGCCTTATATTCCAGATTTTTCTTTTTGTTTTTGAAAATAAGGCCTCCGTACTATTTTCCTCACAACCAGAAAGGGGCTTTTTGAAAGTATTTCTACGTAAGTCTTCAGAAAAGCCAGCACTTTGTTTCAAATGCAAGTTTCCAATCACTGCTTCACTGCACCAGACGGCAAACTCTTTATGTTTGCTTGTTGAGTCACCATATATAATGACAGTCTTCTCTGACAATAAGACTAACTTACTTCTCAAGAAAGCGCTAGCACTTTGGCTAAATCCAGAATCATAGGTAGCTTCTTTTTTCTTTTTTTTTCCTGTTTTGTTTTTTTAATTTGTTTTGTTTCATATTGTGCCTTGATGTTGTAGTAATACTCCTTGCTTTATGAATGCGTGGTGTCATCATTGTCTTTCAGAAATGTTCCAGCAACATAAAGACAGGCAGAGTAAATGAAAACACTGTGGATGTTAGGGAATTTATCAGCTCCTGTTTCTGAAAAACAAGAGCATGAAATGCTTGTTTTTAAAAACAGTCTTTCCTTTCTGATTGCATTCCCTGTCTTTTTTGTTTGTTTGTTTTTGAATGTGCTTCATAAAAAGTAAAGTAAATAAGTTTGTATTATGTCTCAGATAAAATGAAGACTATTTCTATACAAGCGTTCTTTTAATGTTGAGATCAGACATAGTACTCCTTATCCTTATTTTTCTTGTTTTTGTTGGTACTTTTAGCGCTGTTGGGCTGTTTTTCCTTGATCACAGCCCCATTGGATTGTGCTGAGTTACTGATGTAGTTTCGACTCTCATCTACGTGATACGATCCTTCATCTCGATTCCTGTACTTGTACATAGCATACAGGAGAATGAGGATACACAGCGCCGCTGCTGCCACGATCCCAACTACCATGCCTGTTGTGCTGCTGGATTCACGGATCACCTCGGACGAGCCAGGGTACTCCCTTCCTCCTCCTGCCCTGGTAGGATTTGCTGTAGGTAGATAATGAAATAAGGGAGAGGTTATTATTGAGGTTACACATTGAGGAGTTAGCCATATCTACCTACTACAAACATGCATCTTTCTAACTGCACTCCCTAGGTCATGGCTACCCTATTATGGTACCCTACTCTACCGGCCTGAAAATGTTTGGGTTTGCAGCCCATTCCATTTTCATGTCTGTCACAGCACGAGTAAACAGACTTTTAAACAAGGAAAAGGACAGCAAGGAAAATCCCATTTTAGCCTTCAAAAGTATAATTTCCCCAAATGCTGTTATTAAGCAAAGGATGCTTCAATAATCTGAAATAACAGGCGTGCCACAATTTAAATGCTAGAACACAATCATCTGGAATGAAAGAATCTCCCTCGCCTGCTCCCCTCTGCCCCTTTCTCTCCACCTGTAAAGAATAAGAAATGACACTATAGTACTTGTTGAGAAGACAGTGATGACAAAACAGGCTACCAAACAGAATGGGGGAAAAAAAAATTCCCACTAATAATAAATGACAGCAGCCAATAAGCTGGCCATAAATAAGGTACTCTCAGCTCTCCTTTAGACCTCCCTCAGCAAGCTTCCCCATTTCTCCTTTCCTTCTAATATTTTCTCCAAAATTAATTATATTTAGTTTTATTACTTTTACAGAGCTATCCAACCTTGCCTCCTCTTTTCTAGGTCAGAGCCATCCTTGAATACGGCTATACTTTAGAGCACTTTCTCACTCAACTTCTCCCATTCCCTCCTTTTGTAATTTCATTAACACCAATAGTAGACATTCCTTTGAGCAATGCTTTATGCCCAGAAAAAGCCTCTCAAATTGCAAAGAGTAAGGGCTCAGCCCTCTAAGAACCCACCTCTAAGGCCAGACTCTGGTCTTTTCAGTTGTGATATGAACTGAACTGACCTATGCCTTCAGACCGTTAAGTCTTCTTGATAGGACCTATTGTGTTGTCTGCCACATTTTGTCCCCTTGCACAGCCACGTGGAATGAAAGCCTAATTCCAAGAGGAATTTCTAGGTTAAACGCTCACAGCACACACAATGCTTATGCATCTCCCATGATGTCCTTTTTTATTGCATGTTGCAGAAGGAGGAGAGGCAGATCTTTGTATATAATTGCTTTCAGTGGCAATAGCAGAGATGGATCTTCTGTAACTTAGCAAGTGTCATGGACGAAAATGAAGTGACTTGGGTCTACACAATATTCCTCTGACTATACCAACATTTCCAGACTCCTGAGAGGCTGTGTATCCTCAGACTGCCAACCCTAGCTGCACTCAGAAGCAAGAAAAGAGCAGCGAGTGAACCAGGGTTTCCCACTGAGCAGTGCAGAACGCTCTCATTAAGCATCCAGGCTGGCTTATGGAAACTGCATTTTAAATCATTATGCATGGCTAAAAATGCAGTCAGTAAAATATGGTTGTTAACTAAGAGTATTATTAAACACTAGTTTTAATATATATATATAAAATGTTCACATAAGTTAATGTTATGAATACATATCTATAATATATATGTATTCATAACATCAACTTTATCAGGCCTTGCCTACAGCTAGCATATTATGGAAGTGTACTAGAGAAATGTCTTGCTCCAGGTGCACAAAAGCACACTGCGCCTCACAGTCGCTTTTTTTGCACTGTAAAGATATAATAGGAAGATGATGTTTTTCAGGATGCTACATTAAAGGTAATACCACTCAGACTATCGACATTGGTTAAAAAATTGCAACAAGTTTGGACAACCAGAATTAAAAGCAGCCACCAGCTACCGACATCTACGATTGGCCTATGAATAATAAAAGACATCAAAAAACCCACAAATACCAAAAAGAAATAAGTTCCCTCCCCACTTTGGTATTACTCATCATTTATTTATTAATGATTTGTGTTTTTAATGGTTGAAACACCACTCCTGGCAGTTATCACACATAGGTTTTAAGAAGGTGACATCTTATTTGGCTGAAAAAACAGAGGCACCACAGTAAGGCTCAAGAAAACTGTCACTCATGTCAAATAGTATTTGAAATTTAGGGTTTTTTTCCCATTCTGAAAGTTCTTAGTTATTGAGTTGGTACAATTGGTATTTACTATGACTAGACAACAGAACTTGATGTTTTGCTTCAGAAGGCTCTAAGATTTTTTCTCATTTCAGGGTAGACGCCAGCCTACTAAGAAATGTGGTCTGTCCCAAAGTAGTCAGTGACTGGTTTAGATCCTGTTTCTTCATTGTAACTGTTGTAGAAAATGGAAGTTCTTGTATACACAGATTGTCATTTACTGTTTTACAAGAGACAATGCATTGTTGCAGAACAAAGTCTCCTGAATATTTCCATAGTGAATGAAAATGAGACAAAGTCTTATCTTATTGTATGTGATTTCAGGAAATTAATTTCTGTCTGAGAAATAACAGAAGTAACTGAATAAACTGTCAGTACCTGATGGACTAACAGCTGCTCTTTCTCTTTAAAATACAGCCATTTGGGCCAAACACCATCAACTAACTTTACAATATCTACTAAATGACACTGAACAGCTTGCTCAGAGGAAAACCTTCTTTTAACATTGCAACTTAAAAAAGCATGTAAGGAGTATTTTCCAACGTTACCTAAACTTCTGCCTTTCACCTGATGGCATCCTTTTATTTTTAAGAATGTTGTCACAATTATCTCATTTATCCCATCTGTCTGAGGAATATTCAGCCACTACATTAATGTTATTTAAACTTGCAACATTTTCAAAGCATCTGTCATTACACTTTTTTGGACTTCTGTAAAAGGAGCAGTTCAGCAAGGGAAATGACTTCTTGCTATTTTTCTTCTGTTTACATTAAAATATGCTTTTAGCCTAGCAGGGTCGCTCAAGACGAATGAATGAGGAGAAAATAAGAGGAATGTTTTACAAAGTGGATGGGTTTGTCTCTGAGCTTTTTAGGTAGAAAAGGCTAATGGAGCACATGCTAAAGCAAGTGTCCTATTCTGAGACAGGGAGGAAAAGGCCACTGGGAAAATGATTTCTTCTGAAGTCTATGTAAATAAACAAATCCTCATCCATAACATTGCTGAAACAGCTGCTTTCTATTTAAGTAGGACCTTTATTTGGTACCCAGATTGAGTACCCAGGGGGAATTTACCTGGATTTTTTTTTTTTCCTGATGCAAGACAGGAGCTATTGCAAGGGACAACAGATGATCTCAATGGAGAGCAAGCAAAGATTAAAAGGTTACATATGTCTTGCACTCTGCTTCCCAACAATTTAAGAGCCACATGATGCAGTTTTCTTCCCAGCATCTTGGTACCTGAACCAGGCGGAGTTATTGGCTACACATACAGGCAGGTATATGTGTAGGGTAACCCTGTCTGCTACTCACTCAAGGTCTCTGTTAGTGTCTGCAGCATCAAAAAGACACTAACTTCATCCATTATTGTAAATGAGAAGTGAAATACCTTATAGGCAAATGTTAAGATTAAATGTCATAAAAAGACCCTGATTTTTAAGAATCCAAAAAATCCTGAAACTGTAAGTAGGATGGTTTGATTAGGAACAGGAGAAAATCATAAAGACTGTGATTATGCTCTGAGCATGTCAGAACTGTGAGAAGAAATAGGAGTCACCTTGTGGTATAATGATCCCATCTTAAAACAACTTCTCTGATGCGCAACTCTTCCTCTTGACAGCATATGGCCAGCCTTTTTGGATTGCCTCAAAGACCAGCTTAGAAGAGACTGACTTTTAAAAGCCTCTTCTACCACTTATTAAAAACTTTGCATGAAATAATAGCAATTGAACACAGTTTTACGTTGCATAATAATGGATTTGAAAGTTATCGTTCTTGACTCTAGTTCTAAGTCATTTAAACTTTAGAGGGAAAAAATCTGACTATTTTCAGTGCCCAGTTTTCATTAATACTGTGAAAAGAAAATTGGAATTGCGGGCTCCCATGGTGATTGTGAATTGAAATTAGCAGACAAAAAACCCCAACCACCAAAACGCCACCAAAAAAAAAAACCAACCCCAACAAAAGGACCCCAAACCTGTTTTCTTTACATTTATGCCTTCCCACAAACTGTGAATAAGAAATTACTCACAAGACAGGAATGTTTAACTACTGCATTTGCAATGAGGCATGAAGGCAGTTATTTACTGGACACATATTAATTTTCATTCTGTGTGCTATCATTGTAGACCTGATTGTTGTCGACTTTCTGTAGCATTGTTGGATTCTGGTGGACTGATTTCTGAGCTCACTGCAATTTCAACATCTCATTACAATGAATACATCGGAAAAACAAATCTCAGTGCTTCCTCTGCTGAACCAGTGGGATAGATGCAGCACAACTGCAAACCCAGGATCTGCTGTAAACTTGTGCTAGAGACTAAGCTCAAATTCAACCTGGTCTGAATACAGGGGTATCTCAGCCTGCTCCCTTCCTACCCAGCCTTAAGTAGCTCTCAAGGGGAGGCAAGAACTGGATCCCCAGGAGATGTTTATCAACAACTGAGCTGCCATGGGAAGGGAGGAGTGATTCCACAGTGTGGCTGCTATAGTTCAGTGACAAACTTTCATCAGACTTGGAACAGTCTATATCCAAAGCCACAATCTGATCCCCGTGAGAGAGCTACCACAAGACTATCTGTGTTGCCGAACACACACTCCATGGTCCACGACCATAATGGCATCACGATTCAAAGAGAACGGGAGTGGAGACCTGCATACACAACACTGTGACGTGGTGGAGACATGTGGTGCCTATGAGCAGAGTAGCTACATTTGCCATCTCAAATTCACACCATTGTATTTGTTCTAAGGAATCTGTCAGACACTTACTGAGTTTGAGGGAACGAGACAATAACCTCCTTTCAAATGTGTTTATGAGAAAATGATTAAGGTATCTGTTCTACTCTTTGCTGTGCAAACCCACGTTCTTTACTTCCTATAAACTGAAATTTCAAAGGTTCTCAGAAGGAAAGATGTAATGCATTACAATACCTCTAAAGTGACCTTAACTAACTTTGCTAGCCATAAAAAGAGCCTAGCTAAAAAAACAGCACAGCTAAAAAGGTTGTTTTGCTAGGAAGCTAAACATTGTCTCTGCACAGAGTAGAATGCTTGTTTTCAACTGCAATGATGTGCCATATAGTGACTTCAAATCATTTACAAATCCTTCCAGCTCCTTAGGGCTTCAGGTTTTGCAAGTAATGTTATTTTTCCTGTGCTTGAGAGGTGGAAGGGTTGTTGCCTCAGTCTCTCTTAAATGACAACAGAAGTCTAAAGGGAGATAGGTTAAGTTGGTAGCAGTGCCAATTGATAAAGCATACCAAATCAATGGGGTTTATAAGTTAATATGCTCTACAGAGCTGAGAGGAATCTTTCACACAGTTTAATAAGAAGCTTTTGTGAAAACACTTTCCACAAAACTAAATTTAATTCTAGCCAAAATGGAAAATGTAAACCAATATATCACTTAATGATTTTAGCAGACTTCATCCCCATGCTCTTACCCTTTTTATTAGTGTATTTTAACATTTTCAGTTGTATTGCTCCTCTTTTAGTATTCCTTCCCTCCAAATATGGATCCTTTCTCCTTTTACCATTTCAGGTGTCCTACCTCTCCCCTCTTCTACATTTGTCATTCACCTTTGCATCTCTGCTTCTTTTTCTATGTGAAGTGATTTCTCCCATTTTTGTGTGTATTCTGAGAAAACTTTGGTAATTTGTTACTTTGTTTCAGAAATTTTGACTGATCAGCAGAGTCAGTGGTAGTCTACATTTGAAATTGAAGTATTCCTAAATAGGAACAAAATTAAATGCTTTTGCAAATAAGATAACATAAGGAAGGCAAAACACAAATGTGATGCTACTGACAGCATGTTTTCAAGGTAGAGCTAAGCTGCTGTAATCGTGGGGAACCACTTCAGACAGCTAAACCAGTATCTTTTGCTCAGCTAGTTGCCTGCAGCTCCAAGTCCCTGAAGACTCAGATGAACACCAGCATTATGGCAAGAAAAGGGCAGGGACGTTGGAAACACAAATTTTTGGTGGCAGCTAAGTCCAAGATTGACTTAATTGTACCAAAACCTTACAGTGTTAGCAACGATGACATTCGGGCCCCACTGAACTTAGTGAAAGCTTTGCTACTGAGCTTTGCAGGACCAAAGTTTCATTGCTTGCTATTTTAATCATTATAATCTCATTTAAAAAAGCCCCAGACCACCTAATCTAGGAACCCATCTTCTGGAAAAGAACGCCAAAATGTAGTTGTAAAGAGTGAGGAATGTGATGGCTTGGCCTGCAGAGCAAGAAATTATTCTTGCTCATGAAATGAGATGGAGGTGCAGACACCCACATTCATCTTTGCAACTGTCGGTGACTCCCTGACTGTCTTCCTTCACTAAGCAGCTGCTACATGAAGAGATAAATGCCTGTGCCACAAATATTATATATATATATATGGCTTGAATGTTGGACCTGAAAGCACACTGCATTCAATTTGCTCTAAATACTGTCATCGAGTCAGATCCATTACGGACATCGTTGATAATGTGCCTGGGAAAAGAAGGGGCCAGGCTTTCAAGACATCCAGAATATACATGTGCACACGCTGGAAATGCAACGGCTACAAATACCAAGGTAATACACTCGCTAAATGATGGCTCAGATACAACTTGCAGATATAGCTACATTTGTTCAGCCTGAATCGTATTACTGCCAAGAGCTCATATGCTTCTCTGGGGGCGGGAAGAGAAAGATAAATGGACTTCAGGACTGATATATAAATTACACTTAATGTAATTAATGTTCTTTGTTCTTTTTCTCGTGATAAAATTATTAAAATTAATAGCACCACCTTGTTTTTCTTTGCTTCTCTCGTCATACTCTATAAAAAATTTCTGGTGTCTCTGACGTCAACACAAGGAAAAATATTAAGATATAGATATATATATATAAAGCTTTGTTTTATTTTGGAATACAACTCTCATGTTCTCGATGCTTTCATCCTTACCTTCATTTATCCCTCTTCTGTAACTTTTTAAAAGGTATGTTCACAACATGTGCTGTGCCTAGATCAGAATCTATGGGTTAAGCCAGCTTACATTTAAACCATCAAAGTCCCAAATATAGACCACAGCTCTTCACCTCAGAAGTGCTGGTTTTGAAACCTATGGGCCAGAATAGCACGTCAATACAGCAGAACAAGGTTTCATTCAGGTCTTTATATAGTTAGAAGAAGATAGCCTACGGTTAGACTATTTCAGGTACGTGCCTCCTCATTATAGGTTACTTTTGCCTCAAATTTTCTCTGCTTCCACTTATGAGCAACATCCTCAGAGAATACCTAGCTTTCAAACTTGTCAGCATTCACCTGCCACCTTGCAGGCTGTCAAACGCCCAGTCACACACTCAAAAACCCCGAAGTTTCTGCAGAGGTTCAAATTAGGTGGCTGAAAATTAGCAGCAATGGCCTTACTACTAAGTGTGCAAGAGAGAATGAAAATTCACACTGTGCTGCTGCTTGCTAGAAAGCACCAGCAAAAAGTTTACCGTTTGCCCTTTACCTCCTTTGTCTGGCAGCAGGATAAGCAGCCCTGCTCGCTGCCAGCAGTCTGTTAACATGGTTATTAGTTGATAAGCTGCGGCTGGCATACACCAATACTTTATAACACCACAATAATTGAATTTATCAGGTATTGCAAATGGTTAGCTAGAAGCACAATGGTTTGCTTGCACACCTGTAATTCCCCTGTTTGAACGCAAAAAAATTAACTGTGAAAGAGTGCTGGGATAGACGGTGTCCTGTGTCTTTTAACTCAGAAAGGCAAAACCCTGTGTCCTGCACACAGGAGAGGCACCTTCCCACTTCCTTAGCAGAGTGTATTTTATTTTCCCTCTTTGCTAGGGGTGGCTGCCTCAAACTTTCATCTTTCTGACTGATCCTTTCTCCAAATAGCAGAGGTAAAGCAAATGTCCTATAGAATTTTAAGGACCTGATTTAACATTGCATTGTTCAAATCTGGTCTGAGAAAGCCTTGGGATAGAAGTTGAGTGATACAATGCTAATGCAGGCCAGTATTTTGGCTATAAACTTCTTAATATCTTTGAAAAATATTGCCTTTCTTCTTCTGCCAGCCGTATCCTGGGCTGCATCAAAAGAAACGAGGCCAGCAGCTCGAGGGAGGTGATTCTCCCCCTCCACTCCATTCCCAAGACCCCCCCTGCGGTGCTGTGTCTAGCTCTGGAGCCCCCAGCACAAGGACATGGACCTGTTGGAGCGAGTCCAGAGGAGGGACATGAGGATGATGGGAGGGCTGGAGCCCCTCTCCTGTGCAGACAGGCTGAGAGAGTTGGGGTTGCTCAGCCTGGAGCAGAGAAGGCTCCAGGGACACCTTGCAGCACCTGCCAGTGCCTAACGGGGCCGACAGGAAAGCTGGGGGGGCTTTTGACAAGGGCCTGTAGTGATGGGCAAGGGGGAATGGCTTTAGGCTGAGAGAGGGGAGGCTGAGATTAGATATCAGGAATAAATTCTTCACTATGAGGGCGGTGAGACACCAGCCCAGGCTGCCCAGAGCAGCTGTGGGTGCCCCATCCCTGGCAGTGCCCAAGGCCAGGCTGGACGGGGCTGGGAGCAGCCGGGGCTGGTGGGAGGGGTCCCTGCCCGTGGCAGGGCGTTGGAACTAGGTGACCTTTAAGGTCCCTTCCAACCCAAACCAACCTATGGTTCTACCATGTCCCTAAAAAGAAGGATGATAAATACTCCTGAGGAAAAGGGGTTGTTCCACAAAAAGAAGAAATTCAATGCACATGCATTACAATGTGACAAGAAATAGATCCAGTATTGCTCGTGTCCACAATACAGCATGCAAGAAAATATATGCGCTAGATGTAGCAAATCAAACCAGAATGAACTATAGCTCAAGGAACACAATGGGCTTGCATTAATCAAGGCACAAGTAGCACATAATCTAATTTCAAATAAACTAGAACAACTCATTTGTTTACATCAACAATCTACAAGCAGTCTTGATTCCCAGTGTAAGGTTGATTCAAAAGACCAATTTTTAGGACTACATGCTTTACCTTAGGATTTTTAAGCAGATTGCCATGAAAATCAATGGGACCTGTTCCAGATTCAATCAGCTATTTACTTCACCCTTATGCAAGCAAATCCTCTGCCTTTCCAAAATTCCATATTTAATCAGACAGAAGTCTTACTTGTCAGCAGTTTACTTAACTGTTTCTGAAAACCTCAGTTTTGCAATTACTAATTCTTTTCTGCATTTTTCAACCAATGTCAGTGTGTGAAATCCACCCATGGAAAATGTTTTGAGAGGCCACATAATCTTTATTTGACTTTATTAAATTGGTTTCGGTAAAACTCATATTTAAAAAATAACCTGATGAAATGGCTTAACCCCAGCCGGCAGCTAAGCCACTTACTCACTGCCCCCACCCCCAGCACGATGGGGAGGAGAACTGGGGAAAAAGGTAAACCTCGTAGGTTAAGATAAGAACAATTTAATAATTGTAAATAATAGTAATAGTAATTGTGTTGATGATAAGAATAGTAGTAGTAATAATAGAAATAAAAAGGTGAGAGAGAGAGGAATAAAACTCAGAGGGAAAAAAATACAGGTGATGCACAGCACAGTTGCTCACCGCCCGCCGACTGATGCCCAGCCCATCCCCGAGCAGCGATCGACCCCTCCCACCAACTGCCCCCAGATCATATACTGAGCGTGACGCTCTATGGTATGGAACATCCCTATGGATAGCTCAGGTCAGCTGTCCTGGCTCTGCTCCCTGCCGGCTTCCTGGGCACCTGCCCCTGGGCAGAGCACGGGGAACTGGAAAGTCCTGGATTTACAATAAGCATTACTTAGCAACATCAGCGTGTTATCAACATTTTTCTCTTACCAAATCCAAAACACAGCCCTGTGCCAGCTGCTAGGAAGAAAATTAACTCTACCCCAGCTGAAAACAGGACACTTGAAAACCAGATTCCTTTCTCAGGATGCAGATTAGGACAGGTCAGTGCTGTTTTTCTTATACTTTATTTGTGTTTATGCTTCTATGCCAAATTGGAAAGATCATACTTGAGAAGCCAAAATAGAGATTGCTCCTGTTGGGAGTTCAGAACACTTCAACTGGCATGATCAGCATGGGCCGCATAAATGGATAAAATCTGACTTTGAATTTTAAGAAAGAAAGAAAGAAATATTATTAGCATCTAAACGAATTATATAGTTTACTTGTTGAAATATGCATATAAACCCCTTCATGATACTTCAAAAGCACATACATGTGTTTGGGGTATTTTATACCCTGGTCTTCAGTTAAGTGACTCTTTTATTCTGGCTTAAAAAGTTCTACACCTTTTTTGATAATGGTGGAAAATTATCATAGTGAAGGCTGTCAAAGTACACACATCTATTTCTGTGGCTAACAACTAATAATCATAAAAGATTTTGAACTGCCAGAACCTATTTTCACATATTAGGGATACAAACACAGAAACTGGGGCTTAATTAGCTTTATCATTGCAAATGATACATTGAATCTTGAATACTTGTCTTGAAAATCAGGATTGTTTTGTTTAAGAGAGCACAGTCATAGATCCAATTTCTTTTTTTGTTTGGTTTTGTTGTTGTTGTTGTTGTTGTTTTGGTTTGCTTGTTTGTTTCTTACAAAGCCACTGCATTAGCAGACAGTTAATTCCTAAAGGTCTGTGTAATACCTCATTCAGTAATTTTGTACTTCGTTTGATTTTTTTTTCCAGTCATTCTGGATATGTCTCACTCTCCAGTTAATGCTGGAATGTTCTGTGAAGCAGGTTCTCTACCTGGATGTAGGAAAAGGAATAGGTCACAGCAACTGTTTGAGTGAGCGACAGTTTTTTTCTACAATTTTTTCTGAGGAAAGTCAGGAAGGTAAGCCCTCAAAAGCATATGTATATACTTGGAGGGAGAGAGAAAACAAGAAATAATATTTAATGGATTGTGTGACAATTTCCCCCAGATAGCCTCAACAAAGAAACAAGACCATGTTCCTCCACTTCGGTGTGTGCTGAATGAGAGTAGACTTCTCCTGCTCTCCTCCAACCCTGCCCACAGAACTGCCACCCTCAGCTCTAACCTGTCCCCATTCACTTCCTCGCACATCATCTCACGCAGGGATTGTACACTTGCCTGACTGACTAACAAATCACTTCTACACCTGAATAAAATCACATGACACTTGTGCACATTTAATTGTCCATGATCCAGACAAGCACTGAAAAATGTAGGGAGTTCCCCTGGAGCCAGTGGGTATGGCACGTATTGTCCACGCGCATTTGTGAATAAGTGACGCGGGCTGCCTGGTTCGCTTCTCTGCATTCATCTCCCAGTCCTGGTACTGCAGCAGGATCATGTGCATCAGCTTTGCCTATAAATACCTTCAGGACTGAACCACTCGTGATGTTTTACATCTTTAAAAGAAAGAAAAATAACAGAGACTTCTTTCACGGGCCACTCCTTCAGGAGCATTGATTAATATGCCCATTTTTCTTGAATTATTGTTTGTAAAATGAGTAGATTTCTTCAAACTACTAGACACGTTACCATCTGGTTTTGTCTATGCTGTGGAGACATCTAACTCCAAACCACTGAACATGTCTCAGCAGTCCTAATAATCGTCCCTTAACAAATTTCTCTGAACAAGAACTGTCTTTTCATGTTGTCTGCGTATGCCTGAAGCATGAAGCAGAGCTTTAGGTACTGACATGCAAATAACTACCCCAGTATTTACATCGTAAATGTTTGTTATTCTTCTAAACATTACAGAAGTGAGAACATCCAACTTTAGCAGGATTATGAGCGGAATACGAATACACCTTCAAAGTTCACACACAAGGAAAACTGTTCATCATTTACGCACCAGTGGAGAAGGTCTTGTGCAAGTTAACAGAGAGCCTTGTATGATTTATAGCAACCTGATGTCGGGATTTCTAATCAGGCTTAGAGCACAGTGAGCCACTGATATTAGAACTGATAGAAAACCATTACTTTCAGAAAAAAAAGCCAGTTCCCCAGTTTCCATGCATATTTTGCCTTCTGATATGTTCATATCACTGCGACGGCAATTAATACATGCTGGAAAGCCTTAGCTTGTGCTGTCATCTCTAGGCTACGTATTAAACCTCTCTTTGAATGCCCCATCCCAGGCCAGGCTGGACAAGGCGTTGGAGCTAGATGGTCTTTAATGTCCCTTCCAACCCAAACCATTTGATGATGATGACAACGTTTGGCAAGGAGTGTCTACTTAATTGTTCCCATTTCAAAGGCATGTTTAGCTAACAATAGCTGCATATTGTCTTAAACTGTGCTTAAAGATTAACGCCAGAATAATTTCATATTTGTCCCAAATCCCCTGTACCACTTGAGGTTACACAAGGAAAGGATGTGTAAGAGTGTGAACACCACCACTACCACCAAAATCACACAGAATGCATTTGAGGAGTCAGAATTCTCTGAACTATAGAAAGATTGTTTGTGAGAGTGAAAGAAAACCTTTCCTTTAGCACGTGCTGTTGTTTTCAGCTGCTCCCAACACTGGGAATGTATGAAAATCCTTAGGCTGCTGGGAAGCTCAGTATTCCCATATTTCAATAGTGTAGCTGGCAAAGAGTAGAGATCAGTGTTGGTGCAATGGATCAATCGCCCTTTTTAACCTCATTTTCTTAGATACTTGAGGAAAAAATTCTTTTTGAAGAAATTCAAATGAGAAATGGCATATTTGTAATTCACAGTGACAGACACCAAGAACTCAGCTTGTTGACAAAGAAGTGGTTCAGCTCACAAGAAAATAATTTGGAAAAATGTAAGATTTGCTTTCTGTTGCTTTGAGGAGGGGTTTACAATTTTTTTAAAAAAATTAAAACAACCTAAACAACCATTGTAACTTCAGTTATAGGAAAATTAATCTATATTTGAAGCTTCTCAGTTCCTTTATGTATAGACATGGTAGGTGGTAATGTTTAGAAAGTTTGTAAATAAAGCATAATTTTCACCCTGCAGTAGTTCATACAGACATGCCTGTATGTATTTCGTCTAAGTGTTTTAAAAGGCTGATTCAAGAAAACACAGCGATCTTTCTAGCACTGGAAACACATACAGAACTACAGGATAATTGGACTGAGGCACAAATATTCCCTTTATGTCTTGAGCCATAATGAACACAGTAGCCCTACGAACTAACTGCAGTTTTATTTTTTTTGTTTGTTTGTTTGTTTCAGCTCCTTGCACAATGAATTCCATGAAGTGCATTAAAGTAGGGCACTTGCAGTGATGCATAAATTATAGGAGTCACTTCACCTCCTACTGCAATGTTATCTTGCTGCCAGATGCGCCGGGAATACAGTGCAATAATTTGTGACAGGAAAAGAAAAGCAGAACTTCTAATAACAAGCATAAATCATTCACAGCCTGTATTTTGCAACTCTGCCCATTAGGAAAAAAGGTATCAGTGCTGGGACCAAACCTAAACCATCACAAAGTGCTTGAGAATGTATAATTCCTAGCCTTCTCCGCCTCTCCAATACATGCTATCCCGCAGCAGGGGATGTATCTATGCAGGAAGCAGTTTGTGTGCGAAGCCCTGCACTGCTCTGCTACCAGGACAAAGCCTTCCCCAGAGCCATGGCTGAACCGTAAGAGTCACTTTCAGCAGTGGCTTGTTTGCTTTGTCTTGGCCATACTGATGCTTTGGAGATTTCTGACTGTCGCCAGCTGTTTTCTGCATCGCGATGAGCCTGACCAAGAGGCAGAAAAACCAACACATGCTCCAAGATCAGTCCACAAGCATCTATCCTATTATTGGTCCTTACTTAATAATGTAGGAAAACAACTGATCCCATTTCTCCCTCAGAATCAAGAATCAGGTCTACGAAAGATAACCAGTGCTACCAGCTGGTGGTATACGTCACTGAACTTGATCCTGCCTAGTCTTATCCTACGTACCTACAGAACAGGGGCAAGACCTGACACCAAACACAGTCCTGGGAAGTGGAACCCAAGAGCTGCCAGACAAATGCAGATCAAGAGATGATGAAGTATTTTCTTTGGTTGCAACATGTGAACATGAACAAAAGAGCTTGTTTGTACAAGACTCTTTTTTCACTTTAAAGGTTGTTTTCTGTTAAAACTTCTAAAACCAGTGAATACCATATATTCTGGCCTTAGGACTGCCAAAAACTCCCATTTCTGCTGGGGCCGCCAGGAGAGGTTTTCAACCTAATTTCTAACTTAAAGCTCTGTTAAGTTCCAAGTTTGAGAAGGATTTAACTGTAAATTGTAGAAAAGAAGAACCATTCACAGGCATGTTAGAAACCGTAAGAATTTTTACCTGGTCTAGATTTCCCTGCCACTAAACTCAGTGATTTCACTTCATTTGACCCAGTTTGGATCTCTCTGGAACATTTCAATAGCTACAGAAGTGGCTAGAGAATAACTAACAAATAAAATACCAGCCCAGTATAACTGGAAAAAATAAGCTGTGTAGCTCACTGAAACTCAGCAGAAATCAGAGCTCTACAGAGCTCAGAAAAGGCTGGAACAGCAGTCCTGATATGCAGAATGGCAATTTGTCCACCCGCAATTTTATAACTCTTCACATAAAATCAGTAAATCAGCCCAGGTCCTTTTTTTGGATAGGTTTCCCCTAACATTTTTCATAACTTGTCTACAAAATGAAAAGGCTTTATTATTTCCTCTATGACATGATGCTGAAGGAACAGAAACTCTTACTTATTTTTATTATTATTATTATAATAATCATCACCATTATTCTTTGTGTTGTTATTAGTATTTAGAGTAGGAGGGGGGGAACGTGGAGAGACTGTGAAAGCAATACGTGTTGCTTTACTATACAAAACATAACGCAGATAAAATATGTTGACTAAGTTTTGCATGCTAATAAATTTGTTATGACTTCATCCAATTACGGCACATTTAGCAGTTTGTATACCACAATGAAATCTGCAATTATAATTTTTGTGACTTTATGTTCCAGACAAGTTGATGGGATTGCTGCTTAGCAGCTCTTAATCTGCTCTACGTTTTTATGTTCCGTACAAAATTTGTTGCAAATTGCATCTTTCCATTTATTGTTTAGAAGACAGGTGCACAGAAAGTGAAGCGGGTGGTGGCAGACCAAGACTTGTTAGCCACCACATACTGCCACATATTTATCCTGGAAAAGAAGCCCTATCTTAAGCATAAATCTCACTAATCAGGAAAATCTAGATAATGAGTATTTTCTATGACATACAGGTTTGCCATATTCAAATTGTGTGTTGAATAGGCTCTCATTTGGAGCTGAGAACTTTGGTTAGAAACGGGCATATTATGGGCAATCATCATAGAAACATATGGTTATGGCTCTGTCAATAAAACTGGATGGGCTCTGGCCATCCCTGAAATGTATTCCTGACAGAGAAATGTTGACCTGAGAGCTCTGAGGGCATCTTCTCTGCTGCTGGGGTGGATCCTTTTGCTGACTGACCATCAGGCAGCAAAACAAGAAATCAAATGGGATCTCAGACTACGGGCTCTGAAGTGCAAATGTAAGAGTAAAATGGTCCTTATTCGCCATATGTTCTGCCTCCAAGAAGTTATCTGCCAGGAAACATAAGCTTCACCATGAGGAGTAGCAAATCTGGTTTGTCAAAAGGGTTAAGGTGAAAAAGCTGAACTGAAGCATGGGAAGGATTTAAATGGAGGTACATATCCTTTTCTATCTCCTACTCCAAATGAAAAGAGGAAAAAAAAAATCATCAATCTGTCAGTGTTAACAATATTATGCTTCTCTCCCTTAAGTTCCAGCCTCCCATTTAGGAGTAGCTCAAATCCACATGAAGCTTGCAGTACTACCGAGATGGACCTGTGCCTACCAGACTATTAACGGAGAAAGCTTATTCATAAGACGAAGTGACTAAGACTAAAACAGCTTGTGGAGAGAAAGATATGCTAGAAGTTATGACTTCAGTAACCCCTTTGGTTCATCTTGTTTCAAATACAAGAAAGGACAAGGCCAATGAAGAGGGAGGCAAATTAATAGCTTTTAAGAGTTGAGAGTGGGAGGACAAGTGACATTTTGATGTAAAGAATGACAGATAAAATGATCCAGACAATTGGGATTATATGGAGAACATAATTCCTGTGCCATTCCACACTTCTTTTTTAAAAAAATAAGCAGTAACAGTTGGGATCCAAGAAATGAAGCACTAAAACCATTCTCACATCAACAAAACCAAGAAGCATAGCTGGGTGCTGAATGGTAAGTTAAACCAGGAGAGGTAAACACCGGGACGTAAAGCTAATGGCAATGTTTTGCAGGAAGGCTAATATTCCCATCCCCCTTCTGGACCATCGGTTGGACAGAAACGATAACCTGTCAGAAAGCTTCATTTCACCCCTCTCATTCCTGCACCCATCAGCTAAATGACTGAGCATGGCTCCGGGAGTACCAAGCCTTGCAGCTCCACATCTGAAATTTAAAACAACCTCAGAGAAGAATTATTCTGGAATTGTATTGGCTATCTGCAAGCTGTAAGGCTGAGACAATACAAATTCACAGCTAATATTCATATTATTCATATAAATACAAATACAACAGCTGCATGCTCACAGGGTTTTGGAAATGTTTTAGTGCTGAGTACATAATGTATTGTTTCACAATTACCTTATAAAAGTTAAACCAAAATATTAAAATTATCTACATTTACAGTACATAAATGTCAATTTATCTATTGAGCAGCCTGAGTTAACTAAAGCAGGGAAGCAATTAACATGAATGAGCTCAGAGCCATATGAGCTAGTGCATTGACTCATACGGGACAAGGCAGTTGTTAAACTCAAGAATTTGGAAAATGAGAAGGAAAGAGCAGAGGGGAAAAAAGAAAAAATAACTGAAAATTAATTTTCAGACTTTCAGAAAATGAATTCTTATCCCAACTCCTAAACATCTTGATCATGATGTCTGGGACTTCTGCAAGTGAAATGTCTTCCTGAGACATTAAAAAATGTGTAAGGTGGGTGTACCTGTTGCTGCTCAGATTTAAGAGTAGTCATTCCATCTTGTGGCATTTTGAAAGCCACTCTGAAATCCTTTTATTGGCCAGCAAAAGAAACCAACCACAAAGTATTCTCATCAAATCTATAAACATCTTGGTTCCTGGAAGCACTCAAATGCCACTCTGCAGGTCCATCAAACATGGAGACAAGCCATAAATGTCTCTGCCTTTACTTAATTCAAATATATAATTATTCCATGTGGGTATTAGGCTATGTGACTTGGAAAAGGAACCATGCATCTGCATTTGAAGCAAAATTTAATTTGTCTTAAGGCTATGTAGACATATCTCCTGCCTCAGATTTGGGTGCTGTACTAAGATTGCTCTTAGCTGTGATTTGCATTTATAGACTGCTTTCAAATTTAATTGATTTCTGCTTTGATCTTAATTCTTTTCGTATTAGGTATTGTAGCAAGTAGCAAAGATTACCAAATTACCTAACCAACTGAGAGCAGGTGTGCTACCAAATAGCACAGAATTCAAGTGAATAAGAAAAACGGAGATATATATTTTAGCACAGGCTGCTCACTCAGAAAAGGTAGCAGCTAATCCAAGATGACAAAGAAAGCAGGAGTAACTCATTGCACTATCTGGAATTTTTGAAGGTTATAGAGGAACGTAATGCTTCACACTGCTGCTATGAAGTTTTGCATTCCTTTCCCATCTGTGATAAACATTCGGATTTTTAGAGAAGGCATGAGGTATTTCATTGCATATGAAGGTAAAAGGGAAATTATATCACAGAGAAAAATTAGTACTAAATCTCCATTATCCAGTGGCAGTAGGAAAGACATGGCCAAAACACTACAAAGTTTTTGTTCCACAGAAAATACTAGAACGTCAAAATTTTTCATTTCTAATCAGAACTAAAACATACACTCTGAATAGTCTTGGCTTGGAAAAAAGCCATAAAACAATTTGAAATTTCAGACCGTTGTATTCTATGTCTTCAGCTTCAGGTTTTTACTGTCTATACAGTATTTTATACCACATAGGACAATTCAAAATGAACTCTACTGACATGATATGACATTTTTAATATGGTACTGTTATCGTATTTGGGGGAAATTCTTAAGGCACAAAAAATTGCACCATCTTTCTCCTCAATGATGTTGTCCCTCCTTTATCACAATACCACAGCTGCAACAGCCCTAGAATGCCCTTCCCGGTCCAGGCTCGGGTCAAGCTACAACCTTGCTCAGATCACGACTATTGATGTGCTCCCATCCATTCTTTGAAAAAAAGATAGCAAGCTCCCTCTCCGCTGACACTGCCCTGTGTAGAAAGACCCCAGTTCAACTTCTCCCTGCTATGTGAGAAAGGGCTGTCCCACTAGACAGGACTCTGGGGGACTGGAGCATGCAAATATGAAATAAAAGAAAGTAATAAAAAAGTTGACTAACCTAACCCACCTGAGCTCGGCTCACAGGGATCGATGTCCTCATCATCGCTAGGACATTCAGCCGAGGCCACCAGGATGTCATCTGTGGTCTGCAAAGAAAAGAAAAGTCAGATGTATTTTAATTGACTGAAGATGTTGTAAGATTCTCACAGGCATTTTTTTTTCTTGCTTGGCATTATGTAAGGCCCAGAGCATTCCAGACTTAACACGTAACAGCACAGCGACACTCTCCAACTCCGTATTAATGGGACTTTGCTTTTCAATTCGCACTTGTCAGTTTTTAGAGGAACTCTGTTAGATATCCAGTGCAGGCACTTAAACATTTTAATATTTTTTTTTTTTAATAAGAACAGAAAGTAGAAGGATAGAATATGTATATTGGGGCTGCTGGTCTTCCCTCTTTATCTCCAGTATCTCTGCTATGACACTGCTGAAAACATTGAAAGCATTAAAAACCCAAGTCAAAATACTGAACTGCCTGCAGCTGCTATAACGATCAGAAACGTAGTGATGTTTTCTCCATTAATTGCACTTGTTTCTCTGATGTAGAGCCAACAAAAAGGAAAAGAAGCAAACGTGACTTTCACTGAGTTGAAAACTATTTAAGGAAAAGAAAGTTAACTGTCAGGGTTAACCCCCAGCCACTCACTCAGTCCCCATCCCAGAGGGATCGGGAGGAGCACCAGAAAAAGGTAAAAGTCGTGAGTTGAGATAATAGCAGTTTAATAACTGAAATAAAAAAAAAAAAAAGGAAAAAAACCCCCACAATAATAATTGTAATGAAGAAGGGGAGAGAGAGGAATAAAACCCAAGGGAAAAAAATACAGGTGATGCACAGCACAGTTGCTCACCGCCCGCCGACTGATGCCCAGCCCGTCCCCGAGCAGCGATCGACCCCTCCCACCAACTGCCCCCAGTTTACATACTGAGCGTGACGCTCTATGGTATGGAACATCCCTATGGATAGCTCGGGTCAGCTGTCCTGGCTCTGCTCCCTGCCGGCTTCTTGGGCACCTGCCCCTGGGCAGAGCACGGGGAACTGGAAAGTCCTTGACTATGAGTAAGCACTACTTAGCAACAACTAAACCATCATGTCAGCAACTAGGAAGAAAATTAATTCTATCCCAGTAAAAAACAGGACAAGAAGAAAAAAAAAAGTCAAGGAAAGAAAACAATAATAAGTATACGCAGTGTTAGAAGGTATCATCCTATTTTCTTAAATATGGGAAAACATCTCATTTTCTTAAACGAGTGAAATATTGCCCCAGTGCTGTGTTTAGATCCAAGGGGTTCTAGGAACTGCTATCCAAAATGAGCTTGGACCGTTCCTTGTATGAAAAAAATCAAATAAATCAACACAAAGGAGACAAACCAAAGGATGTATGATACAACACGCTATAAAGAACAGAATCTGGGGATTCCTATCTACCGCTTCTTACAGTGCAAGAACGAGGAGATACTCAACGCAACACTGAAGCAATCAATCTCGGCATGATAAAATGAAATACCTCCTGTTCAAGCCACCTCTGAGAACAGTCATTTAGAAAGGTAATAAGAACATCCAGAGTTATTAGGGGAAATAATAGCAGGGAAATATATACTGTCATGCTCCTGGATATTTCTCCAGCAATTACTAATGAGGTTAGGAAGAAGCTTTTCCTATGGGCAAGACATTTCATAACTGTCCATTTCAAGCTTCTCTTTGCCTCACCAAAGGAAATACATGGGGAGAATAAAAAGTCTGCATCACATTGAAACAAGAAGCTAAGGATACAGGAGGCAAAAAGCCAATCTTGGATTCCTATATGGCACATATGCCAAAGAGTTTAAGTCTAAGTTTAAGAACATGTAAAAATTTTATTTCTATACAGTAGGACCAAGGCCTAACCGATGTTGTTTATCATTATCATTCTAACTGAAGTTTTAAAGCAAAGCATATTACAGTAATAGGCTTTACTTCGTCATGCTTCAAGAACATTAATGAATATATGCTTTCAGCACTTCTGTGAAGTAGGAAAGTGATACAGGAATACATTCATTAATATGCGAGGCATAACAAAAAAAAGCCTATTATCATAATATTATATTTTACAGGTAAAAGACGGAGGCATAAGTGAATGAAGTAACTTGCTGAAGGTAACCAAAAAGGCTGTAGACAACAGCTACGTTATGTCACAGTTCGATGCCCTAATCATAAAAATTATCTTTCCTTATAGCTGACAAAATTTATAGCTGGGGGAAACCACTGTATAAATCTGTAATGCTGCCAAAACTAGCTGGCAGATTTGAAATGAGAATTAAAAAGAAAAAAAAAAATATATTCTAGATGTCCATTCTTTCTGCCATGTGGAATAAGAGGTCTAACAAAAGCCAGCTGCAAACATCCTCTTGAATGCCTAATATCCCTTTCTTTTCCCCAGAATACAACCATTAAACTTGAAAATCAATCTTAAGTCTCTTTGTGGAAAAGCATCTATGTTTTTCCTAAAGTATATAAAACAAACAAACAGGTAACCAAGAAAAGCCTGCACATAAAGAGTTAACTCTGTCCTGTGAAAAACACAACTACTAAGTATAAATAATTACTAATAAGTATAAAAAAAGGTATCGTGCATTTCCCAAACAATTTCAATATTGTCAGTGAAACCAGTATCATATTTTTCCTTCTGCCCATAACACTGGGGAAGACTATTCTTTCCTGCCCTGCCTGAACGTTTACCAATTGATCACTGGGAAATTGTACACAAATACCATTAAACAGAGAGGATCACATGCATACATAAATAGTCATAGCAAAAAACGATGGCCTGTGAGATCTACTGGTCTCACTGGAATTCTGTTTAAGGGCGCTTCAGTACACCCATGGGCAAGCAACCCTCATAACTTGAGCGAACTGAGGTGAAACAACGCAATAGGTTGGTATAATTATTGCAGTGCCCCTGATTACTCTTTGTATAGGATAGTATGGTCAGGGTTTACTTTAAGTAGCTCTACTTTCTGTACAACTTGCAGTGCATTCAAAATTACCAGAAAATAAGGATGGGTAAATCATACACTTCTGGTGTCTTAGTGTATGAGAGAGACTTTGCTCAGTTACTTCTAAGAGGGAGTGTCAAAACTGTCTTTATAAAGTGACACTAATTCCAGTCTACGGAAAGAGTATTCACACTTCTGCAAGAACAAAGGGATGTTCTTGACTGATAAAAGTGCATGTATATTATGGGCACAGAGATGAATAATACCTTAAATAAACGTGAACATAGCACATCAAGAAAGATCTTGTTAAAGTCTCAGAGTATTAAAGGAAATCGTGCATATTTCAAAGCCCATAATAGGTATAAAACTGATTTCATTGCAAGCAATAAATCAAGTATCAGTATTTGAGTAAGAGACGGAAGTGATGTGAAAAACTGTTTTCTTCAGAAAAATACGTCAGGAAGGATTCCAGTTTAAGGATCAATGAATAGCTGTGTCACAGCCCCCCACTGTTCCCCCCTTTCCCCAAACCCAAATGCCTCCTTCCTGCTACTCACACATATTTTTATCAGAAAAAAAAGGCAAAGAAGCTGTGAAAGGCAAGTGAAATGGCAGTGATCAAGCAACAAATAAAAGCCATCGGACTGCTTAACACAATTTAAAATGGGATTAAGAATTAGCTAAAACACTAGAGAATATAAAACATACATCAATTAAAGAAATACTGTGGGCCAGCTACCAGAGGTGGTTTGGTTTTTTTTCCAAAAGAGCTCTGACTGAAGGGAATTTACCTGAACAGAGAATGGGATTATTGAGACCTAAGGGTCTCAGACAGCCACAGGGTACAGATAAATAATGTGAGATAGAGTAATACATTTTACTTTCTGCACATTATCTTTTTCTCATGCTTTTTAATTTGGATGGAAAGATTTAAAACAAATCAGCTCTCCTAAGTGAATTGCAATTGTTGCTAGCACTATGGCTAATTTACAGGACACTGCTTCGAGCATTCTCATTAATCAAGGATTTAAAAGTCAGTGGAAAATCCCTTATTTACAGTGAGTGCCTAATAGGATAACATCCAACTGGTATCATCATAATACATGATCGGATTAGAATGTCTCTTGGGCGAGTTGTTCAAATTCATTTAAGAAGCAATACTCTAGCTGTAAGAGATTTAAAGAAAATGTATTAAAATAGCAGGTGTAAAACAGGGAAGTCCAGGCAGAATTTCTTTTGATTGCATGATCTTTTCTTTGTGTATTTTCAGAGCTTTTCAGATTCAGTCGGCAGATGTGGTTGTACAATTTCAAATGCAGTCCATTATAATATGCGGCTTCTTAAAAAGTTGGGACATCTGTTCACATTTCAGAAAAAGGATGGTAGAAAAAGCTTATGATTAGCATGCCAATATAAAAAATGGACAAAATATAGATATATCACATTTTGTAAAGCTAGAAGTCACTGCGTAATGTAATTTCTGACAATTACTCATGGGTGTAGCCCCTGCAGGAACAGGTCTTGCTTACATCAGTCAGGTGTGCTGGAAAAAAATAAGGACTTTGGGATTTGTGTCTTAGCCAAGAGAAAGTTCAGGATAACACCAATCTGCCACCTTGCCTGAGGAAGGAAATGGTGACTATTTCAAGAAAGCTCCTGGCCAGATCAAAAACTGATGCTCTAGTCCTGGCTCAAAGACAGCAACAGTCTGTAGCTATGGATAAACGTCAAGCTGCTCAAAGGCTACTACCATGACCAGTAATTATGGCTGTGCCCCTCTAATAGTGCTCTTTGAATGCTATGTCATTAAAAAAAATAATAATTGCAAATGAATAAACAATATTGGAAAGTAATTTTATTATTATTATTGTTACTCAGGTTGTGCATGACTGGGCATAAATACATACCATCTTCTTCAGTTTTTGTGTATGAAGCTTGTTGTAGGTGAAGGTACCAGAGAAATACAATCTAAAAATTAAATCACCAATCTGAATCGTGCGTTCATTAACAGTATAATGGATCCTGCATATTTTCTTTTGTAGTATTCCACCAGCTCTCCTTTAAATCATAGCACCCTACTCTGAATATAGTTTATTCCTTTCTTGTTCAATAATACACTTTATCCCATGAGAACTGCGAGTAAATCCAAATCACACAACAGTTAAAACCCAGCAGTCCTAAAATATTATATGAATTATGAACAGCATAACTGCTTGTGACTACTGCTTAAATTATTTTAGATGAGAACTTCAACAGTGTAATCAAAACCATTCTTATTTATTTGTACAGCTTTAGCGCTTAATGATACCAGCCGGGCACCCTTGTGCTTGGTGCTAAAGGCAGCTGGAAGGACAAGGCTCTGCTCTGGGGGGCTTCCAGTTTGATTTTGGCCCAGATACAGCACATGAGTGTGAGGGAGGGGGAGCAGCGGACAGGAAGGGTCAGGTGAGGATGCTACTGGGAAGCGCTAGCAGTTACGCAGGTTGCATCTAGCAAATTTTCCACAATGATGCTCCAAGACGGCGGGAAGGAAGGTCAGGCAGAAAAGAGGCAGAGAAAAAGCCAGGCAGGAGCCTGTGACTGGCCAAGGAGATGCTGGGACCAGATGGTGCCTGGAGAGCGCTGCTGAGGCTGAAAGCCTCTCCGAGGAAAGTCAGTGTATTTAAAACCCCGTCTGGCGAGGGTAGCGCAGGAGGAGGCAAGCAGCTCCAGCCCGGCAGGACCCAGCATGGCTGTGCTGGGAGGGGGAGGAGCAAAGAAAGTGAGAATTTAATGGTAAGGTCATGGGAAGGAAGGGGACAAGGTGGTAAAAGGGGGCAGCCAGGATACAAGGAGGATGACAGCGACAGACCTGATTATGTGGACATTAATGGGTAAGAATTTAATACCTGTCAACAAATGACTGCCTGAAAACATATTTTGGGATGTAGGACTAGGAAATAAACCGTCTAATTCTCCTTTCCCCTTTTGAGAAATGCTTGGTTATTGCCTCTGCTTACATTGCTTCATTTTTCTACTGAAAAATACTTATTGAAATACCTGCCATTTAGTTCAGAGAGAATCAGCTACAACTGCTATTTAAACACAGATGTCTGCTTCAGCTTATCAGTATATATAGCTAGAACCATGGCACAAACAAAGGGTTTGGAAAGCCAACGTATACACACTGCTACCTTCTTCTTTAGCTGTGGCACACTTTCCTTTAAAAATACAGTTTGTGCAACATTTACAGAAGGGAGCTTTCAGCAGTCATTTTGTACTTTTGCACTGGACTCATTAACTTCTGAGGCAGAAGGGACTTTCCTCCAAACTAATCCCTCACATATATTCCTTTCTTCCCTGATTTTTCTCTTAACGGGAGGAATAAAGTAACCTAAACCAATGGGAATACTGGCAGAAACCAACAGAGCATGAAAGATCACAAAAAAGTTCATGTGGAAAAAAAAATCAAATTTCATTTTTTGGGATGGGATTAACTGCACAATTTTCCAGCCAAGACTCTGCAATTTAAATTTAATTTTCTGTGTATGAAGCAGATCTCTGTGACTGGTTGCTGAGACAGTCACAGAAAGAAACTCAAATATGTCACATTAGTCAGTAGTACTCTTCAGCTAGCTTCTCCCTGGTGTTAATAACCTCCCATCGCATAAGGCAGTTTGCTGACAAAGATGCTAAAGTGATCTAGCACTAATATCGGCTCTAGATGACATGTTGTTTAGACAACTGCCTCTAAAGTTTTATTTAACCTGCTACAGGTCAAACAAGTACATGTGCATCAATTACCACTCGTCCATCCACACACAAAAATTATTTTCTCAGCACTGTGCTACTGGAAAATGTTATTTCTGGATATGGATATTAAAATGCTAATATTTCAAGCGCATACACAATATTTATTGTATCTTTTATTAACTGCTGACATATTATTACCCTGTAATGTGAAAATACAGCAACTGAAAATCAAATCGCTTTCTCAAAACTGGCTCACATCTAATTAATACTGTCATGTTATTTCTTGAATCAGTCAGTGTTTGACACTGGAAGAAAGCAAAAGCCTTGATTTACAAGTTCCTCTCATAGGGGGAAAATAAAAAAAAAAAAAAAAAGAAGAAAGAAAAGAAACTTCTGAGCTGCAATAACCAAACACCGTAAGGCCTTTCAGTTTGTGAAATGAGTGTCACAGAAACTAAACTCTGGTTTTGGTCTCGGTGTAGGTAAAGCCCAAGATGGTGCCTCGGGTGCCCCGCAGGCCACCTCCAGCCCCTGTCCCCAGACCCCAGCAGTGATGGGAACACAGCTGCCCTGCACAGCAAAGCACAACAACCTCATTTCTGGCCTCCACCTCTCCACATAAAGTACAAAAAGTCTATCTTTCCACATAGTAACCTTAAAATCCAGAGTATTATTTCCATGCAGGGCAGCATTTGTATTACTTCTCCATTTTCCCTCCTCCTCCCAAACATCTAAAGTTCTCATGGGCAAAATTACCACAAGGAGCAGAAATATATTTGAGAAAAGGATTTATAATATAATGTCAACAAAACTGCATGGCTTTCTTTTAAGCTCTGAATTTGAAGTTAATTGCTTTGGTCAAAGTCATTTGTCTCATCTGGAGAAAACCAAAAGCAGAGCTGAGAAAATCCACATGCTGGCAAAGCTACAACTTTTTACCTGGACAGCCAGCCAGGCAGCACTCTGCATTAATCTTTAAAAATGAAAGCATTACTAATTAAAAATAGGTAAATAACCCAAATCTTTCCCTATCAGGTCATGTCCCTTACCTCCTGCAATGTATGAATAATGTTAGTTTCATTGATGCAGAACCGAAACCAACTTCTGTATTCATTTTATTTATGAATGTCACTTTTCTTGGACCCTCGTGAAACTTTTTGGGAGCTGCTGTCTGGAAAATCAGCCCACTGGTTTTCCTCCCTGGTTCTCTCCCTGCTGTGCAACTAACGAAAATGCCCACGTCTCCATCGGTGTATTTCTCACTGGACACTCTTCCTTATTTAAAGGCCGTGAAAGGAGATGTTCACCACCATAGCCACTGCGCCACGCCAGGGGCTGCTCTGGACTTCTCGGAAGAAGGTGACCCTGTACGAGCTGCGGTTCTTGGAATCAGAGCCAGCAGCCCCCACACAGTGACGAGAGTATCAAGGATGGGAGTCACCATTCCTCAGGTCTCAGCGGGATGAAGGGTTATTTTTTGGTCGTTACTTGCTTACTTGATCCAAGTCTTAAGCTATAGCACAGGGTTTGGTGTTTACAGAGGGAACTGATGTTTGCCAGGACTGTTGGACTCGTGCTTCAAAATGGTGCTGGTGGCAACGAAGGGTGAGCTGTCCGTGTTTCACACCCTTCACATCCAGGCCAGCTCGCGTCAGAAAAACCCGATGGCATGTTTTGCATGAGGAATCATGCTCATTTGGCATTGCTAAAGACCTCAATTTGTTTTGCAGTCCCAGAGGAATGGACCAGGACTTCTTTCCTGAGAACGGTGTCAGGCACCGCCTTGCTTGTGATTGATGCAGAACTACAGGTACAGCACAAAGACCTGACTGATCCGATCCCTGCGGCTGGAGGTATTGGGGGGGGGGGGGGGGGGGGGGGGAAGCGGCTGGCAGGGAATGACAAATGTGTGAGCACTGTACCATGCCTGCATTGCTCCCTTTGCTCCATCCTCCTCTCCCCGTGCCCTTGGGAACTGCCGGCTGCTCCCACCGCTCTGCCTGCCCCCAGACCCCCGAGCCACCTGGCTGAGGGTGCAGCAGAACTACCCCCATGGTTCCTCATGCTGGAGAAAGAAGCACAGATGAAGAGACACTGCACAAACCCGAACCTTCTCCTTGAAAGTAGGTTTTGAGATGTAACAGCCCAGCAAAGAACTCACTGGCACCTAATTGCATAATGCTTAGTTTTATATTGGTTACAGCAGCCATGGCTTGGGTGAAGAATGAATGAATCATCACATTATTTCTCTCTGATCTAACTCTGAGTTTCACAGTGGTGTAACATTTCTGTTTCCAGAAATATTTTTTTTTTTCCAGCTAATTATCATTCTGCGCTTACAAATACTGTCACAGATCATACTGCTCAGAAGCAGCTGTGCTTTTCTTCAGCTTACCTTTATCACCCTTATTTCCCCCAGGTAACTAAAAGAGGCTGAGAACAAGGGACAGGTAATCTGTGAACTCTTTAAAAGTCACTTGTGCTTTCTTTCTGACATTCTCTTCAAAACATCCATATTCTTCCCTCATAAACACCATACTTCATTACAGAACAAGAACAACAGAACTGCAGTTTGATTTTTGTTTTGTTTTTACATTTGCACTAAGCCTAAAATATATGCAATGGAATGTGATTGATGAAACGCAATCCTATTATTTTCTCCTAGGCAAGAAAATAATTTTGCCTCAAGTATGAGAGAAATGTTTCTGGGCATTATGCTTGCATTTTCTGGTATCATTTTATTTTTAGCCATCTCCTTTTGCTGAAGTAAACATTTTGGTCTCCATTAATTCTGAACTCGCAAAACACAGTGGAGACTTCTGTAAGTTCTTGTTCTTTTTAACCCAGAGACTCTGTCCTTATTAAACTGCAACATTATAACAGCAATAGCAAAGCTTTTAATTTATATTCCTGTATCTACAATCACATGTATAGAGATTGCTGAATTTTTGGAATATAAAACTCACTGCATTTGTGTCAATCTCAGAAAACTCGGGCACAGAGTTAATAACGATTTCAGAAATGACTATTTGAGTGTTTGTTGGGGAAGTGGGGTTGCTTTTAATTGACCAGTGAGCTGCTAACATAGGCTATCTTTTTGCAACTTTATCACATGGTTTAAGACCATTCTTAGCAAAACTTAATAGAGAAAGGACCAGAACCAACATTGGACACTTCTAAGATTTGGCTGGACAGGGTGCTGGGCCATCCTGTCTACACCAGATGTTTATCAAAAAAGGTCAGACCAGGTGATCCTTGAGGTGCCTTCCACCCTGGTGTTCCGTGAGTCTGTGACTCGCTTAGGTATGACCCCCCGCCTTACACAGCAAAGGCAGAAAAGCACATATGCTGTACGACACTTCCATCTTTTTTATACGATCAGAGTACTGCCAGTTGTACTTACTGTGAGAATCCGACTGTTAAATTGGACCACACAAGAATACCTTGCTCCACTGATATCCATGGGAACTTTATTACTGGTCTCAAAAGAGAGGAAGGCAAGAAAACTCCGTCACAAGGAATACTCCCTGCAACTAACACGCAGTGTCTGTTCTCACTCACCTTATTTTCAGGGTGGAAAGAGCTTTACTATCTTGTTTCAAAACAGAGAGCACAAAATAATCATTTTAGAAGAAATGTAGAAAACTGCAGAAGCTGTCTGACTGCTTTTTAGCCATTTAGGTAAACCAGGCATCTGATCTTGTCCCAGAGAGAGACGGGGACAGTAAAAACAAAACATGGGATCTTCTATTTAACACTGACCTAACCATACCAAGTTCCTCCAGTTCATTTGAGCATGTCTTTGACTCAAGGCAGATCACTTCGAGTCAGTCAGAGCAGGTAAGTGCCTGCTGATAACCCTCTCCCAATCCTCGTCTTCCTCTCCTGGAGGTCCCACTGCCAACACTTTCCTTCCCTGAATTTTATAATGAAGACAACAATTTAAAATTGTCGCGTGGCTAAGAGGGCACATTCCTCCCTCTCAGATACCAGCCCCTTTGTCACACACTGTCCCCTAGGACCACTGGGTTACACAGGTTTACCCAAAGCAGGGACAGGAGAAATGAAGCTGGCTGCCCACAGACCTGTCTTGGAAATATGGCCTTTTCAAATACAGAGCAGTTCGTTCCACTACTAAAATCTGCCACATTTCCTTACCTTAATGTTTTAATTTAAAAACTCAAACAACATTGGCAGGACCAGGGGAAGTACTGGGGAAGTAGCCTTCTAGTTTTGCAGGGCCAAGAAATGCCCTACAGAGCTTCACCCTGCGAGTGCAACTTGTTAATACTAACAAGACTTAGCTACATGCACTGGAAGGAGACAATGCCTAATTGCCTTTCAATTAAAATAAGAGTTTCATTAAAGCCACTGTTTTGAAGATACGGTTAGTCAGGTAAGTTTCTGAAAGTGTACTTTTGTCACAGAAGTATTTGGGTTTCTTAATGATGCCTTTATTTCCTCACTGTCTAACAAAGGGCACATGAAATTCAGGTGAGAAACATCCTACAGGAAAGCAGCGATGCTTTGCATGCCGGGGGATGCTCTAGGTGATGGCTGTGGGAGCAGCACCATGCTTCGGATGGCACCACTTAACCTTTGGGAACCTCTGCACCATCAATTGTTTCCAGGCTTCGATTTCCTCAAGTAATCACTTTCAACAAAAAGCAGAGAAAGTTTAAACTTGTGTCATTTGGATAAGTTTTATCTCTGTCACTACTCCAGTGCTGTGAATTCAATACACACCACAGTACGGTACGGTACCTACCCTTCCATTTTGAAGATCCTGTATGCCTTTGCTCTTAGTTTTACCCAATTAGCTCTTTAAAGATACATACCAACCCCGCCGGTACTTTTTGAAGCCTGGGTGTATCAAATCATAAGTCTATGTCCACGCACACACACTTGTAACGAAACACTTCCATTACTTCTCAGACCAGGTTAAGCAAAAATGAAAAAGAGGAAGACAGACACATTATTTTCACGCAGACGTTGTTTACAACCGTGCTGTTAAGCAGGAGCCAACCTTTTTCATCACATGCATGAAAACCCACCCAAGGGTGTCAGGCTAAGGAAAACTGCAGCTCGCACAAGAGGTCATTTGGGTTTGGGACCTAAAAGTATGGTCTGGCTGCAGAGGATAGGCAGTGGTTTTCCAGTAGCAAAGAGAGGAACTCAGACCTGGGAGACAATTTCTCCAGTGCTTTCCGTACTGCTGCTGACAGCGTTTGGACAGCGAGGAGGAGTAAGCCAGGCTTGGGTAGGAAGGAGAGAGAGATCTGGCTCAGAACGATGGCAGGGGGGTGTGAAAGGTAACTGAGATCAGCTGGTGGAGGATTTGGGAAGAGAAAGGAAGCGCTGTGCTTGTGGTACGGCTCGTGGGACACACACCGTTACAAAGGGGAGAGAGGAGGGGGGGGGGGCACAAAGAGCTCCAGTAAATCAGCAAAGTGGCACACCGTGAGCTAAAAGAATGCCAGGTGTGGGGAGGCTTGGGAAAAGGACAAAGGATGCTGGGCCAGCCACTGGGATGAAAAATTACAGGTTTGTAGCCACCAGAACAGGCACCAAGATTTCAGCTTTCCATCCACTGTCAGCAGCTACCTGCTAATTGCTCTAGCAAGAGCCTTTAAGTTATAAATTTTAAAATTTCTCATTTTATTTGTTGAAATACAGCACAAAAGCAAGGAAATTTCATTTTACTGAAGCACAAACAGAAAGATAGCGTAAGGTTACTCTTTAAAACTAAAAAGGATTTTGCAAGACCCAGCCTCAAACTCAGCTGGGACTCCAGAAGAAGTTCTTGGTGCAACAGAGACGTTCAGCTGGGTCCCCAAATAGACATGCGGTGTCAGGAAAGGCTATAATTATACTCCCTGGGTCTGTCAGTCTTGTCTATATGGGAACGTTATTGTGATAGAAATGGAGTTAATTTAAACCTGGTATAACTCCCAGGTGGATAAATTTATGGGGGAAAAGACTTGATGTTTTCTGCGTAGCTTTGGAAGGCAGCGTAAGCTACCTCCCGCCAGCCCATGGTTTTGCTCGGTGCATCAACAGGAGGAGCTGAAAGGGTCAGACTGCACCGGCTCATCCATACTCATGTAACGGCAACAACACGATGCTCTTTGACCCTCTGCAGGGACAAGTTGTTTCATTGTCACTGACGTGTCCAACTGTGTAGCAATCCCCACTACACCTCAACCCTTCCAACTGAGCTCTCTTCCCTGTAACAGCCGTGTCCTGCTGCCAGGAGCACAAACTGCACAACCGAAAGAGCACAGACCAAGGTATGAGAAAATCTGAATTAAAAAAAGACTAGTTTGGTCCTTCTGCCACTGGTCCAACATCAAGCATCCAGGCAGTGTGTCACTGTCAGCATGCCCAAAGTTCCTCATGTTGGACACCCATTGCAGGGTCCGGTTCAAGTCTCTTCAGCTTTTACAAGTCCGAGGAAGCTTCGATACTGTCACTTGCCCTTCACCAGCGCAGCGCAGCACCTTGTACAGGGAGGTGTTATTTCCTTTCTCCCCTGCCCCCCTGCCTTTTTTTTTTGATGTCTTTACAAAACCATGTGATCACTAGATTCTCCAGAATATCTTAGATCTGAACAAAGCTATAATATGACCTTCACACAGTGCCCACTATTGATTTCTCACTTCTTCAGTAGTCTTTGGTCTTACACAAGGGGCTCAACCTCCTCCACCACTGATCTCCTGAGGTCAGTCCTTTGGAGCGTGGGACCTCTCTCTTTTCCCTAAATATCACTGCAAGATCCATTTTTTACAAACTCTGCTCACCTTTGCCTCCCTGCTGAAAGACTTCTAATTAGCCTGCTCGGATGATCGAAGTCCTGTGTTGCCCTCAGAGCTCTACCTTTCGCAGCCATCGTTCAGACTTCACTGCATCACTGTAGGACCCAGGGTGAAATTATTTCACCTGTCGCTCGCTGTTCATCATACTGATAATGGGGCAATACTCTTCACTTAACGTTACCCATGTATCATGAATTTTAATAGCCGTAATAAACTTCCACACAGAGGAAAAGATTCTGAGCTGCTTGGAAGGGACACGAGTGCAGGAGCTGCCTGCAAAGCGCCGTGCAACCCCTCTCCTCCCAGATCAGCTATCAAGCAGAAGAAATAGTCCTCAGTGTATGTGAATGTTTTACACCGTGACACCAAGCAGGCGAGTACTCCTTGGCTGCTCCGCAATGCACCCTTTGCCGCTCAGGGCATCCCTTGCTAGTTGTATCCAACCACACAGAGCAGGAATTGGGGTCCAGAATCTGGCCAAAAAATATTACATATGGCAAGTTGTGTTATTAACCTCCCTCAAGAAAGCCGGTACGTATGCAACGCTGGATGTCAGTGCTTTAAGTCAAAGAACCCTAACGAGCAGAGACACAGCCTGCATCACAGTGTGCAGCGATTTGAAATAAGAGAAATAACAAGTTTGAAACCTTATTTTGATTGATTTTTACAGAACATTAATGTAACATCTAAGCACTCAGACGACGAGAAGAAAAAACTCCACCAGTTAGGTGAGACTACCCACAGATAATTTCTTCACCTGATCATGTCAATTTGCAGAGATTAATTGTATGGAAGGAGCCACACAATGTTGAATTTCATGATAAATGGACAATACGACAGCAGACGATTTCCCCTAATGTTCCGTTATGCTCCTCAACATTTGAAATTTAATTACTTGGAAAAAAAATATGCAAAAGCCCTCAATACCCTCAGCATCACACAGTATTTTCAACTTGAGAAGGCCTTTTGTTTCACCATACAGCAAACTTTGGGTGTGAACCCAAGGGAGGCAGATCTCAGACTGTATGGCAATGTTGCTATAGCAATTATTTGTGGGAACATGTATCAGTCGCATTTTAGCTCTCAAGCCTACGGCTCAGCTCATGTATGTTCATAACCAGAATATAAACTGCCTGATGCTTATTGTGTCCTAATAAGATTTATAAATTACTTACAGTGAGGCATTTCCAATAACTAGGAACGGAAGAATAGTTTTTGTTACTAATATTTAATCATGTTCAGAAAAACGTTTTAGATCTATGCATTCAGTTAAATATTTGAACTGCTCTTTTCCATGAAGTCAGCTATATAAATATATTCCAAAAGCTATCAATTACGTTTTCTGAATTATTGTGCATAATACATTATTCAAATGGGGTCTGCTTTGAATAGCGGTTATTTAAGATCAGATTAGTATTTGGAAGCAAAGGAAGAAAAGCTTAGATCGAGATAAAATTTTATAACCGTTCAGCATAAACGAAGGGTGTTCAAGTATTCTCAAAAGTCCAAGCAGCAGATAAAGCAGAAATATCTGAATCATCCTTGCATATATTTGTCCATTTAATAATACTTCACTGCTTGGCTAAACTAAATTTTCCTGGCTACATTCATTAAAATAAATGCAACTGTGCAATGCTTGGTGATATTACTGGGCAGCTTCAGGCCTCAGCTCAAAACCTCAGAGCCAAAGTACCCCAGGCTTTGGGGGGGGTTAGGTCTGAAGCTAGTTCAGGCTAGCAAAGCAAATCTATGAACATAGAACTCACAGACAACAGACAAACTACCTCTGCAGACCAGACCCTCTGGGGTGCCCAAGTCATATACTTACTCAGCCCGCTAGAAGCACTTTCTTCAACCTACTGTCCTTTAATCCCCAATTAATTTTATTAATTGATCGCTTACTTTTAAAACTGCTTCAGCAGCCGGACCAGGACGGGCCCTAGGAGTGCATAATGCTGAATTTCACAACAGTCTTTGGTAACGAAAGATCCATCATGGTACAAAGCCAGTGCCCTACATAAAACGAGGCCACAGAGGACTTGGCTGTGTTCTGCATTTGCTTACTGAAACGATAAAGCTTCTCACTACACTCTCAAGATACACAGCAAGGCAGTTCCTTAACATTTCCTTCCCAGTCTCTGCAGCCGATCAAGTTAATACACACGTATTTCAGCATGTCTTAATATTTTGCTTCAGCATAGTGAAAACGTTGCAGCCTCCCTCCTTTGTTCTTCCCAGCCTCCTGCAGCAACGTCTGAATTAAAGTAGGTATAAAACATCTACTTATGCAAATTGCACTCAAAAATCTGGGGGGATGAAAATCCTAGAAAAAACCCATGTGTAACCGAGTGCTCTCTGAGCAAAGCAATCATTTATCTTTGTTGGTTTTTTATCTCAAAATACAATCCAGAAGCCTTTTTCAGCGCATGAAAGTCATACTTCTTAACCTCATCCATCAATGTGTGGAGTAGGCTAGCCACTCCCTGTAGTATTTTTACAGGTAACAGAGCAAAGTCATTTTCTAAAAGGCACTTGACATATGCTAATGCTCAGTCTGGAAGTACCTGCTTTGTTTTCAGAGCACACAGGCTGCCCTGTCAACCTTGACTTTTTTTTTTTTTTTTTTTTTTTAAAACTCCAAACAATAAAACAAGTGGCAACTGTTATTAATAATTAGCAGTTGCGCACAGAGCTGCTCTTTAGCTTCCCTACCCAATTCTCCACATTAAAAATAAATGAGGAGAGGATGAGGTTGACATTTAAAAGTTCAGTTCTCTTGAGAGGCAACAGAAATATGGACATTTTACAGAGTTCCAGGGGCTTTACTGACTGGGGAAAACATGTCTGGGAAACTGGGAGCCTGAAACTCCCACCCTGGAATACAGAGGACAACCTGATGCCAAGTGATTCTCTCTTCTGCATTCTTGAAATTTGCCTCTGGTTCTCATCATTAGCCACAACGCCGGGTAACTTTGACGCTGCAGACCCAAGCAAAAGCCCACTGTCATGCCCTCTCCTACCCTACCGTTTACTTGCAAACACAAAATCTCCAAATGCCCCCAGTTTTAGCTTTGTAAAACAACACAGAACTCAGAAAATCATTGATTTTCTGGGATGGCAATGGGAAATACCTATTTTCCATGAGATGGCTGCTATTTTCCTAACTCATATGGGCTTTATCGCTGGAAAAGGAAAGGAAATTAAAGCCTTCCCTGCCGTCTTGAGTCCTTTTTTGGCTACGGATTTCCTTCAGGAGAAATGATCACCTTGGCGTGCATAGCTCCGCACTTGCAGCTTTATGCAACCGCTTCCAATCAGAACAGCAGGACGGGCAGTGAACAGACGGCTTCTTCCCCCGCCACCTTCCGCGCCCACAGCTCGGCTTTGACTGAACAACGTCAAGGTGGCTTTACGTGGGAAGCGCTCAGGGAAAAGGCGGGCACTAACCCACCACCAAGAGAGGGATAGCTGGCAGACTCCAAATGGGCACTCAGAGAGGAAGAAGTGTTTTGCTTCCTAAAGGCAGGACAAGGGTCCCGGCCAGCCGCTCCCACGTGCTACTGGCCAGAAAGCACGGGAGGACCGCTCCATCACACCTCCTGCCATCTCTCCTCCGTGGCTGGCTGCTTCTTCAGCTTAACGGGGCACGGCAAATGCCGGCAGACGAGGCGTTTTCAATGATTCTGCTCTGAAAGTTAAATCTGCCATTATAAGATTATACTAATAGCTAAACCTCAGCTGTACATGTCAATCTGTGTGTCGGGAAGGCTGTTATCCCCCGCATCAATTTATGTTCTCATGTACATGGAAAAGGTACATAAAGCAAGTGCCACAACTGCACAGTGCTGCAAATCAGGAGTTCTGGAAACACCAGAGCGAAGCCTCCAAGAGGTGATTAAAATCCCCAAATGCTGACTTGGAGATGACAGACTTCTCGCACCAGTATATGCAATTATGGCGAGCACTTGCAAAATTTATTCGCCATTAAACATGGAGCGTAAGTATCAATAAAGTTCGTTTGTCGTCTTTTTCTTTACTACCGACCTGGCCTTGTTATTAATAAAAGTAAGAAATAGCCTTTTTCATCAACATAGGAACACATGTAGATTGATGTTTATCACTGCACGGTCTGCTTAGGGCCCTTCAAGTTTGCTTTGAAGGATCACAAATTATTCACAACACAGCGGGGTTTCTTCAGTGATCACATCTGATGCATTTTATACAACATCCTTGTTTTTTGTATCTGATACCAAACCCTATAAACCACGTCATTTTATGGGGAACCTGAAATTGGATTCCTCTGCAACAGAACATTTCCTCCCTCGACTGTCTGCAGCACTTTATAAAATATTTATTGATAGGATGCCTAAAAATACACATAGGCCAGCACAGCTTTCAGATGGATAACTATTTAGCAGCCACAGACTAGATTTCACACCACAGGGTTCTTATTAGGCATAGTTGCCTAGAAATCACACTTATTTTCTGATATATGATTATAAATATTTTCATTTAAAATGAATAATTCAGCTCACTGAACAGACAAAATTACATGACGTTTACTTTTTTAAGGTTCCCCAGCAAAAGCTCTTCTCCAAAAACATACAGAGGATGCAGGCGAACAAGTCTGCGTCTTTCCGCCTATTTCTCTTTTACTTGAAAACAGCACTTAATTACTCTTTTTGTGACGCACATCACATATCCTGGTCGAGCTCCGGCATGAAATGCAGAGATGCCATTTTGGGCCAGGCATTTCCCGGTGTGACTTCCTGCGATACTGAAAATTCCCATCCCCTGACACCCCCTGGGCTTGGCTGCCTGCATGTGACCGAGCCTGGGCTCTTCTCCAAAATGCAAACGGCAAGGCAGCCCGCTTTCCTGGCTAATTAAGGCAGCGACAAACACATTCTCACCGCCCTGGAGATGCACGACTTCCCCAGGGAAGCACGGCACCAGGTTTTCCACCAGCAGCAGAGCCGGGCACGGCCACTGTCCCACCCCACGGTTACTTTCTGGCCGGCTCGTGCCACAGCCACGCTGGGCACGTTTCCAGGGAAGCACCAAGAAATCACCCCTGCCTCCAGAAGCTTTGGTCCAGGTGGCTTCCCCCAGTGTGGATGGCAAACAAGAGCTGGCACCTGGACACGACAAGGATGCAAGGAGAGGGCACTGTCAGCGGTGCTCCCTCTCCACCACAAGCACCCCTGCACTCAAGAGAGGGATCACCACAATTCCCAGTTCTATTATGGATACTGAGGAGTTCATCCTCCTCTGTTACTTCTTCAAGTTACAAAACCCTTACCTCTCCGTTATTGTACCTGTTTCTTCTTCCTAATTCCCCTGTGACACAGGGGTCCCCTCCCAGCACTCAGGGTTTCTGCTCTCAGTGGGGTTCATAGGGAACACAGCCAGGTACCACCCAGCACTTACAAGAGCACAGTAGCCTGACACTGCCCCTACGTGGATTCTCAGTCCGTACTTTCCAGAAAACATGCTCTGCAGGCTAAAGACACACCTTAACATCACATAACACACCCAATCCCAGCCCTCCTGCAATCCATTTGCTAGAATATTTTACTCACAAGCACATCTGTAGCAGCGTATTTCAGCACATTCAAGGGACCAGATAAAAGCCCGTTGCCCACTGTCTGCAGGCACATAACGGCATCCATCCCGCGCAAAACAGCAGCATCGCTTTCCCAAATGCACCGGCTGGAGGAACTGAATACAACTGAGAATTTCTGCTTGATGAGTATAGCAATCTTAATTGAGATTTAATGTTTACTTTACCTGGTTAAGCACAGAGCAAACACTAGAGAAATTATTGTGAAACAAACAAACAAAAAAAATTTGTTCAAAAGCTAATTAACAGTGGTTAAAACTTGCTTGGTTCAAACATGATCCTGCTCGAGCAATGGACATTTTCCAGCACAGCAAATGCTTAGCCTCATGGATAAACCTTTGAACTCGCTCTGTTGTTTCAGGCACCCGAACCACTAATTAAAAAAGAATAATATAAAAGAAAACGTAATCTTACCTGCAGAAGAGGAAAATGGCTAAATATTTAATTCTTCTCTTGTACACAGCGAACTAGAAAATAGGCAGGCTGAGTACGTGTATGTTTGTGAGATTGTGTGTTTAATCCATGCGTTTCATATTGTTTAGAAAGATACAATCACCGTTTCATAGCTGTTTTCACACAGGTCACTGCTGTATGACTCAAAACTTCATTAAAGTGTCAATTCAAAGACCGGTGAATCTTTCCATATGGCTGCATTCGGCTTCAGACTGGGTGCTAACTTCAAAGCCTGCACCGCCTTTCCCATGCCAAGAAAGGTCCGGTTCTGGAGATGCCATGTGCTGCCTGCAACGGTTCTGACCTTGCCACTTTTTACTTGCAAAGGACTGTACACATTTAGAAACACTGGAGATTCAGTAAACTTACTAGTTCTGCCCCAAGCCCAAGCACTTAGATCAACCCCCCTCCCACTGACATAGTTTTATTTTGCAAAACTTGACACTAATGTAAGTCTCCCTGCTTCTTTTTACATAGGGCAAACGCCTATGACCTCCAAGAGCCTTTATCCTATTTTATTTTTAGCCCCCCCCCCTGCTTTGCCTGACGCGGTAAGAAAGCCACTTTAGCTTAGAGGAGCGTGAGTGGCAATGCTTGGGTGTGCAGCGGGGAGCTGGGGACGGTGCTGGGCGGACCCAAGAGACAAACAGTACTTTTGTGATAGCAGCAGCAGCAGCTCAGCACTAAAACATAGACTCGTGCCAGCAATAAATAGCCCTAATTATTCTATATAAGAAAATTGTCTGCAAAGTGGAATGCCAGAATCTCAGAAATACATGCACGCAACTTTCTCATCAGAGGTGGTATCCCTTTTCCTTAAGCAGTCAGGACCTCCTTCGGGACCCATTCCATTTCACATGGTGGTTGGTCTGCTTTTCTCATTCCCTGTGTTTTTAGCTACTGGGGATAATAAGAATATGGATTAATGACTGATTTTAATGTCATGTAACACCGGTAACACATATACCATGCAGCAATTATATCAGCAACTGTGTCTATAATCGCTCTTCAAGGATTCACTATCTACAAATCTGCCACTTTGCCTTGAAAAGTACAACCCAAACCTGTCAAAATCAAACCGGATTGTCATCAAAATACTGCAGAAGTTAAGCAAACAGGCTGTGGAACCATGCCCTGAAACAAATCGATATTTCATGTCATAATTTACACTGTGGAGAGCCAAAGCAGAAAGACATTTATGTAAAACAGGAACTTCCATTTTGTTGTTGTTGGGTGGTTTGGGGTTTTTTTTTTTTCTTTTCCTCTCCCAAAGAAATCCAGTGAAGCTTCAGAAGAGCCAACACCTATAGCCATACGTTTTAGGGGCTAAGCTATGCCGGGCACTGAAGAGATGACAGACGTCAACCATGACAAATAGGAATGCCTATGTTTGACCGACGCCACTTTCGCTGTTCATCACAGGACAGATATTAAAGCACAAGGATATTTAAAAAAGAAAGGAGATGAAGGACTATTTTGTATTACCACGTAAAATGCACAGATGTTCACAAAGGCAAGAACCACTTTAACCAGCTCCTCGAAAGACAACAGGGGTCTTCAGCACTGTGCACCAACTCCTTCGTACCGAGAGCCATTTCCCCTCTAACGGCAGCATCTAATGTCTCATTTTCATTAAAGGTTCAACATTCTTAAATGAAAGACAACTAAAATAATTTCAAAAATAAACAGCAAACAGCTGGAATCACTTTACAAGAAAACTCTTCCCCTAATTACTCTTTAAATTCATCTCCCACTTCTGCTCCCCTCCCGTAATGCCAACTGGATTTAAGTGCGAGTTTCCAGAAGCAACAATGAATTCCTCTGGTGTAATTCCACTGACTGGGTCTTTAGGTCTTACTAGGCATGACCTCCGCTGCTGCCGGTGGGAATTTTACTTGGATAGAGAGCAACAGATCTACCAGCCTCTGTGTCCTCAACAGGTTCTGCAGAAGTTCAGAGAATTAAGAGAGAAGCCTCTGAATTAGGATTATTCGGTCAGTTGTTCTGCTGTCACTGAGACATCTTCTTAAATACATGGACTGCTGCTAAGAGGCCACTTTGGTAGAAAACATGGTTATTCTCGATAATAACACAGCTCATGCACAGCAATATTTCTCAGCTAATGGATGTCTTCCTTAGGATGCCTGTGAAAGGCCACCACGGAGGTCATGAGACACCGTCAGGGTCAAGCGTCCTTTGTCAACATTTTGAAACACAGATATGCAGAACTAGACACACCATGTGGCCTTTGTTACCCATCAAAATGATTTACTCTCGTTATCAAACACAAAATGGTGACGACTTCAAATACACGAGCGCTGAAGGCGGCATCAGTGACTTGAAAATTGCTGGTGTCAGGAAAGAAGCATGTGAAAAATGTCTGAGTGCATCGCTTAGGCTCTGCCAGTAACTAGCAACGCAAGTCCTCATTGCACTGTATGTTTATGCTTACGTCTTGTACTTGTAATTTGTTCGGGTCTTGCTATATTAAAACAATGCCCAGTGAAATGATAGGAAAATAAAGTTGAAAAATACATTCACCGTTCAGCATTCCTAAACAACTAATTTAACGGGCCAAATGAGCAGCACTGGCGTTTTTTCCTGCTTGAAGACATCTAGTGCATCTCTACTGCTAGAATGGTCCATCTAAAACTGTAATGCCAGAGAACTTCAGAAACAGACTGGACTTTACGATCCAGAAATTCTTTTCCAGTCTTATGTTCTCATCTCAGGTAACTGAATAATTTCCCATGTGGGTGAATGAACCACTATCAGGTTTTGTTTAAAGTTTGTGCCTTGAGCTAGACTTCCCTGCCTTCGCTCAGAGGCCTTTCTCAACGGAACTGAAATTTTGCTAGCTGGAAAAGGCGACAACATTTCTCCCATGCTAGTGATGGGTGGAGACTCTTTCCATATATTGGGAGATTCAACAAAGCCGTTCTTCTGGTTTAGATACAGCAAGGCTAAATGTATTTGACGTCCAGTATCGGTTTCTGATAAACTCTTCCTCTCCTCAAAAGCAAACAGGCAAGAAATAAAAAATGCAAGCACTGATCCAGGCAAGCCAATCACCACCTGTAACTTCCCCAAGGGGGGGATGAAAAGAAAAAAAAACGGGGGGGAAAAAGGGTTTTCTTCTCTTCATCACAGGGTTTTGGTGTGTAAGGCCACCTTCCCGCTGAAGAGCTGTCCAGCCTGCACCACTAACTCCCTCCCAACCGACCTCCCAGGCCCGCCGCTGTTCTAGCATGCAGGCAGGTGCCAGAACACATGCAAACACCCACTCCTCTTTCTGGCAGCTGCTTCTTGTTTCCTGGGTCCTTGTGCCTGACCGTCTTCTCAACACACACCTCAAAACGTGACCTTCCCCAGGTACTCTCAAAGATGTACAGTTTCCCAGGCTGTCCCAACCGTAAACCTGTTTGCAGGCGCTGACCTGCAGCAGAGCTGGCTCAGGAATTATTCTTACCCAGCTTCCAGCTTCTTTTCAGGTAACAATTTAGTGCTTTGCAATCACAGAATATCATAGAGCTCTTGCAACAATTCCCACTCGCTCTCCTCCTTCACACCCGGAAAACCCAATTCCCACAGTGATAAGCTTTTCAGCCTTCCCCCCCCACCCCCCAAAGAAGGCTTATATCAAAAAGTTTTTAAGACCTTATTAAGCTATGCATGTTCAAGTCCACCTTGAGTCATTCCCTTCGCAATGTTACTTTTGAGATGGAAAATGGGCTTTACGAAATTAAGGTCTCCCACAGTTTAGTGGTACATTTCAGGTCCTACCACGTAACTTTCACATTAAACAGAAAGAGCTCCTAATGGCTACATTGGGTGAGCAAAGTGGAAGGGATGCTTATTTTATTAAACCTGGCAAAAACCTGGCTTTGTTTTAAATCCTCTCTCTCCCTGAATGCCTTATATTTATTGATACATCTCAGAAGCCACCCACTGAAAATGATTTCTAATGCATCTTCTGCAAGGCTGGCTGAAATACATGTACAGTTAGAAGAAACTGCTTTTAACGAGCATCATCTTTTCGATGCTCTGGTCTAAAGGATCTCTTGATATTGGAAACTTCGGATCTCAGTTGCTTTATTTTGAGTTTGACATTCCTCACCCTTCTCCATGCTCGGCTGTGATAGCAAGCTGACCCCTTCTCCTGCCCACTTATCCACAGGCAGGAAAGTTCCCTTTTGTGAAATACCCCATCAGGCAATAGCTACCTGATTGCTTCCAGCACCACAACAGCACCTGACAGACAAACACCATATGTATCATGAACATCAGCTGAAAAGATGCTTCTATCTTCTATGGTGAACTTTGGCATCAACCAGCTGCGCATTGAGCCACTTACCAGTTTCTTGAGGCTGCTTCCACCCCTCCCCAAACCAGCCCAATTCACACCTGCTTACGCTATTTCTTGTTATGGCTTGGGGAAACCACAAGCAGTATTTAACAGTCTTCTCCGACATCACTACAGCCCTTCCTGGGGACAAATACACCAACCCTGTACTTTCCATTTTGTCAAAAACTGCTTATCTGTTTCATCCTGCATTTTGGTAAATCTCACTGTGATGCGGAGACGGACAGTAATCATCAAGGAACACCTGCTGTAATCCGTGTGGACAATGACTGCCTACATCTGCCCTCTGCTCAGGTCTTGCTGGAATTGAAGTTTTCATAAATGCAGAACAAGAAGAAAATAAAACTATCCTGCAGCCTGCTGCAGCCCGAATCCTGTCCCGGTGCACACACAAGTTATCCTTCTTCTTTAGCAGTGCTATAGGGGCATCCTCCTCCTGTCTCAGAATACCACAAGGATAAACTGTAAAGTCTCTGAAGATGTTTGTTATCTCTTTCTGGAAGGTTAAGATGCCCTAGTCTTCTTAGGTTGGTTTTTTATTTAAAGGGGCTATAGGAATTTCCAAGTCTGTTTTCCCAATCACTGGTTCATATAAGAAATATTATAACCTTCTATGGTTTATTTAATCCTCTCCTCCCCCACCTCCAAGACATTAATCAATGTTTACTACGCTGTTTTACAGAGTGCTTTTGAGGAGGGTGTCAACCGAGAATTTGGGGTAGCATGTCTGTCCAAAGAAGATTCCCTCTCTGAAACCAGATTACTCCACTAAAATCTGTTTGCTTTGTATCAGGGCTGAGGTCCACCTACGACTGTTCTCAAATCCAGCAGCTGCCCTCCACAGCTGAACCGCTGCAGAAAAAATGGCAGATTATGTGTGAAATATTTTTACAACTCTGCCTGAGTATGAAAATACGCACAAACATACTCCATGCACAAAAGGGTCTCGGTCTGAAGAAGTTGCTGATTAGCTGCCCCACAAGGCTCATTGAGAACACTCCGTGACTTCCACAGCTGCAGCCCACAGCTGCATGCAAGAGTCCAAGTACCTGCTGAGGGACAAATCCTTTCAGCGACTTTTCCCTTTGTTGTTCTGAATAACCCTGCATCAGTTTTCTGAGCCTAAAAGCAAACTAGCGTGTGGCCTCGGGAAGGATGCCTCCCTCACCGACACGGCCTGCGAAGGTGGGAATCCAAGCCAGTAGGCTTGCAAGATCCTGGTGGCAGACGGATGGTTATAATGTATCGGCTGCTTTATTTTAAAAATATACTGAAGGCAGGCTCTTGCATTGAGATCCCTTCCCCGTTATACTGCTAAGCTGGGAAACGATCCTATGATTCTGTGATTCAAAGTGAGACGACTGCATGTGAGCTACTGGCCCCGTGTGTGACTCCAGAGGAGCAGGTATAGAGCAGGGACAGGTGCAGTGATGCTCAGCCGAATTTACAGCCAGAAACGACAGCTATGAGAAGCGACTGTTGCTCCCAGACATTTCAGGGGGGTGCTGGTTCTGAAATCTGAGTATCACGCTCAGTCTTCTGCTGTAAATGTGGTTAAAAAATAAAAAGAAGAGACTGCACTACCAAGAGTGGCAGAGACAGTTTCAAGACTCTTATTTTGAGCTTTAATTGGCATGAAATTGATGCTAAGGAGAGCACCACTGTTTCCCCTGATTTGACCTCTGCAGCACGAGATAAACAAAAATTCCCTGCCAAAGACTAGAGTCTCAACTCTTAAAATGTACCTGGTAGTCAGGCAGCCACCTGCTTCATATAGACAAGGTAATAAAATTAGAGATCCTTGGAATGCAGCCAGTGTTTTGATCAGCTCAGCATCCAGACCTGGCCAGCTCCATCAGCCGGAGGGGTCATGGGCTGGGCACACACCCCACAGCCCGAAATCAGGCCACCAGCACACGGAGGACTATCGGTGGTCGGATTGACGATGCCACCCCTGTGCAGGTGTTCCCCACTGATACTCCTCTGCTTTTGTCTGGAGACTGAGAGCACCTGCTGACTAGAGCATCCTTTCCAGTATTGCAGAGCCAGAGCAGCTCACAGGGAAATCAGATGCAGCAACTCATAGTTACTAACATTTCCATTAGCTCTACATGAATTTAGAAAGGGAAAAACAAACCAACCCAACAAGTTTTTTGACAGCTGACCTCACAAATCACCACAGGTTTGAGGACCATATGTGGTGGCCGTGTCTAACTTGCAGGACCACCCTCTGAGGGCACTCGGAGACAAGACTCAGCGTATACAGAATGTGTAGTAGTTTCCTTAAGTCACGCTCCCAAGTATTTTGCAAGGGGCAGAGGATATTCCTGCCTTTCCTTTCTTACAATACCCTTCCCAGTTATCAGCGCTAACGCAGTTGAGCATACAACCACGCAAAGCCATTCCCAGGAGGAAGGAACGCTACCTCCAAACTGACAAACTTTCACCCAAGGGAGGAGTCCACTCGACCCCAAAGAAGTCGCTTACCGAGTCGTTGACTTATTTTGGATCATACACATACATGTAAAACACTGCATCGAGAACAACTCAAATGGCACCTGGACAATGCAAGCACGATTACAGTTCTTCCAAAATATTTTATTACTAAACTCTCAACTAACATTCAGGGTAATTTAAACTCAAGACACAATTTCTTTGTTGCTCCCAATGCCCTCTATTAGATAGCTAGTCCTGTTCTGGGACACTGGTGCTGGAGGAAAAGCCCAACAAAGAATAATAATGGGAAAAGAAAATTATTTTTAATAACTGATGATATTAAATGACGCTAACGTTTTAGTATGAGACGACGCACAATAAAAGGCAGTTTGCAAGGCTCCCCATGAATTTAATGTGGGGTAGTTAAATAGTGATACAAACTTTCTCCAAAATGCCAGAATAATGGGACTAATAACTGTTTTGCTCAATTCTTTGGATCCTCAAATTCAGTTAAAACCTAGAAATTATCTGGCATATTCATAAATGAACGAGGAACGCAAAGTTCCCACAAACAGAGGAAGGAACAGAGTTTCTACATGCAAGCTAGAAATACAGGTAATCCTGCCCTCGCACACGGGTTTGTGGGGCCAGAAAGCACCGGAGCCACGTCGCCAAGCCCGCGGTACAAGAGATGCAGGCTCTATTCAAACTCTGAAGAACACCAGCTTCCACACTGCAAGAGAACACTGTTTAACCAACATTTTTCACAGTTTCATCTGTTCTTACTCTAGTCATCAACATGGCTAAGACAACATCTTCCTATTTTGCTCGCTATAGCTCATCAGTAGTACGGGCATATGTCATGCACTAATAGTCTGATAAACAACTGAAGCTGCTCGTAGTTCACTCCAGGGAGATAATGTTATTTTTCAGGGTCATCTTCTTATTTAGTAATCTCAGATGGTTCTGTCTAATTAATCACAAATAAATGAGAATCTTCTTTTGGAACCAAAACGAATTACGGTTGAGTTAGGCTTTCAGCAGGAGTTAGTCACTTCACACTGTATTTTTAGATCATTTACCCACATCGCTTTCAGTTGCTTTATTTCCACCTACAACAATACCTAAGGTTGAAAAGCTGACTTTAATCCCTGAAGCCATCTGGATACCAGGCTATAAAAGAAATAATGCAAAGCCTACTTGAGCAGCCAAGTCAGTCTCGGCACAATGCAAGGCAGGAGCAAGAGTCATGGGTCAGCTGCCAGAGCTCCTCAGCCTGCAGTGGCTGCACACTGGAAGAATGTTCCGACCATCACAAAAGCTGCTGCTCTTTCCTGGTTCAGATAAATCACCTACATAGCCATGGGGAACAGATATTACAGACCGTCTGGATGCAAGGAAATTGTCTTTGACTTTTTCAGGACTAGGCTGACCATTTCAGTCTTTTAGACTGCCAGAAAACAAAGATTAGACAAAGTGACAGATACATTCCTATGGGTTTAAAAGTTGCTATTATTTCTTTTGTAACCGTCTGCTGCACAAAACCAGTGAGATCTGAATGTCAGTCTGTATCCTTTCTGCCTCGCACATCATCACCAGTAACCCTGAAGGAGTATTTTGCAAAGGTCGCCTTTGCAGCCTTTTCAGATGTCCCCGCTACCACTTTACTTATGGTATTCCCTTGATATCCCCAGCAGAAAGGGAATTATGTAGTGATAGAAATTTTCTGCACAGGTGAAGCTGCAAAGGGAAGAGTTCGAGCTGGTAAAGATGACAACTGTCAGTGTAGCCTAGAGAAAAATGTGGGGTCTTACTTTGTTATGCCTCTAGGTAAGAATGGTGGAACTGGCAATTTAGCGCTGAAGATATGGGCAGAAAGGAACAAATTACGCTGATTGCCTCTCAACCGTTTCACGTGCCCTGAGCCCTGCCAGAGTTAGCATAAACATCTTAATGTCTGTTAAGTCAGCTAGAATAACTTCAGCAAATGGCAAGGCTCCCCTGTAAAGTCCCTTCCTAACCAAAACTGCACAGGCGACCGCAATCCAACAGGCAGTGAAGGTGCCTGGACACGCCAGGGGACTCCCGCAGAGATCTCCCGCTGGTCCAGACTGAGTTTAAACTCACGTAGAGGATGCAAACTGCGTTTCACAGGGCTAAGTCTGAAGACGAGGAAGGGTGCAGTGCCCTAGCGTTGTGCCCTTTATGCCTAGGATGAGAGGAGAGCTATTTCTGGCGCTGATGCAGCGTGGGCTGAAATTGGTCACCGATGCTCACGTGGGATGTGGCAGTTCCGCAGACGCAGTTGTCGGCGAGGGCCCGGGGCTGCTCAGGCTGTTCGGTGCAGATGGACATCCTCTGTGAAATCACAAGCTCCATTTTTAGCTTGGCTTTACAAACCCCTGTGAAGCTGGCATGGGCCGGGGGAAGTGAGCTTGCCCAGATTACGGCGGTTGATGTTGACGTCAACCTCGCAGCACATATTTGCATTTGGGAGTGGAGCTTATCGAAGGTTATTTTTTTTTTGTGGCCTGCTGTGATTTTGGCTGAGCAGTCGCCCACCCCCTCCTTACCACCCCCTCGCTGCTCTGAAGCGTGATGGAGGCTGGTTCTCTGTCAAATTCCATTGTACTCATGCCTCAGTTTCCCCATCTTTGGTGCACAACTGACATTTAATTCCAGTATCTAATATACCTGTCCTATATACCTGTGTTTTATGTTATAAAACCATGAGGTTTTGATCGCTATCATATCCCTGTTACTAAGCAATTGTAATGTGCATGAGGAACTCAGAAATACGCTTTACTCCTAAGGGCCAGATGAACTTCATTTTTGCTTCTACTCTACAATATAGTCAACACAAATAACGTACATTTGCTCGTTTTCTAAGTACTCTCGGGGCAGCGCATTACTTAAAGACCCTTTGGTCACACAAGATAAACCAGGTCAAAACCAAAAACTGTTCTCCACGTCTTCGATGAAGCTGTGCCCTGGGTGTATATTCCGCTTTGAGGGAGCTTTAAAAATTGAGAGCGGTCACAGTGCAGACACACAGCCCTGGGCTCTAACCGCCCTGTACCTGACACGGAACTTGCTCACCAACTTTGCCATCTTACCTTCAAATAATCTCATATGCAAATTTTGAAAATCCAACAAAATCCCTGAACAATTAAGGTGAAGCAGTGCTAAAAAACAATACAAGAAAGCAAAGCGCCTCCCCAGCCTCCAGTAGGGAATAATCTAACAAGAGCGTACGTGACATGGTGTAGCCTTCATAATGAGCATGAACTAGCAAGGGAGGTTTGAAAATAGATAGGAAAGGGAATAAAAGAAATCAGAAGAACTTCAAGAAAGAAAAACAAACACAAAACTTGGGGAAATGTAAAAAAAATACTTTAAGCCTTTACTTCATGTAGTTTCGTTTTTATGGTTTCCGGCCACACCACAGCCAATAAAGAGACGCCAGCAAACCAGGCACTACTGTTACTGTGACTGAAAAATGCAATTTACTCTGTGCTTAAGACCACAACTTACTATTATCGCTTTCCGGATTTGTGCCAAAAACATAGAACCAGCCTCAAACCAGCAGGTGTTCTAAGGTCCTGGACGCTACAGACTATTGGAGTGAAAAATGCCTTACCAACTGAAAGCTTCCCAGCTCTTCGCTGGCAAGCAATCATTTAGTTCATGAGATGGAATTTAAAATGAATCATTTTGGTAAAAATACCATTTCGCTCATTTTCCACTTCGCTTCTGATATATTTTCAGTAACAACTGACCAGGAGATAGCTAGGTTTAGAAATCAGTTCATACATCCTTACCTACTTGGACTTCCATACTCTGTGCTATTCAGGCTCCTGCCAGGGATGTCAATGACATTAAAGTCATTAAAGTCAATAACAAAACTTCTGCTGACCTTAAGGATGGTAGAGATTCACCTTAAATCCACCTTTTTTAGAAACCCACCCATGCTGTTGCACAGGACTAACCTGTGTGTCCACAATGTCCAGACTTCCTACAGATATAAAACACACTTTCATATCTCTGGCCTTTCCACTTTTTTTTTTTTTTTTTTTAAAGGTTGCATGCATTTTTTCCCTTATGCACTCTAATGCATTAGTAGAGAGGGGAAAAAAAAAAAAAAGTATTTCTTGCTAGAAGCAATCTGGAGGTAAGGGGACTGAACAATAATTTGACCTTCTTTACATGTCCCATCAAAAATTAACCAGCCTCAGCATGTGGGCTGCCCAGAAACAATGCCAACAAGTATTCCTTTGGAGGAATGATGGACAAGTAACTGCAAGGGTTTCGTTGGCTGCCTGCACAGCCATCCCATACCCTATCAAAAAGCTGTTGACTTTAAGTTTTGCCCTCGGCCCCTATGTTATCTCATCTTGATACAGAACCTAGATTGGAAGCCCTACCTGAAGTTTCACCCGAAAGGGATTGCAAGATACGATCAGAAAAAAAAAAAGATTAGCCCTACTTAACTGTGTGTGACTATATAGCTAAGTCTAATTATGCATCCCACAGAGAAAAAGTACAATGCAGATGTAGACAAAGATAAAAAGAGAGAGGCAATGCAGAAAAGAACAGCGAAATACTGTAATCATTGAAGCTACCCCATGAGAGCAACCCCTTGTGCTTTTGAGACTCTTCCTGGATCTGCTGCTTAGAGCAGCTTGCAAGAGCAGGACAAAACACCCTGTGGATTGAGAAGCCATGTCAGAAATGTAAGAACAGAACCACAGAGCTGGAAATCCGAAGTTACTAACACCTGAATGTGCCAAACAAGTGTAAAATTATATTTTTGTGTGGGAAAAACTGATCAGTGAGTCGCTGAAGAAAGCTTAGCTAACTCTTAAGAATTAGTAACGTGAAACAAATAGAATGACTTAACTTTCTATTAATATGTGCAACTAAAAATAATTATAAAGTATCTCAAGCATAATCAAAAAGTTATGAAAACCATGTACTGTTTATCACAAGTTCTAACTGTCAAGCTTCTGCTCGGCTGGGACTGAATGTGATGTTTTCTTCAACTATTTACCTTAATGATTCCTTTACATACACACAACCCAGCCGAGCGACGAGACCATCCCTAACGGTGTGAAGACATGAAGAGCTCTAAGGAGAGGAACCGACCGCTCTAAGCAGTGGCAGTGGGTGACCCAAGGCAGAAGGGTGCCAGCAGAGTGAGAAATCCTTTGAGGACACGGAGCAGCTACAGTTTACATGGCTGTTGAACAAAACCACCATGATTTTCAGCAGCTGTGAAGAGAGAAAGGGCAGATGAACAGGTAGCGGTCCAAGATGTCCTAGAAGACATCTCCCATTTGGACTGCAGCAGGTTAGAGCATTCCCTCATCCCTGTCACCACACCCCTCGTGTTGGTATTTTTCTTAAATCACCTACCTGGGACAGAACCACGTTCAGCAAAATGTGATTCTTATTTTGAATCATCAGTATTTTAGTCTTTCCTGCGCATCTCTGTTCCTTGGTACTCCACCTGGGTACCTTTTGTGATGGCAACAGAGGATGGCTGAACCTCCTCCACCTTCCCTACCTGCAGCAAAGCCACACTGACAACTCTTTAACTTTTTATGTCATCTCAAAGGCACAAGGTCAAAAAATTAATCCCCTCGCACTGTGACTGGGATTTCTTGCTAAATCAGCATTACTCCGAGACATAAAGCACAGCTGAGTTTTTAAACATTGTCCTTAGGCTGTTTGTCTCCTGTGAATTCCTGTTGAATATTGATCTTGGATTTAAAGGTCCAGCTGCCCACCTCATCAGGTCGCCCCAGTGTGTACAAACTTGACCGATTGATGGGTTATTTCAAAGGCGCAGATACCTCAAGGACTAAAAATAACCTCGACAACATCAACTTTTCTTTCCTTGCTTTATACCACAAGGCTTTAGATAAGAGTGTACCTTTACAGAAATACAGGCTTACCTTCAAGGTACAGTCACAAACCAGATTTGTGTAAGGATTTATTTTTCAGACACAGCTAAGGCAAATCTGCCTAGCCTTACTCATAATCAATCTTAAAATACCAGCGAGATCACTTGATATTAAACTCGAGACCAAACGTTGGCTTCTGAGATATTCGTAACGCCACTGACCTTGTATTAAGCAAATGGAATTCATTTTGTGGATGTTATGGGGATGCATCTCTCCACAGGTGAGCTACCATCTAGGCGGTTTAATGGATTTAATGGACAATTCCTCAGATGCCCTGGCAATTACTCCTGTGCTGACCTGGAAGGATCATTAATATTAGGGAGTTGAGACGCAATTCAATTTCCACTCTGGCTCAGCCCTCAGCCTCTTCCAAGTAGATGCTGTCAGCTGTGTCAAATTATATATGATGCCTGGGTGATGTGGAAGACTATTAGGAACAGAGCTGGGAACGGCAAACTGAATTCACAAAAGTTTTCAGCCTGAACTTGAACAGTGGCCTGAGACCAACAGGCCAGAACTATTTGGCATGGGAAAACTCTTTAACCACCCGAAATATTTTTTTTGGGGGGTAAAACACTATGGGAAGAGCAAACCCAGGTATGGATTAGCCCGGTGCAATGAGAGAAGAGCTGCTTTATAGAACTGCATATCGAGAGATTCAAACGCACATGGTTAAAAAAACCCCAACAACCAAGCCCTGGCTTGATGGCAGAACTCTGAGGAACCCCAGCTGGCAAACGCGAACAGGACTGTACAACACACCCAGCACACCAAAGGGACAGAGCTTGGATCCTCAGCCCCAAAACTGCAGTGGAACCCAGAAAAAAAAAAAAAAAAAAAAAAAAAAAAAGATAGCTTAGATCCAGGTCAGCAGGTAACCTTTTCACAGGCATGAGAAAAGCCCCCCCAAACCGCAGCTCCTCTCAACACCACAACCTGGAAACTGGGATCAATCTGGCCAACCGTCTTCCCCGCTTCATTATCCTCCGAGTCATTCGAAAGAAAACAACATAGTGGGGAAGCTTTTCCCCCTTTCCTTTCTGTCTGATGGGAGGAAAATCAGACATTTATGTACAGACAGAAGCTGCTGCTCCCTTGCTTTCGAAAAGCCCCTTTACCCCTTTGGGCAAACCTCGTCCTCACCTTAATCCTCGCTCACTATCGCGATACCCCGTCCCAGTCCCACCTGGCGCCAGCTCTGGTTTTGCCAGCAGAATCCCCAGGGCACACGCAGGCGCGACAGTGCCACGGCGTTTTAACTCTTCTTGGGGAGACTGGGGGAGCCAGAGCAGATCACACAGCTCCCCAAAGGGGCCGAGCGCTCCCGCACAGCCACACGCCTTGCTCCCCTCTGCAGGTAACGCCGGCACCTCTGGAACCCGAGCTCTTTTAAATTAGATGCCTTGGAGGTTTGTTATTAACGATTGAATAAATAAACAAACAAACAAATAAATAAATAAAGGAATGAACACCACCACCACCGCCCCCCCCTTTGCTCTCCAGTGTCAGAAACAAGCAGATAAACCGTCAACCTTTAAAAATTACACAAACACTTCCATTGGCATAAACATGCAGCGATTTTTCCCCTCCCCCGAAAGATTAGAACGGACTCATTTAAAAATGAAGCTACTTTGCATTATATATCACGACATATTAGTCCATCAGATACAGTCATTCATTGTATGCAATTTTTCTTATCAAAAACATGCATATAACTCACAGGAATTCCAGTTGTGCAAATGCTCACTGAAAAAAAAACCAAATCAAAACAAATACACACGTACATACACACACACATACACGCAGATCCTGAGCCCAAATGAAAAGCATGCATGGTCAGGGTTTAAGCATCATTTAAGCCAAAATAATTGCTAGATTATTCAAAAGAAAGCAGCCTGGCAAATATTTGAAGCAGTTTTTATTCATGCTTTTATTTGATCCTTCTCAATTTGCCTTCCCTTTATACTCGTTTGTAGCAACCATGCTAAAACCCATCTCTATTTTAGAAAAAAAAGCAAAAGAGAAAAAAACGAAGCATCCATGCTCTGGGTACCAAAGCGTTATTTTCTTGGAGCAGAACAACAACAACAAAAAATTTAAAAATACAATTTAAAAGCTTTTCTATATTTAAAACAGATATCGTGCAGAAATTTGCTCTTAATATTAATGACATGCAATCTCCAAGGAGACATATTCTAATTTAAAAAAAAAAAAAAAAGTCATTTTCAGTAATCGGTGCAAATGCCTTTTTTTTTTTTTTTTCCTTTCTCTCCTTTTCTTTCTCTTTCCTCCTCGCTGTCAGACTAATGGTATCTTAAACCCTGCATGCTGCAGTGCTTCGCCTGCGCTCTGCATCGGCAGTGAGAGAAGAAGCTACCTGAGAGTTTTCACAGTGCCATCTCATATCCATGTCTGCCTGGCTACCCTGCGTGCTTATAGCTTTTTTTTTTTTTTTTTTTTTTTTCCTCCCCTTAATTCTTAATGGAAATCCTAGGAAATTTTAGTCCATCCTCTGAAATCAATACTGGTGACAGGCGCGCTGCCTGCCGCCGCGGGAGCCGGGGATGATGAATTGCCTGCGCATCCGCCCGGCCTATCAGTGCCCGGCGCACGGGCGGCGGCGGCGGCGAGGCAAGCCAATGGCCGCGCCGGCCGCGCAGGGGGCGCGCAGCGGGGCGGACACTGCGCGGAGCCGCCGGCGGCAGCCGCGCTGCCGAGCCCAGCCGAGCGCGGCCGGGCGGAGCCGAGCGGAGCCGAGCGCGGCCGGGCGGAGCCGAGCGCAGCCGAGCGCGGCCGGGCGGAGCCGAGCGCAGCCGAGCGCGGCCGGGCCGGCCCCGCCCCGCCGGGCAGGGGGCAGCGGGCGGGAGCGCGCATTCCCCGCGCCGGCAGGGAAGGGGGGTGGGGGGGCGTGTGAGGGGTGCGTGTGTGGGGGGGTGGCGATGTGTGGAGGGTTTGTCTGTGGGGGCGGGGTGTGGGGGGTTAGGGGTGTGTGTGGAGGGGGTGGGTGGTGGGAGGTGGTGTGTGGAGGGGTGTGCGTGGAGCGGGTGGGGGGGTGAGGGCGGTGGAGGGTGTGTATGAGGGGGTGCGTGGAGGGGGGTGGAGGGTGTGTAGGTGGATGAGGGTGGGGGGTGGGTGGATGTGGATGGGTGGAGGGGGGTGTGGGTGGGAGGTGGGATGGGAGCTGTCCAGCTGGGCGAGCGCGGGGGGTGGGTGGCGGTGTGTGGAGGGGTGGGTGAGGATGGGTGGAGGGTATGTGTGGAGAGGGGGTGGGAGAGGGGGGGTGGGGGGTGTAGGTGGGTGAGGGGGGGGGGCCGGCGGTTCGTGGAGGGGGGGGGTGTGTGTGGCTTTTGTCATTGCGGTGGGGTGGCTCAGGCGGTGTGACATCAACATGTGACAGCAGCGTCATCAAGCGCTTTAACAGTAGAGGTCTGAAGAACAAACCACAGACACACTCCCCCCCCACCCCATCCCACCCCCGACCAAGCCCACCGAACCCCACAAAATGGAAGCATTCGCCTTCATTTCGGAGCCACCCCGTGTGTGACACCCACAGTGTGGCAGGGTGGCATCTGGGCTGCCCCCTGGACCCCCACCTGCCATACGCACCCGCCGTCGCCATGGCCATCACCACCCAGCACCCCGAGGTGCTGGGGCAACCCCAGCAAAGCAAGTGACCCGCGAGCACCGTTCAGTCCAAGTGCCGACGACCCCCAAAACCCAGCCGTGACGCCCAGCCCACTTTTGGAAACCATGCCTTTGAAAACAATACAGTCGTATTTTGATTTGTCCCACTGCAAATCTTTCCCCCCTTTTTTTCCCCATTTTTAACTTCACCATTTTAGCGAATCCAAACAGCTGCAGGAGTTAACAGTTGCCAGGTGCCAACCTTACTGTCCTGCAGGGCTTTGCCAACACTGCTTTCAGTAATGGACAGCCGTGCTAAGGCGAAGGACAAGCACGATATGAAAAAGTCGCGTGAAATTGCCTTTGCAGCTCCCCTAACGGCAGCTCGCAGCCGATAAGGTTGCCCTGACAGGCCTTACCCTCTTGCGTCCAGCTCAGCGGCACCAGTTTGCATCTTTCTGAAGGCGTTTGGAACGTGCAACACCATTCAACAAACCACTCCTCTGCAGGCGCGTGACGGCTAATGGCCAAAGCACATGGCAGTAAAACAAAGCTAAGGCTGCGGCTCCATATCCGTTATCACAGAAAACCAAACGGATCGGTAAGGTCCCGTCTGCAGGAAAAACATCTCCCTCCTCTAACCCCAGACCCACGTTCCACCCAAAGGTGCGTGGCTCAGTGTATTTGGTAGCCGTGCATAGCAGCGCCTTGATTTTTAATGTACAGTTATTAAATTTTAAGCCCATGTAATAGGTGTCTGCAGTTTTCCTTTCCCGATGAACTGAAGAAGAACCCAGCGCAATGGAAGCTCGGTGGCTCCTTACAGGACACGGGGGCCGCCTACATACACCCACGAGGCTGCAATTCAGTCGCAACAAAGCGGATGCTGAACACAACGCCGCACGGCTTGCTGGAAGCGGCGGGGCTGCCTGTCCAACATGGGTGCTGCGCGGCGCTCGCTGGAGAGAAGTTGTTGCAGCCCTCTCCAAACTAGCCAGCTGCAGCAAGGTCTTTTACCATCTCATACCAGCACACTCTTCATGCCAGTCCCTCTGCTGCCGCCTTCTCATCTCTCCCCACCCAGGGCATGCATTTTCTGCTTCTTCTTCAGCTGCTCCCCGCCCCCCCCCCCCCATCGGCTCTCAACCACTTCACAGAACCAGCCACAGCTGCACCTCATCTACATCGGCCAACCCACCGCCCCTGAAGCCAGCCCACAGCTGTACGTTATCAATGCTAATTAACCCAGCTTCATTCCTCTACAATAAGTCACTGCCCTGAGCCTCTTAGAGAGGCAGGAATGGACTCTTGGCCCTGAGGCTGGTGACCTTCAAGGCACTGTGCCAGTTCTACACTTTGTTTCCCAAGTTTGCTTTCTTCTAGTGTGGGCCAGCAAAATTCGAAGGTGCCCTGGAGATGGATGTTGTATTTTGATAGGTCCCCCCCAGCTGGACATCACTGAGCGTTTCCACCCAGAGCACCCTTGGCCCGCCGAGGAGCACCCTAGAAACCCCCAGACCCCACCACCCCACACCCTTCCCCGTGTGAAGATGGCAGAGGACACAGCCAGGCTGAACGATGGGGGCTGCTTGTGCGATGTTTTGCTGCAGGGGTGGCAGCAGTCAAACCTTCCAGCCTTTTCCGTCCCTCCCTTCCCAAGGACCAGGGCAGAGCACAGCCAGGGCAATGCTGACCCTTTGCAGCCCTGCTCCGACTGCCCTGGTGGCACCGGCGTCCCTGGCTCTGGGTTGCCTGAAAGCAAGTCCTGCCAGGGCTGTGTCTGCAGTGAAAGGAGTTCATCTAGGGGGCCAAACAAACATGGAACCCGCTGCTATATTCATTAAGAAAAAATATCTAAATGAGGATACTAAATACTGTTTCAAGTGGTCCTTTCACATCCAGTAAGTCCAGCTGTCATTAACCCCAGAATGCACCTTCCTGAAAGACAGGACTAAATTATCTGTGATATTTGGCTCGAGGCACTTTTTGGTAGTGTGATTCTACCGTAACACCGTTAACAGTAACGGACTGTCATATGTGCCATGTGCTGTTATTCTAACGTAGCAATAACAGCAATGGTATAAGGGAAGGGTGGCAGATCCCGACTCCTCCCAAACGCTAAGCAGCTGTCTGTGAGGATGGGATGCTCTTTGGGAAGCCTTGCCTTGAAGTGCTGGCAGAAATGCCGCAGAGTGCAGCTTGCCGTGAGCCACGCTAGGTCAGAAAGGCGTAACACACAGATTCTGGGAGCCCAGCGACACCCAGCTTGTAATGGAATTCCTTCTGTTGGAATACCCCTCCATCTAACCAAGTTCAGGGTGTTTTTCTTTGTTTTCCATGGAGATGCAGCTGTATGTGTGTCATGGGTGACACTACTACAGCGTGATACAGAGATACAAGACATTGTGGTTGGGACAGATTTTACCCAAAGGACGTGAAGACACTGTAAGCGTTATGGGCTTAGTAGGGCAAAGCAGTTAGAAATGCACCTGACTTTACACTCAGGGACTCGTGAGTTTACTTTAAGTAGATTCCCGAGTGCTTTGTTGAATCAAGTCCAAATATATATATAAAAAAATAATGCTAAATTCAAAAAAGCGATGAACTTGAATTCACTTGAGTACACGCTCTCAGGCTGTACATGAGTTTTCCTGAATATATATACTTCGCTAAATATATACAAAATACTGCTCAAACCCCTGCTTGTTGATGCAGCGAGGGACAGGAAATGAGTAGTATGGCATGAGTAGTACCGCATATATTACATAGCAAGGGACATTGTGGTAAGTATCACAAAAACAAATCTATATAGTTACTAAAATGCAGAACCAGCATTATGCAGCATTAAAATGCAGAACCTACACCAAAAAATGACATAAAATCCAATACACACAACGGAGAACAGAAGCCAAACCTGAGATCTGATTTAATTCTAAATATGCTACACATTTCATTAACTAGACAAGAACTGTACAGACATACCATCATTAAAATCCTTGCTACCGCACAGAACAGGCAGTTAAAATTATTGTAATTGATCTAGGAAAAAGATCTACCCAAGAGCAAGAAAGCCCCCCCTTTTTTTTATTTTTTTTTTCAGATACCATTTTATATAATAAAAAATTGCACCTACAATTCAGACAGAGGTGGAAGTCTTAAGTTCTTACACTTTAAAGCTAAGGGCGGGCACAAATTAAGCGGTTTGAGATGAGAATTAGATTTTTTAATACAGGATTAATCTCTGCACGAACAAATCACATACTTAAACTTTGTGTGACGAAACCCCCAAACCAAAGCCAGAAAGCACCGGACAGTCTGCAGGAGTTTATCAATACGCGCATCCATGTGCACACGTAGCTGCAGCCCTCGAGAGCTACCGTACAGGCTGAAGCACAGTAACCACCACTTGTAATGCTCTTAACAAACGTGAAAGTTATGTGAGTTTCAAATATAAACTTCTACGCGTCCTTGGGGATTAAACTGGCATTTTGGCTTGAGAGTAGCATCACTGTCACGCTCAACGGCCCCCGCTGACGCCCAGTCACCTCTATGGGAAACATTTAACAGCTTTGAGGTGCACGTGGATCTGCAGCCTACAGTGAGTTTTACCTTTGTAATTACCCATATGCAAATTCATTCCTGTCTGGAGAGGGCTGGCATTAAGGAGGTAGCCTTATGCTTTTTAGAGAACCGGGACAGAATTTGGGATGTCATCAATGTGACACCTTCTTTGCTTTGCCCCTGCAGACTTCTGCCAGGCTCCGCTCTGCTGAACTACCAAACTCTGGGAAATAAATGCCAGCGTCAACACTTTCTGTCATCTGTGTAACACTCGGTGCACTCTGTACCTGTGACAAAATTACCCCCTTCTGGCAGGAGGTCTGTAATCTCCTTCCTGGAGGTCTGAACTTTCCCATCACGCCGTCAGCCAAACGGCGCCCATCAGCCCGCCTGGCAGGTACCTCTGTTCCCGTGGATCGTAGGGAAACAAGTTCGACAGTGATGAAAACCTTTAAGAGAACTGCATTCCACTGCTTGAAAGGTCAAGATCCTCCCCCTTCTTTAAGCAAATGGAAGCAGAAAAACTGTCGTCAGAAAAAATTACCCTCTCAAGAAACCATAATTTAGATCAATCCTACCTATTTGGAACTAACAGCTGCCATCAGGCTCTAGTCCCAAAGCCCGTACTGCCAAGAAACAGATGAAATGTACTCGTTTTGCTGGGCACACATATATTTTCGTTCTCCGCTTCCGATTACCTCCTACTTATTTTCCCTACCTTTTTTTCCCCCTGGTCTTTCCAAATACTTCTACACCTGGTTAATCAACACATTCACAATAATACACAGGGAAAACTTGATGATATGCAGCTAGTATGCTAATTATATCGGGCACCTTTATTTTGTCTCAATTGTCTCCATAAATTACATTTCCTACCTTTGCAAATATCAACACTACCTGATTGCTCATACCTTTCTGGTTTAGTCATAAGTACTTGGTGCTTTATCTAGAGTGGAGGGGACAAATTACATGGGAAGAGACACAGAGAGAGACCGAGGAAGCGGGAAGAAGTCAGCTACTTGTATTGAAATCTTTTCAAGGATGATTAAAAGTAAACAACTGCAAACCTCAGCATTTTTGAAAAGGCAAAATTAAACACGGGTGGAAGGTTGTTTAAAGCTGAACACCTGTAGAAGAAAGAGGAACAAATTTTGTTCCTCAATGGATCCTATGGTCAAAAGGAGATACTGAAAAACAGCGTATGATACCCTTGGGGGGGGGATAAATAAATAAATATATAAACATAGATAATCAAAGACTGCATGAGACAAACAAGCTCAGAACAGCATTCTGAAATCTGGAGGTATTGTGCCCATGTTTTGCTAATAAAATAAATATAAAATAAAATAAATACAATAAAATGCTAAAAATAATCCAGAATGACAATATCTAATTATTCACAAAGAGCCATTTTGCCTCTCTAGCTACACAGACATACCAGGTGTGACACGCAGAAAGTACTCACCCTTGGTATCCTGTGCGGGCTGGGAGAAAGAGGTTTGACCCCCTTTTTTTTTTCAATCTGGAAAGTATTAGGGCTGCCTTAACTTGCACCTGGTTTTCACCACCTATAAACTCACAAAGACATCACCTGCCTTATTTCTGCCCCAGCTGCACCTCTGTGCAGGTCACAAGGTCCTAAATGAACCAGCCCCAGGTGCCGGCAGGGATTCCCGGGACCCTGCCTGCTTCTGGGGGGGGCAAAGGCAGTGCAGAGCAGCCACCGACCAAACCTCTGTCCTTTGCTATTTCCAACCCACCGCAGTGATTTTACAGGTGCTGTTCTGGTTTCTGTGGGTGTCAGCTGGAGCTCCAGGTTTATTGGGGAACCTGAATTATCTCCGAAGGCTCAGCAGGATAGGTGAGCCCAGGGAACAGGGTCAAGCTTGCCATGGCTGAGGCAAAAACACACTTCTAAATTGCGTAAAGGTTTTCTCCTCCTGCAAAGAGCAGCGGGACCCAAAGAAAAGGGGAGGAAGAGCTCCAGTGCCTGCAGCAGCACACCAGCAAGGTGTGTTTTCCAGAAGATACAACAAGAAGTTGCAATGGGGTGAAAGCAGAAGCCAGGAGCCGGGGGACAATGAGAAGAGCAAGCCCCACATATGCCTTTTGCTCTGTGCCCTTCGGCATGTCCGAGGTCACGTTTGCTTCCCCCCAGCTAAGACCAAGCAAAACAAATAAAGAAAAAAAGTCTTTGTGTTCTTTCCTCCTGGGTACAGCACGCGCGTCTGTGTGTGCACAAATAAATAAATAAATAAACCGGGAGCAACTGCAGATGGGGATATTCTGCAAACAATAAAGCTAGTTATACCATCGATACCTTTGTCAACATTCGATACTGTTTCAGCACAATTGTGTGTTTCAGAGACGATGACATTCACAGGGATTCTCTCATCAGCTCTGGCAGGGTCAGGAAAGACTTTACCCCCCGTGTCAGCCTCCTCTGTGGGTAACAGGGCCAACTGCCTGCACCAGCATCTTTACAGATGGTGAAACGCGTACCCTAAGACACAAACCTGTTGCACCAGAGAGCAGAAAGAAAGGCGAAGTCTCAACTTCCAGCATATTTTCCCCAGGCGTGGCTTTGCCCTGCTCCATCAGAGCTAGCTTTAGCAGCTGGGGAATTCTTGTTGCAATTTCAACATTTATAAAATGGTTTAGCAGAGCAGAGAACGTCATATACTGGCTTTGATTGATCTTGATCTTCGCATTTCTAAAACCTTGTTGTTCAGAGAAGATTGATATGAATATGTCATTTGTTCTACTTCAAAATCATACCTTTTCAGAGACACCCACATAACTTAGCAATAGATGTACAAATGCATTAATTTTTGACCTTGCTACATTTTGCAGAGTGGGAGTATAAGGAAAAAAAAAAAGAGAATGTGAAACCTTCCTTCTAAATTAAAGGTTTCATATCCTAATAAATAATTTCTTTGGCTGTTAGTAAACGCTTCCATTATCCCCTAATGCAGAGAAGCCCGCCGAGACTGGGTGGCTGGCTGCTGCTTGTTTAATCAGAAACCTGTTGTGACTGTCCCAGCAGGTAAACAGCAGAGCCTGGGCTGCCTCTTTCCGCTGCTCTGCGGAAAAACAAAGCAGCTGTTGACAACCTACCGAGGCTCCCACAAACGCGCGGACCCCGTAAAGCGGGGTGTCCCTCAGCGCAGTGATGCTAAGGGCTTCCTTGGGCCCCTGGCTTGGGTTGGGATGGGAAGGATAGCTGGGTAACAGATGCAAGCAGCGGCTGAAGGGAGCTGAGCCTCCCGTAAGCTGATGAGGATGGCAACACTGAGAGAGGAACCTTCAAATGAAGAGCTAATTAATGGGTACGGTTGTGTGCTGGTTATCAGGAGGGCTTTAATTACAGGCCTAGAGGAAGAGTGCAAAACTAATGAAGGAATTCACATTTAGCAGAGAGTATCTCGCTCTGACGTCAACCTCCGGGTGATGGGAGATGAGGAGACTGATGGGCTGACAGGGCTGCTGGCATCTACGAAGCACAGGGCTGCTCACCTGCCTCTCTGCCAGCAGCCCGGTTTAAAAGGGAAGGGGTTTTACCACAGAGGAGACTAGAAGGCAAGCAAGAAGAGCCATGCAAACGACACCACAGTCAGATCAACCCACAGGCAAAATTAAAAGCAATGGGAACCACTTCATTTCTGAATGAGAAACTTGTATTCTATAAAAGAGCATAACAGAACAGGAAACTGAGCTTGGTACTTGGGTAGCTCTAAGAAAATGAAAGAAAGAAAATTCCCCCACAAAAAAAGGAATTTGAATACTTCATGAAAATTATGTGATGTTCACACTGTACTTAAATTACTGTTTTGGCTCAGCCACTTTGCCATGGGCAAGAGCTATACAGAGTTGTTGTTGGGTAGTAGTTGTTTTTTGTTTGAAGTTCATAGAATTCAAAGAAAGACATTAGGGGAAAAAAAAAAAAACCCAAACCCCCAAAACCCTAAGACAGGCATGCAGAGCCCATACAAATTCATGGAAAGACTTTTGTGGATCATGGCAGAGGCATTAAAGGGCTGGGTGAGAAATCCTGGTCCTTCTGAAATCAACAGCAATTCTCCCAGGATTTAAATCTTTGTTTTTTTCCAGACATCCCAGAGTCTGTCCTCTGATTTCATACCTCTCTGGGAAGCAGAGTCACCTACAAGCACAAGTGAGAGGTCCTCCCAAGAGCAGCGTTACCATCACCTTGCCAGTCAGTGTTAAGGAAGGAGGAGAGGATGTCAGCACCAACTCTCCTCCTGGGCAAGGCTTCTGTGCTTGTAGATCTGCATCCTTAAAAATTTCACGCACATCTTTAAGATGAGTGCTGTTAGAGAAACTGGTTTGAAGGTGGAATACATACTATGCATTGTTCTTTATGGAAGACAGAGATAATCTGGCATATTGAATGAGTACAGAGGCATGTGGTGCAAGTAGAAAGGTTTACCTACCTACTGGTGTTCACCATTTTTCAAGCTAAAACTCTGACACACTATTTATATTCATTTCTATCGGTACATACCTAGTTAAAACACAAATTAGCCTTAACTTTCATTTCATTACAAGAAGACATGAAAAATCAAAAGCATATTGCTCATCATGATGTTATTCTTCCAGTGCGTACGCAGGGTATTTCAGGGGAAAAAAAAAAAAAAAAAAAAAAAGAGTTGTATTTTTTTGGCTGATTATCTGTCAAACAGGCTGCTTGTGCAGGTCACAGCTCTGTAAGCAGTCAAATAAGCTCATGATGATAAACTGGAAATTACAATATTCATGTACGAGGCCACATACAAGCATGTATACCCCTACATGTTGGAAACACCCTATTTGTTTTCTGCTTTGTTTACTATCAAATCTCCTTATTTCTCTTTCATGCTAAGAGACAAGTAATTAGAAGTCTACTAATCAATAGACCATTTTATTATCCAGTGCAGCTCTGAATAATCCTCATAATTTAACTAGCTTCTGAGTAGGCCAGCAGGGAATACGTGGAGGAAACAAAGAATTTGACAAATACCAAGGGCTAGTCAGTACAAGCAGCTTTCAAGAAAATAAAAAAGCTACCCAAGATTAGTTTTAAATAGCAGAATCAAAACAAGCGAAATGCAAATCTGCATCTTCTTCTTTCCTTTGCAGTAAAATTGATGGCTGCTTTGCCCAGCTAAGCCCCGGAGGTCAGGCGTGCTCTGACTGCTGGAGGTGGTACCTCCTCCTGCGCCAGGGAGAGCTCCTTGGCCACAGGAGGGGTTTTTTTGCTCAAAGAAGGGAAGGGAAGGAGTACGTTATCATCCCTCAGGGCTCCCTGACAGGTTAAGGTTTCTCTGCCGAAGCCTTGTAAAGAGAAGCTGCAGAAGAGCTGCGTGGAGCAGCAGCATCCTTGGGCAGCAGAGCCGGGTGCTCTCCAGGCTCCGTTAGGGCGCCCATCTTAATGCCACCGAAGACACCTAACTTTAACAAAGAAGCAGGAATATACCTTCTGTCACGATATTCATATATTCACAGATTACAAAAAGAGGCACTTCACCTACTCAGACCTCTCCCCCCGCCCCCTTAATTTTGTTTAAACAACATCACTGAAATTTATTTGGCCTCCGAGAAGTGTGTATTTATATAATTGAGAGCAACCAGGATAATTATTCTTTGTCTATCAAAAATGTCTTCTGTGCTTTAAAGAAGACTCCAGAATGAAAGTAGGACAATGCGGAGTAAAAACATTAACTAAATAGTCCTGAACGTATTTTCTATGCTCTTTCATTTCCTTGACAGCATAGCTGCACTATTTCCTCATTTATGGCTAATAAGCTAAGCATACCCTCGCTTGGTCTTGCTATAAAATTAAAACAATAAAAATAAATAAAACCAGCCTAACGTTAAATTTAAGCCTTTAGGTCCGTAAGAAATATTTACAACTCAAATCACACTCTGGTTTAAATCACAAACCTCAATATTTAATAAAACACTGCTGTAGTAAATGCATAAATAATCAAGACGTGACAGGATGGAAACAGACTTTAAAAAAAATATGCAGGGTACAGATGAAAACGCTTGTGTATATATAATAAAAAGTCAAGAGTCACTATGCTTATAATTGATATAAATTTCACATTCAATTTATTTTACCTTGAAGTCCACAACTGGTGATCCAATTTATTTCATTTTTTTAATTATAGCTATATGTTTAATTAGTGCAAAATATAAGCACAGTCTCAGCTCTGAGGAGCTCGGGGTCTAACAGGAACACACGACTGAGAGGTTTCTGGTGTCAGAAACCCAAAGCAAAGGCTTAAACACCCCTTCAAAGTCATGGTGCCACTGGGAACCAAAGTTCGGTTGGAAAAAATCTCTGGGTCCTGCTTACTGCCCTAACATTTATTTCTTTGTAAAATCTTCTTTAGCTGTTTTTTGCCAAATGCCATGTCAGGTCATTCTTGTTTGGATGCAGTTCCCAGTAGGACCATTCCCTCTGAGTGGGAGAGGTTGGACCAGAGATGTCCCCAAGCCCCTTCCAGCCAGGGTGCCCCTACAGGAAGGCAGAGCTGGATGGGACCTCCTGGTTCAATGGGCCCTTACCACCACCAGTACAGGACCTTTTTATCAACTGGTCACACCAGTTCCCTTTTGACTGTTGTTCCTACTAGAACACCACTCTCAAGACCCTCTTTTTATTCCCAACCTGAGTTTATCTGTTGTCATTTTATCCCAGTTTTCTCTCATGTTGCTTCAATCTTTTGGCATAAATAGTTCTCTCCCCTCCCTTATTAATTTATTCTCAATTCTAGTCAAGCTACATTATTCTAGAGGATGGAAATGTAAGCCAGATGACATCAGATGAGCAAGGACGGGAACTCGCAGCGGCTCTTAGGCTCTACGGTAACTCCCTTAACGCCGTGTTTTTTTGATCGGCACTGGGACAAAACCACACACATTTCCAGTGGATGCAGAGTACTGGTGTGCTGCAACTGCCATGAAAAGCTGGGGTGACTGGCTGGAGGAGCTCCCACTTTTTTTTTTTTTCCTCTCGTAGGACAAGATCCTCACCAGCTGGCTCGCCCTCGACACCGGCCAGCTGCACAATTGACTTTTCCACGGCCACAGTGCTCCACCTTACTCATCCTGTTGCCATTTAGCACATTGCATGCTTTTACTTTTCATTCTTTTCTAACTGACGAGCAATTAACTTGTAGCTGAATATCTTGTTATTCTTAAGTATGTGATTTTGCATTTGATACTAATGAATTCATCTCTCTGCTCCTACCCCAGTCCTCAGGGTCATTCCACGTGATACCCTCATTTTCTCCATATTGATGATGCCTCCTTTCTTTATCTCATGCCTAATCATCTCACCTCCATTTTTTGAGCCACTCCTGGGCTACCTTTTTACTGCTGTTCGTTAAAGTTAGGGAGTCTCAAGGAAGAAGCGAGACTTGCAATCGACCAGCTCATCAGCTGGGAGGAAGGTACTGGCTTTTCTATCCCTGGCAGGTTGCGTCTAAAGTCCTGGCTTCACCTTATGGCCAGCTACAGCCTTTATCCTGAATCAGATGGAAGAAGGTCTTATCTACTGATTTATAAAGACAACAAGAGCAACAAGAACAGAGTCAGGCACAATGATAACGAAAAGGAAGAGAGGAACAAGAGGCCAGAATAATCTGCAACAATACCACCCACACCACCAGAGGGATCGGGATAAATGTCACGGTCCCTGTAGAAAAAAGGAAATATTTTAAGCCGTACCTTTATTCTGACCCACAGTGGTACGTCCTGCTGACACATAAAATTGATCCTAATAGCAAAATACAGCCTCAGTAAAATGAACAACACTCTGTTTTTTCCGCAGCTGTAACAGAATAGTTGATAAATAGTGCAGAAGCCAAGACGAAATAGTGTGTATGACATCACATTCATACTTTATCAGACAGATTAAGCAAAGTTTTAAGGCCTGGTGTTCATTCTCTGCAGACTGGTGAATTCCATCTGTTAAAAATGAATTTCCAGTTGGCACACAGAAAATGACTGCACTGTTGTATAAGCATCTCCACTAAGCTTTGTCATTTATTTCTGTAATTAAAACCATTTTGAGAAAGACGTAGTCAGTTCAAGCAAATTACATGTTACAATAAAACAATTCTAATAACAATCCAGAAGTTATTAATGAATACTCAATTCTATATAGGAAAGTATTAACTGGAGTAGCTCCTGAACAGGATTATTGCTATTTTCAGGCTCTTAAATGTGTTTTCTGCACAGAATATGGCAGTTACATTTGCATAATAATCATAAATCCAATCCAGAAACGTAATTTTATTTTTCTGAATAACCAGTCTGTTAATTTATCAAGGGCTCTGAACATCTGAAATGGTGAAACAGAGGATAAGATAATGATATGTCTTTTTCATGGGATTTAGTAGCTAGAAACAAGCAGGGAATTGAAGGATGAAATTTTTAGAACAACTTCTATTTATTGTAAAAACACCATTTACAGTTTCTTAGAGCTGTCTGTGTAGTGTTTGTCAGCCTCCCTTCACCTCTCCAAACCCAAGAAAAGCAGCAAAGATATAATAAAAACCTCTTCTCATCCTGGTTAATTGTTTAGAAAACACAAAAATGTTGTCCCTCCCAGCGACTCTCCCGACAGCGCACACTGTAGCCAAGAGCCTACCAGCAAATCACGACATGCAGGTGATTTAAACATGCTCACACAAAGAAGCAGAAAAGCAACATCTGAGTAAGGAGTTTTGCTTTTGTAAGTGTAAATATTTGCAAATAATTTTCCTTTCTCTTCTTCCCTTCGTCAGAACCGTTTCCGCTTATTACCAACTGTCACTGCCCAGGCACCTTTAGAGGTAACTCAACCAGTTCAGGCGATGGACCTAGGAACACCAAGGTCCAAAAGGACCATGCAGCTCAGCCAAGAAGCTCTGGAGATATTCAGCAGGTTGCCTTATACAAGACCTGCAGTAATGTCACAGCATCCCGGCAGGGTGGGGGTGGGCAGTGTCCCCCGGAGCCCCCAGCCCAGCCCTGCTGCAGCAGCTCTCCCAGAGCGGGCTGCACAGAGCCGCCTCCAGGCGGGTTGGGATGGCTCCAGAGAAGGAGACCCCACAGCCCCTCGGGGCAGCCTGTCCCACGGCTCCGACACCCTCACGGCAGAGAAGTTCTTCCCCATCTTCAGAAGATGAGGTGATGGTGCAACCCACTTTGGTCAGAAAACTTCCCATAATTTCATCAAGCTCAACAATGAGGCAGTACTAAGGATCATGACCTCATACGTTTGTGGGAGTTTTAACCTTTCAAGCACAAGATTCCTATATCATATATCTTCTGACAAGGATAGGATGTGAAGATAAAGCCCATCATATGATAAAATGATGGTGCCCTTCCTGACGTTCAGAAATCTTTTGTTAGGAAAGGGCTATCTCTATAAATACACACTAGTCATTCGTTTATTACATGAAAACCTGTAACTTCTGCTGCAAAATAACGTTCTTCCAAAAGCACTGCACACGATACCCACAAATGAAATACCAAAGCTCGCTGACAGCTGGACCCTGGGAAAAGTGTGCTACAAGAGCCACTGCTCAGCAGTAAGCTCCTGTGGGGTACGATGAGCTGTTTCAGAAGGTACGTAGCTCGTAAATGCATGTGTGTGAAACGCCTCGAAGCTAAAGTCGCTCTTCTCACTTTTCCACCTTCTCCTCTGGTCTCCGAAGACATTCCTATCACCAGAGCCTTCAAAATAGGCTTATCTCAGCCTAAGAAGCAAGAGAAAGGTGGCTCTATAGTGGCACAGATGGCTACGTTCATGCACCTTTTCCTCTTACAAGTGGTGGCTTCTCATGGACACTTTTCCTGCTGAATCCCATGAAATAAACACCTCAGCTAATTATATTCTCAGTGCTGAAATCTGACATGTGTAACGCATTCTTTGCTGCAAAGGAGAAAGCACCGTTATCACAGGCCACTACTACATCTTACTTCATAAAGGAATCGCTATATTTTTATTTCATGGTAGCCCAGTGCTGCCACTGACTGAGCGGTGACTCAATAGTCTAATATTAGCCACCCCATCCCAAACGCAGGAGATGTCATTCCACCTGTGACATCAACACGAAATGGGACCTGATGTCTTTCCTTCCCTCGGAAGGGAAGCCTTGACGGTTTGGTTTGGTGGGTTTTTTGGGGTTTTTTTTGGGTTTTTTTTGTTTTTTTTTTTTTTAATAAAAAAACCCACCGCCTCCCCAAAAGAAAACCTCTAAGCGAATCTAGTTCTTTATGACAGGTGACTAAATCACAAGAAAACTCATATAAAACCCCAACTTTACAGTGAGACAAAGGTGCTCTTTTTTTTCTGTGGCTCTTTGACTTAAGTTAATATTTTATTTTTGCTTTCACTCAAAAGCTTTTAGTCTTCTCGACCCTTTTCTCCATTTCCTTTTTTTACACAGGCTAAAAGAAGCAAAAGCAGACCAAGGAAAGAAGAAAACAAAGAGTTTACATCACTTGTGGCAAAAATGCCACTGCAGGTTAAAAATCCACTGAAAGCAGAAATATCTGGACAAATAGAAGAGGGGCCATGTTCCACATAAATATGCTTTCACATGACAACTACCATGAAGCCTCTCTGAGGTCTTTTCTCCCCTTTTCTGGCGATCGCAGAAGGGCTCACCAAGTCAGCAAACTAACTAGACTGGGCTCTCAGCCTACGTGAGCGGATTAGCACCCGGTGAACAGAGACATCCATTGGGACCAGCACGGATTTCACTGCTGGGTTGCCAGTACAGACTGGCTCAGGAGACACTTGGTCAGCACAAAGCAATAACGGCTCCTTCTATCAAAGCCCATTCAAAAAGACAGCTACTTGTGGCATTGACAGGAGCACCCCGTTTCTACATACATGGACTTACAACCTTTTTCCTGAAAGTTTCACTGCCAGTATCAGTCACCTCAGTGTTTCCAGGAAGGAAAAATTAAAGCTGTTCTTACTTCAAGAGAACAACAGAGCCATGAGGAATTAGCAGGTGCACGGATGCTGCTAAAGTTCAGTGAGAAACGGCAACTTGAGAAATGCTGTTGCTGCAGAAAAAAATACGGGGACTAGGTACTGAGGGGGAAAGATGATAACGATTAAATAGGCTGAATAAAATGGAGGAAGGATGCCGAGAGTAATCAAACAGAATTTTTCAGTAGAGGAATAAATCTAGAAGTATGCCATTAATTATGGAAAATAGAACAATTAATGAAAAATACAAAGGAAGCACATATGGAAAGATTAAGAAACGATCTGTTGTGTGGGTGAGAGTGAACACAGAGAAAGACAACAATGTCACATAGAATATGCTACTGAGGCTTTTTATGTCTTCATGTCCCTTTGCTTTTCAAACTCTTGCAAAACATTACCTCATCTCTTTGGTGGTTTGATGGTGGTGGTTTGTTTCGTTTTTTTTCATCCCTAGCGTGCAAACTCACATTTCTCATCTTTGTCTTTTCCACTGCAGACAGCAAAACTCCTATCTAGCCAGAATGCCGTCACAGAGAGACAATGTTATGCACAGCTGACTGTGTCTTCAAGTACATTTGTTTCTATTTGCTAAATACATTTTGAATGTGTTCACCCACCTCTTCATGGCAAAAGCTCAGAAAAAAATAATAATAATAAAAAACTGAAACATCGAGAAACTACTGTTTTGAAATCAGTCCCAGATATACGCACATCCCCCCACATTTCTAGAGTGGGTTTTAAGTAATTAGAGGAAAATGGATGTGCTACATATCATTTAATCAGTGGATAATGCAAAAACATCAAATATTTTCTTTGAAAGTGTTTTTTATCATCTCTGTAGCTCCTAACCCGCAATTCTTTCAAAGAAGAGAAGCTTCAGTCAATAGATTGTTTTGGCATAAAACCCCTTAACTAAATTCCTGAGTAAATTGGCTTATTTACTTACGTATATGCTTTGTAACTTACATTTTTCTCCAAATAATACATTCACACTAATAAAAAGTACTTTATTTTTAAATTGCTGCAGCTTACTTCTGCTACTGAAATTTGAAGGATGCTCTAATGAAGCCAGACCTCTTCACCATTTTAAAACAGCCTGCACCTTCAGCACTGTAAGCACCAATGTAATTACAGTTCTACTTCCCAAAAAACTGGCTTGGGGGCACTCCCCGTGCGGCAGAGTACAGTGCAAAGGACGATCCCAGCAGTATGCTCGTGATCCGAGGTCTGGCACTGAGCTACTCCAGCCTGAACCAGGATCAAATGCAAATTTCACAGCCTTCCCACTAACATCTTCAACCAAAGAACAGCCCATTTGTGATTTATGCCACCGCTTCTTTCACTGCTGAACCTCTCCCAGATGTCCTCATCACTTTAAGATGCTGCCCTTCAAATTTGCTTTATAATGTGCCTGGTGCCTTCCATAAATCAAGGCTGAACCCTGCACTTCTGTGCATTACTCCTGAAAATAACCTCACACATCTTCTGAAGTATGATCCATTCACTTGATGAAACGCTAAGATTTTTTTCCTTAATGTGTCCTGCTCAAATTCATAATTATAGCACATCCCATTAAATGTTCCATGTAATAATTAGATGATAACAACTTGATGATTTCACTGAATAAGACAGAGAAGATCTGTGTGAAATCTCCCCTTGCTGATGCACAGTCACAGGGCTGGAATCTGGGTACTCACATATAAATCCAGCAAATTCAATGAAGTTACAAAGCTACATGATACCATCAGGAGGAAATTCTAAGTAACTCTTCAGTGACAGGAGATTCAGGCACAGTCCAGAAAAAAACAGCATCTGTTGTGGGGAATTGTTGAAATGACCCAGATGTGGCTTAAATTCACATCTGCTTGGACAGGGAAAACCCTGAGCTAAGGTACCTAGAGAGCTCTGCCACCCACATTTCAAAGCAAAGTTAATTCAGGTGCCCAGAAGGTTTTGCCGAGTAGAGGAGCTCTGGACTACTTTTTTAAAAGAATGTTTTTAATTGCCCATGTTCTGTCTAAACCACATTTTTAGATGTGGGAGATCTCTATGGCTCTTGCCCTGTATCCCTGAAAGCATGCTGTGAGCTCGCATCGTTTAGCAAGTTTTAAGAGGATCTGCTTGTCATATTCTGCGGTTTACAAAAGTAACCCAAATAATACTTAAGACTCCACTTAGGAATTTAAGCAAGACTTATTTGAATGCAAATACAAAAGACAATGATGCTCCATACAGAAAAATAGCCTCTGCACTGAGGGTTGAGGGGAAGGAGGTGATTTACAAAAGACAAACTAATGCACAAATAACTTTTATGAATAAATGCCATCAAATATAGTAGTAGGGATATCCAAAGATTTTATAAACATTCTTCTAGGTGCTCAGACCTCCCTTGATATATGTACATATGCATGTCAACCCAGATAATATACTTGGGCATGGCAGGCAAAAAAGAACATAAATCACTGTCAAGACAGGCCGCTGTACTCCCTGGAAGAGTCATGGTGCTTTACTGCCTTACTGAATCCAGGTGCCATTTTTTTCCAAATGAGCTTTTGATTAGGAATTATTATGTCTCAAAGTCTTTTAACCCCAAGCGCTCATCCTTTTGACTGCCACTTCAAAACATGTGTTCTAAGTAATAAAGCAACCTCGCAGGGATTACAACCATGCAGGCATTAGCTAAATCCAACTTGAAATGAACACAAGAAGCCAATGGTATTTGTCAATCTGACTTTCTTATGAAGTCAGGCTGCGTTTTCTCTGTATATGTAGTTTTTAATCTGTTGGGCACTTACATATTTGCTATATAGAAACAAGCATTTTTTTCTTTCATTAGGCTAAAGGTTGAAAATCATCTTGAAGTACAAACAGCACCGGACAGGAAAAACACTAATGGGTATGAGAGGTCCAGAAGGTGTAACTTAGGATGAGGCTATTTTTTTCAAAGATAGAAGAAGGAATTTCTCCTAAGTGCCTGGTGCTGGAAGCTTAGCTTTTAAAAATAGACCATTAGACACAAAAATAAAATGACAACTGCTTCTGCGAGCTGCGGTCTTTCTCAGGATCAGTGTTCTGCCTGGTTTTGCCACCCTTACACATGAATACGTAATTTGCAAACAAATCAGAATCTGATGACAAAATGAGCCATACAGTTCCGACATCTAAAATTTTACAGAACCATTACCTTAACATGTCTCTCAAAACTGGAAAATACAGTGTGCAACATACACAAATCATTGAGTCACTCCAAAAATGTCGCAGGGAGAGCTTTATATAGTAGCAATCCTATGCAACCGTTCAAGAAAGGCAATCATATCTGTACTGTGCCTTATTTTCTAAGACCAAATGAAGCATAGCTTCTTTTCGTATCACTCAAATTGGCCATTTTCTTTCACACCTTCGTGTTCTACTATTTGTGTCACTGCAGCTAGAATTGCAAGATTTATTTAGGAACAATACTTTATCAATCATGAAACACCGAGCATAGTCCAATCTCACAGCACATACACTTTAAATAATGTTTGACACCTCATCTTACAGAAGGTAAGAACTGGTAGCCTGAATTAGGGACTTTAGTGGTAGCTATTAAACATTAAGAGCCCTTTTCCCTATACATTCTCATCTTTTTCATTTTCTGTTTCCTTTTCAGTGTTATTTTATTGCATTATATTATAATGGGAAGACAATCACAAGAAATCTGTTTGTGATATATTGCTCCTTCTCGTCCAAATAGAGTATGAGTGAAGCATTTCAAGTGTGTAACAATTTTCCCAAAATTCCACCACCTTTTCCTCTCAGTCAAGTGGAAAGCACAGTTTTATTTAAGTTTACTCAAAAGAACTTCCTGCTCAAATCATCCTGCTTCCATCCAATTTACTTCATGTGGAGACTAAAACTGAACCTACCTGGTCACTGTTTAAGGGATCACAAAGGATACTAGCTCTGGGCTATTTGAAGAGAAAAGAAAAACAAACCAACCTCAAAATCCCAGATGGATTTTATTTTACGTGTTCCTAAGGCCTTTTAAGCACCACTGACACAGAGGCATAAAAATGACATCTCTTTCCCAGCTGAGGGACAGGAAACTCTAACATGAGGTCTTCCCTGTGTGGGTGATTGGCAACGGAGAACACCTACGCTCCTGCACTACTTGTAGGACTGCAGATCTCGTGGCTAGCCGTTCATGTGGGTGGGCTACCGGGCAGCTTTGCTCACCTGCTGACCCAGCCGTGGCATCAGCACAGTGACAGCTTTGTTTCCAAGAGCCATCTCTTTGGTATCTCCAGAACTCCACATCTCATTACGGGTTGTGAACAAGGATGCTTTCCTTTAAGGGCAGACTTTTATTACCTATTACTAGGAAAAAGGACTCCAAGTCCTGTGTTCTGAGCAGGTAACTCTTCTTATAAATGTGGGATAAAGAGAAACTTCCGGAGAAGCAGACCCCACGACAGACATGAAATCATTCATTAGTTGGGTTTATGCACTGGGGCAGGAGCCAGCACCTAGGAGAGGTATGGTGCACAGTTATGGGTCCAATGGGGAGTAATCACGAAGGGCTAAAGAAGCAGAGAAATGAAAAGGTTTAGCAGCTGGGGACAGGAGCAAGATGGTAAGGCAAGTTGAAAGGCTCATGTTTCAGCTTTCTGCACAATTAACATGCCTCTCTGTGCACAACTGCTAATACTCTTGGGGAATGTATCTATTTTAACGTTGGTTGGCAGCCATGCTAGAGAAAAAAATTAAGAAACACTTTGGCTTTGACCCTACACTTGAATCTCATGAGTTTAACTGGTAAAGGATAAAAATTGAATGACTGTCAAGCCTCTAAACCACAGGACAGGTGTTTCTAAAAGCATCTCTGAAGCCTGACACAACCAGTTAGAAGAATAGACTTGTCAAAGAGAGGCCACAGAGACAGGAGGAATGCTTGATCCTTAAAGCAGAAATATATAGGAAAAGTCAGAGAAGGGAAATTCATAAAAAAGCCTTCACAAGTCTCTTGTGAAGTGGCTAAAACACATAAAAAGATTTTTCAATGGCAAGTTTTTCTCCCCACATGGCTAAGGAGACCGAGAACATTTCTGCTTGCTTTTTTGCCCATGTTGTTTCATTCCAGATGCCTATGCACAGGGCTACTCACATTACAGCACTGCCGTTCAGCAGAGAGTCAGAATCTGGTCCCATGTGAGCCCGAGTCTGCCTGCTTTCCAGAAAGTAGGAGTCGGAGGCGCTGGAAATCAGGCTTGAGTCCCGATCCCACTCATAACCACAGACAGGATGGTTCTTTGCTCATATCAAAGCCCTTTCAGTGTCTACAACCATTAAGAAAAATATACCTTGAACTAAGCTAGCCACATCAAAAAAGACGTTCTCAACTGCTTTTTGTCCTATAAAAGTAAGGACATCTGCTCTTCAAACAAAAACGGAAGACAAGCCCAAACCTGTCAAGGCAAAAAACCTTGGGAAGTTACTGCAGTCACCTCTGCACGTGAGCTCGCTGGGCTACACTGCCACCTGCCCCAACGGTGAGGTGTTATCGACAGGGCAAAAATTATTAGGTGGAGCTGTTCGAATGCCTGGCGTTCCTAAATACAGGTTCATTATCACTCCTCATTCTGATTATCATTCAAACGCACCCTTCTTTGATAAAATCAAGACAATTTTTGGTGGTGTCTGAAAATGATAGCCCAGCAAAATGAAATAACATAAAATATCACGTTTTGAATGATATACATACTACGCTGACAGACTTATGTTAAAGATGGAGCATCAGCAAGGTATAAACACTCAAACCCAGTACAGTACAACCACAAAAAACATTGTGCTAACCTCAAACACACCAACTGGCACACAAACTGCCTGATAGCTAATAAGATACGCGAACAGAAAATGAAGAAGTATTTAAAAGAGTATGTACAGAAAAACAGTTGCAATACTTTGCACTAAATTATGCGACTCAGCTAAATACTGGAAATGCAACGCTGTCAAACTAACACCAAAGTTGATGCTATGGGGCTGTTTTGAAGCTCAGCCATTCGGCATGAGGTATTAGAAGGAATAAATTTAGTTTTCAACTTCAATTTACAGCTTGCAGGAGCAGCTTTCCTGCAAGGGAATACGTCTCTGCCATCAACAGTGGGCCATAACGAATGCAGCCAGTTCCCTGGAACACCCATGACAGGAGAAAGATTAAATCCAATAAAATGGAAGTCACCAGAACTTGCCAATTCACAGCAATTGATTCATAATCTATTATATGAGGCAAATGATTCAGAAAGGTCTCTGTTCAGACAATGAAAGGAGTTAATATCTATAGGCTGAACGAGCATGCACAGTTTTTCTAGATTAGCAAGGATGACACATATTATTTACTGGCTTGGGCATTATTATTCTTTTGAAGCTTACATTTCTGTCCAAAGACAAGCCATAAAACAGAGCCTAGCAGAGCTGTTCAGACTCACCGTTGGTTATTAACAGATGACCTTCTCATAGGTCTTAAAATATCCTGAATATGCAAACTCCATTACAGCAGAACAGCCTCAGCCCCACAGGAGAGCAATAAAAATGACCTGGGAAGTCTTCTATTACAATAATTATTCTAGATGAAAGTACCAGCCATTTCCAAAGTTTAGGTTTATTAGTGTATCAATATAATGTTATAGTGACACTCACTTGGAACCATTGTTCTAGTCTTTTCTAGCACATACATATCTGGCCAGTTTTCATTGTAAGACCTTCAGGTTTTATGCTAACTGGCGTTATTCTCTTAAACCCCAGCCTTTGCAATTGCATATATCATAATCTCATTTCAATTTTTAGAAAGCTGAATTTCTAGCGCTCTGGTCTGCAAAGTAAAACCTGACGGTGTGAACTTTAAGTTGCAAGATTTTAAAAAAAAAATAAATCATTATGGCAATGCTACAAGGATTGCACCTAGTTTTTAATAGCATTTATCTTGAAGTACTTCTCATATTATTTATGTTTTGGTTGCATCACCTAACAAGATAGGGACTTGCTGTAGATGAAGAACCAGGAGTAAATCAATGCCTGGACTGCTGATGGGTGGAGAAGGGCTGATGTTTTGGTCCTTTTGTGGAAACAACAGGGAACATCCTTGCTGCTGCAACCGCAGGAGTCAGCACCAGGCTGAATGACAGCTTTGGGTCTGGGCCACTGCAGGACAACAGGGAACAAGAGTTGTTTTCAGCACTCAAACAGAATTTTAAACTCCAAACACATCCTGCCCTGCTTTTCATCTGCGGAACTCTCCTTGTATTAGTAAAAACATCAGCAGAAGCCAGGAAGAGCTATGGGGTCTGTGGGATTCTTCCCTCCCACTGCCTAACCCTTTGTCGTTTGGTTTCCCCAAAGCCAAGGGCTTCAGACCTGGGCAGATAAGGACGGGAGTACATGGAGCAATTCCAGATGCTGTGGTTCAGTGTAAACATATCAATCCTGATAGGCCATTCTTGATGCATCATAACAACAGCTGTTGAGTACAATAAATCCTGATTAATATGAATTGTATTTTCCATTTACTGAACAAGAAAAACTGTAAATGTGAACCAAGAGGCTGGAATCGCATGGAACATAATTACCTAGCCAAAACGCTACCAAGACAAGGGAAAAACAGCCTCCAAAGCACGCTGTGACCTTTCAGTGAGATGCTACCCAGTCAATTATATGGCTGCCATGGAACTCAGGACTCTCCAGTGAGGCTGATGGCACACGACCTTAACAGTGAGGGGCCATCTGACATTAAAAAAAAAAAGAAAAAAGAGCTGGAGGATAGTAAAGGGGAACATCATCACAGCGTGTACTAGTGGAGCAGAAAAAAAAGAAAAAAAAAAAAAAGCAAAAATCTCACAGAAACAATGCTGATTGACAGAGGAGGAAGAATAATATATAATAATAATATAATAATAATAATAATAATAATAATATTATAAGAGAAAAACAAGTAAGTTGCAATAGAGAAAGAGACTGAAAGTCAAAGGCCATGTCCATGCCAAGACAAACCACGGCTTTGACACGGCTGCAGTTTATTCAAGGAGCCCAGCAATGTAACGGCTCTGCACTTGATCCCTATTTCTGGACTCACAGCCCTTTCACAGGTTCATTTCCTCTGTTATCAACATCACCCACCATACGTCCACCCCATCTGTATTATCTGGAGCAGTGACCGAGGAACCCGAAGCCGTGCCCGCCGAGCCAGCTGCCGTGCGGCTCAGCAAAGGCACCACCACCGCGTGCACCGGGCAGGATGCAAGCTGCCCCTGCTGTCCTGGGGAGGGTCCCGGCGACTCCGAAGCTACACACAAAAGGCCTGAAAACCTTATTTTGGTGAACTCTTACCTTCTTCGTAACGCCCTTTGAAAACATGCCCGTGCCAGTCGCAAGGCTGGAGCCGCTAGATCACCTCGTGTGCCAGATGTTCACCATTGAACACCAGTGTTCTGCTTAAACGGTCTTCTAACAAACGAAGCCCACATCGGCTCCAACATTTACAGCTTACTTTATGCAGGCAGACCTTGGAAAGAGGCTTGTTTTCAAAATCTGTAGGCAAATCTGAACAGGCAATGATTAGAAATGTGGTTTTAGAGTCTTTGGAGAGCTAGATCAGACCCTTGGCTGGGAACGTGAACAACAGATGATGCCAGAGGGGGGAAAATGAAACTATGGGTGGATTTACTGTATGTAGCTTGATACAGTGAAAGCAGGTGCAGTGACACGTCTTCATTATTACTTAATCTTCCCATCTCATAGATATGGGGATTGGGACAACGATGGGGATTGGAACTGTGGTGCGGAATACTGAACTGAGATAATCTAATTTACTTTAGTCTCTGCATCTGTATTCAAACTCAGCTGTTCATGAAGCAACACAAGAAAATACATTTTGCCCCTTTTTTTAAGCCATTTTTTGGCTGTTTCAATTATTTAGCTAAACTTCTCAATGAAAATAAATGCCAAAACAGCTTTGCGGAAACCTCCCTCTCAAAAAAACACCGAGCACAAAAATGTGAAGAAATGCAGAAACATGAAACACTTGTTTCATTCCAAGCATGCACTGACTGCATATAAATTAATCATACAACATAAGAAGGGAAGAGCAAATTTCCCTGAGATATAATTGTGTCATATATCACAAAACAGATTCAGGGCATAACGTGGTGGAACGGAGTGTAAGTGACAGCAAAGGTGTGGCGCGGTGGCAAATGCATTTATGATCTTAAGAAAAAATAATACATTTTTAAAAAAATATCAAGATTTGTTGATAATTACCTCTGAAGAAAGAAAAAAAATAACTGCAGGACTTAAAAGCACCTGCTGCCAGCCAGTCTCTGCTGCAGCACCAATACTGTCCTCTTATGATGAGGGAGGGGATGCTACTTTTCTTCTCACAGACAAAATACTGTGGCACGATGATGCTACAATGTAAGAAGTAATGCAAGGAGGGGATGTGATAATCAGGAGGACATGGAATAAGATGAAGATTTAATGAAAAGTCTTCAGGTAATTTACAGAAAACAAAATCTGTTCTTTCGTAATGCCAGATCAGTATTTCTGACCATTTAAATCACAAGAGACTGCTTCAGATTTTAGTAGAACGGAGCCCTTGAAAAGAATGTCAAAGAAAGGGACGTCAAGAGTGACAAACATCTGTCACAGAGAGTCTTGTAGACAAAGCAGGATCTCAGGACATCTTCATGCACCATTCAATTTTCAAAGAAAAGATCACAAACTGCATCCAGCCTCTGCAAAAGTCCACTAGAGGAAAGGAACAGATTACTTTGCCCTCATTTACCTCTAGCTACACAGGGGCCAGGCAGGATTTTGTTCATGAATGGCACCCATTATTCTCTTCCCACAGGAAAAAAATTAAAAAATAACAATTCTTAACCCAAGTGGATAAATTGCCAGGACCAGCTGCTGCTCCCCACATCTTTTTTGCTGGGGATGTCTTCTACAAGACACCACTCACGCCCTCCGCTTGCAAACCATGCTGTGATAAGGAAGGCTGTGCAAACCCAGGCGCACAGAGGTTACAGCCAGTGTTAGTAACATGCATGTTATAAGCAGCCCCTTCTCTCATGGTCTTGTGGAATCTCTTTAAGGGAGGCAGGCTTCCTGGACACAAAATTTCTAGATTGCAGCCTGAGGTTCTCTTTTTTCCCACCTACAGGTTCATGTATAAGTTTCTCTTTGGAGAAAGCTTCGTAAATATTTAGTACCCAATGATTTGACATCAAAAGATTGACTAAGGAATTGCTGTAGTAAGTCTTTATAAGGTTTTTGGAGAGAGGAATGTTCCTCCATTAGGTTTTTAACCTCCAGTGTTTGAAAAGTGAAGGCTTTTGATTAATTTGTGAAGACAATTCTAGATATACAGCTGTGCAACAGAGGGAAAAAAAAACCCCAAAACAAAAAAAACCCATAACAAAACCACCTTACTCTGAGCTTGGAGTTCTTAAAATAACACTGGAGTTTGGTAGAACTTCTGAGTTAAAAAAAAACAAACACAAACACACAAAAAAACCCAAAAACAGAAACAAAAAGAAGATCGTGGTCTCAGTCAAATGCAACTGAAGGCAGGGGTTCCTTTGTGTAAAGGAAACAAGGCACTGGCGTGCCAGCCAGTTTGCATTTTGCACTTGCATTTCCTCAAATCTCAGAGCTACTCTCCCGCACAGCAGGCAGTTAGCTCGCCCTAATTACTGCCAGGGAGGCCCAGATGCTTTTGTCAGTTCTTCAAGCATGGAAAAAGATTACCAGCAGACAAGCCAGCCACAGGATCAAGGATGGCTCCTAACAGGAGACTTGTAAAAAATCCACTAATACTTATGTTCTCTGCTGAACGGAACAAATCTAAACACCTTACAAATCTGAGATCAAGCCTGGCTATGCATATACAGGATTATCTTCCATGCTGAAGAGACACATATAAATGCAGTCAATTAAAGAGAGAGTTATCATAATGAGACCCTTTTTCACGTAATTTGGCGCGATGCAAAGCGCTGCCTTAAGCCGGCACAAGGAGGCTGAAGGCAATGGCTGCGGCAGAAAGACGGGGGGTCCAGCATCGCTGGCAGCCAGCGGCGGGTCTGTCCTCTCCCCAGCTCTGGCAGCGGCCAAAGGATGCTGCGGCTTACCTACACGGATGCTCTGAATGAAGTAAAAGCAATTACTATTTTCCACGTTTTGAAATTACATGGAGAGGATCCTCCATTCTCTTGCAAATTGAATTTCACAGGCCTTCAAAGCAATTTGGCTTAAGCTTGAGGAATAGACTCAGCGGCAGCTCTTTATCTGAGGGGGGGGAGGGGGGGCGCGGTGACTGTTATCACTGATTTCAGCAGCTGGTTGAAGCCAGCACAAATCCCCTGTCACCATACAAAATACAATTACCTCCCCCCTCCCCGTCGTGGGAGAAGAAAAAAACTTGATTGAAAATTAGGACTGCAACTTAACCTGAAAGAGTTTATGTTCAGCTATACGATTTAATAAAAAAATAAATAAAATTACACACCTATTTAAGGCAGCTCAGGGCTGTGTGTGCTGTAAATCTGTAACCATTTACTGACTTGTTTTATACGGTGAAACTGGCCTGTGTCAAATGCAGCTTTGTGTGTCAACTACGAAGGTGACCTGAGGAGAGCTGAGCCCTCCTGTGCCCCGTCTCTGCTCCTTGCTGGTGGTGAACAAGTCACTTTGGCTTCTGTGTCTCTGCAGAACACACAGAGCCATCCCATCTCCTCAGCAAAAGCCAACGAGGCACACTGCTGGGAGAGGATGTGTTAAAAGTCATATATTAGTATTATTGCCATTACTTTGTTAGGAGTGCGGCATTTTGATGGGAAAAAAAAATTAGAAGATTTGGAGGGAGGATCCTTTTTGTTTCCACAAAAGCTCCTTTAATGGTTAGGGCACAGCTCCGCGGCAGCGTGCCCACCTGTGACACCCTTCACCCACCCCCCAAGCAGGGCACAGGGTTCCTGCTAGCCCTGTGCCACATCCGCGAGCCCTGTGCGAGCTTCAAGCAAGCCAGGACATCCACGGTGGCACCAGGCGCCTCTGTGCAGAGTCCCACACGCCTCCAGGCAACGTTCACGTACTGACAACATCCATCTAAAAACTGGTCAGCAAATTAAACGCATTGCCTGGCACGACAGGATAGTATTTGGGGGACAGAGAGCCTTATCCCAGTACAAATCTATTGCTCTTAATGTGTCTTGTTTAAATGGACGTTCACTTTGGACGCAGACCTCTGATCGTTTGCATATGCCATAGCACAGAGTTTGCAGTTAAGGGGGCTGGCTGCACACCCCGGAGGCTGGTTGCCACCTCGCACGGTGTTCAGTTGCCATTCCCAGCTCGATAGCACCTGCTTTCATTTTTCCTACACAGATCGAGCTGTCTTGGTGGGGGCAGTGGTGGCAGCGTTACGTTAAATCTGCACACGTACCTTTGTTTAAAGCTTTTCTTGCTCTTCCAGTCACAACAGTTCCCCTAATCTTTGGTGCTGTCACCCTTAACTTTTAACTACCTCTTTGATGCTTCAAACTTACCATTTGGCTTGTTGCAGATTTAGAGATGAAGAAATAGGGTGATGAGTGTCTCTTCAAAACACAGGCTGCCTCCGAGGGAGGACGTAGAAACAATTTTGTCATTTACATTCTTGTCTCGGCTACACCAGTGCCCATAGCTGAAGTCAACAGAGTTGCATCACGGCGACCGAGAATTTGGCTCAGTGTATGAAGTTATTCAACAGTTTTGTTTATTTAGCCAAAGTCAAGGATTTGCTACCCTTTCTGTCCATTTTGGCTGCAGGATAATACACATTTCTGATCCACCTCTCACAGCATATTCATGCGTAATTGAAATTAAATTTTAAGAATCAGCTCTTTGGCCACTTTCAGTTGTACTACTGTTTTTTTTTTGTTCTTCAAAAAACACCTCCTCTCAAAGAAACAAAAAGGTGGGAGCTCTGAAAGTACTAAGAAACTTGCCAGCACAGCCCAGGGAATTTGCCACAGAAGTTCATCCTCTCCAGCCTGCGAGTTATCCTTTTCTCTTGGTCAACAGCAGCTGCAAGTTATGCTGCGCCATGTCTGCTTGTCACCCCGCGTGCCTTCAGCGGGGGTCTTCGCTCCAGTCCCCAGAGTGCAAGTGAAACCCCCACTGCTTTAGCATTGAAGGAGAGCTCTGCTGCCTGCCTTGGCAGAAAGGACTCGTCCAAGTAGCAGAATCAGCCACATTTATCCCAGCTCTTCCTCAAAACTCTTGGAGAGACTCATGAAAGTTTGTGCTGGGAAAAGTTATACCAGAATTTATTTTTTACCAACATATCACATAAGACGGGCAGATCTGAGGTTTACTTTTCTCCACAGTTGGGTGTATTCAGGCCTTATGTGCTAGCACACCCTAACTTCTCCGCTTCACTTGGACTGTTAGAGCTATGGGATATTCTAAGAAGACTGATTTATCCTAACCAACTTCTCAAAACATGCTCATTGTCCAGAACATCATCTTTATAAAGAATGGCCTTGCAGCCCTTAAATACCTTCTATTCCATATCTGGCAGATCACTTGTCTCCCACGGGAAGCTACCCAGGGCCTCTTGTGGCAAAGATGGCAGCAGAGTACGTAGGAAAACAATCCGTCATTAGCGTGTACTTTTAACCACCAGCACTGTGGTACAGCAAGTGGAAAAAACGTGAGAGCCCATAAAGTAATGAGCCATCTCCTCTGCAGATCACCAGTAAATGCTCTGCTGGTCACAAAGATCCATAATTAAGAGAATGTTGGCATTAATGATTAATGAGCTATTTGAAATGAGCAAATCAGATTGCACTTTTCATGCCCTACCGCCTGTGGGTGAGGTTTTGTAGAATATAATTCACAGGCACCTAACCTGGACAGAAATAAAACAATTCAATCCTTTCAACTGCTTGTTACAAAATAGTGGCTCAGATATCAGAATCACACCTTGTGTCACACCTTAATTAGAAAAATGGAAGAAAAGAGAACTCCTCCTTGTGTAGAGAACAAATGAGAACCGAGTCAGGTTCTACCATTAGTTTAGTCCTGGGCTAAGATGGCACCAGACGGGCAGCATTATTTCTAATTTCATTGCCCATTCAAGGAAAAAATTGAAGATCACATGTTGAAATCCCTTCCAATTCTAGAATTTACTTAAGCATATGTTTAGAGAAAACACATACATTTCAATGCTATCTTGAATTAGAATTCTTCCGTGTACTCAGGCCCACATGTATCATCTGAAAAAAAATCTTATATGCCTTATTCATCAGCAATAGATTTTATAGAATTTCCTTTTACACTACTGAAAGAAAACATGGCATTTTCAACTATTACAGCGAATACTCGGACAATGCAGCACTACAGCTCTATCTTACTGTTAGAATTTGTAAACAAAATCACGCTCACACTGTGACTTTCACCCATGCCACTGAATTTTTCTCTTCTTTGACCAAGGAGGAGGTGAGGGAATGCCAACAGAGCTTTACTCTAACTTCTTATTTTCTTCTGTGGGCATACAGACCCTCCTCGGTACATCAGTGAAATGCCTGAATGCAGTTTCTTCAATGTTTCTCAATATATGTATTTTTTTTATCTTGGCCCCATCTACCTAGGTCATACGGGTACAGCTTCTTACTGATGAACTTGCCTTGCGAAAAGGAAAACCTGCCTTTTGGTTTGTTTTGCTAGATAGCCGATCAGCATGAGCAACGTCTGAAAATAATTCTGGGGAAACTCCTTAAACCCCAACCATGAATTGAAATACGAGCATCTATATTCAGAAAAGCAGAAAACAAAAGAAGCAGCCATTTTTTCATATAAATAATAACCATGTTATCATAATAAATATTATATATTTATATATATATAAAAATACAATACCCCCCCCCCCCCCTAAATAAATAATAACCGTGTTATCAAAATGGCCGTACTCGGTTAGTCTACAGGTTCACCTAGCCTGGTAATCTTTCCTTGTGATGGTTAATAGAGGACGCCTTGGGCAGAGCACAGGGATACAGCAAGCAGAAGCTAATACCTTCCTAGAATACCCTCCTAATCTTCAACAAGTCACGGCTCAGACTTCCCATCTGACAGATCCAAGACTTTTCATATATTACCAACAAAGAGGAATAAACTTTACATAAGATAAATACTATGCTTTGATGTTGAGAGTAACTGTTGATGAATAGAATATGTGAAAATAATGTGAAAAAACCACGTACGCATGACATTAGCTCTCCTGTTCACTGTTACCAGAAGACATTTACCCCCTGAGCTTCACCAGCATCCCTGAAACAGGGCTATTGTCCTCACCACCACCAGCATCCTGCAGTTTGGAGGTGGTGAGGTCTTGTTGGGTGACCTAGCTCCTTTCACCACCAACCCAGGACTGAAGAGGGAAAACCACAATACACCTCTCCCGATGTTCAATACCAAGTCATAATCACCCCTTGTTGCTTCTTAAACGTTGGTGAAACTTACGCCTACTAAGATTAACCACGTTACTCAGTTCTCGTCATTATCATTTTAATATTGCACTAGGAAGAAAATGAAACTGCCATATGGTGGAATTAACATGTCAGACATCTGTTAACTCCCTCTTATGGAAAAACAAAGCACTTTAATATATTTACAGAGTAAGCAAGCTGATAGCTACTTGTAATCGATGAAGATATTAAATTAAGTCTTTTGCTCCACATTGTAGGATGTTCTTTAGAGGCTTACCTCTAAAGACTTACCTGTATAACACTGAAAAAATAGAGAATGGCCTCTATTTCTGTGGGGACTGATAGCACTAGAAAAACTACTGCAAAAGTTTAAATGCCAAGGTCAGTTAGAATTACAGAGGAGGCACTGCCACAACTGATTTGCAAATTGAAAACACTGGGCTGATCTCAGCCGTTTATGTCTATTTATGTCTAATTTATGTCAGATTTATGTCTAATTAGATTAATACAATACTTTGAAAACATTTTTTTAAACACAGATCTGGTTTGAAATTTCATTTTGAATCTTTTTTTTCCCAAATTTGCCTGAACTTAACAATAAAGAATAAAAAAAGAGAAAGAAACAGAAATAGCTTTGAACAAAATATTTTCTTTTGTTCTTGTTATGTTGCTGATAAAAATGGAAAACCTGTTTTGGGTCATACCAAATGATTCTTCCAGCAATCATTTCATTGAAGAAAACAATAATCACAACCTGACCCTGCCACTTGTGTGTATGATTTTAACCATGATCGCCATTTCATACGGAAAAACGTGACAACTGCCTTTATGTCTCATTTAATTGTAATATGGCTGTTTGGATTACTCTAGAAAAGAAGTTTTTTACACTATTCCTGTACACAGTGATTCAAGCCACCCAGCACCTACCTCAGGGAGAGGATATGTTAATGTTAATGACAATATCAGGGAAATATTTTAAATGTTCACGTTATCGGAGCTGCAACTGGAGATCACTATAAAAGTGTAACTAAAGAAATATGTTTATACACTCAAATACATAAGCAAATATTTGTAATTTTTAGGAGGCAACACACATCTAGCTACTACTGCTATCCTACACTATGGCATGATATACGAAGGTATTGATAATGCTTCTCCATGGATTAAATCAGTTAATTAGGAAGTCCATCACACCTAGAGAAAATGTATTCAGACTGTCATATCTATGCCTCTGAGAGCCTGGAATTAAACAACTAAGTCTTAGTATTAATGTAAGGAATTATCAGCTTTACTGAACACATTTGGTCTAGATGGATCCCCCCGAAGGATTCAGTAAACCTCCTGACAATGTCAGTGCAGTCGTGGCCTCATGAAACGTGAAGGCTGGATCTACACTTGTTTTCCCAAAATATGACCAGAGATAGAAAGAAAGAAGGGGGAGTATTTTCTTAGGACTTTATGCTTATTAACACCAACACACTTGAGAAAGTCATGAGAGAATCCTGATAGGAAAAGCAAATGATCAACTCTGGGATCTACAGGTCAGTGGAGACACCTATGGCTACATGGACATCAGAATCTCACTCGTGCTGTTCCTGGCTTTATCACAGCATCTGCTCAGCATGGGTACTAATGCCCTGCTTTGAAAACCTGAAAATAATATGCAAGTGTCATTTAAGGTATGTCTAAGGCTACCGATTCTGACCTCATCTTTTTTTTTTTTTTTTTTAAGCATGAAAATGTCAGAATCAATGTGTTCTCTATATTTATAGTGTTATGCTGGGGGCTGAGCAAAACCTTGTGCGAGCTGATGAGCATTTCAAAAACCCTGTCAACCTCTTCAGTCCTTCTTCTTGAAGTATCCACCCACAAAATCCCAGACATTTAGTACGTGGCTAGATTCAAGGCTGTCGCAAAATAATACAGTACATTATACCCCCGCGTGTTTTGTTCCCCGTGCGAGCCTTTTTCCTTCCCGGACCTGAGGGTATGCAGCTCCACGCCATCTCTTTGCACGGGCTTCCTCCCACATCAGCTCTTCTCTTTCCAGAACCGCTTCTGATTTACCTGCTACACATTCCCCTAAAACCTGGTACTTCTGTGTTTCTAGAGACAGACATAATCCTTAACAATCTATCCGAACACATCAAAGCCGTTAATGGATTTCATCCTCATCCCATCGCCACCTCACAGCAGGAGGCACTCCGTTATTTATTAATGGAGATGAACTGGAGGAAGATGGTATCATTTCCCCCAGGTCTTGACACAAACCCTGGCCTCTGATTTTTGTTTAATTGGTCAGTATATTGTCTTATCCTCCAGAGTGGATTTTAAGGAAATGGTTCCTATTTCTCAGTCCATGTTTCCATGCACTTCTAGGAGCAAGGGGGTATAGTTAGATCCACGGGATAACTTCAGTTCTCCTCTTCATCAACAAAGATGTCTCTGCCCTTGGGAGAAACTGGCAAGTCTCATCGTTTTCTTCCTGAAGTCACTTCACTGTCACTGTCCACTTCTGAACTAAAAAAATCCCAATCTAAAAACTTCATCTGGCTTTTATAAGTTTGTGTGTGTATATACTTATATATATGCTCACAAAACACAACTGCAAAAGAGGGACATTTCAACACAGAGCAGTTAAAATAAAGGAAAAGTATGCAAAGAAATAATACACTGCCTGCATTCAAAATTAATTGTAACAGAATTGCAAGTCTCCTAGGTAAAGAGCTTGGAGACATAACTATTAGAAAGTATCTAAGTCTGAAGCAATGTCTGTATCGAAACAAAACGTAAGCACCAGATCAATTCAGATCAATTGCAGACTACCAAATGGAGCCAAATACTTAAAGACAACTTTAGCTAACGGATTAAATTAAACAAATTATAAAAAAGTATTGATTTGTTCAAGACAGACATCAGATTTTGGTACTACCCAGAGAAAAGGAAAAAAAAAGGAAAGGCAAATGTGTTTTGAATAAACCTTCCATACTAACTTATTAACTGAACATAATCCCAAGAATTATTTCATTACAGAAGGTGATGTGCAGTCTATGAAACTGGCGTGCCTGTGAGTGGAGCTTTGCTCTTAATAACAGTAAGTGAGCAGCAAGGTTTTGCACACTACTGTCACTGCCAAGTTTAGAGGAAACCTCCAGTATATGCTACGGCTGTATCACCTACATTTTGAAACGTTCTGATACACACCTGAGGTTCAACGAAACGTCAGACCACATACTGTGGTAGACGGGTCTTTGCCAGCCATATGTAAAAGCACACCGAACACTACAACCTGTAGTAATTAACCTTAGCGGCTCTCAGGCACATACTGCACGAAAACTACTGCAGTTGCTGCTCGCTGCGGCAGCAGGGCTGGTGCTTTGCTGTGATGTGCATCAGAGAGGAGAGCTGCACCCCAAGTCAAACTGCTTTCCTCTCCCCTCTTGCACATAATCATAGGAATCGACAAGCAATTACATAGGAATTGTACACTAAAGTGAAGGCATAGAATGTGTTATTTTGTGCTTTCTGAAAGGAAATGGCGTGAGCCGAGTATGTAAAACACACAGCACTTCAGTTGGAAATTCACCAAAGGAAACGGTGAAGGAGATCTTCAGGCTTCCCGCAGCTCCGGCAAGCGGTAAGGGTGCTGGAAGACCATCGCTTTCCCTTCCCAGGAGAACAGCGGCTCTCGGATACGGTGCGAGGGTTCCTATCCTGCAAGCCCACACCAGACCAGCGCCCTCTGTAACCCCCAGGCCTGCTGAGCCAGCCCAAACGCCGAAAAGCACCTCACAGCCCCGTGACCATACGGTTATGGGTCACCTGCTCTGCAACAGCTTCTTGTTCCACCTGGGCAAGACGATCCTCGTTCCGTACAACCCGGGGGCAGCGATGTCTGTTTAGCGTGCTGAGGGGCGCCAAGGGGAGCGGCGGGCGGACGCAGAGCACCCGGCAGAACTAAGCACCGCTGCGTGCGAGGGGACCCCTCCTGCCAAAGCGGTTGGAAGAAGGAGCCCATGAGCACTAGGGAAAGATTTCTCCAACAAAAATCACTGGCTCAGTCTGGGTGTGACTTTGCTTAGCAACCGTAAGTACCGTGTCCTGTATCACGCAAAAGGTTGTTTTAGTAATACTATGGTGCTAACGGGACATGAGCAATGTATCAGGAAAAAAAGAAAAGCAGCGTGCTATGGAAAAACCACTGGTATCAATATTATGTTTGCTTTACTTCACCATATTGAAAATTGTAATGAGTCAGGATTTGAGACTAGATAACACCAATCTGGGTTACACACACACACCCCACTCACCCCCAATAAAGTTAACTTTGTAATAAACGAGCTTGGTCATTTGAACATGAAAGAATGACAAAATCGAAGCTGCAAGAGGCCTCAGATCCTTTTTTCCCAAATTGAACTTAAGAACAAATTCTGGTTTGCAACCAATTAATCAACAATTTAGACAAGTGTCTTGACGTTCTTTGGATACTAACCATGTTGTAATTTAATTTACAAACACTTTTTACCTTTCCCTGTGCATACACACTGCAGGGGGTATTTTCAAAGCAGTGCTCCAGGTTTTAGCCATATCCCGCTGGCTGGCTGGAAACTGCGTGGTTTGGCTTCCTTTTTTGAGGGGCTGGAACCCCACCCCACCAGGATGGTGCCTCCTGAAGCTGATCTGCAGCAGAGCTAAAGAGAAAGCAGCCCAGGCAGAAGTCGGTTTTCTCTGGATTGTACAGTGCAGGAGACACGGAGCATCACTGCTGGTCACGTCCAGGCATTTTTCCACCTGGACTTTCCCAAGCAGCTGGTGAAGATTTGCCTTCGGTGGCCCAGAGTGCTACAAACCTGGATAAACCCGTCCTCTAACAAATGCTAAGAACGACTCACAGCGAGTCTTATCCTCTAAGCTTGATGCAAAGCCCTGGTTTCAGAGGCAAAATTCTCTGTAAACTACAAAGCTATTGACGATCGCTATTATTTAGGAGTTCAATAGCAAGGCTACATGCACAAAAGCGTGTATGTCTTAAGTAGCTGACGTACACATTAAGGCCACTCTGTTAGAGTATCTCTAGAGATAAATGCCTTAGGATAAGATTTTCAAAAACATTGAAGTAATATAGAAACACTGATGAATTTGAGGGAACTTTTAAAAACCTTACCCTAAGCACACATTCCCTTTGATTTTCTTTTTAGTCCTTGCTTTTTAAACACAAACCAGAGGAAAACATGGCTCTGCGATACACAGCAGATCAGGATGGGCAGCAGAACTCACGCAATTTAACTTCTCTGGCAGCTTAATGTCCTCGAAATCTTTATGCCAAAGAGATATTTGAATTGTTTAAGGGATTCAGTATTTATTAAGAGGGACAGACAGACAACCATGCAATCACATAAGTCATACTTGGAAGCAACAAACCAATGAGCCAACCCAACACACAAAAGTGCAGAACGCTGCTTGTCTACAGCCCCCGTATTTGTATCACTTCAGTGCTCCAGTAGAAGAACCTGTATTCAATATGCAAATTCTTTGCAGAAGAATGGGAAAGTCAGGTGGGATCAGGTAGAAAATACTAAAACATAGGTAGAGAATTTTAGTGTTCACTGTATCCTATTTCAATTTTTCTGAGATTCTACTTGAGCATCGGTATTAACTAACAATTATGTTTTAAAAGAAAATTTAAAAGAAAAGAAAATAATTCTGTTTTAAAAGAATTAACTGAATTTTAAAAATCACTAGAAGAAACTAAAAATGCATGGTATGATATTTTAAACAGACAAATAAACAAAAAGGGCAAAACAAGGGCATAGGTTTCATGCACCTAGCTATTTTTTCATCTACCTGCAATTAAAACACAAGCACTTCCACAATTACATTGGCGTTGACATCCTACCGCAAATGAGATTTGTCCTTAACACTTGAATTCCCCAGGTCCTGTCACCCAGTGAGTGTGTATGGGCACCGAGCGCGGTGGCGCTGGAAGCTGCAGGATTCACTTTACACTAGTGAGCATCTGTTGAGTCAAATCCTTGTGATTTACCAGACCCCGGAGGAAGAGCCTTGCCTGCTGGGGCCGATGAACTACAGACTGGCTGTGACAGTGCAGAGGAAGAAGTGGCAGCAGCGCAAAGGCATGGAAAGAACATGAGCCCTGACTATAAGAACAGGCATTGCAAACCATACAGTGGCTAATCTCAAACCGGGATGGGTGGAAAACACTCTTCCTCCTGTCAGCGACGTTGATTTAATGATTAGTGTGTCTCCATAAATTATTTTCACATTTACCATCCTGTGTAAAGGTCATGTACTGAACAACCATTCTTAAAATTGAACTCTTTCCATGGAAAACACCTTTTTCAAATGTTTGGGTTTATTTGGCAGGTATAGATGAACCAAGGCTGTCATTGTCCCTGCTGCTGTGAATACCATTTAAATCCGCTGCTTCATGTAAAGCAACACACCTTTCACCTGATGTATGCCCTCCAAGGCACTGACCAAATTTCAGCTCATCAATTTAATATGAAGTCAATTTAATTCTGCTTGACCAAAAATCAGTGCCTATTGTTCCAAAACATGCAATCATCTCACAGTATATTGCAATTGCTGGTTAAGCGGCTTAGTGTTATAGATAAGAGCCCACTCTGATAAGAACAAAGAGGACTGCCAGGATCCTTTATGAAAAATAAAAAAAAAAGCTATTTTGCACACAACTTTCAGAAACGGTTCCCAGCGCATGAGGGCAGAGGCTGCTCTGCGCCTGGGCTGTCATAATCAAATCCTTAGAAATGGATGGGGAATGAGCATATTATTTTTGATTTACTATCTCTTCATTTATGATTTCCAGTTAATACAGATCCACAAAACCATGCCAAAGAGATATAAAGGCCTGATTTTGCTATCCTAATTCAAGCAAAACCCCTACTCAAAGTTCTTTTGAAGCCTTTCCACTTCTGCTAGCTCTTGCAATTTTTATTGCAAGCCTTGCAGTACTTCATGCTTTGCTTAACATTCTGGCTCCTGGAGTTACACGACGTGTGGATCTCCTTTATTTTCAATGTTAAAAGAAGTTTATCACCCTCATGATTGACTAGAAAACCTTGCAAATGAGACTTTTTTTAAAAAACGTCAAAAATAAAAGAGAGAAAGAAGAAAGAATGTAACTATTATTTTGCTGAATAACTTAATAAAAGAGGATGATATTCTTGGAACAAATTCATGATTTCTGAGCCCCAGTGCATATTTAAGGCTCCCCAAAAGAAGTAAGCAACATATAGCTGCATATTTTCACTTAACAGAAGTCCTGTTCTTGTAAAACTTAAGGTTGGGGATTTCTTTTCAAGCTCATAAAGGTATGCAGAACTTTGAGCCTCCTCCTGTCCAGCGTGGGGGCAGCCAAGGAGCTCTCCTGCAGTCCTCAGCTCCTGTGCCACTGGCCTAGGTTCCTCTAAGTGTCAACAGCAAAGTGGGAAGCAAAGTAGATAAAAGCTCTCATCGACCACCCAGCTGATGGCGATTTTGCACCAGCTGCTCAAGTGGGACAAACTGGGCAGCCCAGTCCTTAAACTGCCTACTCCAGAGTCTGCTGTAAGCTATACGGTGACCCTAGGGGACAGCTGCAGTGCAGGGGGTGCTATCTGAAGAGCAAATAGATCAAAAACCAGGCAGTAAATTATCCTTCCTATGATGGATGCAAATCCACATGTTGCTTGTTAACATTGAGTGCAATGCTTTCTTTATTTCCCTCTTCCTCCCACCTCCTAATTTCCTCTTTATTTTTTTTTCCCCTTCTCCTTACCTGATACCTTTTGTTTATTCTGTAAGCTATTTGAGGCAGGGGCTGTCACTTCCTATGTGTTTACGCAGTGCCTTGCATGAAGGCTGACAGCTCTAGATGCCCTTATAATCAAAGGGGTGGAGTGGTGGGGGGTGGGATTTTTAAGGCACTAAGGAAAATGAGGCATTCACCTACCATTGACGTTCAATAGGCTTCGAGTACCTTTCTCCCCTTTGAAAAATCTACATCTCCAAGTATAATAATTAAGATGTCTGTCATCAGCAAAACACCCATTGTTAAAATATGACACAGCCTCCAAGTAGGGAAAACCTTCAGTTAGAGCAGAGTCACTAACAAAAAGCACCTTTTTTTCACGAAGCACCAAGACCTCATTTGTCTAAAATCGTGCACCACAGTACTCAACATACTTTCTGGAAGTATCATGTCTATCTTGTATGATATATTGCATTAGTTAGATATATGCTGAGAAGCACATACACCATCAATTTAAGCACTAACATTGTAGGTTTTTAAAAAGAACATTTCCTATAAATAGAGACTGAAATGATCTTCTTTAAGTATTGTATTCTTTAATTGAATTCAATACCTCTGCAAATGGAGCAAACAATCTCCGACTGATTAGATCATTTGCTTCTATTCTATTTCAGACATGCACTGGTTTGCAGTAATGTAAGGTTTTTTCATTAGCAATTGCTGTTCAGCTACATGTTTTCTTCAGTAACCTAATTAATGCTAGGAAGGTAACTTTTCTTCTTGTGCATTACAGTATGTCAATGTAGTTGACACTCTTGCAGAGGTTATATATAAATAACAATAAGAAAAAAATGTAAAGGGCAAAAATGAAAGGGAATGCAGAAATTAGCAGTAGATTTTGCATGAGGTAGTGAGTGCCTTCATCTCCCTGTGACACCAAGATGGAAAGTGACTACTTAGCACCCTGAAGGACAGACCTGTGGGAGTCTTATGGGTCACCAGCATCGAAATTACTGCATGCAAGTAGAATAAGAAAATGTGTATTAATGAAGAGAAGATATTATGTCCTTAATTTGATTCAGTAGATTCGTAGGTCTGAGTCTGTTGCATGAATAACAGCAACCTGCAGACAGATTTCACCTTTGACTTCGGGATGTTATCAATCTCTTTAAATCAAATCACAGGCCTGATTGCAAACTGCGTTCCAGTGCAGTCCCTGACTAATTAAGCATATAGTCGTAATGACAAGACAAATCCTACCGGGCAGGATGTTTAGACATAGCTGAAGTCAACCGCTGTGTATTATTAATGGCCAGAAGGGCTCAGTTACATACTCGGGGTGCCATGTGCTGTAACGACACCAACGCTGAATGCTTTCCTCAGAAATATTGATTTCAGGCTCTCATATACCGAGTTTCAAATGAGCTGCATCGAGTATTAGCACCGGCCGGGCTAACAGGTGAGAGCTTGATCCAAACCTTCACCCTCAGAACATGCTTTGGCAAGATGCTGTGCACATCTGGATGCCCCTGGGGCCTGCCTGAGGCGTGTGATGGTGGGACATTAAAGAGCAAGTGCTCACAGGGCTGGGGTGTAGCCCCTTTAGCCAGAAGAGGATACGGGAACGGTACAGTTGTACCGAGGTCACTCTGCTCCAGTGGCAGGGAGGTGCTCTAAACCCATGGTGTAGATGCTCTGATAAAATCTGGAAGGGCGACCCCTTATTTCAGGAGCCAGAGTCTAGACACAGAAAATCTCTGGCAGGTTGTTTTGCCTAAGTGTTTGTTTCCATCTTCAGAAAAAATTACACCTCTCCACAGCTGTTAGCTTAAGAAACCTTTTCCTTCCCCAAATATGCCATTGGAACACCTCAAAAAGAAAAATCTTAGTGGCTAAACATCCAAATAAGTGTCTAAATCATACTGGGGAATATTCCTGGAAACTGAGACCAGCTGGCAAAGCAACCGTCCCAGTAAACTCCCACTGCCCGCAGACCGTGCAAGGTGCCAACTGGGAATGGTCCCTGCGATGTGCGATGTTCTTCCTCCCAAAGTGTGCCTGGGAGTTACTTGAGAGAGTGGCAGAGGCCAAAAGCATGCTGGCCACCGTTAGAACAGTTTAACTCAGTTTAACTATAATTTAGTAGCATTAATTCAGCCCAAATTCTTCCACGCTGTGAGGATGTCCTGCACTTTTAGATGCAGAACTTCCTCTGAGTAAATTTGATGAAGTTTTACATTGCATTGCTGCAAGTACTGAGATCAGACTACTTGGACAATAAAGTGTGAGATACTACTTACAACAGAATTAATAATAATTTAATGCCTATTTAATAAAAATACTCTAGCTTACTACAAAGATCATTAAAAGATCTGCAAGTTACAGTCTACAATGGATGCCTTTTTTTGGAGGCGGCTGGTTCCACGTACCCATAGTTGGGTTTTAGTTGCCCTCCCCCCTCCCTTCTTTTTCTTTCCCTTTGGATTTTCATGCACTTTACATAAACAAGAAAAATGCATTAAACCCGTGTGTGTTTGAAAATACAAGTAAAAATACTTTTTTTAAAAAAGCTCACCTTTAAATGAAATGTTCAGGTTCAGAGTAGAAAGTGTATAAAAATACTACAGACAGAGAAGCTGAAGTGTCAGGTCTGATGCCCTGATCAAATTCCAAGCGTGAGTTGAGGTTTCACAGAGAAAACAGGCAACTTGAACTCAGCCATCCCACCTAATCAGCCTGTTCGCCTCCATTCTTGACAGAATTAACCTCATTCATCACGTTGTGCTCCTGTTCCTCCCTACGGCTCGTGACACTTTCTTTTCTCCTTTTCCTACCTCAGGATCTCAGGGCACACAAGCATGTGAGCCTGGTCAACAGAGGAAAAGCTCTTGGCAATCTGTTTTTTGTTGTTGGTGGTTGGGTGGGTGTTTTTTTTCGGGTGGTTGGTTTTTTTTAAGACAGAATAAATATAAAAGGATCTGCCTCCCTGCCACCTGAATGTCCTGGCAAATTTTAAGTTTTTAAAGCACAAAGTCTTTATGCTGTTACTCAGAGTAGCCACAGGATGAAGGTACTTAATTCTCTCACCTGTTTTTCCCCCCTTCCTTTTCCTGATAATTAAATTCCCCCACATATTATACCGAGATCCCGACAAAACCTGAAAGCTACTGAACGTATCACTAAATTCATGAGACACAAATAACCTCAACCAAGAGTCGACAACAGCCTCTGACCGGGAGCCTGATCTCCCGGGGACCAGAGTGCTCTTAATTCCTCCTGCTGCCACTTGCCTCTTATGAGGAATTCTGCCCGAGAAGATAATCACGGGACCAGAGAAAGTGCCAGTTCCTGCTTTTCCCACCTCTTCCACCTTCTAGTCCTTTCCTTGTTCCCTCTTCAAACTCGGTATCTGTTCTCTATCTTACGGAGAAAGCCATCACTTCATTTCATTCTCTCTAATCCCACACATCCTGCGTTCCTATGCTGAAAATAATCAATATCAGCCATCAAAGGAAGGAAGGGTATTTCAAAATCACACTGCTATGAAGATGGGTGACGGGGCAATCCACCTCAGCACAAGAAAAATCTGAATGGCTAAGTTTGCCTAATTGAGAACAGCAGAGCTCTTCCTTCCCCTCCACATGCTGATCAACATTGCATCCACCAGCCACGTACGGCACAGAACTTTCACCTGCAAGTCATGCGGTTCTCCAACGGGAACCATTTCATCTGCAGAGTGAATGCGATATAGGAAGCCACACTCAAAGACGGGAAAATATTTGCAAAAGGCGAGGAAGCCGACTAACCTGACCAATAGGTTCTTTTGTCGGGGTCTTTCCTCTTCTGGCGGTGCTCGTGGCCAGAGTGGTGGTTGTTTCCATGACTGACGTGGACATCTCAGACTGCATCGCGGTGGCTGTGGACTCAGTTGTCATAGAGGAAGGCACTTCACCAACAAGTCTCACGTTTCCTTCTATCACGATGTTGGCATCATTTTCTGCTGCCATATTCAGAACTTTCAAGCCATTGTAGTAAAGACCAGAGAGCTGGCCTTGGAAAGGGTGGCCACGTTCCTTGCCTCCAATTTTTATGGTTGCTTGGCTATTGAAGATTGTGAGCTGACGCCCTGTGAAGATAATATTGTACACATGCAAAAATGTTGACTGTGAACACTGTACTCTACACGAGTGATAACAGATTGTCATGGGGTGAATAATGAGAGCAATAAACTATAAGAAAAGGATTTGACTCATAATTCATTGCTTTTTAATGAGGTGTCCATGAAATGCATAAATTTTGAGAGCATTTGCATTTTTCTTAGTCTGCGAAGTTTTGGGATTGGTTTTTTGTGTTTGGTGTTTGTTGTTTTTTTTTTTTTTTGCTAAAAGGCCAATCAAATATATTTACAAATGTATTTAGTACTACAAATGATACCCCTCTCCCTTTTACCTGAAAACAGTGTTAACATTTTTTGGCGTGTCAAGAATGCCAGGTTTCTAACTCCTTAAGATTACTGTTTCTTGAAGTCTGCCAACATCTCAAAGGTTTTTTTCCACGAAATACAGCACAGGGCCTATAGCTTTAAGTATGTACATGTGAGTTTATGTATGTATAGACATATACGAATATGTATATACACACAGGGAGAGTTTACATATAAGCTAACAAGTCATTGGGTCAAGTGAATTTGAACGAATATGTTATGCAGTAATCTCTCTTATCTCTCTATCAGTGAATAAAATATTTCCGTCTTTAATTAAATGTTTCCTTTTTGTATTAAAATGTTTATTTTCCTTCAACATACACACTGAAAAGAAACACATGGTTCACGCTGAGTATCAGAGGCAGATTCAAAAATAGATGTCTGATTGGCTTTCAGCAAGGCTATCAATTAAAATAAAAGATTTTAGATGTAAAAGCGGCTTCAGAAATGACACACATACCAATGGAGAAATCATGGCACATTTCCATTAAACAGATATATCCTCAGCAACAGTACCACTCTTAGTAAACAGAATAGTCACTTTAGCAGATTGGTTTCTGCTCACAAAAAGCATGCACACAACTTTAAGTTCTGTTTTAATTAGTGTTTGTTCCAAAATCCCCTTAGAAGGTTGCAAACGTTAAAGGGACTTCATTTTGATTGGCAATTCATATTGCCCACTATTTAAGATACCTACAGTTTAAACGAATTTTTTTTTTCAGGACCGTAATGAAGATATCATAACTACATATATATTTTAGTTAATAATTTAGATGCTGGAACGTGTAATATAATCTATGAATGATTTATAATTTTTGGTTAATGTTTGCTATGAGTACCTTCATAGATTGAGTTAGTGGATTATATTTAACAGTCCCTTTAACCTTAAGTTAACAGGGTAAGATTATTAAACAGCTGGTACCTCTAGAAACGTATAGAAATTATTATACAAGGTATGCAAATATTACTCTATATTTTACTTTTTTAAATTTGTTTTTAATTTAGTTTTACTGAAATTTATTTTTTATGTTTATTAGTGTTACAATGAAGTACTACTTGGTTATGTTCAAATTATTTTTTTATTTGAAGTTTTAATCAATGTTTTTTACCTTTGTCGAGTAGCCATTCATCAACTACTCGACCAAGTCGATATGGAATTCGCTGTCTAGCAATCGCCAGGCGCTCGTTATCATTGTTTCCTTTAAAGTTTAAAGAGACATTTCATTGGTTAAAATCTGTAAGGTCAAAGGTTAAAAGTTAATACTTAAAGCTTGAGCTATACAGTTGCCACATGATTTTTTGAATTTGGAATTTTAAAAAGTGCTACCTAGAACATTTCATGGTTCAGACTTTTCATTCATTCATTTATTTTATTTTAGCAAACAAAATTATTCCTATGTTAATTGAAAATTAGAAATCTGCATTTGAGCTAGGTTATTAAACTTATGTTATAGACAGACCCAAAAAACAAATTTAAACATCATCGAATGGCTTTACAAAAAATGATCATTGACCTCAGGGTTTTGTCTTTTTTGATGTTTCTTATTAACTAGTTAAACATGTTCAGGTGAAACAGTTTTAAGTTTTCAAAAGACATCCAACCTCTCACTCCAGGTTAGTCATTTAAAGAAGAACACCACCCTTAATCACCATCTAAGGCACACTTGCTTCTGCTGTCTACTAAGAGACCTGCTGTAACTTATTTCCTAATCAGAAAAAACACATTCTTCTTCGCTTCATTTAAATTCATTCCAGAGATTCAAATGTACGGTACAGAACAGACCAGGGTATTCACCGCTTGTACATTCTCATAGGACACGTTGACAATGTCTTGAAGGAACACCAAGGCTTTGACAAAAGTGATGTGCTGAAAAGTAGCCTAGTTCTGAAACGTGCAAGCACCTTAAAATTTAGCGAGACCCCATCTGTAGTGGGGTTTCAGAAATTCAGAATTGGGCAATGCAAACCCCAAACTTGCCATATCTGCAGACCGTATCTATTCTCAGTCCATGCGGAGACTTTTGACTTTTTAAAATAAAACAATGAGATAAAATGAGGCTGATACAGTCAGTAAAATATCAGACGAGGAATAATTAGCAAATCACTTCAAATATTTTTTTCTAATGATAGTTTTCTGTGCTTGAATGACATAGGTGAGATCCCCCAGAAAACCATGTCTTCTACATAAAACTTAGCGGAACGGTGAACCTAAGTATTTCCTTCAACGTACAGGCTTTGGGAGGCAGTAGTATTTTAGATGAACAATACCTTTTTCTTCCATTGTATTGGTTCATATTAGTAAAGAACCTGAGAGATAAGAAGAGCCAGATGAGTAAAAAGCAGTCATTCCTAAGTCAGGTCCCAATCCAAAGTCAATCCTACGAGCTCCAACGCGCATACTTGCCTTGACTTCAAAACCCACCAACCAACCGAGTCCTGCATCTGCAGTGGAAATGTAAGTATAGGCTGCAGTAGCCCGGGTACTGCTCAGAAATACATTTTCTGGAGCTAGAAGAATCCTATTGCTAATTATCAAACCAAAGTATTACCCAAATTGAGAAAATCAAGGCTCAAGTTTGTCAGACAGTTATCCCCACTACCAGCACCACCAGACACAACAGGCTCGCAGGGCAGAATCTGTGCCATAGCCTCCAGAAAGAGCAGGATCAGCAGCTTCTGTGCCAAACTCCACGGCGGTTTGATGCAGACGCTCGCTCTGCAGCGATGTGAACTGCTGCTTTCCCCATGCCATGCCTCCCTCGTTTGGTTTAGCATGGACACGGCTTACTATGCCAGAAGCTGATCTATTTTCTTTTGAGAGGAGGTTCTTTTTTCTATTCACTTTCTAAAATAGAATTATAAGATGGTTTGGGTTGGAATGGACATTTGAAGATCATCTAGTCCAACCCTCCTGCTATGGGCAAGGGCATCTTTCACTAGCCCAGGTTGCTCAAAGCCCATTCAACCTGACCTTGCACACTTCCAACAGTGGGGCATCCACAGCTGCCCTGGACAACTGCAGAAGCTGGTGCCACAACTTCTCCAGGCAAATGCGCTATGTCAACTTCTATATGCATGTCAATATTAAAAAGTACATACGTGTATATATAAAAACATGCACATTTTTTTTCATACGTACTTTTTACTCTATTCCTAACTTTCAGGAACATTCTCTGAAAAGCAAAATTTTACTGAAGTTTTCCCTTTTCTGCCTTCCCAAGAAACTGTAAATTTAGAATAAAAGACTTCAGAACACAACTCCTGTGATGTTGTAAGAATACAGACTGTCTTAAGTATGTTTTTTTCCTGTTATGACCTTTAAAATTACAGTTCTTCATCGTGGGCTCCTTCACTTATTCTCGTGAATAAACAGAAATTTGAGAATTACAGGAAAAACATGAGGAATGCCAGTGATAACAAGGGAACAAATACAAGTAGTGTGATCTTACATGTTTCTGCTCTGGGTTTCTATCTTCAATTTAAAATAACTAAAATATATAACAGTGAGTTAATGCTTTCTATTCTTTGACAGCCAGTTACTTTTAACACTTATGTTTAGCTTTTCAATAGGATGTTTCTGCTGTTTTTATTGAGGCATTATCAGGTGTTTCACTGAGTAAGTGAGAGAACGTCCTGTTTCCAAAAGGTTTCCTTTACTTGAAACATGTGAATCATGTGGTTTTGTTGCTGTTGGGTATGGTATTTTTTTGGTTTTGGGCTTGTTTTTGGTTTGGTTTTGTTTTGTTTTTTTTTTTTAAAGGGGGGAATGGGCAGGATTATTCTATGCGATTTATAAGAAAAGGCTAAAATGTTCAGAAGAAGTTTGTGGGCATAGGCAATCTATTAAGGCAATGGGAATGAGCCTCATGGATGTAGATCACCATTCCCTCATCAGATTCATCCGCTGTTACTCACTGGATGCCTTTCATCAACAAACACTCCCTGGACCTCACAAAAACCATACAGTTATGTCAAAATGAAACAGTGCTCACAACCGCATATGTCGGGAAGGCATTAAAATCTATGTTTATTCAACCAGTGGGTGTAAATCAGGTGCATTTGGTAGAAGGACTTGCAGCCATCAGTCGGATCGTTACTGCTATGGCATCTCTCTACTGTAATTCCATGGCTGTCATGTGGTGTATCCTAGACAAGGTTTATTGCTGCCTCCACATTCACTAATGAGCAGCTGCTCCAGGACATCTCTATGGTGATCGTGGAAACTCCTCTGTGTATTAGCAACTTTAAATTTAGTCTTGGCCAGCTTATACTTTTCTTGGAATTATTTCATTAAAAAGTCCATGCAGTATGGATGGGTTTTTTTAAGAATATTGCACCCTATTATAATGTGATTCTATCTATAAATTATGTTTTATACTAACTGCAGCAGCCTTGCACCACTGGGAGCAAAATACAAATGAAAAGCGAGGAAATAACCATTTGATTTGTGAAGGTCACACACACACACAAATTGCTGATTACATTATCCCATCCCTCATCAGAGGAAAAGTGCATTGTCAAACGCATCTCAATTTGACACTATTACATTAGCTTAAATTCTGCTAGTATATAATATAAATGGAAGGGCTAGGGGGAAATGGTGTGGAACTTATCCGGATATAGTTTCAAGGAGAACCCATAGGTTTAATAATGATGAAACCAGTAGACACATAGGTTAACTTCACAACCACATTAAAAAAAAAAAAAAACAAACAAAAAAACCAAACCCCTAATACATAGCACTGAAAATAATGGAAACAACATTAAAAGTAACGAACTTCCTATTATTACCCGGTGAAGAACACACATTTTTCAATAACTACTCCTTCTCAAAGAGCTGCTGTGTCACACGACCGGCCCCAATGACTCGGGGCAGCCCCACTGAATTCGGTACAACTGTGTGCACATACTTCATCTGGGAATCTCACCCCCACCAAGGAAAACATAAACAGCACACACTGGTCTTCTCAGGAGTACCCGGTGCATATTTTTCATCCTTTATTTATGCTTTTTTTTACCTATATGGTGAACCACAAGGAACTTCTTCAGTAAAAGCACTTCCAAGAAGGTTAATAAATATTTTCATATTCTAAATCAACTTTGTGGCTTTGAGATTTTATTTCTGTTATCCACCTGAAAGATTAAGTGCTCTGGCAGGCATGCTTTCCAACCATAATTCACAAAAACCAACTGATATGCCTAAATTTTAATTGTAGACAGCTATGTGACTATCCAGCATGACTCTTCCTGGTTATAAGGCCAAGATTTCTTTGATTAAAAAAGCTGGGTAAAGATGATTCACTCAGGATGCACACTGTGACATTGTCTCACCTGATTGAATTCTAGATGGCTTCATTCTCCTGCCAAATAGATAATATTTTGTCACAACACAGTATTAATTCTGTGCGGGCAGAGAGGCTTCAAGGGAATAACAATAATTCCAAAGAATCGAGGTAAGCAGAGAGGAGCAGCAAAGGTCAAATCTTTGAGTCAGAGCTAAATCTTGTGGCAAGATTGAGAAGAAGCAGTCCAAAAAAACTTTAATCATACCTTTATATCTATAGGTCAGCTGGGACAAACCAACTACGTGAACTTCACTAGTATGTATTTTATTCCTCCTGATTTATTATATTGTCAGCGCTGGAGTGTAATTCTATTTTGTTCTCTGAAATAAAGGTGTCAGTTATTGATGTGAAATAGCAGCATCCTTGAAAGAGAATAAGTAAGAAGGTTGAAAATCGAGAGTCTGTGAAGAGCAACCTAGACTAAAGAATATTTTCTTTGAAACACACCCTTTAACTGAATACAAATTTACCTTGTTAGTCTCAGTGATCTGTTAGGGAAATAAATAACAAAGTGGTGAAACCAAGGGCTATCTCCATTTACAAACAAACCCTCTCCCTGGCTTTGCTCATCATGATCTTGACACTGCAATTTCTGAATCATGACTCCACTGACATCTGCAAGAGGAAGGCAGAAAGCCGTATCATTCCTCCAGATGCAGTTAGGGATGAAACCCAGCTGGAGCATCAACTGCATGGCACGAAGGGAAGCCACAGCAGCTCTGTGGTACGGGGGCAAACAGTCCGTCCAGTGTCTCATGTGGCCAGGCTGGGAAACCAAAGCACAGTCCCAGTAACGGCCCATGCTACGGTTCTTTTGAATCATGTATTGCTAGTGCTGTGGACGCACACTTGTGTACACAACTATATCTTAAAGTTGGAATAAACTTGAGGTGCAAGGACTGTGGTCTAAAACTTGATACAACAGATGACTTTGCACGTGCAGATTGCCCCATCCCAGCAAAAGAGGGAGTGGTATTTTAAGTGCTATCAATTGTAAGCACAAACATCGATGTGACTTGCATGTAATTCTGTCATTCTGGTGTTCACACTGGCTCTGCGTCTTGGCCATATGTGGATGCTTTCAGTGTCGTCACAGTCGCAACATAAATCGATGTCAACAATACAGTAGACTCAGCCTGTAATGCCTTTCAAATAGCCAATACACAGGCATTCTCTAAAGCTATCTAAAGATTCAAATTTAAAGTCTTCAACTGTCACCTAAAGAACTCGGTGGCTATGGCTACACAGCTCTGTTTGACCAAAGACTGCTTCGAGAGCTCACTGGGGCTGGGGCTCCCCACTCACACGTACCCTGCAGACCCAGAGCGCGGTCCCAGACTTCCCATGTCCGCTGAGCAGGGTGTGCCAGGGCTTAAGCTTGCGTCACCTACCATTGTAGACCTCTGGCAAGTCTAACAAACTTCGCTCCTAAATACTACGCATTTAGCGCATCTCATCATCTGATCCTGCCTGTTGCCTTCACACGTAGCCTTGTTATTGCCCACAAGCATCTTGCCCTCAGCACCCATCAGTAAGCTTGCCTTTATGCCTGCAAACACAAGATCATGTTTTCCATCACAGCACCCTGGGTCCAGGATATACTGGCATGAGACTGGGTTGCATGGGGCAGAGGACAAGATGTCCAGGTCCATCCCAGGAAATCCCTGTGTTTGAGGGGGATGCTGACACTGCCCTGACCTATATTTTTGCTGAGTGCTTAGACTTGGCTATCCTGTGTTTGATCCAGGAATTGAGTGCTAGATGGATCAGATGAAGCCATGCGTCTTCTTCTCGTGCTAAAATATGTCAGCTCTACCTGTTATGATGTGTAGGATGATGAACTGGGAGAGATGGAGGAGGAGTATACAGTGGTCATCCTCCAAGGCTATTGTACGAGGAGTTACATATCCAGAGGGCTAGTCTGGGCCTCCTTCAGCGTTCAAAGAGAAGGTAGACACACAGTTCTAGGCTGTGTATTTTTTTTCCCCGTTGGGCATCTTGAACAAACCTTACCATCAGCTTGGTGAGTAGATACAGGTGCAAAGAAACTGTAAAGTTAGAGAAAAAAATAAGTAAGAGTACAACTCTGCAGCGCCTTACCTTCTGCCAGAAGGGCTAACCTATGAAAAAAGAAATCCCCATGAGGTGTAACTTCTTCAAACTTCAAAGTGTCAAACCTGGCAAGTTCATATTAAGCGACCGTAACATAATATGGGCCTTTTCACCCTACAGAGACTCCCAAATTCCTTATAATGAACACTAAGCATCCCAAGAGAATTTTCTGCTCACAGAATGACTGACAGCAGTCTTCATAGCAGGGTGAAGTCTCTCATCAGTGGCTTATAACACTGCTAAACACAAAGTAAAAACTCAGGTTGCCTTAAAGAAGAATCCAATTACCAGATTTATTGGAAGATGTACCATTCCACCGGCACTTCAGACTGTACCAAAACATCTTCTCTTCACCTCTAAGCGCCTTGTTTCATGCTTGCATATTAAACAAACTAAATCATATTTTTACAGCTTTCTACAGGATAAAACTGAGAACTCTCATTAACCTCTCAGGGAGATCTGAACCTTCACTTCAAATCAACTACCTTCCGCCCTGTTTTGTTTTTGATTATTTTTCACTGGATTAATTAGTAATTAAATGAAGAGTGTGCTCTTCCTGACTCTCACTTCCTCGCTGTAATGCAGTAACTGTCTCAGTCTGTGCAATGCTGGATCGCCTGCTTTGAGAGATTGGTGTATTATATCAAAAGCAAGCAAGAGAAGATGAAAAGCAACAAGAGGAGATAAGAAAACACAGGACTTGTCTGATAAATTTAAAGGTCATATTTTGTTATCAGGAGTTTTTAACAGATCCTTTGTACTGCCTGTGCAGTATTTAAAGGAGCTAATATTGTATGACTGCTGCTAAAATAGGCAGGAAAATTGATAGAAATCATTAAAGAGGAAAATTAAAGTATATAAAAAAATGAATTGTTATAAGTAGAGTGCCATGCCCCACATCACTCCAAGAGTGACATTCTGCAGTTCTCCAAGGTAAAAGGACTCTGAACTGTTTCTAAATCATAATGTCACACAGCATTTAAGGGTACTTTTCCTATAGGAATTTAACCAGAAGATGACTGTGAGCACTTTCTTATTCAGTAGGTTTTCAACAGCTGGAAAATGGAGAATATTTCCACCCTACTGTACCCAAAATTAGCTAAGTCTGTGCTAGCAGCTACTGAACATGTTCTACTGACTTTTGCCCAGGTAGCAATCTGGATGATCTTCATTTCATATTAGCAAAGAGCTGCAATATAGAATGTCTCTTGACAGAAATAATACTCACATTATATACATGATCAATGGCAAATAGAAAACACTGTGCTCAGCTCTTATTTTAGATTTCTATTGGTCTGTAACCCCATGGGTATCCAGTATTCAGGTAGAAGCCATTAATAAGAAAGGTCTTATTAACTATGTGCAAGCCTCCTAATTAAGTTTAATCACACTGCAAGTTCTGAGGACGGAATAGGACAAACTGCCAAAAGGTCATTACTCGTATCATTGCATTTTATTGTAGTTAGTGAAAGGCTTTGGGGAATACTGTATATTTTTTCCATATATTATTACTGGACCATTTGCAACATGAAAAGTTATCTGAAACAATTTAAAAAATATATCTTCTGGGGTTAAATTCTGCTCTTGGTTATTTGATTTATACGACAAAATAGAGCTTGGCCTTCTGCTGTGATCACCAAAGCTACAGCAATTCAACTGCCCTAGAAGACCGGAGGCAATGCAGGGTGCAACGAGAATAATTTCATGCTCGTTACATGACCAGAAAGATAAAAAAGGTAAGGAATCCAAGGCAATCAGCATCAACCCTCATCAACAGCACACAAACTAAGACGACTGCAACTGCAAATATTAAAAACATTGATTTCACGTTCTTTCAGAAAGCATGAAAATGCTGGATTTAACCACCACTGTGCCCCAAAGCCCTGGACCACACAGGTGCTTTGTCACACTTGCTACATCTGCCAAGGTTGCACCAGCTCCTTCTCCTAGGGATGTGGATGAGTACACACAAGCCAATGGAAACAACGAAAGTGAGGTCATTATTTGTACAAGCCTTTGCCAAGCAGAAGAAACCAAATGCACTCATACAGATAGAAAATGGCATTTCAGAGATAAAAATCTGTTCTGTGTCAGCAGTGCAGCAAAAAAAGTAGCCTTTGGCCAAAGTGAGCTGCAGACTTTCAATTCTGTCTGAAAGTGGCATTTCAATTTGTGTATTTATGCCTTGCAGACATTTTACTATAAAAGAATAATCTATTTCAAATGAAAAGGTTTAAACTTGTACATATAGGGGTTTTTTAACACTTTTGGCAAGACATAGAAACAGAAACTGTAAATAATAGAAACAGATGCTCACTGAGATAAAAGCAGAGGAGTGCTTTAGGACTGCAGAACTATAATGAGCAGTCCACCACGCAACAGCATGCTGGCCGTGGGTAGACTCCCAGCAGTGATTTAGTTTTATCTGTTAAAGGGTGAAATAATCTGATTCCCTAATTATACATTTTTTTTTAAAAAAGGTTCACTAATATTTTCCATTTAAATTAATTTGTAATATGTAGCATGTCACTAGAACTTTTAATGAAACACAGCTCATTTTTTAAAATCTGCAGTGTGTTTCCAATTAGCTAAGTATTTTCCCCTTGTGATTATGTTTCACCTCAGGTTTTTGTCTAGTATAACTCTGACTGAGAATTTTTGTGAAACACTTCTATTTTGTTTTGAGATTCTGATTTTGAAGAATATTGAAACGTGCACTGCTTAAATGGTCTGGATTTCTATGCCCGAAACATCTATATTTTCCTTCTGTAATGACTTTAAGTAGTTTTCAAGGGAGGCAAAAGATGGTTAACATAACACATTTATCGCTTTCCTGAATCCTGTGCTTTCTGCCTTCTTGTATTCCCCATGTAAAAACGGGAGAAACACCCACTGCTGAATAAAGCCCCTGTGAGGGGGGGACCGGTGTGAGAAAGGCTGTTGGATGGAAAGGCCAGCTCAGTGCCCCCTGTTCTGCAAAAGCCCTTAAAGACACACTGAACATCAGCCACAGAAGCAATTCTCCGGTGCCTTGCTAAATCATGGCCTGAAAGGGCCTTTGAAGCTACGGACCTCTTGGATGTTTTCAGCTGATGGCTGCTGCCGAGGTAGCCTTGGGCAACTAGAAGAGAAAGCCACCCACTGCTGCCAGCTCTAGCACATATGGATCCAACGTGCACCAGCTAAAGCAAGATACCCCAGTCCCTTAAGCTCTTGCCCAGAACACTTTCATATGAGGATCCACAAAGTCAACAAGACCACGTTTTAGACTTGACTTCTACTTTGAAACACTTATGAAATGTTAAATGGGGAAAAGAACAACTTTTGAAAGAAAATAGCTCTGCTGGCACAATTTACACATCCACTTTTTCTCAGGAAACCACTTGACCTTTTAAAAACACACTGAAACCTACTATGTTGAGGAAATTTGATTACCATCTTTCCAGCTTTACAAATTCTAGTACCTTCTCTAACATGAAGCACTAATGCATTATTAAATCTAATGCAAGACGCTATTGAAATTATTCTTATTTTTAAATGATGGTACAGAGAATGATGAAGTATTAAATAAACGTCCAATTCTAAGCAGATAATACACGAACAGCTAAAACGTGTGGATAGCTTACTAATAAAATATTAATGCATTCTGGTTTAATAAACAATATTTCAAGATAAAATTCAGGACTCTAAGAAGGAAGGACTACATCAATCCATCAATCCACTGTCCACCTGCACCCATGGAAGTGCTGCCATGGAATCAACGGATCAGATGGGAAAAGGAAACCGCCTACTGCCCTTGACTTTATTAATAAGTGCACAGATTTGCCACTGCTTCTAAAGTAAAACACTAGAATTTCTAAACAAACTTTCATGGTTAAGGCTGAAGTAAATCCAATTAAGATTAAAATAAGTCTAACTGCTCGGCTGGATTGTTACCATCAATAAACCACAAGGCTAAAACCACATTTCTGACAAAGGCTGGAGTAACATCCCGTTTTGTTTTCTTAACAGAACATCCACGGTGCTCAAGCCAACAGAGTGATGGCAGATAAGGAAAAAGTACAGACAGCAGATTATTTCTGACAGCTCCTGCAACCTGGCTGATCTCTCCAGCTCAGCTGGACAAGCTGTTCGCAGGCTTACTCCATAGAACGCTCTGTAGCTAAAGTCAGCTGCTGGGAAAAATACATGTAACAAACTGTGAGATATCAGATAGCATGGCTAAGCAAGCGAGTAACGATCATTTTCCTAGCTACCAGGCCTCACAGATGTATAAATATACAGAGCTGAGAAAGAGAAAGATAAATGATACATTAGGATTGGGGTAATATTTTCATGATTCTCTTTCTGCTCTTTTGCAAGCAAATTCTCAGTTTAATGCAATAGGACTGCCACGTCTAAGGCATTATATAGCTGGTGTTTGGCACAGTAATGTTTCTGGATATAGAAATTATACCTGGAAAAATGTGGGGTTTTTTTCTGGTCCAACTTGGTTGATTCCTGGGAAGGTATAGCTATATTCACATAACAAACACAACACTACTATAGTGTTATTCTTATATTTGATAAAATATTCCTAATACAGACAGAGACCTGATCTGCAGGTCACTGGATAGGACTATTGACCCACTTGATCCTGTATTCAGCAATAAAACTATTCTTTGGTCAATTCATAACCTGTAACAGGCTCAGACAGGTCTTCCAAGAAAGTATCTTCTAATCTAATGACACACAGTGGAGGAAAATCTCTCGGCAGTGAATTCTAAGGCTCACTATTTAAATCATCAATTCCTGCCCGAATGTCTTCATTCTGGTTACTGCTTTCTAGGAACAGCTGAAGAGCGCTGTAAGCATCTATTGTTTTCTCCCCCTGAAAGCACTTATACTGTAATCAAGTCATCACAGTTTTCTTTCTGACACTGTAAATCTGTTGCACCGCTTTTGGGCTCTTTGTTACCCATGCACCAATTCTTTTGCCACCAAACCACAGACCTCAGACACAGACTTTGGTACCTGTTCCGGAGCTGGTTTCAACGTGCTGTAAAGGATGGTAAAATCCTCCCCACTTCTTATGTTTTAGCCTTTTGTGCCCACAAAGCAATTTCCATGAAGTCCTTTGTTACAGCATCATACAACGTTTCATACGGAGCAAGCTGGCAGATGAGGCCCCTGCAAGTGACTTGTCCAAATTACACATTTCCAGGACATTGTCTACGTTGCCATAATGTTCACTCCTTCCTCTTAGCCCCACACCTTGGCATTTAGTGCTGCTGCAGTGAAACAACTTTCTTTAAATTATCCTGGCTTCCCAAGTGATCATGTTCACACACCACATGTGCTCTACCCTCATTATTATTTACCGCTTTTTTTGGTCTTTATAACAATCATACATCATTAGCAATGACTTGATGCAGACTTCCAGGCCACTTATAAAAGCGTTGGGTATTTCCAAGCCTGGTACAAAACCCCACTGGCCACGGTTCCAGTCAATGAATGCTCCTCAGTGATAACAGTTTGTTGTATGCAATATTGAGCTTATTAGGTCAAGTTGACTAATGAAAAATTAACTATATTGACTGCTCGTCAATTCCATGAGGAGTCCCCAGCAGCTCTGGGACTGACAATGAGATGGGTGGCCGTGGTGTGCAGGCTCCCAAAGTCACTGCAACACCAAGTGCTGCAGTGCTGCACCTCTCTGGGTGGTAATTTTGCTCCTGAAGGATGGTTTATACACACAGGATACCTATGAGCACCAGAGGAGTTAAAAAGGGGAGTAGGAACCCTGAAACTGAGCCTGAAACTCTTCCGTGTTCAAACCCTTCAGGCGTACCTTATCCTGCCACAGCTTTTTGGAATCAACGGTGCAACCATAGCACTGTCTCTGGTCCCAGTTTGCATTTTAGTTCAGACAAAAACACAGAATAATTTGCGTGAGAGGGAGAACTACAGGACTAGGACCCTAAAGCTAGACGCTCAAGAATTCTTTGGCAGAAAATTCCTGTGAGGCAATTGATGAGAGCATATTTTCAAGACTTAGCCCTATGCCCAGACACAGTTAAACTTTTAGTACTGCTTGTTCTTTTGAAAAGAGCATATTTCTTCTTCTCTCTTTTGTACAACTGTAATTTTAGAATTTTAAACCAGTAGTCTATTAGCGCCTGTCAGTTCTGCAAAGCAGGAAAATCAAAACTGTCTCGGTATATACTTATCTCTGCCCATACTGTGTTTCATTCAGGCTTTCAATGTCCACTAAACTTGATGCTGTACCAGAAAGGCCACTTAACTCTTTAGAAAGACTCCACTGAGGCAAATAAACCATACACATCTCAATTAAACCAATCTGTAAAATTGTAATTTCCCTGCCTTTAATTCAGTTTAACTTCTGCCTCTAACAGGTTGAAATCAGGATGTTGTTCACAACGTTTTGTGTTTCTGATACAGCGATGGGTGTTCAATTTCTGCTTTAAATTTATTTGAAACTGTGTATACTACAGAATCTCACTCTTGTGAAGCTCATAAGGGTTCTAGGTCATATAAATCATACGAGCTTTTCAGTCTTTGTCAGATGGGTAGGATAGACTGCAAAAAAGACTCTCTGGTTTAGCTGCACCTTGCTAGGGCCAAGGTAGCTCTTCCAACACTCTTGGAACACTCAGAACTTATCTTAAAAGCACAATACAATACGACAGTCCTGTAGAACTGATTACAACCAAGCTGCCATCAATCTTAAACCCAAGTTATTAAAGAACCAGTTATTTTGACAGCATGGACGCCGCAGTTTCAAGATGTTTTCTTTTTTTAACCAAGAGGGCTTAAGACTGCAAAAAGCCAGCCACACTGCAGGATGGAGAGATGGGTGTACAGCTTCTCCCCCATGTTCACATGGTACAAAGAGAAGACAGAGTCTAAAGCATGTACATACTCATATGTTCAAGACAGCAATGATTTGTGTCCTCCTGGATACCTGGTTAACATGGTTCAGTCTCTTGAAAATATATCCAGGACGGAGCAGGTTGCCATTGTCCCTTCTGCAGTATGAATTATAGCGACTGCCTCTGAATTAGTTAGTTTAATGGAAGTTCTTGTCCTGAAGACATAAAGTACTATTCCGCTGTCACACCTCACAACACCAGTAAAATGCGTCTGGGGACACATACACAAATGTGCCCCAAATAAAAAAAAAATACCTCATCTTCCAAGAGCACCTAAACCACAATAGCGCTGCAGAGAAATTAATTTTGTTTTCCATATGATAGATTGTCTGGTTGGAAGGCTCAGCACTGCATTGATTTGTTCTGTCCTGAGAAAGGCTCCCACATTCAGACTGGCTGCAGGGCTGCCCCAGAAGCTAATGGAAACAAACTGCATTGCAGAAAGGAGACACGGCAGAAGCGTGCCATCCTACGCTGCTCGTGCTATCGTACTCTTCTCATGCTATTGAACTCTTCTCTTGCATGCCCCATCAGCCACCAGGAGCGTTAATACCAGTCTTAGGGCAAACGTGTATGCCCACCAAGGAAGGCACCTGAACAGTCACAACGGCACCTACTGAAGAGTTACACACAAGTAATTGTGCTGAATCGGCAGATATTGGCTTGGCTTAATGAGCAACCTGTGACGACGTCCTGTGTGATCTGGAATGAGACAGTCATGAACCCACCAGAGGGCAGGCCGAGAGGAAGGGGGCGTAAAGGAATCTGACCTTCAAGACTGCATTGACAGCATGGTCCTGCCACTGGGAAAGAGAAGGGTGACGACAACTTCTTTTAAGTTCTTTTAAGACACCGGTTCTCTCACAGATATCAGCATTGTATTGCTAAGGAAGCTACTAGGCGGTTAAAATCCCTTGGCAAGGAATTAAGATTAAATAATTTTCTTTTCCACCAATACCACGTTAATCCTAATGTTTCAACTTACCACGCTGGGTAAGCTGTGATACTGCAGGTTACGTGGAAAACATACACCGAACCAAACAAGTGTGCAAAAGTACCCTATGTACCGGCAGCCTCGCCTTTGGCGACCTGACTTTTACTGGGGCTGTGCGCAGCAGCTGGCTTTCCTGAAGAGGTAAACTGGGCCAGCTGTGACCCAGCTGCCACGTCCCATTCTGAGCTCCGTTTTCTCTCCCACCTTCCTCCTCTAACTGGAACCCCCACAGCTTGCGGTCCTGCTCAGCAATTCCATTTCCATAGCACTGTCCCTAACGATGGTAAGCAAGTACAGGCACCATCCTTTGCCACAGGACACAAAAAAAGAGCAGAGATCTGTTTCCTTCAGTATTTTAGAACCCCTTTTTCTGAATCACTGCTCATTTGACATTTTCGTTCTTCTTCTAAACTAGGTGCATTGTGCCACCTTGCCATATTTAACAGAAAGGTGTTACACCTTCTGTGATCAAGTAATGACAACTGTGCCACACGTTTTATCAAGATCTGAATTTAATTACAGGATCTATCAAGTCTAAGAAGAGATGAGCCTTTGTATTTCACCAGCATATCCAAGATGATAAATAAAGGAAAAAAGAAAATCTGTCTGCAGACTTAGAGAAGCATTATTATATAGCATTATCTGACAGAAAAACCTGATAAGCTGTCAAATTAAAAAGCTGATTTGGGAAACTTTGCTGAAACCACTTTTTGAAAAGAGACTTACTGTAGTGTCATGTTTGGGTATCACCTAGACTCTTTATTTAAAGACGACAGCAGGATAGAACAATTTCATAATCTCTCAAAGGGCAGCAGTGCTTTTTTTTTTTTTTAAAAAAAAAAGATTTTTCATTGACTTTGGATAAGCTGTAACACAGGCTTACCCAATGTGAAAATAAATCACCATTCTTGTTAACATCAATCTTTCACATGAACAATAAAATTATACTGAAACTGAGATCTAGATACAGGCTGAAAAATACCTTTAATCATAACCAGAGAGCAGTCAGAGCTGCATGAATCAGAAAAAGATGCAAGAAATCAGTGGTGCAATTACATGTTGGCAAAGGTAAGGCAGCATGCTGGCCTAGTTACATCCATCACTTAACTGTTGGTTTGTGGCTCGGTAACTAAGATAAATTTTTCATCTGTTTTGATTCCTGCTAAATTACTTTTGTGCCTCTTACTACCCTTTGGAGAACTTGCTGAAGTGAATTTCACAGATTTCATGGTCTTATTTGAATTCTTTATGCCATTATTTTACGTACTGCTATAATGCCTTCTTCTACTCATACTATAACTGAACATAATTGTCTGAATAAAAGTAGATATCAGCTCCTATAATACTCACTGAAGATTTTGTCCAGTTGAAATAAACAAAAAACAATGCTATTTTAGCTTTGATTTGAATGAATAATGAAAACAGCATAAAAAAGTTAATTGTAGGAAACATTTTTTTGATTGAGTGATCACGAGTTGACTCAAATTAATACAAGGACAACTAAAAATAAGTCTGTAGATCAGATCCTTGATTTCAAAAGCACAAAATTTGATAAACTGAAGGAAACCAGATTGTGTAATCAGTCTGAGGGGCTGGGCTCAGCCAGGAAGGAAGGACACTTGGAAGTTCTTTAAGGTAAAATGTTAAATATCTATCTCTATATGTATATATTTGGACTTGTACCTGCAAGATTAAAAATATACAAGGGGAGGCCTGCTAGGCTGAAGAACTACATTGTCATAGACTATATCACAGGAGATTGAAAACCCAGACTTGCTCAGCAAAGAAAACAGTGACTTTCAGAATTAGAAATAAATATAAAAGTAAAGTTGCCAAGACCAAAGCTCAAAGAATCTTTCAAAGAAAATAAATTTAAAAACCAGAGATTCTTAAGTGCTATAAACAAAAAGAGATTATGGAAAGAGGGGGAGTCACTTTGATGATGACCCAGGGGAGCAGACTGGATTGACTAACAGGAATGTGCCTATGAAAATAGGTCTCCACAGTTCAGAAGTAAGCAACATACATTTTCTTAATGAACCTGCAGTGTCAGAAGGTGAGGAAGATGATCTCTGCCTCAGAACTTAAAAGTAACAAGCTAGGAGTTTTTAAATACAGCTGTTAAACGGGGCATGCTACTTCTTGTATTAGAGAACAGAAAATACAATGATTTTACACAAGGAGAAAAAAGCCATCCAGTCAAACTAGTTAGGCTGACCTTAGCTGTACAGGGTGCTTTATAACAAATTCAAAAGGAAAGCATTAAAGACATGGAAGCGATTGGAAAATGAGATAAAATGCAAAACTTCACCAAATCATGTTATACTAATCTAATAGCTGTATTTGATAAGTTAACTGATTTTCTAGATGAGGGAAATGGAGTATATCTAATTTATCTGGATTTCAGTAAAGCATTTGATATGATGCCATATAGCAAATCATTGATTAACTGTGGAAAACATAGAGGAGTATAAAAATCGTGCTGTAAAGAGCAGAATAAAAAAAGACAAGGGGCAGCTTTGAACGTGGAATTTTTCCTCTCCTCCTTCCTCTCTCTCGTGTAGAGACCACAGTCCCTGATACCCTGCTTCTGTATCTACTGACAGGCTGCTGAATGCAAGGGCTGCTTGTATAAGATCACACTCAAGGTGCCCATCTTCCCAGGATGCAAGCTCCTTCCATGAACTAGCTGGTGCACTGGAATTGTCTTCTCCCTAGTACTTCCACTTCATCAAGATCTCTTCTTCAGCTTCTTGGTGAATCATTCACGCAGATGGTAACCAGTCATTGCTGGTTACGTTCAGACTGGCCAGTGTCAGCTATACCATATTCTGGCCCTCGTTGCTCCCCACTGTATTACCTCTATTTGCAAATTAAAAATCCTTAAGAGACAGTAGGTCAGTCACACGTTATCAAAGCTCTCCAAGTATTTTGGAGAGCTGATGCCATCTAGTTGAATGGCTGGAAGATCTACATGTGCTTAAGTCAAGCAGAGATGATAAACTAAATGCTAAGTTCTACCTAAACAAGACGAGCACCGTGGTGAATTCTGAAACTGCACTGGGCTGTGCCACAGGAGCTGTCACCGAGGCCGCTGCAGGTATGTAAGGAAAACCAGTGGGTTTCCCACAGGAAAACTACCAGGGTGGAACTCCTAGGAAAGTACCTGACATGAGTTCAGGACCAATCTTCGGTTTTTTCTTCACTGATCTTAGCATAAAATGTTGTCGCCGCAATGAAATCTGCAGGTGATACCAAACTGGATGCACTGGGGGTCTGCAGGTATCAGTCAATAGGAACTGAGTCCTGCTGAGTTAACAGAAGTGACACTGAAGCTCATACCACAAAGTGCAGCTCACACGCTTAACATATAGGACCGGTCACACCTTTTTTTTGCAGTAACTGGGATGTTATGAGGGAGAAATTATGATTAAAGATGTTTAATGGGTATACTAGTCAGCTGCAGCATGATGCTGAGCCATCCGGTTCTGAGGTATGAAAAGGGAATACAAGATCTTAGAATGCACCAGTGGCGCTGACTTTCAGCATCAACATTCATATGTCTTTACGCGAGGTCCTGGTGTTCTCACGGCTGCCCATTTCCAGCCGCACATGCTTTTGAAAAATGAATTCAAAATAAAAAAAGCATCAAAAGAAAGGATATTGTGACAAGCAGAGAAATGAGAAAACTGTTCTATGAAAAGACACGCAAGAACAAAGTGGAATGAAGTGGGAAGCGTTTGGACTGGAAAGTGAAAAGAAAATTCCTAAGGACAGGGGTTTTCTCCTAAGTTACTCTATAAGAGAAGCAACTTATGCAAAGAAGCAGGCGTGACCCAGGACATTTCTCTTTCTCATTCCTTAAGCTCTTCTATCACTGACATAACCTTTAAATGCACATGGGGGAAAAGGAAATGGGGGAAAAAACCCAAACAAAACCCAAACAAATCACTAGTCTTTTAGAAGGAAAGTGGGCCATTGATTTAAATAGTGTTTCATTTTATTTTCTTTAGCATTCTAAACCTTCTCAGAACTTGGTTTTTGACTGTAAATGAAAATAATTCAAGAGTTGTCTACAGCATTAAACCTTTGTCTTGAGCCAGTGCAATTAATTCAAAATATTTTCTAGAAAAGTTCAGAAAAGAAGTATAAAAGATCTCACCTGTGTGCCTGCCTTCATATATTAGCTTTTCTTTTACTGTTAGGATGCCTATCCAACAGAGCGAGTTGATTATTTAAACTTTGGGACAAAAATGAAGAATATTTTGATCAATTAGAATGTTGTTTAAGCTAGTGAAGATTTTATAAAATCTCTCACTCAAAAAAAAAAATGCAAATTAACTGCATAAAAGACTTTTTAATTTTTAAATGTTAGAAATGTAAAAATTTTAGGGGTTTAAATGTGTGTTAAAATATTTTTCTGTTGTTTTTTAAATAACTTTCATTTTTTTATTTTGTTTTTCATTCCTTGCCAAGGGAAGAATTTATTGTTTTTTAGATTCTTCATTCACTAATCTTTGTATTCTCTAGCAATCTTGACATCATCTTTAGTACAGCCAATATGTATGGTTTATAACTACTTTTTTTTTTTATATCAATGTTAATGAATATATTACTTATGGTTTAAACGATCATACCTCCATTGAAAAATCAATGGATTTATGCTGTTGATTTTCATTAGGTGGGAATTTGTGCCTCTGTTCTTAATCCAGCGCCTGATCCATGAAAAAAAACTTTAATTTTACCACCAGGGTTGTGTAATTTCTTCCTGAATATTTTCACATATTTAATTCTGTCAAAGACTTTGTGCAAATTAAAAAAAAAAAAAAAAAAGTATGTTCACTCATATTTCTGTCCCATTATCTCCTACCAAAACAGGGTAGGTCTAAATATCATAGTTACCAGCAGACATTCCCAGACATAGACTTCAGCAGAAACAGAACCCCAGGGAGATGTGGCTCCATGAGCACATGAAAGGCCATACAGAACACTGTTCAGTTTTACTTCCCAAATCTGGGAGGATGAGACATTACTCCATAACCAAGGAACTCCTGACTTAGCTGCTATTTTTCCCTTTCTCACTAATCCCATGGACTAAATATTTCAGACCCGCACCTATAACCTGATTTTATACATTGTCATTGTGTTCGCTTGCACCACATAATTCAGCTTCTATGTATTCCCAGATGGAAAGCTCCTGAGAAGTCCTCCTGTTCTTCCCAAACACTGCTATTTCCAATGGAAGCGTTACGAGATGTCCTTGTGTCACTGGCACTGCTAGCTTTTCACAGCAGGAAAATAACAATTTTTATTAAATTGTTATTTTATTTAAATAACATTAAAATAACAGTAAAATAAAATCAAACTCAGGAGGCATTGGGGCTGTACCAGTTTCACAGAAGCTTAATTGCTGTGAACAAAACTTAAGTATTTTCTCCTGCATTTCCCTCCTGGGCAGAAAGTCAGTCTTTATTTTGCCTTTGCAAGCCTTGCCCTCAGGTAACGAGGGACTGCTCCAAGCGTGCCAGCTTTGCAGCTCATCAGAAGAGGGTGTTCTATGTCCACCATCAGGACTGATTCATCACAGTGATGGACCTGAACGTAGGAGCCTCAAAACTCTGACCACAGCAAAGCAAAGCACACGAGGGAGATCCAAGATGTATTCTTTTATCCAAAGAAGGAAACAAGTGAGAAAAAAGCCTAAAGACTATGTGTTGCTGGACAAATAAATAAATGGGAGTCAGAAGGTTTGTATTATCTCAGCATGGCAAACAGCCTGGAAGTTCTGCGGCCGAATGGCAGCGGCCAGGGAGGTTTGAAAAATTACCCTATCGCAAATGCAAGTCAAGGCGAATAACCTTGACCATTATAATTTAACACAGATGCCTGGATAATAAGCTGTGTGTCCATTTTATCAGAATAATTTGAAGATGTGTTTGTGAAAGAATCTGAGATCTCTCCTGGCCACCAAGCAATGTCTGAGAAAGCAGATTCTCTTCACAAGTGGCTGTACAGGCTCGAATTTGGAAGCTGTTCTAAGCCAGTGGTATGCAAGTTACACAGCTGCTTGGATTGCTTGGGAAATACTAATCCAGTCCGGAGAAACAAATGCACTGACACAAACATCTCCTGCTAACTTAACAGTCACACAAAACCAAGACAAATGGATAGCGCTTATCCTAAATAGGATACATGATAATAGCTGGCTTTTAGCATTTATCTTAAAGTCAGGTGTATCCCATGAAAAGATGGCAGACGTTTTGTCTAAGTTCCGGAATACAGGAACCAAGAAAAGTATTTAAATGAGGTGCCCCCATCCCGGGAGTTCTGCAGTAACAGCCTTTAGCCCACAGATCCACAGCAAGTCCCTAAGCCAACACGTGTGCTCTCAGATGTTTAACCTTAGAAGATAAAGCAAAAAATCAATGCCCAGAACAGAATTACTCTGGATTATACCAAAGCCCTAAGAGCTTCTGCTGCCAACTGCCATACGGCAGAGGCACTCGGCACTAACCATAACGTCAGCCTCTGGTTTGATCTTCTGCCAACATACATGGACTCACACAGGTTCTTCTCTGGTGTGCATGCTCGACTGTAATTTATAGTCCCCCATCACAGAGACACATCTGTTCCAGTAGTCTGGCAGTGGTTTAGACAATCTCTTGTGTGTCAACAACGTGTGCAAGATGCTCGTGCTGTTAGATCTGGGTCTGTCAGACACATCCCTGACAACATCTGCTGACCCATGGGGTACGTGAGGACGGTTACAACTAAGTGATGTTTTTCCAAGGCTGACCAGAGATCTAGGGATGACTGGGAAGGCTTTGTTTTACATATTTGCCTACATCAAACTCCATCTTCCAGCCTGCTGCAGGGACCCGGGAACTGCTGAGTATTCACGGCAGTATGAACAGCTTTGAAACCATAGGCTAGTTGGCCAATATCTAACAGATCATCTCATATCCAGAAAATTCTGCATCAGTCTGATTTATGATGGAAGTCCTGAAGAGCAGGTTCCTGCTGGTAAAATGATTGGTTGCTCCATGTATTTTAAAAGAGTCAGCATCGGGCAAACTCCCTTTGACTGCAGAAAGTATTAGAGTTGTTCACAGAAAAGTGATTCTGAAAGTCCTTCACAATAAATGGTGATTATTGTGGCTTAGACAGTCATCTAGCTGGTTCTGATATACTTTCCCAGACTGGTAAAATGCACACCCTTTGCTACTAAGAAAGGAAAATTAGAGAATTGAGAAAATTGTTTTTCTCATTAAATAGGTATGGCTATGAGCACTGCTGTGAGATTTTATCCCCGCCCTCAACAGATTTTATTTGAATCAGATTTTCTTTCAGGTGAGGAAGAAAAGGTTGTTTCAAATAAAATTAAATGCTTTGTTCTCAGATTACCTAAATCCCCTATAAACACTGGGCAACGCTGACATGAAAAGTCAGGACATTTTATTTAGACAATACTGAAATTAATATTTTGACAGCACTAAACCCAATTTCCTATTATTTGGGGGTTTTCTTTGGACATAATTGTCAGTTCAGTTCTGCCCAAGTTAACATGTCCTTTGGTTTCCCATCAGAAATGCATTCTTAGCAAACCTAAATTTCAGTGTAGCTCACTACCTGACTGAAGCTACAAGAGCAGCCTCCTCACAGTAGTAGCTGGAGTTGCTGCTAATGGTTCCATCCCATCTCCGCAACAGCAGCCACCCAGTTGGGAAGGGCAATTACAACTAAGTTGTAAAGCAGGTAAGGTAAGCCATAAGGAGCAGAGAGGATCTGCATGGAAAACGGAGTCAGCCTACGGAGGAGGAAGTCTGGCTGCACAGTCAGCTGTTTTCTCATTCCTGGCGCACAGGATCGGAAATTAGGCTGCATCCAGGTAAGTTAATGGGAAATCACTATCCGGAAAAAAAAGCCAAGGTGAGATATTAAAGTTCTGTGGGAAGGTGCAGACGGATGATAATCATCCGTTTAAAGAGACATAACATTGAATTTAGTTAAGAAAGATGGACTATAGAAATCCAGTATGGCTCTGGGCATCTTAGCTATCAAAAACCTACAACATGCCACTGTCAACCACAGGGCTACCCACCAGCCACTGACACAGTGACGAGGTGGGAAACCAAGGCAAACATCTAATAAAGAGCAGAAACTGAAGTGTGCATCCTCATAGCTCTAGCACTGCACTCAGAGACACGGCAAGAGAGAAACTTTGGAGAAGGAAGCAAAAAAACCCACCACCGCCGACACTGATGGGAGTCTGGAAGAACATACGTACCTAAATCTAAACCTCTGCCTCTGAAAATCAGCCAAGCATTTCAGGACACTGGCATCTTCACATTTGTCTAGGACTAAACCACAGTTTTCCCCACTATACTCCAAAAAACAACCAGCACCTTTGCAACCACCCCCCTCTACCACTGGCCACCCCAACCTTGTTCCCTGGTACAGCTCTCTCATTTCACACGTACCCAGGTACAAACCGAAGCTGCAGCAGCCCAGAGAAAACATCGCAATCAGGGTCTAGTGGGATGGAGAATGATGTAAAAGAGAAACATGCCAGATCCTACTCGTCTTCCAGGGTCATTTCTGCATTTTATGCAGCTCTAGGATAAAACTCACAAAGCAGCTGTGGAAGCCTTTTGCAAGGTGTCCCCCTCTCTGACTGCCCGTAAAGCAATATTAGAGAGTCATGCACATGCAATTCTCCACCAGGTAGAAAACCCTTTGCAAGAGCACCGAATTCTGGGCCGCTCCTGGGTCCCAGGACTGAGTTCAGGCTCACTACTAATCCCACAATGACTTGTGGCAATCAGGGCCACAGGTCTTTTTCTAAAGATGCTTGCTTTGAGTATCAGGAGAGGTGCCCACAAAACCTCCGAGCGAGTGATGCAACACCAGCTGTTACTGGGCGCTGGGTGCCATTATCAGCAGCAGTTAGATGGGGCTGCAGGAAGGCTACACGGGCAACAAATCTGGAAATCCTGAGCCTCAGAAAATCTTCACCCAATATTCTGCGATGCCGATCACAAACAAGCACTCCAACCAGAAGTGTAATATGGAGTAAAATCTTTCCTCATAAAGAAAGGAGGATCAATCAGCTGGCACACTTTAGGCAACCAACTGATTTTTTTTAATATTAATTTAGTTTTGAAAAAAGGACATCCAGCATATTTGAGAATAGCAAATTTACTAATTAAGCTGCTAATCTTGTTTCTATTCTTTAAAACAAAAACAGAAGTGGGAAAGAGAAGGCTGTGCTTATGTGCAGTGGTGCAGCCACATTAAGAAATTATGCAGAAAGAAACAATTCAAAAACAGGCACAAAGCAAAAAAAAAAATCTTTCTAGCACTGAAATGAAAGCTAATGAGCCCTTGCTCATGCAAATAGGATCAAAATTGGTCCATATTGTACAACAGCAACGTGTCCTCCATCCAAAATAGGAGCAAAGTGCAAGTTTGCTGGCTCACTGGTGCTGCCAGGTAACTACTGCCAGTCCCTAAAACAGCAACAGCCATCGAAATGGGATGCAGCAGCATTTGCCAAACTGTGGTGTCTGGTATCTTTTAAGACGTGACTTTTAGAAATACCACTTTTAGAACTGGAACGGCCAGTGGCGGCTTTGAACCTGGTGCCATTATCTTCAGAGCAGTGTCAAGCTTGCTCAAAGGCAGCAGAGTCTTCAGGACAAGCCTGCATCTTCTCTAAAGGGTACCTCAAAACCAGCCCGTGAAGAAACGGGTGCTTAAAAAAGGGTTTAAATGAGTGCCAAACCCAACGGAGCAGCACGGAAGCCTCGGAGAAAGGTACGGCTGGGTGCTCTCATGCTGAGAAGGGAAAAGAGCCGAAAGGTGAAAAGGGGGAGGATGGATTTCAAAAGCGATTCTGTGGCATAGAGGAGCCATAAAATAGTACTAAAGGAAAGGCAGAGGGAATTCAAGGCCGACAGAAGTCTTGGAAGATCCAGCAATAAAGCACGCCGAGAGACTCTGCTCCACACCTGGTGAAGCAACTGAAAATGCCTTGAAATGCAGCTTGTGCACAGACTTCTAAAGGAAGCTCAAGAAGCTCCAATTTCTTGTTTTCCTTTTTCAAAGGAAACACCCACCCCTCCTTCCACTGCACTAATCCCACCCCAAGGAAAGCACTGTTTTCCAGAAGGATCTCCGTTCAGTATAAACAAGTTCTTTGTGCCGCCATCTGCAGAACTCAACTGCAGCTTGTCCTCCTTACAGCCACTTGGTATTTTCATGAATATGACATACAGAGAAGAAAAATATTTTCATGGTCATCATTTTAGGTAAAAATCAACAGAAACAAACAAAGAAAAAGAAAGCCATCCCAAACCTATTTTTTTCCTTTCTGCCACACAGGTCTGGACCACAAACTAAGACACACTCCTCCCCAGTTTCCAACATCTTATTCCAGCTACCATTTACCCAACACTGCAAAAGTTAGAAGACAAGGGGGATGTGGGGGAAACGGGAATATCTGACCCCATCACAGGACACATTTCATTCGCTATCCCCCTTCCCTTCAAGAATTTACCACCCCTAAGAGACGTGTCTAATTTAAAGCCATTAATTGTTCCTAACCACCAGAACTGTCACTCATTCATGAGTGCATTAGCACACAGGTGGGTTTTTTAACAAGTCCTGCTACACATAATTTCATTTGCAATGCATACTTTCATTTTTATTTTAAATTCTAAACTATTTCCAAGAAATTACCTGAAGGGTTATATTTCACCTATGAATTTTAAAAATTATTTTTATTTTTTAAAAAGATGGGTGAACAGCTGAACTACACAGCTCAAACACTACAGAAAAAAACCCCAAACAACCCAGCACCCTAAATGCTAATAACTAGTACAGGGAATGGCGTTTGTGTTCCTTATTAGTGAAACACACCCTCCCATCCCACTCCACCCCCAAAATGAAGAATTTTCTAATTTTAAGCAGATAAATCAGAACTGTCATTTATGAAATATCAGATATGCAAACCAGAATACCTTTCACTTACACCTCTGGATTTGCTGCCTTTTCTTTAATGAAATAAACACACAGACCAACTGGTAACAGGTAACATGCAGATTCGTAGGTTACCGTTAACAGCTCAGTAGTCCTAGTCAATAAGAAAGGGATTGCGTATCAGAAAAACCTGTTGCCTTTAAAAATGAATAAAATTAGTAACACAGTAATCCTCAGCGCATGGCATTTACATAAAATTAAATGTGGGCCCGATCAAGGCAACCCCGTATTCACACGAGCGGTCCTGTTCAAGGAAGCAGCATCACTTGCACAAAGGAGTATCCTGTAGTTTGCATTTTAAAGAAGGCATCTTAAGTTGGTCGGTTGGTTGAACAATTGATAACTTTTCCACCTGTTCGTCTGTGCCTGCTAGAACATTTCTGCTAAATTCATAAACTTCAGGCTGCTTTAATAACAACTTGTAATTAACAGAACACAGACAACCTTTTCCTCAGTGAACGTTTTACCCCATCACTTGGAGATCCATTTGAGAGTCACTTGACTGTGTAGCTTTTGTCAAAGCCTTTTTTTCCCCCCCTAAAACAATAATCCAGTAAAAACAAATGAAAACAAGAAACAAAATCACTACTTCATGCCTTGATAACTGTACTTTTCCACTTCCAGTAATAATTTTGCTTTAAAACTCACTTAGGAAATGCCATCATCATAAACTGCATATTGCTCAGGACTCTTTAACTACTTAATTAGCTACTAAAACACTGCGAAGGAGCTGATGCTGTAGTAGAAGAGAAGCAAAATGAGCCAAACTCCACACATCCCCCACCCTCTCACTCAGCGTTTGTGTAAGCCCTTACCTGCTGGGTAACGTTCGATAACTGGCCAGTTGTCCACCTGTAACGTGGCATTGCCACCACTTCTTGTGAAACGTACTACATGGTATTTTCCATCATTAATGATTGCGTTGATCTCTTCAATAGAGATGTCATCAGTTCCAACATTAAATTTAACTCCAATTTTTCCCTGGTGCTGCATATTAAAAAAAAAAAAAAAAAAAAAAAAAAAAAAAAAAAAGAGGAAGAAGAAAAAGAAGAACTAATTAAGAGCTGTTTTAACAAGAAATAGAGACAGTGTGTCATACAGGGAAAGGTTCCTAACAACATCTTCCCTCCTCTGATGGAACTTCTGAAGGCTTGCATGTGGCAGTGACAAGCCTCCTGACAGCTCAGTAAGTCTGGGACATCTCTTTGATGGCTAATTGATATTCCAAATGAGTTATTCCACCAAACTGAGCGTTCTCCTTTTCCAAGAGATTCAGACCAAGATGAGGAGCAGGGAAGGAGGAGAAACCCCCAGGTTTTCTTTCCTTATTCCCTCTCTCGCCTCCATGAGGATTCAACCCCATTTTTGCTTTTAGTCTTTCAGAAGGAAGAGCCTTGCAGTGTCACTTGGAAGAGGTCCAAGGATTTTCTGGCTATAAAACCCAAGGCCCAGCCCTGCACCTCCCCGCTCCACACCTCATCCATACTCTGCGTCATCACAACTGGTAACAGAAGAGCAAACCTTCTTTTTTCTAATGGACGGGTTTTTGCATCACATTGTAGTAGCTCCAAGTCATTAAGACAAGAACACACTAATTGACAACATGGACTCTCCTGGTCAGAGCCAGAGGAATTGAAAGGCATTTGTGACACAGGGACAACATCTTGTTTCTACTAAGGACCGAGACTAATTTATTTTTTTGCTGGGATTTTCCTTTAAACTCCCATGCCCAAGCGCACCTGGGGCCAAGGGGACTTCCCACGCACATTCATAGTCAGGGCCAAGGTTACAGATTTCCCAGATTACTCTGATCTGGCATGTTTTCCTTTTTATTGTCTTTTAATTATCAAGATGTTCACCCTAATATGACATTTGCATTTCAACCAAGTCCTTTAATGTCTATTAAAAGTTTAACTTAAGGGCTCTGTGATATTTTCTTTTCCTCCTATAAAGTCAATTCTATTACTGAGTAAGGATATTTATTAAATTGTGGAGAAAAAAAAAATGCACAGTATGAGATGAGGGGCTTGTGTGTCATAAGAGGCAATTCTACTTGAAATTTCATGGCATTGGTACTGGTATATCCTTCTTAAAAGTTTTTTTAAAAAAATAATCTTACAGTTTTTACTCTACCAGATGAAACACAACGATCACTCAGTCTTCCCAGAACCAGCTTCACCTCTCTCCATGCATCTTTTTTGTCTGCTCCCTCTTTCTCTGACTACCCTGGCACTGCTCCTGCGGGAAGTGCATCCCGCGGCTCCTCGCCTGTGGGAGTCTCCCAAGCGAAGAGCTCGGAGTTCTTCCACTGTATCGTATTGTCTTTTGAAATACCCGACTCCGTTTCCCAGCAGTGCCTGCGTATTCCAGTTACACAGCTAAGCAGCTGCTGAACACCTTTGGGAAAGTCTCTAAGCTTTTTGGCACTATCTTATCACCTCTTATGCTATGATCATTTTAAAAACAACAAAAGGACCATACCCTGCTGAGATTTGCAGAATGACTCTGAAAAGTATTTTTTCTTCGTCTTCTTTTTGCTTAAATCACATTCTAAACATCCCTCTTTGTTCTTTGCGGATTGTTTTCACATTTCTCTGTCGGCTGGTCCTACTTCCCCATGCCTACGGGGTGTCAATAAGGGATCCACCTCACCGAACACATCCTTCTTTTCCCCTTCATGTGAGCAATCTCCCAGATATCTTGGGAGAGTAACTGCAGCTCTATTTTTTTTGATTTATTTCTGGTTCTACTATGACTCAGAATAGATTTCACCCATTTTATCCCATGGATGCAGTAGCTTATTTTCTTCACCTGTTTCACCCACATGCTTACTGTCTTTATACAGAAATGTCTACAAAGAAATAGAACATTGTCCTGCCTCTGAAGCAATCTCCTTTTTTACTAATTTATGAAATGCAGAAAACCAGCATGTAATGATAATGGCATATGCCCCTTTCCACAGTACTTTCAAGAAATCAAAGGCTTTGAGGATTAAAAAAAGCTGATGCATTTTACAGCGATTCATAATTATACTATTCATAACCTACACTTTACATACCTGCTTTCCTGTTTGCTATATATATGTATAAAATTTTTTAGACCAAAAAATGACAAGGAAAAGAACCCACCTTTGAGCAAACAGGACAGGTGTAGGCAAAACGAAGTGGCATAAAAGCCAAATATATCAGCAGCTTTTCCAAAATAAGAGATTGTAATGCTGCAATGGTTACCAAAATACCATTTGTAAATGGCCAGGTATTAGCAAGTAAAATGAAAGCTTCAGAGACCTGAAGGCATACATTTAGCCTTCCTTGATATATTTTGATATATATATATACACATATATACACTTTCTAGTGAAAAAAACAAGTTTCTCTGACTTCCCTACATTTGTACAGAAGTACTGCGCACAGACACCAAGAATGCAGCTGCAATAGCAAAGAATATCACCTAAATATTTCATAACAGACTACACTGACAAACCTTAGCGCTATTTCTAATATATTTGTGTAGCTGAGAACATGAAAACCTCCATTTTTAAAGGATACATTTCATTTTTTCAGCACCTGTGGGCATTTATGTAACCTCCCATAAACCAAGGAAGCAAATCTGTGTTTCAGGTTTTGGTGTTCCTTATCATAACCATATTTAAGCCTGACTTCTAAACATCACGCTAAACATGACATGGACTACAAGCCCTCTAGAACTACAAAATAAATTACGATGCACAGCCCTGACAGCGCCTGGGCCCAGAGAGATGACGACACTACCACAAAGCAGTAAGTTGTGTGAATCAACCGAGTTGCAATAGGCGCCCCTGCATGCAGACGGCGGGTTTAAGCCCTTGCCATGCAGCAGTTTTTGACTCACTCCCCCCTCACTGCAAGATAACGTAAGTTACAGTATTTTTCATTTGTCACTGGTTAAGACGATGTGCGCCTATGGTTATTGTGGGTCAGCTGATGTGCAGTACCCCGCTGAGCTAACCTGATCTCAGCCCTGTGATGCTCAGCCTTATGGGCCTGTAGCACATTAGAAAGAACCACTTTGTATTTTTAGCCTCCTCTCTGGAGCAACTTGGTTGTGTGGAACGGGAAGCGACTGATAAAACTGAAACACACTAAATGATCATTTCTGCTCTGCCAGCCTCAGTTGCGTAGTGCAGTAGTAGAAATTTCCCTTTATCACTTGGTCATTCATAATGATCTTATTCTTCCTATCAGAAACAGCCTCAGACCAACGCAGAGTGAGAGGTTCTGTCTCCTGCACCCTGATGACAGGCACTACAGGAACGCCTGGGCATTACGAAGTACCACCACAGGTCAGCATCACTGTCGAGCGATGTTATCCTTGCCAGTGAGCTGAGGCAGCACAGCGTTCCAGGCTCACATTTTTAGGAGGTTATGTTTGCCCACTAGCAAAGATGCTCATTTCAGAGCTCCCCTGGTAAAAATCAGCTCTGTACGCAGGGCCTGTACGAGCCCACCGCGCCACTTACAGTTCTTTGCCTACGTTCCATTTTTTTCAATCACCCAGTTGTGGGAGAGCCTAGCAATGAAACCAATTCCTTTTCCTGCCGCGCCTTTAATCTAAAATGGGGAGGCCATAATAAGAGAGCGGAGACAAGACCGGAGATGGGAGAGCCCCCAATATTATTTTCAAGAGAGGCCAGAAGAGACGACACACCTTCAGGAGAGGAATGAAGCATGTCAAGAAGTAGCATAAACGTTTTTCTCTGTCTCTGGAAATTATTTTGAACTTCAAATCAGAAGCTGTCACGGAGGTGGCTGCAACTGTCACACCCCATCCCCATGCCCTGGGACAAAGCAGCACAGGGACCTCTGGTTCACCTACAGCCCATCTACTGACACTGAGCCCCAGCCAGCAGCTCTTCAGAAAAGCTACACTTTTGGTTTGGAGGTGCTTTGGCTGTGTAGGTCTCCTGTTTCTGAGGTCAGGGTGACTTTCTCTCCACAATACCCATGAAGGCAGATAAGCTCATCTGGTGTTACCTAAAGTACCCCTAGATGTTACTGCAACGTGCAACATTTTGCCTACGGTTTAACCTCTGCTGGGCAGCCACTTGTAGAAGCCCAGGCTCATAGGGTAAGGATAAACACGTTACCAGCTTCAAAGCAGTTGGATAAAAGCATGAGATGCATGTTTATCTCTAGCCCTACATTGCTAATATGCTCTGAAACACTGACATTGATGGCTCAGACAGTACAGCTGTGCGTGCATGCACATGTATGCACCAATCATTACAAAACATTTTGTCTTCCAAAGCACTGGCAGCTACTATTGTAATCTAGCAACTCCGGTGGAATGTTTTCAAGCATGTTTTATGAATTGTGTACACTAAATACTTCTACGTTGGCATTAACAAGCTTCTGATGAAGCACAGCGAATGCTGATGAACCCGAGAACCGAGCAAGAAATGTGAAATGCAAACCAAGCCAGCAGCTGACAGCGCGATTTGTTCCCTGTTGGACCTCAGTTCAGTGCTACCGATCTGCCAACTCCAAAAGCAGTAAAACCTTTGCTAGTATAAAATATATATGTCTCTCTCCAGAATAACGGTATTTTCTATAGTATCAGCAAGGTTTTACTGCTCTCTGTAGTAATAATTCTGGAATCAAACACAGGCGTATGCATATTTGGCACAAGAGTAGTTTTAGAAGAGACCACAGACAACCTAAGCTCATAATACTTACAACCTTTAAACACTTCCAAAGAAAAGTAATAATACTGTGACTCCCGCAGGTGAACAAATAGAAAGAAAAAAAATTCAAGCTTGCCACTTTGCATCTTATAGTGCCAGTCCCTGAGGCACAACGTGCTGGTGAATGTGATAACAAAGTCTTAGAACTAACTGATGGTTGGCTTTGATTTTTGTATTTTTGAGATTTATTAAGGAAGAGTGAGATCATTTTCACTCAAATGTAATCAGAGGCTAACACTCTATATTACAGAGATGTATGCAAAGCAATTGAAATAATTTCTGGTTTTCCAAATCCTGTAAGGAAACATGTATGTAAAATTAGTGGTTTGCTGCAGGAAGCGAGGGGAGGGATACATAATAATGGGCAGAAGATAGATTTGAACTCCAAGATTAATTGAGTAACTACGTTTTAATATTTTGGTTTTATAATCCATCACCATTTCTTATCATCATCTAGTCTCTTCCAGAGGAAATGTTTCCTGGGAAAGACACAGAAAATATAAAAAGTCTGGGAAGAGTCCTTCCACTGGAATAGAAAAGATGTAATCATTCACAGAAGTTAATATTCTGAATATGGGTTTTTAATTTCATACTCTTAGGATTAATGCCATTAACCTAACGTCATAAATTATTTTTTTAAATATTTTTCTTACTGTTCTTCTCTATGAGAGGTGCTTAAATATTAAACCTAATATTTACCAACAGTAATCAAATCTGTTTACTTTTTAGTCGACTGCAGGACAACCCACTACAGGAACAGGCACTCTCCCGTCATCCCTCACCACAAGTGCCTACAGTCAGGTTTTGTGTCCCTCCACGAATTCAGAAAGGTAACCATTTTCAGGGATGGATTACAGCCTTCAGTGTACCAGTGCCTGACATACTACAGAAAATGTAGAAGGGGCTTGAAAACTCCCTTGGAGACCGCTGCCAGCCTCAGGTGGGCACTTTGAGCGAGGAAGGAAAGATTTTTGCCAATGCCTGACAGGGTGCGTCCACCTGGTATTCAGTCTTTGACAGACTGGCATCTGACCGGCATTGAGCTGTCTGGTTTCTCTTTCTTTTCCCAAAAGCTGGAAACACACAGGTACTGTGGAGAAGCAGGGGGGAAGGCACAACAAACCAAGCTTCTCCTTTCCTAGATGCCTAGTGAGGAGATGGAGCTACTCCCAGTGTTCCTTCTCGACAGTTCTCACCGTTCATTTGCAACATCCCTGATATTTGCTTGTTTCTTAATTTCACAGCTCTGTAGACCTCTAGGTTATGAGAAAATCCCACTTTTCTTTTTAAACCAAGCGCCTGGTTCTGATAATTGGACAGAAAAGCTAAAAACCCAAAGCCTTGCAGGCTACTGCACTGGCGGGCTAATAGAAAGAACTGAAAATCATGTTAAATCCCATGATTTTAAACTAAACGCTTGATTTTTCTCAGCTGGAGGTTTGATTCTCTGCACAAGTGACACTGATTTAATTACCCTCGCATCAGCTCTCAACAGCATGCAGCAAAGTGGGTTTCCCTCAATCCAGTCCTCCAGCAGTTTTGGCTGCTTCGCCTTCCTCATTGGACCTGCTTCTGGAAAGATTTGTTCTCTTTTACTCGATTCTCAGCCTTCTGGTCCCCAAGGCAGTGGGGCTGGAGGGATAAATGGTCAATACTTGCTTCCAAAATGACTTTATCTGCAGCTGACTGGTCTTTTCGAGCCTCCAGTACACAGCATGTTTGCATTCAGGAAGTTTTTTCGTGACTTGAAGGATATCAATTACTTGGCTTGAGTGGTGGCTGTGGCCAAACATGACCCTTGGACTCCTGCAAGAAGTGCAGTCAGGGCTGTGGTACCTGTTTGCATGCCATCCTGGCATGAAAATGCTGCCTAACACTACGCTAAGCCACCATTCATGCTGTTCAGAGAGGAAAAATGTTGCCTGCAGAGCCACAACTGCTATCAGTATTCCCTGCAGAACCTGTGCATGCTCACCTCAGTGCAAACCCAAGCACACCTTTCTCTTGTACACCAAGATCCCTTCAGAGACAGTACAAGGCACTTGAAAAACAGATATATAATCACAAATACACAGCAACAGACCTTTTTCTCCACCCTTGATTTTGGGATCCTCAATCAGTTGTTCCATGGATTTTGTTAAAGAGAGATGGAGAGAGAACTTGCATCCTATTTTGCTCTCACGTTTTACTCAGAAGCTCTGTAAGATCATTTCATAAACCTTTAAATGACCCCAGTTTCATGCCATTAAGTTATCTAGATTTTCTAAATCAATACAGAAATAATAAAAATTCATTGTTCGCCAGATGCCCCTGGTTGACATATAAGAAATAGCACTGTCACTGTAACAGTATTATGTATGCAAATACATACAGATGCTACCAGAGCTATTGCTCTCTTAAATGTTGCTCTATAAAAATTAAGCAGCTTCTAGCCTTAAACCACTGACCCTTAAAAGAGGTAAGTGAAATATGGGCCCAGCATCACGCTAATTTATGAAGGAGGTGTACCTGGGAAAAAAGCTGCCTAAGTGGCTTACTAAGTGGAACAAGTGACACATGACTTAAACCAATTTTTTTTATATCACCAAATGCCATATGTGCCACCACAGAACAAAATGCCTGGAAAGAAGGCATTGCCGAGGCGTGTGCTGCCCCAGCATTTCAGGCGGGAACGAACTGATCCTTACGGCTCTGAAATAATGACTTCTATCGCTTTCTGCTTTAAAATAATTGTCCTCCCAGTCTACTTTAAGTGTTGTTAGAGCAATTCAATTTATACATGAAGCTCAACAAGCAGAAAATGTAGAAATATTTATAAATATTTATAAATCTACAATTCTGACACTTCAGTTCTCAGACTGCAGTTTTCCTCTTTAAACACTGCAATTCTCACCGCTATATATCAAAGCTGTATTATTTCAAGTTACTCTGATGACGAATTACTGAGACAATACAATTACCCTAACAATCAGCCCCCCAAAATGCAATAGTTATGGAAGACATATGGTGTACAGCCCGCAGCAGCAGCATACAGCATCTTATTATCCACTCAGCATCATTACTGCAGTACACAAAATTAAATTTTTCTGAGAAAATATGCAGTAAAGAAGAATTCAAGTAGTCAGCCCTTAATGAGGTTACTTTCTGTCAAAACCGCAGGTTGCATGGAAATGTCCTGACCTTGCTTGTGTCTCACCACGGATTCCCAGTTGTGGTGAGATGGTACAGATGGGTTGAAGAGGCTACAGATGCTGCTACACCAACCAGAGCCTAATTTGAAAGAAAATAAATTCTTCTAACTAGCAGCCAAGGTAGCTCACATGCCTTGACTTTGCTCTGGCACACTTATTTTCCACGTAGGCGGACACCTCTGAGCTCGTGTAGCTGAAATGTAGCATGGCCAGCCTGAGGAATGGCATACTCATTGGGAGCTCCGGCTACTCAAACTGACCTCCCCACACATACAGCAACATGTGTTTCCAGATGAGCATGGTGAGATTTGAAAATTAGGCTTGCTTGCCACTTTTTTATAATGCTTTTATACAGAGGTGATTAAAATAGTGTTCCTGGGACTGGATACAGTCATCCAAAGGTATAAAGATACTTCTAGGAAAAATGAGTAACACCTTCATATCGGTACAATCTAATTCACACTGGAAATTGTGCTGGTTTAAGGGTATTGATTTCTGTGCTTAGAAAGGCTTCACAGAACTCTTCTGATAATTTGTGTGTCTGAAACAAATCCAAAGTCAGAGTCAGTAGGAGTTGTAAGTAAGTGGGACCAGAAGCAAAGAATCAGCAAATTCTCAAGCAGGCTTTCATGCTAAATGATTAATAGCTCTATGATCAACACACATGCTCATGAAAACACAAGTAATAAACTTTTGAGACTCTGGGTCAAAGGCTAGTCATATTAAAAACCTGTAAGGAACGATTAAAACAAAATAAATGGTATTAGACACCCACCTCCTATTGAGCTTTAATGAAAACTGAACACCTACCTGCCATTCATGCCTTTGATAAGCTTCCCTTTAATATTGATGACCATCTTGAATACTTCCAGATACCTACCACAAACACTGGGACAAAGTACTTTTTAAACACTCTTTATATGCAGACTTTGCATTTAAAACTTTATTGTTCTAATTGCCTGTATGCAAATGTATTTCCAGGACCGTTTCCTAACCCTTTTTTCACTTGCTTTGGGGACTCCCATTGGAAACAACCTGCTCCTGATTCATCTTGGCTGCTAAGTGCTCAATACTGACATGGACTTATGTCAAAGAAAACTGAAAGAAAAAGCAAAAAACCCAGCCCACAAAGTGATTTTAAAGCTGGGCATCTGAATAGTGGACCTAGATTAATATTCCTGCCTCCTATCTGTAAAATGAAAAAAACACATGCTATTCTCACTTCAGAAAATTGCCTATCTGCAACAATTGATGTCTGCAAAGTAGTTAAGCAGAAATAAAAGACACACACACACCCTCCAACAACAACAGAAACAGTCTTGGAGACAACCGTACAACAGAAATGAGAAGACGTCACACAGGCTATGTCATTACAGCCAGCAGAGCTCCAAGGCGCCGCAGGTGGGGTTCGGGCTCCCTGCACAAAGGCAAGCCCTGGGTGTTGTTTCTGGGTTTTTTCTGAGCAGTCCGTTCCCACTCCAGCTTCCTTTCTCTTGTCATCAAGTGCAGAGTCATCCTACGGCAAGCTTTAATACCGAGTCTATTTGTCTCAATGGTAATAGCATCCTTTATCTATCCTTTCTTCATCCTGACGTTCTTTCAGAATCAAACCCAATCTGACGATTTCCCTGCATGCTGTGCTGAGGTGCACAGCGCGGAGCAGCCCATCATCAATGCTACAACACAAGATCTCACGTCTTTTGATCACTTAATGCTGCAGAGCATGTAAAAATGCTTACACCGAGTACATGTAGCACATGAAGTGATCAAACAGCGTTGGTTGACTGGACTGTGAAATCCAAGGGGTAGCTGGAACGGAAAACAAAATCTGATCGCTACCTCCGTGTTCTCTACTGCCACTGCTGCTAGCAGCCCCAAGGTTTGAATGACAATGCTTTGGCATCTTAAAAAATGAAACCAAACCGAAAACCGCCCTGTGGAAGAGAAGTGCCACAAAGTGATGAAAGGGCTGCGCACGGGAAACCATTGGCATTCACAAACGGATTCTGCAAGGAAGAGCTCTCTAAGGGAGCACTGCAGAAAGGCACCAGCACCTCCAACAACGTGCTCTTCAAAATGCAAGAAGCTTACAAATAAACTTAATTCTATTTAGAAGAAACCTGCCTGCTATGTGAAAAGGCTAACCCCAAGCAAATCAGACAAAGCCAGGACAGGATTTCACCCACAGCAAGGGAGCTTTGCACAGCAGAGTGCAGGACTGTCGGGCTCTGAACACCTCTCCGAAGCAAGAAACAGTCATGAATGTTGTTGTCTTCACCGGAGCGATCAGCATCAGGCCTGAGTGATGCCCAAATACATTATTTGTATTCATGAACACAACGGCATTTTCAAAATCCCTAACAGTATATAAATTCCTGCTTTACAACACGTAGCACAACAGCCAGGAACAGCCAAAACCGCAAAATGCATCATTATCTCCAAACCGCACAAGGGAATGGAACAACGTCACCCTTTTAGCTACAACATTTTTACTTCTCAAGTACTTTACAATAGACTTTCACTTGGAAATTACCACCTTGCAAATGGGGTCTGTTAGGCAGCCCACCACCAACTTTTCAGGGCATTATCCTACCCTCACCAAGAGTGCACTCCTGATCTCTGCGCTCAGTGCATCTACTTTCTTCTCTTTGTGGTTTCTTACATACCTGGCAGACATTTACCCCTGAAAGTTAAAGTCAGGAGTAACTCCACTGAATTCAAGGCCACTTCAGACATAGTAACATGGTAAAAACAGAACATCTCTCATTAGAGTTACTTGTCACTTTTTCAGAGCTTCTGCCTTTTACCACTGTTCTCGCATATTTCAGTGTGGAAGAGATGTGATGGTAAAATATTTGACAGACAGCTGGTGCAAATGATGTGCTTTCACTATTTTTATGAAAATACTGGCTTTACTAAGATCAAAGTTCTCCTAGAAAAAAGCTTAGTACAAGCCAGACATATAACTGTTTTCATTTTCATACTTCCACAGCTTTAAAATCTGTGAGGAACTATTTGAAAAGAAAGAGAAAAAAAAAAAAAAAAAGGGGGGGGGGCAAGATTTCACCTACCATAATACATTTCACCTACAAATACACCTCCCCTCCCCACAGCTCAGCCACTCCACAACACAACCTAGCTGGCAGCTATATCTATGATGTGTGACATACAAATCTTTGATTAGTTGAAGGCTGTAAATAGCTTTTGCTGCTTTTTGGTCAGATAAGCCTCTGCAAATACATCAGGGTGGCAGGGAAGAGAACAGGCATCTCTGAAAGGGAAGGAAAAAAATAAAAAAACACAAAGAAAAAAAAAAAAAAAAGCACAGACGCACTGGAAGGGGATTTATGGACCTGTTGGATCAAGTCCCACTCTTAAGACTTCCTAAAAAACATAGCAGGAGAAAAACTCTGCATCTTAAATAGCCTTCTGGGCAGCTTATGTTTGAAACTCCTTGTGCTCTGCAGCAGATAACCCACTGTCTTGCTGACTCTGCTAGCATCGCAGAGGTGAGGTTTCCACCTGGGTGAACTAACCACTCTTGAGCAATTTATTCAAGAGCATTAGACGCAAAATGGCTTTGGTACAGCGCCGGGCAAGGTAGGGGTGTGTGCATGCGTGTGCGGCCGTGCACACAGACAGCCTTCCAGGCATTCTTCTGCACTCTACGTGATAACTTCAGGGCTAGAAAAAGCAAACACTATTTCTTTTTCTTCTCTTATTTTTCCAAATTGTCCTTTGCCCACAAATAGTCTCATTAAGCGGTACAGGACATCATGCACAATTTTTTTCACATGAAGTGAAGCTAGCTTTTTGCCACTTCTGCTTTGCCTGTGCAATTACTAACAGATTTCTTGGCTCGTTGACCATTGGAAAGGGCATTTGTGATTGACAGACCTCCCCAGTAAGCATTCTCCCATTTCCTCGTTCAGCCCCGTGCATCCTGGGGACTGCTCAGGCAGAGCATGGTGCAAGTACTGTGTCCACCCTGCTGTGAAGAAAGTCCACAAACTCCAGCAGACAGAGTGCACCACAAGCAAGGAATCCATAGGAGCTGCTCCTCTGCTAAGCTATGCTCCTTGTGTTACAGGAGGCCTGACTTTGCCTCCTAGATAATTATAATCCTTTGCTGTGCTGCATCCCACACTCAGAAACTAAACTTGAAGCAGACAGAGACAGGCACTAACAATCAAAACTTTTTCCACCTTCTTTCACCAATATAAATACGTGGTGATCTAGGGATGTCTGCAGATGCCTCTGTGTGCGTGTGCTTGCAGATCTGTATGTTTTACATATGCATACGTATAGGTACGAATGGCGAGGTGAGACACAACATCCCACTGCACAAACTCCATATAGAGGGATGAGAATAAACCCCAACGTAACAGATATTTGCCGTTACTGCTTAGTGAAAGGTGCTCAGGTACTAAGATGATGAGCAGAGTAGAACCACCATGGTAAACTGGATTCTATGGGGAATGACAGTATTAAATAATACATTTGTTATCACCTCAAGGCACAGAATAGGTTACGTGCTTTTTTTCTTTATAAACACGTTGCAGAAGGGTGAGGTTTGCAGAAGATGTACATTCGCGAGGTTTGCAGTTTTATTCTTTGACTGATTTAACTAACGCTGTTCTAATTTAAAATGTCTTCAGTGTATCAGTTTCAGTGCTGATGGATGTTTGCCTCCTGCAGAACACTATCCATTAAGAATCTTACTCTAACCATAAAACTAAAATAACGCTCTGTTTGTTGCTAACAGAAAGACCAAACTATAATAAGGATTCCTGATTAATTACTTATCAAGGAGAATTGACCTTAATTAGGGTCAACTTCTATGGCAGACAGCTTAATTTATTCTTTAATTTCTGTGTGTGAACACATTTCTCTCTACAGAACAATTGATTCACAGCTCAATTGGAACTCTTCAATTGTTTTGGTGGTTTTTGTTTGGGTTTTTTTTGTTGTTTGGTTTTTTTTTAAGAAAAATAAATAAAAATGGTATCTTCTGAAACAAGTATATCTGTTTGGAGTTAGACCCAGCTGCCTTAGGTAACTAAAATTAATGTTTCTTGGTTTTCACTTCTATTATCCTGCTGAAACGATTCCTGCAGAGACAGCACTACTAGTGGGATCTGGGCAGCTCTCAGACCTCCTGGTATCCTTCAACTACCTCGCTCAGGTGCTGGTACCAGTGCAAGAGTGGGGTGCATCTCCACACAGACAAACATTCAGGCAGTCAGCCCATGCTCCATCATCCCTCCAGTGCCCTTCTCCCACAATTTGAGGGGAATTATTTCAAATTATTTTGGATACGTTGCCGCAGCTAATTGCCATGTCTTTGACAGAAGCACAGATCATTCTTCTAACTTTTTTGTCTGCAGAAGTAACAAGGAAGAAGCAGTAACTAAAATACTGGGCAACGTGCCTACTATTTAATAAAACACCTAGGGGTGCGCATGTTCTACAGTCATTAATGAGACCGATACATAGCACAGACAACCCCAGGTATGCATATGTGAGGGACAACTGTGGCATTAGAGAAAAATCAGGCTGCCAAACTTATCCGAGAAGACAGAAGAAGAAGAAATCCACAGCAAATCTTGTGCCGAGATGTGTGCTGTCACAGCTAGATGTCTATCTACATATACCCCAAGGGAGGGCAGCTGGATTCTGCTCCTTCACATGTATCCTCATAACAGTTATTTCAAAAGATTAATTTCCTGAAAAATAAATAAATAACATTTTAAAAAAAATATATCTCCCCCTCTGGCATACCACTGAAGTGATTGCATTTGGGAAGGTATCATTGATTCACTGTTTGCAACTACAAAACTTTCACTGCTTATTATAATTACCTCTTTAAAGGTAAAAAATACCTTTTTATTGTAATTATAATTACAATAAGTACTTATTAGTACTAGCATTGAGTAAGAAAAGGTTCTGGCCTGATGCTTAGTAACTGGGACAGATAAAAATAGGAAAAAAACCACATATGGTTTCCCTGTGAACCATTGTTTTATTCTGGAAATTAATGAAACACAACGTGAGACCTCAGGATGCAACTCATGCAGAGATGGCCTATGATCCAGTAGAAAGGGTTGCTTTCAAAACTTTATATTAAAAAGAATAACTGGGGAAAAAAATCCATAACCACCTATAAAGCACTTAATACTTTCACAGTTTTCTAATAAAGGAATATACCCCAAACCCAATACACTGAGGTAAACCTTCCATATCCAGCATCTAACTTCTTTGTCATTACTGTCCCTGATGGACAATGGACTTAAGGTTTGTTGGATACAGAAGCAAACAAAAAGCGCGGGGAGCAGTGCAGCAGGAGTGGCCTTGAGCCTTCAAGGTTTAGTTTGTGATTTATAATCTTAAAAAAAAAAAAATATTCTGGCCATTTCTAATATGTTGATGAGAAATCTACCATATGAGCTAGATTCCAATTACTAGTGGAACACTTTCACACCACGCTTACAACTTGAAAAGGCCATCAAAGCGGAGTGAACCCCCCGCCCCGGGGCGGCTCTTAGCTAAGAAGGATTTAGCCTTGGGTTGGGAAACACCGTACTCTTACCCCCGTGTCCTTGCAGGCTGGGGTACTTCCCACTCCAGCAAGCCCAAGCATTCCCACCCCCAGCCCCCACAACCGTTCCAAAAGCAGAAGCAGATCTGCAATGCTGTTTCTATACATTCTCCTGCTTCCCCCCACACCGAGCTTTCCCGGCCGAGCTTGGGGGGTTGGGTTTTCTTTCCCCTTTCTGGGGCACAGTCTGACAAAACAGTGACCCCGCTCCACGTCTCCCTTGCTCCTGCAGAAAAAGCCGGATAAAACGGAACCGTAACACGAAGGGTTGGGTCAGCAGAGCACGACAGCGACTTCAGGGCTCTCTGAAGACACATTCGTGATTACAATATCAACACACTACAGTGTTAAAACACCTTCCACACATCCCAATCCTAAGAGGCTTCCTATGAATCAGTGGCATTAGATTATGAAATTAAGGTTTACTCTCTGCTTGCTCTCCTTTTTCTCATCTATCTCATAATCTACATACTGTTCCCCCCGCTCCCCAAAGCACCTCCAAACATACTTCTCAAAGAGAATATGGTAAAACACATGGACGTAAAAAGTACTACACACACCCCTGCCTTGGGCAATCCTTTTAGGGATATTAGTGTGGGTAATAATTTGCTTTCCTTTAAAAAGCAAATAAGTGCAAAATAACAAAACGCAAACACAGAGAAAATAATGCAAAAATGTGTACTGAATGATTCTGCAGGCTTCCAAAATAATTTTATATTATGTGGACTTAGAAGAACAATTCAATGTAGATACTGGCTGCAAGAAAAGTGTTTTATACCTTCTTGCTACCACCAGAATAGCTTCAGCAAACAGTTCTAACCAACCCAGTGAGCCAAATCATAAAGCTTCAGGCAGTCATGAAAAACTATTGATTTTTTTAAAAAAAAACCCAACCATTTCTTCAGCTGTAAATTTCTGTTGATATGTGACAAAAATGTGCAAGTGGCATTTGCTAGTATAGCCATTGTGGGAAAAGCCAAGATTGCAACTTCTCTGGCTAAGCTGCTGGGAAGTTTAATGCGGTGAGCTCCAGCCAGACTTGGATCAAACAAAACACAACATGCATGTTTCCCAACAGCAATAATCCAAACCCAGGTTTTCAGACTGTGCTGGAAACAAAACTACCGCAAGAAGAAATGGGATGAAGATTTATTTTTTTTATTGCTGGGAAACAGACTTCTAACAACCAACCACATGGATTTATTTTATTTTTTTGATGTTAGATCATCTATCCCATGTTGATACATGACTGATATCTCCTCCTCCCCACCCCCGACTGTGCTCAGGGCTAAGGGGACGTGAGCCCTGCTTGCTTTGGTTAGCGTGTCTTCATTCTCTACAAGCAGGGACATTCCAAAAGCCAGGGCTAGGACATCCTAAGAAAGGATGCCACAAGACAGAGCTACGTGTCACCCCTCCCTTCTCTAAACATCAGATTTACTTTCCTTCTTCCTAACAGCAGAAAAAGCTCATTTCCATCAGAGCTTGGAGTCTCTATTTACCATCAGGTGGGACAACCCATCAGATGGGCTCTGCCAGTGCCTCTGGGGTGACACCAGCCTTTTCAGGCTGAAGGTGTCTGCAGCACAGGCTGGGCCTCTCTCAAACAACAAAAACTATAAAGACAGGGTAATAAACTTTCAGCAGTGACTAAGGTACTCAAACCCAAAGCCGCCAGCAGCTGGTGCTGCATACAATGCTGCATCCTGACTTTACTGCTGCTCTTAGATACATGAGCTAGAACAGTTTGAGTAAATCTACACATAATATATTTGCATTTCTGGCTGGCTGCACTGTGGCTTGCACTCAAGATTCTCATCTTAAAGATGCTGTTGAGAAAACAAAGGTTGGGGAGGTCTCAGGGGTGCAAACTGATCATGGTTTCTAAAATTATAAGGACTGAAACATGAGTGTAATTATTTCTTTTGCTGTCCGAGTAACAGAATGAGCTACTGAAATTGTATTATCAGAATTTCCAACCAAACGCAGCAAAATATAAAAGGGCTGTGTGTTTGACCAGCGCCCGGTAACTCAGACACTCAATACACGAGAGTAAATTGAGTCTGGATAAAGCCACACCGCAGCTAAAAGGATAACAGTAATTTATTGCAATTCAAACTTGAGACAATTTCCTTCTGGACCTTCACGCTTTTAGGAGCCCAGCACCTAAAAGAGAACAGAGATTGGAAGCTCCAAAGATTCCCCACGCTTTGTACTCTCTCTCCAATGCCCGGGGAGGCTGCATCTTGCTCTGTTTTTCAGCTGCTGCTCACACCACTTTCTAAGGGTGGGAGGGACCCAATCCTGCCTTTGGTCCAATACTGTAATTCTTGCAAAGAGCTGTAGCACTGTTTGCACGTTGCAGAGCCTCATTCCCTGGCGATTCCCCAGGTTGTCACCAGCAGCGAGGCAGCGCAACGCGGCGGGGGGAAGGGGGCTAACAGAGGAAAGCCCGCTGCCATGACTCGCACCCTAATGCTGGCCTCGCTGCTTCTACCTATGCTTCATATTACGGAAAAGAAATACATAATGAAACCCACCAAACACCACGAACAAAACAACCCTCTCAAGTCTTCAGCGACGTTATTGCTAGCATCCCACTGCAGCTTCTGGAGACCAGCTAACCGCTGGCATTTATTATTAAATGAAACTGAACCTCAAACCCTCATGGAAAAAGCCATATATATATATATGAATGAAATATTTGCACGCACCTGCCAATGCTTGTCTTGTGTTGCACAGGATACAGAAAAAAGCCAAAGAGTCTCAGGCTTAGGAAACTCCCAGCTTAATACTTTTTAGTGCCATAGACTACCAGAGTTATTTCAGTACCTCTTTGCTTTGGGTCATCTTTTGTACAATAGGGGTAACATCTACGATGCCAGGGAAGATGTGAGGATGTAGTGCTGCTCCCAAAAATACAGTCAACAAAACCCACAGAGATTGATAAGAACAAGAAGATCTTTCAATCACACATCTTGGTCTGCAAAATGCAAATCAGGACACTTGGAAAAAAGACGTAGCTTTTTGCATGCCTTTGCACTTTTCCTTTTTATGCAGCAAAATCCTAAGTCTCTTCCAAAGGAAATTTATCCTGGGGAAAAATGTATATATTGATTAATCATGTGCATATTATATCCGAAAAACATTTCTGCCATCTCTCTCTCTGAGATGTTATTTTTAGAGTTAGGGTAGGAACATATTTAGATGGAAGGCAAAATACACAGAAGAATCTGCATCCGCAATCACATTTCCCAATCAGAGCTCGGCAGCGCGCTGCCTGCCTTATTGCTGCTGGTAAATACGGGGCAGTAAGCGCCTTCGATACGAACTCATTCCCATGCTCGCTATTCCTGTCCTCCTTGCAAGTCAATAATAAGGTTCATAGGTATGAGTCATGTTGGGCTTTTTTTTATTCCTCAGCTATAAGTATAGGTCACAACTCCAGGCACAAACACCCTCCACTACTGTGCAAGGAGAAAAAATTGAATCAAAAGCATATTGTTTTATATAAGAACCACCTTAATAATCTCTTGAACAAGTGGATGGCTTTAGGGAGCTACACAGAGGAGTGAACACAAAGATGCAGAAAGGTGCATTTGATCTCTTTCCTCTTGTTTGTATTTAAAAAAAGGTAAAATTGTCTCTTATCAAGAAGAGATAGAGGTTATAAGAGGAAAGTATCATGAAAATCCGCAGTAATCCAAGCTTAAAAATACCTTGTTAGTAGAAATGAGATCCAAAAGAAAATTGTGAGGATTTACATGCCTCAATAAGCAGTTATATTACTTCTATACCTTAACTTATTCCCAGGATGTGCTTGGATTGATAAAAATAAACATTTCACTGGATTGGTTTGGGTTTTTTTTGTTCAGAATATGGGTGTGCACTGCAAAATAAAGAGGAAGGTCCAATCTTCTAAGCTTTAGTGAATTAAGAGCTTTGTTAGCAAAAAAGAAAGGATGTGAAGAAGCAACAATCAGCTTTATGACAGGCACTTCATTAACCCACATACTTTATAATTTGCTTACCGAACTATCTGCTTTTCCTCTCCTCTCAGCAGGAACATAAATAGCGAAGACTATCATGAGCTGTTATGCTACTAGAAGACTGTTAATCTTACCAAATATACCACAGAGCATTTACTGCTACATATTTATTTATTTAGATTTAGAGCATGATTAAGGAGAAAACAAAAACGATGTATCTTGAAGATGCATCTCAACTGATATCTAAATTGCAGCAGTGTACTTTGATAAAACGCAACTGAGCCAGAGAATTTAAAGAAACCAGGTGCAAGCCCCACCAGCAATTTCTGCACGTATTATCAAGGTATTATCAAAAATCCACTGCAGGCAGGACCAAGATGCGACAGGGTGGAAAGAGGCAGCGGAGTGGGACCAGCATAGCCCTTCCCTCCCCTGCAGCGGGCAGGGGAATTGGGGTTTGAGCTTGCACAGCGACGGGATGATGGAGGAAGGGCTAAGCCAAGTCCACGTGACGCAGCTCCCAAAAAAGGGGTCTGCGGGCACAAGGAGCAGGGCTGGAGGTAAATTTAGGGTTGGGATCTGGCTGTGATTTGAACAGCCAGGTCTATCAACACGACTGAACCACCGGCAGCAAAACCACGTGTAACCTCCCGCGCCTCGAGGGCAGCTTGGCAGCGCGCTGGGACAGCCAGCCTGCTCTCTGCTGGGGAGGGGGGCCAGTCCTGAGAGGGGAGGGCAGCTATGTCCGCACCAGAGGCAGAGAGCTGGGAAATAAAATAATTACCCTGAAAAGAACGCTATTATTCAGCTGCAAGAATAAAGGGCAATCAACGGTGCAATCTCTTTGCTTTTCTCCTGTATTTATTTGTTATGGGTCTGAGCCAACGTTCCTCACAGTGGGAGATTTTTGATGGCCTTCGGTAGGCTTTGATGAGGCCCATATTTGCTCATTTGCACAATGTATTTATCCGCACCCCTGGCTGCGTTGATCAGCATGTAGCAGCAAAGTCCGCTGAATGCTTTAAATAAACCCCCCACTTATGAAACAGTTCTAAGCTTGGATTGAAAAAGCATTATGTAGCCAACATTACCTGAGTCATTCCTCTGGGAGAATTAGGGACTGAATGTTGAGAAAACATTTCCAAAGTGCTTAAATGACTATTAATGGAAGCTGTACGCCTAAGTTATTTAAGTGCTTTTGAAAGTCCGAAACAAAGCACAGCTCAGCAATGGGTATCACTAGCTCAACGTTTCTCTTACGCTTATTGCAAAAACTGCACAGACAGAATCGAATTCAGCAAAAATGAAAGGTTACTGCATTTACACCAGCAAACAGTGGATTAAAGCTTTATGCGGCAGAATTAAGTCTGTAGCATCATCTCATCATGTGACCTCCAACACCTCCAACAAGACCACTGCGCTTCCACAGCTGCAGTGTGCCGGGGGCTTTAGGAACTCAGTCTGCTCCTCAAGCCCTCTGAACCTTATAATACAGCCCAGTGCTCAGCTCACAACTCCCGGGCATCCTGAAGAGCAGAGACACGGAGTGATGCCTTAGGCTGATTTTCCTAAAAGCCCACTCTGGAACCACGATGCCAACCCACACCTGCTCCACGGCGGGGAGGCTACAGAGCATGGAATCCTGGTCTGCGACGAGGGCTGCACGAAGCATAGCAGCGCTAGGACGCTAGTGATTTTGTAACAAATTTAAATAGTAGTACGTCACTCAACTGTTCAAAATAATGTTTAGTTTTTCAATTGTCAAGGCTGGCCTTGGCTAAATAACTTTCCTGGAAAAAAATATAATTCTTTCTTTCAGAACTACTTTTTCATGAAAGGGACTTATTTCCAAGTGTCCTGGGTTTCGCTGGGACAGTTAATTTTCTTCGTAGGAGCTGGTGCAGCCCCGTGTTTTGGGTTTGGTGGGACGACAACGTCGACAGCACACCGATGGGTTTGGTTGTGGCAGGGTGATGGTTATGCCAAGCCAAGGACCTTTCGGTATCTCTGGCCCTGCCAGCGAGAGTGCTGGGGGGGGCACAAGAAGTAGGGAGGGGACACGGCCAGGACAGCTGACCCGGACTGGCCACAGGTATATCCCATACCATACGGCATCATGCTCAGTATATAAGCTGGGGGAAGAAGGAAGGGGGGGATGTTTGGAGCGATGGCGTTTGCCTTCCCCAGCCCCATTAGGCGTGCTGGAGCCTGGCTGCCCTGGGGGTGGCTGAGCACCTGCCTGCCCATGGAAGTTAGTGAATGGATTCCTCGTTTTGTTTTGCTTGCTTTTGTTTTACCTATTAAACAGTCTTTATCTCAACCCGCAAGTTTTTTCACTTTTACTCTTCTGATCCTCCCCCCCATCCCGCTGTGGGGTGAGCGAGCAGCCACGTGGGGCTCAGTTGCTGGCTGGGGTCAAACCACGACACCAAGGCATATTACTTTCTGAAATATAAGCATTTAAACCCCCCTCAAAAAGCCTGTCAGAAAAATTTATGACTGCTTCTTCCCCTCGATTAAGCACATTTGCAATTGGAATGCATCAGGCTGGCAATGCCGGTTTTATCTCATTAGAAAGTGCAAATCCTTGATGCATTACTGTTCACCAGGGTACAATTTTTAAAACATTGGTACAAGACTTGAGTGTTAGGCTACAGAGAGGCAAAGCTTGTAAGGATCTCTTCTCATTAGACCAACCTAAAAACGATGAGGGGGAAGGACAAACTTTCATACTGACAAGCTCCTGTTTAGTTAAGAGCATCAAAAAGCAATGAATAGAAGCGAAATTGGCTCTCCCTATAAATCTTGCCTCTTTTGTAGCTTTACGTGTGCCAACCATACCACCATTGTTGCAGAGCTCTTGTGAGACCTTTCATTTGTAAAAGTCTTTTCTTCCACTAATTCCATTAAAAAGAAAGTTTCATACATGAATATTTGATTGACACATTATTAGGAAAAGTCTGAAAAAAGCAGCAGTGTCGCATTAAGCTCTGCTGCCGCAGCCATCATCTCCCCCAGCATATCTCTGTATCTTCCCAGCACAGTGAAAAGGCAAAAGGAGAGAAAAGACTATGCTCATTAGGAAGAAAAATGGAAGCAGCTCTTCTGAGCACCCCATCTGCTGCCATCATGTCAGAGATATCACATTTTACTGCTGTCACCAGCAGGTGCATGCAATTAGGTGACAGCAAAATGAACTATGGCTTCCCGGTGACTGTTTCGAGCAGATTTCAGACTGTTGGCAAGTGCATGATAGCAGACTATGGGCATTTGCCTCTAAATAATTCCTGGAATTCGCATGAAAAATGCACAGGTGATTCATTTTGTTGTAGAAGGCTACTGGAAGAAGCGATAGTAGCAGCAGCTGCAACAAAGCAGAGGACACCGAAGGGCGTGGGACAGGCTAATTCTGAGTCTTATGGCTATTATAAAGACAGTTAGGGTCAGTCTGTTCAATTCTGATCTCATTTACACTAATATATCAGGACAATCAAGCTCAAACCAGTTATAAATACCTTGGTAGTATGTTGAAGGACTTAGGGAGAGCGCTTGGATGTTTTCTCCTGAGCTCATCTAAATATATTGCTACTGCTCAAGACTGGGCTAATTAGCAGTACAGTTAATGCTCAACAAAAGCTCACCAATTTCCACGCCAGGGGAAAACCACAACGCAAGGTTTGGATCCATGCACGTCACTAACAAAGTCACAGTCAAAAAGTCTTTTTCCACGTGCAGCCTGTAGCGCCGCACGGGGAAAGGAGAGGTCATCAGGAAAGCAGACAGAGCCAGGGAGGTGGTCCTGCAGGAATGGCACAGAGTCCAGACCTCCAGGGATGGAAACTGTACTGCCAGTGGCAACACACCCCGCTCTGCCACCCAAGGCAACGAGGCCCAAAAAGGCTGTAAAGGTGAAAATGATCTTCCACCCAAAAGCCCCTTTCTGAGCTTTTTCCTTTGGACTTAATCCCTGGTGTTGACGGGGCTCTATTCACACTTACTAGGGAGGATTCCTTCCTTCCTTATCTGGATGTGACAATGAATCAAAAGTACCTTCTCTCTTCTGTTACCTGAGGTGATAATGGAGAATCCAGGAGTCTTGCCAGGGGCTGTGAGATGCCTTTGCAGCGCGCTCAGAAAATCATCACCCAAACCTAGAGCAAAGGCTAATTTTTCCAGGTAAGAAAAAAATAATAATAATCTCTCCCTGGAGAACTTCTATTAAGGAGGACCACAGTAATGTAAAATATTCAACTGTATTTATTAGCTGCATCTGACTGCTATGAATTTTACCTCCCGGTAGCCGATTCCTGAGAATAACAATTATGTTCCAAGCGATAAGCTATTATTCGCCCCGTATGACAAAAGTGCTCCATTTCGCTTCAGTGACTAGCAACAGCAAAGCCATTTTTACCACGTCTGCCATAAACCGCTTGAATGGGGTTAGTGCAGGACTCCAACGTGCCTGGGCAACTTGCTTTAATTTAAGCCAGTGTATAAATCTTATAACAGAGAGTTGTGCGTTACATAAGGCATGGCTTATTTTAAGTGATTACTTTAATGCCGCTACAAAGGTCTTTCTCCAGTCAAAAGTGTTGATGTTACCTACCACTTGAGCAAAATTGTTCTCCGTGCAGATGTTCTCTCCTTAAGGAGGAAGGAATACATCTTTTAACACTACACTCCATTCCATAATTTTATGAAGTTACAGGAAGCTAGAGAAACTGTGGCGTTGTGGAACACGGCAATGATGGTGGAGCAACCCCCTAAAACACATCTTGGTAGGGCTGGGTAAGCTGCGCTCTAAAGTAATAAGAGTAGTTTCCAAAGCAAATAACAGCTCATTAGATTATGTTTTCCACACCTGTCACCTTGTTGTGAATCTCATAATAGCCAACCTTTTATTTTTAGAATTTCACTATTAGAATCATGCTATGGGACAATCTCGGCTTCAGCCATTTATTTAAAGTTACATTTCCAGCTGTGAAAAACACAGCTTAAAGTTTAAGTCACCTGAGAAGTTTAAAAGGGTCAAGTTTACTTTTTTGGTCAAATCTTACAAACTAATGATGCAAGTGTCATAGTTCACGCATTGAAATGCAATAAAGCATGTGGATGCTTGAGAAAAAACTCAAAATTAGCTATGAAGAAAGAAAAATTTGCATTAATAGGCAACTGAATTCACACCACTAATTACTGCAGAATATAAAATACTGTTTCCAATAACCAGAAATGCATACAATTCTTTTTTTGATTAATTAAATGTCTTCCTGAATCAGCAGATGGGTTCAGAGCTGTTGCTATTGTTCACAACTTTCTCAAGCAGAAATTCAGCTGCAGCTTTTAATGGGGAGTTCAGAAAACACTGCACCAGAGGCATCAGCAGAAGGGACACTGTTTTGAGGACAGGGCAGTGAAGGGGAAATCTGCTCTTTTCCACCTTGCCCCAGCAAGAACTTAGGTAAACAGGCATGAGGGAAGAAGCATCTGCATCGCACCGCCTCCACACAGGCACTGGTTGCCCTTCCAGTTTCCAAACCTCCTCTCTGAGCACTTAGCCAGTGCTCTTACACCCCATCCCATTAAACATTTCCACACGGTAAATGCGTGTCCACAAACTTACTCTTTTTGCAATAGCCCTGCCTGATCAGAGGATGCATGAAGCACTGAGGAGCCTTGTTCATTAACCCCCATCAGCCTGTGTTTGCCCCCCAGGCATTCAAACCAAGGGGAGGGTCTAAATCTAGGGCAGCTCTATGAACTGCCCGTGAATATCAGCTGCTCTGCCTGTAAAGCAGGCACGGGATTTTTACCTCCCACTACACCGGTGTTAGTGCCACGGGAATTCTCTGGCTCAGGACAGGAATTCAGAGCGAAATAGCTCTTTGTTTCGTTTTGACCTGTGCTCATGCGATAGCAAATAGGTGCCTGTGCAAAAACAGCAACTATGCCAGGCTGGAAAAAAATCCCAAACTTCACAAAGGCCAGCGCTTTGCATTGTTGCCAGGTCTCCGAGACATATAAAATGCTTCCAATCAAATTGGGGCAGCTATGAGGCAAGCAGGCAAAGGCAGTTATCAATATTTTCTCATATCTAAAGACACTAACGATTCTGACTTCGTTAATATTTTCCAGCACATCTGAGTTTTAAATGTAACGAGATCCTCATTTACAACCTGGAAAAAAGGAAGAGAAAGGTAAACTGCGTAATTACTGGAGATCAGCAACAAATAACATTAAGGCAACCAAATAAATCCCCACACTGGTAACTTTTATCCTTCTATTGCACTCACTGGCCTTAGTAAAGCCCTAGTTGGAGCTGCTATGGCAGCAGCGACACGCTGCAACCCCGACGTGCTGTATTGATAATCTCCCTGTTCAGTAACAGCTGCAGGGATCCACCAACGCAGGGATCCACCGACGGGGTTAGGGCTGCAGGGACAGGCACCCTGAGGGGCTGCGGCACCAGGGACAGCCTCAGCACACCTTTCTGACACAATATACGGAAACACGGCAGAGAAGAAACTGTCTTTCCTTCCTTCACTGCCACTGAAGTTCCAGGGGATTGCAGGTTTCTTCAAAGGATAGCAAGAACAAAGCAACAGAAGCAACAGCAGAAAGGGTGGAGCAGGGGGATGGCTAATGTCAGGACAGGCAATGAACTCCGGTTGCACATGTTTGCCATCTAACGAGTTTTTAAATATGGGCCTTTTCAGCCTATGACTTTAATATTAAACCTGGCAAGTAGGTGAGCCAAGTAATCAAACAGTAATCTTCCTGCCCCACTGCTGACCCTCAAGAAAAGATCAAGACAAGTTTTTATTTTCCTGCTTTTTACTTTTGCAACTTACATTCTTATATATCTAGCAGAGCTCCCTCCGCTCCTAGTTTATTCCGGGGCTGTTACTTGAGGCTGCAGGTGCAATTCAAGCAATAGGAAGGAAAACAAGTATTGAAATGAGTCAGGAGAAGAGGTGGGTTTTAATTTAAAAAAATAAACAAACCCCAGAAATATTGCAGTTCCTTAGCTTGCCGCAGAAAACTATTTCCAGACCCCTGACAGAACATATCTAATGTAATATTCACAGAACAAACCACTTTGAGTCCATACGTACACCTCCCTTTCTTTGGAATATATATATGCCTGTGTGTCTCACATCTGCAGGTAGCTCATTAACATTAACGAGATTTATAGACCTGAGGAGAGAACTGGTAGCATCAGTTAAGCAAGCTTCTAGTTCAGATGCCCTGGCTACACTCCTGGCTGCCCTGAAGAAAGCATGAAAAGAACCTGCCAAACGTATTTTGCTTCATTTCTTTAAGTTAGAGTGGGCTGTAAATTACATTTAATAAACCCATTATTCAATGTCTTCCGAGAACATTAAAGCAGCAATAATGTTTACTATCGCAATGTACTGTGAGCTCTCATAAGCCATGTATCTTGCTGAAAGTCACTGGGCCAGTTCCACAACCACCATTCTCATGAGCTTCCTTTTGTTCGGGCAATTAGGCCATCTGCCAGGAGCTGAAATGATTAGCAATAAAAAGAAATGCAATAGCTTGGCGTTGCAGTCTTCTCAGTCAGCCCCTTAGTCAGCGGAGGCACCATGATAATCAGGTGAACAAAGAGCAGTACCAGAGGACACCGCAAAAAAGGGGGAAATTTTGAAGGGTCATGGAAAGTCAATGTGAAAACAGAAATAAACCCCAAACCCTACTTGTTCTCAACGAGATTTCTTTCAGAGCAGCGCCAGGGATTTCATCACATCCCTGACGTCACACACCATGGTCCTCACGACTGCCGACCATACCAAACTTTTCCCTTCCTTGCTCAGTCAGACATTTGATCAAAACTATTTCCTATTATCTATACATGTGTGCACAAGCACACATGGATCGTACCCTTGATTAAGGCGTTTCAGCACTGCTGTGATTCAAATAGTAATACTAATAATGGATTAACCAGCAGTGGACATTAGTGCAGCTGACGATCTTTAACCTCCTGCTTCGAGCCTGCAGGAAATCAGAAGTCCTTGCCCATAATTGAAGCTGGGATGTACAGAGAATGGAAATTCTGTTTGGCAAAGGAGTTTGGACTTTAGAGCTCTGTTGTTCAAAGCAGCATGAAACCTGCAAATTTTAAAATCTTCTGAGAGAAAATAAACAAATCTAACACATTAAGACCAGTTTGATGGAACAGTATTTTCCAACGGGAAAATAATTTTATTAACCTTTCTTCCACTTAGCTGTAATATCAAAGAACATAGTAGTATCAATGCTGCCAAATAATAATAATAATCTCTTTAAATGCCCTCGGCAGCGTTGCCAAAAGGCATTGGGCACTGACATGAACCGGTGGCAATGTACAGCACAAAATGATCCCCATATTGCTCAGCAATTTCCTTTCATGACATAAAAGTGGAAAGCTACCTTATTTTTAATACCAAAATTTCAAAAAGGGCAACATGAGTCCAAGTGTAAAGCGACTAAGGACACATGCCTACATTCACCAAGTATTGCCTTATTCCAGAAGACTGACAAATGCTGAAGAGTGATAAAGTTTCAGTGACTATAAACATAATCATTCACCAAAATTAGCTATAATTTAGCCATGGAAATATGTTTATAGAACAGCACCAGCTGATCCTCTGAGACAGTTATGTGCACGTGCTCTCTTACTGCTTCTTTGGAAAGAGGTTACAGAAAATTACGTTCTGGATAACCTCAAGACATTATACTCTCTTATGCAATAAACAAACAGATGTTCTCATTTTTCATTTTCATCTTTTATCACTAAGGTCCTCGCGCCTCCTAAAATTCTGAAACTCCTCTCCAGACATGGGGGAAATAGATACATTAGATGATAAACCCAGAATAATCTTTTTTTATCTTTAAGTCACGGGACATGTCTACTCCACACTCAATCACCTCGCTATCTTCCTAGCGCATCTAACAGAGCATTTCCCACGTACCTCTGGCAGTCACAGACAAATACTGGATTGAAATAGGCCAGTCCACAGGGGATCAAAGATGAATGTGGACTAAACAAACTGGTAGTGGTAGGAAACACACCCTTTGTTGTATTAATCACAACAACTTCTTCTGTCTTCATCACTTAGCCAGAGATTCAAGAAATGCACTAAAAGCGCGGAACCTAATTCTCACCAAGCCTGGGCCCTGCACGCACTTTGCTTGTCTTTTAACGGGAAGCAGCAAGGCAGCGTGTGTCAGCCACCAGGATTTCGCTCAGAGGTGTTTGCTGTGAAACAGGCTATCAAAGCCAGGGGTTAGAAAAAAGAAATTGCCGAACACCAGGCCACACTCATTATGCCTCGCATCTTCCATGTAAAAGGCTACGGTAGCTTTTAGCCAGCAAAAGACACTGCAACCAAGTGCCCAGCTGATTGTAAGTAAAAAACAAGTTCTTGGTTCGTGGTATCTCTACTTCCCCCTGCCCCCAACCATCTGAGTAAAGTCAATTACAACACTCAATTTAACTCCTTTTGTAAAATGCATATATGAACTGTTTAGGAATTAAACATAAAACAGCGCTATTAGAAACAACCACTCTTATTTTTCCCAAAGAAAACGCCACAACATTTCAAAGGACAAGGGATATGTCAATGTAAAAAAAAAAACCAAAAAAACAACAACAACAAAAAAACAAAACAAAAACCCAAAACACACAAAGGACCACCCCAAAAACAAAGAGGAAAATCACTGTCACAGATGAAAGATGAAATACTGCTGGTTTAAAAGTGCCAAAGAGAAAAAGAAATATTGCAGTATATCATCAGTACAAAGTAGCGGCCAAGCCTTGGTTGGTGTTTCTTGAAGGAGCTATAAAGAATTTGGAGACGAAGGAAGAAAAGCGTGGTGCTGCGGGGCGGGAGGTGTCAGTCCCTGTCTGGGCAGTTTGATCCGGTGGTATCTGGGTGCCACGCTGTCCCCACCGTGCGGGCATTCCCCCAGGATCCTCACCCTCAGAGACACAGCCCCACTGCAGAGGGATGCCTTTTTGGAAGAACATGCGGAAAAGCCTGATTTACACTTACAGTTCAAGAAGGACAAAAACATTTAGAAAACATGAAAACCAACCTCAGCTCAAGAAGTTAGGACCAGAAAAACTTGTAGAGGAAAAAAGACCAGCACAAAACCCTCCAACCGACATGACTGACGTTGCTGAAGCAGATGGCAAGAGGCCATTCAAGCTAAAAACTAATGCTTGGTGTGACCCTGCAGATCTTCAAATGTGCCTGTGAACTTCATCGTTTGAATCTAACCTAAGGCAAAGCTTTATCATCTCCACTTGCAGCAGCCTGACTGGTGTTGAGCATCCTACACAAAGGGAAGTTCAAACTCCAACCTTGTTTTTGCTGCCATCTTCACCCCAATCAAATAATTCTCCCAGGTTAAGTCTCTTTCAAGTGTTCTCCCATTTTCTTCTGCGGGCAAAAGTAGCGTGATATTTCAGGTGAATATCGCTCTTTACCTCAGCCTTTGAGTCCACTTCATCCCTGAAACTGTTCAGGGCTCCTGTGGAGACTTTAATACCTTGAGACGGAGACATTTTCAACCTCGTTGCAGTGCTGCTGCTTTTTACACCATTACACTATTCCCATCTAACCCACTAGCTGCCCAGCTGCATAACACTCCTTTACCCTCCACCTCCACCCCTAAGGAATTTAGCTTGCAAATTGCTTGAATTAGGGATTATTTCGCTCTATCGCATGTCACAACTGCCACTGGGAACGCATTAGTTCAAGTGCAGATAACGTGGTTTTCATTGTCCAAAAATCCTACACCCCACCTCATCTTTTCTTTCTTTTTTTTCCAAGGCAGCTCCTCTCCCAGGTGCTACAAATCCTTTGCTAGCATTTTATGAAGCAGGAATATAAAATGAAGGAAGTCCTTTCAACGAAAAGCCACTGTCAATACACAAATTTGACCAACCTCACCAAAACTGCTCATGGTCAAACCACTGCTTTACACAGGCTTTTAGATTCTACCTTTGGGCTCCTGAATGTGCAAGGAAAAACTGGCAGGCAGGCTTGCTCTGCTGATTATATCTTTGGTAATTCTTACTAGCACCATGCCAAATCTGATCAAAATAGAGGTGAGCTTTGAGAACTATGTGGCAGTGGGAGTGCAATTAAAACGATGGTCAGAGGTAATTCCAACAGGCCCGGTGCCCTCAGGTATGAAACCAGAGTCACGAGTGTCCTTGTGCACATAGAGCTTATGCTGTCACAGCCTTTATCTTTATGGTAGAGGACAGATGGAGCCAATTTAGGGGGAAAAAATAAAACAAACAAACAAAAAACATGAAAAAAAATATGAAAAAAAGGACAAAGAGAAACATTCTTCTGAAAACTCTCCTCTCCAGCAATCCTTTCTGTTTCACTGGGTCTTAAGGCCATTTTCCCTGTGGGTAGAGTGGAAAAGCCACAATGACCGGAGGAGAACAAAAAACAGAATGCCATTTCTTGTGGTCAGGAGAGTAGGAGCCTTTCAATTGCTACTGACAGCATGAATATACATTAGTCATTTATACATTCATAGACTTCAGCCACACAGTAGCTGAATGCCCCACACTTATTTCAAATGTATCCTTCAGGCACCGAAATATCCACACACACCCCCTTTTTTTTTTTTTATTTTTCCATTGTGTATGTGCTTATATTGTAAACAAATGCAAATGGTAAGATGACATATTAATTATCATACAGAAAGCCCATAGCAAACTCAGTTTCTGATGTGAGCTATTTTACTGTGATACCAGCCCTCTTTTCTATGATGCTGGTGTTAAAAATAAACAATGAATCATTTAAAAAAAAAAAAAAAAAAAGCAAGATAAACCAGCCTTGCAGAAATTCCTTCCCATGCTCAGGTACGCGTCCACGAACTACAGCGTAATGCAGAGAAACCTCAGCTACGAGCATCCCACCCGTGACTTAGCCCAGTAAATCAACTTAAAGGGTGCTCCACAGTGCCACAATAGGTTTCTCCTGACCTCCAAGCAGTACATTTACAGTCAGTTTTGAATAGCCTTTGTATCCCACACTGCAGTCATGAAAGTTGATATAATCCTTGAAAGCTTACCAAAAGAGACAGACTGTTATATTAGATAAGAAAAATAGATACAATACATTCATTAAAAACACACTCTCGTTTGGAACACAATGACTGTAGCAACTGGCTGTGGAACACACACCAAATACAAAACATCTTCTGCTCTTGGCTTCTGGTTTACCCAGAGGGGAAAAATTGGAACGGCAAAAAACAGTACTATCTGATTTTTATTCTGGTATTCGCAGGGGAGGACTTGGGTGTTGGTAATCCCACACCGGTTGCAGTCTATCACAACATCTGCTCCTAATTTTGACATCATTTGAGACACCGCTCACGTGTCTGGGCATCTGAGCTAAACAAAGTATTGAAAAGTACAGCTGAAAGTTACTTCCACTGAAGGCAGAAAACATTCCAAAAAATGCCAGCTAACCTTCTCCAGCCCCCTAAGGCACCTCACTTTAAAGCAGACATCTCCCCAGGCAGCAAAAGTTGTGTTCCCCTTCACCTCTTTCTTGGCTAGGGTGACTATCCAGGGTACTCACATCAGGATATTTTTGATTCAGGTATGAAGTGTTCTGGCACTCTTAAGTCCTCTCTGGAGTCCTGTGCTCTACGCATGCCCGGTGTTGCACCAAACCACTTGAAGAACAAAAATTTATAAGAGTATTTTTAGAAGAAATGGCAAGAGTGATTGTCAATTCCTCAGTTTGGTGAGGACCAAGCCTGGATCGAGCCTACTTACCCTCTATCCACATAGTTGCAGGCAAACAAGTTGCAAAGGCAGTTTTTAAGGAAGCACGCATCAAGGAGCTCTCACAGAGAAAGGCTCCCAACCTCCTGGTAGCTTGTTACTATTCTGGGTAGTTAGTACTAGACTCAAGTTTATTGCCACTGCCTAGCCACAGCTATTTAAGCATATCCTATACCATCAGTTTTTCTGCTCCTCCCCAGCATCTTTTGAGCATCTCAGTTCCACACGATTACACTAAAGTTTCCTTTCACCCCCCATTTTATAAATGCCTTGCTCCATGTGCCAGCCAGAGCTCGCGCTGGGCTACACGCTGCTGAGACCTGTGCTGCTCTGTAAGGGCTCTCAGAACCTGCTCCTCATAACCCTGGTCCTTCAGGGATGACTGTGAAAGTCCACAGCATCTTCAAACACGGCTTGGTGATGCTGCCTGACCAGCAACACACACAATATTATACCAATCAATATTCCTGATCCTAGGACACTGGTGTTAAAATAACTCAGCAGAAGAGGCTAGCGTAGTGCTGTCCCCAGAAGAAACTCCTGTCTGAAGACAGTGAAACCAGAAAATTATCATTTAGATAATATCACGAAACTCGGGACAAGGAAGTCTAATCACAGAGCAATAGCGGTTACTTGGTGTTTGTAGTGTTTTGTGCCTCCGTGTAGGAGCGTGGCACACATATGATTTTTCTAATTGGTTTTCAGTCAAATCATTCCGCTGAGAATAAGCTCAGAGCATTTGCAGGAGACTCCAGAGCTAGGCTGGATAATAGGAATGCTGCTTTGGCTCTCAAGTTTTTTGCACCTGCATTTTGAACACTTTCTTAGCTCCTACTTGGTTCGTAACTACATAATGGTTGAATGATGCTCACTTAGGGCAATTCCCATTTATTTACGTTGGCTCCAAATCGTCCAAAAGTTGGATAAATAAAGTAGAGGGCTATTTTCCTTACCAATGGAATGAAAGAAGCAAGTGGAAATGAAGTTATTTTCCCACTTCTAGTTATAGTCTATTTTGTGAAAGGCATAGCTCAGAGTTACAGAGCATCTTTGGGTCATTGCTCATTAGGCTGAACTTGAGTATAGCTTTGCATTATACTTTATTACACATCAAATTTAAAAATCATGTTTTGAAGGCATCTATGCTGCCATGTGCTTAATTCCTGAAAGGAACGATTAGGGACAGAGCAGAGAAGAGCCTGAGATCCAAAAAGGCAAAGCAATTCATTGAGTAAGTGACCTTGGGTAGTTCCCGTTCCTTGGCAAACCTGTCAAAGCCAGAGTGTAAGAAAAAGCAGAAAGGTAAAATGGGATAAAAACAACTTGTCTAAGGTCCCAGCCTTATAGCATTATCAAGAGCAGTTTAGGAAAAGAAAAGAAGGCTAACGAAAGAGACAAACTTTGAAACTAGGGAAAGTTTTTATTCTTGCAGTTGAAAAGGAAGAGATTCCTGGAGGTCAGCTCCATCAAGAAAACTCAATTCACTGTTCAAGCCTGTCACTTTCAAAGCTACGATGCAGCTCTTGAAAGAACCTGAAAGAACCCGAAAGAGTCAGCTGCTTCTGCATTAAAGAAACTGTCTGTGCTGTGATTTAACACATTTATTTCTTTACCCGTTTATTGGTTTGGTGGCAGGCTGCTTAATGGCAGAAGGCTTTAAGTAAACAAGTAAATAAATAAATATATGCCAAACAACAAAATCAAGATAAAGAGATTTAAGCAGGATGCAAGGAGGAAAATGTAGATGATAAATGCTGGTGGCAAAAGGTGACTTTATTGAAATATTCAGTGAAATGAAAATAAGGCATTCAGTTCTGAAGAACAAAATGAAAAATGACTGGCAGGAAAACAGCTCACTTTTGCAATGGTACTGCATTTGTGAACATTCCAGCAGCTCCTTTCCCTTTGCTTCCCCCCAGTAGTTACGCAGCTAATAATAAACTTCTTCAGAAACACACAAACCTGCCAGATGGAGAACACCATACTGGAGCAGCGCAACACCCAGCACAGAAATTAAGAGGTGGTGTAGATTTCCTTCTCCCTCCACCTCGTGAGACAAATTTGCAGTGGGAAACACCCTGAGATCAGTCTTCAGAGAGCACAGAGGGCTAAAGTGAGCTGCCCAGCCGATGTCACCCAGAGGAGCTCCCATTTTCAGAAGGTGCTGTGGGACTGGCCAATAAGCCCAAGAGAGCCCCAAGACCGCAGGATACTGCACTGCAATATTGACCGAGTCCCCTTGCTGGGGCTGCTGGGGCAGCTGGAAACAGAGATGAAGGGGTGCGAGGCCAACGAGAGTTATGCTCCTTCTCAAAGAGGCTCCAGTAGGGACAGACTGATATCATTAAACATCACCATTAAAGTGCCACCGTGGGTTTTGGGGTAGCTGCACAGGGCAGGGAAGGCTGAGATCTCTTGCATTGGCTACTTCAGCACCCAGCAAGGCAAGGACTGGTGACAACTCAGCTCCGTACCATTACAGGTCCCCCAGGAAAAGTGAGAAACCAGTACACTTTCAGTACATAGGGCTATTTAGGCAACGGAGGCTCTTCTTGCTCGGGCAAAGCTAGCTGAGATCCATGGACACAATCCTTTACCTCTTTTAGCCCCTTCTCCTTATAGGGTTTGAGGCAGAAAACTCATCTGAACAGAATTTAGCCACTCCTGTTTCTTAAAATTGGCTTCCACAGAGGGAAGGCGGGGGGGGGGGGGGGGGCACGGGGGAAGATGCTGCACAGAGCAGAAAGATACTGAACAGTTTGCTTTGTTAGGGGAGCAGAACAGTCTCCTTCATGGGCTGAAATACTACCCTGAAGCCTGATTCTGTACCTCCTGGGTCCCCAAGCTTTTTCACTCGACTGCTGAAGCCACTGCAAGTCTTTTTAGCAGCTGCTTTTGTGTGTGCAGTCCTTTGGAGAGATCTCATCCACATGGAATCCCTCAACGGCAGGGGAACTCCGTTTACCAACAAAGTACACCAAAGCTACAAGTGGCACTTGTTTCTCCAACATTGTGTAAAATATAACCCCAAGCCCATTTTAACTCACTTTTAAAAATCACCTCTTAAAAAGGACTCCAGTGCCCTGTGTGAGGTCCTTGGCACTGCATCTGCCAAAGGAAGCTTTTTAACTCGGTTTCCAGACATGCCAGTGCCAGAAGCCCACCCACTCTTCGTACAGCCGGCAGTTACCCGCTTTTGGAGGAACAAATCTATCCCACATACTTAAGCTCATTTTTGAAACCTCTAACGACTAGCTCAGGTTGAACTGAATGATGGTGAAATACCTTGGTACAAGTTTGTCTTTCCACGCATTTTATTTTTATCTAATTTTTAAACACTCTTTTGCTTTGCCGTGCCCGCCAGAGGTACTTGCAGGCAGACACCACCGCTGTCTTCCATGGAGAAAGACATCCCCAGGGGGGATTTACAGCCTGAGATCACACGTGCTGGACCAGAAGGGCGTGAAAAGCAAGAGGCTGCACATGAAGGTGGAACAAACTGGTGTTTCAGGCTCACGTATACAATGCAGTTTGCTAGAGAAATCTACAAACAGGGAGTAGCCAATAAATCCATAGTATTTTGTGGACCTGTTACCTTTGATTTTTCTGCAGCCAGTGACAGCAGCTAACATACATACCAGCACTTGGATAATGCTGCAGGCAAGGGTACACAGCTGTGCTACCACTCCAGGAATTAAAAAAAAAAAAAAAATTAAAAAAAAAGTGGTAGTAGATGAAAAAGCACTGAAAATCCCCAAAGGCATGAGTGAGAACAGCAGCACTGCAAACAATACCCATCCTGTGGACAGAGCAGGTGTGAGTAATACACAGCAACTACAAAACTGGCTGAAGAGCGGAGCTAAGTGAAGATGTAATAAATCCCTTCTGCTGGATCTACCAGGTTGGGTTAAATGCACCTCTGCCCTTATAGAGGTTAGATTTTTTGCATGTGTGTATTTGTAGTTAGGCTTTGTGTTAAGGGAGCGCTGTCCTTCATCAATACTTACAGAAGCAGCAGGGATGATGCTTTCTAAATGAATTAAACATCCTTATCATGTCCTCTGGGTTTTTTGGTTTTGTTTTGGTTTGGGGTTTTTTTCCCCTTAATTTGCTATTGTTCTAGCAGGGAACTCCAGTTCTCACAACCCCTTTACATGAGGTCTTTCAAGTGATTCAACTTACTCAAACCGCAGCTGCGAAATGCTCGACAAGTCTGCAAAGCCAAAACCATTCCAACTCTGCAAGCACATAAATGTCTTTTCCAGCCTCAGTTTTCCTGTGCTTGAAACTCTCCAAGTTTTAAGAACGCAAGTTTTTTTTTTTTCTTTCCTTCTCCCTTGCTATTTCTTCACGACCACTTTTCTTCCTATCTGTGTATTTGGTGATATTCAGTAGCTAAATGAATAGGAGTTTTAGGCTTCAAGTGGGATGTCATCACTGAACTCATCTGGAATTTTGCTTTTGGCAACTGTATAAGCCAGGAGCCTGAAGCTTTAACATCACCATTTGCCCCACAGAAAAGGGAAGTGTATTATTAGGTTTGCAGGAAGTCAATTGAATTTAACAGAGTTCATCCCAAGGGACAAGAATGACTTGTATAAACGCTGAAATTTCAGAATAAGATGCCTTGGAAAACTTTCTCCCTGAATGCCTGCTTTGTGTAAGTGCTGACACAGGCATGCAAGTTGCAAGATGGGGTTTTGCAAGCTTGGTCATAAAACAGATCTACCCTAATGATTATCGAGAACTGAAAGACACTGGATTTAGAGTTGTAAAAAGGTTCAAAGAGAAATGATGCTGAAATAGAACAGCATGCAGAATAAAAAAAGAACCAAAACCAAGCTACATACACAAACCATAAAAAAAACAATCCAAACCAAACCAGAAATTCAGGGCAAAGCATAGCTGCCTAGTCCTTTGTTTGACGGGAACACATGCTTTCTGGGACTGCCAGGTAAAGGACATAAAGCAGAAACTCTGGACAAAACTTCGGATTTAGAAAAAAATCAAAGCCAAGTGAGTAAAAGAAAAAAGACACTGTACATGCCACCAAATAAACTGATGCTACCACTTGGAAATAACAGTCATTAGTCTTATGAGCTGACATTAATTAGCTATGTTATTGGTACCAGTTAAGCTTTAGGCAAATAAGCCTTTCATGTTAGATACGACACATGTTTCAAGAAGAAAAGTTAATTTAATGCCCTCTCCGCTTAAACACTATGCACATCATTATTAATGCTGAGTAATTTTGTAGTTTAAAAAGAAGCAAACTGAGTTTCTCGTTTGAGAAATAACTGTTGTGGGCCCAGTTTGACAGCTAACAATTAAGGATGGTTCAGTGTGCAACAAGCAGGCATTACCCAAGCTCATCATCCCCTTCCCCCTGCTGTGTTTGCTCCCTGTCAATAACAAACCAGGGCAAATCAGGGCAAGGTCTTTACAGCCTGGGTGAAAAGATGACACTGAGAATCTGATATGAATCTTTCATTCTGTTGTCCTGACCTGCTGTAACAGTCTCTTTGGTCTGTGTCTGCAGCATCTCTGTGGGTTACATCAGTACGGCTGGGTCCTGGGCTCAAGGTATGACCATGACCGCACAACCTGAGCGCCAGCAGTGCTGCTGCTGCAAGACGCCTACCTGCAGAGGATGCAACAGGCAGGAGGTTTAGCCTCCTTTCCTGTAAAATAAAAGATGTTCTGCTTGAATTCTTGCAGGGATGGGGGGGAGGAAAAAAAAACAACCACCACACAATAAAAAAAAAAATCTCCACCACAGTTTCAGAAGAACTCTGTTGTATTTAACGGAACCTTTCTGACTCTTGTTAATGAATATTTTATATGAGGCCAGAAGTCATCCAAATTGAGACAAAAATCTCGATGTTGGGGAAAAGCAGGAAAAGAAAAAAAATGCAAATTCTGCAACTTTGTCATTAGCGGCAGACTCTGAGCCTTCATTTAATTATCTTTAAGTGCCTAGCTGTTTGTGCTGCCGAGAGAACCCGCAATAAAAACAGAAGCACAGATGCTTTGCTATACCAGCCTAGGAGAAATAGCCCGTGAGCTGTATTTCTGGGCACCATATTTAAAGGGAGAGGAAAAAAAACCAACCAATCAATCAAACAAACAAAAAAACCCAAACCACAAACAAAGCCCCCCCCCCCCCCCCCCCCCCCACACACACACACACACACATAGTGGGGATGAAAAATTAAGAAATTAGAGTTTACCAAGAGGTACAAACCCGCAGGTCTGTGTACAAAGAAGGGTAGGTGTTCTACCCACGATCGGTCAAGAAAAGTATAGATATTTTAAAGATGGTGGAAGCAACCTGGGAAAAGGCATCCCAGCAGTTCTCCTGACACCAATGACCTGAGTTTGATGATGCTCCAGAGAGGAAAGGCAAATTTTCAGATCCATAAAGTATGCAAATTTTAGAACCTGCATCACCTAAAAAAAAGCGGTTCCCTGCAACCCAAAGGAAATGAGCATCACACAGTTGAAAAAAATAGCTCACCATTACCATGGCAAAAGAGCAATTAATACACACAGAGCATGTAAAATCTTGAGGTGAATTTTTCCCATGTCATGACACATCTAGAGTCAATTGCAGCTACTCAGACCAGACTAAAATCTGGCATCTTCTTTGGCACAGCTGCATATTCTGCAGAAACAATAACGAGAACTTGGATTTCTTGGAGCCTATAAGACTCTCAGAACATCATCTTGAGAAGAAATGTAATCATTAACACACTGGATAAGCAGCCATCATAGCTGTATGCACAGATATGAGCTATAATATATTTTTTTAAAAAAATTAAGTATGAACTATCAAAGTCCAGAAAACTCTAGAGTGAGAAGGAGCAATGACTGTAACATTCTGGCAGTGTGTGAGAAACGTGAGTTTAGACAGCAGCCATATAGCTTTGGCATCCAGTTCAGAATGCAGTTCCACAACTTCAAGTTGTTGTATAAATGTGAGTCTTTTCATTCAGACTTAAAGAATAAAACCACAAATTTACATGACGGAACAAGGCATCAGTGATACAACCCAAGAAGCGGCCCCTGAATGCAGCAGGATTTCTATTTTGATCTGCGCATGGAACCAAAGAGAACAGTAGGTTTGGGTGAACCACTGCTTTCTCTTTCATCCTTGCTAGTATTTCTCGTGCCACTGCAATTAGCACTCATTCATAACCTCAGTCAGTGGCTAATAACAGTAAGTTACACCAGTAAGCAAAGATTATTTTTTGGTAGGGTTTTTTTGGAGAGTCTTTTATAACTCTACGCAGTGGAAATGCAGCAATGAAGGCTCTTCACTAGCCTTTGTTTGTAAGAGAGTAAATATTCCAACTTAAACATTCCAACATCATGAATCACACCCACCAATTACAAGACTAGATTAAAAAAAAAAAATTATATATTTTTGCGTATTTGTTTGCAATTTTCTGGACAGCAGGGCTCATGTTTCCAAATTTGCATAATGACAGGAATACACAAACACCTGCCTTTAAACAACAGCTGAGATTCTCATAAATGCACACATCCATCGGAACCCGGATTTCATAGAAGCATCAGTTTCTACAAGATCTACGGCAAGGCTAAGTTAGCATCACAAATAAGCAGATGCTTCCAGCATTGACCTCTTCCAGAAACAAGAAGAGGTACATTGAGCATGTGTTCAGAGTGCTCATAGCAAAGCAAAATGAAACTAGCTTGCCTTTACATCTTAACAGATTAAATTCCCCTGTGTGCAGGAGATTAAGTTTAAATCTAAGAATCTCTGAACATGCCAAAATAATTTAAATAGTGTTATCATGTTTCAATTGCTTTTTGCAGAAAGGAGGATTTGACTTCGAGCGAGTATAATAAAATTCCTCAAATATGTTAAAATAAATTGTTCATTTAAAAGATATCCATTATTCTATTAATTTGAGTAAAATAACTAAAGAATAAAGAGGATGGGGGAAAAATATAGGCAGCCTAAACAATCAGATGGTTAAAGTTCAAGTGCTTCCAACTGCAAAATGGAAGGTAGCGAGAGCCGTGGGTGTTCAGGTTCCTTGGAAATTCAAAGACCAAAAAGCACAAATCTGAAGTTGTTTGAGTAATAGAACTGTGAACAAAAGCACACATGAAACATTTAAACAACTGTTCTCACTCCCAACTCTGCACATAAAGAAGAAAGGAAAAAGAGAATAAGAGGAAGATGGTCCAGAACCTTCCAGGAACAGCTGCTTCAGGCTCTGTCTTTGATTATTCTCTACTCTATTGTGCATGCCTCTCTCCAAAAGTCAGCAGGTAATGACTTGAAAAGATGACATCAGGTGCTCTACAGCGTGACCTCATGGTTCAAGCTATTGAGCTGCTTAACTCCTCCTCCTCCTCCTCATCACCATCTGGTTTGAAGAGCCACGTGCATTCAGCATCAAGAACACTTTCGTTTGGTAGCTGTAACCGGCAAATCACAAGGTTTCGGTTTGGATGACTTACAGCTATGAAATATTAAATGTACATAGGGAACAGTCTGCTCTGGGAATCAAAAAAATTCTTGAAGGTTTCTAGGTAGCTAAACCTGGGGAGGAGTAAGAGCTGTGATCCTCTAGAGAAACAGGACTGATTAAAATACGTACGTTGGTAGGAGAAAACAAAACCACCACCACCAAAAAAAAAAAAAAAAAAAAAAAAGGCACCACAGCCCAGCAACAACAAATGAAACATATGGAAGAAAATAATTCCCGACAGCTACAGAGGTAGTTGAGAAAAGGCTTCCAAAACATGTCTGTTGGAGAGTTCGATACTATTGGCATGCAAAATTTAGCAGGATACACCAAGAATTAATGATCTGTCCTTGAAAAGACAGGCTTGCTCTGTTGGAGCAAGAGGAAATGAGACAATGTTCTGTTCTCTCAGAATAAGAAAAACGTAGTGAGAAAAGAAAAAGGAAAAAAATAGGAAAAACAAACCCCCAAACTGGCTCTGTAAATTACAGGTCTAAATTTCTTAAGAAAGAGATGAAAGAGCATGTATCCTGTGTGGGTCCCCTAGGAACAATGTATCTGGCTGGGAAGACGCCATTTTTCCCCAGCAGGATTTCGGGGTCACTTGGATGCTTTTGAAACACCAGTGGAAGCAAAAAAGCATAGACTTTTCAAAGACAAGTTAGTGAAATCAGATATTCAAGATCAAGACGGCAGAGAATCTTTGAAATACTGCAAGTGCTACACCAAATGACTTAAAATTATTCTTATTTGGGGTATTTTAGTATGACTGATGCATTGAAAATACAGCATAGAAGCTGAAGGTATAAACACCATAGATGCCATAAGCACATAGCCTGGGTAGATAGATTTGGGTGAACGTTACAAGCAAGTACTCCAAAAGATTTGCTCCAAATAGGTCAAGTTAGTCAGATCTTTTTCCCCACTAATAAGTGTCTGTCGATAGTTCTGTCTTCAGAACATATTTGTGGAAGCAACTGCTTACCCAGGGCCAAATGACAATCAATGCCATTTACCCACCAAAGCCAGCAGCAGCAATGGAGCAGCTTGTCTCCACGGCCATTAACAGCACAAGGCAGAGAACAGTCCGCAGCTGGTGGTTCTTTCAGCCTGCCCTTACACCTGGGGCAGGAAGGCAGCCCATTCCCCCGAGTGGAGAAACCAGTAATCCAGGTCTGGAAAAATGCTGGAACAAAACCGAAGGAACTATGCAACTGCGTCTCAGATCCATGCCGTGGTTTTCTCTCTGCTCTGCTTCTGAAATTCCTAAGGTCCAATGTACCTTTCGTCTAGTCCAGGAAGATAATTAGATAATGTTTATGACTACGAAATTAGCAAGGACTTGTAAAACTGCAGACTGGATTAACTCATTAGCAGCTACATAACCTAGCTGGGCCACACCACCACTGCAGTTAAATGGCAAACAGCCAATCCAGCAGGGTAAAAAAGGGACAAGGTCTTTTTTCTAAATATCTGTTTCTTAGTAAAACATTTACTCAGCAAGATCAAATACAGAAATAAGCAGGAATCTGGCAGTTGATATATTTATTATAATTTATAAATGAATCACAAGAAGAAACATCCTGCCCATTCATCTTGCAGAAGCCTAATGCTCTGCAACCATGCTACGGTCAAGGGCTTCAAAATCCAAATGTTGACGTTTATACATTTCAAAGTTGTCTAATCCTGCTCATCATCTACAGTTTACTAAATTGCTGCTACTCCTGCAGATATTTACGGTCACAATTTTAAATCCACCTGGTTATTCCCCACCTACTAATCTAATTACCCTTAAGCCACTCATGGAGACTTCCACAAGGAAATGATAGGAAAGTATTTACACAGCTTTTACTGTCGGTGTCCTGTCAATTTGTTTTGTTTAGTCCAATACTACTTCACTGCAGGAAAAGTATGTACATAGGTATGAAAACTAACATCGGTGCATGCTTTGTATATTTATACTTTCATGGTTCATGACCTAGCACGATCTTGCATCATGAACAGCGTTGCAGAGTCCCGGCTATCACGCAGCTCCCGTGGGAATCACCTCCTTGTGAACAAGGCACCAGTTAGATTTTGATATTGATGTCACAGTAACACTTTGAAAGGAAAATTGTTTGATTTTACTCCCTTTTGACTGGCTTTCTTCAGCCATTAGTGTAAATATTGACCATCACATAGTGACATTTAGTACCATGTACATATAATAATCATATTAAGGCAACATCCTCATACCGACTAACAATAAAAATCAAATATTGGAAAACTGTAATTTTGCTTGTCTGCAGACCTCACTCAAGGACTCTTTGCCAACATCCTATAGGAGATGAAGTCCTCAAGACTGTAAAAATATTCTGATGTCTCACGGACAGCAAAAGTGTGAGAAATTCACATGGTTTTTTAGGTTGTGGGTATTTTTTTTCTTGGCTGGGTGGTTGGTTGAACCTTTCAAATTCCATTCTATATACTTTCTCTATTACTACCATGGTTTCTGTAGAAGACAGACTCTAAAATATCTTTCTAAATTACCTCTCCCTTCTTTTATTTCAGAGAATTAGCAAAAGGACTGAAACTAATTAGCCTCTACCTGCCCATTTATCAAATAGAGGAGTAACAAACTGATGACTTTTAGAGTACAGTTGTCAAACAGGTCTCATGATTACTTTAGCTTAATTAAGAAGTGGGCAAGCAATGAATCTTAAGGTAATTAAACAGAAGTCATCAGCTTCAAAGACTTTCGCCTTGGTCCTTGTCTGCAGTTGCCCATCTCATCAGCAGAACTAGTAGAGATTTGATTAGGACAGTCCTGTGTTTCTACAGCCAAGGGCAGACCAGTGTAATGTAGAGCAGCTACTAAATAACTGACCGACACCACATGAAATCTTTGCAAGATATTGTTTGTTTTACAGGATCCAACTGATAATCCATAGCTGGGCACAAAGGTTTTTCTTACTAGAGAATTTAAGTTTTCATATAATTTTTTCTCTCATTTTCAGATACCTTTTCTAGAACTTGTAGCAAGAGGAAACTACTGATTATTTAAAAGTAAATGCTTCATTTATTTAAAAAGGCAGAAGAGAAACCTATTCTGAGTATATGAGTAGATTTTAAGCAGTAATAATAAAAAAAATCATCTTTTAGTCTACTAAGATACAGAGGACGACAACTGGTCTGTTTTAAGTTCATGGCCAAAGTTAAACACTCAGCCACTACCTCCTACCCACAAATATTTCTTGATGCAATTTTCATTCAAGGTCTGAAAAATGCATTTTGATGTCTGCAAATATTTAGACACAGTTTAATTCAAATGGCTTCCCATTTTGAAAGCACACATTTCATTTATTATCATGAAAACATGAATATACCAGATGGGAAAGGAATACTCTGCTACTCTTATGAAAGCTTCTTGCACACAACCGTGCCAATGTTCAAAATCACAGCCTAAAATTCCTCCCTCTGCTCATCACACAGCCTACAGTAAGCAAAGCCTGTCATTCAGTGACAAATTGAAGAGACTTTATTCCTTACCTTACTGGAAACATAGCACTGACTTAGCAAACGGCAACTTTTTGAGAAAACCTTGTGCATATACTGTTGACAGATTAGCTTCGCATAGGAGAATAAGCCTTATCAAATCTCTCTGATGTCATATTTCCCAGAATCAGGTATTTAAAGAACATACTGAAGGCAATTTAAAGAAAAATATTGACTCTGTATGAGAAATCCGCAGCATAAAATAAAGAAAACTGCTCTCAATTACATCTTGTGCAATATGTAGAAACTGTAGCATTTTCTTTATAAGATAATGCGGGAGAAGCGTTGTATTGCAATTGCTGTGAGTATGCAATTGTGCATGAAAAACTAATAGACAACAATCATCAAGGACAAGCAGCTGTGATGAATTTTAAATGGCTAAATTTTAAACCTTTAAAGCTTTGAGGAGGTTGGTTAAAAGGAGCTAAACAGAGACAACAGAGCTACAGCAGCCATAAATACCTATAAAATATCTAGCAGTGGAAGCTGCTGCTTGTTAATCTCGTAACTAAAACTACAAGCAAGATCAAAGCAAGACAGCAGAAATCACTAGGGCTACAATAGATCCTCTAAAAATCAAAGTCATGCCCGATAGTTACAGAGTGGATTGCAAATGGGTGTTTCTTAAAGGAGACAGGAATGGAAGCAAAGGGCAGACAAAAACTGTGGGCTAGAAATGATGCTGGGCAAGTGGGAAAGGATGATGTGGCACCTAGTGTATAGGAGAATTATTTCAGTAAGTCTGTACTCATCCTAGTAACTCCCGAGAATTCATGCTGGCATAGCTTCTGCTTGCGGTGGGGTAAGACACTTCACAACCTGCCTGCTCTCTTGTTTTGATGCATGGCACACCAAGGGTATTCCTGCTCCCTCTACCTCTTCCTCCTCTTCTGGAGATCTCTGGACCGGAGAGATGATGTTCTCTCTTGATCTCTCTCTGGACAGGGCAGAGTTTGCTCAGGTTTGAATGACCAGGTCTCTTCCAGGATCTCCACTTGTGCTGTTGTGATTGAGCTTGCACATCCCAAGAACGATAAAGAAGGATCATTGAATTACCTCCCTGCAAAGGCCAGGAGACGTGTTTAACGCCACCTCCCCCACTATAAAAGTGCAGAAAGGGCCAGAGGTGCATAGGCAAATTCTGATGGAGGTTTTGGCATGGTAAAAATTATTTGTAATGCAAAAAACCCAGAAACTGTTTTCACTGGTCTAACCAAGGGCTTGGGCACTAATATTGTTGATGATGTCAGCAGACTGAGGACGTAGAGGTATCACCTAGCAAGAACTAGATGCTCATGATAACAGGGGAAGTAGCCAGATTTTCCGGCTATAACCAGGCTCCAGCTATGTGGTACCATTTAGCTCAAAACTGTGCCATGAATCTGGCACAACAATATATATGGCAAGGCCGATTTATGCATAAATCAATGGTATGAGGAGAAAAACATCTAGTGGTCCAAGACAGGATAAGAAGGATCAATTTTTTAAGCAATGGATGATATTCTGGGAGGCATGTTGTCTAAGGGGGCTGAGGATAACAATCTGGACTCAAGTTCATTGCAGCCAACTCCCATCAGGGTCCCATCCCTGCCTAAGCAGCAGGATACTAGCACTTGCTAGCTTATTCCATTGTACATTTCATTATTTGATTAAAGAAAACATTAAGTGACTGATTAGTATCAAGGCTGATGTAAGGCCTATGGGTCTGGGTCAGTTGGGAGAAGAAAAGGCTGGAAGAAAAATCAGCCCTTTGCAGACTAGCTATTAAAGGATAAAGGCAGAAATAAAAGGCATCAAGATGACAAAGACTGAAACAATTCATATGACTTTATTTAAGAGGATTGCCCAAACTTAGAAGGAAATTACAGCATGGTGTCAAAGACACACATCTACACAACACCTTCAAAAATTAAATGCCCAGGGCCAGACAGTTTGCTGAGTGCCTGAAGACTATAAGGGAAAGGAGCAGAGCCAAGAAAAAAAACCTCTGTTAATTGTAAGGAGTAAGGCAAGCTATTTCCAGATCCCAGAATTGCAGAATCCTAGATGACCCATTTAAAAAAAAAATTAAAAATTAAAATTAAAGCTTACAGCCAAGGGTTCAAACACTCCCCAAGCCACGAGGCAGAGTTGTGCTTAGCACCAGGATTGGAAACATGCCAGAACAGTCACAAAAAGTCTTCAAGGTAGCTCCGGCCGGCAAATCGCAGGACCAGCCCCAAAGCATCAGGTACAGGCAGGAGAAGGCAGCTGCGTGATAAATAAGGGCTGAATAAACCCGACCACTGGCTTTATACGGAAAGCTTATGGTTTGTAGCCTGTTCTTTCTAAGTGTTCTTAAATGGTAAACAAGTGGGAGCCTGCAGCTACATTCAGAATTGATTCTTAATTTTATTTAACGTTGGTCAAGACCTTTCGTAAGAGATTGTTCAGAGAAAAAGGAGAAAAGGATAATGGGTTCTGAATTACTAACAACCTAAGAGAGAGAAAAAAGGCATAATTAATGGCTGCCTTTTAGAAAGAAGAAGACTTAATAGGAAGTCATCTCAATGATCAATATTGTCAAATACACCTTTTTGAATTATTTGAGCTCTGAAATGGACACGATTATGGAATATGCCCAACAGCATAAACTTTACCACATTAAACAAAAGAGAAATTTATGAGGCAATACAATTTACTTTGGAGCAAAACATGAGCACAGTTAAAGGCAGAGGCACATAGAACAAGAATAATGAACTTTTCAGGTATAGTCTGTTGTCACAACTTTGTGTGACTGTAATATGGGGCCAATCTACCAGTATCCTCTGTGTGATGTGCTGACAGAGTCAGAACAACCCAGCACCTAGAACAACAACATAAAAACCCAGAGAAAGCCAGGACATAAAAAAATCCAAATAGGAAAGAATACATTAAAGATTCAAAATGTAAACCAGGATTGTCCCCCCTCTGCATTCAGTTCTAATAGCTTCCATCCCCAAGAAAGAGCTGATTTACAACCAGACTTTACTGGTTCAGTCTGCTAACCACCCCAAGCAATTTTAAAGTTCATCCCCCATCCAATTCCCCCAAACCTCCCAATACTTTGGAGGCCTAAATATCTGGAAAAGCATCACCGCAAGCATACAACAACCCTGAGAGTGCTTGGTTCTTATGTTGGGAATAATCAGACTGATAACAGGAGCAAGATCAATAGTACAGCTCACCGGTTTGCACCTCCCGCAAACACCTATTATGCTAAAAATGCACCACTTTGCCCGCTTCTGCTATCTGATAAGATATTCTCAAAGGGAGAAAACACACTGAAAAAGTAACTAAATTCCTACTTTTTTAAAAAAAAAAAGTCCTTTTAACCTAATTAATAGTGTCACACATCATAAAAAATCTGTAATAGATGAGCCTCATCTACAGAGTTATTCTGATTCATAACTAATGCCTCTTTCGAACCTTGGTCATCACACTCACACTGATGCCTTTTCTATACACTTCTAAATGAAAGACTTTTTTTGAAAAACGGCTAGCTTTTCCCAGGCTGAAGGGTTAATAATAAGCTAAAATTTCAGGCGGGTGAGGGCGGCAGAGTAATGCAATCGCTAGAGCAAAACTGAAGCTGGTATTTCTGTACACGGGTGCCTGGAAGGAGAACCAGGGAGCATCTTGCTTGCTCTCCCCAAGCCTGTGCTACAGTTAACAGCCCTCCAGAAGCCTGCGAGCCTGATGCTATGTAAATGCATTATTCTGCTGGTAGAATGCGCATATTGACGGGACCTAAGGCTGGAATAGTTCATTCCTGAGGTTAGTGGTTTCTAGCAGTAACCAGAAAAGAAGCTGTTTTAAAAGCAGCAGGCTTTGCCAACAGGACGTGACTTCCCTGAAGCAACTGCTTCAAACCCGACTGAGTAAAAGTGGCAAGAGCCTTTCTGTTAAATTCCTCCATCTATCAGATTAGAGCATTGCTCCTCACCTTTCAAAGAGAAATATATTCCAAGTTATACTAGGTCATATGCTTTATTACATCCTTGCTGGTTCAAACACAAATACGCATTTGGTTTATGGTTCCGAACAATAAAAAAAAATTTGACTCACAACTTCTCTATAGTTCAGCTTTTAACCTGAATTTCCTGCAGAGACTAAAAAGCATTGCACTTAAATGCTACACTATACATTCTTTCTGAACAAAACGCTCTTCACTTGACAGAGGAGAAAAAGACACACTCTCAGCTGGAATAAATTTTACGTGCATCTCCTGTCACTGGTGAAGTTGCGTCCGTTTATACTAAAAATTGCCCCTCACGTAGTGACCGGGTAACGCGTTTTCCAAAATCCTTGACAAACAGCTGTTTTCATTGCTTAAAATCTTTCAAATTCAGATACTAATACCAAATATCCACAAATATGATCATGAAGAAAATGTTTACCCAAGATATTTTAAGGGTTTGTTACTCTTCCATGCTATTGATAACACAACTTCTCTCCTTACGGTGGTGGCACTACTGAAGAGCGCTGGCTCCACAGCACTGACTGCATTAGTCATATTCACACATTATCTTCTAAAGCATTACAGATTAGCAAAGTATTACCAAGTACAAAAGTGAACTTTAACATTTTTAATCCATTTATGTGGAGTATTTATCGGAGATGCTGCCTGTTACTACTTTGCAACTAACATCCACAGTCATGGTACACAGTCAGACATGCACTACACAAAACAGCAATCAAAGTGAAATGATGCTGGAACAGGTCGATTCAGCCTTGCCAACTTGCACTTAAAAAACAACAAGGAAACCAGTATTCACTTTAAACTTTTACATAAACAGTAACATTTTTCTCTCTCAAAATGACTGTGATTAATTTCTATTTGTTGAGCCTAAGAGGAAAAACGTTGGGGGGGAAAAAAGAAAAAAAAAGCATCCTTATGGATGAAGAAGTACATTCAAAATGGAAATAGTATGGCAAGGGAATAAATTGCTCAATAAAGTTAATCTGTTTCAGAGAAATCAACTTTTTGTCTAGTAATGCTGCTCGGACCTGAAGCCCCCTTCTCCGTAACACTGACATCACTGCTTGGGTTGTGCCCTCCCTTGTGAATTCACCCAAGTGTGGCACAACAAAGTTGCTGTCTCTAGTAGATGATCGGCTTTCTGACCCACTTCAGAAACATGATGAATAATTAGTTCAATGAAATATTACTAGTGGATCCTGGAAGAAATAGAAGGGGTTTGTCAGGCTGAGCGTAAATGCCAGTAAGATATAGACAGGCAAGTGTCATACCACATTCGTCACTTGGAAGTTAAATGATGACTTCTGAACTCACTCAAGCAGAAAATGAACAGCTGCCAATGCTGATCAGAAAGAAGTAAAATGCTTCATCTACGGATGAGGTGGCCTTTTGTTTTCTTTTTCTTTAGTTAAAATATTTTTTTCCTCTATGGAAGGAGAAAGAATGGCTTGGAGAGCAAAAAAAGGTTTCGCAGACACAGTTTTGGGGTGCATGCGGTGACGTAAAAGCATCTGAGCAACTCAGCGTTGACATCTGTAACAGCACAGACTGAAGCACTCAAAATCTATTTTGACACAACTCATTAATAGCATCAATATTTAAGTATCTCCGTGGCAACTAATATAGAAACGAAGAATTTTTACTACTTTTACTGAAACGATGGGTCTACGGCAAGGCTTGGTGACCTCCTCAGGAGCTACCAAGGGGCACATGAGGGACCGTGGTCAGGATGGGCACCGGCAGGACAGAGAGGTGGGCTCAATCCAGCTCCAACTAACGTTTTGGCAGCGATGAAACTGTGGTCATGTAAGCCCTAACATGACCTGTACAAGTTCAGAAAGGACCTCAAGTATTTACACGGATGGCTGATTGGCTGCTGCAACACTGCTGCCACAGCTGCTCCCCAGGCAAGGAGATACCTGCTCGCTCAGGCATCACACCCACCCACCCCAACCACACCTCCAACGTAGCTGTAACCCCAAAAGACTAACAGTAGTCTTCATTCATCACTAATACTAGTGAAGCAGTGCCTTTTTTATCCCATTAAGTCCTCTACATACAGCAAAGGGGGGGGAATATCCTCTCTGTCCTCTCTGTAGTTTATTTGGGGGCAATACAGCAAAGAACACTCCATAAAAAAAAAACAAAAACAACCAAAAACAAAAACAACCCCCCCCCCCAAAAAAACAACAGAGAGCATAACATGTCTAGTTTTTAGTTTTAGCAGTAAGCCCTGTTTTGGTCATACAAAAATATATATTTTTGCCCTTTAATGAACTAAAGTCAGTCCTGTTGTGGCCTGCATTTTCTTCTTTTATTCTCAAATGCTGTAACAATAAGCATTAGATTGCCTCCTAGAAAAATAATTCATTATTGATCCACTCACAAAAACATTTAAAATTCTTATAGTTCCCTTCTGTACCAACATAATTATTAATGAACATTTCACTGCCTTTCAGACCTGCTGAAAGTTCAGTGGGGTTATAGCAACAATGCATACAGTCAAAAGTGGAAGTACTTATCAGTCAATTCTTTGCTCCGTCAGGAAAATTCTTCCTGAATTGTAAACGTTTTGAACATGAACGTCTTGAATAATGATTCCACAACGCATACTCAAGTTAACAAGAGTGATGTATTCAGGTCAAATCAGTTCTGATTTCTGAACATGTACTTTCCTGGAATTCTAGCCACTTTAAACTTGATGTAAATCTTACTGATGATGTTTCTATCCGATTTACACTGGACCAGGTTTATTGAAGTTTCACTGAATTCGGCTTCTAGGTAAGACCTCTCCTACAGGGGGAAACCAGACAGAAGTATTTGCACCACTTGGTTTTGAAACACAGATGGGAGCAATTTTTCTACACTACAGAAGGTCCTCTTATGAAGATTTTCTACTAGGATTAAAAGATCTTTATTAAAAATAAAGTAATTCTTTGTGTCTTTTTTTTTTTTTTTTAAGAGACATGAGAATGTAATCACATTCCTTTGGAAGAGAGCTATTAGCAGAGGTTAAAGAACAGCTTTTAAAAATAATTGATTTAGTGGAATACATAAGAATGAACCCTTCAGATTAATCAAAAAGAAAGCATTTTTTCCGGTCAAAACAAAATCATTCATTTCACACCCAAAGCATATTCCATGAGAATTCAAAATGGGAAAGCAATCTGTTTTGCACATGTCCTGCCTTAAAAACCTTGTAAAAGCAAATAACTGAATCAAGAAATTAGGAATTTTAAATGAGTTACCAAACCTGCTGTTCACATGAATAATGTGGACTTCAGTGTACCAAAAGAAGAAATAATGGCAAAACCAATCTATAGGCTACATATGAAGGGGAAAAAGAATCAATGGAGGAAATGAAAAGAAATGCAGCCTACCCACTTATTTATTAGAGATGATGACCCTGAGGTTTTTATTATACTACACTTTTACACCATACCCTTTCATACTATATTATTTAAATGCAGACAAAGAAGGAGAAATCCTCAGCCCTTCATATAGATCGGGTTTGGTAGGGCAAGTACATCTGATCCCTGTTCCAATGAACTGCTGCCTCTCTCACAGACGCCATCAGAAGCTGTCCTTCAAAAACGTCCTCTCCAACTTGACATCCTGAGAGTTGGTCAGTAGAAAGAGCAAATTACAGTGGCTCCAGAAACTATTACATTCTTAATCATTTAAAGAGTTGCTAAGCACAGTAAAGGAAAACAAATACAGGGGTGTCAAAAGAAGCATCCTGCAGTCACAGGGCAATAAAAGGTCATTCAGGAATCCAGGAATCCCTACAGTTCTTGCCTGAACTTCTGGTATCTACTTCCATTAAGATAGCAAAATTTACTTCTTTCATGGCTTAAAGAGAAGTGTCCTTGAATTTCAGCATGGAGAAGTTCTCAAGTTTCTGTAGTGCAGAGGAGAGCCTCAAAATAACCCACACATATAGGGTGTAAAGGGGTTCATGGTGCCAGTTCCTCCCAGTAGAAAAAAAGTAGAAAAGTTGGTAAGGTTAGTGAAGCCCTTCCGTATCTGGTTAACTTGCCCTGTTTTGATATTTGTGGGTATTACAGGGAAACTCAGGGTGGGGTACCTGCAAGAACCCTATCGTTACACAGCGCTTAGTCGCCACGTTTCAGATTGATTTGCTGAACGGGGTGGGTATACTGGGTGAATATAGAGCTTTCTGTCCCAAGATTGCAATGCTGTGACACTCCCGCGCTCTGTAGGGCCACCCTCATACCCAGCAAGGCTCCTGCCTCTCCAGTCCACTTGTGATCAATACCATGAGCTTGGATGAATCCAACTCCAGGTGCACATGTCTGAGGCCAGGGTGGTGACCTGGCCTTCACCTGTAGTGGTTTCAGCTCAGGCTCAGCCTTCTGCCAGATGCTGGACACTTGTGGATTGCTATTGTTCTCCAACTTGGAGGGTTGGCATAAGCCGCCTTCATTCCTAAAGCCCACGAGCAGTTGTTACCCGCATCGTTACCACTTCTGCTTTCCCTACCGAACCGCTTTACCAGGATGTAAAGTGGCCAATAGTTTTCCTGTGCTTCTTTGTTCTGCCAGGGCTGCCAGAATCATCTGATCAGTGACGAGCCGGGCAGATACTGCCCAGGCTTCATTCAGTCCAAGTGGTGCCTTAGGGTGTACGTAAGGGAGGTTGGAAAACTAAGGGGATTTTCCACAGGGTGCACACAAAGCCCAAAGTCAGAAAAATCAAAACAGGAGTTAATGTATTTCAGGATATAATTTTCAGTTTGGAAAGCCCAAGGTATCAAACCTGTAGCTACTGGTATTCAGAGGCTGAGGAAACAGGAATATCACCTTATCGAAAAACACAAAGTTCTTGGAGAATCATAAACGTGAGAAACAAAACCGGCCACACTGACATGGACACGCACTTAGATGAGATCAATCAAAACTTATTCCTTCATATAGGTAAGACTGGCAAACAGGAAAACCCATACAAGGAATTTACCCATCAGTAGTCAGTATTAATCTGGGTGTTCATTTTAACAGCATAATAAACTGTTCCTCTCACGCTCTGATCAAATCATTTTTATTTCTATTACCTTGAGGTTACAACAGCCAGAACCAAGCTTACCACACCTGCACTTCGGTTAGATTAGGAAATGATTGCTTTTTATTTGTTTCCAAGTAACCAGATGTAATCTGTTCAAGCTTAACTTGTTTTCTTAGTGAGGACTCATCTCACAGTCTCTGTGACTACTTGATCTGATATAATGCAAGGGAAACTAGAAATATAACCGAACATATCTTTGAATGAGAAACTGATGCCGGAACAAAAAAAAAATCATAACAAGGATTCCAGAGATCTGAATGCCTTTCTGCTGGCATGGAGTCATCCTGGATGAAGCTCTTGCTGTAAGTCAGCGCTAGCTTTCCCACTGAATTTGACAGAATAAGAATTCACTCCTTTCCAATAGCTGGCAAATAATGTTTATATACTGTCTGTGTACAATAATGACCGTGTCTCTCCATCTCTTTTCGGAGACTGAAGGCTTTTTTGTTTGAGATGGTCATAAGAAAGAAGGTGACAAAGAGAGGCAGTATTAAGATATGGGTTTTAAAAGTCATCCGATTACTGAATGAACAGACCAGAATACGGCTCCTCAGGCTGCATTCCTTTTAAAAGAGGTACAGTGAATAACTTTATGCTAAGCCAATTGAATTTGTGCACCTTCCCGGTAGCTCTTACATATTATGGGTTTGATCTGCAGTCAATTATCCACTGCAATAGCATTAAATGTCAATGTAATGAAATTATTTTACTAGAAAATGCTCATAATAGCATTAAAATACAGTCTATTTAAGTCAATATGGCACCACACAACCTACAAATTAGTCATAAGCACTATCCACAAGTGCAAAAATGATGAAAATTAATGTAGGCTAACGCAAAACAAAGTATATGGATATGAACGCTGAACATTTGCAACAAAATAGCAATAAACTAATTTCTTACATGAAAATTATTTCATTTGTCTACGATGGGTTGGAGGTTACACCGATTTCTTGCACAAATGCTCGCTCACTGTCGTCCTGGTTTTGATCTCATCAAGTAAAGAAAGGCTGCACAGTTGTCCAGGTAATTCTATCACACTAGAATATTATCTTGCTATAAAAGAAGCTATTTCCCCATTAAGAAATTACAATTAAATCCTGCTCGTTCTTAATAGGAGGAGTCAATAGGAGATCATCCATTTAATTCAACAGGAAAATGTGTTTCCAAAAATAAATAAATGAATAAATCCTTTCATAAAATTCTTGTCCCTTCATTGCACTGCAGTGAAGGAGAGGAGTAACTATCTGTGTACTACTATTTTTGTTTTGCCTTGAAATGTTGTACATACTACTGTTATTTAAAGGGTCAGTCACTGGGCTAAACACATGCCTTTGAGACAGACCGGGTGTCCAAGGCATCTGCTTGGGTCTGGCAGATTGGACCTTGGATCCAGACACATCTGCAACCTTCTGGAGCCACAACTGGGGACCAGGCAGGACAGTCCAGGATGGAATAGACATGGCATTACAGATCTATGCTTAGATGCTAAATCTCTCCGTTTCCACTGGCCCCATTGCTAGAATAAGGCCTAACAAGTAGCAAATTGCAGTTTCCCAAATCAGTTGAGAAATCATTTTGAGGACTGGTGAGCTTCAGATTAAACCATGAAAAAGCAGTCTGTCACCCAAATCTGTTATTAGACCCCAAAGTGTAACAGGAATAGGAGGCATGTGATATACCATGACCTTATTTACAAGCCAGCCATGCCATCGCTTTTCTCATAACACCAGCAGGAGCTTGGCGCTGCCAACTAACCGCTACCAGACACTGCTGATCCATCCCATCGTCATGGGGAGGAGGTACAGATCTCAGCTCCAGCTCACCTCTACGTTCAACACCGGCTGGAATCATCTACCACCTGCCACCAGAACTCCCAGTTTGCTGAGGGCTGGGGGCACTGCACGTCACACTGCACGGTTGTATCTATCCGGTTTATCAGTGCGGTTTTGCTGATGTGAGAGCAAGTAGCTAATAAAGAAACAAGCCCTGTCACCATTAGAAGCAGGAAACCCAAGTTCTTCTTGAGCACCAAACCACACCATCGAACCTTTCCCCTACACCGAGTCACGCCTGGCTGCAGAGCAGTGGTCAGAAAGCTCGTACAGACGTGAAAAAGCCAACCACACCAGTGATTCATTCTGCACAGTCTACACCCATGCTAAGCCATGATTACTTATTAATAACTTAAGTTCTTAAGCTCTTCATAATCTGTTCTTAAAAAGTTTAAACAGATTCTTGTGTTTTGTTCAAGAAAGATAGATGTTGCAGAATGTACCACTGGAATGCTCCACACTCTTATCCTGCCAAGTACCTCCTTCAATCCCCATCAAAATTTCTAACTTCCAGCATCTTTCTTTACTGACAAATAAAGTTATCAAGCTGCTCAGATGACAACAATCTCCCTTTCTCCCCCGGCAGAAATTTCATATATCAAAATCAACTTGTTTTCCTCCTTGCTTTATAAGGACTTGAAAAAGATGATGTCAACCCTGAAAATTTCCTGAGGTTTCTATACAGTTTGACATTTGCCTGTCAATATGAAGAAAGATTATGCACAAGTAAGAGTTATTTGTTCTAAACAGTTCTTCAAAATACGCACTTATTGGCTCTTATAGCAATCTGTCTGCTACATGTAAGCCTAGCATTTTTCTAACATGTTCACAAAATCTGCATCATGAATCCTCATTAACTCAAGGAGATAGAAGTTATGATTGTTACTGTCCCCACTATGCAAAGAAATTAAAGTTCTGGCTCAAGAAAGCACACAAGCAGATACCAAGTGTTAAACAAGTACCACGGTTCCTGTGAAAGCTAAACAGGTAGAATTCATTTCCTGAGAAGGTAAATAACACTTCAGCAGCAGCAGCCTCTTGATCTCTTTTCCCTGGGGTTTTCATTTATTGATTTGTAATAAAAGCCTCCTTACCGAAAACATCCACAAAGAGCTGTGCATCCTAATTGCCGCAGGTCATTTCCCCTTCCAAGGCAGCACAGAGAGGAAAAGATCATTAAACAGCTCCCAGCAACCCACCCCTCTCAGGAAGGCCACCTTATAACTGCACTTCTTTCTGGAGCTGCCTAGCTCCTTCATTCAGCACTCACGGATGTGGAAGACCTTCCTACCAATAGCCCCCTGCCTTCTCAAACAGAGGTTCAGATGATCTCTCCGTTAGCACATATGCAGAAGATCCCAGCTATTTTGTTGCTGTTCAGTCTGCAGAGGTACAGCAAAACTGTGCCTCGCTCCGCACCACGGGGAGGTTACTCAGCCAGGGTAGACGTCTTCCCCACCTTTACTAGCAGATGCAGTATCCCATCTTCCCATACCAAAGTAGTCAGCAAATAGTAGCTACTGACTTACGTTGCAATGTATGTCGAAGACATTTCCTTATATCCCGTTTGTCAAATATATAGCAATACCGCAGATACCATAAATATTCATTTAAAATGGAATACAGCAGTGGTTATAATTTTACAATACTTTAAAATAAATATCTTGAACTGAGGTCTTTTTGTATGCTTTCTGATTTTAGATCCTCTACTATGTCTGTAACTTATTTTCTTTTAAAGGTAAATGTCTCATCTATCACATGACTTCATGAGTTGAAATTTATAAGAAATACTCCAAATAAACCCCTTAGAAAGTCACAGTTAACTGAAACACAGTTGATGCTGAAAACAATTCCTTCACTAAGAAAATACAAAGATTCAGTGAAGCACAGAGCAACACACGAACTTCATTTCTCCTTCAAACTAACAGATTTCACGAAATCAAATTAGTGATGTTTCTTCCTGTATTTTGTTACTATTTACAATTTTTCCCCCTCCAAAGTGGATCATGACCCCTCCTCACACTTATCTTTATTTCAAATTGCCTTTTCTTCCAAAAAACATAAATTAAAATGAATACGTTTTTAGATTACAACACTCGTTTCAGGCTTCCACTCACCTTCCAGCTTTTTCCACAATAAACCTGCCAGCTCACCAAAATTTCTATTTGGTCTGAACAAATAAGACTATTTGTTAAGTAAGCACCGCATTAGTTCTTTCCAACCTCCTACATTTTAGCCTGAATGTGTTGAAAAATCTCTGCCAACTGGATAACTAGCTTTTTTTTTTAAAAAAAAAAAAAAGGACAAGAATAAGATATGTACATATTTTGTTCATGCACTTCATTATAAAGAGGACAGCAAGGAAATTAATTAGAAACATATGGGTAACCATAACTTTTTTTTTCCCCCTCCTCACTTGGACTTCCCTTTTATAAATCTATCACTTACGAGCACAAGGTAACTCAAGACCTCATCCCTTAACAAAGAAATACTGAGATATTGCCTTAGGTTCATACAGAAATGTTTACATAACGACCAGATAACAAAGTTCTTCTGAAAAGAGGAAACGCTGTAAAATTCTGATAAGAGGCTAAAAACGCACCTTTTTCCAGTTCACTCAGCACATTTATTAATGATATTTTCAGTTCTTGTGATCTTGCCAACTGCAAAAAACGGACATCCTAAAGTAGACTCAGAGTGTTTTGTTGCAAATTTTTTATTTTTTTTATTTTTTTTTTTTAGTATCAGAGTCTTTTGTATCAAACCTTAAATATCTGGGGGGTTTGCTTATGTATTCTCAGCTGCATCTTAGAATGGATTTCAGTTCAGAGGAGTAAAAGTCAAGTTGACAAACATCAAATGTAATAAAACAGACACATTTTTGAACTGTTTTCTACAGCAAAGAAGCAGCTTGTTGCATTACCCATGCTTCTGCTCCATGCCTGAACACAAGGCCAGATCCTCAACTTGTGACCATCTCCTGATCCAAATGAGCTATTGCCCATCCTGCAGTCCCCTCTGAAGAGGTGAGCAACTAGTCGGCTCCTTGTGGAGGTAGCTGTGGGGCCACCATCCCAGAGGATTGCAACACTGCCATGCACGAGGATGTTGTGCAGTACAACCCTGCCCACTTCAGAGGAGGGCTGAAAACTGTACTCTGCATCATCTCGGGGAAGGCGGGGCATCTGGGTGGATGCAGACCAGCTGGTCCGTGATCGATGGACAAGGGATGAAACTGACCGTCCACTGTTGACTCTTCCAGTTCACAACTCCTTATCAGAGCGCAGGTACACTTCCACTGAACACTCAAGACATCTCTGCTGTCCTGAAATACTACAAGGGCAAGGTTACCATCTCATAGGATCTCAAATATTATTTCAGACCATTAATTGTCCCATTAGGAAGTTCTGCTTTAATCTGGTAACCAGTGCAGAAGAAATATTTACCCCAACATAGTACACCGAGGACCGAACTCTCTACTGCTCTGCACTTGGTATAGCCGCATATATAGGACAGTGGTAAGCCAACAGCTCTGCTCCGGTACTGTTTTAAACTGTTAGACATCACTCTTTGCTAGTGAAAATGACCCTATAAAGTACAATCAGCAAAAATAGTGCTGCCAGTGGTTCCAGAAGGAATTCCCTGGATATTAGGGACCCAGGCATAAGAACAGAAAAGACCTGGCCTTCTTCTCCTTGCACTAAGGATGCTTTTTCTTTCTTCTCATCTCCTCTGGCATTCACATCTGTGTTGAGGGCAGGCTGTAGGCAAGAAAACTGTCACGTAAGAGCTGGTAGAACAGTAAGGAGATAAAGATTGGATGAGATGTGAGCGTGTGACATGCACGACGGGCAAATCCTGCAAAAGTGCACACACAGAGTCAGCTGCCATATCTTCCAGCTGCTCACCTGGCTGACAGCTCCTAACTGTGTCCAACTACCAAAGCCCGTGAAAGCATGGAAAAGGGAAGGCAACAGGAACACTGTAACAAACCCGCAAGCAAGGACATGGTCAAAACCATGGTTACATTTGATTGTTTTCTATGAACGTTTTCATATGGATAAAAAACACATTAGCTCAAAAATATCAAAGCTATCTTCAATGTGAAAAGAAATCCAACACACCGTTAACTATCTATCAGATAACACTGTATGGTTTCTATACACAGAGACCCACAAAGATTTCTATCAGAGACTTCATACACCATCACAAACTGTTGGGATACTTCCTCACAGCAGACACATGGGATGCCAACAACAATAGCAGCTTCCTGGGCAAGACAGACAAAGCACATGTCATCTACTGACAAACTGAGGCTCAAAACATCATTTGCAGGGCGATGCGGAGCTCTGAAGGGACATAAAGGGCATAACTCCAAGGCCATAGGAGAGGAACGCACTGCAGCCATATGGCAACCTCTACTGAGGCCAGTAGCCACGTGCTGCCATCCCTGGAGCCGGTCCAGCAGCACACCTGATAACGTGTATATGCTGATAAACCAACAGAAGGAATTTTACATGTTTTACTACGCTGCATAACTTAAAGCTGTATACAGAGGCACCTTCCAAAGCAATGACTTCAGACAGACATCCTACACGGCTGCATCTGAGCCAGGAGCAGCTTGGACTCACAGCAGCGCAGCCTGCTCAGTCTGCTCCTCCTGCCGCTGCCGCTCCGAGCGGTGAGGTACCGCTCCATATCCCAGCCTCCGCAGGGATGGGGCGACCAGGCAAAGGCGTCGCTTCGTTTTGACGGAACCAAGGTGTGCCATACACAATCAGATGACGCAGGCTCAGAGCGGACAACAGAGCTAATAATACAGATCACTTCAGTGATGAAAATGTAACTGTAGAACGCTTGGGAGGAATCCAAGCCAGAGGCAGCGAAAGTATTTTGGGGAAGATTCAGTCCCATATTATTAATCAGTTACAGCAAGGCTAATGAACATTCAGACATGCCTTGCTCTTAAGTTGGACAAAGCCTGTCGTCCAAGTAAAGACCAGGAACATTGCTTACTTTGCTGAAAACAGCATTTGTGCCTAATGAGATGTAAGGCCAAATGGATTGCTCCCACTCTCACATGCTCCGTTTCACCTGTGTAAACATCCCCAAAGTTAGTAACCCATGAAGGTAAATACCACCACTGCCACCAAGGTGTCTGTGGAGAGCCATGATACCCAAGCACAGAGCTCCGTGTGAAACATCGACCCGACTAAGCATGAAATCCTGGCACCGCTGAAGAGAGTGGGCGTTTTGCCATTAGTTTTGAACGAGGAAGGATTTTATCCCCATCTTCTAATTATAAAGGTGAAGTGCTTGGGGAAATAGAAAGGGGGGTAAATAAAGCTTTTACCTTGTTTATGTAACACTTTACTCTTAAGATCACCGAGCTTACTCTAACTTATGCAAAATTTTAGAAGTTACAATTTCCAGCTGAAAAGCAGTCCCTTAAAGAGATCATCTACAGGAATGAAAAAAAAAAAACAAAAAACCAACGGTGAGCAAAACTTCTATTACTTTCATCATTAGAATTATTGCAACAGGGTTGACTATTTCTTAAGAGCATCTGCTTCTCGTATGACATAGCAGACTAAGAGCTGGCAACTGAAACATAGATGTTAACTGCAAACATCTATTGTACTACCAGGGTTTGCATTTAGCAGCTGTCAATGGTACTGACAACTGTAACAGAAACCGGAAAAAACAGAATTTCTGCTTGCCAGAAGGCCAGCTGGTGTTTGGTTTTCCTGCTATTGTTGTTGTTCTTTGTTTATTTACTTTTGAAGTACATTAAAAATAAGTCTTTCTCCAAGATTTAAGACTTTTCTTTACCCAGCAAAGAGGAACTTTAGTTGGCAACTATGCAAAAATATGTATTTTAAAGAATATTTGTATTATCTCTAAAACTGTGATGCAATTAATTGTTTTTCAGCTTTGGTGATACTAGATTGCAGAGAGATCAAAATTTAATGGACTACCTATTTTGTAGTGCTCCAAACTACCTTTCAAAAAATTGTGTATATATATATATATTTATACATCTCTGGAGCTCAGTATTTTCTTAACCTAAATATTATTGGAAAAAAAACAAATTCAAATACTTCAACCTAAAAATATGGTAACAAACTGATGCTGTCACAGCAGTGTCAGCATTTCCTTTTTAAAATCATATTTACATAGACTTATAAGTTGAGATATGGCTAAACTAATAAGCTTTACCCTGAACAGAGCTGCAGCAGTTGTCAAGACTTGTTCGTAACAGTATGTCTCAACAAAGCGAAAGAGATAGACCAATCCAGAGGAACAATACCACCTCATTGGACTTAAGATGCTCTTTGTCTACGTAGCTGATTCACCAACGTGCCTACAACTGCCGTGGCTAACACCAAGGTTACACCCGCATTAACATTCAGCGCCAATAAGCGATATTCCAGGCTACAACATTTGAAAAGTCAAATATACTGGCTTACAGGCAGATGCTGAGCCAAGGAAATGTTGCCTCTTACAGAAGGGCAAGCTATTAATCCGCAACTTCTCAGATCCAAGTACAGGAACTGCAGAAGTCCTGAGGAATCTGTTGTGCTCTGCTAGACCCCTCCCCAGGCAGCGGATCTCCTGCTTGTGCTTGCAAGAGCCTCTCCTGTTCTGAGCACCTCTTTAAAAACAATTGTAGGGAAACAAGACCAACTTTTTATGCTTAATAATAACAACTTATTATTTAATAGTAATAATAATAGCTTATTAATATTAGCTTATTATTGCTCCCATCACACATTTCTGGGTTCTACTGGGTCTTCATATTCCTAAAATATGAAAAAAAGGCCAAAAACCTTTCCTTGCCGAGAACAGAATATTACAACAGAGGATAAGGACCTGAAGGTTTAAATGATCAAATGATGCTCCCTCGTTCCTATTCATCACAGTGATTTCTGTTAGAGCATGTAACTTTATTACATTTCCATGTCTGTCCAGGTAATAAGAAAATACATCAGAAGATGATAGGCATTATCCATCAGCAGCTTCTACAGGAGAAGGGAACCAAGAACAACTCTCTCTGTTTCCACCTATCCACACTGTCTTCAGAAACAGCCTACATAAACCTTGGGGAAAAAAAGAAGGTTGAATGATCAACTTGCGGAAACGAAACTAGGTACAGCACGTTTCTGGTCTCCAGCATCTACTATAGAGTTGAGAACTACCGAGTTACTGTAATACCTTGAAGATGTCTCACCCGCTGACAGAAGAAAACCAAACAAAACCAGCCAACCAAATAAAAAGGTGCTCCACGTCATCCTCCTCTCCTCCCAGAACAGAGGGAGGAGATGCCCTCTCTTAGGCATATCTGACAGCTCCGTCTGTCAGCAGAATGGCCGGGGGTGGGGACATGTTTAGATCTCAAAAGATGTTCCAGCTTTTTTATTTCCTTTTGACATTTTTTACTTCATATTATAAACTTACTATTATTTAAAACTTTGCAACTGTAATCCTTTGTGAAGTCAATGAGTCTTACAGCATCTTTTAAGCCTTAGTCTCTTAATCCTTAAATCATAGTCTTTAGTATTGTGATTACGCACTAGTTAAATAAATAGAGCCTGAAGAGATTTTCTGCTTCTTTACATATCTTTTCCCAAGAGCACTATTTGGTTTAACAGGTATTTTATTTTTTTTTTCCTTGTTTAATGCATTTTTATTATACTTCTGAAATTTCTCAACAGTTTTCTTGTACAACATATCAATGAGCCAGAGAGCAGGATACAGGTTTGACACATATTATAAGGGGATAACGTACCTGCATTATGGTGGGCCAGAAGAACTTGGCACCCTACAACCTACAGTTGTTTCCCGTTGACATGAATGCATCCTGGGTGTTATGACTGCAGAATCCCAAGCTTTCCTGCCATCATTTATTTACAGCTGTGTTTGATGGATGCACAAGCTGTTCCTTTAAAAGTACGTTAGGCAATAACACATTGTGTCTTAGACACGGCTCATTATATTCCTTGTGAATGAACAGTTTTAAGAACCTTTCATTGCACTGGTTTAGTTCCAACTTTATCATCAGACCTTTATATATATTTTCTAGAAGCTACACTGCCTGCAGGGACGTTAATTATAAGCAGCTAGTGGAATTTGTGATTGCTTTCCTCACACTTACTATTTGCCAAAATCCTGAAGAGCAAGAAGCTAAGAGATACGACTTTTTTTTTAAGCAAATTCTATATTTTCCGTCTGCAAATAAGCCAAGGTTATTCATGTTTAATCTTGGACGTCTACTAGCTTTGACAGATGTACTGCAAGGGGAAACAGTTTAAAAGAAACCAAAAGTTACCTAAGCATGCCTTTAGTGCTCAGGCTTTATTGCATCAAATAAAATAGAATTTGATTTTCAAAGCATACAGACCCTTCATTTACTATACAGACCCTCATGCCCAGGAGCAAATCTGAGCTGTCACCTGAAGACCCTCTCACACATCACGTTTTCATGCTACAGAAATCGACTAAACAGAAACAGTCTGTTCTCAGAGCAGTTCTCGAGGCAAAAATAACCACTACTGAAATAGCTAAATGACAAGAAGATGCAGAGAAATCTTGGGTTAAACTAAGTTTCAGACCAGATTCTTAGAATATCTGAAAAGGACACATTTCTTCAATCCTATGGCCAAATGCCTTTTTATTTCAGTAAACAAAGGACTAAAGGGCTTAAGAACATAGCCCCATGGAAGCTATCTGACTTACTGAAAGACGTGCTTTTCCCACAGTTTGCCTGCTCTGCCATTTTATAAAAAGCTTGCACAAAACTGAATGCAGACTGTGTAATTTAGTACCTTAACAAGCTTTGTAATATGAACTGCTACACATTCCAATTCTCTTGCATTTATATAATCTTCACCTAATCTTTAAGGAGGAAAATAGCACACAGTCAATTTGAGTCTTAGAATACTGTCATTGTACACAGGTACATACAGATTATGCAAGACTAAAACCGATCAACCCACATACACATTTATTCAGGAGATACTCGGAGTTTAGGGTCTCCAGTGCTTTCTGTATCTTTTTAGTAAAAGACTACTTTCCTCTCATTTTCATGTGTCCTTTTCTCTGTTGCACAATCAAGACACAGTGGAATAGAAAAAGAGCCATTTGCCCAGAAAATTCAGGACTGACACAAGACGCAGTGGAGCATCTTTGCACTGTGGAGAGCACAGCACTCGCAGCTGGGGACAAGCAACAGTCTGGCCTGAATTCTGTGCCATTCTCTCACTGATTCAGTGGGCAGAGCTGGGCAGAATTCGTAGTATTTTAATATTTTGCAGCTGGTGTCCCATAAAAGGGATAGTCCAAGGTTAAGATATTACTTCCTATAATTCAGAGAATACCACGAAGAAATGTCACAGTGAGTGCAAGGTACCTTGGTATTACAGGTAAAGATCCAACTGAAGCACTTTAGCAAAACTCATACAGTGTGTATCTCTTGGAGTTTAATTAGTATTTGGACAGTGTTTTTTAACTAACAATACACCCAGTAATGTTGTAATCTTTCACGGTGATCTCTACAGGCATCTGAAATTGAACATCTTAGCACACAAACAAATCCAGCACCTCTATCCCATGCAAAATCCTGTTTCTAGCCCTTGTTCCTCTTTGGATCTATACTAGAAAGTAGAAAACCATAAAACTATACCTTATTGCAGAAGGAAAAGCAACCAGTAGTTCAGTTCCAAGAAAGGTTTTAGGTGTCTGACAGTAATCGGTAACAGCTGAAGCTGCTGATGTACTTAAATAGCACATAGAAAAGAAAAAAAAAAAGGTGTAGTAAAAATAGCATTTACATGCAAGTTTGACCCAAGCGTTCGTGAAGTTTCTTTCCAGCCTAGAAAATATTTTGCAGCATGAAGTCCTTCTTACTTCATGACAGAAGGAACGCTGCATTCAGAGTATTAGTTGCACATAATAGCAGATTAGTTATTAAACTATAACCATATTGTTACAACTCTTAGTTATAAAAGAGAAATTTCACGCATGGGAAGCCTGAAGTTACTCCCTTGTTAGCAACTAAAGTGTTAAAGTTCACAAAGTATGAAACTTTCTGAAAATACTGAAGGAGGCATTTTTGGTGTAACTATTACAATACTTTCATTTGCATATCGTTTCATTTTTAGCTCACTATCCTAAAAGTATTCAAAGTACAAAGGAAACCACAAATAGATTCACAGAGTGCACTGTGCAGTAATGAGGACAGGATCTCTTGCCTGCTCTGAACTACTGTCACACGATATTTTGGTTTGCAAGCAGTGTCAGATCACTTGACCTTCCAATGCTTTGCCGTGTTTTATGAAAAAAACATGAGAAAAGTAGCCCGACTTATTTTCCCTGCCTCAGATGTGATCTAAGGTGTGTTTTCACCACACCTCTGCTGAGAGTTCCCCAAAACATAGAAAAAACACAGACTATACACTGCTGAAACACAATGATTCAATTCACTAATCATGCAAATTACATGGAATAGGAAAAAAAAAAAAGTGCATGCTCAGTTACCGATGGCAGACTGAGGCCATAAAAATACAATAAAGCATCTCTGTTTATTACCTTTTTATGGGAGTGGTTTGACTTTGGATTTCAGTATCCCACAGAAAACCAGATCAATTATGGTGCTGCAATTGGCACTCATGTCTTTTGCCTAAATCCCCCCTTGTTCCTCAAGGAGGTCTGCTGCCGCGGCTCCACCTACCTCTGCTTTACTCAGAGGATGCCACCAGGGCACAGAAGTCCCAGAGGAGACACACTCCCCCATCATCCCAAGGTTTTGACGATGCATTTTCCCTCTCAGGGGACCACAGATGGAGTTGGATGAGGGACACTCATCACAATGTCAGCTTCTCTTGAATTACATCTCTTTCTGCACAGTTGTTCTGAATAAGCTGCTTCAGTCCTTTTTGAGACCCTTGCTTCTTCCAGATCATGTCCCAGTCTCCCTGATCCCTGGGAGCGATTATCATAGATCCATACGATTTCTGAAGATTCATACCAATGACTATACAAGCTTCAGTGGGTCTTTAAAATCACTGTGCAGTGACAACAATGTATTAAAACAGTGACAGAATTTTGGAGGTAGCGTGCTTTACCAGGGCTGTTCCAAGGAAGGTCCTACACCCACCTCTGCTACTCATCCCATGGGAAGGAAATCCCAGCCACTGAGCGTGCCCTACCTTGTCTGGTGAACATTTACCAACACTCACACACCACGTAATGAATAGTGCAAAACTACAGAAGTACAAAGAGGGAGAAAAAGAGCCAGAGGTGCTACAGTGACAGACCCCTGGTCTGCAGCCAGGCTGCAGAAGAAGCAAACGAAGCCTCACCTCAGAGAACACTCCCCGCCGGAGCACTCGCTCCCTTATGTTTCCTGACTTTTCTGACATATTTCCTATTAAAAATAACTCAACTCGTCTTCTTTCAGTGAAGCAGAAGGATGACCACAGAAAGATGCATCATGCCAATGTTTTGAAGCTTTTATGAAATACATCACTAAATTCTGACAGTAATTTGTTGAGCACAACTCCCTTCCACTGTTCAGCTTAGATATGTGCATTTTGTCTGCAGAGTAGGTTGTATTTGTTGACTCACTGTGGATTCGTTTTTTCCCCACATACTGTGCATCTGCTGTACATGCCTGCAAAGCCCCTACCAGCTTTTCAACACCCACAGCACACGGACATACTGAGTAACCACATCTGAAAGATTTCTACTGAACTTGTGCATAGAGATTCCCCAAACCTGATGATTTATTTTTTTTCCTTCTCCAAAATAAACTGGCAAGATTTGTTATTTCATATGAGTCAGTTGCCCGTTTCAAAGTCATTTTTGCTCCTGTACTTTCCCCTAAGAAATTCAGATCAAATGACATACTCCCAAGTAATTTTTCACCAAGTTTTCTTCACCAAATCGTTTTCCTTATTGAATGCTCTTAATACAGCCTGGCCCCAATCCTGCAATTCAGTTAACTTGCCAGCTGCTAATTGCTACGTGCAACTCAAATCCTGTCACTTACTGGCATGCAGCACTTCGCTCGCAGGAAAACATTCTATCAAACATTTTTGGAATCATGTAACATGAAAGCAAACATACGAGGCTCTTTGCAGTTCCATAGACTGGAGTATCTCTCTATACTGGGAAACTCAGCGTTTTCTAAATAATATTCCAAAAGAAGAAGGAGGTGGAGGGAAAATTTTCCACTATTTAGAGGAAAACATTGGTGAAATAACTGTGAAGAAATTCAGCCAGGGGCAGAGCTTCTCTAAGGATTTTCTCTATGAAGAAGCTTGGTCTTCTGGACAGGACTTGACTTTAAAGAGAACAGATAAGTTTGCTTCTGAGTTTTGCTGTCTAGCTTTTTTGTGATACCGAGCAAGACCTAATTATCCACATGGAAATAAGAACGATGATACTCCCTTTCTCCCACACTTATTGCAAACTGCTACAGGCCTCTTTCTTGGCATTAAAACAAAAGGAATAGCAATTTAGCATCACTATTAAAATTAGTGAGAATTTACAAAAAAAAAATACACAAACACAAATATACACCTTCCTGTCCACATACAAAAAACAGGCAACAAAACTTCATTCTTCAATCAGTGCATAGATTGTCAGAGTTACAGGTAGATTTTTCAATTAAGTGTCTTGCTCAGGACTGCATCTATTTCCCTCTCCACACACGATTAAAGTTACTCCTTTTTTACATCCCATAAACATTCACTGATGCAAGAGGGAAAACAGAGCACTCTCCTCCCAAGATGCTGATGGGACCAAGCAGAACCTGCTTAGGGATCACTTCAAAGATCACTTCCTCACATCCAGAGAAAGAAATTTAAATGATCTTCACTATGAGAGTGGTGGAAATTCTTCCCCGTGAGGGCGGCGAGGCGCTGGCCCAGGCTGCCCAGAGCAGCTGTGGGTGCCCCATCCCTGGCAGTGCCCAAGGCCAGGCTGGACGGGGCTTTGGGCAACCTGGGCTGGTGGGGGGTGTCCCTGCACATGGCAGGGGGCTGGAACTGGATGCTCTGTAAGGTCCCTTCCAACCCAAACCGTCCTATGATCCTACGTGAGCCTACTGTTAGCAATCACACCTTTGAATTATGCATGATTCTTGACTGCTTATAATACAAACAAATTAAAGTTTCATTAGTACCTTTCAATTATTGTAGCCTTTCTTACTGCCTGTTTGTGTTACAGTTAATTTTCACTTTTACAACATCCTTTCATATTTGCTATCAGCAATGATGTCACGTTCAGAAAAAGGCTTATCAGACTCCTTATGCATTCTCTCTCTGCTGTCCCAAAATGTAAAAGTGTAACTGTAAAGCCTAGAAAATTCTGCGACTTTGTCTCACACAGAAAGTGTAACAACCACCACTGACTGCTCTTCTGTGCTTGTAGGAATAAGTTTTGACTGAATAAAAGTTTCAATTTAATCCAGTATCTGAAACTCATGAAGGATTAATGTCATTTGATCTTTGTAGGAGTTTAACACACACACGTTACCGCAGTACCTGCAAAATATAGCAAAACATATGTTAACTATAGCCTCATTTTGACCAACTGTCAAAAATCTTAACACAAGATATGTCAGAAAGTAAGCTGCCACTGGTCATAAAAATAATTACACAGCAGCATTTGCCATATGCCCATACAAGCACTTTGGAGACTCACCCTTGCTTTAGTAAAGTGATATTATTAATCAATGGAATAGAGCTGAATTCTCTGCTGGAGCCAAAAAAGTTGTGCTATTCAAGAGAAATGTCTTTCTCCATCCATCTGCCAGAACCAGGAACAGGCGTAAGCCTCTGTTCTTTGCATTATTTATTGCAGAAATTAGTTTTTGCCCTAGAAAATCGTAGGACACCAGTTCCAAAAGGCCAGCACCCTGCCTGCCCAGAGAGGGACCTGCCCCTCTCCGGAGGTGGCTGACAGCCCAGCAGCCAGCGGGACCCCCCAAGCCACCAGAGGGTCCCCACCGGAGGGGCTGGCTGCAGCTACTGCCTTACGTAGCTTACTCCCATCAGGGCCCCACTGGAGCAAATCCCCCTCTTGTTCCCACCTCGGCCAAGACATGAACCAAAGCAGGGCACCTCCGTGCTCACCAACAGGGTACCTCAGGGACAAAGCTGAATCAGAGTTCAGAAGCGCTCTGGTTACCAATGGATGTTGTTTACTGGACCAGGCTGATGCCAGCCTTCAGAAAAATTTGCTGAAATATGTGCAGTGTCGGGTTTGGCCCTCTGCACCCACCATTCCTCGCTAGAGATCTGCCTTGTCCGAGCGGCATTGCTCACTAATGCGGATGTAGCCGATACATCAAACGGGGACTCCACGCCAGGATCCAACACAGCTCCACTCCAGCTAAATCCCCACTGGTTTGCACTCCGTGAGGAGCGTAAATCTGCGGGCTAAATCAAAACTGCCACTACAACTTAAATTTGGACAAGGCCATGTATCTGGGAATCAGGGAATTCCTACTAAATCTGTCAGAGCTGGCGACCTTGCGGAGGCAGAGGTGAATCAGATCCCGTCGGGTCTCGCCGCTGCATATATCACAAAACATACTATCTCCTGCAATCCGACACTGACTCCAGCTGAGCTGATTTTCTATTCCACACCATTTCCTCCTGAGGTTTCTCATCAATAAATAAAGAGACACGCTGCTACCACCGCAGCTCTGCACCTACCTAACCCCTTAATAGCTTACAGGCACACACACAACCTCCCGCCCCCCAAAACCCCACCACTGGAAGAGCAACACTGATGGAATAAAGATATTTTCAGTGTCCCAGCAATGTCTGTTTGCATGTTAAGTCTCTTAGCACTGCCATCATAAATCTCCGTTTCAAATGCTGAGCCATACAAATTTAGAACTACAATAAAACATTTCACTGCCTAGATTATAAAAATAGCTCAGGTTTTAATGTTATCAGAGAAGGAAGAACAAAAGCATGAATCAGTGGGTGCAGAGAATGCCAGGGAAGAAATATCCATGGTCAGTGAAGAAACTTTCAGACCCTGCTCAAGTTAAAAGTTGATTAATTAGATGAAATAGCAAAAACTGAAAGCAGCATGAAATGCCATTAGTCTGACAATGGGAACGTGCATGCGGAGTCTGGGAGAATTTGGATTATTTGTCCAAGTAAGACAGAAGGAAAACTTGAGCCTTTGCCTGCGGTATGCTGGGTGACTGCTGTTCAAAAGGACAAGCACCTGCTCCCTCACTAGCACCAGGCAGACACGGCACCCTCTACTTCACCAACCGTCACTGCAGGTGTGGACAAAACCTGTAAATTCCCAAGCTAAATTCCGACTTCAGCAAGTCAGCACAGAAACCCAATAAAGGAAATTCTAGAACAACTCACATTTCAGCCCCCCTGCTTCCACTTGGCTTACAAGAAACCATTAAAAACATAACATATAAAAAAGCACCCGCATTTTAGCAAAGGAAGGGGGGCTATGGCGAGCTGTGTACCAAACCAAGCTATTTTAGAACACTCTGATGGCCATTTATGCTTTGATTTCAACTTTAAGGCAAGGAAGAAAGCACACAGCATGAAAATAAATATAGGTAAAATAATCTCATATACTCAGGTTGCATACCTTGAAGTAACAGCTTTAAGTTCCGTGGTGCTTCGTTCAGGTAAGTTTGAAGTACACCAGCGTTTCAATCCAGCTCCAAAGCACCAGGAACAAGAAAGTTTTCAAACCCGTAAATAAGATAACTTACTTCCACTGAAAATAAGACTCAACACAAATCAAGATAGACAAAACCAGATGCATTCATCAAATACTCAACCAGTAAGACATACAACTACAGAGGTCCCTCAACTCTGGCCAGATCACTCCTGCCTTCACTAGAATTTACTCCCTTCTTCTATGGACCATAGTCTCTCCCATCACTTTGCTCAAGGAAACCAAGCATGGGCCTCCTCTTCCTCATTTTTCCCCTAAAAAAAATAATAAAAAATCTGCTCTTTATCCTAACTGTTCAGTGAGCATGTAGCACTTTCCGAAACATTTTGTATGGCCTTCAAATGATTATTTACAAAGCACTTCTGCTGTAGTGCCAGCAAAAGTCAGCTAACCTGGGCTGATCACACCGCAGTCTACAGTAACTGGTACTAGATTCATTTACCTGCAGACTTCTATAGACACTCATTCATTCTATAGACACTGTATTAGTTTACATACATTAGGATCTCTCATTTTTGTTAATGCTGTTGTTCCTTTGTTACTTATTACATGCAGGTATAGGCCATTCGTTCAATTCATGTATTTCAAACTATCATTTTAAAAATACTGCAGTTATTGAGGAAGAGTCACTGGGGCTCTCATGACCATAAATCTTTCCACTATCCAGCCCCTAGAATAATAAAAGAAAGATTTTCAAAGACCAGTAAGTAAATAGAACTGGCTCACCAAAAAGTCAATTAACATTTGACAACTTACTAGCCTTTGCATCCCTGAAAATTTCCACTGGCGACTTTGGAAAATAATACAACCTCCTCACCCACTCAAGAGGTTTTCTGGAAAACATATGCCTCATTTCAATGTTTAGTTTAACTTTTCACCTTTATAACATTTTCATAACACACAATTACAGTCTTAGTCTTTTTACAACTGATATTAATCAGGATTACTAATGAACAAATCATTCCTCTGCATGAAAGCACTTTTGGTTTGCATGTGCTGCCTGTCGAGTTTTATTTATTTTGGGTTTGGGTTTGTTTTCCAATAATGATTCTGGGGAAAACACGAACTGTTTAGGTGTAGATAGAGATGTCTAAAGATCATAACAGAAATAGATTTTAAACTCAATAACAGAGACAGAAATCAAATAACAGTGAGAATGGTGTGTCAGGCACTTCTACTTGACCAAGTGTGCCCATTTCATCAAGACTTAACTTTAAATGCTTACTTATGCAAATGGTCCACTTGCAATATGAGATGATTTCAGCAAGCACTCATATGTAATGTTTACTTATGCGTACATATAACAAGAATGCAGTTCTACAAAATTAACAGCTACAAAATCAGTTCATTTATGAGAGTATAAATTTATCTTCAATATATTACCGTAGCTGTAATGTACTAGAGTCAAAATTCCAGAGTAAATTCTGCATGCCTTGGTCAGAATTGTAATCATAATTACTAAGGCAGGATAAAAGAACCAAATCATTTTATTTCCTTTTTTTTTTTAATTATTATTTTTTATCTGGACAAATTCTTCTAGTGAATCCACTGAAACGTAATACCATAATTCACAGCTGCAGTGATAATGACTAGAGAAAGAGGAAACCATTAAGAGACAGCCTCTCTGCTGCTGAATGCTGCTAATAATCCCACTATTTCTCATTTTTATGACCGCGTATTTTATGAATGATAATCCCCTCATTACATATTACTATAAATAATTTGGTTTAGCAACAGAAACAGGCATCAATAAACTATGCATTCTAGAAGCTTTTCCGCTAATACTTAAGAGTCTACCAGTGTATATCCTAGCAATATTTTCACTGGACCCCCACCTTGGGAAACTACATGAACTATTCTTTTTAGCTGGAACGACCTCATACATAACTTACATATTTTCTGCAGTTATAAACCAGTTTTGTCAGTTGCCTGAAATCATACTGAATCTGCCTCATTAATTTCCCCCCCTGCTGTATGATACAGCCTTCCAATACATTAATATTCCTACAGCTTACGTAGTCTTGACCTGCAAAGCAATGAGAACACTGTAAATTTTGCATCTGAGCACTGTTCATACTTCTGTACACTTTTACCTTCATTCAAGCTATTACAATCAGAGGTGGGTATAATTCAAGGTACTTAAGAACTGAGAACAAGCTATAAAACCCACTGAATTTTAAAAGCTATTTTAACCTATTTGAAACTACTTTCTTTTCAGCTTCATATATCTCAAGGCTATCTGTTATACTGAAAATTCAAGAAGCACCAGAGACCTCTACAATGACCTGAGGCTGATGCCATTCGTTCCTCCTGGTAAAATACACTTTTATCAGCCATTCTTTTGAATAGCAATGCCTAGTACCAAGTTCAGTACCACAAACTTCAGAAACCTGGCCTGAGATTTCACCAGTTTTCTTTTTTTCGGTCATCACGTATTACAGCGATAGCTGTCTTGGTCCATTTGTAAACCGATTTTCAACATTACTTGGTAGCTTGGTACAAGAGGGCTAGGTGCGGTCCCCAAAGGAATCGAGGAAAGACACAGCATAGCTGGTGGGTTAGAACTGTTTTATCCAGCTGAATATGGGTAATAAACTAGCTTACACTACTTGCCAAACTTCACAAAACCAGCGTAAGATCATACTTAAATGCAAAACATGCTGTAGGATTTCTGCCCTTAGTGTGTTGCTTTGTCTGAAGAACATTTGGTGTCCAAAGATGAAAATTTTGCACCATTAAAAAGAAGAAAACAAGGAGAGCTGCTATTGGCTTACTGTTTCTATTCCATAGGAATCTTCAACAGACTGTTCCGTAAGCATAATTAACCAAGCTATTTTCTTAATTATTTGGCTCTGATGTTCCTCACTCCCTCGCATGTCAATAGCCCTCTCTCCAGACCCCCAAGGCCTCTCAAAACATTGAGTTTTTCTGTTTTTCCTATTATCTTTATATGCTCTGCCATGCCACTAAAAGACAGCAAACGTCTTCCCGTGGCCGAAGTTACACACACGCTGGCCAACTGGCCAAAATGTCCAGCTGCTGATCGACCATTCAGCTACTGCCAAACAGAATGGAGAATATCTAAGTTTTCCTTACCTTTCTCCCAGTGGGAGATTAACAGGTCTCCTTCCATTACTGAGCTGCTGATTTTCACCAAAAGAAAATAAAGAAAAAAAAAAAAAAGGGGGGGGGGGGGGGGGAGAAAAAAAAAAAGAGGCAAGAATTTAGTACCTTTGATACCTTAGGCTTCTACTAGATTTGTCTAAAACAAGGTTCAGATGCTATTAGAAGAAAATAGGATTGATTGATGTGATGATTACAGAAACCTGTTTTCTTTGAAAATCAAACTCTTTTCCTTGAAAATCAAAAGCCTCCAACAGCCATAATGTGCCTTTCGAATTACTACAATAACAAAGGGCCATCTCTGGACAAGGTATCACCCCCCTCAAACTAGAAAATAAGGGGAAAAATTATAAACCTTACTGCTAGAGGCATAAGCAAACATTACACTCTTTCATCTTTTTCATTTATTATCCAGGTAGAACTGTATTTTTTCTTGGCCAAGAGAGAACTGTTGCAGTTATCAAGATGCATGGTGGTGGCCACCTCCTGCCCAGCCTTACATCTCGCCCGAGGCTCAGAACTCGGAGACAAACACACCGGTACAGGCTTAGTTCCAGAAATTAATTTAAAATAATAATAATAATAAAAAAGAGGTTATTACCCTAGAGACGTTTAAATGAATAATAAAACTGTTACATTACTGACTCTATAATCCTCCCGTACATTAGTTTCTTACATACAAGGGTAACAGCCCAGAAAGATTTTTAGAGTCCGTGTAACGCTGCAAGGTGCTACACACAAACACACAGGCATGTAAACGGGAGGTACAGGACTTCAAAGCTCTGATGCTGGGGGAGGGCGGAAGAGCAGATGACAAAAAAAAAAAAAAAAGAAGTGAAAAGAAAACAAAGAAACAAAAAAACAACGGGCGGGGGGAAACAACACACAAAAAACCCAAACCCAAAGACATTCTTCGGTTTACACATTGTCCAAGTGAAATCGATGTGACTGCTCGAAACTCGGAAGGCAAAGCTAAGCACTTACTTTGCAAGAAAAAAATCTTAGTTTAGGGCAGATCATTGAGGAAAAACCACACGTGAGTGTAAGAGTAACATCAGTTTCCTCTTTATGACCCCACTCGAGCAATTCCTCTAAAACCACACAACAGCAGTAATGGACAAAAATCCCTCCCAAGTAATAACCATGTAATTATTTTTCCTAGCAGTAATAATATATTTTTTTAATGTTCTGCAAGTTTTATACTCATTAAAAGTGCCTTTTAAAAAGTACTTCTAAAGATCACCCAGCATTTCCTGTAAATCCAAAATGCAAGCTTGTAATATTTGACCACTAAAATGCCGCTAGAAATTATTATGGAAGAGTTCAAAAGTCTGAGAAAACTTGGCAAGTGGACCTGTTTCTTACTTTAAGAGCTGAGGGCAAAAAGTTTTCCTGGGTCCTCCAGACAGCTCACACACAGGAGGGAATTTGACCTTGTTCGTTTGTTAGGTTTTTTTATTTTTACGAGGATGTTTGATATACCCCTTTTTTGGCAGCAGCCTGGCCGAATTCCAAACAAACTATCACTTGAGGCAGTTAATGCTGGTTGGGACGATTCTACGGAGAAAGAAAAGCACACCAACTGATCCGATTTAGGAACTGCCAGAAAGAAATGTCCATTTTCAGTGGCCGGTTCTCCCTGTCTGTTTGGATTCATATTAGACGCTGAATTGTTTTTCAAAGAAAACACATGAACCAATTCAAGATCAGAGAGCTCAAGTCTCCACACCAGGGCACGTGCTCCACACCTTCCAAAACGCCAGCCTGCCTCCTGCCACTGATGCAGCAAGGCAGGGTCTGAACAGCGCACACCTCTGTACCGTGCTTGCTAACATCAACGTGAGCAGAGCCTAACACCACATTTTTCGCTCTTGGAAGCTCTACCCTGTGCCCATGGCGGCTATTTGAAATAACCAGTAGATGTCAAGACTGGAAAAAGTAGTTCTGGGGGAGGGATCTGGAGGGAAGTTAATTCAGAGCTCTGTCTTTGAAGATACAGACCAAATGGTGAGTTCAGAGTTGGTTTTGGTTTTTTTTATTTTTCAGATTTCTGAACAATATTTTACTTCCTTATTCAAAATAGCCTTTAAAAGGTAAGATCAATTAATATTCTTCCTCTTAAAAACATTCTTACATCTCCTTATGATTGATCCTGCAGTAGCATCTCTTGGTGATCTCACCAATGTAGCAGATATCTAGTCTTCATTAAAATCTTGGGAAAAAGAGAAAAAGAACCTTCTATGAACAGGGCTTAGCAGAGGTTTCATGGCAAGCACAGCAGGGATACAGTCACATGTGATGACTACATCATCAGCGATGACTACCTGAAGGATAAAATAGAGACTGGATCTTGACAAAAATAAACAAATAACCACAAATATTGTTAGTGAAACGCAGCAGAAGGGAACAATTGCTAGCTGCCTCTTAAAGAGATAGGTCTCCAGTATGTAAAATTTAAGGGGGAAAAAGCAAAATAAATTATAGCAGAGGTAACTTGCAGTTATGAGAGAACACAGCAACGTGGGTATTTTCTTTTGTTACGCTACGTTATGCTGTTGTCCAGCACATGTAACTCACGTTCAGCTTCCTCCCCATAGACTCAAAGGAAACCATACTGCCTATGAGGACATCTCAAGATTATACTTGAGGTAAGAACACTCTATTTTCAGTCCCCAGCCCACGTGGTGGTTCCAGCGACATCGGTCGGCTCCCACAGCAGCCCAGGCAGCTCCCTGCAGGAGAACCCCCCACTCCCAACCCCAGCACGCTGCAGCCCTCGACCCCTTTCACAGCGCCGCATGCACACCCCACTGCTCCCCAAAAGAGACGGGACAAGCCCCGCTCACAAGCCGGGGGCTCTCAAAGGAGCCTTTCCCCTGCTGGGCTAGAGGAGCCAGGGCGCTCACCTGGGGATCCACCACCTCACACACATCGTGTGAAACTCTCCAAGTCCTACAACCCCCCGATGGAGCAGAGCTCCAGCACGTACGGACTATTGCCGTAAGGCTCCCGCACCCTCCCGCATTCATAGCACACCTTACCAATTCCTTCCAACTTCAGAACATCCATGAGGGCACCAAGGAACTTCAGCCCTTCTGCGCAAGGACAACAGGGGCAAAGCATGGCCCATCCGTTAAGCAGGCTGCCACTTACGTTTATGTTTGCTCTGACCCAGACACAGTTTCAATTTCAGGAAAGGACAGCCTCATAACTCATTCCTTCCCTCCAGTAGTACCGGTCCCAATATTTTGATAAGGTGATTTATAGATACAACTGGTTGAATAGTCTAAAGTTTCTGGATTTGTAACCAAATTACTTCAGCCAAGCAAGTTCAAAACCAAACGCTCCCCTTACAAGCTCACTGCATGGGGCAGAAATGCTGGAGCATCAAACAAATGAGCTCCGGCAATGCAGGAAGCTTGAATAAAAATCACAGGATTAATTAAACCTGCTATAGAGTCACAATAAAAGCTGGAATCTCTCCAGTTCCACCAAAAGCTGTTCTAACAGGTTATCTACCGTCTTTGCTGTGCCCTTGCCTAGATCAAGTTATCTTTTCCTTTTTTATTGAATGAAGAGAGGGGGTTTCGCTCTCTGAGGAAAAAAATGTAAGAAATACCTCTAAGCCGCAGGTGATCTGGGAGAGCTAACCTATGACACAGGGCTCATTCCATCTTGTTGCTCTGAACTTCTGAGGATTTGAAAAGGATTTTTTCCACTGTTGAAAGCAAGTTAATCAAGTCAGAGATAAGTTTCAGGGACACGATAAAGTTAATTCCCCCCCTGTCCATTACTTGTCATATATCCCTCGACTCACCAACAGCCTCTCCAAGTCTAAGAGTTGGAGGGGGATGGGGAGAAATGACCAAAAGCAGAGGAGCACACAGCCCCACTGAGAAATTCCATCAACAGGTCTGTCATTTGTCTACTCTGACATGCTGGCATCTAACGTTGGGGTTGGTTCCCCCCCCAACCCCGACCATCAGTTAGAAAAAAGAAAGAAAATAAAAAACAAAAACAAACCAACAAACGCCACCTCAAAAAAAAAAAAAAAAAAAAAAAAAACCACAAAAAAACCCCACCACCAAACCAACCAGGCTCAAATGTTTATACCAACTGTGTAAATCTCACTGTTAAGGCAGGTTGGGAAAGTTTACACATTGTTTCACGCTCACATTTACTGACCTTCCCTTCTAAACGGAAAGGGAGGAAAGAAAAGTCTTGATCAAACACTGTGATCCCATGTTAATAAAAACCATCATCCATTGCTTTGGTCAGATCCTGCTGACAAGCTCCTGACTGAATATTTTTTTGAAAACTTACCTCTAGGTCAGATTACCTTGCATCCCTACTTTTGATTTTCTAACCAATTTATCTATAGAGATGTAGGAGGAGTGTGAAATTTATATAGATGACACCACTATGTATTAAATGCAATAAATGGAAAATCCTTCCCCATTGAGAACTTTATAACTAGGGTAATGAAATTTTTATCAGGTCATAACTTATAAGATTAGAAGACTGGTAGCACATTACTCTAAAAATCAAATCTGATTAATGTTTAATTGTTGCAGTGTGCAGAGGTATTAATTAGCTGCACTTTCTATGACTCATAAATAGCTATTAAAGCAAAAGCAAGAATAATGTGAAGATTAACATGAAGAGAAGGGTATACTTGAGTGGTAAATTATAATTAAACTGAATGGACCTTGAGAAAATAATAGAAATTGTCATCCAATATAATAATTCTGAAACATAATGCAGTTATAAGAAATTTTCTAGCAATCAAGTCTAACACCTTTTCCTCGGGATATTTTCTTGCGCAGAAGCCACAGGTGTGAATTTAAAAATTCATTTCTGCTTTTCCACGAGACTCACAGGGAGGATCTGGAAAGCAGTACAGCCGTTTGGTTCTTACTGCACAGCTGAAGCGCTCACACATGTTCCCGGGCAGGCTTTCTTTAAAGAAGATCCCGGCTCAGGCTCTGGATTTGTGTATCCAAAGCAGCGCTGCAGTTACACTTGAAGCTCTATAACCTTGCACTGCATTTTTTTAACGACCAATCCTCAAAGTCAGACAGGGGTTACAGATCTTGTTTCAGAACCACATTGCTCCAGCAAGACACGCTTTCGTGCCACATTCATTACTGAGATGGTGGCTAGGCGTGTTTTCACTGCTCAGTCCCCTTCCTACAGTCTTGCAAAAACAGGTTTGTTGCCAGAGAAGACGCAACTTACACTGCGTTCCTTCAAATACACCTAGTGCTCATGACCTTGCAGAAAAGGTTGAAAACATGACCAAGAGGCACCAGTCTCGGAAGGCTTTGAAATAAATCCACCTTCTTTGCCAGCTTTATGCCACCATGGTGCATCTTAGATACCTGCTTTTGCCATGAGCTATGTTTTCTAATTTTATTTTAACCAACAGAGTTGAAATTGCTGTTAGTTTCTACTGTACTGCTCGGGAACAGCAACACAAAGTAGAACAAATGCATAATCTCACGTCTTATGAAGGGGGGGGGGGGGGGGGGGAAGAAAAAAGGCATTGAACAATTTGTCTAGGTCTGTTATTAGTATATGATTTCTTATGATTGCATTTCTGTCATTTAAAAAGCCTGATTTTGTAATCAAAGAGAAGGTAAGCAAATGGGTTTAAGTTTTGAAATTTTCATTCAAAAAAAAGTGAACAGGGCACTGATGCAACACTGAAGAAACTTTTTTGGCTTGCTATTTTAATTTAAGATTAGTAAGTAAAATCAAGGAGCTGCATGTTGGCCAGGTGATCCTCTGGATTACCTAACTAGTGCTAGAAACATTTTTCTTTTTTTTTTCTTCTTTTTTTTCTTTTTTTGTTATGATGCAACAAAAAAAAAGCATTATGTGGCAGAGCCACAATCAGAAACATTTACATTTCTTAAAAGCTTGAAATGCACATGCATGCAAGCTCTGAACAACAGATTTTTACTATGCACCAAGTACATGCTGCTCTAGATATATCTTGGAAGTCAAAAAAATATAACTAAGAAAATTCATTGACACAATCCTCATCAAAAGATTATTTTGAATTGTCAAAAATCTATCAGATTTAATACCAGCCATTAAAAGCACTCTCCAGTTGCAACCCATACTTACTTATTTTCTATTACTCTGAGGATGTGAGGTGAGGAGAAAGTGACCAAAACATTCTGCATGAACCGTGATGCCAGTTTTCTCCATTTACACTTCTGCCATCACAAATATCCTCTTAATTGCATGATAGCAAATAGAAACTAAACCCCACAACATAGCTCTTAATCTAATTTTAGAGCCTTACAATACTTACAGCAGGAATTCATTATGAGCAGGAAATAAAACAGGGAGTTGCAGCTGGCTTTTAAAAGGTTATTTATTCTTAAACCATTAAAAAGCCTTTTAAAAAACATCTTTCACATATGTACTAATGCTTCTAATGCATTAAGTTTTGGTTAGAATTACTAAAATTTTTGGAAGTTTTATACCAAGTGATTGATACAGACAATCATTATGTTGCCTATGTTTTCCTGGGGGTGTTAATAAATCAAGTAAATATGATACAGAATCCAGATTTAAAATATCTCAGGTGGCTAGAATTGGTAATTAAGAAAAAAGTGTACACCTCTTTTATAGCTAGGGAAATACCCGCTACAACATGCAAAAGAATGTTTCACCTAATTGCTCTGTCTTTTCTATCACTCCAGTGCTTTCTCACCATGTCCCTTGTCCACCTCTCCAGACACGTTCCATGGTGCTAAAGGAGCTGTAATAAATTCAGTGGTATTAAGGGATTTAGAAAAGGTTTTGGCCTTTGGAAATGTAGCTTCTAGGAAGCGCAACTATGCCATGTTTCGTGTTAAGAGGTGGTGCACAGTGACATTTTTCTTTTAATACATGCCTATGTGCAACTATTGCAGTACTCTGCAAGTTCCTTGCACCCTGCACTTCCGAACAATTCTAGAAACAACAGTTAGGAATTGCTTTTCATTTATTTTAACGAGACATAAAGTAAACCTCCATCCAGAATTTTGATTCAAAATGTCTCAGCTAACTTCCAAAATGAAGTCATTGCTATATGGATCCTTAATTTAGCAACAAGCAATAGCAATCAGGACCATAAACTAAACAGGACCATTTTGTGATGAATATATTGAAGATGTGTTTTCACCAAGACAGTCTATGAAACAATTTATTTCACAAACACTAAATAAAAAAGAAAGAAAATTTTGAAAACTATCCCTTTCTTGATGTACAGCAACAACAACAAAAAAACCCCAAACTTACACTTTCAGAAATGCAGGATGAAACAAAGATTCAGTCACCAAGGCAAGTTAAAAGTTGACATTAAAGTCCTCAGGCTCGTGTGGGAGGCTGGATCAGGTCCCAGCCTGAACCAAGTGGGGAAAGGATGTGAATCCAGGTTTTTCCCAGCCCCACTAAAGCCAGCACCAAGTGGTTAGTAGTGCCGACGAATGAGTCCTTATGCTTTTGCTTTACAATCTATGCCAATGCTAAAAATTTTCCACATTTCAGTTCCCATTGAGAAATGAAACTGGAAAAAGCATCGTTTTCTAACTTACACAGCACTACTGCCTAGATCAGATCACTGATCTTCTTCCTTCTGCATCCAGTTCCTAATAGTGGACAGAAACACACGGCCAGTTACTAAATGGGTAGCCCCTGATTTGGATCTATGAGGGTTAGGTTTGGTGGTTTTAACCTTAAGTATATCAAAATAAGAGGAGTCTGAAAACCCATGAAGTTTTCCCTCAGACAGGTGCATGTGCATAAAGTGGAGGAAAACCCCAAATATCAGCATCCCACCCTGATCGTGTTTATAGGAACCAGCCAAGCAGCAGCAGCAAAGCCCACTACCTTCCTAAAAATCAGCCTGAAGAGTTAAAGTGCTGCTACTACCTCCCTAATAGGACCAAAAGGAGGAGTACTAGTTTACTCCCTTGATAACATAATTTAACGTTTCTCAAAACCAGTCAGGGCCATGGGGAAGCACAGCAGAGCGGGATGGAGGGAAGGTTACACCACCTTCCCCACCTCCTGAAGTATTTCCATAAATGCACATTGCTTCCTCTACAACTCATCACAGGTAAGCCATTTGCTTGTGATTAGGAACTCTCTTGCAAGCCAACACTTAAAAAACAATTAAAAAAATACTTCAAGTTGGTAAGCTTTCTAAAGCATAAGCTTACACGTGAAAAATTCAGAGGCAGAAATCAGTCCTGCCTGTAATTTCAAAAAATACTAACAATGCAAGCAACGTTTCTGATAATCACTTTGAGCAGTGTGTGCACGGGAGAACATGATTCACACAAGACCATTTCCCCCTCTCTATTTTAATGTTACTGTACATCATAGGGAAAACGCAGCATGAAGCTCTCAAATATTTTCAGTGAGAAAAGGAAGGGCTATAGGGAACCAATTAGGGTTGCCAGCAAACCAAAAGTGTTTGTGACTGCTGCCTCGGAGGGTCAAAAGTAATAAATCTGTCATGCACTAGTATTACTGATAGCACACCTGTGTCAGGGGAGAGCAAAGATTAATATCGTAATTAGAAATGCTGAACAACATCTCCGTTACAAGACAGATACAGTGACAATCCTGACACAGCCACAGCAACGGGTTTATTCATCATTTTTCTTCCAACTCGATGAAAGGACATACGTTATCAGCCTGGGTGACTTCTATATTTCGGGGCAACGAAGCAAAGCCATGACATGACCTACCTTTGCATCTGCAGCTCTGGAAACAGCTGCTGAGGCTGCATGACACAGCATGGGGAGAAGGGGGTAGGAAAGCGGGATTAAAGGATGGGGTGGCATGAGCTGGGGAGGTTTACCTGCCTCGGCAGGGAGTGCTCGTTCTCTGCTGCCCGTGGCTGACAGCAAAAATAAAGCAAGGCTACCAATTCTTATCCCAGCTGGCCACCATCATATGTCACTGCAAAGCCACAGCCCCAAACACACACCAGTTTAGCCCAGACCAAACCCTGCAGATGCAGCACGGCTGGTGCTCAGGGCAATGCCCTGCTCCAGAGGACAGCCCAGAACAAAGCCTACCCAGAAAGACACGTCCAGAGCGACAAGGTTGAGTCCCAGAGAACAACTCCCAAAAGATAAAAACCTCTTAACACGCTTAAAGCTTACAGAGCTTTTACATACGCCCAAAGATGTGACCACTGTTAACAGCTAAAGGATGGGGGGTGGGGGGGTATTATCATCATTCTCTTCTAATTATTAGAAAGTCTCATCACAAATAGTCACTAGTGTTAAGAAACCAAAGAGTCTGTTTGAGAAGTGAAACAGGAAAGCTCATCTTTCGTGGTTTGTAAGTGATTATTATCTCTTGGATAACCTGCATGCACTCCTGTGACAAGAAAACTTGACAAACACTTCACACAGCTGTGTAGCTACACCCGCAGGCAGCGAACTGGCCAGATAGTTCCAAAACCTGAAAAATCAATTCACACCAACTGCACATTATTCTTGCAATATAATCAAATGAATTTTGCTCAGTAATCTGTTTAGCCCGTTTGGGTTATTTTGGATTTCCACCAGGACAGTTCGAATTACCTCACTCCTCCCACACAGCAACCAAAGCAAACACTCGCTCACATTTGAGAGGTGGGCGAGGAGGCAAAGTTAGTTACATCACCGCCACCCTTCCCACAAGCTGAGGAGAAGGCACATGCCAGTAGGCGGGGAAGAGCACTCCAACAAGCCTTCGCTTGGCCAGAGAGCAGTTCTCAGATGCACCGATTCACATTTCTTTCCTGCAAAGAGCAGCTGGCGGGCGTCAGCAAGCGGGGATGCTGATGGGAAAAGGGGGAGCAGGTTCTACCTGGTGCTGCTGCACACGGACTTTTTACTGAGGGCACCAAGACCAAGGGATACTAAAAGAAAACGCTTAGCCGGAGCTTACTGTCTCCCTTTTCTGTGTCTCCAGGAATGAAAACAGAGGACGCCTGTTTTTACAGACTGTGCTTACACCTAAGCATCCATCTTAAAATCACCCCTGGCCCTAAGCCTTCCAGTGAAGAACAGCAGTGTCCGTGCGAGCATACAGCTGAAGAAGACCTCGCTACACCCAGCACTCACCAGCAACACCAAGTGCATTGAGATTAACTTTAGCAAAGTCATTCAGCAGGAATCTCCATGGCATTCCTGTTACCCATAAGAACGGAGTCTGACCTTGTAAATATAAATCGGTAGGACCTACCTACGTAACCTGCAGTTGAGCAGTCATCTGCCCATCTAACTGCTAACCATCTAACACAGCTATTTTTTTTTCCCCAATAAACGCTAGCACTGTTGCAAATTAAACCAACCATTTCTTACCCTATCCTAACAGGCAAGCAAAACAAATTAGCCACAGTCCTGTCTATAACAACCTATACATAGTTTTCACATCCAGCCATTCCCTGCCTTCTCTTTTATAAATAAAACATGGCCGCTCTTTTGTTTTCTTCTTAAGAGCTATGTGTTAAATAAACTACTGTATTTCGCTGGTTCTTTTACTAGCTGCCTAACTTCCTTACCTCTTTTTCAAAGTGGAGCACTCAACACTGGACATACTCCTTCCGCAGAGGTCCCAGCAGCTCTGAGGGAACGAGGGGTTTTGCCTCCCCTGCACCCCACCTGTTGTCAATACATCCCCCAGTGATGCCTGTCTGTCTGCAGCAAATTGCCATCAGCTGCAATGTTCCAATCTTTCCTGTAGCACTGCTTCTTGGCCACAATTATTCCTCATTTTATAGCTGTACTTTTGATTTTTCCATCATAGGTACAGAACTCGGTGCTTTCCTTTGTAGAAAGTAATCTTCCTGATTTCAGGCTCTTTCTCCATATCGAGTTCATTTTGAATTTTAATCAGTTCTCCACAGTGCTTGCAACCCCTGTCTCCCCTCCTCCCACACTAGCACAGCTTGGTGTCATCACATACCACACTACAGCTGTGACACCGGGATGTGCTGGTGGAGGTTTTGAGTTTGAATATGCAGTGAAAAGCAAGAAAGAAAAGCAAATCACTGCCTTCAAAATGTCAGTTTAAATAGCCAGAAAAATAATTAAAAAGTAAATTAGAAATAGAAACCCGGAAATCTTAAATATCTGCCAAAGAAGCATATTAGCCGAGCACAAAGCTGTGACAAGGCTTTAGCTCTGGGGAAGATACTTCCCATTAATTTAGCCCTTGGCAGCACCTATCTTTAACCATATAACCACATTAATAAGGAATAGGAACCATAACCAGGGGAGTTTCTGCATTTATTTATGGACCACGTAATGAGAGGTGGATAACGTAATTCTTGCAGGACTTCTACTCTTGTTTCCATCTTTATTGTATATTTCCTGGAAACAAATACCCAATATATAGTAAAAAATAGCCACGGTTTCATTATCTACTGTGTATTATCCCATGATTTTTTAGCATATATGAAGTGCGTGGCCACCTTATTTTAGCCTCAGAGTACATACTCAGGTGTTTTTGCAGACAAGCAATTAAGATTGGAAAGTCTCACAAAATGCTCCTATGAATTGTTCCATGGAGAGCAAATCTAGAAGCACCAAACCACCACAGCATCCCATGGCACTACTACAGCCGAGAGTTATTGCTCACTGTGCAAAGTGAATTGCAGATGTGTACACAAAATCTTGAAATTTAAAACAAAACAAAACAAAAAATCTCCAAACTTGAAGCCACCTCCAAAAAACAGCATAGCTGCTATCCTGCCAGCAACCTGTGCATGCAGATACATGCTACCTGCTAAACCCCAACCCTTTTCAGATCACAGGCTGACAATTTTACATCAACACATGCCTTATATTAGCTTCATTTGGCATTTCATAGTGCTTCCACTTAAAAAAAAAAGTCAACCCCCCCTCTTGCTATGAAAACAAGCAGCGTGGAATCCCCTGGCCTTTTTCTGTTTGCTGAATAGCAAATCAAAACACTACAGAAACTTGGGATATCAGGGAAGGCTCGCTGGGAGGGAAATAAAACAAAACCAACTTGTCAAATGGGACTCCCTGCTGCTGCATACCATGTGGTGCTCTAGTGAGCTGCATCTGTTCCGCTATTAAACATAGTGGTGAATATGATACCGACAGCAGTGACATTATCAAATATGCTGAGTGGTTATTAAGGCTCTGCAGCATAATCTTTTCACTTTTTGTTTTAATTGGTAGAAGTTACTGTAAAGTAGCTTCACGTATGATAACGCTCTTTGTGCTTGTCCCTAAATGAGAAGGCATTGCTACATAATCCACAGTGAGCCTTAAAACCTCCATCTGCTATGCAAGGGGTAGGCCGAGTACTTTTGCTTCAGAAACTCTCTGTTGTTTCCTGGAATTCGCTGGGTCAGAGGGGAAAAAAAACCAAACAACAAGGTATGAGGAACAGTAAGGTTTCAGGACATTAATGGGCTTTCGCAGTGAACAGGACGAACACAGCCTGTAGCATTCCACCTGTAAGCAGTAAGTCACAAGTCTGCCAAGAGTGAGGGCTGAACAGAATGTAACAAGACATCCCAGCCCCGAAATGGAGCATGATGAGATCTGTTGAGGATGTAATGCCTCAACCCCATCCTTTGATCCAGAGGCTCGGGATGAAGAGGAGTACCTGACCCAGCCGTAGAATGCACAGAGGGACGACGTCCCAGTCCTGTACAAGTGGCTTTTCCTAGACCACAGAGAACATAGAGTGCTGCAGCAGCAAGCACGATTTACATCTCCCCAAGGGAATAGCTGGACTTAGATTTCGTCCTTGACTGAACATAGATTATCACCTACAAATTCCAGCACAAGAAGTTAAAGGCACGTTAGTAGTTTCATGCTGCTGCGCTGACGGCTTCAGGATAATTTCCCAGAGAACTGGCAAAACTGAAGGACTGTGTCTGTCCTTTGTTCCTCAGCATCCCTTACGCCGTGTAAGCGAGGTAATTATCGAAAGCCAAGAAATGCATGAGTCAGTTCCTTGAGCTAATCCACCCTCTGGAGCATCAGAATGCTTCAGTGTAAATGGGCTTTCCTGAACAGAGAGGTATTTAAGCCTCTCCAAACACTTAACAGGAAAAGTCACCTGTTGTTAGTGGGATTGTTACATTAAACATGAACCGCCAGAACACCGACAGCATCGGTTCATTACATCCTTATCCTCTCTTGTTAGCGTTGCAGAAATTCTCACAACCAGCATGATCGAAGCAAAAATCAAAAAGAGACGTAACATCAGCAGCAGCCCACTGCCAGTTGGGAAGAATTGCCCTGAGAGCGATGGAGAGACATACACGGCTGCTGCTGGGAGAGAAGGGGAAAGGCTGCTCGGTGACACCGGCGGTGGAGACGCACTGATGTCAAGCGTGTCATGCTCGGGTAAGACAGGCAGTGAGCAGACAGCACAGGCAGGATAGGGGAAAGCAGATGAAGGTATAATTAGAGACCTGAGTTTCAGAAAATCCAGGTAAATTCCCCGCTCTGGCTGTGTTTCCTTCACGACCCTGTTGCAACACGTTAGTGTCAAAGATTATAAATGTTAAATAACTAAATCAGATGAAAGTATGAACCAGGCCCAGTGTGTTCAGTTCAACCCTCTCATACACCAGGTGAAAGTCAGTGATTTTACTTATAGTTACTCCTCACTGACACTGTGGTGTAAGCGAAACGTGAGAAAGGCTCCAGATAATAAATCAGTCCAGAGGAAAAAAAGCAACCTAGCATTAAATACTAAAACAAATTTCTAGTTTGGTGATGGCACTGAGACATCGCAGAGTAAACCCTGCATTAAGCAGGTGGTCAAATTAATTAATTATGAGTTACAATTCAGGTAGTATCTCACAAAAACAGAATAGCATTAAGATGAGCTTTCCTTATTAGCACAAAGTGATTAACTATAGTAGAAATGTTTACTAAAACATATGCCTGAAGCAAAACAGCAGGCTCTGTAAAATTGCCTCGGCACCTTTCACCTTCCAGCAGGAGTTTCCTGGCCTGATCTAGATCCTTCTCATACATACTCATATTTCTGTGGTTTCCTCCAACAAATTAGCAGTAAATGTGGTGGGATGAGAATTATTTGGAGTTAGGATCAGAATCTGTTCAGGCCACCGGCAGCACTTTTCCCCTAGTCTCGTTCTGCATCGACAGGCTAATTTCTCTAGTATTAGAAATGATACTGTTCATCCTGCACATTCACCGAAAAACTGCTACACTGGTACTTTGTGCTGCAGTGCACACTATATCCTTACCCTCACAGAGCTCATGAATTTAAAAGACAGGGAGTTAATGGGCCAAATCTTCGGGTCTGGCTCATGTTCATACTGAACAAATCTTGCTGTCCTGTGCAAACCTGGCCCTCTCTCCACGGGTCAGAGCAATCAGAGAGTCGCTCCCTCTTACTCATAGTCTGGGATACTCTGAAAGTGATGCCGTTGCTCACGTCTGTCCTTTTTTTTTTTTTTTTCTCCAAACCACACACTGTCAGCCCGAAGCGCCTGTACCCCGCCTGCACCCCACATTGCCATGGCTTCTCACACACCAGGCACATGTGCCTTCCCCTGATCTTCCAGCCAGGCATCCCTAGCAGGGGGGAGTGCGTGCAAAGCTTTTTGTGCTTCTCCAAAACTAGATGAGAACTACATGGTAACCAAGCTAGGAAATATTATCAGGGCTGAGTCTACTGTATTATTACATATAACAAACAGTATATGCTTAATAGAATATACAATCTCTACAATAAGCAGAGAAGTAGCTAGGTGGGCAAGAGCCACTCGCTCTTGGAAGAGACCCTTAATCATCTAGAGCTCTAATTCTCCAAATAATCACAATAACTTCCTATGATTCGGTGCTTCTTCCTTTGGGTGATCAGCCAGGTTTCAGTGAACATCTCGACTCTTCTGCTATTGCAAATACTGAAGCACTCTTTAAATCTTAATAAGGTTGCTAAAATATCTGCTAAATTTTTCATCAGCTCTTTTTATACATGGCAATGTTCTGGAAGAGTTGGTGCCAAGTTATTAAAATAACTGTAACCTTCGTATGCAAGGATGTTGGCCAGTAACCAGTGCAGGGAATTTTGCATTAAAAGGACCTGATTAGACTGAGATGGATCTAAAACATTGGTGGATGTATATGTTCACTAGGAAAATTGCTGTTATAGAGGAAAGATCACCTCTTTATTTATCTGAACATTATAAACTAATTCCCCTGTCTTCCTTTCTGAAGCCAGAAATTTAGTATTTGTATGTAAAAAACATCACAAAAGTATATGTCTCCTAATTTTGGCCACATACTTAATTGCTTTGTTCTTGCTGCTTTTGTTCTTCAATTAAACAGAATTAATTAATGGTCCTCATCAAGGTGGTCTTCCATGTGAGTGCACCATACAGTCACCATCTGAACTGACTCCTCCATTCCTTTAGCTATACGGTATGTCCCGTTCTACGGGAAAGAAAAGGTGTGCAGTCACTGAGACCCATGGAGGGTGCCACCGGCTCTCGCTGGGATTCACTGGGACTGCAGAATATGCCCAAGCACATGAACTTGCGTTTAAGGACATGGCAGAAAAACAAATTATGGAACGAGGGAAAGGGGAGAGAAAGACAGAATCCTTGAAAATAAGACTGGATGTAATCCATAAAGTACTTCAGAGCTTTAAGAGTAATGACATAAAAACTAAAAACTGCTTTATGGAGAGGTCACAAGCCTCTGTTAATTAAATATGCTTGCTCTTTTGCTTGTCTCTCCACACTGGTCCACTTCAGTTCTTTCAAAATCCAAGTTTTAGTATAACATGACTCAGTCCAACCCCCTTCTATTCTTAATCTTCTAGCATTTTTTTTTTAAGTTCAACAAGGCCCCAGGACAACGAAGTTCCATGTTTATATTCTGTCCACATGCTGGATCAAAAGTCCTGTTTGTGTACAGTTTGCAACAATAAAATCAGAGGAGGACTTGCATCCAAGTCAGGGATGTAGTTTTGGATCTTAAGCAGTTCAACTAATAGATGAATTCTATTTACAGCATGATCTTGAGATATGTGAGATCAGAAGAGACCTTAGAGTCCGTGATCTGGTCTGCAAGATCATTCATACCACAATACCGTGGCCCTATGCAAACCTTTCCATATTGCTATTAGAGAATTCTAATATTCATGTGGCCACCAGAAGTGCTTCAGGTATCTCCTCACCCTCAGCCAGGCTCTACATTTCTGCTAGAAGAAAACACCTCATGACATTCATCCGAGCTGAGGGCTGGAGCATTCTGGGACTGACACATGGCATTTTAGCTGAGAACTTTGGTCCTACAACTTTCTCTTGCCAAGGGGGTGGCAGGCGGTGACCCCACCATACAGCATGCTTTTGGGGAAGGAGGCTTTCACCCTCCCAAAAGCATGAAGGCTTTATTTACAAAGGAGTTATTAGCAGGGTAGAGGAAGAAGTGACAACTTCTATTTATTCCAAGACAGAGGAAGAGGATGAATGGATCTACTTCCCTCAAGCACATCCCCAGGCTGGGGAACCAGGCAATCCCAGCTGGAAGAAGATCAGCCCCGCCACACTGGTAGAACGGACCTTCTACACCAGCATCGGGATTTCTCCTTGCAGTGCTCTGTGATGGCAGTCATAGCCAGACTGTTCAATTTTATCACTTGTCCAAATTCCATCCATATTTTCCATACAGCAAGGTATCATTAGCCCATTTCCACAACCTTCTCTCAGCAATTCGTCCTCTTCGTGGCAGGAACAGACACATGTTGCTCATCGTGTGATAACAGACTGTGCAGAATATTCAAGATGAGGCATTCATAAACAGCTTATACCATAAAATCGCCTCTCTGAGGTGGTTTGTTGTTTGTGTTTTTTCTTTTTTTTTTTTTAATCTATGGCACTGCTAATACAAAAGAATAACTTAATAGCATGTTTTCAAGGCATGGATTGACCATTTCAGTGATTTATTTATTTTCTCTCCTACAAACTTAAATCTTTAACCTGATCAGTGAGGTAAATGATTGCTGCATTTAGCACAAATTCCCTAGATTAAATCATTGCTCCCATTCTAATTAACTTAATGTTGGTGTACATTGAAATGCATTCTCACCTGTCTGTCTAGTCCCATAAATGATTCTTTTCTGATTGCACTGATCTCATTATTCAAACCCATAGGCAAGTCTGGAAATCCTTCTTTCATAGTAATTTTTCTTCGGTCTAAAGCTTAACACATAGTCTGGTTGCTGAGTTTTCTGTTCCCCAAAGAGACGTATAATCCCTTCCCACAACAGTTAAACTTCCTATATCATTTTCCATACACATATATTAACGAGGGGGAAAAAAATCACAAATAAAGACTGTGTATATAAGCATTACAAGGAAATACCAAATATTAACAGAATTCTGGATAAGATCATCCTTCAGAAATTTTCTTCTGCCTCAAGGTAGCACGATATTAAATATCACAGCCCTGATAAACAGAGCGATCCCAAGGCTTTCCAGAGCTCCAGAGGGATCCCTGACGCCCATGTGGCCGACATGTGATGGCCTGATTTTCAGAGGTGCTGATTACATTCAGCTCCCATTGACTTTATCCCTGATGTGCATGCTCAGCAGTTCTAGATTTCTGAAACATTTTCTGGGGAGTTTTTTTTTAGCTCTTCCTGGAAGTGAATAATTTGATTTTAAATTCATTACTGTTTCATGCATATATAACCCACCACCGGCCTTACCAAACCTTTGCATTGCACAGATACACATAAAAATAAGGAATTCCATATTTGAAAGACAGTTATTAAAAGGAATGCTATTTCAGGAATAATTATAAGGAATTCCATATTTGAAAGATGATTATTTGAAGAAATATTATTCTGGGAATTTACTTTGAAAGATTATTAAACTCTTCCTGGGAAAATTAATTAGCTCCAAATACAAACCACTAAAATCAAAGGTATTTTTACCATCAATCTCACTGAAAGTACATCCAGCTCTCTAGGCATTGATCCAAATACAGCTAAGTCAATAAGAATCTTTCAATTGACTTTCCATTAGGCATTATGCCCAAGACATGTGAAGTATCCAAAAGAGAATAACAAATTCATTTATCTTAAGACTGCAGTTTTTTTCTCTGGTACAATCAAACCCAGAAGTCTGATCCTCACTCGAGTTTTACTATTTTTGTTCACTTGAGGGAAAGTCATTATACTTGCATGAATTAAAATCATCCATATATTATGTATATGTACAATAGAATCTAACAGAGTCAGCTATTAAAAGCCTGGTGCAGAAGAATACTGTGTATGTATAACTAAGAGGTGGAGGGAGGGGAGCAGGAACTAACAGCCCTTCTAAGTTTGCCAAAAGTTCCAAAAAATTAGTAGGAAAAAAGGTCAGAGGACTTTTGCAGAATTTTCCATTAACTTCAATCTGCAAATCAAAACCCCATGATATCTTTTTTTTTCTCCCCCCCCCCCCCCCCCGCCCCCAAGTCAACATTTCATTTGGAGTTATTAAATTATTTCCCTGGTTTATGAAAAATGAAGTAAACAAAAAATGATTAAACAGCTCAGAACATGGGGAAGCATTAACTCCCTTGGAAACCAAGAGGATTTTTGAACCAAAACTGACAAAAACTCACAAAAACTTTCACTTGTTTTTATCCACATCTTCCTCATGGAGAAAGTTTCAAATGAAAAGATGCCTTTCTCACCATATATATTTTAATAGGTGTAGTATATAAATAGTTTGGACAGAGCACAAACTGAATTTATTCACAATCCAAACCCCATTTTTCTGTAATATTTCCTCTCCTATGACTGTTCAACTCAGTCATTAATCCTAACCCTGAAGGTTTTACAAACACATTTTGAAAATCTAAGTACAACACTGATTAATCTATCATGCCAGTAAAGCTGTACCTTCAGATCTTTCAGGTTAATTGTGTTATATTTGCATAAATTTATAAATATAATTTATACATTTATAAATTGCATATATTGATACGATTTGCCCTTAAACATACCACACTTTTTCAGGTAACATGTTCCCACATCTTTCAAAATAGTTTTCCATGCTTTCCCATCGCAGTATTCACCTTATTGGTTTACATTTGCCCTATAATGTTTCTTTCTTATTAAAGAGAATAAAATAAAAAATATATGCCACAATCTACCCTGAGTTTGATTTCTTTTTATTTTTGTATGTTTACTATACGCTAGGGAGGACTGTCAACCTCCTTTTGCTGGAACCACAGGGTGGTTTTACTACAGGGTGGTTTTCCCCTGCTTCTCCCAGAAAAGGGTTAGGACAACATTCAAAACGCTGCCACATCTGTCTTATTCCTTATTTTAAATCTTCAGATGTTTGTTATCAGAACAATCTTCCCCACTTCACCTGCTTCACCAGACCCATATCTGTTGATGAGCTTAACGAGTAGTTCCCTGCCCTGTCGGAGGTAACGGGAGGCCAGTTTAGCTTGAGCAGCTGGTGTCCGGTGGACTGGGGGGCTCTGCTGGAAGGCCAAAGCCATCAGACCCGACACCTTCTGCTGGCCTTACGCTCCACACGAACCTCTTGCTCTCAGTATCTGCCTTAACCATAAAACCATCACGTCGGTTTTGTGCTCCCCAGATCCTTTGATTTGGACACAAATGACGGAGAGAAGGAAGACACAAAACCTGCTGACTCTTTCCATCAGCTATACAAAATGTTAAAGTCTTTCATTTTAACAATGAAAGATGAAAACACAGCATAATTTACACATAAAAAAGGAATAGAAATCCATTTTCCTATTGATGGAAATCTGTCCTTCTTGTCTTCGTTAGCAGAGCATGTACTATTTACACCACACAGAAGAATGCCAGTTTCCTATGCTACCAGCATTGCCAGAAAGAGAAAATTATCAGGATTTCTTAGCCCTTCGAGGCATTATTTTTGGCTAACTTCACTTTGTTCCTCACCATGGAAAACCTGGAAACTTGAGACAGCAACAGCACTGTTCCTATGAGAAATGGTGGCACATATATGTATTTATGTATGTATGTATGTATACACACACACACTTTTCTGAAGTCTAATGACCTGGGAGAAGAGCAGAGACAGGACCAGGGATCACTGACACAATTACTTAAGGGCTTTAAAGGGCAATGGGAAAGCCAAGCACTGAGGTGCACATGGTGGGTACCTGAACACTGCTTGAATAAGCTGCCACCTTTTCCCATTTGGTGTGGAGCTGGATGCAGACTATTCCAAGAAAAGAGGGGAAAAAAAGGTGGATTATAATAATTCTGAGAGCTATCTGTCCTTCTTTTATCTGTCAACAGGAGAAGGAAGCGGCAGTAAACTTTTAGGCATGATAGCTGTTTCCTCTGGAAACGGGTATCCCAGCAGATTCTGCACAGGAGACCACTTCCATTACAGAAGTCAAGTGATTGCTGTGAAAACTAATTGCTGCACCTCTGGATGACTAAATCTCTTTCTTGCAGCACAGGGGTGCACATGTATCATACACACCCCCAGTCCTTGATAGCTAGGCTGCTACAGTACAGCTGGACTGTATAACAATATATCTCGGAATTTAAAATATTTGCACTGGAACTGTTAAGTATCTGGTAGCAAGGTAGCTTACACATTTTTTTCAAATGTTTCTCATATTAACAATGGTTATTTGGGGAGGTTAAATGATTACTTTAAATAAATGTGTTCCTAATCTAACACTAAAGCTGTGATTCAGCTGATCAAGTAGCAATTTTCAAAATCAGAATTTGTTATGAGCTTGATTTCATTATTAGGTTTACATCGTCTTTAAGTAAACAGAATAATAAAGAGGGCAAGCACACACTGAAGTACCATAATCAAACTCATAATTTCCTCTTCCATTTCTAGAATGAGGAAGGTTAAGAGCAAGCTACCTCATAGCTCAGTTCCGAAACATCCCAAACCAGCACCCTCCCCAACATGCTGATGAGGACTATGACCTGAAATTTTTTAACTGAATGCAATAGTTCCAAACTTTCTTTGCCACCCTTCTGCTGACAATACACTTAAAATCAATCCTTACACATCTGCCCTGACTTTTGTCACTGGGGAGGGTCTGAGTGAAATGAAAGCTCAGTAACAAACGAACCAGTTTCTATCACGCTGTAAAACTGAACCCCAGCACAATTAAATCACAACTGTGTCCTTGTTACAGTACAGTTGTTATAACACAACATGCATGGCACATCCCAATGTGCACAGGCATTCACTGCTCGTGCATATTCATTATACAAACAGCTGAGCAGGTGTGTACAAAAGAACATGCAGAATTAAGACTCTTCCCTCCTTCCAGTTTCTCCTCCTTGACCATTCACAGCTCTTGCATGTTTCTAGTTATTTGGTAGATAAGACATTCTTTAGTGGTATCTCAACATTGGTGGAGAAGGAAGTTTTGAATGACAAAACTCTACTACTACTTTTATTACAACCAGTTTAATGCAGCAGCTGCCAATATTGAAAAACTTCCATCCAATAAAATATTTTTCAAATACAACATATACATAGGCCTCTCCTTTTCGATTGCTTCACGACATCTTCTGAGCTAAAATAGACCTCAGTTAAAATTCTCAAAAGTGCCTACATTTCCACTGATTTAATAAGATGCACATTCTTTGGTACCACGAGTGCTTTTGATAATACTGCCTTTCAACTTTCTTTCGAATACTACCTTGATTTGAAAGAGATTCCAGGGAATTATATCCGAGCAGTTTTCCAAGCTTTATCTAACACTGATGACCCTTAAAAAAATTCATACCAGATGTCAGGATTTGAGGTCAATCCCTTAGCGTCTCCGCTCCAGAGTGACTACGTTGAAGCAGCTCTCAGAAGGTCAGACCTAGATCCAGTGAAATTTCTGCAGTTATCATGGATTTTGCTCTGAAGCCAAGCAGGCTTCAGGGAGGTTCCCAAAGTCTCTTGCAAAGACAGTAAGAGGAGGCCAGCATCACCTCACAGAGCGTGACGATAAAAGGCCTTTTGCTGCTTCACAGAAATTTCAAAAGACCAGTAAAGTGTAGTTTACACTTTTCCATTTTTTCAATTTTCCATATTTCCAATATTCCCCATTCCTATTAAGCTGGTTTTGACCATAGAAAACTCTCAATGATTCTTTTATTTTTACCATCTGTTGCTACAGCATGGGTACAAGAAAGTTACTCAGGAAAAAAAAAAACCAAAAACCAAAACAAAACACAACACGAGCAGGCAATAATTTTTGTTCTCCAAATCTCCAACTCATAATTAATAAACCCAACACTTGTTTAAAATGGAAAAATTAAAGCTAGACAGCAGATTGCATTAATATTATGGGTTTGATAGACTTCAGGTAGAGTAAAACTATGAGGAAAACATCCCTTAATATGCTAAAGAAACAGAAAACACTGTAAGAAGAAAGTAATGCCGTTGACCACAGTGGGTGGATCTGGTCTCTGATTGCAAAGAAACAGGCAAATAATGACTAGGTACCTGATGTTAGATGTGGCTTTAGAACGTAAATTTTTAAATTCTCTTCAGCAACACAATACTTGCCTTGAAAAATGTAGGCTCTCAGTATTTCTGGCACCTGGGAGAAGTCGCTTTGTTCACATTTTTAAATTACCACTGTACAATACCAGCCAGCCGTGTGCTCTGTGCATTTTGATGTAACAGAAGGGTACAGACAACCTCTGGATTTTATTTTAGACCTTCTTTCTTTGTTTATTCACTCAAACCAGTAAATAAGAAAAAAATCACCTTGATTCACAGTGCAAGAGTTTACAGAAAGAAGGAGCCTGGGAAGATTGAATACCGTAATTCCCTCTAATTTTGAAAATGATCACTGCTGAATATTTTCTGAGGGCAAAAGTGTAATTGGTTATAGATCAATAAGTAATTTCATTCAAAAGGAACTCTTCTGTTCCTGAAAGTAGAGAGATTCTTATATCAAAATCAAACTAATACATTAACAAAGTTGAGACTAATCGAAACATCAAAATTTTATACTGCCCTAGTTATGTTTATCTCAACTGATCATTTATTTATGTTGCCATAAAAATCCAGATGCTTTCAATTTTGATTGCTAGTTTTTTGCCCTAAGGCAGCCGAAATTACTTTTTTAGACTTCCTAGCTTGACAGTCTGTCTTTCTGCTTAAGACTCACCATCACAAAGGAATGGTGAAATCAGAGGATAAATTCTGGTTTTAACAATAGGCACAGTCAATTGTGATACAGTGTAATTCCCCGACCAGATTCCAGATTAAATCCTCAGGATTAATGTACCTTCCTCTGACACTGCTAAATCCCGTTTTATGTAATTAGACTGCAGCAAACCGCTGTATCTGTACAGCTATACTAGTATAATTTTTAATTGAAAAACCATATAAAGTAGCATGGTATAAAGTAAAAGGCTTTTTGAGCATGTCTGAGACCCTGTACAGTACTGTATGCTATAAACCATTATCACTGAGCTCACTATTGACCCAAAAAATTCCCTTAACAAACTGCTGTATTTACGTAAAAATTAAATAAATTTAAAACCCACTAATACAAGAACAATCAAGACCAGAAGAAATATCATGCATTTGTTAATAATACTTACGATATGCAGCTCTAAATAATCTCCAAGCCCCGTAGAACTGTCCACTCGTACCAACACAGCTTCTTTTTGAACAGTACTAAAACCTATTGCCAGTCTGTCTGCACGAGTGCTTGGCCGATCATTAGGAGGCCACGTGTAAGTGATTTGTCCACCACCTTTGCTAAAGATATATGTTGTTCCCGCTGTAAAACAGAAATAAATATAATTAGCTCACTTGCACCAATGCAAGCCCACATGGAGATCATATGCTCAACAAAAAATCAAGATGTTCTCATACAGCAAATAGGTTCATAGAAAAAAACGAGACTATATTTCAAAACGAAGGGGTCTTAATCGCTGAAAATTTTGCAAGAAACGAAATATTAGTGCTTTTTATATAGTGCAATCAACACAGAATATAGCATAATTGCACATGCAGCAATTTAAAATACCATAGCTCTGATTCAGACAGGCATATCTATGCAAGAGAGTTCTAAATCTTATGCTTGAAGAACATGTTCCTGTGCTGAGCAGAACAGGGATGAGTTGAACCAAACGCTTCCCCAAACTGGGCCTATGTGGAGAAGAAATCAAGTAATCCCAGTTATCTCCCAGCTGACAAAGAAATGCAGCTCCCTACTTACACAACAAAAATGGTACACACTATATGACACGTCATCATGCCCAACCAAGCAAGACGTTAACAAATACATTCAGATAAGGCTCCTACAGATCTGAGGTTTATCAGCTTGTGACAGATGGGGATAACAAATGGAAACACAATTCTGCTTGTCATGTCAGGACAAAAAGATATCAGCCTACCATCTAAGTAAGCAATGGCTTATTTGCATAATGCTCAATGTATAACTTGTAAGAGTGGAAATCTTTGCACCTTACACTCAGCACGCACCTACAAAAATCGATGCTGTTTTAAACAAGTGCTGTTAAGCTAAACCCACTTAGCGCTCAGGTGCTTAACTTCATCACAGCATATTTCCTCTGATCTAAAATAATGGCATATCCAGGTATTTTCCACCTAAAACTTGTATCCTAACAACAGCCCATAGCAGGCCAACCCTGCATGTGCTTGAGCTTTCTTGTAAAGCCACTCCGAGCTGTCTACTTCTTTCAGAGGAAGGCAGGTCAAAGCGTAGGGAAGTATGTCAGCACACTGTAAATGCAGATGTCTAGTTTTACTAGCTGTTCTTATCTGGCCCGCTGTGTGGCTACTCTCAATTTTATTAAATATAATTCAGTTTATTCCACCCAATACTCTCACTACATACTTCCCATGTCCATGTAAGAAGATAGCGCATAACAACGTCATTGTCATTTCCTTACTTTCTTTCAAGATTGACCAAAAAAGCTGTGAGCATAAAAATGGATCCAAAATCCCTTGAACATTTAGACTTTTAAAGCCAAAACTGAGAAGGGCTGTAGAGTTACACCACTCCTTCAGCTTCCAGATGCTTCAAAATCTTACCTTACTGCTGAGCAAGGCTTCTTTGTATCAGTCTCAAAGCAAAAAACCTTTTTGAAGAGATATCCTATATTTATGGCTAACATCACTTTTCCTTTATGGAATTACATCCTACTCATAAGTTTTTTCCAGTAGCATTGATTTGTAATATTTTATGCACTGTGCATAGTACCTAAAAAACTGTAAAGCTCATTTTATATCAACACCTTGAAGGACTGTGCTTCAAATAGATCTCTTGGCTTTTCTCTTGACGGCAAAATACAAGCCTGCATGTGTTCTAGGAAAACTTGTTGGCTCTCTCTAGCAAAGACAAACGCAATAACAGACCTGATATCTAAGGTTTCACACTCCAAGTGAAATCAGGGTCTATTGTCATTGCAAAGAGTTGTGCACGAGTAGCGAAGGTAGGGACTGTGCCTTAAAAAGCTTGGTAACGGACATGGGCAAATGGTGTCTGGTTTAGGAATCTGTGCGACAAAAACCTGATCTCCTTCTCTCCCACACTTGCTTTCCTCATATGCAGTGCTCTGAAATGCACATTGATCTGCTGCATGCTATTCATTAACGATGGTTGAACCCCCCAGTTCTAGCACATCCTAAAAAAAATGATACATGGGACATGTAATATCACTCTTGGTGGTCCCCAAGTTCTCCTCTTTGCTGCTAGTGTTGACTTCCAATCTTGAGCAGATTGAGGAGTGACAGAGTTTGGGTCTTCATACAGTATCTGTCACATTGGTGACAGTGAAAGGATTTATTCTGTGTTGATGAAAACCCAAGGGCTTGATCCAAAGCTCATTAAAAACAGCAAAAGCCAATTGTTGACTTCATAAAATACTGTGTCAGGTCATGAGTGAGGCTCTTATAAGTAACAAAAAATGAGAAGGCTAAGAAAAACCAACTCCTTACGCCTCAATGTCACAGACAAAACTACCAGAATAGTACCAAAGATTTAAGTGGGAGTGCATAATTTTCCTTGTCTTGGTTGCAACAGATGTGTTTACCCAATACAGAAGACAAAAAAAATGCCTACCAAGCGATGGCAGAATCATACTGAATACAGTGACCCAGACGTAAGACTCCAGATCTGAATAAGAAACTCTGTTGTTCTTATTCGGAATGAATCTTTGTCACTGTTTTTTTGCTAAATACTGCTCTTCAAATAACCGATGAAGAGCAATTAATTCCCGACTGCTGCCACATTGATGCCAAGGCCAATGTCAGTATGGCTGGATAAATCTAGCTGTAAATCTTAAACTATATACAATCAACATCAAACTTAAACTTATCTTTTTATCCGTGATAACATATGGCTTATGGGTTTGTATAGCAAAGCCTTCTCTTCTTTGTAACTGTCCATTTTGTAGCTCTTCAAACTAACTGCGTATCTGGTAACAGGCTAATTAATCCATGCTGATGAATACAGATCTGCCTGTGTCTAAGCTGTACAGGGAGTCACGTTCTTTGAATTTCCTGTATTAATTATGAAAAAAAATGGGTCGGAAGCCATTTGAGAATAGATCCTCTAGTGTTTACATTTCAAGAAAGACAAATATAAGTATGTAAAATTTATTACTCCGGGATTGATCTCAGCTTATAGTCTCACCTCCCATTAACTATTAAAGGCTAGAAACAGCAGTTGTTCAAAACCACCCTGCTTACTATCAATTTTCAATATGTTAAGAAGAAACAATAGAGGAAGCCTAATTCACTTGCTCCACAAAGGCTTTTATGCTCCCTGACAAACCCTATAATGTCTCTGCTGTTCTTTCAGAACATTGTCGCTAGACCCCAGCCATCCTCCTCCTCTCTCTTAGCTTATGGCACTGTGTTGCTTGGGGTTTCTCATCTCAAGAGATTTGAAAGCAGCAGAATTAGAATGTCAAGAATAGCAATGCCGTCAACACAGTACTTTTAAGTAGGGAACTTTGTAACATGCCAGTTATCTCTCTCAGCCACAGAATTTACTGCACAATTCTTTATGCGTCCATGCGTCTACACAATGTTTACGAAAAAATGTCCATACAGCTCTTTGAAATTCTTAACCATGAAAGCATGGTTCCTATTGTAACAAACTGCCACTGGTCAAGATACCGTAATGTTTTTTAATGGCCTGAGTCTCTAAAGTTCTACTTGTTTGCAAAATTCATCTTTATGAAATAGTGCATTCATTTCAGCACAGCCTGGCAGCAACTCAAGGACATCTGCTTACCTATACAGTATTAGGCAGATAAATATTTTGTTTAGTACCCATTTACTGTATCTATTACTCCGTATGACTGCAAAGCTTTTCAATATTTATTGCTCTGAAGTCACATCTGACACAGTTTAATAGTTTGCTCAAATCAACAGCTTTCTGCCTTTTGCATGTCCATCCCAATAATGTGTTTAAGGTATATCGCACTGAAGGGTACATAATTCCATTCTTCCCATATAACATTAGTAACTTAATGTTTATTTTCAACATTCACATCAGGTTTTAGATGCTGGTTAAGTGAAAGCAATGGCTTGATTGAGCTCTGTGCCCCAATGAACTACGATTCCATCACACTGTAACTGACAGACTAAAGACTGAAGCCTGTAAACTCCAATACTGAAAACTCCTAGCTGCCCTTTTATTAGTAGTAAAGCACTTTTTAACTATTATTTAAAAAAATGAAGGGTAAGCATTATTGTTTATAATGAGAAATTACCCAATAATGTAATTTTCTTCCTTCTGTATGTTATCAGTACTTGACTTGATTCTGGGCTAGAATGTGAACCCTCTTATTCCCACTGGTAAGTAATTACTTGCATTGATAAACCTGCTGAATCCAGCGAGACTATTTGTGCAGGTTACTATTAATTACCAAGAGCCAAGAATTTACAATATGAATATATACATACACGCATGTTTGCCCAAACATCTACATGGAGGCATTAATCACACTTGCTGTGTGTTCAGGGGAGCATACAAATATCCATTAATACTTCTTTTTTATATTTCCATCTATTTATTTTCATCCTACCCAAGCTGAAGTTCCAGAAAAGTACACAAAATTTCTGTACATAGATTTGTGCGAATTTTCTGAGGTAAGTAAAGAAAGGAACGCTTCAAGCCTCCAACGTGATATGCCATGGGGAGGGGGAAGTTGTTTCAAAATAATGGGTGGATTAAAAACCAGCTCTTCTGCTGCTACTTCTTAGACTGTGACGTGTTATAAATTATTTACACAGAATAGAGAACAAATGCCACAGGGTTGAGGAGGGAATGACCATTAGGCTTAACCATGGGAAGGAGATGGGAAAAGCTGCTGGAAGAAGTACTTCAGACTAAAGATCAGATTCAACAGACCCTTCCTGAAGGCGTCCTGGTACACTCTTTCCCACTAATCTGGGCAGGAGCCTGAATATGGATCGTAACTGCTTTGCTGCAACAACGACGTCAGGCTTCTCTAAATACCATCTATTAAACAGCAAAAGAGGTTTATTGGGTGGGGAAGGAGATTTTCAGTTTTCAAATGGATCATTGCCCATAACTCTCCAAAAAGTTTGAGCCACGGGGCCAAGAGTGGAGCAACGTCTCATTTTTTGGCCAGGTTCCTCAGACTCATGGATAACAGAGTCTAAGAGTGTATTTATGATGTTCTTTTGACCACAGACAGTTTGGCAAACCTTAAAGGGTCACAGCTTTCCTGGAAATTGAGTACCATTCAAAACAATTTCTATTTAGGTCATTAAACCAATGTGCATGCTCAAACTATGACTGCTGCTAGCTGGTATATTTGTCAGCTGTAAGATGACTGTACTCTCCGCATACGTTACACTGTGCAGACTGTAATCCAGAACTGGGGTCTATTTCATAGCACGAGACATGTCTTATAAGTTATGGTCAGGAGACTAGTTTCACCCAGACCGTAACTAGATGAATACGACCTCAACCAGCTCAATCACCAGCTGAAGCAATTTGTTAAAATGAGCCAACAAGGCGGTATCCCCAGTATGTAAAAGATGCTGAAACAGAAAAGCCTTCACCTTGTTGCTGCTGTTTGCTGCCTCTTCCAGATAATCTATCAACCAGTCAGTGCCAGTATTAAGCAGGTAGGGAAAATACACAGCCTTCTATATTCCTGGATAAACAGAAACCACGCTGCATAGCTACTATTAATTCAAACAGAACTTTACACTGTATTATAGAACTTCCCTTCCCAAACCACTGCAGGGACCCTAATTTGCTTTATCAGAGCCTACGAGGCTTTTCATTGCACTAGATCCAGGTTTTCACGGAGATCTATAAAATTGTGCAGTGCATGGTTTATTATATTCAGCTATCCCCAAGAGCTGGCTCCAGGAAAAGGTCTAAGTGATAACAGAACACAGTCCTGAGTCAAGCTGAGCATCCTGGCCTTTGCAGTGACATTTATTGCAGTTTCAAGGCAGTAACATGGAAGCAACGTGTTTTCCTCAGACCACGAGAGTTGCTACCGCTAGCTTAATCAGCTCAGTACCATGATCTCCCTCAACGCACACACACACACAAGCGCAACCAACCAAGAAAACCAGAAAACCATTCCTTTCTGGCTTCTCCTTTCCTCCAGACTACGACAACAGTATTTGGACAGTACCATGACCCGGTAAACGTTTTGTGGGTGGCACAATAGCATTTTCACCAGAAATGATCCCTAGGGTCTTCCCATATTTTGACTTTTTAGCAACAGGCTCTTGACTACAAGAAGTGCTCAACCTGACACTGGCTGACAAATGTGCAACCCCACCTCCGGCTTCAGCCGCTCGGACTGGTTCCAGTTAATGCTCTGCATTTGCTAGGAACTCAGTGGAATGCTTCCCCATGAACCAGATCGCATCTTATCTTGCCCAGTAATGCAACAGAGAAACACTTTATCCCTGTGGGAAGATGGCCAAACTTATTTAAGACCCTTTACATGTTAAAGGTGTTACACAACTACAAACCCTCTTTGTTTTCGTCTTTGGGCTTTATACCTCATCATTTATATTTTACATTGCATGCCATAATAAAATGGGGAAAACATACTCCATTCCAGTTCCAATTGCTCTTGTAATTTTAATTCCCTGGTTTCAAATGCGAGATTTCTTTTTAGAAATTTTCTCTGCGTAGGACAATCTTAGGGAGCTGCACAACATATCCACTGTCCTTGTTCATTCTTCAATAACTTTTCAATCCAATACCCAAGTTCAGCCAAAGTTGAGAGAGGGGTAGGCAGAAATTCCAAACAAAATTTACTCTTAGCAGTTTAATGTAAATCAATGACTTTGTAAAAGAGAAATCTGTAAAGCTCAACTATATTTTTTGCCTGGTAATAGCCCATAGGGCACTTGGTAGTTGTGTATCTGTGTGCCACGCTAGCCAGACAATGGTGCCACATGTCTCAAGTGTCATCAGGAGCTCTGGGAGGAAAAGAGGGAGGGAAGCTATTGGCTTCCTGCAGTAAGAGAGCGCAGCATTTGGGAAACAAGGCAGCATTCCATTAAAAAAAAAAAATTATCAGGATTCATTATTTTTTCTGATTTTGGAATAAAAACGTTCATATTTCCAGCCAAAGTTTATCATATTTATCTACAATGGGGATATCTAGCTCTATTGATTTCAAGAGGGTCACTAAGGGACAAACAACTAGAATTTGTGAGCAATGATGGCTCAGCCGATGTGTACACCTATAAAGCATAACTCTCATGAAGCTTAGCATCAGTATTACAAGTTAGCATCATTCTTACCATCATAAATAACCAAGATGGTTAAAATAAAAGTTTCAAAGAATTTACAGAATCACTCCAGCTGGAAAATCCTAACACCTTTACTCAAATCAAGTAGCATCTCACATCTCGAACGACCCCATTGATTTAGATTAGATCACTTAACTGGAATAAAGTACTACGCAGTTTGTGTAGGCACATCAAACTAAGAGTTTTCAATTGTGTTTGAAATGAATATAATTTTGAGAAGGACCTTAGCTAAGCAAGAGCTAGCTGTAAGGACTCCTAAGAGAATGTAGAAATTAGAGTATCTGTTCATCTGAGTTATTAACAAAACGAGTTGATTTACTGAATGCCAATAGACCTGATAGTATTCAGGCATTGATTCTGTAAAATTATTTTGACTAGCTTTGCAACATCCACAGAAATAAAAGTTCTGCAGTATTTCATCTCATTATTATGTTCATTTATACAAAAAATATGACTTATTTTATGAAAGGGTATGGTCTTTCTAATGCAAATCAGACACAGACCGGTAAAAGAAAATTATTGTTTTTCTCCAGAATCTCTCAGTTTAAAAAATTTTATTGGCTGCCTACTACCTATCGCTTTTCTGGTATGGATGACTGTTCAAAATGAATTTAGAATACTTCTGTGTGAAATGTAAGCCAAGTAATTCCCCATTATTGCCTTGCACCTTTATGTAACGTAGATAGTTAGAAAATTATATATTTCTGAAATCAAAGCCTGCTTTAAATGTCATACTGCAGTCAACATGAAACATTTTAATCCATTATAACTCTATCAAAGGTAACAAGGATACAACGTGTATGCTTCTGAGAGCTTGCCAGAAAGTCAGATGGAAATTAAAAGTCAAATGTCTATAAATAAGGGAAGGTTTTATTCCTCCTACAACCTTGTCAACATACAGTTAAAGATAAATTTCTTGAACGGTGTCTGGAGAAGTGGAAATTGTGTTGTCAGGAAACACATATGAGAAAGCAATGAGACGAAAAATATTTCCAGACAGGTAGAATGTATAGACTGAAATTAGTAAACTGAAGTCCTCTTGAAGACAATAGGACTGTTCTGGTACCCACACTCCTTACATTAGGAAATGTCAAGGCCCTATACTTCAAGATAACCACTGTTACAGTAAGTTCCATGAAAATAAATGGACCGCACGTGCACTGATTTGCTTCTTACGGCTTATTAGTTGTGCCAACATACAAAATGAAGGCAGTTAAGGGGCTGGTTAGTTGAAGGGATTTGTAACAGGATGTAGAAACTAGGACATTCGCTCAAATACGACGCAGGTTGATAGAGACCAAATGTTGTTACCATCTGTTGGTGGCCTATGTGAAATCATTCAGTGGTTCCAGTCCAGGGACCTTACACACTCAACAGATACCTGGCAAAAGTTAGAAATCCTGTAAGCCAAGTAACTTGAGTTGTTAGAGTTTCCCAGCTTGCTGACTCCACTGGGAGGCCCGTAATTTGAAGACAAATTGCTTGTGCACCAGGATCTGAACATCTCCCACAAAAGCAGCTCTGCACAGATGTGCGTGTAGGCCAGAAAACAGTGGAAGAAAATCCAAAATTAAATTTGCTCTGTGTAAGTCTGTCAAAAGGCAACGTACTTTCCAAAGAAATAATGTAATTACTTCTTTAAAAGTCATTATTTCGTGCAAAGTGGAGTGCCCAAAGGTATGTTTTTATTCAAGCACCTACAGTGGTATCCTGAATCTCAGAAGTGTTGTGGCATTTCTGGCAACCTTTAAAACTCAAACTGCTTTCAATGAAGATACAAACATCTGAAATAGCTGGCCTCAAGTTATTTAACTATAGTAAAATGGACAGGAGTTTGACTGCAAATGTCTAGTATGCTTCTAAGCTAAAGTCTTTATTTCTTACTGGCTTCCTTACTAATACAATATTCCAGCTATCCAAACTTGCATTATCTTAGTTATTTTTAAATGACATATCTATTATCTTCCTTACTAACTTTTGCACCTCATAATCTAACCCTGAAAAACCCTAAAATACTTAGAGAGCTCTCAAAAGCAATAAAATCTTGTCTTAGAAGAAACGTGCAACGTGCTGAAAATAAAAGCACTGCTAACTGCAAGAGTGTTAAATTCACTGAAAAATGATACAAGCCCAACAAGGATGTCAGATGCTAGGCTAAGATTAGGTGCTACTATTACTTGCAGCAGAAAGATGGTACTGGCAACACTGCAACTTCCAACCTTTGCTGAGATGGAGACTTCTGAACGTAGCAAGTTGTATTATGGATAATGTGCAGCGTGGTTTAATATTGCTTGTTTGTAAAGGTAGTTAAGAGTAAGTAGTTCTGTGACATACACGCTCTCCTACTAATTGCTCAGTAACTAATAGACAAAACAGTGTTGTGGCAGCATTTCTGAACATTTTCAAGTAACACACATGGGCTATAGCGGAAGGAAAACTTAAAGAGATCTGACATTTTGAAATACACAAATAGCCACCATTCTTCTTCTTACAAAAATGAAATTAAATGAACGGCATTAAATCTTCGGAAAAACACAGAGCTTAAGCCTCCCTGAAGCACATGCATCTACCGCTGAAGCAGCTGCTCAGTTGCTAGAGGCGTCCCGGAGGCAGACCTGGCAAAGGGAAGGATGGATGAGCACGCTACACATCAACGGCAGGCTTGTACAACCGTATTGTCTGTCTAACTCCAAGCAGGATCAAGCCCAGAAATACACGATATTTCATTTCATTTGATACACAGGCTAATAACTTTATGTTTTATGCTAATATTTTTAGTATATTTTACATTTCTAGAATAATTTTTACAATCCTCGTATTTTAAAACCAAAGCTAGTCTTCACCAGTGGTATGTTCTCAAACCTCAGAGAAGTGTCAGGTAAAAGAGGAATACAATGTAAAACTGTCTGGGTGGGTGGCTCAAGGATGCCTGAAAATAAGAACCAGCAAGCAGCTACAAACGATACTCTGTCTGGGAAGATTTCCTAGTCCATGTCCCCAAATCAATCCTTGAGACAATAATGTTTACTTACATTATCAAATCTGCATATGAAACAAATAGCATTTATTAGGGGTACACAGATCCAGCTGTATTTGAATCTTTAACGTTTATTAGACCATTATAATAAGAGCTAACAGGGGCCAGCCAGGTTGGGCCGGTTCACTTCCTTCCTACTTCTTTTTGTTCTGCTGCATAATAGATTCATAATAGATATCCAATTGTGGTCTGGCACAGAACCGCTACATGCCTTGTCATTATAATAATTGCTATCATTCTTCTTTGGAAAGTCCTTCTGCTGTTGTTTGTAAGCAACAATTCACTGCCAGCTTCAGAGGATAAAAAGTTGCAGTGAAAAACAAGCACCTTACGTTTTTCACCACTTTACACGGCCGAGTAATGAGGGAACAGGGTTTAACCACTGGATTCTGTAACAGTGCTTGGAGAGAACCTGACCAAACAGTTCTGGGCTGTGAGCTATTCATTCATCCCAACGGGGACTAACTCAAGTGTCGTCTCCTACACTTCATATGCCAGTACTATTCACCCACTGGTGCCAGATGGGTGAACGATTAATCGCCCTCTGAAGACTAACCCAGCCTAATTAGAGTGGTGATTTTGTGTACACACTCATTGCCAAAACTCTGGTTAGAGGAAACAATGATTGCTTGTAATTTCCTGACATGAAGGTCAGTCTTCAATAGTTTGGGAAGCCTTACTCTAGTTGAGCATTTTACCGTAACATACACAAAGATGTTAAGAACCCTTCAAAACTATAAACGACACCGATGCATGTGGAAAATCATTCTGCACAGAAATAATCCATTTTTCAATAAGTATTCATCTACTTTAAAAAAAACCACGCCCAAACCAAACAGAACATTTCCCATAAAAAGAAGGGAAAAAACAATGACCCAAATACATTAAAAACCACTCTTGCAGAATCAGCGAAGGCATTCTAACTCAAAAGCTTTGAGGACTCCCACACTACAGTATTTCTTTCATGGAATCACATAAAGCATGTTTTTAGAAAAGTTTCTGCATCTCACACAAAGCTTAAACATCCAAATATTTAAAAAGTTGAAATTGAAAACATCCAAATATTTAAAAGGTCATTGTACGTTATCTGACTTGAAATTTGATAAATTAAATTTTACAAGTCATAAGGGAAAGAAGGCTCTCTGTCTTATAAATGTTCATCTAATGAACACCAATCAGAAATTAAGATTCACTATTTAAATCTAGAGGATTTTGTTCATATCCTGTTTAGTTCTCAAAGGACACCACGTATTCCTTGTTCGCACATGCTGGAGTCTCAGAAAGATGGCTATTCAATGAGAGGCTGGCTTTGCGATGGTTTTGCTAACATTTGTAATAACAATGCAACCTAAACACCGCAGTTAAACAAGAGAGTAGTATTTCTGGAATACCCTGCTGTTCGAAAGTGCATTGTGAATATTAACATATTCCAGTAAATTAGTTTGCACTCATTATCATAAGCAATTACTTACTGTTTAGATGATGCTGATATTAAATTGGCAAGCAATTTCAAGAACTAATATACAGCATAAAAAGCTTTTCAACGTTCTAACAGTATGAAAAGACAAATGTTTCTAGTAACGCAGTCCCTTATATACAGATGTCTCTCTGTATATAAAAATTCTGTCTATCTCTTCCTATGTGATATCTTTTCTTCAGCAGCAAGTGGATAACTACCTGAGGCTCTGTGACAAACTCTTTATAAACTTTGTTTTGATGCTGTGGAGTAAATCATAAATACCTCAGGCCAACTGCAACAGTAACATCTCATTCATGCTGAAAAAGAAACTGTTTTCATGCTCATTTTTGAAAATAATAGTTTAGAAAAAGATACTGATGTGAAGAAGTTCAGTTCTTTGCTCTCAAAGCTATTACCTTTTCCTGGTATAACACTGTCAGATGCAAGGGTACATCAACACCTTTGTCCTCAAGATACGGGTAGGAACAGAGCAAGGTATGGAGAACCTCTCCTGCTTTTGAACAACAACCTCAGCTTATTTCCCGTCAGTCCAAGCAAGCAGTAATCCCAACTTAAATAACCTCCAAGTCACCCAAGTGAGAAAAGAACTGTGCCTCCTTCCTTGAAGGACACGTGGAGAACAGCACAAGAGACGTTCCTAACGCTGCTCTGCTCAGCCACGGGAAAGGTGCAGACCATGTAGCATGAGCCCAAGATAACCCCCAAAGAGCTCTGTGGGGAGCCTAACACAATGGGGAAATGTTCCTTTGTTAATTAATTTACATTTTGGCTGCTAATTCCAAGTGAATTAGGTTCCAGCTGAGAAACATAGCATGCCTTTTTGGCTTACATGACACTATCCCTCCTGTTGCTCCACACAGGAGTGGAATCGGTAGCAGAGGCATCCTGGAGCACATCCAAGGAAGTACATCAAATGTGGGGATTTGGAGTAGTCTCTCCCTGAGCCAGCCTGCACAGCTGAGGAACAAAAACCAAGCACCCAACAGTCCTGTCCGCCAGCAAGTACCTCCAAGTTGGCCCTCTGGATACAGGATGGACATATTAATACTTACAATCCCAGTGAGCGGAAAGACCTTGGTACTCCTAAATGGCTTCAGTTAGCAATATAATCCCACCACATCAGGATCTGTGAGTAAGCATCTATTTACACTGCAACGCACTGGTTGAGGGTATGAGACTGTAAACTACTTGCACGGGTACTGTGCCTACCTACCTGTTTAGACAAAACTGCCTTTAGTGCAACTGTGAACCTTAATGGGGAACTTGGGAACCCTGTGTACCATAAACAAAACAGAGTAGTTTAAATAATTCCCAGAATACATGTCTAAAAAATATAACTTGTGATCTCAGGTCTCAATCTTTCAAGCTACGTTTTAGTCTGGAACCAATTACTGTAACTATTTTATCTCATAAAATACACACGAAACACTAATGCACCCTTAACACCGAGAGCGCAATGGCCCTTGTCTGCCATGCTCAATTACGCACTCTTCCGTTATATATTATTGGGTTGAAAATATCTTCGGGAAAAATAGGCATGATTTTTTCAAAATCGTTTAATCAGTTCTTAGCCATATTTACCCTATTCAAAACTGAAGCACTTTCCGCACCTTTCTTGTTGCTACCTTTAAATAATACATTTCTAAATTACTATTTCTCTTAAAATCAAACTTTCCAATTAGCCTTGTGAAGTTAAACTGCATGACTTGTGAAGCTAAAAATGATGCGTGCCTTGGTCTCTGGAACAAAGCAATGAAGTTCTCATCTCGTTAGCAAACCCAATTTTTTATTCTTATTGACCTTGAATAGAAAAAAAAACATTCAAAACTGTTTATAATGAGAGGGCTTCAGACAAAGCTCTATGCTCAGAGCAGGGCTTCAGTCACTCTGTATTTCCCCTTTCATCAATCCTTCATCCTCTCCTACTTGTAATCCTAATATGCAAGAATTTGGACCAATTGTTCGGTTTCTACTGATGTAGCAGAAACCACAAGCAGCTCTCGGAGCCACAGGCCATGTCTCCAAACAATTCTCCCTCTTCTGTTCAGGGAAAAACCACACGACCTTACAGGTGATGTTTAATATCTGTGTCCTCAAGCTGCTAAATCCTTGTACACTAGAAAAGAAGGAATGGAAGCTGCAAATTACCTTTTGATAAATAAAACATTATGTATAACAGCAAAAAAAAGGGTGGGGGGAAACCCAAAACAAATCCCAAAACAGCAATTTTATATTTTCTGGAGAAATCCAGACTCCTCTACATTCAGAATCTTGTCTGTACATGAAATTTAGCCAAATTTCGTTAAACTAGAACTATAATGAAAGACAAAAGAGTGTTTCCTTAAACAGCAATTATTACTAATTCCTATTCAACCCCGCTGATGTTTGTAGACCCAAACTTGACTTTTTCATACCTTCATTCTACAGAATCTTAGCTGTGAGGAAAAAAGTCTTGTGTGTCCTGAAGAGGAATCCTCCCTACAGACTCATAAACTTGCAGTGTCAAAAACTGAGGGAATCTGAACATTCACTAAGAAAAAGCAGATTTTTAGAATGAACAGCCGAAATGAACATTTGTATATGTGACTCCAAAATACCCCAAAGGCTCCTTAAAAAAATAAGGAGGAATGCCTAATCTGCACATGCAAATAACAAGGCTTTTTTATGTTCCATAGCAATCTGCAGCATCTCACAAACACAACCTATTGTCCTCACCATTCCCAAAACCAAAACAGCCGTACAGTTCATGGGAAGACCAGACCTGATTCTGTCACAAGCTGATGCTGGGAACTGATGCTTTTTAACAGTCTCAACTTCTGTGTGATCTGACTCCCTCAAAGCCTACACAGGAGCAATTCCACACACAGATCAGGTGTAGGCTTAAGGGAAAGCAGAGGGTAGACACACACCATAAATACGGCAGAGGGAACAGAAAAAGCCTTGGATTAGAATCACACTGCATCTCCTCTACTGGAACATCAACAGAACTGAATCCAACACTTGCAGGAGAGTCACAGGAGGGCACGAGATTTACTTTCCCTCCCAAGACAGGCCAACCCAGTAAGAAAATGTGACAAAGACATTCAAGTTACTCTGTGAACCCCTTGATGCTCATGCAAACGTGTAGGGCATCTTAAAAAGGTGGTAGACCTAAAGAACCAGTCTTGCTCTAATTGTTGTGCTGGTGGGTGGAAGAGTCTGCGGTCCTAACATACTAGCTCAATCTGATAAACCTGACATAACTGTAAAGCACAACCAAATCCCATGCAAATCCTCTGAACACGTGTCAAAGCAGGCTGCATCCCTCAAAGCCCAGACTATGTTATCTGAGGTATATTATCACCTCTTTCCTAGGACACCATTAGTGTTAAAGAGACCTGGTGGTACGTAGCTTTGGGAAGGTGATGCAGCTGAACTGATGCCTCTTTCTCCTCTGGAGAAGCATGGACAGCCCTATCTGAGAGCTGTGGACCTACACCGCCCTGTGAACCCACTGCCCAGCAGAGCGCTCTTCTCCTAGCACCCATGTCAGAGAACACTTCAACATTTTGTGGATGCATCATCTGCTGAAGGGATTAAACTCACTGTATAAAGCAGAAATGATAGAGTGAAAGTCACAAAACTGCAGATAAAAATCCATGAGGTACTGTAGTAATGCAAACACAGCCAATTGTCGGCTTCCACAAAAACCACCTAATTAGAGCCGTTATCAAAATGAAGGTCATGTTAAATGGTACTAAGCACATCCTGTACTTACACTGATATTCATGTTAATGTTCATCAAAGTAATTCCTGTTTTAAAAGGGATGATTACTTAGTACCATTATCAGTCTCAGCCTCAATATATTATGCTGTCGCTAACACCCAGAAACCTCAACTTCAGAAAAAGATTCATTATCTCAAGTGCTGAGTCAGTAGGAGCCGTGTGTCTCAGGGAAAATACAGTTTTTGCACAGAAAAAACCCCACACTGTTTGAGCAGGACACTGTGGCCCTAAGCCTTCCCTCCAGGTTAGGCGGTGGCCTGGATTGGACATCAATAACTCAATTTATTAATTCTGGGCAGCATAGAGTAAATTGCTTTCGGTAGCAATTTGTACTGACAGAGGAGCATTATTGAGGAACTTTCTTCTCCTGTAAAGAAGACACTTTGACTGTCATGCCGTGTGTGACAATCAGCAGTTCCCCTTGCTGCTTCCAGCTGCTTTCCGAGTTGGCGCTTTGAAGAGAGTGTTTTCAAAAGCAGCCAAATTGGTACGTTCTCCTTGTGTTCTTCCATGCAACATTCTGTATGGGAATAAAGTGCCATTTCATCCGAAAAGATACTCCGAACTGTTGATAGTTTGGGAGTTTTTGCCTCAATGTGTTTCATTTATTTGTTTATACTCCAGACAGACAATCAAAGCACCAGCAGCCTGACCTTTGGACAACTGTCAGCAAACCCAGCTCTGCAACCACAACAGCCAGCGTGACCTTCTTCTCCCCATTCAGCCGCTAACAATCCCACACAATACGAGAAAAAAGCAGCCTGGCCTCTGCAGAAAGCTGGACTCGGGCAAGTACAAGCCTGCTCTCAAAGCAGCCGGAGCAGGATGCTTGGCGAAGCCTTGCAGACCTTCTGCGACCCACCAGCTGAGCTGCAGAACTGCTCACAGCCATCCCCTGCCAGCAGCAGCTCCCAGGTTTTGCCAGATTTATGACATTTCCGTAGCTCTGCCTGTCATCTCAGGCTCCGTACCGAGGTCTGCCTTGTTCTGTGGGCACCACAAACCCCGCGCTCCTTGCTCCTCCATAACCCACACCCAGCTGGCGCAGCGGGGTGTGCCAGAGCGGCCGGGGGGGCTCTCAGGGTACGGTTCCATGCACTGAGACCTCGGGCTCGGCGGGCTCTAGCCCACACCACTGGAACCCAGGGTAACCTGTTCACAACAGCACGCTCGCTGCAGCAAGCAGGCTTATCAGGCTCGCCAAAAACATACGTTGCAGCCCTAACGTACATGCTGGGAAGTAAAAGACATAACTGGGTATAAACGAAGAGAAAACCCATCATGACTCCTACCAATTCTTTATCAATAATCTGAGAAAAATACAAGCAGCATATGTCAGTCATGCTCGGAGAAACAGAAATAACCAGCTATGTATTTTCTGAGCCCTTTCTCTACTGCATCAATAGTGGCTTGGTTTTATTAGGACACATATATAGAGCAATATTCTATGCCACACAATACGCTATACCACTCAGAGGGCATAGTGTTGATTTTATTGATTCAGTTTTCACACTACTGTAACCCCATTATTATCAGCAAAGCAATTGGAAACTGCAAACAGATTCTAGACTGATAGACTGATATTTCTAATTTTCTAATGTATACAGCTACTCTTTTTTTTTTCCTGTTTTTTTTATTATTTTATTTCATTTTCTAATAAACCCACTGCTATGGGACACCTGCTCAATGCTCTTCTATTAAAAAAGGGACAGAATTCAGTCCATTAGAGGCATTTATTAGTATTATTAGGATTTTACAACATGATAGCATAATCTGTCCTTTGCCTGAAGTAAACACTCTTAAAGGGAAGTCCACAGGGAGAGTAAAACTGAAGCATTTTTTAAAGTGGTGAATGCTAATCAGATCTATAGCTGGAGGAAAAAAAAATAATGTTATAACAGGAAGAAACAGCGAGTAGACCATGCTACAAGCATGATACCAAGGAATCAAAATATGCCAGCAGCATATACTTTGGAGAGGAAGGTGGAGAAGAAGCAATCAAGGACAAACTGACAGGAGGAAAATATGACTATCGCTAATAGGAGGCGGAAAGGAATATTAGGACAGAAAGGTGAACGTGTGGGTACTTGCACGTGAAGGAGGTTGTAGGTGGATGGGGGTCGGTCTCTTCTCCCAGATAACAAGGGAGAGGACAAGACCAAATGGCCTCAAGTTGCACCAGGGGAGGTTTATATTGGGTATTAGGAAAAATTTCTTCACGCAAAGGGTGGTCAAGCATCAGAACAGGCTGCCCAGGGAGGTGGTGGAGTCACCATCCCTGGAGGTGTCCAAGAGATGCATATATGCCATGCTTAATGACATGGTTTGGTGATGGACTCACCAGTCCTGGGTTAATAGTTGGACTTGATGGTCTCAGACATCTTTTCCAACCTAAAAGACTCTGTGATTCTATCCTGTGAAATCAGCACGCTGGGAAAGGAAAGCCTGAGGTTTCACACCTGGAGACTCCAGGCTGTGTTACAGTCCGGGAGGAGACTATCAGCGTTTCATGCTACCACTCACATCGTAGTGAATCATGTTTTGAAGGGTACCTTGAGTCTTAATCCCCAATTCCTCTGCTATTCAAAAAGGTCCAATCTTTCCTGTAATCTTCTAGATCTTTATTCTATGTTTTTGGCCGTGTTTGTACTGGTTTCGGTACTTGCAGATTCTTGCCCACAGAAACGTTACTTAACTCAGGGCTTCTATATAAATACTTGTTAATAATGCAGCTAGTCATTTATTGAGCACAAAAGAAGAACTGTAGCATAAAGTGCACAATAACACCACCTATTTGGATTACGTGAGATAATAGTCTCATAAATTGTGACTGTGGTAAAAGTGATCAACGCTGACTCTTTCTTAATAGGCCTTTTACAAGGTCAGTAATAGAGGATTAGGGGAAAAACAGCCTCCATAGCTTGTTGAGAGGTCAGGTTTGCCATTTAGTACATTATAAGGCAGATTTCACAACGTCAAGGAATTTTGTTCATTTCTTAAAAAAAAAAAACAAAACCAAAAAAAAAAATCCCCAGACACCATACTGTACACATACACCAGTTTCTGGAGTATCACCAAATACAATTTAAGAAATCTTTTCATTTCTGCCTGTTTGCACTTTATTAAGTTGTTATGATGAAGGTAAAAGCATTTGAAGCAAAAGCGTGAGCCCAGGGATTGTTTCTTTTCTCACTAACACCCAAGTAAATTAGGAATAACTCATCTGAGGAACACTGAAGCAAAGCAACGTAACAGTGAAATAAAAAGAGATTGTCTCTGGAGCTGTAAAACTGGCAGCAGCACTTGGAAGGGTTTGCGTATCCTGTGCTAGTTCCACGGAGCAGACACAGATACAATAGAATGAAGTCGATACGCAGCTTCCCTCTTGGATGGAAGGTCTGGAAACGCATCCCCTAGAGTTCTCTCTCTCTCTCTAGTCATCCTATCTTTCCTGAACAGCTAACTGGCGATAGAAAGAGTCCCTTCCCAGCGATGTCCGGCTGCCTGTGGCTAGCTTAGACACAATGCCTCAAGTGCAGATGCTTGTTCTAGTTGTGACAAGTCCCACTGCCTCAATAAACCACGGCACTATTTACCACGGCTTAAGAAGCGGCCAAAAACGCTGCCCACCAGTTGAGCAGTGTGGCAAAGAGCTGGTTCTCTGCACTGACCCAGGTGGGGGGGAGGAACATTCAGAGGACAACAGGCAGCAAAGCAGAAGTTCCCAAACGGTTGATTAAAAAGTTGTAACAATTCTAACATGATAAATTATTATTTAGGCTTCGTTAACTGCTCATCAGATCCAGACAGGCACTATGAACAGAGAGGCTGTAGAAGGAGACAGAAGGAAGATTTGCTTTGCAGCAGCCCGGAGCTCGCACAGTATGAAGCTTACCATTAATTTTGTAAGTTTGAATCTTTAACTAAGAATTAGTTCTTTCAAAGCAGTTGTAAAATCCCTGGCTCCGATTCATTTGTAAGCATTTTTTCCTCTTCCTTTCAGTCCACTTATAAGCAACAGACAGCACAGTAAGCACGCTGCTAATCAATCTTATTCTCCAACCACATCAATTGGATTTGTATCAATCCATTTTTACATAACCTAAATCATTGCTTCAAGTAAAAAGCCAGAAGATAAACATTTGAGGAGTAAGGAGGTATATGAGACTTCCTCCAAGACCTGGGGCAAGTCCAGAATAAATGTCCAGTAGGAGAGAATAACAGAGAAAAAAATCTTGCTGGTAACCAAAAAACAACTCAATGAAACTATCTTCAGGTAGTAAAAGCAAGTTATCTTATTGCCCCAGCTTCAAAGGCAGAATGTTACTTGAGACAGCCTTCCATTGAGCACAACCTCATTAAAATCAATGACAACTATTATTTAAGAAGAATCAAGCTCTGTGTTTCCTAAATGAGAGAGTACCATACGATGCAATGTGTGCGTAAGGAAACAGAAAACAGCAGCTGCCTCCAGGAATCAAAGCCAAGTGCTCCATTTGGGAGCATAAAGTTTCCTCAACAGTCCAAAGCAGAACCTTCACTCTCCACTGAAGGTTATTCAGAGCATTTAAACTTGGCACCTAAATCTGTCCAGCAAATATATAAGGAACTCCAAAGCTCTGAATTAGACGTGTAAATTAGAGCTTCAAAGTTAAGGCAGTGTGAGTATTGTCGAGGCACCCACAGACCCGGTGCTGCTGTCCCTCCACGAAATGTGTTACTGCCATGGAAGGACATGGGTGCTCCACTTTCATGATCCTGCTTATTCCTACTAGAACAGCGGATTATACATTTCACATAGAATATTAGGAATTAAATGTCCACCTGCACGTTAAGAAGGCCTAATGAAGTCATGGTTTTGTGGTTGGGTTTGCTTTTTTCTTTTTTTTTTTTTTTTTTTTTTTTTTTTAATAATTGGGATGAACCATTTTCACCAGCAGCAGTTAGCATCCGATTTAAGTGCATCGCTGAACTGCCTTGCTCTTTGCAGTTGTATAAGCAATCCAACAGCAATGATGAATGACTGCAGATGAGTAGGTACATTAAGCCTACACAGTTAGTGCCTTCTGAGTTGCTGCTGTTGTATGTACTTACTATAAACAGAAAAGAAAAATCAAGAAAGAGCCTCTGGGAGAAACAAAAAAGGGGGAAATTGCAGCGTTGAAAGTCTGTATTATGCTGCAGCGACGTGCGTCCACCACATCCAGAATCAAAGAGAAATCCAGTGCGACCTGAGAACAGAGGGGGAAGGAGGGACCTGAAGGCATTTCTTGGAACGGTATGCAAAGCAAGGTTAATTACTGTGAGTTTCAATAGCAGAAAGAGTATTTCAAAGCCTAACGATACATTGGACACTACCTGCGGGGTATTACAGGATACAAATATTGAACAAAGCATCGAGAGTGAGGATTCTGAATTACCAAACAAAAAATAAGAGAATAGTAACACCTGATTAAACTAAGCAAGTGGAATAGGTGCGGAGGGAGGACTGGGAAGTAAAGGAGGAAAGAAGAAAAAAGTTGATAGTTAGCAAGATGAAAGACAGAGACAGACAGATAGATAGAAGTAAGAAAATGAAAACATCATAGAAACTGTAACTATGGCAACACTGAAATAGAAATTAGTAGACATTTTTTTCTGCATTTGAAGTCTGAAGGTTGGAAGAAAATCAAGCCAAGTTGCCAGCTATTTTTCTGTAGTCTGTATTATAGAAAACATGTCAGGAGACAGAAAAGGGAATATCAATCAGGTCAGAAGAAGGGAAATAGAACATCCTTCCTGCTTTCCTAATGAGCTTCACTTTTTAGACCTTCTTTTCTAAACAAGGATGGGTACATTTTTTTTATAAAATTCTTTCCTAAGAAACACACATCTGTATGGATTTTTGGGGAATGAATTTGACTTAAAGGTAAGTTTTGTATGAAATCCTATCAACCTTATGTTAAAAAAACACATTTAACTAATCCAGAGCAAAGAATATAGAAGGCTGCTTTCCTTGATTGCCTTTTATCACAAAATAAACATCAGAATCAAACATTTATATCTGCACACTGTCAAATTTACATATATTCTCAAAACTTGTTTGTTACATATAAATTATTACTAACGTAATTTGTAATCACTTATAAAATGCTACAATATTTTCCACTAGAACTTTGTCTCTCTGCTGTGTTGTGCAACTCATTTCAGGTCACATTCATATTTTTGGTTTTCTTTAAGCAGTTATCTTTCCTATTTAAAAAGCAAAGCTTGATTTTTCTTTACTTCCTCCTTTCTTCAGTCATTTATACATGAGCAAGTGGGTGTGAAGTGCTGGCAGATGTGTCATGCCATGTTACACTGTTGCTAACAGCTTCGCTAGGGAAAAGGCGCTGGATGCTTAACATCACCGCTTCCATTTTACCAATTAAATGGCAATGTTAAAGACATGTATTGGACTGTTTAACCAAAGGAACAGACTTGGAAGCTGACTGTCAGGTATATATGTTAATAGAAGTACTCTGTGATGCGATTTTCAATCTAGCCACTGGGAATAAATAAATAAATAAAATCGGGCATAACTGAAACAGAAAAGGTGCAAAATGTTCGTCAACCGAGAATGCAAAAAAACATAATTTGAGACATAAAAAATATTAGTCTCCCAAGCTTCAAAAACTCTGATTTACACCTCAAGCCTCAGTATTATTTTAATACTCGTCTGAAATAAGTTTCATGAAATGTCTCTTTAAATTCTACAATGAAGTACTTCTTCACTCTGAGAACGTTATTCCACGAATATTCCAAGAACCTCCCAGAAGCAAACCAAAACTTCCCTGTGTGACAAAGTACATCTCATGCGTATACCCTGCGCATACATTACATTCCTGGGGACATCACGAGACCCCATATTGGCTAATTCCGCACACCGCTGTTTAAAAGTGTTCTTCCTCACTTCAGCTAACAAACCCACATCCAGCGCAGTGTGGTCTCAGATGGTGCTGATGGTGCTGCTCATTTGAGAGCTCAGGACTCACAGCACTTCCAGTACAGAATTCTTAAATCTACATATAGTACCCCTAAAAGATATCTCAAGATGTTGTATGTATACAGAAAATGTGTTAAAACTGTACTTTGAAAACCTGTTATAGCAACACTGATGCAGTAATTCCAAATACTAATGTTTCAAATTAATCTGTTATTTTAACTGAGGAACCTCTTTAAAAATCCTCTAGAAACAGTAAATTCTGCAACAGAGAGATCTCCAGCAACTTCTGAGCATAAACTAAAAATCAGCAGAGACTTAGATCATGGGATCTTAAACCTTGAAAAGAGAAAAGGTGAGATAAAACTGTGACTACAAGGACAGTGAAGATAAAGTGTACAGATATTTGAAAGAAAGTAACAATGAGAAAACAATTTTTTTTTATAAAAAAAATAATAATCTATAAGAAAGTGAGCATATGCTCATAGAGGAACTGGAAATTGTTTCTTCTTACACTAGAAATTGATGGGGCGCATATAGAGTCATGTTTGGCTCCAAAAAAAAAGAGGACAAATGAAGAAATTAAGACATTACTGTGCTCAATGGCGTTGAGAAATTCTATGGTAGGAGAAACTATAATCCTATGATAATAATCCTAATATCCTACGATGGTGCCTGTCCATAATATTAGCCTAAGCATTATATTCATGTTCAAAATAGAGACTGAACAGAGTTTAAAGCCATTGTGAATATTTTCAGAGAGGCTGTTAAAGAGAAACAGCACGCATCCTTTCCTGGGAGAACCTGCCAGATGCCTTGTCCTTGTCCACACCACTGGAAGCCCTCTAGCTGTGGTCAACACACATCAGGTGATGTGCACTGAGCTGAACCAGAGTGCTAATGACCAGCCAACGAGCCTTCCCCATTCATAAAACTGCAGAGTTGGCTTCATTGGGGCAACATTCAGGTCTGGATCAAAAGACACCTCCAAACCCCTGGAATGCGTCGCAGTACGGAGCACACGCTGCACCTGCCACGAAACCCAGTTAGATCTGAGTCATCACCATGTTTATGATGGGACTATGACTAATGTATTCAACTGCTCTTGTTAACCACAAATCTTGGGAGAAAAAAAAAATATCATTCAGAATGAGTATGGCACATCATTTTCCCATCACCATGTACAGTAGCTGTTTCAGACTAGACCTACAAAAAAGAAGTGAGCAACTCTTACTTGTGTCACACAACGGACGATGCATACATCGCCGAAACAAGAGAATCTCTTTCAGATTGCACCCTTACATACATTTGTTGTGCTATACGAACTTCATGCAACAACTGCTGCAAAGACACAAAATACAATGAGTGGCTTAAAGCTCCTGCTTCTGTTCTGAATAATTTATCAAATGCTTAGCTGCACTTTCAAGATCTCTTTTTCCTAAGCTCGTATTACAGCACTAAGGGCCATGCTGTGACTTCGCCATGCTCACACTGATGAGCCATTATTCATACAACTGACCCTACTGTGATAAAACTGAAGTGCAGATACAAATAACGGGCAGTAAACTGAAATCAGAATTTCCAATATTTTCCTAGGCGCCTACCATTCTGCCACAAATATGAATGAACAATTTGTTTGGCTATTTTCACCCAAGGGATTTCTTCCTCTCTCACGTCACTCATGACGTTTAAAAAGCTGCATTTTAGCAGACTTTGAGTCACAAATATTGAACAATCTCCCCTTTAAAATCAATATTCTCCAAGCAGGTTAGTGCAAAAGGTGACTTCTATTTTCTGACTGAATACCTTTGTTATGCAAAAGAGGCAAACATCAGTAAGTAATCTCAGAGAGGAGCTACTACTCATCTGCAGTACCTCCAGGCAGTAGGAAACCAGTTCTGCTTCAGCCTGGCTTACGTTCCAGTGGTGTTAACTTTGGAGTGGGGAGGGGGGTGGTTGTTTTTTCCTTAGATAGGGCTACTTCACTTAGAATGCAGAAAGAATCCAGAGACTGGGATGGCAGGCATCTACAAACTTGAAAAAATAAGGATCTCCTCACCCAAAACTCAAACCAAAACACAAAGCGCTATCTCCCTTCTGCTTTTGTAAGATTAAACCCAGAATATTACAGAGAATATTCAACCCGACAGCATTGCTAGCTGGATCTGGGATTGTAATGGTTCCTAAGGAGCTTTAACAGCCCAACTAGTCAATGATCCCTAAACTAAGAAGGATTTACATGACTAATCTAACAACTCTGGAAAGGTTGTTAGTCTACCAAACCACAGGTCCAGAGCACCACAGCCTCAGAGATGGAAACGGCTCCTGTGGAGTGTATAATTGCGATTATAAAATCAGGGTATGCAACAACATACTAATTGATCAGTGAACTATAAAGGTAAATATTATGTCTACCTGAGTCTTCCCTGTGATCTATACATGTATAATTAAATTCACTAGTACAACACGTTGCTGTATTGCCTTTTCAGGAGGAAATGACAGTTCTATGTGATTTTTAAATAAAAGAAAGACAGAAACTGCTTTTCAAGGCACCAAGCCCTACACAAGCAGGAACGCTTATTGTAACACATGAGGGTTTATTAAATCACTGCAAAGAGCAACTTCAGATCACTTTGGTAGAAGGATGAATTCAACTACGTCAAGCTACAGTCTGTGCTTCTTCAGTTACAAGAGATCTTTTACCTTAACAAAAAAGCGTGCTCTTGATTTAGCAGCACAATACCACCATTTTTAATAACATTCACACTAACTTCAGTGACAACAGTGGTTTTTTTCCCATGGAAAGCAATCAAACTGTGCACAGAAAAGGCATGAGGTTTAACTATTTCTCCGATCACTGAAAGCTTTTTAAAGAAATACTGATTTGCACAGGGTTTTTTGTTCGGATTAACTGCACCGCTACTTAATTCGTAAGTGGATATGCCAGATAAAATTCTCTCTTTCCGATTCACACACGTGATAATATAGAGGACAGCATGGCAGGTGGAAGACAGCCACTGCCACCCCCCAGCCTTTTCCCATGTGGGTTGCAGAGAGAAGACCATTCAGAAACCAGTTAAATCAGACCAGCATCCCATTACTCACTGAGGCAATACATTGTCATTCGTGTCACAACAGTACCAGGGAACAGAAAAGCTTCGATCCTTTCATACTGCCAAGTACAATCACCCAGATGACTGACAGCAGTTCCGGATAACTGACAATCAGTGTAATTTCCCTATTTCATCCATCTTAAAAATAGACCTTCAGCTTTGAAAATGTTCATCTTGACGGTTTTTTCAACAAGTTGTCGCAAAAATAGTTTATCCTGGACGTGTCCACATGGTAACTTTTCTCTCTTCTCAGTGTTGACAAAGATCAGTGCAGTATAATAATCACTTTTTTTTTTTTTTTATTTCTTCGGCAATTTCAAATTCCTAGTGCAAAATGTAATTCCTAAATCAAGCTCAGGGAATCACCTTGTGCAAACCAACCTGCTTTCTTTGTCTCAGATAATCCATCATAGTGCAATTTACCGCCAGAAGAGTGTATTCATGTACTCTGTTTTATATAGTTTCAGTGTTTTATCAATCTTATTAGAAGTAAATCCACACTTAATTAATGTTGATCGGTAGGGTGAAAAAGAACTAACATCCACTAGATATTTTTTTTCCCCCCCACTGAGCTACCATATATTTTTCTGATCTTTCAGTAATCTGGTACAGAAGGATGCAGTCTCCCATAGCGTGCTTGCACCGCCAATTTTCCTACCTATACATGAACTGCTACTAGTAAGAATGAAATTGTACATTACAGAGACAGATGTCTGCATAAAGTAAAAAAAGGCTAAAAGATGGAATCAGGCTGACAAAGAACAATTTTCACTCAAATGACCATCAAAAGTTGTAATGTGGGATTTGGATAGGCAGAGGGGGAAAACAGCAATACAGAGAGAAACCTGCTGGCTGTCTTCAGCACGTGTAATGATCTGTAAAACATGGGGGTTGTTCTGGATTTAACTTGCTTCCAAGTTTCATAGGTATCTTTATTTCTCTAAAGAAGAAAATATTGAAAGTTTTGTTTGTCGTAACAACAGTCCCTGAAAACTTTCTTGTCTAACTGGTTTGCTCTCAGATATCACACATGCATCTTTTTTCTTTTTAAATGCTCAGTGATTCCCAAAGAGATTTTGGCCAGTTTTCATTTGAAGAGTCAAGCTTAGTTAGTTTTAAATGGGTTGAGACTAATGGGAAAATATGAGGAAAAGCAAAAAGGTCAAGGCAAATTGCAGAAGTATTTCTCCTGGCAGCATTATCAGCAGCGTGACCGTTTAGGGACACATTAGGAGAGGGGACCGAGAGAAAGGGAATAATTTTCCTAAAGGCTAATGGAAAACACAATACTTGCAACAGAGCGTTCTCCTTCTCCTCTCAGGCTGAGCTTACTAGAGAAGGAAAATATACTAATAAGTGCCATTATAAAGTACCTTCAAGGTTTTGGCTAGTATAAGGGATGTTCTGGCGACTGCTGTTTGGTGGGGGTCTTTAGTTTGAAATCTTTGAAGGTCATATACCACTGTGAATCCAAAAATGAACTGGCATGCGTGCCGCCAGACCAAAATGCACTGAACTGGCAGAGGACCACCAAATTAAGATTTGTTCCCATAGTTCAGTCATTTTTCACATCTCTGTCAAGGCCAAACCTTCCCAAAGCCAACTGGACTGTAAGAGCTGTAGGAAGTGGTACTGAGTACCCCTACATGTCTATGGGCTATACCTGAGAAGTCAGCCTATGTTTGCAGGCGATTCAGTGAGCGCAGGACCTCAGCTCCTGGTCTTCACTTTGTCTAAGGCACACGAAGTAAAGTGAATTTAACAAGAATTCTAAAAAGAACCCTGAGATTCTATGCCCAGTGATTGTATTTTCTCATCTGCTATTAACAGTAGTATGTCCACAGGAAAGACCATGACCATGGGCCACCATACCATTATGCCAGGGTAAAACAAAACAGGCATCACCCCAAAAAATGACAAATCAAACCTATGTATTTGATACATACATGATGAAAGTATGATGACACTCAAAAAAGCCCCACCTTCTCTATGGAAATGCTCACTTGCTACACAAATTCCAAACATAATTTCAGAATTTTGAAAATACCTTCTCAATCTCATTAAAAGAACCTATTTTGCTCTTTTTAATAAAACATTTTCTTTCCCAGTGTTTTCTTCTTTTCTTGCCTGACACATATGTAATATGACAAATACAGCTAGGTCTGGCTACATTAATGATTTAAATAAAACGGGAAAGATTTCAAAGTCCTAAAACAAACATGAACAATAAAAATACCAGAAGAATAACAATCTTTGGGCTTCTGTTCAATTTACTCCCACAAATCTCTGTGTATAAGGTATGTATAAAAATTCTGCATAATTGACTATCTAAAATGTAACGTTTGGGAACGGGGCTTGGACTAGACGATCAGAGGTACCTTCCAATCTCAGCTATTCCACAAATTTTTAGATACAGGGAGATGAAAGGAAAAGCTGGATGCTCACTCAGAGTATTTTCTAATAAAGTAGGTGCAAATAGAAACCACTGCAAAACATTAGCTAAAGGAACAAGACTAACGATCGACGCCTGATGCCATTTTAGACTGCAAAGGTGCTGCTTAATGTCTTCTACAAGCAGTATGGGTTAAAATATGGCTTTTTTCTAAAAGAATATAGCAATCAAATACCGCGGCACTCTGCGGTTCTTCTCTGATGTTATTGTAATCAGGGTTCGATTTGCTTTGTATCCTTCTGGCTGCGCCAGTCGAGGTACCACACCAAGCTTGCAGACACGCGAGCTGCCTATGGCTCTCCCGGACACAGGGATATAAATGACAAAGAACAGCACGACAACAATAATTTTCCAGAACTAAATGATAGAAAGAATGAAAAATAAATACTGGGAAAATAACAGAGGGCAACATGATCCTACTTGGAAGGACCCATTAAATTTTCATGTAATATTTCTTGCACTTCTCCAGAAATGCATATTGCCCTGAAACAACTAAATCATCACTATGCGTTGTAGTATTTTGCTCTTCTTTGTATACACAGCATCAGGAATAGAAGCAGCACAAAAAAGTCTTAGGCTTTGCATAATCTTGTCGTTTGCAGCTCCACAGCAATTGCAAAATCAGCAGTGAGCCATATATAACTGAACCAGACAAGTCTAAAGAAGGTAGCGGGAAAAACTGGGGAAAAGACTGATTTCAGTTTGCATTTTCATTTTTAAATTGTGTTATTAACAAGTCTATTCTTATGGCACCTAATACAATCCCCTTTTGCCAGATGCTGTACAAAAATAAAATTAAATGACAGTTTTTACCTCAGTTTATATGCCTGAGGGAAACGCACATTTGCCTTTTGTACATACCCAGATGAGACCTACAGTAACTACAAGTTGAAGCTATATGAACAAAGACAAAATTCTACTCAGGGTTTGAAGCCCAACTTTTTCAGCTATGCAGAGAGCCTTTTACTTTAAATTCAGCCTTTTAAAAATCACACGCTCAGATCCTTGAAGCGTATATTGCTGCGGCTTTATTCTACTACACCGTTTGAGGATCTATACCATTGCTTTACTCACCACGCAAGGGGCCAGAATATCTCCTTACATCCCCGAAACCAGCCTACGCTGCCTTCCTCCCAGCTTTTAAGTCTGAAAGTACAGACCAAGAATGATCAATAGGGTTGAGGACAACTTACCCAAAGCACGATGTGAGCAAAGACAACTCCAGGGCCGCGGTGACCTTGGAACTCACATGCCTATTTAAGTTCATTATTAAGGCAAATGGCAAACTCACCGCGTGCAAACAATTTTAGTGGGATGTAAGGGAATGCTCCAGCTAGTAGAATGGCAAAATAAATAAAGTCTTATTATCCCTTTTAATACAATATTTGGGCTAAAACTCTACAGAAGTGTTGAAATTACAGCGGTCACTATGTTACATTCTTCTTCCCTGCTGTGATCAGCAAAGGTACTCTAAAGCCTGAAAAACATAATCTCTTACAGAGCTGCCCAGACAGTTGCATTTTTACAATTAAAATTATACATTTTAAAGTATATTTGACTTTAAAATAGTAAAGACAGAAACAAGATTAGAAGTTGCAATTCTCTTCAGGTTTTTCCCTATCTCCTCTGAAAGTATTATTTACGTGTTTGACATCAGCATAAAGATTCCCTGAGAGAACGTTGCTGTGAGATTTTTAAATTGGATCTAAAATCAGCAGTAACTCCTCTTCCCCTGCCCCCCCCCCCCCCCCCCCCCCCCATCATGACACTGTGGAATATGGAATTGTACAAATTGCCTGGATATTATCTAGCCTCAACTTTTTCTAGAAGATGAAATTCAGTGTGGAGGGCAAGAATAGAAGTTGCAGTCCTTTCACTTAACATCTACCTCTTGGTCTGAGATTTTAGAATACTGTATTTATTAGACAACATGTATTTGTTAAGACTTTTAACATTACTGTCACACGATTTTCATAAAGAGGATGGTTCCAAAATAAGGGAAGAAACATGTCTGAGCAGCTCCTAACCAAGCTTCCTGATGTAGAACATGGATGTAGCAGGCACCCGAAGTCTGAGTGCAGGGGCCAGAGTGATACTTGAGTAAAAGCAACCAAAAGGAGATGTAGCCAAGGTTTCTCTGGTCTTCCCAGTTATCAGTTACAGTTGAAGTCTGCACTTGATTTCCTTGCTGGGAAGAGAAAGATACTTTGTGAATCACTTCTTTTGCATGGCATTTTAGGAGTGATCCTGTAGGGAAGTGAAGGGAGGCTGGAAATTATCATCTTGGAAAAAATCCCGCCAGTCAGTTGGGTAGAAGACTTACAGAAAATTCATTCCAGCTTTTGCAGTTTGTTGGTTTTTTTTTTTAATGTCTTACATTATGTCGGTGACATTTTCCATTTTTCCTAGGAGGCTGATTTGTTGGAGTATGTGACTCGGGCAGTACCGGACCGTGTGACGGTTGGGATTCCCCAGTGCAGCTGAGCGCTCAGCCAGCCGGTGGGTGACACGCCAGCTGGCCGCTCGCTGTCCTCCAGCTCTTCCTGCAGTGACATCCAGACGTTTTCCTCAGTGTCACCATAGGCCACCACAATTTACACTTGCAATGAAATCAACTGCCCTACAAACACAGTGAGCACTGCAAAGCCCATGTTCACCGCCTGAATCAGCATCGCTGTCTCCCGAAGGATTTAGGGCAAACTCTAAGAATATTTTATGGAAAGCCGGAGGAGTTAGAATACTGTCCTCTCCAATGATTTAAAGCTTTTATTCCTGTCCTGACAGATCACAAGAAATCAAAATGTTGAGACTATGATACAAGAGGAACTAGGAGAGCTATCTGAGAAGCTCTGGCTATAATCTCAGTCTCTCTCAGATGGCCTTGTTGCCATCACGTACTCCAGGCCAGACCTCCTTCAACAGACCGAAGGTGTATCTTTTTTTAAAAAGTAGACATTGAAAGTAAAAATTGAATCCAAAAATCTATACAGCATGTAGCATAGGTAAAGTTTTTGAGAATCGGTATGACGTCATTATGGTTTTATTATTCTTTTTTCGCCCTGATCTGCCTAAACTACAACAGCCACCTCCCAAACCCAGATTAACTACTTATTCAAGTTCAAATACGCAACATTTACATTTCTGTTCCATGTGTGAGGTGTAACGGCACAAAGCCAACCATGCCACTTAGGTTCACACCAAAAAAACCCTCTTACTAACTGCCTAAGTGTTGTGCGAGGAAATTAAGGATTTTTTCATGATTAAGGGCACTTGGCAAGGACTCTGTTTTAATTTGCTGCAGTTTGAATATCCAGCTTTTGTTCCAATCTAGAATTTAGGGAAATAATTAAGTTTCTTTGTATTCCACTTCTTTATCTCTGCAAAGAATGCAATATTAATTCCAAATTCCAGGGAAAGTATTATGCCATCAGAACCCAACAGTGAGGTGTGCTGGGAATGTTTTGTAACAAATAGTAAGTTTACAATAAATGCAATAAACTTGCAGACTTTGGGGCTGTACAGTTCATAAATTTTAGTCAATTCAATGAGCAGTGTCAGTTGGGAAAAAAAAAAAAAAGATTGATGATTTTATTGGATTGCATGAGTTGGGAAAGGTTAGGCCAAAAGTCAAACTGAAACGGAAACTACTATGTGAAAATAAAACTTGGATGTGAGCAAAACGTTAAACTGACACTGTACATTTGGTGTTATTTTTTTGTCTAATTAGTCATTCCAACAATTTCTGTTCCTTTTAATGTAAATCATGTCCCTTTTTAACTCGTGTCCCTCCTACTTGTTCGGTTCTATCATGCTAGTGAGCGCATCAGCACTTTTGAATAAAAGAGATCATAAAGAATTTTCAGATCAGCATTAGGAACCCATAGCATCACCCGGGGAAAATACTCAGAATAAATCTAAACGACTCAGATGCTAAAAGAATGAGGAGAACCTACCAAAAAAAAAACCCAAAACACAAACACAAAAAAACCCAAAATCCAGACCAATGAATTCAGCAGGATGCAGACAAACACAACAAAGTTACTGCTGCCATAGGAAAAGTTGAGCGACATTGCAGAAGAAAATAATGCATTTCTTTCCATGTGTATACATACATGTAAGAGACATAAATTACAGGTAGAGATACGCAGGTACACCACTAATATTGATTTCCAATAGAATCGAGTCACTTGAAATGAGCAAACAGGAAGGAAATAAATTGGTACATTTCAAAATCAGTTAATCCTTAGTAAATTCATTAATTTTTAAAAAGGAAAAGAATTACATCCAAAATTATGAATCTCCAAAGGCAATTGTGTTTCCTGAACAAACCAGTTATTGTTAGCACTTACCATGCTGAGAGGCCATTAGAGATGAATTTTTAAACAAAAAAATAGAAGGCAGCTTTGCAAGAAATTGAACAAGATTGTTTCTAACAAGGACAGAACGTTTCCCATATTTGTTGGAATCCAGCAACAGCTTTTTTTTTTTTTTTTTTTTTTTTTGACTTTTCCAATTTACAAAGAGCAGGATGAAATTTGCTGCATACATGTAAAGTACTGGCATTTTGAGGAGATAATGGGGAATTTAAATTTACCCACTAGGCTGTTTGAATAGTCCCTCCTCCACCTTTTTTTCTTTATTAAAAATCCATGTCATACCTAACTGCTACGTTTGCCCCAAGTGTAATAAACAATTGAATAAGCCATTGAGTACCAAGTAACAAATACATTACTTAGCACGATATGACAAGAAATTACTGGCCCAATTAGCAACATAGATTCTTTAGTGCAAGGTAAGAAAAAAAAATGGATCCCTAATAAAAATGAGATGCTCTGCAAAGCCACAAGACCATCTATGTCTGGCATGCTTTGAAGTCTAAGAGTGTAGCATCTCCTGGGAAAAGCGGAAATAATACACTAAGCAGGGTACAGAGTAAAGCCATTTACTTTGTGTGACATTTTGTGGCTGTGTATTGCAAGGATGTATTAGGAAGAAACAGTATTATCAGCTGTCCAGGGAGAGAGTTGTCTGAAAAAGTTAGAAAAGATTGCAGGGATTATAATGTAAATTATGGGTTTCCCCACCAGATACTGTTACTAGTACGAGTAGTCTCCTGGTTTATAAAACCACTCTGTTACAGATAGGTGCCTATTCAGCTTGGTATAACGCGTTCACCTTCATCCCTGTCCCTCATCCACTCCGCAGAACCAAAGGGATGTTTGAGGGACACTCTCCTGTGATGTGCTGAGCGTATCCAACAGCCGGGAAAGTCTCTGGCAATTAAAAGCATCTGACTCTTCCAAAAAGACACCCAGCACCTCACAGCACCAGACTCAAAGGAAAAGTGTTAAAGATCCAATAAAAGAAAGAAGAAAGTTTACTTGAAAGGAAAGCGTGGCTGGAAGGTCCATGAGCTACAAATCAGAGCAATTAAATTCAGTAGCGACGCTTCTCTCACTTGAAAGGAAATTGCAAGAACTACAGTCTCTTGGATGGCAGTTTTGCTGCCGTGGTGTAAAGTTTTAAATGTGTTTCACCATCAGCTTTTTAAAGGTATTGCTACATGCATTAAAATCCACAAAACATAACTCTAGTTTTCCCCCAGATCTGAGTATACATAAGGACTTTCTTTATGGTAACTCTTTGCTGGCCTCAGAACGGGGAATAGTAAATCAGCTGCCTCAGATTATCTCCAGTCTTTTAAGAAGCCACTTGAGGGATATTTCTATGGTTTGGAATTCAGCCACTAATAAGGACAAAGTAAATGAGGGCAGAATTTGCCTCCTCAAATCCCACAGGGAATCAGCACCAAATATTAGTACATCCTCAGACTGTCACCTTCACACTGCAGAAAAGCCCTTTAATGCAAGAAGCTGCTGGAGTGAATTCTTTGCTAACGGGATTTCAGAAGAATTATTCTTCTGCTGAGCAAAGCCCAGCCCCGCGTGCTGCTCTGGCTGGATCTCCATGTGCCACGGGGCTGCCAGATGCAAGTGGCAACAACCCGGCAGCGATGGCCAGCTCAGCCCCGGGGTGGTTCTACAACACGCCAAACATACGAATACCATCTGCAGGTCACTTCACAAGCTTTCTCCCCCCTCCAGTAAGCTTTCTCTGCAGAAAGAGGCAGAAGGAGAAGAAAGCAAGAGAAGCTCTCGGAAGTCCCGTGGGCTGCAATGAACTGCTGCTGCGCTTTTGCCACTCTTGCTCATGTTATCAGCACGTCAATTCAGAAAGTTTTAAAAAGCAGAGTGTTTAACAGACAAGTTGGAGGGAAAAAAGTATGCATATGTGCTCACCTGCATATTTTACAGCAAAATAACTTCTTTGACTAGGTAGGTATGACAAAAGATTCATTTTGGAAGAAAAACTCTTTCTAGTTCTTGTTTTGTTTTCTAAAGGCTTAATTCTGTACATTTGCTCATAGCACTTCATTTTAAGGAATCCATCATAACAGCCTCTGAGTGCAAGTAATTAAATCCATATATCAATTTACTCTGAGTACATCAGGAAAGGAAACCTACCCATCCCACTGCCTAACTCAGCAGTAGCAGAAAAGCACACGAATGCCTCGGGTTGGAACATAAAACTCAAGACACATCTGTACATTATCCTGTTAACATGGCTCATCCTCTCGTAACTCGAGCAAGCAGCATACAAAGCAAACATGCAGCGCAGGGTGTAAACACATCACAGTACGTAACAAGAGGGAGACCTCTCTGGCACAGAAAGCATTTAAGATGCGCCAACCAAACTGAAAACGTTTCACTAGCCAGGCTCGATGAACTCTGTGAAGGAAACAAGAACCCACACAGAAACCTTCCTTGGGGATAAATGAGTAGCTATGGTTAATGGCACCCAGCTTCCCCACAGACCAGCACTTTTCTCCTGCCATTAATCAGTAGGAAATGAAAGACGGGGGTTATCACATAAGTGAACAGAAAACTACGGAGAACTCTTTATGTGATCAAACAGCTACAAAGAGAGTATTGGGAAACCTGCACATGCTCCGCTGTATTTTGAGGGAGTATTTCCTTCTTTCTTTTAAAGAAGGTTAACTGGAATAAGATTAAAGAATAGATTCACGTCTGTTATCGTCCATTTATTTTCAATGTATAGCTACATGCTTCATGAATGTCGGCTCGTTTCAAACTGATGCATATAAGACAGATGTATAGTGGGTAGATTTTTCACTTGTTTTGGTGGACACATCTGCCTAATACTTTGCTGCAAACTGGGGATCATTTCAGAGTTGTTAGAAACTTACTTTTTATTTTCCTATGAATATATGTTTTGTGCTAATAAGACTCCAAATACCTTGAGCTGTAAAATTCCTTGACTGGTAACGCTCTGAGTTGCCCCCAGCCCTCACAGTATTTTATGTTATCTTTGCTTCAAAGCAGGAAGAACATCCCTCTAAAAACAAGTAACTCATGCATCTCACTGAAAGTTTGCACGTATTTGGGTTTGTGTTTATTGGCAAGAACCGATGCTGTCAAGGTTATCTGCATAGGATTTCTGAAAATCAAAGGAAATAACAGCAATCCCTGTTACACGTCTAGGGGTGCCACACTATGTGCAACACTTGTGAATGAAGTGACTTTGCTGCACTAAATTTACAAAATATATGTAAACTGTAAGGTTGCATATTTGTTTTACAAAATATCCCTGGGAAACAGAGAGTTAATTTTGTAATAGTGTCATAAATACATTAAACTGTATTAATTTTCACTTGAATTTACAAAAAAATATATAGGCAAGTCTATTTCCAGCTATCTTATCGCTTGTTATGTAAAGCAATTGCTAGAGCAGCTAGAATCTGATCCTAAAAAACTTTTTCAGATGTTTTCATAATATAAATGACTTCTTTATGCACAAACATACCTTCCACGCTTTGAAGGCAGGACCAACAATTTAACCCGAGACACCTACATCTAAGCGTATTCACTAACTCAGAGCAAAGCCCCTAAAACTTATTGTTAAAATAGCTAAACCGTCACACAGTTTACAGAGCAATTGTATATTTACAGAATAATTGTCTATTGATCAGGTAACATAACTCAGCTTTAGTGTTAACAACTATACTACTACTAATAATAGTCATTACAACAGAGAAGTGAATGAATAATTGTCTTTCATTCCTATTTTATATGCAGCTTAATTTAGTCAAGATACAGAATGGTTTGATTATGTTTAATTAGAAATCCACTATATGAATAAAGCTGCTTATTCCAAATAGTAACCTTGTTAATCAGCACAAGAAAAATAATAAATAAACCCAGCAAAAAAACCCGTAAGTGACAGAAATAATAAAAAACATGCCATTAAGAAAACCCAAACTATTGCACATTCAGGAAAATAAATGTATCTGGAAATGGCCTACACATTTTTGAACATCACCTGTTTGAAATGAAAAGGCACATGAGGACTCTGTTTTTGTCAAATAATGATTTCATGCAATATTAAGGGATCATATCTTTCATTAGCAAACTCTGTGTCAGCATTTAACGATATACAGCAGCTCCACACTCACATCCAGTTTTACTTGTGATTTAGGGACCTACCAAAGACACACAAAAAGTCCAGTTTTGGGGTGGTTTGGTTTTTTTTTTTTCCAAAGTATAGAGAAACAAAATGTTCTGCCTTCTCAAAAAAAGCCATCACACCAAAACAGGGTGCATTTCACAGGGACTTTGGGTGCTACTGAGTAAAGCAGAATTAACACAAAAATTTCTGCAACGTACGGCCTTCCTACTGGTGGCAGATTTCCATCTGCATCCTCTTACTCTTGGTGGAAGAGGAGCTGGGGGGCAGTAACAGAACTGAAGAGGATACAACATATTGTGGGCGATACTATAGGAAAAGTGTTATGGAAATATTTAGAAATATTTTAAAGCTGAAAGGTTATTTATTCTAATCCTACAAGATTGCAGGCTGTTCCTATATGGCGTAAGATTCTTCTGCAAAGGGCTCAGTCGCATTTTCCTTTGCCGTGAGTATCGATATCTACTCAAATATATTGGCCTGGTAAATTTTCCATCCAGGATAAAAGGGAGCTGGTTAGCTGTGGCGAAGGCTTTGCAGAACTCTTCCGATTGATGATGTGCCCAGCTCAAGCTGTATCTCTATAGAACACACGGAAAGCCCTGGAATGACTGCGACCCCTCGGTAACAGCTAATCTTACACTGCGGTGGAATAACAGGGCAGCAGCTCTCTGTTAATTGGGATCTCTAATCCTCGCACTTGGAAGGAATGTGGGCACCCCTGAGCAATTCCGTGTGCAGGGGCTCCAGCTTCCCAGGCACGCCGGTCCTGACCCTGCTCCTCCAGAAACCGGTCATCTCCTTAACTGAATGAAAAAGTAAAAGGACAGTGCTGTGATGGAGACCTTAAGTCAAGTGCACATTCCTCCTGGAGGAAGGAAGACACTGACCCCAAATTCCCTATTTAAAATGTTGTGGGGTATTTACTATATTGAAAGATTTTTTTCCCAAGTGAACCTCACCATGTTTCCTGATGACCTGGGTGGCTTCCCGAGCAGGCACTTCACAAATCCCAGTTTCTGCCCACCTGCCTTGCTCCTCAAGCCCTCGCACACTAACTCACACCATCTCGTTACAACGTGGGTCTACATCGGAACCTGATGCCTCATTAAGATTAGCTAACTCCATCACTAATAATGACTAAGAGCTGAAAAAGTTTGAAAGAGGCTATTTCTGCCCCGGAAATGTATGGCTAAGTGGAGATCACTGCTTTTATTTCCATCGGAGCTTTTCTTCTTAAGCCACAAGGAATTCCTGTTGAGAGGGCTCTGTGGTGTGCGCACGCTGTACATACCGCGTGTGTATGTGCAGGGGTTACCTGTCAGGGGGTGTAGTCGGAGCAGCAGCCGGTGTGCCAGGGCCTTGTGTACCAGGTACTCAGGGTTTCCCAAAGGGAAAGAACGTGTTACAGAAACCCTGTCAGGATGTGACAGGTCCTGGTTCTCCATAACAATACAACAATTCCTGGACAAAATTCTAAAGGGCATCAGGCAGTCACTTTCAGAAGCCATCTAGGCACGTAGCAAGCTGTGTGTATCACTACATGACACTTAAAGTGTCTCTACAGAGTCTTGTACTGAACGTTCCCACCCGGTGTGGCACCCAGTGCCGTGCCTCATGCAGGGGTGGTCACCCAGGGGTGCTGAGCACCCATAGAGCTTTGGCCAGTTGGGCCAGTGGGCACAGCTCACCGGGCTTTCCCATGTAGCTACGTCCTCTGACCCTTCAGGTTCCTTCAGCGCTTTTAAAAACTACACCCTGTGCCAGAGTACATCAACGCAATGAACTGAGAAAGCAGCAAATGAACTGGGGTGTATCGTGTCCTTCTGAAACTGGGTGAACGAGCCTCAGCATCCTTCTGCTTCTAACGTGGGCTATGGCCTCAGCTCTGATGGAAAGGAATGCTCCTGATCATCTCCTTGTTCTGCAGCTGAAGGCGCAGAGCTCTGAGGGAGGGTTTGTACCCTCAGGAAAGAGAGCAAAGGTAAAGGGACATTCCTAACCATAAGAGATGGATAGAAGAGGTGGAGTAAAACAGAAACAAATTGAAGCACAAAGAGCACTGGGGGGAAGTAAGGACAATCTGCAGCAAACAAAAATGGCTACAGACATGAGAAAAAAAGTGTATACAAAATTTGGAAATACAAAATTTGGGAGATGAAAACAGGAGAAAAAAAGAAAAAAGCAAGCAAGTTTTAAGAGCTGGTGTATTGGGACTCTTGCAATAACTCCCCAGAACTCTCCTTTAGGACCTTGATCCACAGAATATTACTTTGACTCTAATGGGCTTTGGATTATACAAGCGCCCCAGAGTATAGGTTTATTTATATAGAACAAGTACCTTCTTGTATAATTCAGCACTGGCTAGCAACAGCAAAGTATCCTGTGTGCACAGCTTAAATAGATCTTTATTATTTTTAACCTTTGCAGGAGTATACAAAAATGCTATTTGTCAAATTCTTGCCCCATTTTACTCATTCCCAACAGGAAAGCATGCACCAGTGGCTCAGAAAGGCCGCCTCTCTCCGCTTGCATGATTAGAACCTCACTGGCTTCAAAGAACTCCCATCGGTAGTCACATCCAGCTGGTGAAACTGCCTCCTGGTTCCCTAAGACATCCCAAATACAGGCCACAGACTAACCTGCTCTACAGCTGGATACATCCACGCAACTGACGACTTAAATAAAATAGCTGAAAAACTATACTTACTGGTGGTACAATCCCTAGTCAACATGCAGGGTATAAATATGCTTTAAAGTTCTTTTTCTGTTCTTGCAGAACGTATTGAACAGGCTGGCATTTAAATTGAGTGCCCTGGGGGAGACACGGCTCCTGAAGCATTTAGTCACCTCTGTTAAGAAACAAGACTTCTCCCCAGTTTAGCAACAGGTTTTATAAATGTGTGAAAATTATTTATGGATGTATTTGTTAACAACGTGAGATCTTTTTCACACCTGTAAAAGGCATTTAATAATCCTTAGGGAGAGGTTTTCCACTTTAAACAGGTACGGCATTATAATTGCTCAAAAGTGAATTGTGAGCAACTCCAGCAGATCTTCTTGATTCTCTTGCAAAAAAAAAAAAAAAAAAATGTTCTTAATTAAGCTTACTTCTAGTTATTATAAATCAAATGGGGTGGCATGAAAAAAATACTACTTAGGAGTTCAAAAAACTAATTGGATCCTGGATGCAGGCAGAGTGATGCAGAGTATTTGCAACAAATCACTGGGGGGGGGGGCGCGGGGGAACAAACATCTGGAGTAAACACTCAAAAATTAAAGCTTTTCTGTTAACTGAACATTCATTCCACGTAAGATAAGCTTTCTTTGCAGATAGCTTAAATCTTTCTTAAATGGAATGATTATGAATTTTTGGGCGCACTGTATTTGTCAAAAGATTACCACACAAATGAGAGGGGAAAAAAAAAGTGTATCCTTTGGTTATGTCTAAGGTTCATTTGACCCTGACACTACTACTTTGGGAAACCAATTTTCTTAATCACGTAGTCCTCTTTATGAAACAGCTCATTTATAGGTTCCTCTCCTTTTGTAAATGGAGGCAAGGTCAGCTAGTCTTTAGCACGACAATATATTCCACTATGTCCATGCCCAAGACTGAAGGACTGAAAGAAAATTCTCTCTACAGAACACATTATACACCCCATTTCAATAGTGCATTCTACATCAGTTCTTCAATATATTAAATGATCTACATGATATATTGGTCCATATTATGTATCATGTATTCATTCCCCTGCAGCAGTTTCAGATCCTGTTCCACTGAATAATGTAATGCAACTGTCGGTTCTTGTCCTGCATCACTTTATTTCATATCATATTACTTCATTCTACATATGGTTCTTTCTCTATTATGGCAGAGTTGCAATATATGAATCACCATAACTTCGATGTTCTCTCAATATATACAGAGTGAAAGGTCCTTTTCCTTCTGTAAAATTACCAGTGACAAAAATGAGCACGACAAAATGTTACAGGGCTACTGGTTACTGAGTGCCCCTTCAATACACGTTACCGTGGCTGGGGTTTCACGTGACTTACAGTCCTCATCCTCACTGCACGCATTCATGACATAAACAAGAGGTAAAACTCTTGCATGTGAAATTCATGTTTTAAGAAGAACTGCACCCTTCAAGTATTCTTCAAAAGCAAGTATCATAACCCAGTGGGCCCGTATGTTAAGTAGAGAATAACCTATGAAGAACTACAGTGTAAACAACCAAGATCTCATCAGAATTATGATTCATGGAATACAAATTAAGTGAATGATAGTAACACGCCTCGGGGTCTTGTAGAAAGACCTTTCCTCAGACAGGCTCAACTTCTTGCGCCACAGCTTTTCCTAACGCCACCGTGCGCAAACTGGTGCTGAAAAATACAATCCCTGGCACATCTGGGCTGCACAGGGTTGAAGAAAGGAGCAAAGCAACAAAACACAGTAAACTGGAAAAGAATACAGATGATGAGACATTTAGTCACCCACTTAGTGATAACTGATTTTTGACTCCAGGTTTCCCCAGTTCAAGTAAAAACGTGAGGAATGTTTAGCGACAGTATCAAAGTCATGTTTTCTAGATTTGCAGATGGAAAGGTGGAGGAAAAGAAAAGGGAATCCAAGCATTTTTATATTCCTTTCCTAATCTCTATTTCCCAACTCCTTCCTGGTTTCCAAAAATCCTTCAGCAAGAGCCAGCTGAGCGAGTTCAGCATAGACTGAGGCTTTGCAACTCTCAGTCTTCCCCATCTATTCACCCTGCTCTCAGCCAGAGCAGGGATTCATTAATCTAGCAAGATTCCCCCATTCTGGCAAACTTGTTTTGGAGGAAAAACTAATATTGCCATTAGATACTTTTAATTAAAAGTTTAAGAGAAGATCAAAGGGCATTGCTCAGATCCTTCAGTCTTCTTAAAAATAACTGAAGTCTTTGATTAACACAGATTTAAAGGTAAATAGTTAATTATGTTGTCAAGACAATGCCAATCACAGGCTAATTGCCATTTCTACGCGACAAAACCTAGAGTACCAAAAAGCTGGGACCGGCTGGACTAACAGTTAAGTAGCTGCTCCAGCTTTGCTGAGATGGCTCATGCACTTTTCTTCCTAGTTCCTTAAAAAACCTGTCTTATCAGGTTTGTAGACAAGAAGTATCTAGTAAAAAAACTAGCAAACACTCAATCGAAGTTACAGTTCCACAATAAGTCACCAGAGAGTACCTATGCGGGTGGGGGGGGGGGGGGGGGGGGGATGACAAGCGGGGGGTGGGGACCCAACCAACATACGTAATTTATATTTAGTTAGTTAGTGTATTTTGAACCAACAAGACTATTTCACAAACCTGCATATGTCCTTCTGCGCATTCACTTAATTTACAGGTTTAGGAGAGCTAGCTTTAGGATATGTTCTGAAAAAAAAGCATGTATGTTTATTTTCCTGTCTTTTGTAAAGCAATACCTGTTCACATAGTATAAAAACCTGTTCATTTCAGATATTCTCTACATTTTGTATAGTGTTACACATAAAATAATGTTATTAAATGAGCAAAACCATCTTAACATCAGAGAGACCTCAAAAGAACTTGCATGTTCTGGAAGAACAGGAATTGTAAATGAACTGTTCTCCAGTGACCAGAGGACGATGCCTCAAACAAATAGCAAATACCCTCAGCAGCAGCCGCCACGGCAGCCTCCTTTCCTTCACGACACCAGTGGCCTCTAAGACTAGAGATTGCTTTCTGCAGGCTCCTCTCACTATTCAGCCACCACGAACACTGTATGATACTGTCATGAGGCTGAGGTGGGATACGGAAGGGTACAAAAGAGATTCATAACATAAAAAAATCTACCAGCTTATAACCAGTGCGATGTCACCCATTTTTTTCTTTTGCCATCACGACAAGTGCTAAAAGGTACTCAATATTTTTATTCTAAAACTATGAATTAACATTTTCTCATATTTTTATACCACACAATCATACACTATTTTTTAATTTTTTTTTATTTTTTTTCCACCACAAAATAGCTTACCTGGTTTTTTACCATGGTAATTGGCCATAAGCTTGAGGATATTATAGCTAGCACCTACCATCTCACTTTAAAAAGCAGGTTGGAGGAGTTGGAGAGGAAAAGGGAGCTAGAAAAGAGACCCTTCCAATTAGTTCTGAAGGAAAGAAGATGAAGGTTTGCAGAATGAAACCTGCAGTTTCAGCAGGGCCACTCATAGGCAGGTATCTGGGACCAAATGAGGCACCCGGGAAGAAAAAGCAAGAATTTCTGAAGAGCTCAGGCTCTCCAGACGGAGCACGGGAGCAATGATGGATCACATGCACTTAATCCCCTTTGTTACTCTGTCATGCCAAATCTGCAACCCTGAGTATTAAAGGCTGATTAAAATACAGAGTCTGGTATCTTTTAAAAGTAATAAATCACTTAGTATAGGGAAATTTATTTTTAAAGTTGTACACACTATGCTCTGGTAGCCGTACAGCTCTAGCTCTTATTAAAGAAGTGTAGACCCAGACTGTTAGATTTATATTACAAAAATGAAGTTTAGCTAAAATTACCACAGCTCCGATTTCTGATGCCACAGTTACAGCTTAAGACAAGATTGCAACCACAGAGAAAAAAGAAAAAACAAAAATAAAACCCCACAAATATTAGAGAAAGCAGAGGAGTAAGTTCACATGTTTTCTAAGATCTCAGGGACAATTCCCACCTGGCAGAATGCAGCAGAGGGAGAAGAGCATCTCCCATACTCCCATCAGCTCACATGGACCACACCGCATCAAGCCCACCTCCCATGCTCCGGGGAACTTCTTACCTTTGCAGCTCTCTCCCCTCCGATTCACATGGCCCAAGCCCCTCTCCCCCCACAGGAGGGTGTCACCACTCCTGACAGAAGGGTCACAAACCCTGCACTGGAGCAGAAGGGGTGTAGAGGAATGAAGCTGGGTTAATTAGCATTGATAACGTACAGCTGTGGGCTGGCTTCAGGGGCGGTGGGTTGGCCGATGTAGATAAGGTGCAGCTGTGGCTGGTTCTGTGAAGTGGTTGAGAGTCAATAGAGAGCAGCCGAGGAAGAAGCAGAGAGAGAACACATGCCCTGGATGAGACAAGGAGAAGGCAGCAGAGGGACTGTATGACGAGAATGTTGGTATGAGATGGTAAAAGACCTTGTTGTAGCTTGATAGTTTGTTTGTGCTGTGACACAGGGCCACTGCGGGTTTTCAGCCAGCAGCCAGGGTGGACGGCGCAGCCTTAACCATGTCTGTCCATGTCCCTTTCAGGTGTCACTCTGCCTGGATCTGGGTCATGCCACCTCCACCAAACGCTGTGCCTGAGCCTAAACTCAGTAGAAAGAACCATCTCTAAAGCCGCAAGAAGTGCAGGAAACACCTGTGCTTGTGGAAAACAATGGTTCTCACCAATGTACAGCAATAGCTGCCACCGTAACAAAATCCATCAAAAATTATTATCTAGTTTAGGACAAAGCAGCCTTTTATAGACCGTAAGAGTAACTGGAACACAAATAACTTACACCAATTAGCTGGAAGTCTTGACATAGCAGGTGGCAGCAGTGCATCCATTACTATAATGCGGAAAATACATGGTGCATGGCAACAGGCAGTTGTATTTGTCTTGATTATGGAACCTGAAAACGGTACTTTCTATCCCGTCTGCTGTGGAAAAATCACTTTTTCTGACCCAAGCATGGAAACGAGCCTTGAACAACATATGGGGCGCCACTTTTCATGTTTCTTCTGCTAAATGAGTACCAGGACTATGAGTCTTCTGTGCAGAGAATTGCGTTAAATACCCATGACAACAGATGATTGTGAATAGCAGTAGAAAAAAAAAAAAAGGTCAAAAAGAATTTTAGGTTACACAGGCACTTCAAAATCTCCTGAGATAGAGGAACAAAGATGGAAAGCTCCTTCTGACCGCAGTATGCGAGGCAACAGCAGCCCATGTACTAACAGCACAGAAGAAATTATAAATATTTGTCTCCCTCCCGGAAACAGTAATTACTTGTCGTTATTGCTCTGTACCTGCGCTGCAATTACAGGTTTACTTCTAGTCAATTCAGCCATGGGAGATTTGGATATAAATTTTGCCCGATGTCACAAACATGCCTCTGTATCAATGGGAATTTTATGAACAGAGCAGTTACTCCATCATTCCCACAGCTGCCTAAAACACAGGAGGTCAAACATGACTAACCAGATTCCTATCTTACTATATTCTGCAGCCTTCTCCTGTCCGAAAAGAAAAATAATAAAAAATATGGTTTTTACAACTGGAAATGAGAGATTCTTGCCATATAGTAGAGCGAGACATTATAACCTCTGAAGAAAATTAGCCTGATGCTGCCGGTGACCCTTCCATTTAGCCACATTTTAAAGCAGTGCATGACAACGTTGCAAATGTCTGACCTAAAATAGATGTAAATCCTTTTTTAAACAGCAATTACAGAACATTATTCCTTATCCGTTAACTCACAAAATATTTCACCCAAGACTTTACCAGCCCTACGAATTGTTAATGTACAGATGAGGAGCCCGAGAAGGGCTGATAACGAAACCCGCTCCCCCAAGGTGCTGTAGGGCGACCTGCGCTCCCACGCTGGTCTCATGCCAGTCGAACACCCCGCGTGAATACACTCACCCAACTACCTGGGACTTACACACAGCTAAAATCACACCTTTATCTACAACGGCAGCTTCTGAGCTAAACCAGCAGATTCTAAACGTGGGTACACAAGTCTGACTGTTAGGGATACCTGAGATCAGAACTTTGCTGCTTGAACTTTTCATTGGAATAGCTACATCAGTTATCTTTTTTTTATTATTATTATTATTGTCCTTTAACATTCAAGAGGTGGAATGCATAGTAATAGCATTGTCTTAATGCCTGTAATGCCGTATTAGAAGGACGATGTACACACATATATATACACATGTGGGGGTAGGGGGCATGCCTGAAGACTATTCTGCTTCGAAGGGCCGTAATTTTTAAACCAGTCCAGTTGCCAAAAGTGACAGTTTAACTGAAAACTGAAGGTTTATCACACAGCTGGGCAACTCTCTTAGCAGGGGGCTGACACCACTGGTGAAGAAGTTGATGTACCTGGTGTGTCCAAACAATCTCATGGATAAGGAATTCCAGCACCTCCTGCAGACCCTGCTTTCCTTGGGGGCTGCCCCCTCAGCACATTTACCACTCCTGGAATAGACTGACTTGGCCCTTCTGTAGGTGGTTTTTCAGAAGACCGTATTTACATAAGAGATGAAGCATTACTTTCTTCTCCCAATAAAGACATTTTGGTAAAAGAAGAAAAAAAATCAGTTTTTAGCTGTTTGACATTTAAAGTCATTTTCCCTGATAGAAACTGGGTAAATGACCCAAAACTGTAACTCTAATAATTTTGTTTCACATGTATGAATTAGTATATGGGATAGCTGAATGCCAACTGGATCATCGTCATGCCTACCAAGTTAAAACACAGTGACTTCTTATTCTTACTAACCGTTTGTGGGGGAAAATTTTAATTCTGAAAGCAAAAGTGGCCTGGCCAAAATGTTCTGTCTAAAAGAAATTTTAAAAGAAAAAAGACAGGAGAGGGTTTTGCATATTGTTCGTTTAAAGAAAAAAAAAAAAGACAATGCTGCAGAAGATAAGAAAAATTACATGTAAGTAGAGGTCCATACAAACTTTCAGCAAGGCTAGCCTGTTGTTTTCATTTATATTTAAGATACAAAGACATTTTAATTAAATTAGCATTTATATAGAGAGTTCTCAATTTAATGGAACATTAAAGAAATACCCAGCATACAAAATGACATCTTTTAAATTGCTAAAATACCTGGATAATATTTCAGGATGTGTACCTTCCAGCCTCTTGGATAATTCACTTGGTTATCCTGGCAACAGTGTTTACCAGACACAATTTTTATTCACTAAAGACAGTATCACTACATGCAATTCACAGAACATAACATAAGCAGCAGTTTAGTCGCAGCGAAGGCTTTTTGCCTGCTTTCTTAAATTAATCAGCACTGTCCATGCCTTGTGTGACATTAGCTTCCCACCACAGCTCCCAGCTGGGGATGCTGGTCCAGCTGGAAGCAAAGCATCAGCTCACTGGTATACTGGCAATGTTCTCCTAATTTCAGAGTTTGTGGCAATGAAGAGTGTGTTTTATCCAATGGTCCAATCACACCTTTGATTAGCTAACTCTCGCAGACATTTGAAGGGTCCTGCATCTTCACCAGATCTGCCAACACAAATGCTGTAAAAAAGCAATTTAGATATCAACCTGAATTGGCCATTTTCCTGGAAAGAATGTCCATTAAACACTGCAAAATACAGCTTCTAACCATCTCTATTAAGAGAGGATCTGGGGCCTCACACTAGACCACAGCCAACAGCATCCCTCTGTATCCACTGCTACATACACACCTCACAGCAAGGTCCAGTGAAAAAAGCCTGGTGGCCCAGAAGCCGTTGGCTGGCAGCAGCACGAAGTTAGGTGAGAACCTGGTTACTCAACCGCTGCTTTATACACAATGCGTAGAAACCTCACACAATGTCAAAATTAATCCCTGTATTGTTTTCTTATTTTCAGAGTATCTAGGTAATCCCGTCGGAGAGAGTGCCCTGTGCATTATCACCTCCCAAGGAGGAGGACAGAGGTTTTCCCTCTGTATGGTGGTTAATGACACCGTATATGACGAAGGGCACTAGGCTTAGATGAGCTTGCCTGTAGCTGTGAGTCTTGTTCTTGTCTTTTATATATATATATAAAAGAGCTTGTAACTGTTGGTTGATTATTTTACTTTTATATAATGCACAGGATTTTTAGATTTTTAAGAACGTGGTGAAACAAGTTAGATGGATGGTACCGTATTCACCTGCTTTGTATTTACTCTCGGGGTAAATACTACGTAGCAGACAAATCATTTTAACTTCATTAATGAACTATGTACAGGACTATATCAGTGAATCTGCAACAGCTTGTGTATATTCAAATTACAACTAAAGCAAGGTCACAGACCAAAACACAACCCTTTGAATCAGCAGCCCCGAGTGACAGTGGTGACAACGATGATGCCACCTGAAGACCCAAGCCTGGAACGCAAAGGCAAAGCAGTGAACCAGAGTCCTCTCCTTTCAAACCCGCTACAAACTTGGTTCCCATTTCCTAGAAAACTACTCACAAGGCATGAACTTACTGAGAAATTGTAATCAGTTTCACCCTTACCAGAATTTAATACACTCGATCAGATAATTAAAATTGCAAGACTGCAAGGTAAATTTTCTATGGGGTCTTTGGCTGACTGCAAAATACCCCCACGGAGACAATGCAATGGTGATGTAGAATGAAGATAGAATGGCTGAACATGGCAATACATCCTGACTTCTCTAAAAGGGTTATCTATAAACATTAGATGTACACCAGTAAATTTTAACTACTGTACCTTCATTGCACATATTTAACTCCTTGACAATTATGCGATATAACCCAGAACATTTGGATTGATGTCTCTGCTGAAAGCGAAGACAAGAAATACTTTATATATTGCTAAGTGACTGTCCAAGAATATTTAATGGATTCCAATGAAGACGTAACCAAGGTACATCTGTATCTGTAAAGGTGTATATATATAAAAGATCATGGAAGAAGCTGTCCCCCAGCTGTGTTTATTATGAAATACATCACTATTAAATCTTAATCCATTCAATAAGAAAATAAGCAAAAGAGGTAGAACTGTAGCAAGAAGAATAGCCTTATTATATGAAGATCTAAGAACACCTTTATTTTAAAATGGGATTAGAGGTATGACAGACTGTGCCATAGAGCAAAAGAGGTCTGTGCCATTAATCAAGAACTCTAAAATCTGATAAAATGTGTGTGTGCAGAAGGATCGTTTCATAAACACATTTAAGTGAATATGATGTAATAAATTGAGCCTATGGACATGTGCTGAATAAATATTTATGATAGCAGTAAAATGTGCCAGTGTTATTTATTATTTCAGAGTTTTCTCCATGACAGGTAATGATTTTTTCCCCTTCTAATTACGATTCAGTGCTGTCTTTATTTTTAGGTTTTCTACTGCATATATACACCGAACATACACTGTATGAAAAAGAACATTTTTTAAATGCCACACAAAAACAAAACCTTCATGCCACACTGCAAATCTGGAGGCCAAGGGAGCACGTTTCCACACCAGAGAACACCAATTGACATAGTACCTCAAAAAGCTACTAAAATAACATTAACATTAGGTTTCTATTAGAAAAAAGTAATGCTCCCTGATTTCTCATCTCTTTCTGCTATCGGTGAAGAAAATATTTATAAAGATGCTAAAGAAACAAAAGGACACCGAGTCAAACTTTATGCCTAATAAACCTTGCTCTGAGGGACTGGGCAGGCTTCGCTGGTGCTGAGGTTTTGTAGTGGGCAAATCCCACCCAGCACTTCCCTGCCCAGCACCCGGCGGGCCCACAGCCAGACCCAGGCTTCGGGGACAACCTGCACCCCCCCCGGCAAAACTCATCTGCAGCCCCTCCTCTCCAGAGAGACCCCTCATGCCAAGGCGATATGAAAGAGGATTTCAGTACATAAGGAACAGCTTATTAATTTTACACAGCTCTTGAGCTATTTCAAAACCTACCCAGGAGAGTACTGTCAGCAGCAGAGAGTGATGATTTCCTCAGCTTTCTTGTCTTTTTCTATTCACTCCATATGCTGAGCACAATGGGCTCCCAAACCTCTGACTGAAATTTCTAGATGCCACCATAATATGAACAAATATGAAAAATTGTAACATCCACTAAGATAAGAAATAAAAGACATGCACCATGATGTATTACTCAGTAATGATAATGATGATAATAATGATAATGATGATAATAATAATAATGATGATGATAATAATAACAACAACAACGACAAAAACAACAACAACACAAAATTCTGGAAGTTCATGCTGACCTTCCCTCTGTGACTGCTGACTCTTCACAGCCAAGGGCATTACACGTGGTAAATCACAGAGACTGGCTGCAAACCCAACAGCCTTGTCCTGGCCATTCTCACAAATAATGGCCTGTGAAATCATTCTGATGAACTGCTAATTATCCTAACAGTCCTACAGTACCATATGAAAGCCACTAATCCTTTCAAACAAAGCTAGATGTGCCTCCATTGAAGGAAATCCTTGCCCCATTCACATTCACTTATGGAACAGAGAGAAAATGCTTCGCCCACTGATGCCAAGGCTCAATCCGCGGCGGTGACCTGGCAGGGAACACTGAAATGGCAAACGGTGCCCGTAAAACAAAATGACACGATGTGACGCCACCAGCTGGAATCCAGCCTCAATGCGTTATGACTGCCCTTCTCACTTAATCGGCATCAGACACCGGGAGCCACTGGAATTACAAGACAAGCAGAGAACAAGATTTAAGGGAACCGCCCCCCCCCCCCCCCATGGCCCCCAAAATGTAAGCACCGACCAGGAGTTTGGAAAGATTTAAATTATACCAGAAGACAGGCAAGTCTTATCTGTGAAGACATGAGAGTTCTAAACTTGTGGTACACAAAGATCGGTATTCTATGGCTTTTCTACATCTAAAAGAACTGCACTAGCTCTATAAAAATTAAACCAAAAACCTGAGAAAATACTCCCCGTTAAGAAAAAAAAAAAAAAAAACACCACACATTTTCACAGGGAGAAAATATTTGGTTTAGTTAAACAAAGGCATTCTCTGCCTGCTCGACCCATTTTCCTTTTCTTCTTTCCCTCCCCCATTTCTTTGCATCACCCTTTTTTCTTTTTTCCACAAACCGGTTCCATTAATCCCATGGTATGACATAACCACTGAGGGGAGGAAGGATGCTGTTTGCTCAGTATAGCACATTGCTGTAATGGTCCTGTTTGCTCAGTATAGCACAATGCTGTAATGGTCCTGTTTGCTCAGTATAGCACATTGCTGTAATGGTCCTGTTTGCTCAGTATAGCACATTGCTGTAATGGTCCTGTTTGCTCAGTATAGCACATTGCTGTAATGGTCCTGGGTCTTAGCATGAGCACAATAAACCAGAATGAAACAACAATACGGAACTCGGCCAGTCTTTCTTTAATTCCTTTTCCCATTCCAGGCTGCCCTGTGACTCATGGTTAGATGCTTGTCACATGCAGGGAGGTAAGGATGGGTACTCCTGACATGAGCTGGATGCCTACTCACTAAGCACAAGCAAAGGCTGAACAGAATAATCCTGAACCTCTGCTGCGCTTACTTTTTTATTTAACACACAACTGTGGGAGAAGCACTACCCAAAGAATTGCTTACAGAGGGATGACTGAGGCATGGCATATGCTAAACCAGCGTGGAATCTGCTTTCAGCTACGCCAATTGACAACAGAGTGTTACACACTCTGGCCATGCCCCAGATCCGTCTCCTGTATCACCAGCAAGCGCACAAGAGGCGCCGAGGGAATTTTCAGATGGCCAATCTGACCACTGCGTGATTTCTTTAAATCATTCAAGAGGGAATACAAATGAGAAGCTGATTTACCATGCCTCAGCTCCTCTCCCTGAACCAGGAATAACCCTTCCGGACAAGCCTATTGCCCACACTCGCTGTAGTGCCAGAGAGATCGCAGTGCGTAGGCAGGACGAGGGTTAATGTATGTATGCCACTTTGACAGGACAGAAAGGTAGCAATGCTGAACTCGGTTATGCTAAGTATCATCTAGCAATAATGACTGCTCCTCTCCACCCCCTGATCTTCCTTTCTTCCAAACTATACTTTGGCAATTAACTGACCCCTACAGAAGACAAAAGTACCACCACACACTGCATGCATATGTAAATTTACTCCTAGATGACATATCATTTATTTCCTTTTTTTGTTTTTAGTTTTTTTCTTCCAATTCAAATAATTGCACTTGGAAAAAGGGGGTAAAAAGAGGAGACCGACCAAGCCAGCAGAGATCAAGTCAATGCCCTGAAATAATCAGAAAATATTTGCAAAATCCTGACATACTTATTTACTCACACCACTTGCTTGCTACAACCAGCTTAGGATGAGCCTTCCTCACGTCTCCAGCACAGACCCCGTACTGAAACAGTGACATTTGTCCCTAGTCCAAGTGTCAGCAAAAGCCATGTGAGGTACCCAGACTGCAGTGAAACCCACCTTCCCAACGCCCAAGGCATAAGCTCCCCAACAGGCGAATTTTACCCTGCAAGTGCCACGAATAGACAGGACCGGAGGAGTCCTCACTTGAGTCACTTGCAATTTGTATCAGCGTTAATAAACTGCCATATCTAAAGTCACTGCCTCGATAGACATCTAGCAGTTGTCTCATGTTTTTTTGCCCCCTTTAATCATTTACCTTTGCTGACCTCAGGCTCTTTGAAACTAAGCTCCTGCACTTAGGGAGAAATTGCATTTTCATTCAGATAATCGGACAACCCCTGAAATCGCTGTCAGTTACAAAGTGAAATTGAAGTCTCTTGATTAGACATTTACAGGCCACTACTCCTAACAGACCAACAGCTCCTCTTGTCTGCCTGCTTAAGGACAGTTTGTGATGCCTTGCATAGTAAGATATTCAAACATCTCACTTTACAGTGTTTGTTTTTGCTGTTGCTGCTACAAAATAATGTTGTTACTATTCTTTCTTCAACAACTTCTCCCTCTAAACGCTATAGAGTGGATTTTACTATATTCATGTCAGACAACAGCTAAAGCTGTCAAATTGTGCTGAGTGATGAGAAGCAAGCTTTATGAGCTAATGTGAGAAGATTTCTACAAAAAGTTAAAATTTATCATTACAAAAATTGTTCTGGCTTCAATCTCAGTGAATGACTGGTTTTCTATTAAAGTCAGCGCAATTGAAATGAACATTTTGCCTACATACCCTCATACATAACACACTCTAGCCAACAATCTCTAGCAAAACCATGCTACATGTTTCTTAACTGCAGTACTTGAAAAATAAAGTCTTCTAGTTGATGGGACATAAAGTGAGCAGTCATACTCCTGCAACTTAAGTAGAATTTCCAAGCAATAAAGAATTGCTTGGAAAAACTTCCAAGCAATGAAATAATGGTAGACTTCTACCACGCATTCCCTTGCCCATACAATGTTTTCTTTAACCTCATTTGATAGAACAGATTATTTAGGATGATGAACATTTGCAGAATATTTTTTTTCAATTTTTTTTTAAGAGTAATCAACAGCAGTATTTGAGAGCTGTTCTGAACACCAGGGTTGGGGTGCATGCCCTGGGCAGATTTAAAGTAAAAGCAAGGCAAATTGCAAACACAAACCAGCCCGAGAAGAGCATGGGTGCAAGGATGCACATGGACGGGAGCCACAGCATGTTCTGACCAACTGGAACACCAGGATTTTAGGACGCGTCCATTTAGGCACAGCCAAAGGAACTAATCTCACATCTGTTGCTTTGTCACAGCTCCTAAGCCCCTCTCTGTGGGCACTGAACGTCCAAACCCAAAATAACAGCACAATTCAATTCAGGCTGATAGGTTTTCCATAAATATGGCAATTCATTATTGTTGCTGAAAGCTCCCTCATATTTCTTGTCATGTGAAATAAAGTGAACACATCCACTAACTGCATCAATTCTATTTTAAAAATACATGTGCTTGCATTATTTTTTTTGCAATACTTCATTCGCAGTGCAAAAGGCACTTTTGGTGGAGGGGGAGCACACCAGAAGCGCTGCGTGCATGAGAGGCATCGCAGCTGACAAGCCCAACAGACTAGGTCACACAGGGGAAATTTGGTGCTTGACCTCAGGAAGAACAAATCAGGCCCAGACCAACGATCAGAAACGATGTCTTCTTTAGCCCCCAACTCCTTCACATCTCCTCCTCTCCACTGGTCTGTGAGGAGGAGCCAAGCCCACAGCCATTTCTCCCCATCTCCTTTCCACCTACATCCCGCTAGAGCTGCCGTCATGGAGAAAGTTGACCGACTCCAGTGATTCAGCAATGCAAACACGGATTAAGACTACATCTGGCTCCTCTTCAAGGTAGAGAAAGTTTCTCAGAGTTTTTTGAAGTATCTCCAAGTCTAGTCCATTCCCTGCTCTTCTTTATTTTACAGTTGCAGATGAGCTGAATTAATGAAGTAAATTAGAGAAGCCCTAACTCAGATGCAGATATGCAGGGATAAAAGAACATATTTGGAAAGCAGTCAGTTTGCTTTGGAAGCATGTTGCATTTCCTTGCAGATACAGCTGCAGTAGAGAGAGCTAAAGAAAGAGTTAACACTTGTGTCATTTCTGAGGAGGTGTCTGAGCGCATCCCCTGCTAGATGCGCCCTGCAGAACAACCTGAGCAAATCTTTTATGGCTGAGCCCTCCGCCTGCTCATGCTTCAGCAGCAGCCAGCTCTTCAGGAAACACCTATCCATGTATTTAAAAGGAAGACTCGTTACTGTGCCCTTTACAGTTCAAATACACGGAACAAAATCAACAGACGATGTACATCCCATTGTGCACCCATCCACGCAGCATGAGGTGCACACACCTCGCCTTCGGGTAAACCCTGCTGTAGCTTCAGCCTTGTCTGCCCTGCTGAGATTCGGGATCACGGATACCGTGGAGCTATTCCATGTGTACATTTTCAACCAAGCCCCAGAAATGGTAAAGCTTTTTGACTCTTATTCTAATTACAGCACCTGAGCCAGTCACACCCCTTAATCTGGGCTATTTTGATGGATTTGACCAGTTTAGCGCTTACAGAAATTCAGAACCAATGGCTACAGTTTTCTGCGATGATTCAGTAATCACAGGCCAGAGATGGCGATTGCGACTGAGCACGGCATCCTCCCCACCACCTTATCCCAGCTGTACGGCACAATATCCAGCAGCACTTCTTCTCCCCCCCACCTCCTTTCCCACTTATTTCACTGGCTCATTTTTTCTGTCAGCTAAGGGGGGAAGGGTACAATCATTTATGTTGTTCTGACCAATTACACCTGTGTTTAAATCAATATTGTCACTGAATATTTTTCAACATTTTTCAACTCAGAGAAATGCTCTCCTTTTCAGCTTAACACTATGGACCATTATGAGGAAACATCTGTGATATGCACGCGTGTGCACGCACATGCTTGTGCACAAATGTATATAAAGTCATGAGAAAGAGGGGGGGAAATCGGTTCCAGACATCCGTGTTGTGATTCAGAAAGAAAAAAATATCTAAATGATGAGTACACAGCCTCTTTTCTTTATGTTTGTTATTATAACTTTACAGAACAGCGTTATACTTTATAATACACTTCCATCAAATCAGACCGTTCCATTCTACTAATAATCACAGCTCCGTTCACAAGTCAACTCACTATCACAGCAAGATGTATCAGCTCTGCCTACACTGTATTTACACACCAGAAAGGAAGTTGTTAGCCTCCAAAAATTTGTCAGATACTGTGGCAGACCTGAGGACATCAAACTGAGTAACAAAGAGGTGAATTAACCGATACTGGGCAAAGCCAAGGAAGAGGTCAGTCATGTCATCTTGATTACTCAGAAAGGTTAAGAACTTTTGCAAGTTTTGACCAAGGAGAAGATAAAAGATTAACTTCGGTGCACTACACTACGTGATCCATCAAAAACATAATCATCAAGCATATCATCCCAAGGTTAACCACGGTAATGGCCACCTGTGTGAGAAAGCTGAGAAAATATTAGGGCTGTAGAATTCCCTGTGCTTGCTCACACCGGGCACGGCAGTTGTATGCCAGAGTTTTGTCTGCAGAGTGCTCCCCTGGACTAAAACAAAGAGACAGAAAGAAATTTCCCTTAAAGCCAAGTCAACTTCTTGCTATCAGAAAAAATCCATCTTTGAAAATTAGAAACAGCAGGAAGTACGCTGTATTGAATGCTAAATTAATTTCTTCTGATAACTTATTTCAAACAGTGTTTGATTAAAAGACAATAAAAGATGCTTTAAACCCAGAAAAACATGGTTACCGCAGGCTGAGGCAAAAGTGGTATTGCTGATAAGTGACAACAAAGTGTTGTTATTTGTTTAGCTCTTGTAAAGGCACCCCAGTCAATCAATAGCTGTGCATGTACTAAGGCAGTAGGGCTTGTATAAAGATGCTTATCCGAAATCCATGAGCAACATTCCACTTTTGATTACAGTGCTCCAGACTGTCCACAGTGCTGCTGAAGACTGTATGCCTCTCTGACAAGCCGTATTGACAGAAATAATAATATAGAAACCACACTTCCCAATATGCATATCTAACTGCACAGCCAATTAACCACTATGCTGACTGAAATTGCTTTGTTATTCATTTTATTCCAACTGATGTTAATACTTTGGCAGCCGATGGGGATAATAACTGATGGAGCATATTGGAAATTTTGAAAGGGGATATAAAATTCATATAATTTAAAGATGTGGAGAAAGCTGCTATGCTTTACAGTCTTACAACATGAAAATGCCTCAGTTATGTTTGAGAAGCACTCAGAGCAGGAGGACTAGTAAGTATTTGAAAATCCGTCAATGAAAAGGAGGCATAAAAAAAGATTGTGACATAGGAACAGTTTTGAAAAACATTTTAAAACATCTCTCTCTAAAAAAACGCAATTATAACACAAAGATGAGACTTTTTACTTCTACCTCTAATATCGCATTGAATAACAATGCTTGAACATCTGGAAACATTTACATTTAGTGTTTTAATCAAAATATAACCCTTTTCTGCAACATAATAAGCACATTCTAACCAGAAAATGTAATTTCATTTACCCTAACCCCTACAAATATTTGGTTTATTATCATTATATGCAGAAATAGCAATTCCAGTAGATTTAAAACAAAAAAAAGTGCAAGGTCATAAAATTATCTTTACCTATCACTAATAAGCCTTTCCCTGCAGTTTTCTTGCAAAGAAAAAATGCCATCTATAGATCATATGCACATCTTTCAAAGTTGTTTTGGTCATATTTTTCACGATGGGGGTATAAATGACTTCGCTGCAGCGCTGCAGTTCCAGCCCTGCTATTCTTCCTTAACGAAAGCTCCTGTGGAGTTCAACAGGCACCTTCCCCAGCATGGGCTGGGGTGCCAGGAACAGCGAGCTGGTCATTCTGCTAGAGAAGTCTCTCTAAATGGAAATAACATGGATGAATCCAGCGCACACAGACTTCGGCAGCGGTGGGGATGCAGCGGCTGGAAGCAGCTGGCCCAGCTCAGAAGCGAGAGCTCAGTACCCACATCCCTGCTGCCACGTCATGTTCAGGATAGAAAAGACCGGAGGGGGGCACGTGCTGCAGTAACACACACCATCCCGGCACTCAGCCTCGGCTCTCACCCCCAAGGCGTGCCAACTTCTCTTCTCAAAGCTCTCATTTTCCACAAACATCCTCTTCCTGCTCAAGAACTTTGCTGTTGATGCACTTTTTCACCCCTCTGCTCAACCTCTTCAGCCCCTCTACCATCCCACCCCAAAGCTCCCTAGCACTTCCCCACCCATAACTACCAATCTCTCAGTAACGGCTCCCAACACCCTATTCCCTCTACTCCAGGCTGCCCCTGCTCCCCCGAAACCATCAGCCTATACCTTGGTCACAAGCCTCGTCAAGCCAAACCCCCTCCAGCACCATCCTAACCCAGGTCCTTAAAAGCTCAACCCACACGTGTACTGCCCAGCCTCTTCCATGCCGCCTGTGAGCACATCAGTCCTATTCCCTCCCCATTCCTGCCTTCTCTTCCCAAGCATATGCCCATATCGAGATGCAAATGTCATTAGTCACCTCCTGGCTCTTATTCTGCCAGTTTAAAAACCCTAGAATCAAAATATATTTATCAGAAAGCAGCCTGAACAAGATCCTGAGAGGACAGAAAGAAGATCATTGCTGGAAGAAATGGACACACAGGCTGGGGGCCGTAAAAGGCCCAGCCCAGTAGAGAGCAAAGAGGTGTCTGCAGGAAGGAAGGGATGAATAAGGATGGTGACAGCCAGCCATGTGGCTACACCTTTAACTTTTTACTTCTTCGACGTGTAATTGACACTTCTCACGTGATCCGTTGTGTTCCTGGATTCTTAAAGAAACTGCCTTTCTTCATTTAAAGTTACAGAGAAAGTTGCAATCTTTTTCCTTTTATGTGGGCTTGGCCACGGACAGTCCATGTTTTTGCAAACTAGAGGCACTGCAGTATGAGCTACTCAATACTCAAAAAAAAAAACCAACAAAGATTGCCTGGTAGATACAGCTATAACAAAAGCAATAGCCGCCTTCTTAAACGGAGCAAGGAGATATGAACATGAATCACCAAACAACCCACGTGACGCAGAGACCCCTGGCAAGCGCTGAGCAGCCTGGGACTGCTGCTGGCAAACATTAGTCTCTCTCTTGCTCCTCTGTACTTCTCCTGATGTACTTCTCCTGATCACATAGCTGCTGATGTGACTATCCAGAGAATTATTTTCTTATTCCTTCCCATGGCTAAACTTTCAATTCTTTCAACCATCTTTCACCTTCCTGAGTTTAATCAGAAAGCAAAGCCAAAACATCATTTGGTCAAGCTTGAGAGATGTTTAACTTTTAGGTTTAGTATCTTCAAAAACCACATGCTGAACTACTTCTTGTTTAATAGGGTGAGCAAACTGCTTGGTTGGAATTGTGTTTGTGTCTCTGCGAGGCACAACACTGTCCGCTAAAATCACATGAGATCATACCATTGAGAAAAATCCCAGCAAAATTACCCAACGGGAGTGTTAGCAGCAAGAGCGTGGTTTGGTTTTTCAAAAGAAGTGGAAAAAAAATCCAACCATGCTGGGCTTTTTGGCTTTGCTTATACTATTAGCTGGAACTGGGTTGTCTCAAGGAAAACTGAAATCATTTAAAAAATCAACGTGTTTGCCGCAAGGATGGGGGTGGCAGGGCTACCCGGTGCCAGGGGTAGAGGAGGAGGTGTGGGTGTCTGAGGACTGTGGTGACATTTATTGAATGCCTGGGCAAAGTGACCGTTTCTCCTTCCTGTGACACTTTTGATTCACCACATCAGAGAGCAGCGCCTTCATTGGGGATTGACTAACTGACCTACCCCAAAAGCTCTTCTCGACTATTAGCAGGTATGGTGCTACAAAAAGCTGACAAAGTGACAAAAAAGCAGATATGAGGTCACCCTAAAGACTCCAATGTTTACGTCCAGTTGTATTAGACTAGAACAGAATAACTGCAAAACTGAATGGAGCTAACGCTGAAGGAGATGAGCCTGAGCAGTGAATCCTCCCTCTCCCCGCGGGGCTGGGGGCATGGATGAAGGGTGCTCTGATGCCAGGGTAGGCGCAAGCACCCCCTCACCCCTCACCCAGTTCCCCCCGACCACGCTTAGCAATGCAGTGACGGGCTCCAGAGGAGCTGTGGCCAACCCTGCGCAGCCAGAAAGAGAAATGCTCCTGCCAGGCTTGTGGAAGCAAACAGGAACACCTCTCTGAAGGACTCATAATGAAAGGAATTAGCTGTTTTAAAACACCACCAGATAGTAAAATTTCTGATAAACACAGTAAAGCAAAGACGGTTAGAGCTATCAAGTAAACATTCTGAAATGTCTCCTTCTGTCACGTAACATCCTTCATTTTGTAAAATCAGCTACTTAACTTCTGGAGAGGCTCCTGGGCTTCCCTATGAAGTCCTTAAGAGGCAGTTCTACCACTTCATCTTTCATTTTCTTTAGCAAGACCCGTTTCTCCTGAGAAAGCTCCCTTTTTACACCATCGCCCTTTGATTGGGGCCAAGGTAATCTTTTAAGGTGTGATTTTAAAATGCATTCTAAAGAATTGTAGCTGGTACCTCTACAATCATGGTTCTTTTCCCCTCATTCTTTCAGCTTTCCCTCCAATTAGTAGCAAACCTCTAAAAGATATTCTCACGTGGGGAGGAATATAAAGAATAAGAAACATACATGTATATATGTGCACACACATACTTCTTTAATTTTCCCCTGTAAGCACACACAGTACAGAAAATGCAGCATTCTATCTCGCACTGCCTCTGCACTACACAGAAGAGTGGTGGCCTGAATTTCTCAGTCTCTGTCTCTCTCTTTTTTTTTTTTTAATTAGACCAGACATCTAACTTTTTTTTTTTATAACAAAATGCTTAAGAAAGCCATTTCTGTGCACTCTGCCTTTTCTAGCAGTTGAGTATTAAAGGGTATTTAGCACATAGTGGGAATTTTCAGGTAAACAATACTCGTATCCGCTAATGCTGGCATTACTAATCACTGGGGGGGGAAAAATAATAATCCAAGAAATCCTAACTACCTGGTGCCTGCAACTAGGTCATCTTGCACAGAGCTGCAAAGGTTAAGTGCAAGACCTGTTTTTTACTTTGCAAAGCTTGTAAATGACATCGCATGATCGTGCAAATGAAGCAAGGCAAGATGAGAAAATGAAGAAGAATGAAGCTGTATAATCTAATCAGAAGCCAACAAGGGTTTTTCTTTATCTTTTTTTTTTTTTTCCCTCCCTCGGAGACAAAGGCAGGCTTTAAATCCTTAAAACACAGCCCGGTGTTTCGCCTTCTTTTATGGCTTTTGGAAGGCTGAGCATATGCGTGTCTCTTTTGCATGTATTTATGTGGGGGTTCACCTAGGTGTGCACGGGGAAAGGCAGGGAAGTGGGTCCCAGGGGCTGCTGGCTGGGCACTGCTGCACCTTCCTCACTTCACAAACTAAGTCCCGGAGCACTGTAATATTTAAGCAAAATCTATCCGCACCCGAAACGAATTTTCTTTCCGTCCCCCTCCTGACCGCCACGCTGGGCATCGCCCCCCTCCGCCCCCCTGCCCCCCCCCCCCCCCCCCCCCTCGCGGTGCCTAAGCACTGCCTCCCGCCCCGGCCCCCCGCACAAGGAGCTGATCTCGCCTCGGTTCACCCGCTCCCCCAGGGTGATGGATCGGGAGCGGCGCGGCCACCGCCAGCGACTGGGGCAGCACCGCGGCGCCCCCCGCCCCGCGCTGGGGCCCCTGGGCGCCCGGCCCTGCCCTGCCGCCCGGTGCGGGGCCACAGCACCCACCGCCCTGGGGCCGGGGGGTACGGGGCGGGGGGGAAGCTGCCACCCGGGGACCGCGGCTCCGGGCTGGGCTCCCTAGCCGGCTCCGGCGGGATGGGGAGCGGGGGGGGTGCGGGAGAACCCCCCTCCGCCACCCGCCCCACGCCCACCGGCCCCGGGGGGGGCACAGCAGCGCCCTCCGCCCGCCTCGGCTCTTCGTCCCTGAGGGGAGCGGCGGGACGGGCCCGCAACACACACACACGCCCTCGGCGCTCTTCTTCCTCCCACCGAGCGCGGCAGCAGCCCCCGGCCCGCGGGGTCCCGGCAGCCCCGCCTGACCTCTGCGGGGCGGCTCGGCTCGGCTCGGCACGGCACGGCTCCCCCTCCCCGCCCCCCCATGCAGGGTAACCGGAGCGGCCCCCGAACCCACCGTGTCCGCCTCGCAAGGAAGCCGGTGACCTGTAGATCGCGATAGGCACTGAATGATGCTTGCTGCTGCCATGGAAATGGTGAATGTGGTGAGCGCCCAAACTGGAAGCGCCCCACGCCACCCCAAGGAGGCCGCTGAGAGTGAGCGGGACTATCCAGAGCAGGGCCATGCGGCCCCCGGTGCTGCTGCTGCTGCTGGCGGGTCCCGGCTCCGGGGTGCCCCTGAGGAGCCCCCCCATCCTCCGGTGGCGGCGAGCGGCCCGCGGCGTCCTCGGCGGAGCAGCGGCCGCGGCAGAGGAGGCAAAGTTTGGGCAGGGGCGCGCTGGCACACGGGCACGGCGCTGGCTGCAGCTCACCGCACCAGCCCAGCCATCTCTGCCCTTTGGGAAAGCTTATCGGGATCCTTCTCTCCAGGTCTTCTTCTACCCAAAACAATCCGAGACATAGTCAGAGGCGGAGAATCCAGGCAGTTCAGAGCCTTCGGAAAGAGGGGGAAAAGCCCCGCGCTCAAACGATCGCTAGTTTCGGCTTTCCCGGGGCGGGTGTTCATTAACAATACTCCACAGTTGCAAGGGCTACGAGAGTGCCAAGCATTCCCCCATCCTCAGTAATCCACAGTGTAGCCAATCATGCCACATTTCTACTAAGAAAGAAAAAAGGGGATGCCACTCCATCAGCCGGCGCTGGGAAAGCAGAGAAAAAGCCAACTGCTGCTCTCCCCTCCTTTCATCCCCAAACTGGTGAGCCCTCGCCGCGCAGCTCCAGCCGGCGCACACACTCGCACACACACGCTCGCACACACCCGCCAGACAATGATCAGGCTGCTCCGGCAATCCCAGTGCTCTGGCGACTGACAGTAACACCCGAGGATGTTTTCAGGGAGAATAGTGCACCCTTATGAAAGAAGCTGCGGGCAGGGGGGGGGAGAGAAGAAAAAAAAAAGCACACCAAAAAAAACACAACAAAAAAAAAAACCACAACCCCCATGCTTGCGAGGAGCAGGGCTATGCAAATCTGCAGTCTCGGAGCAGCAAATCGCTGGAGCCTGGATGCAATGCAGAGGACGAGCCTATGCGAAGGAGGGAGGCTGGGTTCAGCTCCCACACAGTCGCGCTGCCGCTCTGCCTGCGGGGAGCCGCGCAGTGCCGGAGCAGGGCTCGGGCAGCGCGCAGGGGCCGCGCAAGAGCCGCGCAGGAGCCGCCCCCCCCCGCCCGCCGCCCCCCCCGGCGCCGCGCAGGCAGCCCCAGGGCGGCAGCGCTCCCCCTCTGCCCGTAGCTCAGCTGGACCAGGGTCTTGAAAACCCACTTTCATCTTAAAAAAGAACCATTTCGGGTCTTTTATTTGGCCTAAACTTGGCCCATCAGGCATTTCCCTCTGTCTGTTCGAGCATCGGCTCTGATTACCGGTAATTACACGCTGCCTAACAAAGAGTTACCGGGTTGGCTTTTTTTCCCCAGCACCACTCAGCCACTGCACCTCGGCTGCCCACCGCAGCCACGGCCGCAAAGTGGGCTGGAAAAAAAAAAAGAAAAACAAAAAAAAAAAAAAAAAAGAAAAAACCACCCAAAACAACAAAAACCCACCCACGTTTCCCCGTTTCGGGGCTGAACCCCCCACCCCTCCGCCGCTCCAGCTGCAGGGCGGCGCCGCCAGCGCCCGCATCGCCCCCCGGGGTGCGGGACCCACCGCGCACCCAAAGCAGGGGGAAGCCCCCCCCCCCCCGCGGGTGGGAGATGTCACGTTTGCAAAGCGAGGGGGTTACACCCCAGGGAACGCAGCGCACCCCTCGGCGGGGGCCCCCAGCAGCCGGCCGCGGGGGGCGCAGCCCCTGCAGTACCGCACCTGGGCACAGCAGGGGGGGTGAGCCGCACGCTCCCGGCTCTCCTCATCCTCCTCTGCCCCCTCCACCGTCCCCGTGTGTCCCCACGCCCCCCCCAGCCTGCCGTAGCTCTAGTGCCATGCCTTCAGCAACATGAGATCATGGGTGCGGGGTGCGGATGCGTGAAAGGGAGCGGGCGAGCGGTGGGTGTGAGGATGCTTTTTTATACGTTTGGCGTTAATTTCAACGAAAAACCCAAAAAAAACCCACTGCGGTTCGCTGAGGCGCTCGCTAATTCACACCGGGGGGAGTCGCAAACCCCCCCCAGCTGCGAAGGCTTGGGAGGGAGGCAGGCGTTTCGCCCCGGCGCTGCTCAGCACAGGGCGGATCGCTCCCCAGGCCGGCAGAAACGCCCTTCCCGGCCGGGTGGGGCTGGGGGCTGCACACGGCGATGTAAGGACCCCGACACCCCCAACCCCCCACTCCCCCCCCGCGCAAGGGCGAGCCCCTGCCCCGCCTGCGGGGCGTTTCGCATCCCTCACACACTGCCCCGCAGCCCAGCCACGGACTCAAAGTTTTGCAAAGCCGCCGAGGTACATTGCGGGAAGCCTGTAGGCGGGGATGGAAACACTCGGGGAGAAAGACCCCCACCACCACCTGCCAGGCTTAGCGCCCAAAGCCCTTCTGGCTCCGTGGGAGGGCACCCACGCACGGCAGGGGGCCCGCAATGGATGGGGGGGGGGGGGGCTCTCCTGTACCCCCGGCTGGCCACAGCCACAGGCGGCTGGTGGGGAAATCGGTGGCTTTTCCAACCTGACTCCGCAAGCCTTAGTGTAAAAGAAGGCAGAAACCCCATTTTTCCAAACTTTCCACATGCAAATGACGCACCCTGTTGCCTTTGAAAAAATAAAATACAATAAAACACTCTTAAGTTTCAGAGTTAAGGAAAGAAGGGCAAACAAAAAAAATCATAAACACCAACCTGGATTCACCAGCTCTCCTAAAATCAAAGCCCCTGATGTATATTTCCTGTTCATGCAAGTAATACGCGTTGGAAAAAAATTTTCCATAAATACCAGTAGATTTCTCTCAATCTGACTCAGGAAACATAATAGTTCCATCAGTCACTAGAACTGGGGTTTCGGTAAACTGTTCACATGTTGCTGCCGTTTTAGAAACACACAGTGGTTAACTGACTGTTCTTAACGATTCTAGACATCCTACAGATGAGTATCCCCGAATTGCTAGCACTTCTCTGAAAGAGGAAGCCGGCATTGCCGACCCCGTAAGGGTACGGTTGGCTGCGTGTTTGTTCAGCTCCTGTTTCGGTTGGCAAGTCCTGCCTAGCGTAACTTCTGCTTGGCTGTTGCAAGGCTTCCGCCGAGAGCCGAGAGCCGTGCTGTGCTACCTTTTACTGGGAATTTCCCTGCTGGCATCCAGGGATGCACGGCTGCCTTGGCATTCCCCCTAGGTGTAACCTTGCTCCCACAGATCCCTTCCAGCCTCAGCCCAGCTGATTCAACTTTGGTTGAAGTTACACATCGGTGTGGATGCAGTAGGACTTTGTGTAAGTGTTCTTCTCTGTCGTTGAGTATGTTTGTAGCTCCAGCCCCTTATTCTAAATTCTTACTCCATCTGCCATCTACCGTGTCAAGCAGGCCTAAAGTGCTTAAATACCAAGGACAAATGAATAAAATGTTTAGGTACTTCAAAGGTAATTAATTTAATATTTTACTGATGATAAAAAGGGTGTTTAAGTGCTCAGCTTTATTAAATGTGTACTATTTATGCAGCGCACACACATAACTGCCACTAAACTTTCTAGTTTAAATCTGTTTGGAGACTACTTAGAGAAGTTTTTTGCATCAGATAGATTATAATGGGTCATTTTTAGGTGTTATGTTATGATGTTAAACACTACTTAGGGACTGTTAAATTAATGGATTATTTTGCTGCTGCGCATCCACACCAAGAGTTGGGGACACAAAGGCCAGTCTCCACAAAGCTCTTTAGGCATCTGAATTTATTTAGGTACCCAGTTAAAATGTGAACGGAGCGACTGATGCCTACGTAAGCATCCCTTCCTGGATCTGGTGATGTGCTTCTCGTTTTTGGATGTACTAGCTCTAATTTTAATAACATTTGACATTTCCTTGGCTTCGCACTCTGGACCACGGAGACAAACAAGAGAGGGACGATCCAAGTTTCAGGGAGGGGAAAGGTGATATACTACACAGGTGAGGAACAGGGAGAAGTAATTTGCAGAACATATCATAAAAAGATTGAAAATGGAAAGAATGGAAAGGTGAAAAGGAAGGTGAAGAAGGGAGTGTTTTTGAAAGCGGGTGGCAGGCATCTGGGGACAGGCAGGCAAAAGAAGGAAATTCCAGGAAGTAAAATCCTCTCTCGCTCCATTTTTTTTGTGGTAACAACAAGCACTGCTTTCCAATTTGAAGCAAATCTTGGTAGTTAGATACTTCTAGTCTTTTCATGTTGTATTTTAAAGGAGGTTGTAGGCAGGTGGGGGTCAGTCTCTTCTCCCAGGTAACAAGAGACTGGACAAGAGGAAACAGCCTCAGGTTGTGCCAAGGGGGCTTTAGATTGGGGATCAGGAAAAATTCCTTCACCAAAAGGGTTGTCAAGCCCTGGAACAGGCTGCCCAGGGGAGTGGTTGAGTCACCATCCCTGAAGGTATTTAAAGACACTTAGATGCAGTGCTTAGGGACATGGGTTAGCAGTGGACTTGGCAGTGTTAGGTTAATGGTTGGACTCCATGTTAAAGGTCTTTTCCAACCTCAACGATCCTATGATTCTATTTAAAAAGCTTAATCAGGTGTCCTAGCAGTCAGAGTTTAGCTTTGTAATGAAAAGTAAAAGTTAAAAGCATCTGCAAGTAAACATTATGAAAACCGATGGTAAGCAACATTTCTTATTTAAACTTCTTGCTTTTTTACCTCCTGCTGACTTAGAAGAGTATGAATCTTTGTTAGCTGAGGACTAGCTGAAGTTGAAATAATCTGGTTTTAATCCCCAAGGGTACAGAATCATGCACTCCCAACACAATCAACCCAGCGGTATCAGTCTGTGAAGGTTCACTCAAAGAAGGAAGTGGTAAAAAAGAAAGCAATAACCAAGAGTTTGCATAAACAAATACACATCCCATAACAGGCATAGCACATAAAGTATGAAAATAAACCACAGTGTTCACAAGGTAGTTTTTAGTATTTTGGAAACTTAGCTCAGTGAGGTGAATTTAATGGTTTTTTAACCCCATTTAACACTTACCCTGTGCAGGTCACGTTGGTAGTTTATGTAACTTTTAATGAAGTTGTTTCCACCAAGTGAACTCTGTTGCTACCAGTAGGTTCCTAAGTTTATGAGCAAGAATATATCTGTAATTGTAAAAACAAATCTTTCCCTGGTTTCTTCTAATGCTATTATCCTATAAACACCAAATGCTCCTAAAGAAGATTTATATAAACAAAAAAAGTACCTCCATGAGTATAATTTGCATCGCTCCCTCAGATAAAATCAGAAACTTCTTGCTGGTACACTCATCTCTCCCTACATTGACATTTTGTCAATACAGCTATATCAGTGAAGATGAACAATTTTGGCAACACCAGCAAAACAGAAGTGCAGACCATGCCTGAGGCTAGCAGAAGATGTCAATTAAATTCAGGGCTCCTTTAGGTTAAGTGCCACCTTATGCAGCAAGGCTTCTCTGGTCACCTCTGTTCTCCAGAGATGAAATCCCACACTTGGTGCTGCAATATCCACTCTCAAACTGCTGACCCTCAAGTGTTGTTCAGCAAACTCAGACAGAAAACAAACCTCCACAAACATGTATCTGTGGCGCAGGGAACAGTATTCAATGAACACTCTAACACACTTCCTATATTTTTCTGTTATAGCTTTTCTCCGCTACTCAGTATAGAATCTCACTTCATTTAAAAGCCTGTGGACATTTTGTGATTGCAGTTAAGCAGGCCAGAATTTATGTTTATCCATCCTACAGGCAGCAACTTAGCAAAGAAAACATTCAAGCTAATGTCTCCACTTACCGCTATAAACTGATAAAATGAAGACCCTATAGACAGGATGTCCCGATACTAAAAATGTCTGATTTTCAGATGTTTCAATGCCTGGTAACATTGGGGGTGTTAATTTTTCCTCTTTGAAACAGCAGAGAATGCTGTTTTCAGACACCAATGAATTGCAATGTACTGATCCATGGCCTGTCATCTTTGTATCACGGTGTCCTCTTTGCATCCTAATCCTACATCACTTAGGGCAGAGACTCTTTACTTTAGAAAGGAAGTCAATAAACTTTATCATGTAAATACTCAGAGACTTGGAAAGTAAAAAATGTAATTCTAGGAATGATGGATGGAGTTTTTGTGCAGTCATAAAATCCACAGAAATTCAAATTTTGGGTGATCATGAAAAAAAAAAAAGGGGGGGGAGTTTGCAATGGAAATACTTAGGCTGCTTTCTCTGTAGTGCAGCTATTCTCTCTGTATGTAGAGTTCAAAATAAACCCTGGTACAGTTAAGTCTTCCCGTCCATAAATCTGTCCATCCAAATAGGCTTAAATCTTCATAATAAATGTTTCTTTACTCTGTGTGTATAACGACAGAAATAATCTCTTTCTATTCCTTGCTGTCAAAAGCAAGCTGATTTTTATTTCGTTTCATTTTATTGAAACCATGCACGTAAGCCAGATCCTTTCAATTTAGAATAAAGGGGCTGGTAGAAGAACATTTTCCAACGGTGAATTTGGAAATTTGGACTCCGAAAGGAAGCTCCCTCTTGCTCTCAAATAGCCCTTGGTTGGTCCATCAGTCATCAGGGCACTTTGCCAAGTCCATCTACCCTTACTTATGCTAGCCCTGACTTGACCTGCCTTGAGGAGGATGGCTCATACTCCGCTGGGAGCTGTCTTTTGCTGGCTACCAGTGCTGCAAAGCCACTTAATTTCATATTTTTCTTGCTTTTTTTTTTTTGCTTTTTTTTTTTTTTTTTCTTTTTTTGGTGTGTGTATCTAACTTTGCTCAAAGTGTGCTAACACTTTGCGTAGATTCCCACTTTCATTCCAATGTAAAGCCACAGGAATTAGGGCCGAATCCACCTGTATATACCTGGAGGTGTTTAAAAGATTTGTAGCCCTGTATCGAGCAGGGCAGGCTGTACTCACGTTCTCTCTGGACTACTGCATGAGCAGTTAATTCTACGGGCAATTAGACTGCTGCAGAACCTGCAAAAGTCTCTCTGATTTCTACCAGTGCTGCCGCAGGAATCGGCACTGCATTGCTACAGAAAAGAGAGATCCCCAAGTACAGCTTCAGTGCTACTAATTTAAAATACTTCGGCAAATACCCCAGCTAGGGACACAAAAAACCAAAAAAAACCAAAAAAACCCACAACCCTACAAAACAACAAAACACCCCACTCCATGAAAAAAGATTGCAAACTAGTCATCAAGAAGTTTGATCAGCGGCAGATGCCAAAGCAGAAGCCAGCGTTGTGATCTTTTCTACCCGTACAAGCACGTGAAGCATATGCAAAATGTTTGTTGAGAAAGACCTCCAGAAACAGGGGAAGTGTGCGTGGTGGGTTGTCTGCAGCTCCTGTTGTTCTTTACTGCACATGACACCTGAAGATACAAAAAGCTGCATCAAGGCCAAGCTCAGACCAGACTCAAAGTGCAAGAGCCCTAAAATGGGGAAATTGAGTTTAAAGACCTTGTGAGGCAAAGTTGATGGCAGGTTGTTGGGTTTTTTTGGTTAGAAGCCCACTGGTGGCCAGGAGAACCCTACATTAGGGTTGTGGAGTGCCTGAATTGAGTCAGCAGTGCATTTTTAAGCAGGTTTTCCTGATGGGATCTCTTAAGATATCACTCATGATGATTCACGATCATCAGCCCACCCTCACCCTCTCCCTGGCCTTGGTGGAGAAGAGGCTGCAGAGTGGAGGTCCACCTTCCCCAAATGCATTGATCCCATACCAGTCTTGACAAAGGCAGGGGTAGGGCACAGCTGCCATGCCATGCCATGCCATGCCATGCCATGCCATCCACCCTCCTAGTTTAACACATTGCTTTAGACTCCAGACAGCAGTAGTGTCACAAGTCAGCTGTAGAAATAAATGAATTTAAAAAGCAGAGTTGCAAGAAGACATTAACTTCTGACATTCATAACTTCAAAATGTCCAAATACTTATTTAGCTTTAAGCTTCTTTCTTTCTTTTTTCTTTCTTGCTTTTTTTTTCTTTCTGTTTTCTTCCCTCCCGAAAAAGGGTCACCATTGTGCGGAAACCGTATTTATTTGTAGTGCCAAGCAAATTTTCTATAGCTGAGTTATGAACCTCTGAACATACCGGTTTAAAATGGAAATGCTGACATAATCTTAAATGTAGTGGCACAAATACTGCCACTACAAAAATCCTTGTAATCTAATATATTAGCCCTAGGGGGATGGAGACTCAATTGCTGGTCTCAGACAGCCTTTCCAAGGCTCAATTCAAATTGCATAATTATTCTACATCCTTCAAGTTCTTTAAAATACATTTCAAATTCAGTATTGTACATTCCAAAATATTTGTTCTTCGGCAATTGATTTGACTTTTTTTTTCCCCACTTTAAAGAGATATATGACCTCAGAGGCATGTGAAAAATCATTAATCAAGTTTATATTGTGTAACACTCTTGTGTGTGTGAAAGACTTACTTTTTTCCAGATTTCCTCAGTTACGTTGCCAAGGTGATTCCCCTAGAGAGCCATGTGTTTATCTTGACAGGTGTTAGTGAGATCTGCAGCATCTCAGTGGAATTGTTACTGGTTGCTTTGAGGTACAGTAGAAAACATTAAGTCTGCAAACTAATGAACTTACCTTATTATGTTCTAAATAAAATAAACCACAGAGTAAGTTGGATTACTCTACTAATGCCTTTCTAATGAAGCTTTTATTGGGCATATGGTGTGGTCTTACTATTTTCCTCATATAGCTAGCACAAGCAAAAAACTCAAAGGAAAACCTGCATGTATCTCTTCTGTTACATCCCAGTATCAAAACCTCACTATCACAATTATTTTTGGACTGCTATTTTGCCAGCATAACCTTTGATTATGATTTGCAAGACTAAATGGATTTGAAAAAAAAATATTAATAAATCAGATTAAAAAAAGAAACAGGAGTCACCGCTGATAGGAGAAGAGAAAAATATAACTTCTACTGCTGTTGCTAAGGGGAAAATATAAACCACTGCTGCTAACTTGTAATTACTTTAAAATGCATTCTGTGACCTGTCCTGACAATGTCAGGGAATCATTAACCAAATATTGTAACTTCTGAAGTTAAATTATCATTCCATAGTTACAGTCCATTAGTGTTTTCCAGCCCTGAGCTGTAACGCACTACATTTTTGCAAGGCATATTAGAAGCAATAAAACAATAGGCACTTTTAACAAAAAAAAAAGAATGAGTTTTAAGCAAGGTGAAAAAGATGCCGTCATTTTCAGCCAGCTATGTCTTTTGTTTTTAATTGTCCTTTTCTTTCTCTTGGTATATGTACAAGATCACAACACAAGAAAAAACACTCCTTAGCAACATGCACCTTCTGGGAACACGCTGCTGAATTTAGGTATAAACCCATATTGGCATCTCAAAGAACAGCAATATCTTATATACTTCAGCTTTGATATACTAGTTCAAATCCTTAATTTCCTTTTTTTCCCCTTCCCAGTTTCCAACATGAAGTTTTGCTTTGCTTCCCTGTTTGCAAATGCCCATTTGAGACAAAAAGATCTTTTCATAGCCAAGCTCTCCCCTCCCTTTATTTACTTCAACAAGGAATTAACAGCCAAGTTTTTGTACAGGATAAGAAAATAGATACAGTGAGAAGAGAATGAGAACATAGTTTTTCTATCCTTCGGCACCAGCAGCCAGAAACAGTATGAAAGCAATGGATCATGAAGAAAAGCAATTTCCTACTTCAGGGATTAAGCAATACCCTCTTTTGTAATGTTAAATGAAAGTTCTAGGGTTTGGGTGTTGGGTTTTTTTTTTCCAAGTAATACTGATTCCCCCCACCCCACCACCCACCCACTTTAAATAAATTGTCACTAGAGAAGCACCAGCAGCCTGAACTCGCCACTTTCTAGACAATCAATAACACAGATGTGGGCTTTATGTTGTATTTCTTTGCAGCAGGGCTATTGATAGGGCAAGAAAAATTAAGCTACTACATAAGCCAAAGATAATTAACCTAACGAGGGAGAATATCTGGTGATATATGCGTTCTGTTCCTTTCTTAGGGACAAATATAGGGGATTCTAATACACAAAACATACAGACTTCTGTTGAAGCATGCAAATAAAGACAGCTACCTACGTTTTACTGTCACAGTACATGTCTCTCTCATCCAGTGACACTGTAAAATTAACCACTTCTGTGACGACACATGGCTAGGCTGTCAGGTGATGTACCGTACTGTCATCTAAAACATTATCCTACGCTTCCCTTTGGTAGTATGGAACAGATGGAAGTTCTACGCCTGCCTCTGCCACCACTTTTCAAGTGCAACCTTGGGCAAATCACTTACAACCCATTAGTCACTTAATAGCTAATTGACAAGCTAGGTCAATGTTAGCAGTGCTAAGGATAAAGATTATTTGCATGGGTAAGGCTGGGTAGAATTCCGCCCTTCACACCAGTGCAAGAGGTTTCAAAGGCTTTCACCCGCGAGTGTGTCCAACAGCGCGCTGCAGGATCAGGTCTTCTACACCTACAAGTTTGTACTCTGACACTCCGACAAGAACATTCAGTGCGGGTAAAAGCCAATTCTGTGTTTAAAGCACTTACAGATGCTTCACGATGAATGCCAGTGTTTGTAATAATTACGGATGCGTGGGCCTTCCTCGGGTTTTGTACATAGATAAATCGGGATCCTGTAAATATCTGATTAACTTTGCTTAACGGGACAGCTTGTATGGGAAAGCATTATCACTGTAAAGAAACTTTGTTGGACCAAACGTGTTCTCCTTAGCATATATGGAAATAATAGCTGCAACCATCAAGAGATTGGAAACAGAAGATCATTTCATTCAGACCTGTGTTTTGGGTTTTAATGAACTACATTAAGACTTTTCCTAGCTAAGACAAGGCACCTGCTATATAATTAAAATGAAGAGTCAAAACCAACTTATCTTTTAAAAACAGGTTGTAGCAGGAAAAAAAAATGCAAAACTTCTCAACTGCAACTTTATGGCTCTATCAAAACTTGCCTAATTTTACCTGTTTATTTCAGTGCATAATAAAAGGTGTACTCCAGAAAAAATATATGATGCATACATTTTGTAAAGGCTTAGAAAGCTAGCAGTTTTCTTTTAACACCTTAGGATCTAATATTGTTTCTAACAAGTAAGATGAGAAGAATGGGGCCCTGAAAAAGATAATGCTCAAAACCCTGCTCTTCAAATCTCTGCGCATGCTAAAACCATCATAAATCGCAACAGAAAATAGGGATGCACTGCTGGTCGCCTTTGGTTACACCGTCCAGCATTACTGCCTGGAAAAGCTTAGGGTTTTCATTAGGAAGTTTTCAAAATCTACCACACTGAACCACTAGCCCTTAATAGCTCTTCCACATTTAACAGGATGTCAGTTCCTGGAGCTGTTTTTCCTTTGATGCACACAAAGCGCTGCCAGTAATTTTAATCAGAATTATAAAATGCACTGGAGGACGACAATCACATAATATGAATTATCATGGTTTTTCCATATCCCTGCTTCTCACAGAACTGTTGTTTTGTCAGTGGAATTGAAACTGTATATGCGACTGATTTGTGGCTGCTTTGTTTAAAAAAAGCTTAGTTACTAGTGTAGTCCTTCTCATCGAGATATATCAAAGTACTTTATAAAGCAGTGAAAGTAGCAGAGCTAAGAAAAAACTTACAGTGAAACTTTTTTTCATTTGCTAACATGAAAAGCTCTCAAATTATTTATACTGAAAAATGAAGGAAACACATTAGGAAAATTAAAGGATCACATTTTAAAAAATGATTTCATTTTTAACATGATGTTCCCTTTCATCATTTTTTGTGGTCTTGGCTTAAAAAAAAAATTAAATGCTTTTTCTTTGTCACTATTTTTTACTTGGGACTGAACAAATTTTCTGTCAAATACTTTCTTTTCAGAACTGCCTCTAAAAAATGAGTGAATTCCTATAGCTCAAATGAGGGCACTTCTCTCAATAAAACTCCTACTCTAAGTAACGCCCTGAAAGCCTCCACCTTGTTTTCATTCAATTCCTACTCAAGGAATGCAAAAGTACTGAAGGAAGATTAAATATTATGATATAGCCTTACAATACTTGGTACTAAGAATCTCAGTTTCCTTGCTCCTGTAAGCTATGTTAATGAAAATATAATAATGCAATAATACCCTAAAAATATAATAATACCTAAATATTAATCAATGTTGCCAGGTTCAAACTTATAATATTAGTGATAAAGCTCAGTGTGAGACGTGGGCACACCACCCGCATCAGGTCAAGCGGCAGGAGCCAAACCCTCTGTGCCAAGCCCGGGGACAGGGTCCACGCGCTGGGTGCATGGGGGGTGTGGGGGGTGTGTGCCTGCTTTCAATCACAGAACCCAGCACCAAAACTTCGGATCAGGATCTCTCTTTCTTACTTCCTATTGCAGCAGAAAGCATTTGCACTTGCGTTGTAGGGGACAGTGAGCAACCCTGGTCTGGCTAAGTGTGAACTTCCACACCAGAGTTACAGTCACACAAAAGCCTGGTGACGGACAGTTGCGCAGGACCACTCCTCATGTTGCCACATGCTTTTGAGTTCTGCTAATCACGCTGTGGTTGAAAGCCACAAAGGGAGAGCTGAAGGACAGCTAGGTGGATGGTTTCAGCCAACATCCCATTGACCTGAGTGGAATTTACCCTTCTTGTTAAAACACTCCAGCAAAATCAATATGGGCTATAAATTATTAGAAGCCATTTTGAAGTCTCACCTGCTTCACAGTAATGATCAATTTATCATTAATGCAAAAAGACATTTAGAGCAATGTTTATGCCATTACAATAAATATCCATTAGATACACAGTATATCCCACAAGTGCATTTGCTTCTTGTCGAATTCCTCCAAAACACTGCATCTATATACAGCGTAGTATAATTCCATTTAACTGGTAATGAGCTATTGAATTGCACAGGGGAAATAGCTTATAACCTTCAAAACTTCTAAAGTAACTTCTCTAGACAAGACAGGCTTCAATTATACAGCTCAGTCTATGAAAAACTTTTTTGGTCTATAAAATGTAATCATTGTTGGTTTGCACTTCTTTCATTTTTGTCATCAAAGGAGATTTGTAATGTGTAAGCAATACAGTAAAGGCTTTCTTCCACTAAAGAAGCTCAGAAATAAGCAGATTCACAAGATGAGTTTTCCAGAAGGAAAATTCAAATTATGCATTTGAAGAAGTTTGCTTCTTCCTTTCCAGTTCTGTTACAGGTCAGGAAAATGCTTGTAAATATGACTAGCAGCAGGGAATTCCTGCGTCACTACTCAATACATACCCAGGTGGTAAACAACGGTTAAGTTTTTGTTAATTTATTTTGAGTCTCTAGTTTAATCTCTTCATATGAAAAGGATAAACTGCCGTGCCACTGAGGCTTTGGGTCATAGTGATGAGATCAGCAGAGATTTCATCAATGTTTAGCCTTAGCTACATAAACCTCATTAGGCAATTTTCTGACCTAGGTGGGTATAAACACAAGGACTAAGAAAACACAGAGCATTGACACAAACCTGGCCGTTAATTTGCAGTGCATGATTTCTCTCCCGATAAGAAAGAGTACCAAATTTCCAGTGGTTGATAAATAGGATGAGTCAAGGGCTCTGAAATCAGTAAATGCTGATCGCCGATACTGTGCTACCGTAAACAGCAAAAGGGTTTTTCTTCATGAGGACTTTTTCCTTGTCTTTCCAGTTGATCAGTCTTCAATAAACCTTGATGATATTTATCTAATAGTTATGTGGGAGGGTAAAATGATTGGTACTTCTTTTCTCTCCAGTCACCTAGCCTTAATGTGAGCCTCCACACTTGAGCGTGGTTGAGGGTGACACCGTGAGTCGGCATCTGCTCACAGCATATCGCAACGTACAAATGCAAGTATAGCCTGCAGAAAGGTGAAGCGGTTCTTCCCTTCAGCTCAGCATTAATAAAGCCTCAGCAGGAATACCAGCTACAAATATGGACATTACACTCCAGGAAGACATGAGCCAATTGAGAGAAATGTGAGGAGAGCAACATGACCAGAGCTTAGAGAAGACGAGCTGCAATAAAGCTTGAAAGAATTAGGCTAGAGAGCAGACAACTGAGATGGAACACAATAATAGCTTTCAAATACATGAAAGGCTGTTTCAAAAGAACAAGGAAATAACCTGTTCTCAATAACAATGATGGATAGGACAAAAAGAAATGTTCTAAATTGCAGAAATTAAGATTTGGGGTAGGTATTATGAAAACCATCTCAACAGTAAGGGTAGGGAAGTGCTATAAAAGATCACCTAGAAGACGGCACAGGCTCCACTGTCAGAATTATTTCAGAACAGCGCAGACGCAAGTCTTTCTAGAACTACTCAAATATAACCGATTATCTTTTCAGGACCGGGCTGATGTCCCGCAGTCCCTTTCATCTTTATATTTCTCTGAATAGGACTCCCGCACGCAATCATTTGTGCTGGAAATTGTTAAACTGCAGAAATGAAAATATTCTTCTCTAGGCCTCCCCTTGCCCAGAGTTGGTGCAGAAATAAGTAGGAATAAACTTCTTATCAGCATCCTCTTTTTGCCCCATATGTGATGTTACTAGGTATGACAGGCCTATTTGCCTGTTTGAAGCATTTCTTAAAAAACAAAAATGAGAATAACCAACCTTATCTAGGCCAATAGTAAATAAATGAATAGGAAAGCAAATATCACTTCACCTTAAATTCCTCTTCTAGATCACAAAACAAAACAACTCCAAATGAATTCAAGATAGAAGAAAATGCGTCAAGCACAAAGATTTTTGATGAGTAGAAAAGAAAATGCATCATCCGCTTCTGGTTTTAGAAAAGTAGCCTGTGATAGGAACTTTTAGCTGACACATAGATGCACACGTATATGTGTGTGTCTATTTGCCAGCTTTTAACACGGACAAAAATTGTCATGGTTACACCTTATTTCCTAAGGCTGTACCACATTATTTGCTATGACCTGTAACAAGCAAGAGATTCAAACACTGTCATGCTCCTGGACCCAGAGGGCTCAATACCATTCATTAAACAGTCCGTTCTCACGGGATTTAACCTTCACTCACGCTATTTATGAAAACTTTAAGTTTCAAATCTTTTGAATTCTCTACTGAATTAAAATATTTTATTGAGCAATATTCTCAACGTTGTGCTCTTAAATATTTTTTTTTTCTCTGTTGCTTATCCCTGAGTGGCTCAGACAGTTGGATACCATGGTGTCCTACCTGAACCCACACGCAGCCCCTTGCATGTACTGAATGAAGAAGCCCCCAGGGAACAGACTTGTACAACTGTGCGTGAAACTTTCAAAAGTGAACTAAAGTATAACTGAAAGAACTTAATATAAAATTTCAAATTAAAGCTTGAGTGAAATTTGCTTGCAATAGCTATGAGGGAGGAAAGTGTAGTCAAAACACAGGAGAGAGAGAGTTATGATGTATTTTTACTGAGGATAGGAAGGAGTAGAAATTCCCTGTCCTTTCCTGAAGTTACGTCTCTGTAAATCTCCATCTGGTACACCCTTGACAAGTCTCCTAATGCTCATAATTTCTTCTTTCTCTCCCTGGAGAGTTGCACTGATAGAAAGAGTGAGAGAAACAAGTTCCTGCAGCTTACACCTCCCCCTTCGGAGAAGACTTTGCCTTTCTGCTAGTTTGTAAAGTACCTCAAGACTTGGCCCTCACTTATTAAATCTGTTAGAGATCATCATGACTATTGAATTTCTTTTCAGCAGGACACTCTCTTGTCAGTAATTCCCCGTCCACTGTTCTTCAAAGAAACAGCTTCCTTTGATCCATATTGTAAATGAATTCCCACAACTTAAAAATAAACCTGTTGCAGTTCACTCCTCCACTGCTGATAGTGTTTGTTGAAGGGAAATGCAGTTATCTCAAAATAGGCTTCTCAAGCATGTGGGTCTTTCCTGATACCTTCTGCATTACCTTCCTTCTTCATGGTACCTTTCTGCAATTTTCTAGATAAAGATTTAAAAACAATCTTGGTTTATGGTTCTATTCCAGATTCTTCAGCAGGATAAGAGAATAAATCTAGAAATTTAAAGATCTAAATAATGCAAGAATTGTGATGGAAAAAAAGAACGTTTGGATAAAAATAAACCTCATTATTATCTAATCAGATTCACAGCTGCAGTGTCATACCCATCAAATTCAAGAATCAGCATCACTAAAGGAATGTGTAAAAAGCTATCCAATGGGATGCCATCACCATCTCTAGGAAATACCAAAAGGGTATTGAAGGGATGTGCAGAAAATAGAACCAGAGTATGAAAAGAAGCAGAGGACCCAGAAACAGAAATGCATAATATAATGCAAAATAAACCTAGGAACATGTGACTCACCAGACTGTAATTCTATCACTGGACTCAAGCGACTGCAGAATCCATGAGAGCAAAATCTGGTAATTCACAATTATTTATTCTCTTAATAAACTTATGAAATAGATGTTTAAATTTAGTGCTGCTTTTCTTGAAAAGGAAAGTGAGGCTTTTTCCATCACATTTCAGAAAAGCTTCAGAACTGAAATGGAATACATTTCAAATGGAAAGATCAAAGTTATTTTGTTCTATCCCACAACACACACAGTTAAACAAAGTTAAACACACAAAGTTAAGCATTATATTATGCAAAATAAATATATATTTATTATTCTCTGCAACATTTCAGAGGATCCCAGCAGCCTCCAAGAAATCTTCTGCTCGCATACTTTCCTGTTTAAGGTAATAAATCTTGAAGTAATGTCCTATTCATCAGTAATTTACTAAATTAAAAAAAAAAACAAACAACAAAAAAAAAACAAAAAAAAAAACCACAAAAAAACCAAAAAACCCCAAACCCCACAACCAAAACACCAAGCCATTTTTAGAAATACTTTAGCTAAATAATCATGGAATGCTTAGGATTGGTCAAGTCTCCTTTACTAAATGCATGCTTTATGGTAGCCTTCTGAGACATCTATAATGCACTTTAAGCACTCAGACCTACTATTGCATGATTAACACTACAAAATTGTATTTTCAGAACAGTTCACCAGGAATTATTATTTTTTTTTTTTTCACCTTAAAATAGTTTACAGGTAACAATGTGGCTGACAGATTGAAACTGTTGATAGGACCTGTAATTGCATCAATCTCTTTCTCCTTCCTACCCTCAATTTTCAAGGTTTCCTGAGCTTTGATTTCGGGAACCTCTCACTTACTCATTTACAGCAATGTGAAGTAGTGTAAATCACACAATTATTCCGCATACTGATATAATTCTGTGACCCTCCATGGAGAACGGGATGTATATTTTAAGATTAAGATATGGTCCCTAAATGACATCTTTATGTTCTTCATTGATGTAATATTTCCTTGCATTTAAAATGTTTTTAAGTATTTCCTATTGTTAGAGTGGGTTTTGCCATACAAACCCCAACTAATAAACTTTATTTATCCTAAAAGGCAAAATATTATTATCCTTATTTTCAGCTAGATGGAAATGCCGTCTAAATTAAACGAGGGTAATTGGAAGTTACTGTTTCCAGATTACAAGATTAAGAAAAGGAGATCAAGTCACAGTTAGAATAAGAATTTCAGGAAAGACTAAAATATACACAGACAAGTGCTCAACTGATGCAAGCCCACAAACATACACTGATTCCAACACAACAGTAACAGATTATACACAAGGAGCCGCTGGCTGGTAAATTAAGAAAGTACAAGCATGAAGCCCATTTTGGTATTAAATATGTTAATTAAATTAACAATGCAGGAAACAAAATCTTTGTGCTATACTAAAAAGTAGTCCAACTGTCTTTCTGCAGAATGGCAAACGCGGGAAAAAATTAACCAAATGCTCACTGTAATCTAGTTTTATCTGATCCTAATACCACGCAGATAATATCCCTAAGAAGAAGGTTCTTCTGGCTTTGCAGTCTAATCCAATGCCGGTTGAGCTGAAAGGCAGGCAGCCACGCTGTGACAAAATTCCTAGGCGGCTGTGAAACCAGGGCAAGGGATCCGTACTACAGCGGGCTGGAAGCGGCGTGGCCAAACTGCCTTTCAGCAACAGCCTTCCCAAGTTTCTCTGTTTTTTTTAAATTGTTGGGGGTTTGGGGGGTTGTTGGTTGGTTGGTTTGTTGGATTGGGGTTTTTGGGGGTTTTTTTTGGTTTTTTGGTGTTTTTTTTTGATTTTTCATTCAACCTAGAATACAGGGAGCCAAATTCTTCTTCAAGTGCAGAAACATACACAAGGACAGTCAGGTCAGGAAGCGGTTTGGAGGGCTTGGTGGTTCCAAGGTCTATGGGCTCAGCTTCCCTGGCCACAGAACCCAAGGACCAGGCTGTGCCCCAAGGGGTCAGGATGAGAGATCTCATCCTAAAAGAGATCTGCTCCAGACATGGGAATGCTCTGGCACTCACTACTTGGATGCAATCTGAATTACAGGGATTCCTGCCATTGTTCACACAGGGGAGGTGCTTTTAATATTCTTCTTTTTAAATTCAGTGCCCTAAGTTAAAAGTTTGTCTTTGTATATTCACAACATTATATGAATATAATATTAATAATACATACATACATACATATATATATATATAAAACTCTGAAAATGTAGTGGAGTGAAATGCAGCTAGAATAGACGAGTATCCTCTGGGCTTACCCAAAACAACAGGAAAGCATCCTATCTTTCCTTGGGAAATGAAAATCAACCCAAGCTGCTTGACAGGGTTAGAAATCACAGCAATCCTTTGGGGGTTTATAGCCTTACATCTATATTTGAATGTGAAGCCCCTCCACGAGGAGAGTGGCCGGGACTTATGGGTTGTGTTAAGAAGCTTTCTAATGAACACATCTGATATTTTATTATCGTGGAACTATCTGACAGACTATGAATGGTGGTAGAGTATTAAGGAGTTGGAGTCATGATAACATAGTCACAGTTGCAGATTAATTAAGTGTTGGGTTTTGTTCTGTAAAGCTTGTGTTACTGAATTGAGCAGTGTCATTGTGAGCCAAGCGCTGCTCTCCTCTCCTGCCGCATGAAATACAAAGTATTGGGAATGAGTTCTGAAGAATTGCACAGGGCATGAAAATAACTGTCCCCTTCTGCTGTCCGTCACCTCCACACGACAGCAGTTTGTGTATGCCAGAGACCTGCTGGAAGCGTGCCAGCCGGGAAAGGGGGAGGCAGAAGAAGCTATGCAGCACTTCTCAGCTGGGTTTTGATGGAAGAGATATTGATGGGCATTCCCATTTGATGCCTTTCAGTGGTCTGCATAACTTTTGAGTGGAGACTATTCAGGCTGGAGTCACTTGAAGCCTAGTAGGGCTGATTTATCCTTTAAAAACATCTGTACTCAAAAATTACGTTCCTGATTCATTACACCAGGCTATTTTCACAAATGCTTTCTTGTGATGATTTTTGAAAAGTTAGGAGCTTTCAGCTGTCGAGTGAGATGTGCTCGTCTGCCGTACAGTCCCACTGACTTTCTTGTACATGCTCCTTCTCATACTAATTCTCATACAGAACCAGTGACACTAGCACTGGTGATAATGACGCTGGAAAGCGTGCACATGGAATTAAGCTAGAATGCGCTCCATACTGGCTAGCATTATTACTGGCATCTCAGTTATTCCTCTCCAAAGCAGAGAAAAAGATCTACCTCCCCTTCCCCTCCTTAAGTACCTTTCTGTTTTCTACTGTGAGTAAACACAGCATATATTAAAAAAACCCAAACAAAACAATAGTGAAAATGAGGTTCACTTGTGATTCAGTTGGTGAGACTGAAGGCTAAAATTACATAAAGGGCATGAACAAATACTAAACAACAGCTACTTTAAAGGGTGTCTATGATTTTTTCTAATGGCATTTTTCAAATCAGTCCTGTTAATGTTCACGGTATTTTACAATTTTCAAATAATTGCAAACCTGTCAAAAACATTATGAATCCCAAGGAGGTTTAAAATTAAGCAATCAGTAAGTTTGCATTATGAAGTATCTTAGCAAATTTCAACTGTGAATAATAAATACCAACCAAGCCCTGGTACAGAGAGATTCCTAATAATATAGACAAAGAAAAATATGAGACAGTTAATAATTTCTTATATTTGTATTTGTTTTAAAATATAATATGGATGCATTTCTCTTGATTTCCACTCCCCCCAACTCAGAGGCACAGAAACACAGACTAATTTTAACCAGTCACTTCAGGGAGATGGTGCTGAATAGACGCTCTGGGAAACTTGACAGACAATAGATACAAAGGCAAGTGCTTCAAAAGCCAAAACAATGGGTCAAGTCTAATCTTCACCTGAGTGAATTAGGGTTTCAAGATTGAGTGTGATTTGTTTTAGAGCAACAATGAAAGCCCTAACACTGGTGTTGAAAGGAAAATATACTGAAGAATAGTGTTATCTGTCTACAGGGCAAGACAGCCAAACACAAGCTGCACAATTTGATTCGGCCTACGCCAGAGAGGTGAAATGGCCTCCCCTTATCTCTGCCCAACCTGCAGTCACCTTCAGAGGAATCGCCTGAGAAAAGATGAGGGCTGCTACAGCCAACTTCTCTTCCACTTTCTCCACCGGTAGGTGTTCAGGCGTTATTACGTCCTGGTTTGACTCTGTAAGTACCCACCAATCAGGCCAGCTCGGAGTATCCCGACTATGGACAACTATCCCCAAGAGAAGCACCCACCCCAGAAGCGGCGTTTGCCTCTGCAGTCGTACAGAAGTTAGGGACAGCTTCTGTCGCCGCAAATAGAGCTGCACAAATAATTGACTTGCTGGCTTTTTTCCAAACTCAAAAGAAATGCTTGTTGTGGCTTACCTATAAACAATTTTTCCTAGCCAAATGAAAACACTTTGTATTTTATGATTTCAGATGCGATGGCATTTTAAAGGTTTTAAAAACACTACTTTAGAAATCGGGTTTTTAAAAGCCGTGATATGAAAAACAAATATTACATCATTTTAGCTGACATGAGCGAAACTCATTTACACAAAATGACTTGTTTCAGCTGGAAGGATCTCCAATCCCTCTCTTCATCGAACAGACTTTTCTGAGTTTGGGAGCACTAGGTGCAGATTCTGGACTTGACCTGGCCCACAGGATGGCTGCAGGGTACTTTGGGCCTCTGATGGTTAAGATTTGCTTGTGAACATTTGTTCTTTTATTGTCTTTGATGATATAACCATCCACACTAATTTTGGATACCATTGTAGGTAAGCATGGTGTTTGACCATCTGTTGCAGTATCTATAAAAAGATTTGTTCTTGTATAATACATTTAAATTCCAATAAATAAAGGTAGAGAACTAAGAACATGCCTGTAAAGCCATTTCTATGGGTTTAAAACCTGTTCACTCATATAAACAGACCCAACATTTTCAAAGTGTTGTGAATATAATATACCACACATTCTGTGGTTGTTGCACAGTATATGTAATTTTCCAGTATGTATAATATTCCAGTATATATAATAATTCCAGTATATGTGACACAGCTCTCCTCATCTCCCCCTGCTTTATATGTTCGTATCTAATTTTATGACTTTTTTCTCCCGTGGTTTAGATATATCCTGCTGCTGATCTTGAATATATTACAATGCAAAAAAACAGTGACCATAAGTTCTGAATAAAGAACTAGATAAATAAGGTGGGTTGTAAAACTATGAAAAAAACAAACAAACAAACAAACACACATGCAATTAGTGGTTTTTTTATTTTACTTCTGTAAATAAAACAGAAAACTACTAAGGGAGTAGAGAGAAAAGATCAAAGCAAGAAGATAACAGTATTATTCTTCTGCATAAAAATATTCCTTGTCAACACATACTGTGGATAAATCTTCCCACAATTAAGCACTAAAACACTACAGGAAGCCGAGTTATCAAGAATCATATCACAAAACCTTTAGAAAATTTTTGTCATTTTTGTTATTCAATGTCATTATTTCACATTAACCATTGATGAATTTCCTATGCGTTCATGAAGGATAAGAGAAGACAATTATTTTAAAACCTGGAGAAAGTACATTAAGCTCACATCAAATATTGTTGTACAATACCTGAATTGATTCCATTCACACACAGATCCAGGCTAGCCACCACTGACCTATTTTTATGTGTGTTTTTTTTAATATTAGGTCATGATTTTTTTTAAAATAACGATTTCTTAATTCTAAACATCCACAGTTGAAAGAACTGGTGATTAAATAGCTTATCTCAGCATGTGAGCTGGCACTTTCCCTTTTCTGCTTTTCATCAGAATCACCTTTCAGTAGTAACTCAGAACAAGGTAATGACAGAAAGTTTGAAAGCTTATCAAAGCTTATGATAATAGCAAATAAGACTGCAGATACAAGTAAGGAAACACAGCAAAACCTGTACCGTACCAGAATACATCAGAGAGCCTTCCGAGCAGGGGGAAGCTACAGAATTAGAGCTGATTAATGCAAAATGCACTGAAGGGATCTGAAACTGTGTCTACTCAGATAGCTTAACTTGCTCTTCAAGTCTAAAATACTCCTGGACATACCTTGAGTTTGCCTGTAGAAGTATTGTGTGTAATTAAGACCTGAGTTCTGGAGCCTGAGCTTTGGTTTCCCGGGGATATTGGGCAAGTGGCTAAGACCAAAGGCTTAGTGCTCCCCATGGAGCTGTTTATGAAAGATCAGGATTTAAGCTCTGAGCGGAAGTATCTGCTAATCAGAATGTATTGGTGTGAAACAATATTACAGAAATCAATCTTTCATTAAAAGAAAAAAAACCACCCCAAAAACAAAACGCCATCACCAGCAGCTACTCATTCCTTTAGCAATCCTGATCAACTCATTACTAGTTTTTCAACCTAAAGACATTCCCACACCATAACAATTCTCTTGTTTCTTTGTTTTGTTGTCTATTGGAAACTGTTTTCTCCTGATCTACCTAATCAAACTTAAAAATATGAAGACTTCATTTCCTCTTAAAAAATTGTTTTACTCCGATGACTATCAGTAATTTGCAAGGCGTTTTCTTGGCATGTAAATTTGCTGAGAGTTATTAGAGGAATTGGCTCTCATATTCCTCTCAGTGTTGGTGACATTCTTCTCTCTGACACTGTACAGCGAGTGACAGTCAAGCATGCAATGTAAAAATAAAGCATGTAGCAAGGCTCAGGAAGAACGGTGCATTTTTATAGGTATAGTAGGAATGTAAAATAAATGTTAGACTCATTGCCTGAAGGGATTAGAAAGCTGATGGCATATAATGATAAAGGAGATACTCATCTACTCAGGCAGCACTTAATTGGCTGGCCTTAATATTGCCTAATGCACGTTGTGCAACATTTTTGATCCAGGGAGCTGTCTGCTGTGCAGAAGCCTAAAACTGAGACAAAATTGCACAAACAAGTTGAAAATTCAGCACTCTTAAAAATGGAAATCAGGTTTGGGAGGTATATGGCATATCCATGTAGAAAGCAAGGCCACTGAAAGGTGGGGTTTGGGAGCTTCAAACCTTGATGGATCTCTCAATTATAGCAAAAAATATTAGTAGAGAAATTGTCTGGGGTCTGGATAACTAAGATGAGAAAATAATCTCAAGAATATTAAAAAAAGATAATTTTGTCTGCACATCATCAGAATATCTTAAAAGGTCTGGAACAACTCAGTGCAAAAAACATCACAAGTATTTTCTGTGTGATTTCCAGTGCTTGAGTTGCTTCTGATCTGAATGCTCGTAAGAAATAACCTGTGTTAAAGTTTGGCAATGAGAGCCTGCAAAATGGGAAAGGTAAGTACATTAAGTTTTAAAAAAATATATTTCCAATGTTTTAGGGTTTGTCACTTTGCATGAACTTAAGAAATGATGGTTAATTGAATTAAAAATTGCTGGATCTTGATTGCGACTGTGAAGCTTCCAAAAGGAACTTCAAAGGAATCTTGGCAGACCCCATAACTCAGAAAGAAGCTAGAGTAATTGGTAGTAATTTGTAAAATGGCACATTTTCTCTACTATTTAATTGATCTCATTGTACTAAGCACTACTCTTCTGTGCAACTGAGAGATGGACAGCCAAAGAGACTGCTTCATTTGGTAATAGGTTTGTTATTATAATTTTTTAAATCACTGAACAATTGACTTTCTCTTTTTACATGTAAACGTCTCTGCAGCTTAATTTCTGCTTCTACTTAATGAAGCAGGTTATTAAACTTGCTTATCAATTTATCAAACAGTTGTCATCTTTGATAATATTAGAGGTATTTCTTTTTTGAGTTATAATCTGTATATCATTGATAAACCAATTACAGATTTCAGAAGTCAAATGTTCATGCAAAATGCATAATGAGAGGTAATAATTGAAAAATTCAGATTTTTTTTTCAGACTTTTTTATAGCACTGAAGATTAGGGGAAAACTATATACATCTGAAAATAACAGTGCTAATCATACATGTCACCTTATAGCCACAACCTTTCTATAAAGGAATTGACAGAGCAGCACTGAGGCACTAAAGACTAAAAAAAAAAACCCCAAAACAAAACCCAAACCAACCACAAACCCAACTAGCTCACCAAGATTTTTAATGGACACTAAGTGCAACGGAGATTTGTAATCAGCCTTAGTAGTATTTGCTGGCAGAAGGTTTATCTCTATGAAGATGAAAACCATCTACGCAAAAGGATCAAAAAGAACCTGTGTTTAAAGCTGGGTGAGGGAGGAAGAATACCAACTGATTACCAACAGAGGCTTCCTACAAAGAGCCAGTCACCTAAAAGTAACCATGTTCAGGCAGGGTTGATCATGGCATTTAAGGAGAGTATAAACCACCAGTGTGCAAAAGAAGTTCAACCAGAGAAAAGAAAGCATGCATGAAATGAGTAGGGGTGGTATTAAAGACTAGAACAGCAAACTCATTACTCTTTTGACCTAGATGCTCATTCTTTGTTCAATTTCCCCATTTCTTCCTTATTTTTTTCCCTTCTAAGTGGCTTCCACATTCAGCTATCTGACCAGCCGTCTTCCAGGTGCTACATACACTTCTTTTCCTACTGTACACCAGCCCGAGTGTTGTGAACTGGTGTTATTTTGACCAGCATTTCACCCCCACAGAGCCCCCTACCACAGGCAAGTCTGTCTAACAAAATTGTTGCTGCTTGTCCAAATGTCCCCAATTCACCCATGTTCATGGTTTATTTGGCTGTTCCCTACCCCCACCCCTCCTTTATATTCGCTGCTGATGGGGTACTATTACTGGGCCGGGGCACTGAACCATGAGAAACCTGATGCAGACAAAGCTTGAAAAGCCCACGCAGCTTAATTTAATACTCATCACTGTGCAATATATATATATATATGCAGATGGGTTCACACCGATTGATGTATAGAGACCGACATGCACGGATCTGGAGCTTACTAGGCACACAGCTGCTAGGCTAGGAATGTTGTGCCTCCGTTCACGTCAGTGACAGCGTGGGCTGCCCCGCTTAGCCTGGGTACCACTGATCAAAAAGTAAAACCTCTTGGTTTGCCAGTAGGGAACACTAAGGAGGAAGCCTTTTTTTTTTTTTTTTTTTCCCCAGCAGAAGGATTGAGTAGAGGAACATCTAATACAACTGAATTTGATAAGTTTGATCCGATATAATGTGACTATGACTAGTCTTGATCAGGTTCCTACTACATTTGTCTTCCTACAAAAAAATCTAGGCTAATGCTATGGTTTTCAAACTCAATAACAGGGACTTCTCGGAATCCTTCCAAGCTGGTTAAAGTATGACTAAATTTAAGATGTAATGCTAATTCTGAAATTTTTTCAGTGCCACCATAATGCTTTCTCCACTGAGGGAAATGGTACCTCAGCTCAAACAAGGTCAAAAATACTTAAAATTTTGCAGCTTAAATCATTTAATGTGACATAACACCACCACAGCTTAAGCCCTTTTAAACCCTGAGCTAATTACATTTTACTCAAGCATTGAGAGTAGATTTTAATCTAGCATATTACACGAAGAACACATTTTCTCTGCCTGTTATGCCTTCTACTATGTCTTCTCTGTTATTTACAGATAAATAGAGCTAATATGAGATTGTAGCTCCCTTGTGAAATTCAGTGAAGAAAAAGGTGAAACTGTCTCATGCCTTGTCTTCTAAAGGCTTGCCATGAAGGTATATTCGGCTAGAAGTCTCCATGTAAAAGACATACCATCTTTAATAACGAAGACAGAATGTAAGGCTGCATCCACAGAAAAAACTACCATGAATTTGATAAAACATATGGAAATATGCCAAACTAACATACAGGAAAGGCCAACTGTGGACATGAAAACTGCAGTTTCCACTCCTGTTACCAGCCCAAGGTAGAAAATTAAACCCCACCACCACCTCTTCCCTTGCCTTTTAGATATTTTGATAAAATCTTCTGCTTGCAGCAACTCTGACATTCTTGTTCTTTAATCTGTAGGGGTTTTTTCACAATTTTAAATAAAGATCAAAGTCTTTTGCTATTGTAAGAAAACCAAAAAAAAAGCAACTTGGCAGTATGAGCCACATGGGATTGTGCTAAGGGTATCCAACATTAGATATGGAACTTGGGCTTTACTGAAGCATGACAGTGAGAATAGGTGGGAAAATATGAGAGGGGAGAAAACCATGATCAGACATGCTTAAGCAAGTGCACTGAAACTGGCAGGCTTGGTTGGATAGAACTGAGATGAGAATTTGGCTCAAAGTGTCTTTGATATTTACTTTAAAAATAAAGAACATCTGTGAAAACTGAGAGAAGGAAAACATTTTCGATATTTTATATTTAAACATTTGAGTAATAAAGTCCCACTCCAAGAATATAAAAAATGTCACATGTGCCCTATAAATGTATATATCTCAAAGGCAAGAAGTGATGTAACTACAGCTATTATTTCCCTGTTTTCTCCTCAATGTGCATTGTCTGTAGCACTGTAAGACAGCAGAGAACAGAATTTTCCAATTTCCTCAAAAAGAGGATTGAAAAGTTTGAGGCGTATTTACTCTCAAGAGCTTCAGACTGAGATCTAATCTGAAAATTGCACTGTAGACTATTATTTTTGTATAGGATTGTCTTATTCACACATTATGCACGCTAATCACAACTAGCATTTTATCCCTTCACTGAACATGGACTACAAAGGGAAATAAACTCACTAAATTAATGCTGATAATAATTAGCAATGATCCTATATGGACTAAGGTAGGTATGCAAAGGACTGTATATAACCAACACTTAACACTTTCTATTTTTGTAGGCATAGCTACAGTTAATATCCATTCAACCACTGTTACTGAGTACAGAGTGTTTCTGATATTCCTCAGATCCAGATTTTTTTTGTTGTGCTGCACCTGAACGGGACTCTTGCATTGGCTGATGTTTACCTCATTACTTCCAACTGACATAGAACTGTTTACTATTTTACATTATTTGGAGCCTCCATGTAAATGCAGCCTTTACCACTTATTTAGACAGCATGAGATATTTTAATTTCTGCCTACACTAAAGCTCACTGGCCATTGTGCTTGGGATATTATTATCTCAGTACTGAGCAGGCATGGCATTCTTATTGTTTTCAACTGCAAGTACGTATCTAGTAATGACAGTGAAGTACAGAGCATGTGCATGTTTTAACGTGAAGCCACTCAAGTACTCTATCATTCAGAGAGAGAGAGAGAGACGTATGAAAAAAAACCAACAAAAAAACAACCAAAAACTTGTGCTCTCTATCATCTTGTCAGTACACTCATTTTATTTAGAGGGTGGTTTAATTAATACGAGAGGAAAGGTTATCCAGCATCTGTTCAATCTACTGTACCCAAAAGCTGAGCGATTAGGCAAGAGACCCGTTTCAGATCCCTTTTGTAGCTGATCTGCTGTGAGATCCTGGACCATTTTTTTTCCACGTCCCAAAGGACAGCCCGACTCACAACCCCTGAGGTGTTGCACAGCCAAACTGCTAACGCTGCTTCAGTACGTACGAGTCATTCTGTATTCACAGGGGAAGGGACAAAGGGCTTGAATTTGGATGTCCTGTGTGAATGAATGCCTTAATTATCAAACTATGGTAATTCCTCTTCTATTTCTCCTTCCATCACCCAATGAATATGGAACTACTCGGATAACATGAAATAACTTCAACAGAGAGTTTTACCAAGACTTTCCACTAGCCAGATGGATGAAACGCCCTCCTGGTAGGTGGGAGACCATGGCCAAGTCCTGCTTCGAACTGCACGGAGATAATGTTCAACCTTGGTCTAGCAGATACAGTGCAGAAGTATGTCTGCTTTCCCACCCCAGCTGGTCATTCCCAGCTACCTTCGGGGGGGCCCTGCAAGTGAGAGAAGCGGGGAATGCTCCCTTTGGGAATTTGGCCAGGGCATAAACTGCACATCTGAAAAGCTCTGCAGTGAAGGAAGAAGTTAGACAGCAATCACTGTTTCAACAGACACAAGCTTGCTGCCAACTCCAACAGATACTTTTCACATATGGTCGGGGGAAAGAAGAACCTAGAGGAACAGATGGAAAGCTTACCTGAAGAGCATAGCAAAAGACGGGCAAACCAAAAAAGCCAAGTACAGTCTTTTGTCCTGAACCTGTGAAGGCTCACACAGCTTCAGAGTGCACAGAGGAAGAATAACAGCCAAGTTCTGAGTCTGTGCATCCCTCTGCAATGTCCAGGTGCATGGCTATATTTCCTCGGACCAGTGAGACTGCTAGCCTGAAAGCCCCGTGCTCCATGCCGTGATACAGTTGTAGGCTCGCAGTGGAAACCTTGAACTGCTTTTCCTTTGGCTACCCAGGTTAATGACAGCGTTGCTTAAAGGTTTGAAACCTAGAAATTCTAAAAGCCAAATTTTATTTACTGCAGACACATTACGAAAGTACATTCAAGAGTATTATTTTATTTTATGTAGGAATCCTAGAAACCTTCAGTGTCTACAGAGGCTCACCAGTGTCTCATGGAACTTGCATCCACCCAAGGTGAAGAGCGTGACGGACACTCACATAGGTTTGATGTCTTAAACAGCTTTCTAAGCACAAACTGCAGGACAGAAACAGCACCCTTTTCTTTTGGTACAATTTGGAAAATTAAAATACTAGATTTGCTGTAGTTAAGACTTCTTTAACTCCTTTCATCTGTTCTCTTTCATGACAATGGAATTAGGTCTACACAATAGAATAAAGAAATGAAGTTATCCCAGGAGGAAGCTACTGAATGACAGCAGCTAATTGAGCTAAACTTTTTTTTTTTTCCCCCACTCACTTTTCCAAATTCCCAGCTGTTAAACCTTTTTTTTTTTTTTTTTCAAAGAAAAAAATTACTTTTCGCCCTGTGGGTTTTACTTTTATTATAATAAAAAATAAGCCAAACGCGCAAAGTTTCTACTTTGCTGAAACATAGAAGTTTTTCCTATGGGAAGTAGTAAAGGAGAAAATTGCCAGCTTGCAGTGGGAGGGGGAAAGCTGGGATGAGCATGGTGGGAGGACGCCCCAGCCACCCCACAGTGCCAACCACGAAGCTCTGCACAAGGTGGCAAATGCCGCGCACCTTTGCTGCGCACAACATTCCTGCCTGCGTATTCATTGATGATTACCCGTGCTCAGGCCTCAGGCTGGACCTTTTGTCTGGAATTTCACAGACTTCATGTTTTCTTTCCCCATGTTTTCCACCCCTTTCTAACAGCCCTTAAAGACAGACAAGGCATTAGTCACCAACGGAGCCATCTCGAGCCGCGCAGAGAGTGGGAGGAGCAGCAGCTGAGCTACTGTGCCCTAGTTCTACTGTAATTTAATTTAATACAGAAACCACTGTATTATTTGAAGTTGTTCCTCTCTGAAACTAATATTTACCCTCCTCTTATATTTTCAGACAATAAATCTTCTAGTTGTAACTGGTTAAAATGTACGTAGCTATGATTTCTCCCTGCATAAGAAACAAACAGTACTACTGTTCGCTATTGTTACCTCCCAAAATTCGCACTTTTTTCCAAAAGCTTTTTATTAAATACTCACCAAAACATGAGCAGAATATCATGAGATTTAGACACGATAATACCACGGTTCTCTAGTACATTATCATCCTTTAGCTGACATATTTTATCTAATTTATACACCCTTAAATTTAAGAAGGTTTTAAAAATAAATGTAATGGCTCAACATTTAATTTTTTTTTCTTCACTGTTGCCCTTTTCGTCACAAACTTTTGTTCTGTGCAAGTAAAGAAAAAAAAAATTAAGCAAGGGAAGTCCCTCTGGCCATACAGATATATTACACTGTTAAACAGCCAAATGTGATTTGGCCCTCTAGCAGCATTATGACCCTGGAAGATACAAGGTCAGTATATTTAAAGGAAAAGGAAAGAAAAAAGAAAAGGATGAAGACTGCTGAAAATAGTCACGAAAGTGGTAAAGTTCCAGATTCATTGTACTAGTGATGAAAATAAGTCAATAATCTAGCATAATACCAGAAACAATTGGTGCTTTGTAATGTATTTGCTATGGCATTTGCATTACTGAGAGTTATAGCCAACTTCTATATTGGTACTAAATAATAAATACATCTTTATATATGTATGTGCGTATGTTTCAACATATCTAACATTTTGTCTTTTATGTTGTACAAAACTAAATGCTATAAACATTTTTTAACGAGGAAATGTTTTTTTTTCCAAAACTCTGGAAAAAAAAAATCACTCTATACTAAATCTCCATAGAGAATTTTTAAAATCCTTCTACAAAATATTAGAAAAAAACAGTGGCATGAAAAGCTGGAAATCTGGTGGCCTTCAACATTCATTTTGATTAAATTAGAGCTTAAATGTAGTCTGCATCAGTGACATGCCACTGCTAGAGAGTCAGGGATGTTAGATGATAAAAATATACTTTCTATTATCCAGCGCTAAGGAAGAAGGAAAGACCTGGATAGCACAGCAGTTCAGCACAAGGATAACATTTCTGTGCAAACTTACATTGAGATTAGTGTAATCACCAATAAAGTAATAAAATGAAGTCAGACACAGGTCTTCAGAGCTGCCAAGTTCACCCAAACATTCCCATCAATTTTACAGATCCCGAAATTAAATACTTGTGTTAATCAAGACGGGGCAGAGCAGCAAGGTTTAGACTTGGTTTCCAGTCTCTCCACTGATCGTCACGTTCTCATTAGTGACTTGGATTTAAGACCTACTGTTTTAAACTCACCCTTCCTGCTGTGGGAAATACCAGACATCAATTTGCACTCAGACAAAACTCCCACTGAAATAAAATATTCCAGGTATGCCCAGGTTGCGCTGGGCAGCTCACCTGCTGGTTTCCTCCCACACCCCATCGAACACGATTTTCAATCTCTACAAACCTAGCCTTGCTGCTAGAGTCAACACCACATCGTATTGACTTTCACACACGCTTTTCATCAAAAATAACAGGTTTTGGGAAAGTTAGGGAGGAGCACAACTGTGGAAAACCTTCCTAGGAGCACACTGATGGCTCAAAGAACAACTGAAACAGAGAATTTGGAACAACAGTCACAATGTTACCCTCGGAGATATAAATACATAATTCATGTATGCTCGCCCAAACGCTAGCTTTGATTTTGGTACACAACCTTCCCCACAAAATTCGGAGGAAAGACTCCTAACCAAATTAAATTTTCATTGCCTGTTTTGTTTTCAGTGTCTTTATCAAAACGCAGGGAGAAACCAAGCTTCTACCTGAAATAAAGACATTAGGATACTGAGCGCTGCCGGCATTGGGTTGTGTTACCTGCACAGTGGCGAGGTAACCCTCCGCAGGCTTCCCACCACCCTCTCCTTGCTGAGAACAGGCTTCATCCAGTTGAAGTACTGAAAAAGCCCTCAGCAAACAGCTTTGGTTGATTATCACAATATCATCTGCGAGTGCTATTATGTTGTATCAACGTTTACATTATAAATTTCTATTTTAGGGGCTGGATTTCGAAACTGTGTAAAAACGCTCTGAACAGAAAGTTGATATTCAATAATGAGGAATTTCTGCATACATTTAAAGTGAGTAGTGCATCCATTTGTTAGTACAATGGAGAAAAATGGTATTTAATTCCTAGTTCAAGCCACATTACTGAATAAAAGCAACTTGACAAAGGATTTATTTCCCTATTTGATTTTCCTCCAAGAAGGAGAATTAGGGTGACACAAGCAAACCTCAACATAGTTCACTTTGTATATTGGACCTTTTTCACACATCCAGGGTGTCTTTCTCCATCTCTGTTTTACTACATCTCTGGACTGCTTGTGCAGGAATAACTGTACATGTCACTAGTAAAATTCCTTATTCCAATAAGCGTGACACAATGACTGGAGAGTTTTGATGAAAGAGGTAAATCTTGCAATATAAATCTGCTTTTTTAAATAATTCTTTAGTATTTCTGAGACTATGAAAATGAAATGGCTGAGACTGTTACATCTGATTTAAAAATTCTACTTTATAATTGCTATTTTGATTTTGCAAGTCCTTTAACACGGGCTGAAATCCTGGCTGAAGCCAGTTGTGGTTTGCCATCGACTTCAGTGTAACCAAGATTTCACTTACAAAGTTTTATATAAAAAAACTATATATAGTAGAGAGCTCTGACTAACAGCAAATGCAATCTGTTTGATTAGATGACGTATTCTATGTACCTATATACATTAAAGCTCATAACAGTCCAAGAACAGCTTTAAAGTACTGAGTAATCAAGAAGTGATGCATTTGTTTTTAAGAACCAATTAAATGCAAAATACTGACAATTTGTGTTGACCTATCAAATCCATAAAGTGGATTTTGGAAAAAAAGGTAAATTGACTAGTCCTTTACATCCAAATTTTAAACATCTATATTTACTAAGCTAAAATTTAGTAATTCTTAATTGTGCATTAGTAAGATAAATCCTAATCAGAGCTGGCAGAGTGCTTCATGACCGTTATCTTTACCCATTTAGCTAGCGCTGAAAATGGAATATATTGGCAAAAACAGTTGTCTGTTTTCCTCTAATCCTATTGTGTATTCTTTTTTCTGCCAAAGCTTTCAGTGAAAATATATTTGCAGGTATTGTTAGGTGTCTTAAGTTTTTTCTATGACAGATGTAAGATTATATATCATGGAAAAATACAGGTTTTCTTTTACAAAAGATGGCTTATAGTTGCAAATAATAGTAAATACAAGCAATGAAGTCTTGTAATGAATTAGACTTAGTAGTTTTTAAACGTGTAGCTCCATGTATTTTGCCAGCATACATCCTCCAAAACTTTACTGAGTGTTGCTGTGCCAACGAGAAACTTGCAAGGCCAAGGAAATTATGCCACAGTGAAGCTAATGCTATGGGGAACTGTTATTAATGATATTTTTTGTTATTATTTATAAATCACAGGATACATTACCAGAGCCCAACACCTTTTCACCCTGACAAAACCTGGATGATTACTGTAATACAACAGTGTTCGAAGCTTTTACTACAAGAGAAGTGCTGTTTTACCAGTGCATTCCTGATATGACATTCACCTTGCACCTGCCAAGCCAAAGGTGACAAGAACAGAATAAGAAGCTTGTAGAAGTTTTATTTGGTTGGGATAATTTACTTGAATTCAGTATATAATGAATACAGTAACAGAGAATGTTAAACCTTTACCTCTCCGTTCATATTATTATTGTTGTAGAAGTAAAATACTCCCTACATTAAACTACAACACACCATATATTAAAACTTTGATAATTTTTTGCACCGCTGCTTGGAGGAAACACTTGACAGGGCAGTAGGTATTTAAATGACCTATCTTAAATAGCAGTGAGGAGGTTTTTTCAATCTGTTCTGCAGTAGCACTGTGGTTTATGCCTTTACCATCATTACAGAAGAGTAGGATGAATCCATTAGACTGACCACCACTGTTCAACTAATCTAAATAGTCTGGAGTATCTAAAATGTCATTGTACACTTTGATTAGATATTTAACCACCACAGACACTGATAATTTAGCTGATGCAATACAATTAAGATTCAAATAGAGTTAATACAAAAGGATTAATTTCACTCTGCCCAGCCAGGTGAGCCAGGTCCAGGAAGGATTAAAACTATATATTTAATAAGCAGAAAGAATGATTTTTTTTTTTTAAGGAAATACCGTAGGATAGTTCCAGGGTTTAAACCTCAGAATGAGCAGTTTCTCTTTACTTGGACCAGGTTTATTAAACACTATATGGCAGATTTTTAGTGTAGTTTTTTTTATCAATTCAATTATTTTGCAAAACATTCCAAAACCTGTTAATTCTTGGAATTCATATTTTCTCCTTCCCTCCATTTCTTTCTTGAAATAAAATTAACTACAACAAAAGACAGCTGGTAGGTTTTTTTTCTCTTTTGTATTTTATGCATTTAATCCATTTGCAACCTCTGAAATTTGTTGGCTCCAAAAGCTAAAGTAGAATTTACATGCGCATTCAAATTGCACTAATTCAGTTTTGAAAATTTCTAGTCAAAAGTCATCAAGGGAAATCTTTCCTGCCCCGAAACCATATTACCTAGAATTCAATAGCAAAATATACTTCAGCCAAAAATCATAAACCAGTTTTAGCAACTACAGTTTTCATGTTATAATAGAATCCTGTCTAGATCAAAGTATTCACTAAGGAATCGTTCAGACGTGTGATAAGTATTTCTAATGATTTGTAAACTATTGGTATAAAAGGGTCTACCCTGTCCTCAGTAGGTACGCTCATAGGAATTATATTTGCACATAGGGGCCTGCTCCTTTAAATCCCAAGTTAGGTATGTAATAGCATGAACTGACAAGCAAATATTTAAGGTGCAGCAGAAATCAAATTCACAAAGACAGCATTTTCCCTCACAAGTCTAAAAGCCTCCCTTCTGAGCACGGTCAACAAGGAAGACAGTAAAACGTGTAAGCAGGTCTTAAACATTCTTGCACTAGCACCGTGTTTGTGCAATTCTTTACATCGCGTGGAGAGCTGGGCAGCGGGCTGATGCAGCGGCTACTGCACGCTACACCCGGGGTAAACCAGCAATGCCGGCTGCAAGAGTAGATCTCTGCACTCGCAAACATCATCCCAGGCAGTGGATTGCTTCTTGAAGAAGTAAGGTTTACATTCATTTCTAATATAATTCAATCAAGAACAAGGTTTCAGTACTGGTTAGTTGGGATACAGGATCTTTTACAGGATTTTTCTATTCTTTTATACCTAACTACAACTGGTGAAGAATATCTTTCTTGGAGATGAAAAATGGAAATGATTGAAGTCTGGTGGCTTTGTGGCTGAGCCAAGACAATACTCAGTGTTGGAAACAAAGCACTAAAAACTGCTGCTAAAAATACTTTGCAAAACTGGTGAGAAATTATATTTTTTTTTGCATCTGAGATCAGCATTGTTCCCCTGGAGGATGACTGAGCAAGTGGTATTATAAAACTAGAGTGAGGTACAATACAAGAAAATCTTAACATCTCTTTCTTGATTTTTTTCCACAGCAGATTAAAATTAATCAATTGATAAAACTTTTCATATTAGTGCATCACACAACCTGACTCATTGAGTGGGATAACTAAAATGCATAGTGAATTGATTGGTCCATGTAGCATATTTTGTCGCATGATGAGTCTAACATAGCGAGTAGGTATAATTTCACAAAATAGGCTGGAGTTTCAAAATCAGCCACTAATATTACAGCAAAGATTGAGGATATAAGCATTGTACCGTAGAATTCTACAAGTTGGTTCTTCCCCATGAAAGTAAACACAACAATTCTTATCTAAAACTTCTTCCTTTCAGAATGTATGTGCGTGTTTTCCCATCGCTTTACATCATGGTAGATCATACAGGACACAAGGCATAACAATGGCTCTACCTCCTACAGTCCCTGCGCACATTTGGGTTTACGTTACTTCAACCTTTCCCATTTTAATCTGCCAATAACAGTGAAAATGAGTGGGAGGTCAGCTGGCCTGAGCAGTTGTAAGTATATTCAAGAAATTTTAATTTTGGGTATATTTGCACGTACTGTCAAATTCATGCTGTGCTCTACCATGACATACGATACATATGACACAAGCCTATGATACTGTGCTTCCCGGGAAGCGGTCCCGGCACCAAGCCTGTCATTGCTCAGGGAGTGTCTGGACGATGCATTTAGTCATGCCATTTAGTTTTGGGCAGCCCTGTGAGGAGCAGGGAGGTGGACTGGAAGATCCTTACGGATCCCTTCCAAGCTGAGATATTCAATGATTCTACAGAGACATAACAGTTAGCTGCCTAGTGAAAACATCTCGGTATGTCACTTCAACTGACAGCAGCGTCCCCAGGTGGAAAGGTGGTACTGCTGTGTGTCCAGTCAAATACTGCGATTGGTGATTTCATTTGCAACACCAGAGTAAAATCAGTAAAGAGCCTCGCAAGCAAACAATATACATTAGGCCGTTAATGAAAGGAAACACAATCTATGGATGTTCTGAATCTCAAGTTTCTGTCCCTGGGTTTCATTTTACAAAACACTACAGATGGAAGAAGAGAGCCACGACCTAACCTCAGCTCCCTGCCTGCCCTCAATCAGATTCTTGTAGGGGAATTGCAGTATCCTTTGAAATGCATGTAGCATCTACCCACCTGCTGGGTTTAATTTCAAGTCCAGCACTATCATTAAGTATTTATTTTATTTTTTTCATCTGTGTTCTAGCTTACATTCATTCTCAGCAAAAAAAGAAACCTTTTCTCCATAGGCATATGCCTTTAGCTTCCCCTCGAGAAAGAATATGATTCATCCAAAAGGTACATGAATGACATGTATAATGTTCAAAATCTTTTTGGAGTATTTTAAATCCTGCTTCTTTACCTGTGAATGGGAAACATGCACATAGTCTACATATCAGTGCCTGAAGTTATGCTCAGAAATTTTTGAGGTATCCAAACCTTTGCTCATTCATAGAATCATTTAGGTTGGAAAAGACCTTTGAGATCATAAAGTCCAACACTTCACCCAGGACTGCCAAGGCCATCACTAAGCCATGTCGCTTCACAGGCATCCTCTTCTATAGTACCACCGGTGCTTTTGAGCAAGTCAGATCATGAAGGCAGCTAAAAACACATCCAGGGAGCATGTTCTATCATATCGTTTGCATGTGCACAACATATTCTTTGTATTCACTCCTGCAGCTACATTCAATTAATTCTTAGATTTAACAAAGCGTACGCATGAGGAAGAGAACAGGATTGGAAGAAAAGAACTGTTCTAGCCTTGTTGTATAGCAAGTTCAGATCACTCCCAAAGGTTAGCTCAGTTCATGTAAGAATAAAATTGACATTACTCAGCTCTTACAAGCTCTTCAGTAGAAATAAAAACTTCCTAATGTCATCTTACTATTTCTTGATTCTTCTCCTTTTCTCCCCTTTCCAGTCCCAGCTCTCCCTTACATAAACATAATCAAATTACAAGAGCACTATCTGATCAAATTCTTCCCTGTCCATTCTTAGCTATTATTAGAGTCTCCCCAGCGCCTTTAATTTAATGAAAAGCCCTGCAGCCTAAATGTCATTGCCATTCCAGATTCCTATTTTAAGACTTCGGGCCCTGCAAGCTCTTGGAGAAAGCCCTACACCAGCTGGGGTAGGCACAGCTGAGGGCAGGTTTGAAGCAGTTAGGAACAGCGACCAGTACCTGAGCAATAACCCTCTAAAGACAGGAGAGTAAAGCAGGAGTATGTGTCTCCTCAATGGTGGGTGAAGCATTGAAGAAAAGGTTGGATGGTTGCAAATGATACTGGGTCTTTCTTAAGAAAAATCAAAAAGATTAAAAATTTTATGGATTTTTTTTTTCATTATCAAGCTTTTAGACAGCTTTACAAAAGCATAGGATTTTTTCTAACCTTTGGGAATAAATCATTCTGAGGTTGAAGTTAGGTTACTATCTTCTTAATTTGGTCTTGGGTTTCGCCACCCATAAGTCAAAGAAACAACTGTGGGCAAAAATTGACACCTGCAATAAAAGGCAGGCTCACTCAATGTGATGTAGTTCTCAAAATGCCTAGTTTCCCTCCTAAAGACACTCAACTTCCCAAGCACTTTTAAATGCACCAGGAAAGATCTGCTAATGCCATTGTTATTGTAGCTAGTTGCACTGGAAAAACTGTCGGCATCCAATGAAAGCCTTGGCAAAGATGAGCTAAAACTGTACCCCACTGCCTTTTCCTCGGGCAATCTGGACATTCGTGTCAAAGTTATGTAAGGGGCAGAGATAAGAAAATCCACATATGGGAATTCAGACACCCTGTTTACTACAACATATGGCACAGTAGAATGTGAACATGTGTTCACTTCCCCCCCCCCTCCCCCCCTTTATTTTTTTATTGGAGCGATATAAGTAATTTCTGAAGTATGTGAACTTTTATACGTAAGTATGCAAAGCACGGCAGCTAATAAAGAGCTTGTTTGAACGGACAAGTACCATAAACCCATGCAGGGAGAGGGGAGGCAGCTACCCAAGCTGACTGTTCACATCAGACATTAGTACCAAAGCAAATGGTATCTTCTGGTGGGTTGCATCAGCAGGCAGAGGCTTCAGGCAGCACCAGTCTCAGGTTTTTTAATTCTACCTGTTTTGCAGGACTTCAGTGATTCATTTGTAAGGCTTTTCCATAATAACTCAGTAAGTCGCTGAGAAGCACTTGCTAGAGTAAAAAATTCCTATTGCATAGATGGAATTGTAAGCTTCTACACACGGGTATATTATATATGCATCATACTACATACATCATTCTGTGTTATATCACATATATATACATATCTTGCATGGGTACAAGAAAATTGCACCTCTTTCCTAAAATCAAAGGTATCTAACAGAAATGTGATCCAAACATGTAAGGAGGCTGCTCAGCTGCCTAGTTACATGACAGAGCCAGAGGCAACTCCAAAGCATCAACACAACTGCCTGAGGAGGCTGCCAAGGAGCCAGCTGCTGCTACTGGAAAATCTTCCAGAGCCTCGCATCTGGGTCCTGGTACTGCTGTCCAAAAAAACACACCCCAATAAATAATAATAATTTTAAAAAATAAAAAATTTCACCTTTGTATTAAAAACTCTTTAAATATTATGTAATACATGTTATATGCCTCATGACAAGTTGTCTTTTTTTCTCCAAGATATTCCTCTAGCCTAATTACACCGTGTGTTATTCCTGACTTGCCTCTGGTCCCTTCCACGAGCCCCCAACATCTGAGCAGCTGAGGCACTAAGGAAGCAACCCAAGCACCTTATCGTGGGTGGTTAGTGGCATTTTAGACACCTAGATCCCAGCTGCTGCTGCTCCTGAAGGACACACTTGTCCTATAGGTTCTGCTGACATCTCAGATCACTTGAGACTGTTAAATAGAAGCAAATGAATCCCCTCAAAAACAGCTGTCACGTGCTCTTGTAACAATGGGAAAGTTGGACTTGATGTTAGGAACTTTTATGGGACTTACAGTGAATGTAGCTATCTGCCTTGCCCTTTCTCTGCTCTTGAGCCACCAGATCAGTGTAACTTGCAAAATGTCATTATGCAGGATAAATACCTAGATGTAATTCCATTGTTCTACCTTTTAAGCAATAAAATCCCTTCTCCAAATATAGGAGGGGAAATTAGCAATTAAAATAAATTCCTTCCAAAGAATGCTTCTGCAAATGACCTCAGGTCAAGTGTGTTATCCTTAAAGGTTTACAGATGTGATTCAGAAATGATTAAAATCCTGAATCCCCAGAATATTGCAATAGAATATGCTGAACAAGCTCTGGTCCCTTCTGGTACGTGTGATCTGCAGCTGTGTAGGACTCAGCAATGCAATATGTAATCGACCTCCTCATGGAATCCTTAAAAAAAAAAATCTATAACAACAAGACAATTATGACTAAAAAAACCCTCAAAAAACCAAAACCAAACAAACAGGAAACAACCCCACCAAAACCCAAAACCAAACCCCACATGAAAAGAAACTACACTTGTGTGGATATTTCTTCTTTTCATCCAGCAAAGTAAAATCACTCTTCTGTTAAGCATTGCCCTTTCGTTATGCTGCTGGAAAGCCAGGCAAGATTAAGGAAGGACAAATTCCGTGGTTTACAAGAAAAGCAGTTGGCCCTAGTTAGCAATGCAAACGTGCTCTCACAGAAAGTGTAAGAGCGTCCTTCCCTGCAGAAGGTAAGAGTTAGCAAAATGCTTCTGAGCTACAGGTTGCTCAAAGGAAACATTTGCTTATGCAAACAATGATGTGGGCAATTCTGTTTCAGGAGTTTCAAAAGCTGAGTCATACGAGACTGCGGCACACGGAGATGAGGGTTCTAGATGGAGGATGTACAACTGACTTTGTGTAGGTAGGAAGCCTATGGGGAACCTCAGCGACATGAAGCAGAGCATCAAGCATTTGGAAAAGCCTACACTTGTAATGTTGATTCGGAGGAAACTCTGATATTAGGTGCTTTAGGAACAATATAACCCATCCTTTAAAACCTACACAAAATCTGAAGCACCTGTTTCCTTGGGGTTAATATTCTAGTTTATCACTTTCTCCTTCCATCTGGAGATTACAGGGAACTTTCATAAATGTCTGAATCTAAAAATAATTCCGTTGAGTTGAGCTTTTTAGAAATTTGGAGGCTTTACGCAAACTAGATTAGTTTTAGGTTCTCAAATATTAACTCATTATAACTCCAAACGAGGATATCCTTTTTTTTCAGATGTTTATAATATTTGAGGAAGGTTTTTAAATGAGCCTTTTAAAATACTGCATTATGTTTCTTGAAGCTTCACTGTGAAGTCTGATGAGAGGAAGAACAGTGATTAATTGTAGTTTGCTGTCTTGCATTCCAAAACAGCAATTTTCCAATTTAAATCCCTTGTATATTTTTGTAAGAGTGCAATTTATATTCTCCCTCCTGTGACTTCCCAAGTTAAGACACAATTTAGATATAATTCCACAATATTAGAATTGGGGGAAATGAAGCTCTTTCAAGTGAATATTCAAGCAAAGAATATGTTTTGGGCTATGCCATAAATCATGCTTGTCAGATCCTTCAAAGGTATCATTCTGTACAGTTACCTTGTCTATTATTTGGAAAGCACAGGCGTTGAACAAGATAATTCAGCAGTGCTGTACCTGATTCACATATGGTTGTCTCCCTTTAATCTAAGGCTTTGAAAGGGCTATCTATTTCCAATTTAACTTCAAAATTGTTAAATTTTATCTTGATTACCTCATAACTGCAGTGCATGTGCATACTTAGAGCCTTTCGGGCTTCTGCACAAAGATGATCTGGGGGTTTGATGATAACTAATGAACCATGTCAACTCAGTGGTGCCAAACTACTATATTCAAGACACATAACTCACCATGAAATTACGGACATTTTAGGTTAGGCTGTTCTCTTGTTCTAAGTATTTTTCAGGAAATTTCCTATTGGAAACAGACTAATTCACAACAGACAAGCAAGGATAAGGAAGCAATCTTACAACATGGACTTGTTCCAGAATTTTACATCTCAAGCACATCTTTAATAATATATTAATTCACAAACTCTGCCACTGGACCCCTCATGTCTTAAAATTACTTATAATTCCCTTTCCCACAGAGATTTATTTCAGCAGAAATACTTGTTTTCAAATGATTTATAGTAAGAAACACCACATTTTATATGGCAGATGGAAAGCTGAATTCATTATTTATAAGAATATACTGTTTAGTCAAATCCAGTTGGAAAACCTAAGAATTTAAATATGCAATTATGATTTAAAGTTCTCCATTTCAAAGGTTTAGAACAATGGTATTTTGATTTTTTAAACCACTACTCATAAGCTGAATTATTAATTTGCAAAACCAAAAAAATGACCAAGAAAAAGTGGAAAAACCACATCAGGTAAGAAAAAGTAGAAATTGTTCTGCATAGGGGAAAGCAAAACACTGCAAGACCAGAGACAGATGAGAGTTGAGACAAGCCTGCCAGTAGAACCTTACTAAAGGGGAAAGACGAAACCAGTACTTACAAGCTGGAAAGCTTTAACTGGGAAAATACTGTGGAATATGTGTTAATAGTATGGTATATGATCTGCACTAACAATAATTACGGCAATTGCCTGGGAATTAACATTTGATTATTCACTTTCTTTAAGAATGAACGACTTTAAAATTTTGTGTGGCATGCAAAACTTGTGCTTTGCCTACTCTGCTGCAACCTAAAATTGCAATTACAGCAAGACAGAGACACTTGAGCGAGTCTGCCTTGCGGTAGCAATACACACGTAGCAAAGTATGCTTCAGGCTGAACTGCGCGGGTTACACGGGTCCACGAGTAAATACAGGTTTGACTCAAGAGCCTTGACACCTACAGGGCTTAACAATAACCTCAGCAATTTGTTTAACGCTAGCTGGATATATTTATACAAATTGCAGTCACACCTTTGATTCAGACTCATAATTCCATTTATTAGCACCTTGGTCTCATGTGATTTAAATGTTAAAGCAAAATACAATGGGATGCAAGCACCTGAGCCACATAAAACTTGGAGGATTTTATTCTACAGGCCAATTTTGATAGTCAAATACAAGCCTAAGGATAAATTAAGAAACATAAGTAGAATTTTCACCAACATTAGGTACTTACTGCTAAAACCAAAAGGAGTTAGGTTCTTTTGAAGGTCTCTCTAGGTATCTATAAGCATGTTTAAGCACATGAATATATCTATTCTTCTCTCTCTCCCCCTCTGTTCAAAAATAAAGGACCTGAAGTGATTTTGGTGCCCATTTGCAACAATTCACCTGTGTATGTAATGTTTATTACTTCCTAAGCCCCAAGAGGACTGTTCCAAGGGCCTATAAAAATATACCCAAAAAGCAAAGATTTTCCTTTGGAAAGATTAAACTGCACCAAATAGGAAATGTTTCCAGTTTCGTTCCCAGCTCAATATTTTAACTCCTGTTCTGTGTAGTCAGTTGTCTCAATATACTTCAGGACTACATTAAACATTTTGAAAACGCTGCTAAACGCTACATTTTTGGGGGGACTTATTTTTGTTTAACACTTTTTGGTGTTGCCTCTTTCTCCTGTGCAAAAGCCAAGCATTTTTGTTTATCACAGGAAAAAGACACAAATAAATCCTCTAGCTGCTGAATCCTCCTCTTTTGGAACACATGGTCCCTTGTGACACAGGCTGTATCATGAGCTCACTTGTTAAATTGCTGGCACTCTGTTATTCACCATAAGCTATTGAAATGCCACTAACTGGTCCATTAGCTTCTGTTCTGTAAGTAAAATGTCAATTCTCTGCAGCTCCCCCCACATTTCTGACAGGCATCTAAGGGGCACCATGAGCCTGTAGCAAAGATATCAGTTGGTTTGGACAAAGATATGCTGAAACGAGGCAAAAACTTATCACTTGGAGAGTTTGCTTTGACATTTTTAATTTTCCATGAAGTTGGCACATGTATTTGTGTCATGAAGACATCTAACTTGAGCAACCATTGGCCAGACAGTGATACCCCTCGAGGAACAGCAATCTCTTACTGGTTTCCTAGGTGTTATAGCACAAAGCACTGACATCTGAATGTCGTCACCACTATTCTGGGTAACAGAGGTGAGAATTATGTTTTTCCTTTCAGCTTACAAAAAAAGGTATATGCACAGCAAAAGCTAATTACAGTGACTAATCAAAGAGAATACTGAAATGTGTATTTGTTGGTTGATGGAAACTTAAAATTAAGCAAAAAACCATGGATGATTTCCTCCTAGAAAGCTGCAGAGTATACATCAAACTAGCAATTCTGTGCATCTTTTCTATACTGTTCTAAAATCAATAAATAATGCATTTTCCATCAGATATTACTTTGCAGCATAATTTTTTACACTGGGAGTTTCTTGATTGTATATGTCTTCATATAGTAGTACCCAGGTCAATCCTGTCTGGCATTTTCAGGTGAAACCATAACCCAAAAGAACCGCTAGAGATAAATAGAGGACATCCTTTAAAGTAAAGCAGAACAGCAAAATGACAACTAGGTAAGACATATGCATCTAGCAATTAACTCTTTTGAGCAGACCTCAAAGACGGTACAGGAATTTTTCCAAAAGAGCAGCCCCTACCTGTATATGCAAATAGATCACCTGTGAGATGTAACAGATAGCTGGGGCAATATGTTTTCTTACTTGCATATATTGCTTTGCATTTATACAAGAGCTAGGCAGGTGGGTGTGAGTTCACAGCTCAGATAGAGCCTCCTCATATTTTTGTGTAATGACACTGATCATCCACAGCATTGCATGAAGATTTACGCACTGCAACTAAAAGCTTAAGCATCTGTCATGAGATGCAAAAATCCCATGGTAGATAGTGAAGGAAAAAGCAATTTTTCCTGTACTTGCTACAGCTTTATATCATTAATGAAAGAATGTGAGGGAACAATCTTGCTATTGTATATCAAAAGAGCTTACTGTCTGCTCCTTGATGTGTTTGAAGTAATAGGTAACTAGACAAACTCTGTAGAGAACTTCAGTGCCTTCTGACCTCAAGGACTTTCTTGATAGTGATAATTAGCTTTAAAATATTCCTCTGAGATCATGAGATTCAACACTTAAAGATGATGGCTTCTGTACTGCACATGGCAGTTGTTCAGGGCAACTGGGAGACTGGTCCCCGAACAGCTACAACCTACTTTTTGTTTCAATTTTATCAACAGAATGGTTGCCAGCAAAATCTAACTTATGTATTAGCATAAATATATGGAGATCTGAAAGGGCTGCTATATACAGCACATGTAAATTATTTACATCTAGTCAACCCAAGTGACTGCAGACATTGTAAGAAGCACAGCTGCTGCTGGTGCTAGAACCTTGAAGCTGTTTCTTAATGTGAATATTCATTATTACACTCCTGGAAGACTGTAGGGGAAAACATAGTCAATAAAAGTATATTCTGTGTTTTATAATCAGTAAACAACATAAACAAAATAGTTTGTGGAGGATATAGAGCAGCTGCTCTTTCCAAATGAATGCCTAATTGTGAAATATTTAGACCTCAGCACTATGATTTCCTTAACAATTCTTTTTCTTGTTAGGGTAGACTGGATGCCCTTGTGCTTTATTTAGATTTTCTTTTTTTTGCCACTTCCAAGGTACCACAGGGTCTAAAGCAAACAATCACGGAACAAGTGATTCAGATAATGTAGCTCAACAATACTGACCTACATTTATACAACACTTTTTATCCCAGAGCATCCCTAGACACAATAGTTATAGCATAGGTGGGAATTTCTCACTGATACATCGAAACATACTTATGGCATAGGTAATTAATTTGCCACTGACACTCTTTGGATTGATGGAGAAATCCAGAATATATGCACCACCATTTGACTCTTGGCCTTCAGGCAGCAGAATGGTTTTCCAAGAGCATTGTGTTCAGCAAAAGGTACTTCGAAAACTCGCCAGTGAACTTCTAAATGTTATGAAACATCCAAGAACTTGGGACCTGGAGTCAAGAACTAGTTCTGACATAAAGCATGTATGGAAACAAGATTTCCTTGCACAGTTGCAATTTGGTAATTGTGGCTCTGCACAGGTACGTTCCTAAACAAATGTGTAGCCACAGCAGAGATGCCAGCTAGCAAGGGACACCTGCTCTAACGCTGCAGCCAGCAGAATCCGCTCCATAATGAAAACTCCCCTTCTCAGAACTTGCTGTGCCTTTGGCCATCCCAAACAGTCTGTGTTCACAAAAACAGTGGCCACATGTCTAGACTTTTTAATAACTCCATTCTTGTTCATTTCATACTGTTCTTTGGAAAAAGATTTTGTCTATTTGAATTACACTGACTCTATCCAAAGCAAGAAGCACAAGCAGTTTTATCAGCATAATAAAATAAAAAAGATAAAATTTACTGCTCCCAATACCTTCTAAAGCCTCAACAGGAATAAAAAAAGTACTGTTATTTACAAAAACACCTTTTACTTTCAGAAAATTCATTAGATGGTATAAACAATTTTTTATAGACCTGAATGAGAGTGCCTATGTATCCCACAGACAAATTAGGAACATAATCTTTCAGCAGAAAATATTAGGGTGCATATTCTATTATTTTTCCAAAAAGAGAAATTTGCCTATATAACTTAAAGGTATTGTGATAAGGAATTTTTATTTATATTTGCAGAATGGAGTGAGATTCCTTGACATTCTAAAATGTGCAATTCAGAAAGTGTCGTGTGTGTGTGTGTGTGTGTGTGTGTAATTCAGAAAGTGTCGTGGGGGGGGTGGGGGGTGGGGATGTGGGTGTGTGTGGGTGTGTGTGGGTGTGTGGGTGTGGGTGGGTGTGTGGTGTTAATTACTGTGTGAATCTTCCCAGCTGAAAAGGCAAACTCTGTACTGCAAGTAAATGTTGATGTTCACCATGAGAAAACTGGAGTGAAGTGTTTGAACATCTAAAAATCATCCGATCTCAAAGTACAACCACCTTTAGGCTGGTTTTTTTCTGAATTTCAGCACTAGCTTTAATCTATAAGGAATCAACGACTATTGTGCTCAGAGGTGACATTCTGAAAGAGACTCACAGTTCTCATCTCATTCACAGCACTAGGAATGTCTTTCATAATTCCCTGTCAATGGGTATTTACTGGCCACCACTTAGCACCACCGATTCACCTGGGTACAGCTTCATGATCACATGTTCAGGCTCTGTGCCCACCTAAACACTAGCTATCTACAAAGGTTAAGAAAAAAATAGTATATAGTATAGCCAAAGCTGCGATTTCTCGGTAGCTGTTGGCAGCAGACTCATGGTCTATCAACCCGTACTGTACATTCTACCCAAAGTGTTTGCAAAGAATATCAGGACAGAGATATAAAACAAGACAAAAGGGGCGGTAGAAGCTACAAACAAGTCAACTAGTAGTTCTGGATAGAGTTTTAGTTTCTCTTGTACTTACTAAATGCCTCAAGTAAACCTCCATGCTGTATGAATTCTAATACAGTTAACAGTCGCCTTCTCCTTCCCATCCAACGGGCGGGTTGAGTGTCACCTCATGGCTCTTCAGAAGTCAATCCCACAGGACCACAGCTCTCCCCATCCTCCTGGATCTGCTTTCTGCTGAGAGTTACGTTAGCTGTTTGGCACTGGCCGTTTGTCCCAAGTGCGGTTTCTGACCCGCGTGAGGATAAAGCCACGTCCAGACTCACCCAGAAACACGCTCACAGCGTGACGCCTTGCATGCGCAGTAGGCTTCACATCCTACTGAGGGACAATGCCAGATGTTCCAATAGATATTTAATGACTATGACATTTCGTTTATATTTATTTAGCCATTGAAGGGAATTGGTATTACAGATAATTCTCAGATTATTAGAGCACATCAAATGCCGGTTTTCTTGTTTTTTTTGCTATGAAATGAGAGCAGCATGGAACATTTGCTATAGCTTTAAATCTGCTGTATCTTAAAATGTAACAGAGGAATTAAAAATTAATAAATAATGGGGTTGTCTTGCCTTGACAAAGAAATACATGCTAGCTCTCCTTTTTTCTTTGCTTTAATTTTAAAGGGAATAAATGCTCCAAGGCATAGGTGTCATAAGGAAACTGCTGGATGAAAACCAGAAAGGCTCTGCAACCTGAATCTTCTATAATGAATTTTATAGAAGCTGTTGACGCATTCAACGTTTTCTGTCCTTACAGTTACTCTGCCGTTTGGGGGGTGAGGGGTAGGAATTACAAAAAAATGTCATACATGTTTTCCTGGGGAAATAGATGTAGAAAACTAGAAATACTTCTTTACGGCGTGAAACTTTACACACCCAGTTCATATCCTTTTGCTTGTTTGTTTCAAACCCTGGTGATATTGGTTTTAGATTTAGTATTACTTCAAGAGCTTGGAAAGTCCATATTTGGATCAGCAACAAATACAGTTATTTTCTACCTCCAACCAAGTAAAGCCAAAGATATAATTGTTTCCTGAACTTTTTCAAAAGAATATTAATGCACCTGTATAGGCAATAAATATTTGTCAATCACAATGAAGGATAATCTGTGGAAAGACAGAGTTTTAACTATTTTAATTCCCTTTACTAATATACAGCAAATATTTAATTATAGCAAACAGCTAAATCCGTCCCCTCTTTTTTGTCTTAGCCTGGAGTTCTTTGTTTTAGAATTTTCATTTACTGAATAATAGCTTTTAGCTACCTGTTCCTTATCAGCAGCTATCCTTCTATTATCTGCTTTTTCTTTAATCTTCTATACTTGCTGTTCCTTTTCTCTCCCTTTATTTCTACCTTGCCCATCCCTGCTTTTCCTTCTCCTTAGAGCTTGTTGCCTAATCTGTTCAATAGAAACTTTCTCTGTAGGATTTGTAAGTCCTCGTTTTCAGTCAGATGTTCCAAGCATATGCCTAGGTGCCTTGTGATTCAAGGCTTTACAGATGTTAAAGAATTTAAATTCTCCTAACACTCCTTTGGCGTAGATTACTATAGGGAAACAGAAGCTAAGAGATTCTGACCTAAAAATACACCAAAGGATCTCTACAAAGGCAACACTGGAGTTTAGTCAAGCCAAATGCTTTCACTTTTAAATAGGTAATAAATACAGAAAAGAAAGGAAGAGCTTTCTGATACAACATGACTAAACACAGATAATCTGGGTCAAACGCATATGAAGTGCTAAGCAAAAATGCATTTGAGTATTAGTGCAAAATGCAAGGTATCTGAAATGCCAAAAGGTAGCGTTAGATGTGACTGTGATCAGAATCCAGTCAGCGTTAAATACAACTTCATCAGGTTTGTTTAAGTTATCTATCACTACAGAAAGGCCCAGTTTATGTAGGGGAAATAAGAAAGGAGATTGAAGTAAAGCAGTCATGACATATGCAAAGTGCCTTCAGACTCAGAATGAGCTAAATAGTAATAAATACGGCATCAGTGATTTTATTTATTTATTTTTTTTTAAGAAAGGCACAAAGAAGAAAATATAAACAGCACTACATGGTTAGAATAAAGTGAATTAGACACATGGAACATCTCTGAGGTATGTGGAACTACAGGTTTCTGTATGGACTCGGCATTCTGGTAGCTCAGATCCATGTCAAGTTCCAAATTCCCTCTAGCTGGAAGAAAGCTAAAACTTAGAGGCTTAATTCTGTTTCTTATTAGTGAAAATGTGGTCTTCTCAGATGTAAATTTTCACCAGCTGGGAGAACCTTGACAAAAAAATTCAACTTTAACTGCTTACAGTCAGATATGTAACACATTAGAAGAATGTAGGATTTAGGTTTAATGGAGAGAAATAAATTTATTTTAAGCCTAGATGGAGCCTCAAGTATAATGAAATTTGAATTTAAAAAAAAATAAGGTTTAGAAAAATATTTCTGAACAAAAGGTAATTGTAGCCCCAATTTTTAATATTTTTTTCTATTTTCATAGTTAATTAGAGCTGCCAATTTAGAAGGATCATTGAAGATGCAATTTGTTTCATTAAAATAATAAACAAAGAAAGGAAGATAATGATGTGAGATTGTTTAAGATACAGGTTGGTTGAATCTCCCTGCAATTAACGAATGAATTAATTAAAGTTGACAAAAATCAAAAACCTATAGACAGCTCTCCCAAGAAGCATCCCCATTTGGCAGATGACTATAAGCCAAAGAGCAATTAAGGTTACCTGAAAACTAACTGGTCACAAGGAAACGTTTACACCGCTGAGGCTGCCGTACGTTTCTGCTTTGGTTACAGGCACGAGCACATTCAAGTTAAGCACAACTTCAAATTCCAGAGAAAGAGTTCAGGAAAGTTCATGTGAACAGAAACTCATCAAACCAGTGGAATCCACTCCTTATTTTTACGCAGGATTTGCTCAGCCAGAAACTAACTGTACCCTGTAAGGTGCTTCTCCCAGAGCTACTACAGTGCAACGTGGGATGTGGCTGTTAGACGCTGCACATCTAGGATGAACACATTCATGTGTCAGATACGGTCTGAGCTCTAAATTTTCTCCAAGTTTGCGGGCTCTGGGCTTGACAGTTTAGGTTAATTCCTTCTTTAACTCCAATTTGGGAAAAAAAAAAATATCTCTGTGATAATCTCTGTCCAATCAGCGGCTAATTAACAACCTGGATGGAAACACAGGAAACTGTACCTACACAGCAAAACAGAACATGCCAAGAGTTTCTGAATATAATTCTATATACAGGGTTAGCTTGGTTTCTAATGTTGTTTTTCCATGGTAAAGTTCTTTTGGAACAAACTTCATTGTTTTTGCACTGAGAAAGACCTCACAGCCACGTCCACCTTTAATTACAGTAATTTCTTATTCAGATTGATGCTTTTTCTTCAGAGTGACAGGTGATTTTGAGTAATTGAGTGATAGCAATAACCTGGCATTCCCTATACAGGGTTGTTTTCCCATTTGTCTTATCTCCTATCTATCTACTAAATAAAAGAGAAAGTAGATTACGGATTTAATTTTTACATTATTTTTTCATTTCTATAAAAAATATTGCTTATGAATATTGTGGATCTTGAGAATATATTTCAGATGTTTACACAAATGCTTTTAAGAAAGCCACAACTAAAGGAAGGATGTGATCGTTTTCTCCAGAGTGCATCAACGTTGGCTGATTTCCTTAACATCTTAAGTCAGAGAGTTGGGGATGTATCTAATAAGGGCTCATCAGAGAGAAACCCCTATCTATGGCTTGTCAGATGTGTTGTGGCAAGAAGAAGGGAAGAGACTACGCAGCTGTTAAAATGCTACTACGGCATGTGCTTGGGAGCACTGGTGCCACAGGGCTGCCTGAACTGCTCTGTGCTGTCACAGTGAAGTGCTTTTGGATCCATCCAGAAACAGGATTTTAAGGATGCAGCACTGGGCTCCAGTGGATACATCGCTGAGGGCCCCCACTCCCATTCTAGCCTGCCTTTCCTCTTCAGCCTGCTGCCTCTGCTCCCCCAGGCTGCGATGGTGCCTTTGCCTGGCTTCCCAGCTGCCCGTCCCTGCAGCCTCATGCTCTGCACCTTGAACCATTTTTCTCTCCTAGTCCACAAGACAGTGATGCTTTTGAATGCCTACATCATACTCTTTCTCCCTTGTCTCCTCACCCTCTTGCCCTGTAGCTCATTTCTAGCTCTGCACTAAGAGTCCCACCACCACCCCTATCCTTCCGTGAGCTTCTAGACTGTGGAGCGGGTCTATATTAGCGTTAGCAAGGAGAGTGGCCGGCAGTCCTCCTAAAACCTGAGAAATGCTTTTAAACAACAGGTGCACATGGCAGGGCTTAGCAGTCAATTAGCTTGCAAGGCTTACACTCTAGTTAAGCAAATTCCAAAATGGTGGGAGTGTCATCAAACAAAGACCAGCAAGAAGGTGGAGCAGGTGTTGATGAAAGGTTTCATCTGCCTGAGGCAAAAAAAACCCATGGTCATGGCTGTCAGCTTCATTGTGGTTCCCTGCTGTGTGGAACAGGACACCCAGGAGAAGGCGGCACCTGCAGGCACCCACCACTTCTCTTCCTAGCTGGCCACTAGAGAATTTTCCTTTCTTTCTCTGCCCGTTTTGTTCCTAAGGTAACATGGACATGCGTGTACGTTGTCAGCTACACATCCCTGGAATAACGAAAGCTTTGCCCATATCAGGCTGCCTCAACTTTCACCGCACAGTCTGTACAGCTCTGAAAACCTGAAGCACCTATGCACCTTTCCTTCTCTAGTTTGCTATAACAACCCCTAAAATACATTCATCATTTCTTCTTCATCTGCTGCTTAGGAGCTATTGCCTACTTTATTTTTTCTGTACGGTGGATGTAAGAGGTCAGAAAAAATACTAGGCTTAAGATTTGTGTTACAAGAACATGTTCACATGGGTAAATTCATGTGTTTCCTTGAGTCCCAAACCCAAGCAGAAATGGCACGTAGCAGTAATGAAACAAGCAGGCACAGCGGTGACAAGTGCTGCCCTATAGAGTACTGAGAGACAGTGCAAGAACAAATCACCTTATTTCAGTATTTGTACAACCTGGGCCCCTTTGGAAAGCAGCATCCTGCCTTTTGTGGAATTTGCCCTCTGTGGCCCCTTTGAAGATGGGGCAGTTAGCACCTTTTTGTGTCAATGACCTTCTGGGGTGAGCATCTTGGTTGATGTCTCTTATGAAAAACCACCAACCCATCGGGAGAACTCTCCCAAGAGCAGGTGTTTTCTGGTTTCCCCCCTAGCTTGTTCTCAAACTCATTACCTCAAATTTTAACACTTAGGCCCAAAAGATATTGGAAGTAAAGACAACAGAGTGTGGGGGTTTTGCTCAGCTGGTTGCATAGTTGTTCTTTTTTAAACTAAGTGCAGGAAAGGAAAGATAAAAGGAAGGGAAATCAGTTATTCTTTCTCTCATGTGAATGGAGCCATGGGAAAGTGTGCTCCGCAGGTCATGAGACTTAAATTATGAAGGTTAAAGGCTGGTTTCAGTAACCTCACATCAGAGCACATGTCTATGGTTTTCAATTTATATTCTTCCCTCAGTTTACAGAGAGCTGCCTGAGAGCAGTGGCATCCTTTGATCACCCCGAAAGTCACTTGTCTTTAGATAGGGACACCGTACAGATAGTTATCTCTTTGTTCCTCTCCCAGCAGCCTGCTGTTTTGGTCTTTCAGTTGTTTCCAATCCATCTTCTTCGAGATACATACAAACATATTCTTCCTAACCAGCTCAGCAAGCTGTCCTGCCTGCAAACCATGGAACGTCTCTCTAAAATGGCTTTGTAACAAGTTTCACAAGGGTGCAAAATTACCTAAAATGATGCTGTAGATGGTCAGATGTAGCTGTCCACAACAGGCACCTGGAACTAACACGCAAATGCCTCAAGCTAGGGAAAGCAAATCTGAGAGTAAAGCATCTCTTGGAGAGCAATTGCCTGTGTGCGTTCCCACTGCGAGATCCACATTTGTGAAAAGCAGAATCTTGGCAGGCGACCCCTTGATGTGCAGAAATTTGCAAATCATTTCAGTCAAAGCAATTTTCCCATCCTTACCAGAGAGCACTAAGGCTGCAATTGTACCCTGATAATCACAGCTACTGAATTCTAAGCAAAATGAAATTTCAGCAGAGTCAATACGACTAAATGCTGAAATGCTTAATGGAAACAGCTTTTAATTAAAACAACCAGAACTTATGTAGCTAAAGCATCAACTTTTGGTATGTCAGAAACCCAAAACCAGGATTATTGGAAGCTGTAAACAAGGATTATAAAATGTGAGGATCTGGCATTATTCTGATAAAGACTGCAAAACACAACAGTGCTCCTCCCCCCACCAGCCCCCTCACCAACATCTGAAATTAGAATATCGGAGACTACACACCCTTCCCTTACACACTTCTCTTTAGATATCTCACTGCTTAGGAAACAAAAGCTTGCCCAGGGATACATGTAAAAAAAGCTTTTAAATGTCAGTATTTCCTATAGGTAGGCTCAGCCACACAGCTTTTAAGCTCTCACCAGAAACATCTGCTATCTGGCCAATAGTGAAATGAGGATGAGATGGATCGTGGGTTTAACCTAACACGGTAAAACCTCTGGTCTAATTATGATGCGGAGATCAAAATGAGAAAAAAATCAGAGCAGAATAACGTACAATAGTGCACGTTGTGAGAGAGTCCGAAATGGCTTAGCTACCTAAAAGTGTTGCTTAAAAAGTAAGCTGTCTGGCCTCAGGTAGCACAAGTTACTCGCAGCATCTTGCTAGGATTTAGAAACAATTAGGAAAAGGGCAAGGTATTAATTACACAGACTGTTACTGTTCATTACAGATGATGGTATGCCTTCTCGCAGTCAGAGACACCAGACCAGATCCTAGCTAGTGATATGAATTTGACCAAACAAGTCCCCTGAGAATTCTGGCTGTCTCTTTGCTGCACGTGACAAATATAATCTCGTCCCTGCACTTGCATGGTTGCCTCATGTGGGAATTTATTTATTTTTAAATTAATACTAAAATATCAATAGAAAGCACCACCCTCTTGAGATGCTCAGCCTCTCCAAAATGGCAATTTAAGTAGTTTTGTATTAACTTTTCAGGATTGAGCTTCTCAGATGAGCAACACAGCCACAGATTTAAAGTGTGGAGGAACACAACGGGATGAAAACTGCTTATTCAAAATGTGAATTGAGCTGTGGCTTTTTGCATGAGATGATAAGGTTCACAGAGTCCACAGGCTTCTGTATACCTCCAAAAGAGGGAAAAAAATTGACCCAATATTTTAAAATGGTTGAATAGTTCTTTTTCTGTCTTGGATTTCTGGGGTCTTAAAACCTTTTATAAGATATGCTTCTCCTGCCCACTCCCTATTCATTTTTAATGGTCTTCCCACAAAGTGCTACCTACTGCCTCCTATTCTTTTTTTCTTTTAATTTAACTGTTTTCCAAATTTTTAGCCAACAGTAACATTATGGAAGATAAGCGACTAATGATCAATTTTTAAAAGATTACAGGGCTTAAATCTTTGCGACAGGACACAATAGTATGTAGTATGCAATTTTATCTGTGAGACATCCATTTTCTATCATTAAACGACACTACATAAAAGAAAAAAGTACACCGTAAGAACAGTTATTTTGTCAAAGAAAATACTCAAGGATTTTTAAGGAGAGAAAAAAGTGCAAAATCACATGCTGTAAGACTCTAACCATACAGAAAAAACAAAACCAACCCCTTTTAGAATATTGTTTTAGTTATGGAGTGGTAGTTGTGGGATGTCTGAATGCACATAGGCACTAACTTCCTAATGATTAGCACAGTTTCGCTGACAGGCTCGGCTGCAGAATCACAAAGCAAACATAAATTGCGGCAAATTAGCAGAATACTTTTTTTTTTTCCCCTTTAAAGAAAAAAGTTTAATGGATGTTTTGCCTGAGGAGCTTATTTCGATGGCTTCTCAGTAGACGAGGCTGTACTGCCAGGAACCACAGAAGCGTACAGTAAATTTAATAATGGCCCTACGCCATCGCATGGGTTATACAGCTACACAGGCACGTTCAGGCACAGAAACGCAGCGTATCAGAGCCACGAGGGCCTCAGTTTCTCTCATTAGGCAGAGATAGTACTCGTGGCGGTCTACAAAGATAGCTCCCGCTTTAGAAATCCATCCTGCTCCCAATGAATTTCAGACAGCTTTATCAATAAATTCAATCACACGAGAGTTTAGCTCATACACAAAACGACTGAGATGTGCCAAATGAAAAAGGAGAATCGGAAATATTTTACACAAAAAAGATAAAAAGGAGGAATATGTAATATCAGGAGGTTTTTCTTTACTACCTATGATTGATCACCATACTCATCTCTCCTGATTTAAACAGATACCACGGAACAACAGCTACATGTTGCACAGACAGAAAAAAAAAGCCCTGCCAGGAATACTAATACCACAGCATGTCATTCAAGTTGCAATTGGCAATAATGGTCAGCATCCGTTCTGTAACATTTTAATTTACTCACGGCAAACTGACATTCAGATAGGTAAAAAATTGTTTCCTACTTTTAAAAACATCAAAGAAATTGCTTCCAGTCTGATCTCTACAATTGACTATCCACAGTGTAAACACAGGGTAAATATCAGCTCTGAAAGAAACCAGCTTTCAGAGGTGATACTTAATCATGAGAGCCACAACATCATCGCATGCTCATTTCACTGTCTGCAGAACTGACACATATGTTCTCATGAATAAATTCATTAATATCTGTCTCAAACATTAATATGAATGGGCAGCATGCTACAGAAATGTATTCATCTGGGATGCTATAGAACCTTTCAGGGAAAAGCACACATAAAAATGGGCATTGAAGATGAATAATTATTTTGTTATTACCACCTTTTTCAGATGTATCTGCCACCCACGAACTGGGATCCCAAATGTCACAGTATACTTGGTGTTTTTCACAAAGAGGTGTGAAATATCGCTGTTCATTTGGAAGGTGCAAACCTGGTCATTGTTATGTTAATGTTGACATATCCTCTACGTGTCTGACCGCATTTCCTTGAAAAGTTACACTCTTCAATCTGCTGGACCCCATGATAGTCTGGATAGAAGAAATCCCTTTCTGTGCACTACACTGCAACAGCTTAGATGACCAGTTTCTTTATTTGTGTGCCGCTGACATCCCATAGGAATGAATTCCAAACACATTGTACCCACCTGGCGGAAAAGCCGCCACGGGTAGCAAACATGTGGGTAGCGATGTGTCCCTGGGGCGTCCCTGAGAATCCCAGCCATCACCCAGGTCGGTGCAGTCACAGCCCAAAGAAAACATTTTTCATCTGCCTTTTGGGTTCATACTCTTCATTTGTTTCACTGTTCTGGGGGCTGGGGGCAGAGGGGAGATTTCCTGTTCCAACAGCACTATTGCATTCTATCTTCTTAAGGTAATAACCCGGGCTCTCAGTAGATATACTGGATTTTCACTTAAGGCCCTTTTATGCCACTCCACGAGCTAAAAAAATAAAGGTCTTAAAGTGCTTGAAAACAGCCTCAAGTCCAGTCGTAAATAACTACAGAGAATTACTACCTAAATGTTTACTAAACTGAAGGAAGAAATAAATCACGTTATATCTAAATGGAATAAAAATACCGATAAATAAAAGTTTTACAGCCCAGATGGCAATAGAAACAAATATCATTGCAAATGTTTCCCTTTCAAAAGCTGATTTAAACTGAGCATAAATGATGACACCATCATATTTTAAGGACAAGTGTAGGTTAAATAATGTATATTTTAAATAGCTAAGTCTTGGCAAAAAAGAGGCAGCCTGGACAGGAATGTGAATTCTTCATGATTATTAAACATTTTTATAGCTATCTATGGCAGAGTGGTATACGACGGCTAATGATTTTATGTCCCTTTCTGCAAAAGTTAAAAATGTTACTTTTCTTATAACTTCAGTAATTTTATTACTACAGTGAGATTTACATAGGATTTTATACCAAAAAGCACAAGCAATATGCAACGACTACTGAAAATACACTGGAGTGGATTACCCTGGTTTCCCTTTGTGCATTGGCAGCATACAACCAAGATCATAATTACGGGATTGCTACCACCTGCCAAATTGAAGAACTAAACCACAAGCTTCCGCATAATTATAAAGAATTCTAAGATTAAATCCTAAAGGTCTTCAGGGACCTCTGAGCTGTGTATTTCTTCCGTACTTCTTTTATCTTTGTTACTTCCCAACAAAGACGAAGACTCTTCCCAGTTAAACAAGTCTATCGAATGAAACGCCTGCATTTTCACACAACTGCTTAGAAATCAGAACGTCCATCTGCAATGTGCAAACTCATATTAAACCTCACGTTTGGATTTATAGCTATTTCATCTTGAAACAGAAACAAAAAATCAGACAAATTGTTCACACGGTCACAAAACCAGAAACTCAGCCAAGAATTGTAGAAGATGTCTTAATGTGAAAAGGGGATTACTGGTGTATATACACGATAGAGAAGAAATTTCCAAAAGGCTGTTATTGGTCCATGATTAAACTTCCCATCCCCATTTTTTTATAAAAATTGCAATTATATTTTAACCAAGTGATGAAAAAAGAATTTCCTCAGAATCACTGAACGGTGACATGCAAGAATAAAAAATAACTTTGAGAGTATATTAATCTAGCAATTTTTGTCTTCGTATGAGACCACTTTTATAATTCTGTAACCGTTCACAGTTTTACTCACATAAAGATACATATTAAATTTAATTTCAGAATATTTCCATGAGGGAACTAGTATTTGCTGGTATACTCAATAGTCCATATTTCATCTTGAATAAACCTAAAAGTGAACAAGGTTTTGTACAGGTATCCTATGGACATATTTCCCCATACTTACCTGCTTAGTACTTCAAATCACTTAGAACTCTCCATCAAACTGGCCAGCGTCACCCGGAACCTATGACTTAAGGCTGTACAACTGCTGCATTTATATGCAAGGTTATAATTCCCTACACCTTCCACATAAACTCTTTTTTATACATTATGTCTTTCTTATGGTTTCCAGTTTGAAAAAACTATCTAACATAACTATCTAACATAACCTACAGCTCAACCAGTATTTACACATCAATAACTTACCACGCACAAACTGAGCAAGATTATAACCAGCATCCCCTCACCAGAACAATTATTTCTGGCTTATCAAGCCAAAGATGTAGTTCCTCAAGATCTTGGCTCTGGAGTGCAGGGCTGGCCTAAGGGTCTGAGAGCCTGAAATTTACTCACAACTGGTCCCCCCACAGCCACTGCAGCTGCACTGGTGATGCTGAGTTTCACGACATGATTTCAAAGTATTTGTGCCATCCCCATTTCCACTGACACTCCCCCAGATAGGAAGGTACATGGGATCAGCAGTTTAAAGACAGTTTTTTAAAGGAACAGAATTCCTATTTTTTTGAGACTTTCTCTGTAAGGTTACATCAGAAGGGTGTTATGGGAATTTTATGTTGCTACTTAGGATGCTATTCCTGCTCTAAACATAGAGAAGACCCTTAAATTATGATCTTCAAAACTGGCATTTTTCAAAGCACTTAATTCAACACTTTTTTAAAACGTAACTATTACACAACCTTAATCCTCACTTCATTCTACCTAGAGAATGGGGCTGAGAAACACGTTGGAGCAATTCCTTAGATGACTTCTTTGTCTTGGGGTTAACTGGACCAAAAACCCCACACAACACAGAAATAGTCAAAGTGTGAGAACCACCTTTTCTAGACATCAGAAACTACAATACACCACATTTCTTTTGTAAACTTATGAATCAGTATCCACAAGCTTTTCCCCGTTGTCTGGCATACAGTACCATCCACAGGAAAAGATTAATCTTCAGTGAAAATATCATCTCTTGGCCCTGTGCATTTGTTGGGGTTACAGAAGCTTTCTTTGAAGTTGGCCGTCATCCCAGGAAAGCTGCATTAAGCAGTTCAAATTAAATATCACTAGTAATACACGTTGGTAGCAAGTAGAGGCAAGAAAGATAAAAGCTTTGGGAAAGAATTTCAGGGGGAAATAGGATTACGTTTGCTCAGTAAAATCTTCCCAAAATTATGATTTTCAAAAATTTTTAGGCCTCAGTTGTTCAGAAATTAAATCTACTCAAGTTCTGAAAGTATCTGAACTTGATCTGACATGCCACTACTGGTCCAGCAAATTTGGAAACATTTTTCATTTATTCCTGGTAGCGCTTTCAATTACAGAGATACTATCATTTTGATTATTTTCCTGCTATAAAGACTTCCCCTCAGGGATTACAGAAGCAAGCCTATTAAAATGTATCCCCATCCTTTGAGCAGACAAAAAAAAGAAAAAAGACTGAATAAAACAGGAAAGATGGGAGCTCAAGGCTAAAGCAGAACTTGGCCACAGAGAGCAAGCAGGTGGGAGATCATCAAATAGATATCAAGCAACCCCTTGAACATCCTCTTCTTTGACCTTGGGATTCTGGCTGAAATTGGAGGATTTTTCATATTTGTCCAAGGTTTTCAGATATCCAGCACCCTGGCTGAACCACGGGATCCTTTGGAATCTCAAACTGGTCCCCTGCCCATACCAGGTCTTTACATGTATCAAGCCTGATACTTTTGAGCAGTCTTGAACCCTTTGTGAAAGAGCTATACAGGTGGCTCTGTACACGGAACAGTAAATCGGACATTTTTTTAGAATGTGTCCAATTTACCACTCGTGGAAAAGCATCAGTACCCTTGTGCAGGGGTTCTGGCCTTTCCCAGGAATACCGGGTGATGCTGTGTGTACGCCATACAGCACACAACTGCTGGAGGGAGAAACAGGGCAGCAGGGCTTTAATGGCGAGTACTCCTACAGCACGGGTGATGGTGGCGAGTACTGTCCTACAGCACGGGTGATGGTGACAGACTGAGGAGGCCCTTTGCCTCCTCCTGGAGGGTTGTGGTGCTTCTCATTATCTTCAGGAGAGTTCTGGCCCAAACTCAAATCCAGAGATAGAAGCTGCCTTTAAAACTAGTTCAAATATGTGACAGCTGCTACAATTACAGGTCATGAAGTCAGAAGAAAAAGCTTTTTTTGGTAAGCACCAAATAACCAAGGAGTTATTGTTTGTTATTTGGTAAGCACAAAACACCAAGGAGTATTTAAAGAAAACAAACAAAAATGAACAAAGATATGACCATCTGCCACTTACAGAATCAGTAGTTAAAATCAACATTATGATGAATTTTTGACCAGACAGGAAAGGCAACCTACAATTACTACTGGACCAGAAGAAAATTTATGACCATAATCAACCTGAGCCCAGGCTAACATGTTTTGGTGATCCAGTAGATAGGAAAAAGAGGGGAAAATGGAAAGTAGAATGATTTCAAGCCATTTCAAAAATCCTGGGTTTAATTTCAAGAACTGGGTTTAATAGTTGAAGGAGGAAAATCCTATGACTATGTATGGTGATGTTGGATTTCAACATCTTTAAATTAGTCATTCAAGTGGTGACCTGAGACTCTAATTGTAACCGAATTTCAGTTTGTGGTAGCCAGCATCTGCCCTGGCTTTATTTGAGGGTGCATATATGCAGCTCTGTCCCTCAGCACACAGCAACATTTATATCATATAAACAATCAAAAACCTGATTTTTAGAGGGACTGAGTGCCTTCAGCTCCCATTTTTAGGATCTCTGGCTAGGAGGTAGTGGTCCTCCACAGCTGATACTTCTAAGCAACATTAAGTTCCTAAACTCAAAGTACTCTACCTCTTTGTGAAATATTTAATATAATCCAAATTATCAGACCATTGATCTGATTAGAAGTTTTCTTAAGATTTACACTGTTTAAAAGGGAGAGGATTTTAAAACAACAAACATGCTATAGGGAAGTCTTCCCTATATGGTAAATCAGGCTCAGATCTTAAGATGATTTGCAAATGGTATCTGTAAATATTAATGCACTTTGACATTGAATACTGCATATCATACATCTTAAGTGTTTTTCAGTGTGTGGATGTTTACAGTGAAATGATGTGCTGCTTCATACGTCTGTTTTCAATTCAAAGTATAGCTTCATTACAAAGAGTGATAGCATAGAGCTAAGCAGCAAGAACGTTCCTCCAGAATTAGCACCAAATTGACAAGCATCCTTAACACAGCCTTTAAATTGGGCTTGTGGACAGCAAACAGCTTCATGAACATTAGCTATTCTTCACTCTCTTTTCTGCAGTTCCAGCTTTTCAGTATCCAAGCTGGGTACTGACCACTTTTAATATGGAGTGGTTTTCCCCAGGCCTTCATTAAGCAGCTATACACTAAAAATTCCTTCAGCCCTAGGAGTACTGCTTCCATCAGTACTTTTGCATACTGTTATTACTGACTCTGTTACCTTCTTTCATGATTTCCTAAAATACATAAGCAGAAAATAGCTACAAAGGCTTCCAGACACATCAGTATACAAGATTCATAAGCCTAAGTCAAAATGACATATTGAAGGACCTTAAACATCACATGAGACATTGAGAGAATAAGCATGCTTATGGATGTCTGTCCTGAGAAAAATACAGAAATGTCATTCAGATCAGCTGCTGGTTAGGTGGAGCTGGCAGGCCAAAAGTGGTCCATAACAAACAGGTACAATATCCATCCTGTAGCACGGGAACAAAATCATGAAAGCTGCAAAAATGTCTGTGTGATGTATCCTCCTCTCTGCCTTGCTGTTGCTCCAGTGCATGCTGCTATTCTCAGCTTCTGAGGAATTACACAGGTCTTTAATTTGGACTCCAGACGACTGTGATTTTCCCATATAAGATTCAGGTCATTTTGTTTACTCTGCTTTTAACAGAAAGGTTTTCTTTGCCCCAATGTTCTGCAGCATCTGGCAAAAATGAACACCCAGCAGGCTCCCAGGATGGTGTCAAACCACCAACAAAATCTTGTTTTGCAACAAGTATAGCAGTTCCTCATATGTATGTAGTTACTTTGAATCTAACCTACCTATCTGTCAAACCAGAATACATCTTGAGGAAGATCAGGTTGCCTTAGTAACCTGGGTCCAGTTGTACAGACTTCAGAAACACTGAATAATTTTATCTTTCTGAAGCACCATTGTGCATCATTGTGCCATTGCACTTAAATATCTTGGACATAAACCAGGTATTACCAGATTCCCCATACACGCTCTGAGCTATTCTCATGCTATGGGTTATAGAAGACACTGCTTGGGAAAGCTTTTTCTTGTTCTTCCTTACCATTTGTGACCCTCACAGCTGTCATCTATTAGAGAAGCTGGCACTTACCCATTTCTCTTTCTTGGGGTTTGTTGGGGAGGAACGACTGACTCCATTACAGAGCTGAAACTTCTGCTCCAATTGTACCGTGTATAGTGATTAATCTTGTTTCAGAAAACTACTGGTTACCTAAAATTGATTTTAATATATGATATTGTCGGAATGTTCAGAGAAATCTGTGAGAAAGAACAGTAACAGCACTTGTCCAGTGTGCTTATTACTGTGAATAGCTTTTGGCTACATGAATTTCAGGCCTGATTTGTACATGGTATGCCATTAAATTGTAATAATTGAAAGTTCTAGAGAAAGGAATCTAATGATACCCAACAGGACAATTTTAGTTCCATGAGAATATATTTAATTAACCCTTAATCATTTTCACCTTTATGACACTGGAAACACTTCTAGGATTTGATTTACAAAATTATTATCCCATTAATAAGAGAAAGATATTATTGACATACCAAAATCCAATTTAATTACTCCCTTGATTCCTCCAGAGGCACAGAGAAGCTGGCAATTTTCTGACACTATGTTCCATTTTTAATATTGTGAAATAGAACACACCTCGGAGTAGGCCAGGAATGTTGCATAATTGCTTCTACCTGAACCACAAACCCAGCTATAACAATGTACTCTGGATCCATCAAAAGTTCCTTTTTGGCTTTTTCTGCATCAAGTATCCCATTTAAAACTCACTTACTGCTTGTTAGAAACATTCTCACATGATGGAGCTTCTAGAATCATTGTCAAACAACATTTGATTAGTTTCATTTTTTAAAGGGATAGTTTGTAATGTATTTAAGGAAAGAGAAATCACTTAACTTTGTCAGGCATGGATAGCTCACCTAAATGACTACTCCAGAATCTGTAGGTGAACAAGAAAAAAATTCTAAAACTTGTTTTCAGACTGTCAATAACAGCATGCCTGTTAACTGACACAATTAATAGACCGATATATCTTAATGAAACACCAAAATTTACACACTACAAAATCCACTTAAACAGTGGAGGGAAAAAACCCAACCCACTAGTACAGCTGTGTCACTAAAACCTTGACAAAATGTTGTCATCCATGTGTCATGCTCCATGGTTCTGGTGGAGCAACACATGCTCCCACCTAACACCACAGGAACCTGACAGCTCAAGGTGCAGCCTATCCTCATTAGGATTCCAATAAAAATAAAAGGTAAAAAAAGCAATCTTGGTCCATAGCCATGGCTCACAGGCAACACTCCTTGCTTCCCTTGCTCATTTTTCCAGTTCTCCTAAATACCTCAACATTTCTGCCTTTTCAAGACTATACACGTGAAGTCCGACTTCTTTGAAGTTTATACAGATTACACCACTGATATTTGTCACCAGAAATTCCAGATATTCATTATAGAGATATATAGGATAAGATAAGCTGAACAAATTGAGATTTCTTCAATTAGTTCATTCCAGCAGCTTGCCCTGCACTGTAATTTTGCGTGCAGCTATCTTTATTTCTCCTGTGTACTGCGAGTCTCTGTGGCAAAATAATCATATGAACTATTTAGACTGGTATGTTATCAGGGACAGATTTCTTAATTCTCAGCTACTGGAGATGGAAATAAAATGTGTTTTAAAGTACCCTGAGGGATTTTCTATCCCTTTTCTTAATAGCAGGTTATACGCTTATTGGTAGCTAGCAACTGCAAAGTCTTAGCCAGGAATATGCAATATGATTTTGGAAAGTACTGCTGAGTGGCTCTGATAGTTTAGCTTTCGGTCACTAGTTTAATTAAGCTTCTTTACTTTGCATATATCCTTCTCACAAAAAGTAGCATTAAGAGTGATCTTACACTCTCGGTGTCAAAGGGTCCAAAAGCTGCAGTATCCATAACAGATAACTAAATTAATAAATGTGAAAGAAAAATATGTGGTAAAATGATTGAAATCCATCGTTTGTGTAATACTGGACTGATAATGTAAACGGAGGTTATGTGAAGATCACCCTGTGATTTGCATTCCAGAGGAAAAAAGACACTGTGAGAGGAGACTGAGTATCCATCGTCAACACCATATGAGAGTTTGGAAGACTGTAAAAAGTCAGTGACAGGGATAAGAGAAAATAATAAATAATCCTATTTTTCTATATGCTATAAATGTAGTGTGTGATTATTATTATTATTTTTTTAATATATGTACACATACACGACATTGAACACAAAACCCTGCAAACCTAAGGAAAGCTCGATCTACACTTCTGCCTGCAATACTAAATTACCCCTCCTTGCATATGGATTATTACATAATTGCTAATTACATGTTCCCAAAATATAAGACTCTTGTCTCATTCAGTGCGAGAATGCGCCTGTTTTGATCAGTTCTGCAGCGAAGAAGGCTGGTGTTTATAAAACCACTCACTTATTGCAGAAGTGGAATGCTGACTCAATATTCAGGGGGGTTGTGGTTCAAAGTATAACCTCAATATTACTCACTGCACTCTCCAAACACTACACAGAAGAGAGAATCATTTAGTTCCTCGTGGAATTTTTATAATGTCAAATAATCTAATATTGAAATATCTCGTAAACTTTAACTAATGTATTTTTACAGTGCCTAGTTTCTACTATCCTCAGTAAGAGCCAAAAGTATTCCCTATCGGGTGTGTTCAGTCTGAAATAATTGGGATTTGATTTCCTGGAAACGTACATGCTTCAGTCCCAATTCTGGGTACTCAGCATGGTTGCGAATCAGAACACAGACTGTCAGCTTAGCAAAAAAAAAAAAAATTACAAATACCTAAGTACTGAATCCACTGTCATTTAATAATACATGATTTCCCTTTCATAAATCCATACTGGCTACCTCTAATAACCTTCTTATCTTTAATATTTTTAGAAATAACTTCCAGGTAGGTTTTCCCCATCACCTCTGAGGTGGAGCTGACCAGCCTGTACTTTCCTGGATCCTCTTTCCTGAAGACAGGAGAAACATTTGCCTTTTTCTAGTTTTGGGGAACTGCCCGGGTAGCCATGAGCTGTCACAGATGAGGAATTTCAGTGTCGCAATGACCTGTGACACTCGTGGGTGCCTACCATCAGGTTTCAGGAATTTTTATATGTCCACTTTGTTTAGATATTCCCTGACCTGAGCTTTTTCCACCAAGGTATGTCTGCCTCCAGACTTTCCCACCGGTCTCAGGGACCTGGGATTGTTGAAGATGCTAAAGGATGGTTTTACCAGTAAAACCAAGGCAAAGAAGACCGAGTACCTTGGTCTCTTCCATGTCCCTTGCCACAAGGTCCCCTCACCCCATTCAGTGGCAGGCCCACATTTTCCTACTTCTTCATGATTTGTAGCAGCCTTTCCTTTACTCCTCCATGTCCCTTGTCAGATTATACTCCAGGCGGGTCTTGGCTTTCCCAACCCCATCCCTGCATGCATGGACAGCGTGTCTATATTCTTCTTGGGCCACCTGAACCTGCTTCCACCTCTTGCACACTCCCTTTTAATGTTTGAGTTTTGTCAGAAGCTCTTCCTGCCTTTTGCCATTTTTGTTTGACCTTCTGTGTATGAGGACTCCTCAGCTTCGAGGAAGTGATCCCTGAAAATCTACCAGGTCTTTTGAGGTCTATGGGATTCTTGCAAGCAGGTCCCTGAACAGGCCAACGTCTACTCTCTTGACGGCCAGGACTGTGTTCCAGCTTTTTGTCTTGCTTCTACCAGTCAAGGATCTGGACTTCCTGACCATCACAACCCTGATCCATTCTTCCTTGTCTGTATGTACAAGGTCTAGAAGTGTGCCTCCCTTCATTGGCTTCTTGATCACCTGTGTCAGCAAGTAAACGCACTCCAGACATCTCCTAGATTGCTTGTCGCCCCTCCAGCAGATACTGGGGTAATTCAGGGCTCCCATGAAGCCTAAGTCTGTGAACATGGAGCTTCTTCAACTTGTCTGAAGAAGGCCTCATGTATTTCTTCCTCCTTATCACGTGCTGATACCCATCACATCATATTAGACTTTGGTCTTTCCCCTAACCCCAACCCATAAGGTCTCAGCTGGCTCATCACTTCTCCCAGAGCTCCACACCTTCACATCCCACTCAGTCCACTAGTTTCTCACTATCTTGTGAGTTGTCACGTCCATTCCCCACCATTCCTAGTCCTGGCTCTTTCCTCACCAGGTTGGCCAGCTTGCAGCTAAGATGCTTTTGCCCCACCTTGGCAGGTGGATTCCTTCTTTTCCTGGCAGGTCTTCCTTGAACTCCCTGTCCAATCTCCAGTTAAATCATCCCGATTATTTATATATTATTATATTAATATATTATATATATTATAATATAATATATAATAATATATATTATTATATTAATAGTCAAACATTTAAAACAAAATCTCAACATCACTACAGATGTAGTCTTAGTTGGAAGGCATTATCTCTATAACGCAATCACCTATCAAGAAAATCAAATAAGTCTTACATGAACCCATTTAGCGATATTGACGCAGCTCTCCATTTAAATTAAGGCTTTCGATCTTTCTTGGTAAAGAGTCAAAACAAACAGGAGAATTTAAAAAAAAAGTTTTGTTACAGTGGTTGAGAATATCAACTTTCTAGCCAGAAGAGACTGCATGGTGAAGCTCTAACCCTTCAGAAATGGATTTTAATGGAAGTGTTCACACAGTGTTAGCTATACCATCACAAGTACAATGCCAATACATTATTCCCTTATGGTAACAGACAGTGTTGAACCTGCCCTGTAATTTGGCACAGAACATTTCTATACTAATGTAATGTGACAATGTTATTATGTCTGCTATTTCCTATGCCATAATAGCAGTATTTGTTTCCACAAACATGCCATTACATTCACTAATATGGCTATACTTAAAGACTGCCCGAGTAAAACAGATGTAAACTTACAGAAAGCAGAAAATCTCTTCTAGAAAGCAGATAATATCTCATAGATTTGTTTTGTTTTTCCAGAGTAATTTTCAACCCTTCTCTTTTAAAAAAGCTGAATTCCCTGGGAGGGCAGCTTTCACTACATAACCTGCTGTTAGAAACAGTTACGATGTTCATGATGTATTTTCTCAGAGGACTTGCATGCAGCCATCCATTTGTAAGAACAGCCATTAACTGTCCTTTTAATACAGTCTTTTACTTAATGCCATTTCGTAGGAAAAACCGCTACTGGTCTGCTTTACACTCATCAGCGTAACACTTCTGTCTATCACATCTAAAGAGCACTGTTGCCCTGAATCTCCAAGTGTCATATCACATCAAAAGAGAAAATGACAATCTGTATAGCATCTTGGGGTCCAAACCTCCCCTGCCTCATTTATCTTCCAATAAATAGAAACTGCAGCACACAGAATGTTTCCACCTTAGGCTTAGGGTCTACAGGCACTGCGTACTCACTGCGGGGGAACTACTGAGGTTTGCAATGAAGCAAAACTTTTGTGGATTAAACTGTGGGTGTACCTGACCACAGTCGTTGATGCTGTAGCCTTACCTTTGCTGGCCCGGGTCATTCTCCATAGAATACATTCCCTAAACTTCTCTAGCTGACACACAGAGGACACTCTTGGACTGGGAAACAACCAACCTCTCTCACACGGTGCTTATTTTGAAACAACTTTAAAAAACTCTTTATTTTAAGCTGTGTGCATTTTCACCTGGAATAATACACTGACCAGCACAGGAGTAATAATTATAGGAAAGATTAAAGAAACTTCTTCCATGTTGTATTAGTAGAATGTATTGTAACACTTTTCAAGAAACTATTTCTTCATTATTTCCTCCAAACTCTGTTTTGGAAATTAAAGACAAGAACGATGCATGTGAAACGTCTACATTGTAAAGCTTAGGAGTGATGCATGTCAAATCTTCACACACTGAGGTTACTATGGGAAACATGACAAAGGTATCAGCTCAAATGCAGCAAGGTAATTTGTGCACCTTTATGCAAATTGTGGATGATACAAAACTGGGTGGAGTGATTGACAGACCAGATGTGTGTGCTGCCATTCAGAGGGATGCTGACAAGCTGGAGAAGTGGGCTGAAAAGAACCTTGTAAAACAAATGAAAATGCCAAATCCTGCACCTGAGGAGGAATAATCCCATGCACCAGGACAGGCTGGGGCCTGACCAGCTGGAAAGCAGCTTTACTGAAAAGGATCTGGGTGTCCTGGTAGACACCAAGCTGCACGTGAGCCAGCAACGTGCTCCTGCAGCAAAGGCGGCACATAGCCTCTTAGGAGGAGGAAATGGTGGAGAAAGGTTGAGAGACGTGATGCTTCCCCTCTACCCAGCACAGCTGAGATGCACCTGGGGCACTGGCTCCTTGTGCTGGGCTCCCAGTGCAGGAGCAACACTAACTTACCCAGCAAAGGGCCACAAGGATGATGAAGGGCTTGAAGCATCTCTCATGTGAAGAGAGACTGAAAGAGCAGAGAGAGACTCTTTAGCCTGGAGAAGAGAAGGCTCAGGGGGGAACCTATCAGTGTTTTAAAACACCTGATGGGTGGGAGTACAGAAGGTAGCTTCTTCTCAGTGGTGCCCAGTGACAGGACAAGAGGCAATAGGCACAAAACCTCGTATAAATAGAAGGAAAATGTTTGTACTGTGAGGGTGACTGAGCACTGGCACAGGTTGCCCAGAGAAGCTGCAGAGTCTCCATCCTTGGACATATTAAAAATCCAACTGGGCACAGCCCTGGACAACCAGCACTAGCTGAATCTGCTCTGAGCAGAGGGGTTGGGACTAGACAATCTCCACAGGTCCCCTCTCACCTCAGCCATTTTGGCACAATGAAGTTACTGCTCAAATATGATTACTAAGAACTGGTGGAACAAAGTACCAGGGAGGTGTGGTGGGTTGATCCTGGCTGAGGGCCAAGCTCCTACCCAGCTGCTCGCCTAGCTCCCCCTGCCCTGCCCTTGGGGTTCCCTCTGCTGTTCCTCACTCTTTTTCTTCCCTCTTCCTTCATCTCATCGTGCATTTTGGTACGCACGACATACTTGCTAAACGTGCTTTCATAGAGGTGCCACCAGCTTGGCTGAGGGACTCAGCTGTGCCCTGTGGTGGCTCTGGTGGAGCTGGCCCTGCCTGGGGCAGTCGAAGCTCTCCACTCTGAGGCCACCCCACAGCCCCCACCGCCAGCACCTGAGCACGGACATCCAGTGCAGGAGGGATACAAGCCTCCACAAACCAGGTCCTTTTAACCGTTTTTCTTTTGTCCACGACACTTATTTTTAAGTGGTCGGTTTTGGGGGTTGGTAACAAAAAAATCTCTGCCCTGCGAGACTTGGATGCCCTAAATACCCCATTTCACATGAATGCAGAGGAAGCCAGCAGCCCGCCTGTGTAGTAACGCCAGGTCAGAGTTCGGCGCCTGCCAGCCAGCGCTGCTCTGTGCAATCTGCAGGGAACGCACTGCACGCACTGCTTGGGATGCACACATCCTTCCAAAGGGGATGGCTTTTCCAGCTACAAGCAGGTGCTATTCCAGACCTGTCGCTGAGATAATCCTTCTTCACGTGAAAGGAATCTGCCTTACTGCAGTACTGCAGTTTAGCCTGTGGCAAGTTACTAAAACCCATAGTAACATTTTGTCATTCCCCTTACTGTGCTCTTCCCAAACACAGCAGAGAGCAGTCCAGGAGCGTATAGATGAGACCGAGATTACAACATAATTTCTCCCCCTTTCCCTCACATATACCATTATGAAAAATATCTCTCATTAGATTTGATTTTCGGATGTTTGGTATCTGAGCTAATCTGAGGAGCCAAGATAAAGCAGAAACCAAACTTGTTATATTTACCAGACTCTGCATTCTATTACAAAACACCCATATCCAGGATAAATCTATATTTCATGTTTGTGATAGAAGGACATTACAAGAAAAAAAAAAAAAAAAAAAGGATTTATCTGGGGAAAAAAAGTAAGTATTTTTGGCAGCCATGTACTAAAGGTACTCCTCTACCATCATCAGAAATACTATATTGAGAATTATCTGATTGTGTGCAGTGTAGTCCATAAAGTTATCATACAAATGAGCCTTCACAGTGGTAAATATCTTACCGAAGTTCATCAGTTCACCAAATTTATGCAATAGCTGTCACTTGAAGAAATAAATCAGAGAATATTGCAGGCCCAGACATCAGCCACTACTAAGGCAAATTTATAAACAGAGTTTTTCCTTTGCTAAGTGTGGAATATATGACTTCTTCAGTTTTTTAGTTACTTTTGGGTGAACTCAAAGATCGCCAAAGAACAAAAATAACAACTTAAAGGTAAAATAGAAACAATTTTCTCCTGTAGCAGACAGGGGACTGAAATCTTTAAAAAATACATGTGTAGCAGCATGACTAATCACTCACGTTGCTGGGAAGGGCAAACTCATATACATAAAATAAACCTCAACTTTTGCTCAAATTAGGGAAAGTTGTTTGATACCATATTTTGGTTCTACCATGCAGCAACTGCAGAGAAAAGGACTGAGATGAGTCCTTTCCATGGTTTTCAAACATGGTCAACAGTAGAAAAGTGGTACTTTCATGAGAATAATGAAGGTAGCTTTTACATGTAATTATTTTTCTAACCTGGTGCTAGATATAATTTGAGCCAAAAGCTTTTAAAGTTGTAATTATACTGTTATTTTAGGGTTTGTCCAAGAAGAACCACCTTGCTGTAGAGTGGAGAACAAGACATACACATAAAAAATGCTTGACTACACAGTTATACCAGGGTTTTTTAACCATGTCATTCATTCAGATAAATGTATACAACAAATAGAAATAAAAACACTTAGCCTTGAAGAAATTCCTTCTTTGCATGGATATAAAAATGTGCAACATTTGGATATTTCAAATGTGACAAGTGAAAAAGACAACTCAGTAGCTCACTTGAATCAGTTACCGTGGATCGTTATGGCTCTTGAATTACTATTCCACTTCCACTTTGCATAATTCTATTTAGATCAATAAGGCTAGATTGGAATAAAACTAGATTATGACACTGGTGAATCAGGCCCCTTATTTTTGACACATTTATGCTTTTCCTGAAAGGCCAGATGGTTGGTGTATGTTACATAGTTTTATTCAGATGAAATTTAAAAGAACTAAAATACTCGGCATGCTTTTATTATTGGCATGCTTAGTGTGTCACCTAAAGAAATCTACAAAGGGAGATAATGAGCCTTGTCAACTGTTTCACAGTAATTATAGCCCTCATGATATAATGCTACAAAATTACAATATAGCTTAAGATAATAAAATGTAAAAGGCTTTTTCAATCAGGAAAGGGATTATTTCAAACAGGTAACCATCAGTATATTAGGCATGCAATCAAGCGTAATTCTGCCAGTGTTTGATACTGCACATTGTCCAAAATTCATACTGTATATTTTAGCTATGTTCTTCCCACAAGCCTTACAGATTTTCGTAGGGTTTGCCAGTTCATTTAAATACCTAATAGTAAAATAATATAAAGCTTCAGACACTTGCTTCAAATATTGCCTTAAAGCTCTCGAGCGTTCACATCAGCAGTTTTTAGCGTACTTACGGTCATTGCATAATGGTCCACTAAAGGATGTCATGCTGCAGTCACAACTGAATCCATCCCACTGCTGCAAACACACTCCCTGGTTCGCACATGAATCCTCCTGGCACGTGGTGCTGGGGCCTGATGAGAATACACAAAAAAAGGACTTGCACTTTGGCTTCCAAAGAAAGGCATTTCTCACTGGAGCACATTAACTAGTTGCCAACATCTCAAATCAAATGAGCAAAGAGTTACCACGTGAAAGGCACATAAACTTGCTGATTTTGCAGTGGCACGTAATATTAAAAGGGGGGGGGGGGGGGGCAGTGCTTTAGTTTTAAGGTTGATATATCGAACATGTAAGAATGCACAAAGTGAAGCAGAGTTATTCCAGCTGCAAGGGGAATGTTACATTTGTTGCAAGTTATTTGTTAATCTCATGTCAGACCATTAACTGGCTAAATGTTTTCTAAAAACTTTTTTTCCTGTAAATACATTTCAAACAGCAAAGCCAGATGCCACAGAAAACAAAGCTCTGGGAGATGTAAGTAAAAATCGGAAAATGAAATAAAAACAAAAATAAAATTTAAAAAAAATGAAGCTACACTATAGAATGCTTTTAATCCCACAAATTATTTTAAATTATTTAGGTCTGAAATTAAGAGGAGTTTGGGATTCTTTGGCATGAATGTTGGCAAGTACTGATTCACATGCTTCAGGGATCCCATGCAGGTTCCTTTTTTAAGGGAAAATGCAGAAAATCAGACTACTAATGAACTGGCATGCCAAAATGTGACATACGCATGAAAAACAAAGCTACTCTATTGCTAGAGAATCATAACTAGACTACTGAAATATAACAAAATTTGAAAAGGAATGATCAAAGCACTAAAGCAATCAATATACAAACATATTCAAGACTGAAAGCCTTTATGCAAGCTATGCTGGAAAATGAGGGTTGGTGTAGCCCATTGTTTTAGAGGTGTGAAAGACAAAATCTGAAACAAAATAACACACTTTCATTCTGAAATGTACAGAGCATTTATTGCAGAAATCCAACTGTGCATTGGGGGTTTCAGTCTTGTTTAATACACACAGGGCTATCTACCTTGCAAATCAGCTTTCATCAATGCAACTTTGTCAGCAAAATAAAAAAGCAAAATATATTAAATGTTAGTAAGCAATATTGAAATGGCAGCAAACACAGAAAAAAACCATTCAGAGTAAAGTGCATGCTGCTGTTAAAGAGAGAAAGAAATGCCATATAATGCAAACAAATTAATGCTAATAGCCATAAATCTTCAGGCAAGCCAAAATAAGAAAGCAGTAATTTGCCAGTATTTTACTACAAATATAATGGTTAATTAAGCTGATGACATGTAATGAAGGAAAATTAAAAGTTTTTGGTGGTTTTTTTTTTTTCCCTTGGATAGATATGAATGCATTAGCAGAGTAAATGCATGGCTGAATCCTGACTAGCCATTTGTCATGTTCAGATATACTGAATTCAAGAATAATTAGCACTGTCATCCTCTGTGGTCCTTCTTTTTCCTCGCCCTTTCTTCGTGGCTGGTGAATGAAGGCTGAAATACAGACCGTGAACTACAGATTACTATGAGCTCACACACATTTCTCACCAACTCTTGACACTACAAGGAAAAATTTGGTTCTGAGACTATAAAATTGTCCTAAATTGTTTTAGAGAAGACACATCAATATCCATTTGAAACTCCCACTGCTAGTCATTGATGGCAGAGCAAAACTGGTCCAAAGATGATATAAATATCCTAAATCATCCTGTAGAGAGAAATCCACTTAACCCTGCTTTCACATTACAGCTCCTTCAGAGATCTCAGGGTCGGATTTACTTGTGATTTGCCAGTATTCTAGAAAAATGCATATCAGTATGATTTAAGTCAGTTCAACGGCCTCTTGCTTTAAATGAAGCAGTGCTGGAGCACACCTCTGAACAAGAGCCTCAACGGTCACCACTGCAATTAGGAATGAGGGCAGTGCACATTGCACCCATATTTTGGCAAAATTATTAACTGTTCTATTGGCTTTATAATAATCTATTTTATCTTTCACTACATCATCATCATCATCATTATTATTGGTTTTTTATTATTATTACAAAATCATAATTATTATCATCATTATTATTATTATATCCACCAATAGTAATAATAATCATGCCACCTATAACTGATTTACTGCAGTAGGCAGACTTAGGATAGTGATTTCCTTTTCTTTGGAGTTTTGAGCCCAGAAATTAAAACTTTTGGGTATTAGTGATTTCCTTGTCTTTGGAGGTTTGAGCCCAGAAGTTTAAACATTTGTGCATTACATCACCCTTTCTTCAGCTGGGGTTTATAATGACAGAATCCCGCAGCTGACAAGACAAGACACATTTTTTTCTCACCAGACTCTGCTACTCGGAAACTTTACAAAGATGAAGTGAAAATATCTGTAGGTGTTTAAATGTTATATATTCATGCATTTATTTACACTTCAGTTATGCAATGTTAAATTTCCTCATCTTTGCAAAAGTAGAGCAAAAGTCACAAGGACTTAAAAGTACATAAACTGCAGGACCCTGCAGGCACATTGAAAAGTGCCTGTTGAAACACACGTATTTGGAAAAAATACAGATACAATCTGGTTAAAAAGCAAGGTATTTTGCTTTTTATGAAATCGATTCTTAGCACTTTTAGCTTATCTATAGTAGTCATTATCCAAAAGTTGACATAAAGACTAGCTTACATGTAAGAATTTCTTAAAAAAAAAAAAAAGTCTACTTACTTCCATTAAGAACACTTAAGGACTGCTTAATGTCAGTAAATACTATACTATCTACCTTAACAGGTTCATATTTTCCTATATATATTACAGAATGAAGCTATTTAGTAAAAATACACTCTTCTCAAGCACTGACCTTTTGATTCACATCCAATTTAAATATTCTAATTTATTCAATCTTCACTGCAGACTTTTTAATTGACTGGATTTGGTCTCTCTTTTACATTTGTATTATGTGAGGGCTTACATGCTATATATTAGGCATAATGCATTATTAAGTAGCATGTACAATGTTTTACTCCATACTGTAAAAAAAAAAAATCCATATCTCACCACCAAGAATCTTCATGTATGTTAATACTTTGAAAACTTCAGGTAGTTCATTTGATACACAAATTATATTATATATGCACATGCAGGCACGTAGTGCACTTTCCTCTTAAATGTGTAAAAACGATGTTTCTGTCATTTCTATATTTATAGAGAATTTCCATTGAATTTCTACAATTCTGCTTTATTTAAAGCATGTAAAGTACAGTGGATTTGACTCGTAAAACCAGAGCTGACACTTGCAACCTGGCTCTGAGGTTTGCTCTTTGCAATATGAAGAGCTAGTTACCATATTTTTCTTTCTAGCTGTTTGCTTCTCTTTGCTCTAGCCATTGAAAATTTGTCAACAAGGTGGATTCAGCCAAGTGCAAATTATATTCAATGCTCAATGATAGGGAACAGAGATTATCTATCTGCCTGGGGCTGCAACTTCGAAACACAAGCCTTACCAGTTGCCGTAGCAATCCCACGTGTGGGTTTGCAAAAAGTGTTTCAAAGAAAGCATTTTTAACATGCACTTGGGACAGTAAAGTTATTGAGAAGTATCAATATTTTATGACCAAAATCCTAACAGATGGAATTAGTTAGTAGTACATTATGGCTTCACAGTTTTACAAAAGAGAGGAAAAGTGCTCTCATCCCAGGTTTGGTGGGGTTTTTTTAATACCAGAAAGGTGGGAAATTCAATGTCATGAGAGTCTGGAGAACATCAAATCCAAGTGCCTCTCTTCCCAGGCAAGATTTTGCAGCGGGTGGATGGATTAACAAAGGCCATATACCCACCAGTGCAGCACGTGACGTTTGGTTCGAAAGCAGTGGGGACTAACGCTGCTTGGAAATTATTTCTGCTGCTGTGTCCTGAGCAATTTGGACATGACATCTGAGGGGACAGCCAGAGCTCATGCATCCCACGGCAGCATCAGGCAGACGCCAAACTGCAGGGATGGAGGCAGTCCTGCTGGGGCACAGCAGCAGCGCTGCGGGCACGCGTGAGGCATGGAAGAGGTTCTAGGAGGCGGTGAAATCCACAAGTGACTTCACATTTTAGGTGGCAGAACATTTTGCTGTACATCTAACCCATGGGCTGCAGCCAGGAGACTGACAGGTGGGTCAGACAGGAAAACTTGAAGTAAACCAGTGGAAAAAAATAAATCAGTGGAAGGAGAGAGTTAACCTGGAAGGTTGGTAGGCTGTATTTCCTTCCATGCTGTTATTTTCTTTTGACGGGCTGTTCGCTGGGACCCAGGCAGCGCATCTGGTCTGACCATTTGGTTTGTGTCAGATGGTTTTGGTGTTGCAAAAAGCTAACTTGGCACCAAAAGGGATGATATTTGTATGGCCTTCATTAAATTGTTGGTAGCTTTATTAAATTCACTGATAGCTGAGTTCTGCCACTGGTTTAAAAGGTGAACTGGTGTTCTAGACCTGTAGCAATATTTCTTTGAAGCACATAAAATTCATTTAGAAAATTACATAATTTCAAAAGAAGCTATGAAATGCATAATGGAATTCAGGCGTATTTTGACTCTGAAGAGCTGGTGCAGGCAGGGAACTTGCTAACGCCATTCAGAAAGCAGAATCTAATTTTCTAAACTCAATGACAAACTAATTTATACATATTTTTTCATTCCTGATAGAAATCAACAGACATGAAAGCTACAGAAAAAATAAGTTGTGAATTCTACATATTCCTATGTGCTATCAACAGATTTCATGCTGTTAACTAAAGGTAACAGGTAAAGAACAAAAAAGTTCTAACTGTACAGACATTCTGTAGGCACAACAGAACAGGAGAGAGAATTTATCCACCAGAAAGCTTTCTCTCCTTGAGGAAAACCCCCAGCTCTGCTTGGATTTTTTACAATGTCTATTTGCAAACTTAAACTTGATATCAAAATCATCAAGACTCCAACTTGAAATTCTACAGTGTCATTTACACATTTTTCTGTCCAGAGGAGGATGGCACTTGAGAGAGGGGAGAATGCATAAAATTAAACAGACACAAAATTCAGAATTATGTGAATAAAATACATATTCAAGGACAGAGAATTGATTTAAATTATTGCATAAATCATAGTAAAAATAACGTGGGATTAAATGCCAGCTGGAAAAATAGCTAGAGATTGACACCCCTGAATTACAAATATACCTCTTCTAATTCTGTCCTCACTTAAATTCCATGATATTCATTATGAGTCAATAAAGACGTAAAAATGTGAGATAAACCATATTTGGCTGTTACTGATTTCAGATAGGAAGGCTCACAACAATACAAATCTCAGGGGTGAACAAAAATAGAGAAGACAAAAGATTGATCTTAAGCAGTTTCACAAATTAGCCTTGAATTAATCAACCCAAAATGTCCACTTTAAAAGTGGAATTAATTAGCTCATGCCTTAGCATTAGCTAATGCCTAGGTGTTACGAAGATATAAACGACTTCACTGAAGCTAATTGTTATTGTTCCTATCATTAATTAAAATACAACAGAAGTAAATAAAATACATGGAAAATATCTTGCCGCTGGAGAAGGATGGAACCTATGTTAAACTTTTAGGAAGTTAACTGGTGTTCTCAGATCAGTCTGTGCTGTAGGGCTGGCACACAGCTGTCTCCGTAATACTGAGAAAATGCAGTCTTTATGTAAGAGAGGGTCAAACGAGATCAATTAGAAGCAGGCAAAATACAATTTCTCTGTGTATGGAGTGCACGTATCAACAAAACTGCAGGATTCTCACAATACTTTCACTGTGATATTTAAAAACAAACAAACAACAACAACAACAACAAAAAACCCAAACAAATCAGCATATTTAATACCTTCACATCCTCTTTCTATCTGCCCGTTGCAGAAGAGAGCATCTGAGATCAGATCAGGGAGCCGTCCATTCAAGTCAACTGATGCGAGACAGCCTTGGAACCCCTCTTTTGCGTGCACCAGTTTTGGCAAGGACTTATACATTTCTTTGGCCACTCCTCCAATATACAAATCACCTGTTAAAAAGAAATAAATATCAGATTCAGAAAATCTTTGACCTTGTTTGATCTTCTGGTCTTTTTATGCCAAACAACACATATCTCAGAGAAAAATTCTTCAAAATAAATGTAGAACAAATCACTGATAGCATACATGATGTGAAAGGACACCGCAGAACTATATTTTTCCAAATGCATATGACTTCACGTTTGTATGACTAATTACTTCGAAGTACCTGGACATGTTATTTATGTGCCAGCTCATATATATGGGAAACATGCATCTATTTCACAGCTGAGGGTTCGATCATCACAGAATCTTCATCTAGAAATGTATTTAGCACTGATGCATGTTGTTAGTGTACTCGAGGAACCTGACCACAAATCATCCCAATTATGGATCCAGCACGCTGAGAAAAAAGGCAGTAAGTGGAGCACGAAGATCCACCTGAAGTCCATATGTCCATGTTGGAAACATCCATGTAAAACCACACCAGGCAAACAAGTGTTTAGAGCCACATCTGAGAAGCTTAGGGATGCCATTGTTAAGCAGTGGTGTAAGCAGACTCATCGCCCCAAAAAAATTCACACCCGTGTCAGTCACGCGGGAGCAAGGGGAAGCAGGCAAAATGGGCTTGGTTCCTTCAGTCACAGACAGAAAGGAGCAAAACTGTGGCTTCCTATATCTTGCATGAGTTTACTGTCCTGCTTTGTCTACCTCCTCTACTACCATCCTCCCACCCAGAAGCAGCAGTCACCTTTGCAAGCCTGGTGGGCATGCTCCGAGCGCGCCTGCAGGCAAGCCCCTTGGGCAGACAGGACAAGGACCATCTGAGCTTCGGAGGAGCACTGAACCTGTTCGAAGGAAGGTGCTTAGGGGAGCCTCCGACTCTCAAGCATCACCCAGTGACAAAATCCTTCCTGCACCTATGTATTAAACCCTCACTGATGACACGTTTTGTGCTAGCATAATTTTTCAATAGATTGTCTGAACACACATTGTAATCTACATTGTGCTTACCAGTACACCCCCCAGTCTGGATGATTTTGGAGCCTAGGCCACAGGGTGTGCCAAAGAGTGTTTCTGCATCACCTCAAATGCAAAATTATGCACTTCACCAAGCTTTGTAGGCAGATTTTTAAAGCAACAGAACTCAGAATGTACTAGCTATCACCACTACCCCATGTGGCTAATTTTGATCTCCCTCTTATCAGTATAAGCTGCCACCACACCTTCTCCCAGTTCTCCTGGCGTACTCGCTTGTGCGCAAGGGAGTGCAATTTAGGGCTGTTTGTAATGGTTTAGTTTGCCTGCAAGCAAATGGCCTGAAACAAACCAATGTCTATCAGACTGTGAAAAATTTTTAGTTGCTACATACCAGCCCTAAAACTCTACTGTATTTGAATTAGTGAAATAGAGATAAAAAGCTTAGGAACATGCATATTTTATTAATCTTATAAGCCATCCAACCAAAAGTCTTAGCAACCTTTATAGCATCAGATACTAAGAAACTCCAAGCTTTCTCCATTCTACGTAGACAATTTAAAAAACAAGATATTGCTTTCCTCCAGAGCTTTAAGGTACAGTATAAATCTCAGAAGCATAATATTACATATAGCAGATTAAAATATGGTGATCCATATGTTCCCACGAATGGGATGTAATTCACTCACAGCAGAAAGCACTTCTGTGTTTTTCAGTCAGCTGAACTGGAAACAAAGTAAAAACTCTTGCCTCAAGATAAAGGTTCTTCATCTTTTTCTCAGATGGAACATCTAGAAAGTAAAACCCTTCCAGGTTTCCTGAAGTTCTGTGCTTTCAGTCATTGTCAGCTCAGCACAGAGGCATAATTCATCTCAATTGATTCCAATAGACTTGAAAGGGGGAAACTCCAGAGAGCAACGCTGAGAAAATCACTCCTATGCTAAAAAGGTTAAACTCGATCTATTGTACATGACATGTGCAACCTCCTTTTAAACCTCCCAACGTTTATACTGTCCAAAAACCCACATTTTTTTCTTCCTGTGAGTGATTAAACCTTTAAAATGGCTAATTTCCAGACCGATGCCCTGCTAATTCCTAAGATGCACCCCTCAAGCACACCGGGGTTGCTGCCCACAGGCACATAGCCTGTGTCCCTTACGATGAATGGCTGGGGAACTCCAGGTCAGGGCGCCAACACACGAACCTGAACTCAGAAGATATACACTGGAGCATTTTCCACTAAGTGTCGTATGCACAGAAGTAAGATACATTGAGTCTAACCAAAGCATAACTCTATTGTTTACTTGTAGTTCTGTAAGACTATTGAAAATTAGAACCGATCATTATATACTAATGAAGACAGTTTCCACAAAGACATGTTCTGGGTAATATTTTAAGTTTGTTGATGTTCAAAATAACGTGAGTTTTGCTTCTACACTAGTTAATATACTATAATAATACATATTCATATGTATAGAGCAGTTTCTACACTAGTTAATATACTACAGTGATACATATCATATGTACAGAGTAGTTAAGCTATTAGATTTCACCTTTTATAAAGTGTATACAAGTATTTCTTATGACTATGGGCTAAATATTTCCCAGATTTAATCTCAGACATGGGTTGAGTTTACTGCTAATGGCATGAAAACACACTTTCTCTCAGAGACAAAATTTTATTAAGGGATAGGCTCTGGAATTAATATTCCTACTTTAAAGTTATTTAATTTTTTTCACTTTCCTATTTTTTCATAGCTGCCAAGACAAATGCTTTGCGTAGCTACTTTTATTTCAGTTATTCACGTGCTTCGTTTTCACATTCATCTCAATGAAGTAGTTTCCTACAAAGCTCAATCCATTAGAAATTCAGACAAGACGCAATTACAGAAAATGTTAATGAAATTATTTGTATATTGAACATGCATTAGCAGAGGTTCAGAAAAGATAAAGCTTGCTCCTGTTCCTACTAAAAGGGTTCACAAGAATCAACACAGTACGACACCAATTCCAAGATTTTCTCCCTTTTTTCGTTTCTTATGTAAGTACAGCCTCACTACTGGAAATGGTACATGCTGTAAACCAGGATTAATAGCTTGTGTATCTGCCTACTTGCCCTTATAAATTACACGTTAGTTATTTCATTAAGGTATCACCGTTCATCAGATCAATAGTATGAGATCATGACACCAGCTAAACCAGCTGCAGCCTAAATGCAATACTACCGCAATGCTGCTACCGCTGAAAACATGTGAGCAGGTCAGGAGCTGCGTGCAACGGAAAATGCAATTCTCCTATTTCTTCTTTCATTCTTTCAACAGATGAGCATTTTTAAAATACATATAGAAAGGGATATGCTCGTGTTACAGTGCCAACCATAGCTTCTGGAACTGAAGTTTAGCTATTACATTTCTCGCATGTATTTTTTTCTGAAGTTTATTTTGATTTTTAAATGTATTCCTGAAAAAGTCTCCGGTTTTCTTTTTCATAACCATCCTGACTTCCCTTAATTTATAAAGGAAAGTAACCAATTCATATAAAACATATCAACTGGCATAAACAAAGTAGTGTATTGTAAAGAAATGGGTGAGGGAATAGTGCTCCAAGATTTCCTTCTGATCTCTGAAGAAGCTTCAAATAAAGCACTTTATTTGAGAGCAGATACTCCTTAATCTCACAGCTCTCTTCTTACTTATATTAGAAGTGGGTACACAGAGTTATTCCCTTTTATTTAGAGAGGGAGGATTATTTCCTCTCTTCATTTTTCTGCAGAAAAAAACCCAAACCAAAACAAAAAAGTATGCTACAGTATCTCCCACTAGCATGCTCATTGCAGGCCAGGGGAGTCAACTGAAAAGTAGCACTTTCAGAGCCAAGCCATACCTACAAATCATGGCAAAATACTACTGGCCGGTTATATCATAAGCCCTGACAAAGAGAACTTTAGTGGTTTTAATTTATGTCTTTTATAGGTAATGCAGATCTTCATTTATTCCAACAGGAGTTTTCCTATTCACACCTATGCGTCTCTTTTCTGACTTAGAGCTGATTTGTGCTTTGAGGAACGAGGGAATTTAACACAGAAACAAATTGCTGGCTAATAAATGAACCCAAGTTCTCAATGTATTCATTATTGGAATCACACTTAGGGAAAGAGACACAGAACGCCACACAACGGTGAGTCACACACAACTGTTGGTAAAACAAAACCTGCCAAATCCTTCTGCAATAACTCATCATTTTTTTATTCCAAGTCTCTACAGTTCTTCAAAATAAGAACTTTGCAAATGTTAAACCAAAGAAATGTAAAATAAACAAAATGAAGAAGCTGTTCTACTCATTTCTTTTCTGAATAACTACCAGTAGCATCTTACTATTTGGCACTACTGACATTGCTGACCTCATGGACTTCCCTCCTTTCCCGATTCACATCCATACCCAAGAATTCTTATGTAATACGTGCTGCTGGGCAAAAACTATTAATTTCATTTAATGACTACCACTGCTTTCAATCACTAGCAGAGAGGGAATAGTAATTTTATCCATGTGTTTATAATGGTAACAGAAACACGTACATACTGCTGAGGGAGCAAGAGTTTAACCAGAATATGGTTAGGTTTCTTTTTTCTCTGAAATCTGTATGTTTTCTTGTACATATCTGGTGTTCATTTCCTGAATGCCATTCTTGAAAGAAAAGAACACCATTCATTCAAATATGGTTCCATGTATGAATGAAAACATAACAAAGAGGTAATGCAGAGAAGGCAGAGTTACCGAATGCCTTCTTTGCTTCAGTCTTTACTGCCATGGCTGGCCCTCAGGAATCCCAGATCCTGGAGGCAAGAGGGGAAGTCTGGAGGAAGGCAGGCTTTCCCCTGGTCGAGGAGGATCAGGTTAGAGGTCACTTGAGCAAACCTGACACCCACAAACCCATGGGCCCCAAAGGGATGCACCCCCGGGTGCCGAGGGAGCTGGCAGATGTTATTGCCAAGCCACTCTCCATTATCTTTGAAAGGTCATGGAGAGCAGGAGCGGTGCCCGGGGGCTGTGGAACACCAGTGTCACTCCAGTCTTCCAGAAGGGCAAGCAGGACCCAGGAGACCACAGGCTGGTCAGCCTGACCTCCCTCCCTGGAAAGGCGATGGAACAGCTCACCCTGGAACTCACCTCCACGCACGTGGAGGAAAAGGTCATCGGGAGCCGCCAGCATGGATTGACCCAGGGCAGCCACTGCCCAACCTGATGGCCTTCTGCGGTGGGACGCCTGGCCGGGTAGGTGAGGGGGCAGCGGTGGGTGTTGTCTACCTTGACCTCAGCACGGCTTCTGGCACTGCCTGCCACAGCCCCCTCAGCGGTGAGCTCGGGGCGGGTGGGCTGGGTGAGGGACAGCGCGGTGGGCTGGGAAGGGGCTGAGCGGCGGAGCTCAGGGGGTGTGCTGGGTGGCACAGAGGCCAGCTGGAGGCCTGGGGCAGCCGTGCTCCCCAGGGCCAGTGCTGGGTCCCGTCCTGCTCCACTCACCCACCGGTGACCGGGAGGAGGGGGCTGGGTGTGCCCTCAGCAGCTTTGCTGATGGTGCGGAGCTGGGACCGGTGGCTGGTACCCCCGGGGCTGCGCTGCCCTGCAGCGAGACCTGGGCAGGGGCAGCGCTGGGCGCAGAGGGACCCCATGAAGGGCCATAAGGGCAAGTGCAGGGTCCTGCCCCGGGGGAGGGACACCCCCCCGCACCAGCACAGGCTGGGGCTGACCTGCTGGGGGGCGGCTCTGCGGGGAAGGGCCTGGGAGCTCTGGTGGGCAGCCAGTTGCCCATGGGCCAGCGGCGTGCCCTGGTGGCCAAGGGGCCAGCGGTACCCTGGGGTGCGCTGGGAGGAGGGTGGGGGTTATCTCCCCCTCTGCTCTGCCCTGGGGAGGCCGCATCTGCACATGAGGCTCAGGCTGCAGCACGGGAACCTCCGCCTGAAGACGGGGAAGAACTTCTCTGCCGTGAGGGTGTCGGAGCCGTGGGACAGGCTGCCCCGCGGGGCTGTGGGGTCTCCTTCTCTGGAGCCATCCCAACGCGCCTGGAGGCGGCTCTGTGCAGCCCGCTCTGGGAGAGCTGCTTTGGAAGGGGTTGGACTACATGATCTCCAGAGGTCCCTTCCAACCCCAACCATGCTGTGGTTCCATGAAAGAAAACAGCAGAAGGAACTGTGTCCTGGGGTTTTGATAACCCATGAAGACAATATCCCTGGAATGTTTTTTTATGGCTGTAAAAAAGCATCTTCACATCCATCACTCTCTCCAAAGGTAAGCATTCCCTCCTTTCATGTCTGGTTTTGCTGCTGGTTTCAGCTGTACTTTCAGCTGTTCTCTTAATTTCTCTTTCATTTTAGAAGCTTCTCTGCCATGTTTCCAGTGTCCCATTGTACTAAATCACTACTGTGGCTACGAAAAAGACTGCTTCTGCACTCTAGAGAGGTACTACTCCCCAAGAAAGAGATGGATAGCCCTGGCACAACATGGCAGGTTCTGAAAGCACAACAGGCAACTCCACAATTCCTTTATATGACATACGAAAATACAAAGAACATCTGGCTGTGGTGAAGTCGAGGTGTCAGGCACACTTTTCTCCAAATACGCTATTTCAAAATGATCAAGCACATAACAGCTTCTTCCCTCAGGCAGGCAAAGAGGAACGAGGACTGCAAAGACTGAGAAATACCACAGGGAAAGTCTAATCTCGAAAGAAAAGGTTTCTCCAAGTCCTTCCTAAAAAAGGTGATTTGCTGTTACAAGATCAATAGAATCACTTTGTAGTATCTTAGTAATTGTACAATGAAGTACTAGGTGGAACTCAAGATAAGATCACCCACACAATCCCAACTCATGGTATTTTTGAGGCAACTGAAACATGAAAACGGGTTACTCTCACAAGCTAAATTTGCAGTGACTTAAACACAATACACAACATCTCGATCTGGAATCAAGGGATATTGTTTCAACTGAAAATGTCAGGTAGGCATCAAGATGCCTTTGACATTCAATGAAATATAGAAGCCTACTTGTCCTTAACGACCTTCTCCCCTTTCCAACATACAGAAGCACCTACCTACCATTCACTTTGTGCAATAGGCAGAGTGGTGACTTTTCCTTCTTGATGTGAAGTTTCCGCACACACTTTAGAAAAGGAATTGGGCCTGATTAGCAGATGGGTGGTGATTCTGGAGCCTATCCTCGCTCTCATTATTGCTGAATAAAAGTTTACTTTTTGTCCCATGTTAAAAAAAAAAAAATAATAATCCTTTAAAAATATTGATGAAATAAAATTGTTCTTTTTTCAATAAATCAAGAAGCCTGCTGTGGCGATAAGCCAATAATAAATTGAAGGATAGTTGACAAAGACTTAAACGATGCATTGACACAGCTTCTGCAGCACATACGCTCCAGCGTATGGCTTTTCAAATCTTCCTTTACAGTAGAGAATATGCACTTGCTGCGCAAAGTGCAGCCTGTTTGGTGCTAGAGCAAAGCATGATGGAATTCATCTACCCCTTGCAAAAACGCTTGAGGAAAGACACGAACATGTAAACATACTGGTTGTATGCACTTATTCACTTCAAAGAGTCCAATCTGTAGCTTCAGTATTGATTTGTGGTTGAAGTCTTTTGGTTTTGATGTAGTGGGGTTTTTTTGGTGGGTTTTGTTTGTTTGGTTTTATTTTTTTGAGCAAAGTAGGCTTTTCAAATATTTTCCTTTTTGGAGTGATGAATTCCATCCCTTTTAGACTCTCTCTTGCCTAAGAAGGCAAAGGGCAACTAGTTTGCTTATCCAGGCTCTGCTGAGTTAATTTTCCTTTCAAATACTTTGAGCAGAAGGTAGTTGTATGATGTGACAGGTGATGCCTTCAGTCTTCCACATTCCCTGTGCTAATAACCAAGCAAGGCAAAGCTATTATAGGCAAAAATAGGAATTTATGGGTTAGCAAGTCGCTCTTTTGGGAAGGAATATAGAAACCAGTCATTTCAGCCCAATTCTACGCTGCTTTCAGTATCTTCCCTGAATACCCCATTAAAAGTATTCAAAAAAAGAAACCACCAGCAATGAACCGCTGGCACTGTGGATTTTCTTTAGTCATCCTTATTGGCATATAGGTCATATTGTAGTTATCTGTCAAGACAATTTAACTTTGAAGAGGTTTCTTCCCTTGGCTGATATCATTCTTTTTACAGTTTCATGGTAGCACTGCGCCCTAATCCGCACTGACAGAGAAAGAGGCAGTGAGGATTATGAGGTACCAGAGAGAACTTACAGTGATGGGTGCACCAGGAAGAGCATCTTACAGATATCTCTCGCCACTAACTTCTACAGAAGCCCAAACTGGAGATACACCTGCTGCTCTACCTTTCTCCAAGAAATCTTTCTGATTCCATCACACTACTCGTAACCGCATTGAAGACTTTCTGCACTTGGTAAAAACGTGCTTCTGCCTAGAAACTTCTCATGCTATTGCTGTGCAGCTCACTGATTTACATCTCAGCTCTGCTGGATGTGCTCTCCACACCTTCACCTCTTGGTACTCCGTTTTCAGTCCTATTACACTTTTGGGCTCTTTTTGGAACTACTCAATGATTATAAACACAAATACACCTACGTTTCACAAGCAAGATGGAAGGGATGTGTGTGGGGGGGAACAGCAACAACAGGACAACGTGCTTAGCAGCTGGTTTCAGTAGACAAAAGTAGATACTCCAAAGGTAAGCACTCAAATCTGAACATTCCCCTGTATTTCTCCAGGTTAAAAGCCACCATTTCTCCAGCAATCCCCTTCTCAAACAACATGTGTTCTCCAGCAAGACGGAGTTACACCAAAACATTTAACATTTTCTTGACAATAACAGTTGTCAGATTCCCAGACACTTTATTTCTCTTTGCTTCTTTTTTCCCCTGTGAAGACTAGATTAAAAGCACTGGTATTAAAAAAGATTAAACAGATTTAAAACCAAAGCAGTCTGCTTGTCCAATGGACTGTGAGGAAACTTGGTGAAGCATGGTAAATGGTAAATAATAAAATCTAATTGCCATATAAATGCACGTGGCAATCCATCTCCCACAGAACTGGTGTTACGCCAATTACTCTCTGTGAGGGGGATGGTTGTGGTGGAGAGGTGAGGCACTCAAGCACATCAAATGTCCTTCATTTCTTCCCTGTTCTGACCACTTTTGTACATTGCATACAGCTGAATATAGACAAAATCTAATGAAGCAGGCATTTTCATGGCATACTGTACTCAAATTTCCCTGCCTCCTGATATTCAGAAATCATTTACTCTCTGCTTTGACAGCCAATCCATGCTCTTAGCAGAGCTTGTTTTCAAAACAGGGAGGAATTCCCCTTTCCAGCAGGCACCCCAGACCTCAGAGACCATCATCGATAAAACTTTTCCTTTAGCTCATACTTCAGGCAAGATTCTCCACATAAAAGTACCAAAAAGCTGAGAGGTTCAGCGTTCTCCTTTTGAATGCGGGTTTGCAGAGGGAAACTGTATTTAATATTGCCAACCTCTGGATCAAGACAATCACTTCCAGACTCTGAGGATATTAAGTGAAGCAGCTCTTTTTGCAAAAAAGCACTGCTCAGTCAGGACACCAAGATCCGAGAGGGGGGAGCTCTCAGACCCACCTCAGCACATTTGGAAAACAAGTTTAGGATGTGCTTCTTGGCTGGGGGGGGGCGGGGTATGCTGGGATTCAGTGGGCTGTATTTACACTAAACATCCAGATTTTTTAGGAATTTTGAAAAGCTAACATGTTTCCTGTATAATCCTTAGGATAACTTTTACTTAGTATTCCAGAAGGGTTTGAAAGAAATTCCACCATCAGCAATGGTAATACCCTGCATGCCAAACAGCTGTAGGGGTGCAGGCAAATCTATACATTTGTGTGCGTGTAAGAGGCTGAACAGAGCAGGTGAGAAGCAGCAGAAAGGAAAAACTTTCTCTCACCATGGAGCAATCTGATAGATTATTGTTAATCTTTAACAATCCAAAAGATTACTGTTAATTTCACAGAGCCCAGCACAAGCACTGGAGTGTATTCTTTGATTTTTATTGAATCCAGAAGTACTGGGGTACATTTTAATTTTTTTTTTCCCCATCTCACATTTTTGGAAATTTGAATACAATTTCTGGAGGCTTAGCATTGCCAAAATTATTTTCACAGCCTGGTAGACAGCAGAGCTGTTTAGAAGCAGTATGTGGCAAGGGTGGAAAGGAGGATAAAGGAATTTGCGTTAGACCAGGTTGTCTGATTGCTTATTGTGGATCTGCCCCGCGTCTTTGCTACACGGCAAGTCTCAAAGAAGAGCTCTCAGTTTAAAGCCCCGCAGTTTTCCCAACATTATCAGGAAGACAACAGCTGCATTTGCCATTGCCTCCTCCAACAGGTCTCATTAGGAAGACCTATTTGCTGTTGACCATATTTGGAACCCAGCATTTAGAACAGAACATTATTTCTGCATGAAGAGTTCACAGCCCACTGGCAAGGTCATCACAATTAGCTCATGCATGTTTATTTGAGAAATTTAAGCATTAATACACGATGATTTGTAAAAATTTGCATTTTTATATAAAAATACTTTTTGGTGCTTCTTAAAGCTTTGTTGCTTAGCAGGAGAAATAAGAAGGATTGCTGCCATTGACAGAGCCTTTGTAATATAGAAAAAGAACATATAATGCAGCAACAATAATAATAATGGGCTCAATATAAAACAACAGGGACAAATATTATGTGAACCTGAAACGATTTCAATTTCCATTGCTGGAACAAGAAATCTTCTTTATGGTCAAGACTAATTTAGCTCAGTTTTGCATAGCATAAATAGCCTACTTCGACAGGCAAATGAAATATCAATTGATTAAGTGACTACCATCAATGCATATGCCAGGCTAGTAGACCTAATGATAATGTAGTTAATTGCATTAAAAGTTTACAAGGATTAATTAATTGTGAAGTGACTCTTTATGTACATGGAAGAAGTATATTTCAGTGCATTTGTAAAACCACTGAGCTGATACCAGATAATAATATGATTACTTTTCTTTCAGATGCTTCAGACTGGGCTGATTTCACATTATTGGAGAAGGCAAATGTAAAAGTAAATGTGTATAGCAACGGCAGCCATATCCCACAAAGGAATAAAGGAAACCAGGGGCCAGGGAACAGCAACAGAAATAAAAGTAAAACAGACAATAAGAGATCTAGACAGCTTTTTAAAATCCAAGGAAGTCGATTGTGACATATGCTCTAATATGAATAGTGGTTTTTGCGGATGCAGTGATAGAACAGCACAGGAACAACAGATAACTTACAACAGACTCTAAACCTGACGTTTGGGAAGGCCACGTGGAAGAGGATAACATTGAGACAAGCTGAAAGTATGAATGTCAAATCAAAAAAGCAGATCTTAAAAGCATATGGAATGAAGCACAGGCAGCAAAAATTAAACCATAAATGTTGAGTTGGGTAGGATATTTTTGTGATGGTGATTTCCTTTCAGTTAGAAAATATAGTTAGCCCAGTACCAAAATTAGGAAAACTGCATTTCAACCTGGAGGATACAGCATAGCTAGAAAGTTTGGAATAGGATGCGATAGTGAAGCACTGAAACTACCAACTCCTAGAAAAGTTTCGAACTACTTGTTAGGATTAAACCAGCAGCAGCAGCCCTTGGCTTTCCATTTTGTATGAGTGTGAGATTTTGATTTCTAAACAATTAAAATGCTAAGATATCTTAATATTCTGATCTATTCCAAGAGCAGTCTGAGTAGATTTTTGTAGGTTTTGTATATTTGCTCTTTAAAGAAAGTGGTGAAAACTTTGGGAATTAAAATCGTGCCTATACGTGGAGGAGAGAAGCAAAAGGAAAATTAAACCCTAGTGGGGAAGTGGATACAAAATCATGCTTGAGGATGTTCCTCCTCATAAGCAGATCATGTGTCTTCATATTTATATATAAAAACACAGTTTCTGATAGTACACCAGTTTCCCACATGACAGGATGAAAATGTGAAGAGCAAAGAGACATTACGGATTTTCTAATACCTACAGTCCAAACGAAGGAACCATCTTTTCTTCGGCACCAGTGAGGAGCAAGAGCACAAGTCACATCTCACTTTCACTTGCAGTTTGGTGCCCCTTCAAGGCTACTCAGACCCTTCAGACCATAAAAGCACAGCGTGAAGTACAGCAAGCAAGAATTCCCTTCCACCCAACTGTCTCTGTCTGGGAAGGCCTTGAACTGAAAGCAGGACAGGGAATCTGCTCATGAAATACATGAAAGGCAATTTGCTGTGTAACGGGAACATTGGCAGGCTCGAGCTGCGCCGCCTTTGCTGTCAAGAGACATTTATCTTCATGGGTTACCTGCTAGAAATGCACCTGAGTACGCTTTGCTAATTTTCTCTGCAAGGAAAAGTAACACAGTGCTTGGTATCCAAACACAGGACTATGTTCAGTCATTTATTTGTCTCCAATTTATAATTTACTCATCCAATTACACCAATAATTAAGCTGGAGAATTTAATGTGTTTCCACAGGTACCCACTCTAATCCGCTGAAATTGTACCAGAGGTTATCCAGGGGACCCACGTCTGTAATGACAAACTTCCTACGTTATATAGCCCAACTCCTACATCCAAAATGAAACCTATAGTGGAAATTCTCTCCCATAATTTTATGGCAACCGTCTGCTTTCCCAGACAACTGGCATGCTCTGCAGGCTTTACAACGCATTCTGTGTCCCATCTTCGTACCCAACTCACTGTGTATTTGCAAAAAAACCTACATACATGTGATTTATCTTTCCAGAATTAGCTTGGATTTCAGCATCTGAAATCTGGTAACTCTACAATTCCTTAGAAAGGCTGCAGATCCTACATTATCTGCACACATTTCTATTTCACATAACGCTAACTCTGGTGAAACAGAATTATTGACAGCACATGCAGGAAGTATCAGTTTGAATTTGCTTTGTTGCGAGGGCTAAAATAACACAGGACCATGGATTAACCACAGCTGTTTGTATCGGTGAAGTGTATGGAGTGGTTATAGAGTAACAGTGATGTGTCATCGTAAGAAACACTGACATAAAACAGAAAAGAACAAACTACAGCAAGGCGTTTCAACTGAACACAAAGGAAGAAAAAACAATAATCAAAGGCATTTTTTTCTTGTTTTTAGCCTTACTGGCTAAAATGTATAAGCTTGAACTCCCCCCAAAACACAACCAAAATTCTCCAGATATATGCTGTGCCATGTTTAAGGGAAGCTGAACAAGCAAAACATGGTACAATATATTAAAATAATAAAAGGAAACATACTACTACGAGAACAGACGTTAAAGACTTGTGTATGCTAGACCCCTTTGAGAAAGATGCTTACTGTATATTACTGTACTGAATAAGTCAGGTGGTTATTCTTTCACTAGCCACATTTCCTGGGTGGTGAATTGTAGAAAGTAGGCATTAATACCTTTCACATTCCTCAGAATGGTTTTTTTTTTCCACATCTCAATATGTTTTTTCATGCTCTTCAGGTTTTTTCCCCCATGGAATTCAAGGTTAGAAAATGCGCCAGATATGGATACAGTTTTACTTCAAAAGGGTAAAGCAAAAGTAGAATTTTCAAAGCGAAGAAAACAAAGGAATGCTGGATTTTATAGGCTGTCCTTGCTGATGAGCTTTCCCTGCGAGTGCACCAAGCAGTGTGTTCGGTGAAATAACAGCGCCCTCTAGTGCCGCTATTAAGCACGTTGTGCAAGCTTTTTTTTCTCTTAATTAAAGCAATGTAGGAAAGCACTGCTTTGTTTGAAAGAGATGTAAAAATGAAATTACTATGTTAACTTAGTTATCAGTTCTTAACAGGATTATTTTTCCCCAAATCTAGATTATTTTTGATAATATAATGAGATATTTACTCATATCTAATTAATATACTGGGGAAAAAAACCCAAGTTTAAATACATAAATATGTATATACACACACATAAGTAGTACTTATTGCAAAAAATGAGAATTATGTTTTCTCTACAGCATCACAAATAACATAGAAATATTAAATTGTCTCAATAAATATTGAACAGATTTACAAGAATGTAAAATAACGACACAAATTTCAAATGCAATTTTGAGAATGTAGTGTGAGCCATCTGAAAAGCTTCAATTTATAAAGCAAGTATTTCTGATAAAGAATCTCTTGATGATTATGACATATCAAGATGTGGTTTTCACAGTCTTTCTTACCATCTTAATAGCACTTTCAAGTGAAGCAAACATGTAAAATACCACAAAATTCAGAATAATTACTAAGGTCAGCTCATTATCTGCGACTCAGAGGTAGTTAAAAGAAAATCCAGCAAGGAATAAGCTCTTGATGGAATATTAATATCTACTTTGAACACCCCAGCTTTTGAAATATTAAATTTTCTTTAACTGTTACGAAATTTTAGCTTTCCTAACAAGAATTTTTATAGAGAATATTAAAATGCACAATACTTTTTCACTTGACTAGAAAATATTTTCTTATGGCTGGTTAGGAAGGCAATATTTAAAAAGCATATTTATGCATCCTTTAAAAATATACTTTCTTCTCATGCAAATTAGCTTTTCAGAAGCCCATCCTTAAAACTGATGACTGTTACTTACTTTAAAATATACATGTACAGTTTGGTTTATAAAAAAGGATCTTAAGAACTTAGCCTGACCTATAAAATGTAGCTTTAGACCTATAAAACACAGCTTATCGCACCCTGCAATTGAAATTACAACACATTACATATTTAGGTGAGCGTGTTTATGGTCCCATACTTCTCACAAATTGTATTTATAACTGATACATTGAGGGACTGCCACATACGGTTGCTTTACTTAAGAGATATTTTATGATATCAAAATATCGCTTCACATTTATTTTCCCAACAAAATGTGGGTTTTATGTGGAAAACTGAGCAGTGGAGGATAGGTCAAAATGTTCCCCAATTCTCTAACACAGATCATCTGTTCTGCAAAGGGCTTGGGCTGTGGTTTCTGCATGCCACTCATATAACTTATGCTCATATAAAAATCAAGCTTTTTTCGTAGACGTTTTAGAGCTCCTTTACTCTCTCAATTATATTTTGGTATATATGGGCCACTGTGTGGTCTTACAATTTCCTACTTTTTTTTTTTTTTTAAACGCCTGTGGCATTTTGACACATTTATAGTGGTGGTACTTAACTGTGCAGAACTACTACCACACCAGCACTGTCAGGCTAACATAAAGAAGATATGATTTCTTGTAATCATATTATGATTATCAAATCAAATATTTGATATGGGATATTTGCTGTAATACTTTATCAAATATTTGATATTTATAATCAATTAAATAATTTCATATGGGATTACAAAATTATATTGGACTTTACATACACAATTTTTTTCAGGTTATCATTCCGTAATGACCCTCTACAAGAATTAATATACTTACTTTTGAGATCTAAATTTCTGGCTCCTGCTGTGCTCTGCGTTGTGATTTTAGTGTCAATCTTTACAGTGTGGAGATTGTTGGTATCCCTTGATATCATCACGTTATGCCACTGGTTGTCATTCAGAGGTTTATTAGAACTTCCCTTGATGAGATTTGCACCATTTCCCAAGTCAAATACATAGTGTAAATACCTGGGAAAAGAAAAAATTGGAAAAGTTTCCTTTTTCTTTACATAGCAAAGGGGCACTAATTAATGTTTCTAATATTTCCTATTTCCTTGTACTCCTCAGTAGTCCTAGTAAAACTGGAAGACAACAATGAATGCCAGATAGGGAAGCAACCTTAATTCAGAGAAAACACCACTCGTTCAGATGAGCTGAGATGCAGTCCCACGTTTCTGGAAAGTAAACGGGCACTCCACGTACCACCACATGCATACATACATAGAGAGATAACAAGAGGAAGGCTACAAACTAGTACTTCTTTGTAATAACCACTATAGAAGTTACACCTATTATTTACTTTCATATTTTTCAGGCATCTAGCTTCATCTGAAAGAAAGAGTCACAATAAAGCACATGACGTTTTAACAAGAAGAAACATTCATCAATCACATGCGCCCCATCAGGTCGAGACTTGTATCCTAAACTTTCCCTTATATTTCTCCTGTATACACATTTTGAATAGACCGTTTTTGTCGTCGCGCTGATCCATACATACCCTTTTACTAATTCAACCACAATGAAATCATTTCCATCGCCACTGTTATAAAGTATCAATCCATCCAGGGAGGTTGTTTTGAACTGGAAAAAAAGGTGCATAGATGTATATGCTTGCAGCGTGGCCAAAGCAACATAACTTGCTTTTGTTTTAAAGGTTACAGGGTCTGCTATGATGTTCCTGAACCCAAATCTTGCATTTAGCTCACAATAATCGATGTCTCCATTTTTACATAAGTCAATGTATGCCATGCCATTAAACGTAAGACTCTGTAGGTGCCCAATGAAATTAGAAGGCACTGAAGACAGGTAGCGCCGCTCTGTTATTATTCCTGTTTCTATGTTGTGGAATTCCAGTCGCGTGTGATCGCCAGCCATTTGACCTTCAAACAGTACAAGAAAACTCATGTTAGCATCTGCAACCGGAGGTCTGAAAGCACATCATGTGATTAAGTATCTGCAACAATTTCACACTTTTCAGAACAGGCAAGACCAATTCTTGGCTCCAGAGAAGATTCCTCTAAATTCATCCAAACTACTGATAAACATCCAGGAGCCTTTCCACTGACTTCAGCACGTTTGGATAAGGCCAACGGCAAGATTTCTAAACTGAAATAGAGTACCACGGTATATCAAACTGCCAACAGAATCCCTCCCTTTGGTTACACTGAACCAGACATGTGACTTTACTATCAGCAAGTGCAATTAATTAACACAACATGAAGATAAAAAAGGTAAATCTCAGAGCTAAAACATTAGAGTTTCACGGAAGAGAGACGTAACAGTTCGGGGGATATTATTTCATGTGTTTTGCTTTGAAGCGTGTGATTTTGCAAGAAGAAGGAAGGATTCTTGTTTCATCTGTCTTAGGAACATTAATGCCAGTCCTGCCGCAAAACCCTGGGCTGCGAGGGTGGACAGAGCCTTCCCTGAAAGCCACCGGCTTTGTACCATGGGGACAAACTGGGGGGGCCATGGGGGCAAAGCCAAAGAGATGGATGAAGCAGAAAGCCTGCAGCAAGAGTGCATCCCAGCATCTTGTAAAAAAACTGAAAAGAGCAAGTGACTTGCTTACACCAGGAAGGTGGCCAAACCCAAGCCTCACAGCTGCCTTTGAGTCTTTCTTTGTCATGCAAGGACTCCTGCGCAGCAGAAAGCCTGACATTTGCTGACTGTATAACTTCGCTAAAGAAACAGATCAGGTCTGCCAGGGTTAGTTTTTAAGCTTGTTATTAAATACCTTACCCAGCACATCAAGATTGTGTCCACTGAAGAGCTGCCTTGTCTAATGGAGTTTAAGTTGGATTTTTCCATGCTTATTTTACAGAAGTAGGGCAGTACTATCACAAGGCTGATTCATGGTCACGTTGTGTGGGTATGATGACAAAACAGCTTTTTATTACTAATTAACTCTAGCACTTAATGTACCTTTTGCAAGCCATGGCCTAGATTTCCCACTTCCTTAGCTGTTCCACGTCTCTGGTGGAGTGCAAAGGAGGTGAACAGCAGACCCAGCCAAGCTGGAACAAATACTGGCATAAAACCGCTCTGTAATGCAAGTTCCCACAGTTGCAGTGCTGACCGGCTGGGTTCCCTCCATCCTTCCCTGAACGTACCATTCCAAGAGGAGAGCGTGAGCTCTGACCCAGTCAGACATGCTTAGCGGTGGGGCAGAAAGCCCTGAGGCGGGCTAGAACAGCGGTGCCTTCGTGGGTTTCATACGCAAGTGTCAGTGTACGTGTGTGTGAACAGGGGAAAGGGCAAGGCAAGTGCAGGTATCTGGGCTTTGCCCAGGGAGATGGATTCACAAACAGGTTAAGTCACAGCACTGAGATACAAATACAGCAATGGGTGAAGTTACAGTGAAAATAGCTCTGCAAGCTTTAGCACCATTCAGACCACACATGCACACACAAAATTTGCTCTAATAATTAATTATAAGTATCTACAAGCAGCTTACTTAGTTTCAGGGTACATTCTACATAAGAACTAACTCTGCTGATGTCATTGAACACCATCAGCATCTGGGATCTGCAGTCATACGGGCTGAGCAAGACAGGAGGCACCTTACTCCCCCCTCCGGGGACAGCCTTCGTGATGTTCTTGTTTCTAAACATCAGTTTGAAGAAAGTACGTCCCCTGATGTATCCAGCAAAGGTGAGGTATTCCTTGCAGTAACGAGTCAGTCTTGAAAAATGCCAAGCTGTAACTTTCTGCAAGGCCAAGCACTGTGTGCTGGACCACAGTCAGAGCACTGAAGAGCATGTTTTAGAGAGGAACATGATGTATTCCAGTCTTATATCACTTCAGATGGCATTGCATAAATGTCATGGCAAAAATCCACTAAGCTCTGGCCTGTAGCACAGTATCCTCACTACATTCACTACCTTAAATCCTTAAATTAATTTATTTCTTGAGCATAGTAATAATAAAAGACTTCCAGAATCTGGGCTTACATCCCAAATCTCTAACATTTCAGTTGTACAAACATGCTAACAACACTTGAGACTTCACATAATGCTCCACAGCATTTGCAACTACAGCAACGAAGAAAAAGAGAGAGACTGCAGTTCATGCTTACGAGGCTGGGGTTTTGGGGTTTCGTTTTTGGTTTTACCCTGTCAGGTTAGTGCACAAAATGCATTACCTGTTGTAATGCTACGGGATATCATACAAAAGGCCACATGGATTTCTGTCCATAACCATAAACTAGGCATCCTTTCCATTACCCGACTGCAGTGACCTCCTTCAGTCCACTTTTATTTTCTATGCATTTCCAGAAAACAAATTGAATCAGGGCTGCAAGTATTTAGACTCTTCTATGATTAGTAAAATTTTCAAAACCACCTATATGACTTCCAAGGAAAGCTAGCTGTGATTCTGAAAGTTATTATTTATCCATGCACAAATTATGCATTCGTCTAAGATAACTAAGCTCAGTCCATGGATAAATAGGTGGTATTATTAACCTTTTAAAAAAAGGGAAAGTCAGACTGAATTGCTTAATGCCCTCCCCTCCAGCTTAAGCTTTTTGGATCTGATGGTGGGATTTTTTTTCATATATGACATAGGAAAGGGGATCAAAATAGGAAAACACAGTGTGTGGCAGGGGGAAACTGGAATTTTTGGGAGGAAATCTGCTTTTTCCTCATGCTTCCTATGAGATTATAATAACTTTTCACATGAATAACTACCAGATCATATTTTAAACACATTTGTGACTGTTGGAACATCTGAGGAAGAGTTCTAAGCAGAGCAAAAGCACTACATTCTAATGTGGCAACTTTTCCACTACCCCTTCAGGAAATTCAAAGCTTCTACATATTAAATTGCATCGGGTAGATTTGAAACTTAAGCTCATGAAGTTTTTGGCAACACAGCGTGTTGCCAAAAAAAAAAAAAAAAAAAAATCATGGCATTATATGGCAATAAAGATTTTTCCATGTAGAAACCGTAATATTCCTGGGACTAACAAGAGATTTCCCATGTTATCAGACTTCCAAGTTCCCTCTAGCTCCTTCTCTCATGCCGGTTTTCCCTCCTCGCTGATGGAGGAGCTTAAGAAAACTTTTTACCTGTGAAATATTGGGATGACTTTCTCCCTTGGATGAAGAACATCAAACCTCTGTGGACCATGCAAATGTAGGCAACTTCCAGCTCAAAGAACCGAGAGGGGTTTTGAGTCAACTGGCCGGCTTCTCATACAGATACTGGCATGTGGAAAGAATACAAGCGTTGCACCAGAAAGCTGGATGCACAGGAGACACGTTTGCTTGATCAGGAGGGAACTGAAAAGCTTTGCTGGCTTTAACAGCTAAAACAGACTAGTTCAGTTGGAAGGGACCTACAACGATCACCTAGTCCAATGGCCTGACCACCCCGTAGCTGACCAAAAGTTAAAGCATGTTATTAAGAGAATTATCCAAATGCTGCAAACACTGACAGGCTTGGGGCATCGTCCAACTCTCTAGGAAACCTGTTCCAGTGTCTCCGCTATTTGCTGAGACCATGATATTTCATAGTAACTACAATTATTTGCAGTGGAGAGTGATTACAACAACTTGCAGCCCTGCAAGTTTACCTATCACTTCATCTGACTAGACTATATGTGATAAACCCTCCCGGTTTTCATCTTCATCTTTCACATGTATTTTGAACTTCCCTGAAGCTGCACTGAGCAGCTGGGATGGAAACCCAAGGTGAAAACAGTACTTCTCGGTGGCTTTGTAACCCCTAGTATCTGTAAATAAGAAATCTGCCGTGAGGAGCCCAAGAAGTATGCATTTAGTTCTAGACACAATAGTTTTATTCAGGTCTAAAACGCTTCCCCTGGTTAGAAAATGTCCCCAAAGTAGCCTTATTACTCGAGTTGCAGTTGAAGCAGCAAGATAATGACATTTTCCACTGTAGTTCCTCCAATATTATGCATTTATTTTTACAAAGAAAATAACTGGTTTAGGCCACCAACTTTCTTGGGAGAATGACCCAAGCCATTATCATAGACACAGACTAAATTTTTTCTTCACCTCTGGAAGATCTATTGGTAATTTCTGATTCTAGAAAATATATTCTTGCAACTATATGAGTACACAGCAATTATTTTTCTACCAGCAACATGGTCTTCAGTGTTCTGCTGAAGTGAAAAAGGACTATTAAAGAAGGTGCTTTCCTTTTTAAAAATTGTTGCCATTAAAAAAAAAAACCAAACCACAAACTTAGAGCCAACGATAAAAGTGATGCATTACTACATGAAAACAAAGGAAAATACTAAATAGCTAACACAAAATTAGGCACATTGTATTGTGCAAGGAATCAGGACCAGAAGCCAGGTCTGTTGCTATTAACACCACATATGTAAGCCTTACCTTTAACAGAACCGAATCAAAGTCTTCTCGGTTATCGTTTCTTATAATCTATACATAGGAATATATTTCTAACACCTGCTAGCATTCATGTCATGGTTTTTCTCCCATCCCAACTGCTATTTTAGTATCTGAAGAAAAACCTGTAGCCTAAGAGCTAATTATTGAGGACAGCTGATGCAAGATTTAAAACACAATAGAATATCCTTCAAACATTTATTAAAGTCTTTCATACAGCAATGGCTTTGAGTTTAACCTTAGTATAAATTTAGTGTGTTGCCAAAAGCATTTTACTTGCCTTCTCATTAGTGATATATCAAATCACTTCTCTCCAATTACTGTATAAAAACATTCATTTAAGTCAGCATGAAGGTTTTCATTAATTCCAACAGCGACGTTAGAGTAACATTAAGTGTAATAACGTGCTTGTAGCACCAGTATTTCAAGATGCATAACACGGATTTTGGATCTTACCCAGGAAAAGAAAGAAATTACGTGTTGCTTTCAGATAAAGGCATTTTACTTCTGTAGTGTTTTGTTTTGTGTTTCCCCCCCAGTACCACGGAGTCACAATGCCACACTACCTGTCACGGCCTGCTGGTCATCCACCATTAACTTTAAACTTTTTCCTCGCCGAACCACACGCACTGTGTGCCACTCATTATCATTGAGGTTATAGCCAGCAAAAAGGGTTTCTGGACCTTTGCCTGTAGGATATGCCAAACAGTCATTATGCAATCTTTAAATCAGTTTACATGTGAACCTCACAGAGAAAGAGAGACAGAGAGACTGGCTGGGCAAATGTTAAAACTCACCAAAGATCACATCAAGCAAGAAAATTACAAAGTATAAGCAAACCTCAAAATATAGAGCTACTGCGTTAAAACACTTCTAACGTATATTTAGCTATAGAAAGGTACTGTAGATGCACATTTAATGAACCAGGTTGTCATAAACAGGCACAGTCAACATGGAATTAGTTAGGCACTTTCCAGTCATATTCAAGCCTTTAAGAAATGAGATTGCTGCAGCCAGGAGAACTTCAGAAGGTATTCAGAAGGACTTTTGTTCCTTCATTAAAAATAGTTTTGGGGAAAGGTACCAGTGGTAAATGTGTGTGCACGAGTGCTATACTTTTTCTCAATCTATGTCAGCTTCTCAGCCTATGTTTGTTTATTAGGGCTTCTCAGAAGATAATCTTCTACCTTTATCATCCAGATGACTTGTTAATATTCAGATCCAGTACCTTCTGATGTTAGCGCACCTTCAAACCATACTTTCCTTTTTCATTTAATGGATAATTTTTTTTGTAATCGGCTATTTTTTAAGTGGTACAACACTTTTGAAGCAAATACAACTCTGTATTTGTGTAGCATAATGTGCTTGCAGTAACTGAAGTATTCACAGATCTAGGAAAAAGGGTATCTTTAATACCTAGGAAAAAAATTCTCAGAATAAAATGATTATAGAAATTGTCCTTTACACTGTTGACCAAGGAAGAAAAAAAAAAAAAAAAAAAAAAAATCCTGACTATGAACCATCATTGATACGGGTGATTGACCAAGCATTGAATCTATCAATCCAAACTTCTGTGCTCAAACCCCAGCCATTGGACCTATGTGGTGACTGCCAAAAGTTAATCTGCAATTAACATATTACATTCTTGCAAAATAAAGACCTCCCTGGCCTGTTTCGCCATTCCTGTGGCAGAACAAAGGCTGCTGATAACTGTCATAAAATAAAGAGACATTTGACACAAACACATTAGGCTTGCACTGAGTCAGGCCATTACCTCCACTACGTCCTTCCAAGTGACTGCATCCCATGTGTCAGCCTTCTTTTAAAAGGGTTGTGCCACTGGCTCTGAAACTCTTCCACATTTCTTTTTGGATTATTTTCCACCCAGTGCAGGCTAACTGTGATGGGTGAGGCCTATTAATGTATGGATAATATATGACATTGCCTGAAATCAAAGCCTCTCTGACTTCAAGACTGCACAGAGGGAAAAAGACACTAAAAGCCTGATGGAGCTGTTCAGCATGTTGGACTGTTTTAATCTTAGACTTTTTCCATTATCTATCAGCATTTTTTTAAATTGCTGCTGGTTTATTGTCCTGTTTTTATATGCAGTCTTTGCTATTTTGAGCATGTCAAGGGACCTCCAGGAATAAAAATACTAGCTGCAGCAAAGGCAGTGAGGTTCTGATAACATCATGTTGCTTTCTCCATGCCACTGTATTGACACTAGGCTACACCAGGTGTGCAAACCCAGCAGAAAGAGTTGGATATGTACACACTGGTGCCAGCTACCTGAATTGTTCTATTCCTTACGTGTTTACTTTTGTTGACAAGAGAAAGACCAGTTTTGCATAAAGAATAAGTGAATAATGTTATCTTTGGGTATGGTTATATAGATGCAGTGAATAACACTCTAAGCAATTCCTATTATTCTGTATTCTATTGGGCATTGCAATGGATGCAATTTCAAACTAGATTTGAGAGGCAAGGGATGAATTTACAAAAAATGCTTAAAGGACATGAGTAAAAATCTTAGGGAAAGTCAGTAGGCTTGCCTAAAAATACATCACTTACTATTATTTTAAACCTGTTAACCCTTCTTAATTTGTTAGCCCAACTCTTTTTTTTTTTTTTTTTTTTTTATTACTTTAAGTAGTTGAACTCCTTAGTCTCCCTTATGTCACAACAGATCTCTACAAGATCTATAAAGCATATGCAATTTCAATTTGCTCTCACATTAACAACCCTCTGTAGTGTCACATCCACGTAAAGGTGCCTCCCTGTATATAAATATCAAATCCAACCTGGCTGCTCACATTTATACAGGCAAATATTTCAATTATCTTTTAATGGTTAGGGACTTGTAAACTCTTCCTGTTGTCAAATTAAGTGTACGCTTTCCTATGTATCAGTCTAGTTCCTTTGCAAGAGTACTCAGAGTAAAAAAAAAAAAAAATCAGGTCAGAAGTACCTGTGAGCTGCCTCTGTTTGCAGTGCACGCAACCCAAAATTTATTTTGGTTTATGGATTAAGGGGAACTACGTTCAAATGGCTATGACAAGGATGAACCTGGGTATAACACACCATGGGAGTAATGCACTGAAAGCAGTCCTGGCCTCGTGGAAACTAGCTACCTTGAATGGAAGAAGAGGCTTTTCTTTCCCAAAGCCTATTTCTGACTGGGGCTGCTTCCTGACCAAGAAGATGCTTTTGTATATAAAAGTAGTAAATGTGCTCGTGAGCAGTGTATTTAGGAGAAAATGTTCTAAATGCTTAGAACACAAACCCATGTAGGAATTCCTGGACACCACACAAGAGTGGAAGGTCTGCAGAAGAAAAGTCCAAACAGATTTTGTTCAATGGCATTGGCCAACCTCAAACATTGCTAGCACTTTCCTCACTGAATTTCAAATACAGTGACCTGAAATTAATTTAAGCATCATTGTGATCATAACAGTTCAAACTCTTCTGTCCTGGTTTATCATGAATTAACTATAAATCTACTAAATCATTGGCTCTCCAGTCTTATTCAGAGTTTACACTGATCTGAGTCCACTTCATTCAAATTGCACCAGCAGAAAGTGCTGTTGTATTTAAATAGGAATTGGCATATTGCCATACTGCCACTTCTGGGGGGTTGGGGCTTCCCCCCCCCCCCCCCCCCCCTTCTTTTCTTTAAATATTTTCCATGAGAAGAAAAGCAAAAGCCCTAATAAAAAAAAAATAAAATATTTCTGCTTTCTATGGACTGATAATTACTCTTCCAACCTGATGTCCCGCCACACTTATTTCCCATGCTGTCCTTCCCCTGGCATCATTTCTCTCTTCTAGACACGATACAGTTGATTTGCTTCATGTACCCAGCACTTGCTGACTTTCTGAGCTACTAATTCTCTCAGATATTAATACACTAATCATAAACCTTTCCTTTCAGATGCAAGTTGTAACCTGCAAAAATCCACTAAGTATCTGCTCTCGCTTAAGTATGAAATTTATTACCAACATCTGTGTTCAGCTCTTTTCCTGTTTTAAAGGCTTAATTAACTACTAGATTTTATGCATCCCTAGAGCGAATGGATAGTACCAAATAAAAAAGTATAGGCACTTTTATGGATCCCACAATTTGCTCATAGTCCATCATGCCAGTAAAATCTACACATCCAGTTAAAAGCAGATAATTGCTTGTACAGCCGCCTCTTTACATGGGAAAACACAGACTGTGCAGCCAGTCAGAGGTGCAAATCTTGATTTGATGCCATTCATTATGAACTAGGATATGCAAATGTAAAGCCCCAAGCATCCTAAGTTACAGCTTTACTTAGGCACCCAAAGTTCAGCATAGCTTGTTTTCATCACCTCAGCTAGAACTTAATTACCTTTGGCCCTTTTTAAATTTAAAGGCAAAAAGTATGAACTGCCAAGAAGAAAAAAAACTCCTTTTCAGTGTGCTGAATGTTCTAAATGTCCTTTAAAGATTCCTGCTCTCTTTGCTGTCTTGTGAGGAGCCTGTTCAGCCTAATTTAGGCGCTGAAAATTAGCTGAATTCAAATGGGTCTGTTAATTGATGGTAACACACAGACTTACTTTTTCTCTTGTAGGTATCTATCCTGTTGTACTTAAATTGGGAGATCATTTAGCCAACAGAATTTCACAGAAAACCCAATCACTTTGAAACAAGACACTAGCTTTTAGCATTGTACCAAAACACATTCAAAACTAGTTGCCTGAACCAAACACAGGAATTATTACTGATTCTTGCAATGCCATGCACCAGCATCAAGGTGTATACCAAAATGCCACCCAAACTTGATTGGGGCCTTCAGTTCTGCGAATTGGGAGCCTGATTCTGTCATCAAAAATGCGTTTCAAAAATAAAGTATCAGAAGAAAGGCAAAGTAAACAGACTAGCAAGAGTTCGGTGAATAGTCTGGTGAATGCTATACTAACCTATGGAACCCAAGTTAGTTACAGGCAAATCATTACTCTCTATTGGTCTGTATAAAAAAAAAGTATTAAAAAAATCAGTGGTTTCAGCCTAGTTCGCTAACAGATAACTACGCATACTGCAGTAATCGGTGTCAGGTGGCATTTCCCATTTGAAAATTGAGAGAATAAGTGGACAAAAGGGCAAAACCTGAGATCACTCTAGCTAACAGGGAATATTACTTTGAGATCAGGGATGCCAGGGTTTCAGATTGAGTCCTACAGCTAAAATAAAATACACATAGCAAGCCGCATCATAAACTAAAGACAGCTGAACGGCTCCGAGAGACACCTAAGAGTGTTATTGTAAACACCTGATGCAGAACCAGAAAACCGTGCCACCTCATTTATCCTGGTTTCCAGGGTAAATCTAGCATGTCTGTAATCTAGGTTTGTGTTTCAGCAAGCAGCCAGTCTCCAGCCACTGTGCAACCCTCCTGGGGCAGCTATATTACACACCAGTCTGCAGCACAAGTTCAGAAAAGATTCCTCCAGAACTAGATGCAGAAACACAAAATAAATAGGGGAAGGCATCTTAATCTTCATTATCCTTTCTCTGGTGGCTGGCTGCAGAGACAGTTCTGGTCTTCCAAATAACTCATTTGCAAACTTGAATTTAAGAAGCCAATAATTATAGTGAATCAACTGTATTTTAAATGACTGCATCTGCATCAGCCTGAAATTCCCTGACTATGCATGTTTCTTACTAATAGAAAATCTTAGTTGCCTTTTAAAGATCAATGATGTGTATCGGTTTATCATTTAAAGCTAATTGGTAAATTAACTTGAGAAAGTCTTATTGCAGGTCAAAGACTTTTTGTTAACTGTATTTTCTTCCTAACAGAGTCATACAGAAAATTCCACAAGAACAGCACATTCACTGAATAGTATCAAGCAAAACATATCAGTCTGTGCTGCTTGATCAAAATGTTCCAGCCCACAATAGCTTTATTACAGGCAAAATTGCTTTTGGCAATTTGGGTGAAATATTGGCAGTTTAGGGTATTTTTGATACTTTTAAAAACAAAACCTGACATTTCAGAAATTAAAATGCAGGCAATCAGAGTTGCTAATATCATTCATTAGCCTTCATTTCAGCTGTAGAATAGATTTGCTCATGGTTTTTTTGGGGGTAACATAAATATAACGTTAAATCTGTTTCTGTACATGCACTCATACAGAAATGCAGAAAGCTAAACAAGGTACATTTGAAAATTCTACTGGCTTCCTCTACATGACCAGACTACAAACAGATTGCATTTAATATTGATCTAGTTCACTCCTAAGGAAAACCAGCATATGTAGTGCATGCACCAGGGAAGAAAAATCCAGAGAAGGATGTAAACCCCAACCAGTCCTGGAATCAAGTACCATATCCAGGTCTGAGGACACAGTTTTCTGTAATCATTTGCCTGTTTCTTTTCTCTTTTTTCTGTGAATTCACTACCCGTGCCCGTGGTCTGACTCAGCATGCCCCCTCTCCCAGCTTTGTCTACCTTTTGCCTTAAGAAAGCTATTTAAGTTGGGGCATGATAGCGCACATACTCATCCACTAATTCATTTAGAGCTGTGAGATATTAACTGTTGGTGACACACAAGTATCTAAAGAGAGCCAGTGGATCAAGATGGGAGGGCAGAACATAGATCTATCAGACTAAATTAAATCTAAGGCTTCTTGGTGTCTGCCAAGGTGCTGTGCTGATGGTAAACAGCGTCTCGTGAAAGCCTTTCTCTGCAAGCGGAACGAGGACCACTACTGAATTTCACCAAGATGAGAGAGAAAGAAACATCAGAAAGTAGTAAACTTTTGAGTTGTGAGTCTCAGCCTCTAGACTTTCCTGCCACATCAAAGTATGTGTAGAACATGCACATGCTCTCAAAACTGGGAACTGTGCTTTGTTAATTGGGTCTATATTAAGGTGAACCATATTTCTTGAAAAAATAGTTTTGAAAATGCAATTGCAACTATATGTGAACTCAGAGTATGTGAGAGGATAAAACTGATTTTGTAACTGCGATACGAAACCTCTAACACAGCTCAGAGACATTACTCAACACATTACTTAAAACATTTATTGTTAGGAATCAGCTACATTTTAATTTAGTTTTGTAAGTCATATATCTAAGCAAGTGAAACAAACAGCCCTAAGGACATGTAATTTTCCTTCTTCTTGGAAATAATGAAAGAAAAGTATCTTTAAAAGCTAAAAGCAGAAGTCAGCTAGATCTCTGTATTTTTAATAAGAGTGCAGGTTCTCTTTTGTACTGTTCTCTGAGGATCATGACTATCAGAAAATGTGCTAAAGGTACTAAAGGTTTTATGAATCTGCCCCAAGGCCCTGAACTAAAGCGCAGCAAAGTCAATGAGCTTGAAACATACGGTTGTTGCTTTGTCAGCTCACTGCTGAACGTTTTCAGCCAAATTTTCAGAAATTATGTTGAACTTGACAATTGACTTTGCTGTAGGTTAAGGTGAGCGTGAACTTCCAATACATGGCAATTCTATGCTAATTTAAAGCAAGCTTCAGTGCCAGATTATTTACTTTGTACTTACTGCAGGTAAAAATACGTGCACTTGCAAACATCACACAGCATTACAAACACACCGTAAGGTCAGACCCTGCCTTGAATCATGCTAAATTTTTTAAAGTGCAACCAAATGCTAGGGCTTTGAATTGGTATTCAGCAGATTCACTTCCACAAACTACTTGTGTGACTTTTCGTAAATCTTAATTTGTTTTTACCTTAGTTTGACATGGCTGCTATAATGAAAAATTCCAAGAATGTTAGGCTGAATATGTTTAGGCACTTCGCTTTAAGCAACGTGCACTTAACACGAACGCTCTCAAGTCAACATCCTTGACTTCATTCTACCTAAACTACTTCAGCACATTAGGAAAGCAGCCATTTCACAAGCTATCCCATTTCCTCGAGCAGCTCCCCAGTTCCCAGAACACTCCTGTAACAGAGCCTGAGGAAAGATCACGGAAGGATGACAGTAAGGGAAGCCAGCTGGAAAGTCTGGCCACCAAGGAGAGGAAGGGCACGAAGAAGCTGAGCTGCGTCACTGTAGGAACTCATCTAGACACAGTGGCACTAAATAATAGACAGGGGGTGGGTGGAAATAATCCATATATATATATATATATACACACACCTGAAATTAGTTCTTTGGTTTTTAAAGGAAAATCCTGTAAGTTAGTGTATCACAGAAGGAAAAATAAAATGAGAAATTTTAATTCATTTACAATACTGAAATTTTCCCATACAGAATGTTTGAAGAGAGCTTTTTCATAATGAAAATTTGTTTTAATGAAAAATTACTTTCACCTCGTATTTAACACTTTGTAAATCTGGTAGAAAAAAAAAATGGCTAATTCATCTCGAGTTATTAGTCTTTGCTTTTTTCCCCCTTCCTATAACAGTAATCAGACTGAAAATTTTAAGAACTGACTTGGCAACTCCTGTGTAAAACAGTAGCAAGACTAGCATGAACCCCCAATTTTAAGCAATACCAATATTCAATTTTTTAAAAGCAAATACTCATTGCTCTGATATGACTTTAACAGCAGCCGGGATCTCTAATATTCATTGATTCAGCATGGAATCAGAGTTCTGTCAATAGTACTGATTTGTGAGATGTGGGCTTAAAAGAAGGGGGGGAAAATGATCCTAAGATGAGTTCAAGTTCATGTTCTGCTTTCCCAAGAAAAGTTTGGTTTTTACCTCTGCAGACTCATCATCCTTCTTTTGACTATGCAAACCAAAAACCTCAAACCATAGAAAACACAAAGGCAGAGAAAAAATACAGTCCCTGGTCTGGATTTCTAGAAAAAGCGAGAACATTCTCCTAAGCCCTTTCAAAGAAATAGAGAGTGATAACACCTGGCAGTCTCCTTTTCCTTAGACATCACGTCTACAAGTTACTACTCAAACTCGGTGCCCCAGCTTCCAGAGGAACTCTGCCATCTCCTCTGAATCTGAGAGAGACCTAGAGGAGTTCTGATTTGGAAGAAGGATTTCACCATGAGATGGCTGTCTAAAGAGCGGTGATAACCTGGACCTGCGTTGCTGATCTGCAAATCGCTGTCACGCAGCTAACGAATGCAAAGAGGACTGAGATACAGGGCAGCTACAGGCAGCAGGTCACTAAGCGTACCCTGACGGTGCAAACACTCCTTATGGGTCTGAAGAACTGGTGCTGCTCTTTTCTACTGCTAGGTTTACCCTCTTTCTTTCCACTTCAGCCCCGTGAAGGAAAAATAACCTAACCTACAGTGATTTTTGCAGAAAAAGTCAGTACACACTTGAGCTATTTTTTATTTTTTTTTTTCCCCCCTGAGAGAATTGGAATATTTGTTGTGGTTTGTTAGATTATAACTGACAACTGGAAAGAAGCAAAAAAGAGCTTTGATCACACATTAGCCTTTCTGACTTTGATATTGACTGTGCCCATTTATATCAAACCATGGCTGTCAAAACTCTGAAGTACATTACAAAATATAAGTAAGCACAAGTTAAGTATGCTTCTCCATAATTTACCTTTTTTATATAAAACATTACCTTTATGTTTAGGCAAAATGAACATAACAAAAACCACACTTAAATTATTTCATTTTACCCTCATATCTTGCACACTGTGCTTAAGAATAAGCAGATTGGCAACTAGTTAGCACAGAAAGGAAAAAAATTTGGACTGTGACTTTATTTTAAGAATAAGCTCCTCTTAATTTACAGGTGTCTTCATCCCAATGCACAGCTGTTATAAAATAGTAACAACTAAATTTCACACTCATATCCCTTCTTTTTTAAATGAAAATGCTGAATTATAACATTTTTCCTAGTTAAGGGTAAAGAGAACAGCGTTTAAAGATTTTTGTTTGTTATTATTTAAAAGTTTTAAAATATGTTTATACTCATCAAGGATCGAAAAGCACAATTTCTTGACACTGCTTATTCTTGGATGCTTCTACGTAGACAGGAGTCAAGCAAGGAGCACTAAAATAGACATTTCAGGTTATTTTCAGAAATTACAAATAGGTGAATACAAAGGGTGATCTCTGCTCTATAAACAGCCTCTGCTGACTTCAGTGGGTGTGGGATTGTCTCTGATTTTTTCTGACTTGCACAAGCCTACCCTTATTTTCCTGCATATTCCTAAACTATTTCACAAAATACTTGCAAACCCACACTTTTTCTAATTTATATTTCTTCATCACTATGTCATGTCGCTCTTGGTTCATGTTTATCTTCATAAAGTTCCATCACTACAGGGTAACAGTTCATGACTACTTTTGGACCTTTTCAGCTTCGGAAGAGCCAGCGGTTCAGCTGCACCAGGTTTCATTCCGAATTTCGGATTCCTGATGATCTCAATGACATGGGCCATAGGGCAGAGCACTTACGACATTAACAGTAGCAGGGTCATATAAAGTGAATATGTACCTTAAGAATCCAGTGCTCTAGTACTATTTTAAAAGGGTAAACAGTACACGGTAACAGTCATTTGAATCTATATTATAAATGTAACATATTTTTTAAAGGAAAAAGACCCTGAATTTTTCAGACTGAAATTGTAGACAATGTTGCAAATATTCTTTAAATGTTTCTTTCATTTTTGAGTTGGGTCAGATATTTCTTATCTGCAGAAAACCAATCTGAATACTAATTATAAGGGAACCTATAAATATTTCCCTATAAAAACCCAGCATTTTTCCCAGACATACTTTTTCAGGATTCCTGAGATAAAAGTTGAATAATTACTATGCACTTATTCCAATAAAGATTTTATCAGGAAGAAAAGTACTGTTTGAGAAACCACTTTTAATTGGGACAGTTTGTGTACGTTTAATAGGGTGTTTAATTAAATGTAAATTTTCAGCAACGCTTCCAGCTTCTTCATGTGGTTTCTTACCCAAAAGACCAAAGTGTGTTTCTTACCTGCAAACAAGGGCTTTTTCTGCATTCTGCACCAAACTTTTCATGCTACGCGCTTCAGCTGCCTCTAAACCTATTACTTTCCCAGGCATATATTTATGGTGGCCAAAGAAAACTGAAGCTAGCTGTGACACCTGCAATAGTGAGTTTCAGCTTTTTCATTTTTCACTCACAACTTTTTGAGAATTTTGTTTTGCAATTACAGCTGCTTAAGCATTTGCGTGCTAACAACGTGTAGAGTCAAGCAGCTTTTCCTATCTGTTATTTCCAGGCTGTTGCTTGCTCCGTCTCTTGCATGCCCATATAAAACTAAAACAGCATGACTTTTAAAATTGAGTAGATGGAATTGATTTCAACATTGAGAGAATCTCTCAAATGCTTTTCTGCCATTTGTTATCTCTTAAGGATTGTGCTTAGTGCCAGTGAATGACAATTTTGTTGTTGAATAAAGCAAACAAGCTTCTTGACAGAAGTTCCTACTCACACTTTTTGAAGGTGTGCTCTGTATCTTGGTTTATGCAATGCTAGGAAATCAAGAATCCACGCTGTAGTCTTTTCTAGCTAGTGCTGCTCTTATTTATAGCCGATGAGCTCGTCAACTGACTTCCTAAGTGTCTCCTATCATCTGCAAAACATTAGTTGGAGACGCAAGAACACTTCTTTCCCTGAGAGCCCACAGTGTACATTGTTCCCTCCTCACAACAGCATACTGGCTTTCAAGCTGCTGAAATTTCACATAAGAAAAACCACAGGGACAGTTCAAAGTACAGCATAACAACAAGACAAATCCAACAGGTAATTTTCACCTATACTCCACAGCTACAGTGCTTACATTTTGGTAAAACTAGCACTCCTTAGATGGTACTGAGCATACTACCTATACTTGTTATTCTTCATTTCTGATCCCATTTCCACAAGTCATACATAAACAGTTCATGGCATGTGAGTGAAAGATGGAATTGCTGACTTACCTATTTGGTCTTTCTTTTCCAGACAGATTTTACTATTAGCGAGAAAAGGCTTAATGTGCAGAGACAGAGAGGAACTTTTAACTAATGAAATGGTTTTTTTCTACATACACGCGCTTCACTCCTTGGAGAAAAATCTCACAGAATATAAAATGAATGAGAAATAATACCAAAGAATTAGTATAAGCTACATTAACCACAGCTCCCTTTTTTTCCTTTAATAGCTTTTTCTCATTCCATGTCTTGGTCTTCATCTTGTGTCTTGTTCCTTCAAGACTGCCTAGACAAATAACTGCTGAAGGATTCTTTGCACACTTCCCAAAGGGGACTGCATCTCAGAAAGCCAACTTTATCTCGATGTCTCAACTCAACAGAGCAATATCTCCTTTGAAGTGACTTGTCTGATGGATTGAGGCCTAGGAATCAGCTGGAAGGGAGCATAAGTTAACCTCTTGACATGTCATCCAAAAAAGAAACGTGCTTGGATGGAAATTTTAACAACTACCTGAATATAACTCATTAAAGTCATTGTCAAAAAGAGATAATAAGGAAGCAGTTATGTGGTTCCCGTAATAAGCTACTGAGTGCTTAAAATGTTATGATAGATATTTCATGCATTTTAATGGACACAAATGCAAAATGTGCTAGATAGAAAGTGGTTTTAATATAAGAAACTGCTCATCAGTGCCATGCACTGGATAGATGTTTTTAACACTATTAGCTCTTCAAAAAAAAAGCATACTGAAAAATGAATTACTGTTCTTATAACATTAATGGAGAATAATATTGTAGCGAAGTGCTTGCTAGACATCTTCATCAAGATTGAACTTATGAAACGATGACTTGCTGCAGAGGAGTGGAGCAGTGATAAAATAGCCCACTTTTTTGAAACAGTCATGCAGCTAAAACTAATACATACTTACACAGTATTTTCTGCAGGCTTAATAAAGGAGGGACCGTCAAGGTGCCACAGATGGCTCAGAAGTCAGGCTCTGTGAACTTGTGTTTATGCAAATAGGCAGAGGACTCTACTGCTGTATTAGAGTGCTACGTATAGAAAAGGCAAAGGCTCTATGCCCATATACTGTTCCCTAGCGTCTGCAATCAGATCCCACTGATCTTAGTTCTTAGGGAATAAGATAATTGCTTGCCATGGATTTATTCCAGACTTCCAGCAGTAGAAATGTATAAATGTATCAAAATAATTTCAATTTAAAATTTTAGTTTGGTAATTCCACCACCCACCCACCCCTTCCCTTCTTTCTTTGATTGAAGAGGTAGTCAAGCTTTCCCTAAGCAGCTTCGTTCTCTAGATCTGATCTGACTCTTACTGAAGTTGGTTGCACTTTTTTATGATACAGAAGTGTTCTATTCCTAATATCTATCAATATGAGAAGGACACAGAAATCTGACAATTTACCTCAATATACGTTAGACTTATTGCAATGCTCACTGGCTGTGTCAGTGAGAACCAGGCATCCTATTCAATTTTCACTCTCTGATTCTGTATTTCCCCTCTCCCTTATCTCTTACCCACATATATCTGTTTTATTAAAAACCTCAAATACTCCTTATATGAAATCTTTTCAAGTACGTATTAGGACAGAATTATGGCAGTGAGCATGTGATGTGTTGATCAGAAAAGCTGTAGTTACCTGCAGAGAGATGGCAATTTGTTTGGTTTTCCTTGAAATGTTCTAGAGGTAAGCATAGGAGCATTGATTCAGCAAGGCATCATATTCGGAAGAAGTCCTACACATGTTCGTAATATACTTAAATGCTTTATGAACAAAACCATTAATGATTTTAACACCCTTTTAGACACATTTATTTGGGAAAAAATGCCTGTTTCTATCACCTTAAAAACACTTTTCAAACTGTAATCCTGTAATGGAAAGACTGCAGTATTTCTCCACAGAATTTTCATTTATAAGCACTTTTAAATGTTTTCCACGTAAGTATTACAAAATTATCATCATTACAGCATTATTTCTAAGAAACAAAGTCTTAAGAAAAAAAATGAGGAATAATATGAAAAGTAAATAAAGGTATTTACACACAAAGTCTGATAGTATTTCCAATCTGAGTATAAATTTAAAAACATCATCAATTGAGCAGCATTTAGTTATTTTTTCTTAATACTGAATGCTAACTATGCTTTTATTTTTAAAGAACTGCAGACTAGAATTTCTTGCCAGAAAACTCTTGGTACTAAGCCAAAAAATTATGCACAATGCTTAGCACATATGAAATAGCCTAATTAATTAATGGTTTACCCTAATTTGACTGGTAACTAAGAATGATTGATTTTTGAATATTTATTATAATATTGGCTTGTGTCATTTGCTGCCATCTGTGTCATAATACTCTGATTTTCACAGAATCTGATTACAAAGTTTAGAATGTCTGCATACAGCCCAACTGATGATAGATTCACACATTACTTTCATTAGCAATTTCCTGCTTGCTCTGAGTACAGGGTATAAACTGGTGATGAAATGATCAGGAAAAGAAACTGCAAAGTAAGAGGGGAAGCGGTGCAGAAGACAGCTGCTGCTATACTGAATGTTACACCAGAGTTCCGTACTGTCTTGTGTTCTGCCTTCAACGATGACCAGCAACTGATGTTTAGAAAGAAAAGGAACAATTTGAAGAGACTTTCCCCTAACTATTTGCTATCAGCTTGTAGAAGCTAGCAGTTGACAGACCTGCTGAGCTAAGGCTGCATCTAGATCATCAGTTTTAATCCCAATGACAAAATTAAGTTCTATTTTAAAATAAATAAATAAATAAAATCAGTCTATTTGGGAACACGAGGGTGGCCTTGCCAGGGGAGACCACAAGTCCATCTGGCCCAGCACTGGGCTTTCAACAGCAGCCAAAAAGAGCAGAGCCACTGTACAGTAATTACTACTCTAACACAGTCACAGCTTCCAGTGATTGACATATTAAGGACCACTGAAGCTAGAGAAAGTGCCTCATCGCCAAAAGTCCTTGACGTATTTCAGTTTCATACTACTTACTAACTTCTAGATGCTTCTTATGGCTGTGTAATCATACCTTTATAAAACTATCTTTTCCCATGTATCTTTCTACACACATACACACACACCCTTCCCCAGTTTGCCTAGCTCCTCCATGTAGGAAAGCCAATCCGTACTTGGAATCCTCCCTGTTGCAGTGCACTGTATTTTTCCTGTTTAAGTTCATCATGAGGAACAGGAACTAAACACACATGCAGCATTCAAGATGTGGATAAACAGTGCACAACAGCATAATGCTCTTTTCTGTTCTGGTCTTTCTTCCTTTCTCCACAGCTACTAACATCTTTTGGGATTTCTGGTCACTTCTGAGCACTGAACTGTTTTACAAGAGCTATTTACAATGACTGCACAATTTCTTTAGCTCAGTGCTAACAGACTCCATTGCTGTTTTTGTGTAATTAAGGTTACTTTATCTAGTATTAATTACTTTATACATGTTGATATTTAGTTTCACCCACCATTTTACTATCCAGTCATTCAGCATTTTTAAACTCTTCAGAAAACCCACATTTTATTTTCCTAAATAATATAATTGAATCTGCAAATACTAGCATCTGAGTATTCCTCTTTTCCTCTCAGTCGTTTGTGAATATGTCAGTAGACATTCCCGGGGGACCAGCTGGTAGCAGTGCTTTACTGTGAAATGACTACCATTGCAGCCCAGCTCACTAACATGAATGATGTTGCATTAGCTTTTATATATTCTTCTCCAGAAAAAAAAAAAAAAAAAAAAAAAAAATTATTCAATTGCTTTGCTACTACTGGTTGGAACAGCATTCCTCAATATCCCCAAAAGATTAGACTGTAGCACTGGCTTTCTGTCATGCAAAAAAATACAAGGGTAATTTTAATCACCAGTCCTGAAATGCAATTAAGTCATCTTGCTTCTCAAAAGATAAATGAGAAAAACATAAAAGTAAATTAAGATAAATTTAGGACCTGCTATACATGTAACACTTTCTACCACTTCTTCCCATTAAAATAGTAGAAACGCCTGGTCTACTTTTTTCTGAAAAGTCTTTTTTATGAAAGATTTGATAGCACCAGTATAAGCTAGACACACAACTCCCTTGCAAATAAATCAGGATATATTAATTCAAGACAATTTATTCTTATAGATCTAGCACATCCTGGAGGCTGCTTTGTCCTTACTGGTAACAGGAGAGGTTACATGCTTGCAGCAGTCTTTGCCTTCCTGTGCTTCAAGAGTCCTCATGTCATATATAGTGTTTTGGAGGTTCTCCTGCTCCCCCTGCCCTTTAAGAATTCAGGCTGGAGTAACTTCAGTCAACTCCATACCATTCCCTTGGGCTCTGCGGGTAGTACCTTGCCAGCATGCCAAGGCTCAGAGCCAGCTGATGTATAAGCACCCCACGGCCCCGGCTTATAGCCCCACATATACACTAAACTGAAAACTATCTATACCCGGCCTTGTAAAATTGAACTGTAGACTGAAATAGCACAACTGGAAAGTCTACTACTTTTAGGCAATCCTAAAAAAGTTTCTGAAAATATTTATGTGGTAGTGCTAAAAAAGCATGTCTTTATCTGAACATTAACCTAATGATTTTTTATCACCATCAATTAAGGCAACCATCCATATTGTATGAATTATCAAATTCACTTAAAAAACTACATGTTTAAGCTTTTACTGTTGCCTTTTTTACTGTGTTTGGCTGTTGCCAGAGCATACCATCATGCCTTGATAAAGCAACAGATGCACTACTACTATATATTTGATTATTGAGGCACCCGTTCAATCAGTTTTATCTTTAAAGTACCATAAGTAGAATGTGGGGCTTAAAAAGATAAAAATAAGATGGATGAAAAGAGTGAAAAGAAAGGGAAGAAGCACACACACAAAAAAGAAAAACATCTGTTTTCTAGTAAGAGAACTTGAAATGATGTTTTATTGACATTCTGCCAGAAGACTACTGGCAATTTTCCTCTCTGCTAGCTAAGAAAAAGCAAACACAGATGAGGTTTTATAAGCAGCAAATAGAATGCAGACATGGAAATAAGCTCGATTGCTGTCCTTCGTGTAGGCTGAAAGCGCTGGTAGAGCAAAGCCTTCAATCCCCAGCAGCCAACCTCGAAAGCTTTGTCAGTAAGGAGAAAGTAGATATGATAGAGCCTTAAATGGTCAGCCAGCTAATCTAAAGCACTTATTTTCACTTTAACGAAGGTTTGAGCTTCTGTGTGCTAGGTTAATATGGTAATTATCTCCCACCCCCCAGTTACGCAGGTTCAGGCCTGAGCTAGACGAAACTTATGGGGACCTCACCCTGGCACTGACAAATTATACATATGCAAGATTTTGCAAGTTTTCTTTACAATTTGCTGGTTGATTCACATTTTCTTATGTCCTTTATTAGTTCAAATTTCTAATTTTTTTTTTCCTTTTAACAACTATAACTGGATAAGGAAGGGGCAAAAATGGCTGCTTTTTAGATGACTTGAGTATTTCCCTTCAAGATTTCTGTGTTTACCAAGGCATATATTGTATCTGAGAAATCAGTATAAGACCGATTATTTTTTTTATCACCCACTAAGGGAGAGAGCTCACACGGAGAAGTCCAATATACCTTCACTGTTACCTTCTCAGAACCTTCTCTCAAGTCAAACAAGGTCCATATGAAATTTCACAAAAAGCCATAACACACAGCAGATTGCAAACCTTTGTTATCGTGAGTGGTCAAAAAGCACAGCATCCCCTCTATTGGCATCGCCTACTGTACATCCTCTTCTTGACGCTCAATGGCTTTTCTGCAAGCTTGAAACTCCCTAAACTGGGCCTCAGATATTTGCTAGGTTCAGCTTGAAGCTCGTTTTATAAGTCAAATTCAGGAGAGAAAAAAAATAGTTATGCAATATAATTGAAGATGCAGTTGTTTACCCTTCCAACATTTCCCTTCAGTTGTTTGAAATACCTCTTCCTTAATTGATACAGATTAAGCATTCCACATCTCAAGTGGTGTTTCTGCCTTTCTGTAAATAACAGGTATTTTTACAGGCTGTGCTTGCTCAGATGTAGGCCAGATGAACCCCCTTTGGGACAGTGCAAGTCTGCATTGCTGCAAAAAAGCAATTTGCTCTCTACCAGAGGCTGTTTTTCTAGTCTTTGCACCATTCCTGCCTCCCCCTTCTCCTTACAGTGGGTGTGTCACGTGGTAAAACTGCTTAGAAAACTGCAGCAAGTTAAAATTAACAATTTTGTTAATGGGTCACTTTAGTCAAATTCACCACACAGGCTCTTGAACTTTGGGGCTGGCAGCAAAGCAGCGAGCAATGCAAGAGCGGGACTGGCAGACAGGAAGACTGCTACAAGAACACATTTTAAAAGTAAATGAAAAACTTTTTAATAGACTGAAATTCTGCAGCACAAACCCCAAAGGATGGTATGTGAAACATTTGGGAAAAAAAGATCAGCAGCAGCCCTGCTGGCTCTCAGCTAAGTCACTCCTACCATTCAAGGGGCAGAGATGACTTTCTCAGAAATATTTTTGAGTGTTAACATCTAACAGTATCTGGGAAATGTCTACTGCACGTTCATGACTTTTCATTAAAAAAGCCAAGTCATAGACCTTGCCTTCGGTGCTCCTGAGGAGCAGAAGCAGGTTATAAGTGAGGGGAAACAGCTACTACGTTTCTGCAGGGCAGGTGGGCAAGTAGACTGCAGGAAGAGGAGAATGGCTTTGCCATCCTACCTCCAGTAAGCCGAGCAGTACGGTGGGTTTGCGTGGCATAAACTTCTTTTCACCCTGTATTTAACTGAAACGAGGAATCACAAGGATGCCTCCTCCTAACCGCCTTCTGTGGCAGTACAGAATAGATCATGGGCTGTCCCTGAACTACTATAGTCCTCTTGATTATGTTTATACAGGCTATTTTCCTTTCAAACCTGAACTTTTTTTCCTAGCCGAGTGGTTTTCAACCTCACTTCACAACAGAGTGCCTGAAACAAGATACAGGCTGGTATTAGTGCAGCTTCGGAACTAGGTACTAAGGGCTCCAGTGAGAGGTGTTAAGAAGCAGTTTTCCTTTTTTGTTTCTTTCAACCTGTTTCCCTTGATATGATTCAAATGATGGTTTCTATTAGCAGCTAGTAGAATTTATTCAGAACTTGGTTTAAAAGGGCCACGTCTGGTTTTAATTTTGTTGTGCAGCAGCCGACCATGTTTTTCAGGGATTCATGTGAAAAGGGGTCTTTAAAGTGATATTGCTGAATGAGAAGGAATCCCATGACCCCACATTCTACATCTGCAAAGTATAGCGAAAGCTTTAAGGGAATTATTTCAAATTTTACACCATAAAAAGAGGGGAATCCCTGACTGAACTTGCAGTTAAAGTACCCTGCTGATTTGCTTTGTCTCCTCTGTGGTAAAGCTCTTTTATGTATTTTTAGGGGACTGTCAGCCATACTGAATGGGAGAAAGATAAAAACCACTTCACACCACTCATAAGCACTGTGTAAGACAACAGGCCAAATAAAAGTCTTAGATTTTGGTAGGAGCTACAATATAGTATCATTTTAACAATTTTCTACTGCCAATGGCATCAAAGGAGCAAATATATTCTAAATAATTCTTTTCACCAGGTAGTGAAAAGTTAATACATGGAAACATATTTGTGATTTGCTCATCAAAGCAGATGTTGCAATAACAGCTGAAGATTCTGGACATTGCAATAAAATGTATTTTTACAAGCAGTAGCTTTCAAAAGTATGCACAGTCTTCATTTAAGCTTCCATGCTGCTTAAAATCTACATGCAAACTGAAAATATACTATAACTGAACACCGCTGTGGGTTCTTCAATACATATAATTCTCCTGTTATTTACCAATAAACTAGCAGAGCTCCTTGTCACGCTCTGGATTTGTAGGATACCTCGATAAGGAAAAATGTTTCAGTAACAGATGTTATGTGTCTTGTATTCCAAACAGAATAATTTAATTTAATTACCTGTAATGTACAAATCTGCAGAATAGCAATGTTTTAGAAGAGTGAAGGTACAATACGAGGAAAAGTGATTGAGTATAGTAAAAAAAACAGAAATTAAACAGTGAGAAAATAAGGGGGGGAAAAAAGGCTATAGAGAATGGATGAAGAACTAGGTAGACGCAGAAGGAGGGGTGCGTGCAAATACAAGTGAAGGGGCCCTTCACTGGAAGGACAAACAGAAAAGCCTTAAAGCCCAGAAAATTGTTTTTAATTTGGAAAGGTGGACAGCCAGCCCGCAAAGCCTGCTGATCCATTCCCTGGGGGAGAGCATACGCCTGTACTGCCACAGTGATGGCTGCTCCCTGCTTCCTAATGCTCTGCAGTTCTTACTCATTCCTTATGACAGTCCTACATTTGAGCATGACTGAATTCACTGGAATTACTTGAGGAACTATTGCCTACGGAAGCAAAACTGTGTACCAGAGAATTGGCCTAAATCACTTCTGCACCAACGTGTGCCACTAGTCAAGCAATCTTTCACAGCAGCGTTCAAAAATAGTGTTCGCCTGTATCTCTTCATATTGAATAAAAGTATCAGATTCAGAACTGAGAGCCAGCCATTTACCAGTTAACATTATTATTGGTATAATGGATCAATTCATAAAAATCTAATGGCCCTGCTCTGCTGACTCATATAAAAAGGTAGAGAATTTATACTCTGAAATGATAGCAATGCAAAAAAATAAACCCCCCCAAAATCAACCAAAGAACAAAAAAACCCACAAAAGATAAAATAACATGTAAGATTACATATGCCTGTGCAAAAAGTATACTGCACATGAAAACCAGCAGCCTCTAGAGTTACAGGTACCTGAAATTTTTCGGATGCTAGTGTTTTGGAAGCATTAAAACTGGAAAAAGAAGGGAATTTAAGTCAGGATAGTAGCCCTTAACGTTACATCAATGAAAAATATGGATACAGCACACCTGAATTTGTTCACAAGTCATTCAAAAACTGTTATTGATCTGCCATGTAGATTTTATGGCATGACATTCTGTCCCTGAGAAATAGTAGGGAAAAACCCATTAAATTTAATAGGATTCACTGATATTTATAATTTATGCTTTACAGTCTGCAATTAAAAGGTAACATTTATTTTTCTCTCTGAAAGGGAGAAATGTATTTTTTTAATTATTTTTTTAGTATTTCTTTCTTAGGCAGTTTTTAAGGATTAGCTCATTAATTTTGTATATAATGTTTAAGAATTGTATAGCAATCAAGAGTTCTTTTTACATAACAACTAGTACCAAGGAATGCTGCGGTCATGTTATTTCAACAAAAATCATTCACACCAACCTTCTTTATAAATGAATTCCTCAGTCTATGAAAACTGATACTGAAACCATAGTAGCCGTTTCTGTTCATAAGTTTCTCCCTCTCTCCTGGTGTCAGCCTCAACATTGACCTAAATGTACCTGCAGTTTTTAAAGGACTATTTATTTTACTGCCTGACAATACTGTTTTGTAAACTTGCAGGTCTGAAGAACACAATTGAAGTGATTGAAGGAGGTACAAAACCAACATTTCAGCAATGGCATTTTCTGACTGACATGAGATAGAATTTCTAGTGGCGTAAGGTTTTATAAAGAGATCCATCTACCCTAGCACAAAATAAAAGTAGTCTGAGTTTAGTATGCCACTGAGTCCCATAAAAAACAGCATGAAGTGAATAGTCTCCATAACATTGTTAATGAGACATAAGATCAGTAGCAACCTGACATCTGATTAACATTTTGAATTTTTTTTTTTAAAAAAATCTGTATTTCAAACAAGGAAGACCACAAAATGCCACCTCTTCTGCAAGATAGGACATTAGCTAAAGGTGAAGGCATGACAAAGTGCAGAACAAAGGGCTACCAAAATCTCAGCTCTGACCAGCCAACAGTTGGTCATTTGATCTGCATTGAGCAGAAGACATGCTTCAGTTCCATGCACTCAAGGGAAAACGGGAGGAGTAGGTGCAATATTTTATTTACTAGGTTTGTAATTCACTGTAGGAAATAAGGTGTTTACACTCATATTTTCGTTTTCTTCTCTCAAGCAAAAGTCTAATTTCTGTTTAGGTTTACTTTTTTCAAAAAAAAAACCAAAACAACCCAAACCTGTTCCCCCAATCAAACCAAATAACTTCATTCTGATCTTAATGCTGTTACTAGTCTAGCTATAAGTAGTGAAACAGTGAAATTACATCAAGATGACTAATTTCTAAGCAACAGTAATGAGAAAATCTGAAAAAAGTTTCTCAATCATGAAGACCAGATTTACTTCTGTCAACATAAAATCAGGATTGAAGTACATCCAGTTCTCAGTAAACCCAACAACAGAGGCACTGAACTATTACAGTGCTTAGTAAATTAAGACTCAAGTTCTGGATGCTGTTGCTTTCAAATCAATTGCTTGTCTTCCACTAAAAGCCGTTGTATTGTCTAACAAGCAAGCATTTTCTAAGGGCTACTTAGTGCAATAATTCTTCATAATCTAAAAATTAATACACCGAAATTGATCATGAAATATTATCTGGTTGTTGAAAAACTACAGCGAGTGCTGATAAAAAAGCATTATAGTACTTACCGCACTGAAAGCTCACAAAACCCTGTTCAGTACACAAGCACCAAAGGGAGATGGAACTAATCATGAAAGTTCATTTCTATTAACAAAAAGGCTATAAACAAACTGTAAAGAAAAATAACTTATGAGTATTTGATACCAAGGATATTTTGTACAGAGTTTATGCTGCTTCTGTATGAGACCAAGAGCTTTTTGTAAATGCTAATTCAAATCAGAACATGTATTTCTCCCGTGTACAATCCTCTAACTGGAAACTCATTCCTTTGTATTTGTAGGTTCTCTATTGATCCAAAACTTGCTTAAAAATGGAACCCAGAAATAATTTAAATTTATTTTTATGACACCTCATTTTATCCAAAAGAGATTAAAAACAAACTATTGTATTGTGGCTTTATTACTGGTATTATTCCACACACACACACCCCCGCCCCGTGTTAGTAATTCCCTTTTCAGAGGGATTTTCTTATTTTATTAAGGAAATTAAGAAAAAAGCAATATTGCTTTTCTTATGGAAAAAGGAATTTACCAGCAGCAGGCAAACTCATTACATTTCTGCTCAAAAAACTGCTTGTCTCATACCTAGAAATCTTTTTCTAATTGGGACTTTGTCAGGAGAACAAAATAGTCTCCTGTGAGACCAACAAAACTGTTTCCAAGATTTTTCATGATCTTATACATTTTGGTAATGAACAAGGGACATTTTTGGGAAGTGGAAATATTTGTCTTTATAGCTGAACATTTTTTTTATTATTATTTTTTTTTTTTTTTTTACTATGAGGAAGCTATCTTTATGCCTTAGTACCTGCAAGCATTTCCTTTACTGTATTGAAAAGTCTGTCCGGATTTAAGTATAATTTAGATTAAAAACTTGCCCCAAGAAAACCTTAATACAAGTGCCGCATATTTGTTTCGCAAAGTTACTCATTGCAAAATCTATTAGCAGATGACACATTATAAATAACTGCAGTTCCCTGTTTTTCTTTGTGGACTATAAAACCATTATGGGATGTTATGTTACTGTCTTTTGGGTAACTACTAACAACTACAAGTTCTGCCTACACAGTTTGTTGTTTAGCTTTGTTACTATTTGCATAAAGCCAGTCCTCTGGCCTGCAAAACCTGTTAGAAAGGGAAAGAAAAAACAACCCAAAACTCAAATCTACCATACTTACTATCAATAATTTTGTTGACACCATTCAGGAATTCCATAGACTCAAAATAAAATCACAGTCCTTTTTCTCCTTTCAGAATATAGCCTCTTAATCCAAATAATATCAGAGAAGTTAAAATTTAGTCCATTCATCTGGCAAATGTTTCCCTCTGTTTCATAAACATGCACATCACAGAGAAAAATTGTTCAATTTAAGGTTTCTTACATGATTACAGTGTAAAAAATCATCATAGAAGTACAGTCATTGTCAGATTTAATAACGTCCTTATTGTGATGTATTACATTTCCATAAAGAAAAGATTTAGCAAAACCAATTGTGTTATAAGCAGCCACCAGGTACAGTTAATTGTCTAGGAGGATCAAAAAAAAAATAAAATAAAATAGAAATTCTTTTACCACAGACAACTATGGTCCAACATTCTCACCACAAGTTGGAGGTAAAAGGTCAAGAAAACCAGAAGGAGGACATGGGGGAAAATAGGTGACAGATTATGTTCAAAAATTCCATGGCTACTGTAAATAAAATACCCCGCCTAGGATAATACAGTACTACAGGTACCATTTCCTTTATGTATGCTTACAACCTGTAGAACGCTTCCTTTTTCAGTATTCTAGTTAAAAGTTATGTCCGATGGGAAGGACAAAAAATACACACTAGAGCATATGATGACTTTTTACACAGCGATAATTAATCATCACATTTCATTAATAAATTATCAAGCGCTTGCAAGCTGTCCGCAATCTTTTTCATCTAATTTGCATATTGCATAATGGTGGAATAACATTTTAAAAAGTTGGAATAGGCACTTACTGGAATTACAGTTAATCCTGATACAGTCTAGATGGGGAAGAATAGATGAAAAATGAAAATTTATCCTTCAAGGTAATAGCTGCAGACATCCAATAAAATCACAGTCCACCCTTCCGGGGACAGACACATGCAAATATGGCCACTCCATATCATCAGTCTTTACATACTGTTATAACCCAGATATACTGCGATAAATCTTTATAAATAGAAACGACAAATAGGGTAAAAATGGCCAATTTCAAACAAAGCTACATGGTGACAAATCTAAGTGGAAAAAAATAAGCAGGACTTAAACGTCAAAGATGCTTAACTGAGGCAGGCTGCAGCTTTCTCCCCATCTGTGAAAGAACAGGTAATTTCTCAGGGTGCAATTAAAAAGTGCTCCGTCACGATGGGTCATAGAGCAAGCCAGGCCACAGCCAGACACCTTGGACAGCTCGTGGATGGGATACCTCAAAGGCTGGTCTTCAAAAACAAAGCGATAACGTACAAAACTCGTTACCCAGGCCCATCAGTAAGGGTTTGTGGGTTTACGCTGGCTTCACGTAGAGGCTTGAGGAACCAACGCTCACTACTTAATATATGGAAAATAATCGCATCTTTGTAAGTGCTGAAAATAAGAGAATCCTGGCTATTTTTGGATTATTTCCTGACTGATAAAAAAAGAGAAGGAGGAAAGAAAAAAAAAAAAAAAAAAAAAAAAGGGAAAAGGGAAAAAAAAGAAATGGGGGGGGAGGAGCGGGCAGGGAAAGAGGGATGTTGGAGGAAGAAGCTCTATTGCTAGGGTATCGATTTATTTATTTTCTTGAATGACAGAAGCAGGCAAAAACTGGCAGAGGATGGTGGTTTGTATATAGAGTGACCTGATCTATAGCAGGGTCCTCTGCTGGGCTCCCTGCACTTCTTACTGGGGTGGGATGGGGGGGACACCTATGCCATAACTACAGGGTTTGTACAGCTACTCCTGCTTTATACCTTTGAGGACCATATAGACCATCAAACCTAGATTTTGTTTCCATATAGCTGAGTTTGTCATGTGTCGTCAACCGCATCAGAAAAGTGGTTGCAAACAGCCAGGGGCCAGCAGCGGCACATCCCCTTTCACAGAAGGCGCTGGCGGGCGGGTGGGCGCTGAGGGGGCCGGCGGGGGCTGCGGCGCTGCTCCCGCCCCGGGCGAGCCAGCGGGGCAGCCTTGCCCTCAGCAACGCTTTTATGGAGCAGGGAGGTGGGGGGGTTAGCTGGTGATATTCTCCCCCTCCCCATGCTGTCTGGAAATAATTTGCAATTAAAGCAATACAAGACTTCATTCCCTTTATAAACAGCGTGCCACTGCATGGGAGCGACCGCACACAAGGCGGGTGTCCCTCAGCGGACTGCTCTTGTGCAGGCCCCGACTTGGCCTCGCTCATAAGCGTGGCAGAAGCACTTCCATTTATTCACTTTTTTTTTAACTACAGACACTCATCATCTAACGTTTGGGCCATTATTTCCAGCCAAGAAACCAAATCATTATTTTTAGTATTTATTTTTTTTTCTGTAAAAGGGCTTGTGCCTCCTGTGTTCACGCGGCTGTTTGCCGAGGGCCGCAGTCTTTGGGCATTGAAGGGTTCGATACTACAAAAATACCACTACAGAATCGTTTAAAAAAGGAGGTGGATTTACTACAGATTTGACACCTAAAAAAAGGAGACCAAGAAATCCATCAGTGGGAATTTCTAATTACCTAATTGCAGCATTTTCAGTGTTTAAAGCTAGAGATCCTCTGACACAGCTGCATGCTGTACATTAATTGGTGGAGGCAAAACTGAACTGACCTACGCACATGTTGCTCCTGCTCGCACATTTCGTTGTGGAATTGCTGCTGTGAAGAGAGACCAATCTTCCACAACAAGGAATGATAATTTAGCTCCAAAATACCACTGATGAACTAGTCTTCTCTTTTTAGAATACACAACAGTACAAAAATATTGTGATGGAGTATGTTAAGACTATATAAAGAATATAAAAATGCAAAAGAAAAGAAAATAAATCATAATAATGAGCATGTACTTGTGTGTGTATGTACATACACAAATGTTGCATTGACATGTGTTTATATATCATTTCAGTTTACTTTTAATGTTAAAACAGGCCGTTTCATAAATGTTTGCAAGCAAAAAGAAAAATGTAAAGAAAATGTTAATTTCTTGGAGGAAGAATTTGTTACCTAGGTTGACCGTTAGTTTAACTCGTCCTGCATCCAACTCTAAACGCAGGGTATCTGCTGATTCCCTAGAAGTAGTTGCCATTAAAATGCCATAAGCTCGCTGAGACCTGAACCGCAGAGAAACGTCTTCAGCCTCTGTATGCATCACAACAGGGAGCTGTATTTTCATAAACATACTTCCATCATAGCTTAAAATTGTTGCCTCTGAAAACATAAAGGAGAAAATCAATTATTAAAGAATTATACTGTATTTGCTGAAACTGCTCAAAGAGAAGGTAGTAAATGTATATTCACACAGGTAGATACAGAATAATTACGTATTACATATCGTTGTTGTTGTTATTGGGAAACATAAGCAACGTTGGGTTCGAGGGTTTTTTTAGATTTTGAGGTTTCTTTTTGTTGATTTTTTTTTTGTTTTGTTTTGTGGGTTGGTTTGGTTTTTATTTTGTTTGGTTTTGAAGTGACATTTTTAAAAGAAACTAAATCGCTTTTTAACAAACTAGCCATTCACGCATGCATCTTCAAGCAGATGGGTAAAACCCCCTGTAAAGAAACGTGTGTGAGACCGGGCCAGTACTACTCAAAATAGGTCAAGGCCAGTAAAAGATATCCAGGTAAACCTTACAGACTATGAAATTGTCATGTCTGACTACCTTTCACCTAGATAATTGCCTTGGGATACTTAATATATAAACCTACAGATATTGCTACTGCCGCATTTAAAATTATCATAGAGTTAGGAAAAAGCTGCCCGAAATGGGTAAATACACCCAGCGTGGTTTGGACGGAGCACAGATTGCTTCACAGCCACAATGACTGTGCTATGATAGAATCAAAACCGCATGTATGAACATTACGACAGCCTCAACAAGAAGATCAAGACTGGTCTTGGCATATTGAGGGTAAGATCTTAAAACCCCCGAGACAAGCAAATAGCTGTCACTCTCAGACACTGCAGGAAACCCTCCCAGTGAGTGGCTCTGGCACAGGGCCGTCACAGTCTGTTTGACCCCAGAGCAACCAGCCACAAGTCTTCTTTTCCCACCCTCCAGGCCAGTAACAAGAAAGGTAGCAGAAAGACTGCATTTCTGCCCACACGGAGGCACAGCAATCCCTAGAAAGCAAAGGACACATCTGTTTCTGAAACGTATTAGGAAGTGCTTTTTCACAGGACCATCAAGTGCTGTGGCCAGTGAACCTCCACAGCTTTTGGAAACAGGTCTTGGGCTCACTGACAGTGTCACGTGGTGGTGGAAGCAGCAGTGAACAAGCAGCATCCTTTACCCCAAGCCAACAGTCAGCAGAGAGAGCACCAGGAATTTCAGTAGGCTCCCCAGTGACGTACAAAACTAATCATACTATAGAACCAAACCCACTACCCGAATAGCAAAACATACTCTCTGAATGTGCCCCGTTTTATGCACATCTGGTTGTTTACCTACCACTAATTCACTAGAGACTTCTAACTTCTTCCATGTGTGTTCTGCACTCTTTAACCCACCCAAAACCTCTTGATCTCAGAAATTGTTGAAGGGTCAGATGATGTCTGAACAGGATGCTACAAAATCTGTCTTAGAAAAAGATGCAATCTTGAGGACACCTCAACTCACTGAAGAAATTGCCCAGTAACAGGCCAAATGAGCAACAAGCAAAAAGAGAAGACAGCAGAGAACATCTATGGGAAGCTTTTCTATGCTTCAGCTTGCCACAGTATGATGCAGACACCTACAGCAAAGGTGTATTGTGGTCCCACATGCAATAATATTTTCAAGACCTGATGCTACTGATACTATATTTACTCAGTATCAGTATCACAACTAAACCAGCGTTAGAATATTATTTTTAAACATTAATAATTATGACCGTTTGTAAACATTTTTTCTATTGCACATCTTACAGACTGTTAAAGATAAACAAGCTTTTCAAGACTTCCAGCCTACATTGTCCATGGAAAGACAAAATGTTCCACTGTAACTCTGTGAGCATATTGGAGGCAAAAGTCATACCTTAGTATGTTCATTAATAACTCCAGACTTCCCAAATATGAATTTGAAGAAAGCAGTTTGATGCTGGGGAAAAAAGGGATTACTAATACCAGAGTGAAAGTCATTAGTTGTAACAGGTTAGCAAAAACCAGGTTTCTTGATTTCTAAACATGCAGTAAGAATGTTTTCTGCATATTCTAAACCAAAAATTTTTTTGTGAAGGAGATCAAATACTTAACTCTCACTAGCCTGTGAAAAGATTTCAGGTCAAAGGGTTGTCAGTAGGAGGTAATTTGGGTTTTTGACTCTTTGGTTTAGGTGGGTTTTTTGGTTTGGTTTGATTGTTTGGTGTGGGTTTTTTGGTGGTGTTTGTGTTTTGTGTTGGTTTGTCATTGGTTTTTTAGTTGTTGTGGGTTTTTTGATTTTTTTGTTCTGGTTTTGTTTTGGGTTTTTTTTTGGGGGGGGAGGAAGGAAAGGGTGGAGGGCAGAGCCTTAAAATTCATTCCTATATCTACCTAGCTAGTCAGTGCATGAAAAGCTCCCAAGACCTTTATCAAGGTAAACACAATTTAGGTAAACACAATTTAAACATGAACTCTTTAATTAAGAAGTCCAGCATAAAAGCTGAAGTTACATGCTAATATAAGAGGAAAGAAAAAGTATTTTATATTGTCTATTAAAAAAGACACATTAATACTAATCAGGGCTTTTATAAACTGAGCAAAATCAGATTTTATGGGATAAACAGCATTCAACACTAGAGGTCTGTTGCTAATAAATTATCTTATGATAAGGTAAAAGAAAGTTGTCAGAATCAGCACTGGTACTGTTTGCCAGCTTTCCTATAATTATTCAGTCTTTTAGAGAATTAGAGAGAAAGGAGAGAAGGAACTGTCTTAATTTAATCAGAGATGACCTGCGAGTATTTAACATCGTGGTGAACAGACCTGATGTGATTAGATACTCAATCCTCCTAACACATACTGCGCCAGTTATTTTGGAAACAGATGTTCCAAGAACAGACCAAGGAGACTGAACAGAAGATCAAATGACTTAAAAGCTCTGGGGCGATGAGAAAGCCCCCTCATGTCAACGAGCTCCTTTCAGCATGGGGAGCTCCAAGTCACAGGCTTTCTAAATACAAAGGTAGCACAGAGAAAAAAAGCAAAACTGGAAGGAAACAAGGATGATTTGATCAAAGAAGATTTAGCACTGCTCTGAGAGCCGTAACTGAAGATAGGCAACACTTCATACCTGAAATAAAAACCACAACTACGTTCAGTTTACTCACTTGAAATGAGTCTGCTGGTACAAACTTTTTTTGTTACAAGTTTTTGCTGTTAAAGCATTATTAAGTGATTACTACATTAAGAAGGTTCAATGATCTTTTGTCAGCATTGTGCTCCTCTCTAAGGATGGCAAGCTGGGTTTTGCCATGTGAATCATCTGTTCAACTCACCTCTCTTCCACTTGACTCAGCATTGCTCTCCGCTCAGCAAATTTCCATGTCCTGTTGGTCTCGGCTGGACAGGAGGCATCCAGCAGCATACAAATGAGACCTTTGACAGCACAAGGAGTTTCCTTTTCCCTTACTGGTGTGTGTCTTGTAATTCTTTGTGGCAATGCCTTATTACCCTATCATTATGCTTGGTAGCATACATTAACATAAGACCTCCCAGAAAACTTTGTTTTTCAGAGAGTAGGAAAAAACTGTTTTCAAGATGAAACAAGACGGGCTTGTTTTCACTTTCCTGGAAAACTAGAGATGGTTTCAGTCACTTAATGGAACTGTTCCCATCCTGCAGAATGGATTGTTAATTTGCAAGGCCTGGTCAGTAAGATGGGGATTGGAACGAAGAGAGGCAGTCAGGGTTACCAGTTATACAAACCTCAAAGAAAGATTTTTGGCTAAAAGTCTGTATTAATTTTTGCCCCTAACTTTTACCTTTTTTTGCTTTGGACCAATTAATTCCAAAGGGGTGTGTGTCTCATCTTTCTTTGGGATCTATGCTGCTAACTCACCTAAGTGTTGGCAGAGTATCTTTTGTCTCTTGTTCAGCTTTCTCTAATTATTAGATTAAATGCTAATAGACCATAAGTTTAGCTCAGAATGTGCTATTCATTAAAAGAATCACAGTCTCCACAGCAGGGAATAATAATTTTACAACCACTTAAGCGCTGGAAGTATAGCGCCAAATAGAAAAATAGCAGAAAACCCTTACAAAACATCACTGACAATTTTTTGTGGCAGCAAATAAGTGCATGCAATTGAGTTATTAGCGAGAAACAGTAAGATGTTATTCAGAGATTGCTAAGAATTATTGTATACCTTCTTCCTTTGATATTTTTATAAACCTGGCAATTAAACCCCCTTGCTGCTGCTTTGCTTTTTTAGCACAAGCAAAGAAAACATGCAAATGAACAAAAAACCCCAGAAAAATGCTGAAGGGTTCAGTTCCCCTCTCCATTCTTTTTTCTTCAATTTGTTTCTGATTAAAGTCTCCAGGGCTGGATACTCTATATGTACACCACCTCAGTCAGCTCTGTGCCTATCACCAAGGATGCACAGACTAGTAGCGATATGAGAGGAGATAAAGGACCTTAGTTTTCACCGGGCTGGGATTCCCTAAATTGCTGAAGAGGCTGAGGCACCTACTCTTCAGGAAACTTCCCCACATCTGTTTCTACCCTCAAAAACACTCAGCGGGATATTTATGGGGAGAAACAGAATTTCCCAAATCGATGCTGTTCTTCAATTCACAGCTTATTTAAATTAAAATGAAGAAGTATGGATTTCAAAATTCAGCTTTCTTCCTCATAAATTATGCAGTCGAGTTTGTGTTATTTTTAACATGATGCTCGGTAAGTTACTGCATGTATTTTAATAAATAAAAGAGTATCTAGTTTCCTCTGGACCCCTTGTGGTGCCTCTAAAGTCCTAAAGACAGAATTATTAATTCTGCCTGCTTTTTCAGTTTGGACGCGTCTGCAACAATATGCGGACCGCGTTGCAGCCCACCAGAGCCGTTTTTAACACAGGAAATCACCGTCTGTCTCTGCCGTTTCCCAAATCACACACAAACTTCGCCTCAGAAAGTGGCAGCCAATGCAGCCCAGAGCCATGCCAGGAAGCACGAGAACAATCTGGATCACCGATAGTCAAGTATTTAGGTTTGCTTGCCGAGTCTGTTTTATTTACCAGCAAGCACAGCAACAACACCCTGCCCTGAAAACACCAATACATGGGATTTTACTTCTGCAAATTGTATGAGTATTCAAGTCTTTCAGTGGCTACTGATTCCAACTCAGACTTTTGGGTTTTGTTCTATTTACAAGCATATGCTCAGCAAAGCACTGCTTGTGTGTTTGCTATGGCAGCGTCTTCAGTCCATCCAAGTCCAGACCTGCAGGCTTGGGGAATTCAAGGAACTTTTCCATTAACCTGATGGAAACAATTCTTGACATGCGATTAGTCACTAGATAATACGTGACTAGAAGGTGAAAGGATTCCTCCTACTTGCTACATTAGTATTATTTCAGGACTGAGGTCCTAAGCCACATTGTAAAGGTGCTAGAATTTAAACACACAGGACTAATTAGTTTAAGTCAGAGATGGAATCGATATATTTTGAACATATGATTCTTCATACTGTCTTATCATCATATCACCTGTAATTTTATAATTTTAAAAAAATTAAACAATCAGAGATAAAGCAAGGAATGAAAGCTATATTTCTTTATTTAACGTATATGTGTGTATGCAGGTGTGTGCGCATGCACAATGTGGACGTTACACACACTCTCTAATTTAAATATATTTTTCTTTCAGAAATGTCACTGATTAATCTTTCTTTGCGCGCCTGCTTTTTCTTATCACTGATGAATTTACTCTTGTGCGTTGTTCCCAGCCATCCAGTCAAAAGCATGCACCTGCAAAAGGCTTTGCTGAGAGGCAGTCGTATATTGGGATCCACAATCAAAGTAAGATAGGAAGCCAAATTATATTGCTGTGACATCTGTCTATGCATCTGCTGCAGTTTCCATAATCTACTAAAGCCAATCTACAGATTATACTGATATTTAACCTCACTGAAAATCAAGAATAACTTGCAACAGGATAAAAAGCACATGGATGTACAAAAATATTGTCTACTGAACATTAAATGAGTTGTTTTATTATTAAATATTTAAGTATACTGAAATTAACTGAGTTGTGTTCCATATTTTTTATACATTGATAAGCTGACTAAAATTATTTCAGATACCGCATTGTACACAATATGCCCACATTATGTATGTTAGTACTCTTATTTTAGGGAAAATAGCACAAAAAATTAATGATGGTACTGAAAAGTAGCTACATGATTGTCTACTGAAGATACCTTAATCACTTAATGTTAAGTTACAAATTACAGGTTTTTAATCTCCGATATTTTATTCTAATGCTTTCTTTCTTTTGTGAAAGTGTATTGTTTGTTGAAATTAACATGTTCCTATTTAATTTAAATTAGTTTGAACAGTTATAATTGTGTTGCTTCTACCACCAAATACAAAAGTTTATCAGATACTGCACATGGGTAGCAGTTATAGGAACTTTGTGTGGTAGGATGCCAACACACCGCTTTCGGAATCCCCAAAGCTACGACCTTATTAATGCAGGACCATTTGGGATATGAATATTACTGAGAGGAGATCTCCTTTCAGTTTAGTTTCCTCTGGACAGGGAAATGATCCCATACTGTCTGAACTGCTGCACGTATTTCTGTTGGACGAGAACCAGATACCATTGCAGAGAAGCCAAACAAACTACCATAGTACCACCATTCCCACTAGGGGAATAAACTGGGAAAATCAAGCTCTAGATTGAAAGACAGCTGAAAATAAAGTATAGGAAATAAAAAAGACAAAAGTTTCTTACCACCTGTCAAATCTATTCATGAGACATTGTTACAATGAAGCCTGCTTTTAAGTTTATTTGCAGATCTGGATGTGATTTTGTATCAACTAACGCACATTTCCTAGCTCGGTTGAAAAAAATGCAAATTCTCTTTTTACTTCTGCCATCTGTAATAGCAGAATTTCGCCACAGGGTGGAACACCAGCCGTATTAACTGAAGGCGTCTGTGATGCTGCGGACAGCTCGGTGATGCCCTCTGCCAGCTTCACCAGCAGCAGAACAATCTGGAGATCTCAGAATAACTGGCCTTGAGCCAATATATTAAAAAAATAAGGCAGAAAAAACAGAAGAAACTGAAAATCTACTTGCAAATGCTAGTAATAGGATGGTAGTAATCCTACATAAATGCACATCTATTTACATATAACTTAAACATTAATCAGGTTTATAATCTTTAAAGAATACATTTTTGTTTCATCTTGCTAACTAGAAAAATTAAACAAACTAGATGGAAAGAACTTACGTTCCCAGCCAATAAACTTTAAATTTAGATTTTGGCGAGAAGAGAAACTGTACTGTGTCAATTGTGAGATTAAAAAAATAAATGCCTAAAATACTAAGCTTTTTTATTGTTTTCATAAAATTTTCATTAATTTTTTTTTTATTAGCATACTCTGTTAGCCTATATTTCTTCCTATAAACTAACCTCAGCATCTGTCTTCCTTGCCACTATCCACCTTTTTAGTTGGAGTTTGTCAACTTTAACCTTACCTTTTCTAGGCAAGAGGGATACTCAGGGAATTAAGGTACATAGAAACTGTTTCCTTGGTTACTACGATCTTTTAAAAAAGTTAATTAAGAAATATAGGTTCCTACACTGATTCTTTTGCTTCGACTCATGGCTGAAGTTCTGGCCATGGATTTAAATGATACTGTGGAGTTCAAAAGTAAATTTAATTACACAGTGCTATTGACATAAATAGGCAGAGAACAAGACCTCAGCTTGGAATTGGAATGTGACCATTTAGTAATGCAATAATAATTAAAATTACTTCCGCAAAGCTTTTCAGAACTCAGCAATGTACGATGAGACATAAAAGGAGGATTTTCTAAGAAACATTTTAGCAGTGCTGACTATCATAGTCAACTAATAATTCTTTATGTATCTTAGAAAATCCCCTAAGATCTTTCCTCTAGAGTTATTTCTTTCAGCCTGGACCAGGGCTCCATTTGACATCAAGTGAAATCAAAGAAGCTTTCTTCCTGCCTCAAAAGAGTTAGAGATAGGTTACCATTTTTAGTCATTGTGCAGGATTCTATAAAGTAGAAATGCAGCCATCTCATAGAACCTACCTCTTTCGCACGATCTGCCAAGGTACCCTGTACCAGAGCAATCACAAACATATCTGTTCCACCCATCCCTGCACACACCATTGTTTTTACAGGGGTTGCTAAGGCAAGGTTTTGCAGTTTCTCTTGAGCATGAGGGCTTTACTCCAGCTGTGCTTTGAATTTCAGCCATCTGTCGAATATCTTTGCTTTGACCATCAATAAATAAATCTCTAATGCAGCCGACGTATCCATAATTGAGAAGTGCTGTCCACACCTCTGTTGGGAAGACGAGGCCTGCTTTATTTTCTGGTAAGCCTCCAAGATACAAGTCATCATCCAAGTCGAGGATTTCACTTTCCCCTGGTGCAGTATATGGTGTACGTAATGTGTTCACAGATATGGTCCCTGAGAAGAAAAGACAACAAAATGCATGATCTTGAAGATATTTAAAATATTTTGGTAGTGCTGTTTTACTCATTAATCTACATGGCACATTAGCTCCTGGCAAATATCTGTAAATAAAACCTAGGTATTCTACTCACTCAGCTATACAATAATAGATACGCTTCTTATTTCAATTACAATGTAGTACAAATACTGTCAGGAAGTGAAAAATGTAAAAACATTTATGCACAACATTGCAAGGTTACAAAATAAAAAAAGTCAAAGCCACCTTACCAATCTTGTAGGGGTATGGGGAATGCATTTCAGAGTTATTTTCACAAATATCCTGCTTGCGCAACAGAAAAGTGTCTTCACTACCCCATGCGTGCTTCAAAGCATTAAGACTGAGGTTGCATCGATAGGCTGCAACCTGGCAGGCAAATCTGTGTCTTTGGTTTGGATCCAAAGACTCAGTATTTTAAGAGACTCACCACTTTCAGTGGGCTTTGGATAAGACTTTTTTCTTTAAGTGCAGGAGGAAAATAGTCTCATCAGCTGCCAGACAGGCAATCATTAAGAAGATAGTGATGTGCTCCTAGAGGGAAAATCAATGCCTCTGACACTTACCTCGAAATGCGTGCGTGTTATAACGAGAGGGAGAAAGGATGTATACAGAACCTCAGGAAATTAGAAGTATCTTTTCGATTTAAGTTTAAAAAGTAAACAAACAAAACTAAGCTTAAAATAAAGTTCTGCTTCTACAGTGTTTGAAGAAAGACACTGATCAACTATAAAAATCCTCTTTGCTGTACTTTTAAAATAACGAGGTACCCAATTTTAACAATTGGAATAAGCAGAAAACCAGATTTAGTACATGGCATCACAGAGCATACTTATGTTAACCAAAGTAAATCTTATTTACTAAGCAAAATAATTTTAAAAAAGAATCTTCATGTAGATCTTCATAGAAGTGACTCCTTACCATTCTATATGGGTGCAAAAGCAAGCAAAATATAAATCAACCCATTATATAGGTGACCAGATTATTAGAATGTACCAGCCACAGTATGCAACACTGTTATCCAATGGACAAAATATTAAAAGTGTATTAATGGTGAAAAGACATTGAAGAACCACATTTACCACAAAATATTTACCACACATTTATACACAAAACTAACATGATTCGCTGTTTCCACTGTCAGCATGACACAGATTCCAGAATATAACACTGATTATCAAAAATACTTCCACTGCGGTGGGAGTGGTGCATGCGAATAATAAATTCAGAACTTTTATAGCATAAGTACTAAAATGCGTTTTAAGCAAACAGAAGCAGGTCAGAAAAAGATTATTCTGTTACTTGGATACATCGTAAAATTCAGGTTTCTCATTTAGCAGTGAAGAAGAGTCCTGTGGGAGCTACATGTTTTGTTTGTTCTTTTGTTGGTTCGATAGGTTAACTTCAGCAACGTGGACAGAATGAATAGCTGAACAGTTTGGACCGTTAATAAAAGCTTTTTGGGGCAGAGGTCTCCGGAGATCCAACTCCCATGTGAGACTTGAGACATGGATTTCAGAAGGGCTGGGTACTACTACTACCACAAACAGTCTCTCTACTAACAGAAGAGATAAAAAAGATAAAACAAAGGCTCCCATAGCCTTTGTGCATCTTTATGAACATGTCAAAAGAATGTTTGAGGATATGGTCAGTTTTCCCTTTTTTGTATTATCAGAAGCATTTCCTGTGACAGTTGAGTCACAGAGGTATAAAGTGAACTTCCAGTCTGAACCATAAGAAATAGGCATGTTGAACCAGGATCTTTTCTCTTCCAGCATCCACCCTCTTAAAATTAAGGCTATTACACTTTGATAACTCTAAATATTTGTTTTGCTGCTCAGATTCTTGAAGCAAAACTTGGCAGTCATATGGAACACTTGCTATAGATTTGATTGTAGGCATACAAGCATAAACATTATGAGGTTTGATTTTGTTAATAAGCTGTATCAAACAAGGACCCCCGTGAATGACCTGTTAAACCAACATAACTAGCTTTTCTGAGAGCATCCTAAGTATCAAGGACTGCTTACAGGCAATAAATCATTTCTCCTTTAAAAAAAAATAATTAGACATGCTGTAAATTTAAGTCATACTTGTGCTCACAGTATTTCTTACTGCTATTGTTGCTTGCTCCCACCTGTTGCTGTACAGGCTAATTTAGGACCAAATGTTTTAAACCTATGTTCAGATAGCACTTGCACCCACACAAGTTAACTCAGCTGCAGCCTCCAACCTCCAACTCATGCATTTCCACAGTACTGGGTTTTGCTGGAAAAAAGACATTTGCATTTTCAAGGTATTCATGATGCTGGAAGATAAATGGGGCTACATTTCTATGAAAAATAATAATCCACTAAGTCTCGATGGCTCTTAATGCATAGGAAGACAGGTAAATCTCAGCCAATGTAGCTGTGACATTAACATGGTGGTTCAAAAACTAAGTTTTGCAAGCATAGTAGGATGAGAAAGGTGGATGGTAAAGGGAATTGTAAGTCACCACTACGTTCTGGTGACTATGAATTATATTTGGGTGATAGACTGAAGCATGACAACTTTCTTCTGTATGTCATAAAGGATTACCCCAGAGAGCTTAAGTATTATTTTGAATAGATATCAAAAACTTCTTAAAGAAATGAACCTTTTCCCTCCCCAAGAAATGACACCACATAAAATACTCCTTGGGAGAAGCCCTCTGAAACCTCAGTGTAATCATAGGGTGTAATGACTACGGGTAGAAAAGCACAACAGGCAACTGCTCTTCTGTCCATCTTTTTCATGCTTTTGAAGACCATGGAACCCCGATTACCCAGCTGGACTATCTCCAATTTGCTGCTGGACATAGCCATGACACTTCAGCTGACCTACATAGTGTGTGAATTACCCTTAATCAAACCACTGTAAGTTACCTTTATTTAATCCTTTTTGTTGAGAGCTACACTAAGTCAAATAGCACCCGCAGAAGACTCAAAGCTTTAACAAGTCACCCAGGCTCAGCTGTTACGCAGGAGCTTTTTTCATTATCAAAACACCATATAGCACACTGTATAGAACAAGAACTATAGCTATAATACAAATAGGCTTTAGTCTAGCTAATAGGAGAAAACCCCTGCCTGCGCACCACGAGTTTCGTGCTATCACTTATAAGTTATCATAGTTTCTGGCTGAACTGTCCACGCAGCCACAAACCATCACTGCTGGTGGTATTCAAAGTACTGTTCACGTACTCTGACAGGTAATGCAGACTTTACTCACTAACTGCTTTGCAAATGCAGGTGAAAAAAAAAAATCAAGAAAAATAAGGGGGAACAGAAGACGACTTCCAAAGTACATGAAAAATTACAGGTTCTTTTAAACATCCTAAAATAAAATCCGAAACTCGAGTTCATACAACATGGGCCTATGGAAAATAAATAATGGGTCTACAAACACCTTTGGAGTCACAGTGCATCCAGAGCTGTGACACAGGTAGAATGCGCTGTTTCTAGCTGGGATTTTTGTTTTGTGGGTTTGGGGGTTTTTTGTTTGTTTTGGTTTGTGTCGCTTTTGTTTGTGTCGGTTTTTCGTTTGGTTGGGTTTTTTAAGCCAGCCATCTTTATTGAGGGAAATTTTTCAAGTTCTACTGAAACCATCCCAGGCTGGACCTCATGACAATGGCAGATGCTACCACAGAATGCAAGGGCAGTAATGCACACCCCCTTTGCCGGATTTCAATCCTACTTTCTCTGGGAATTATAGGCAGATTAAAAAGAATTGTTCTGTCAAACCACCAGTTTGCTCTAATCCATTTGGATGTTTCTACTTACAAATGTGACAAGACATCACTTTCCAGGGAGGCAGGAAGAAGGGAAGCTAATGGAGCATACAAATGTCGTATGTGGTCAGCACAGGAAAAGGTTAAAAATTTACCCTGTAAAGATAATGTAACATCAACCCTTCTCACACCAGTATTGTCAAGCTGGATAAGAGGGAAAAGAATGGGACACATCTTGTTTTATAGAATAACCTAAACATAACAGAATATGATAGGAAACTGCAGATTCAGAAAAGCATTGGCTTCTCAGTTACATCTTTGCATGGTACCTAGCATAACAGCACCCATGACCAGATTAGTAGTTCAACTATTTCTTTGGAAAGAGCAGTCCTGAGGCAGCAATGTCTGCCAGGAGACAAGCAGCTTGCTTGTAAAGTTTTTTACTACTTGTAGGAAATACTGCCCGTACTTCAACAAGAAAAAAAGAAATGGGGGAAAAGCTGTTACCATTTGGTTTGTCCAACTGAAAGAAGAAAAAGTGGATGACTGAAAGACAAGAAGATGTGGGGTGATTTATTTAGTCTGGGAATTCATGATCTAGCTTCAGGCTCTAAAACAGGTAGCATTTCTTATCTCCAGAAACTGGGTGTAAATTTAAGGATCTTATAATGACCTACAGGTCCTCCGATTCTATGGTATGTCCCAGAGCCCAATTTAAACATTCAGAAACGTCTTTATATATTGAAGGAAGATCGAGAAAAACTAATGAAATAATCATTTTTTGGTAAGAATTACTGACTTAAAGGATAACTGATTAGTGGGCAGTTCTTCAAAAGGAAGAGTCAACAGTAAGTGAACAATAGCATACATATGAGCAAAATGGAAATTACATAGCAGGGTACAGAGAAGCCTATCGTACCACTTTACTGAGCATTGGTAAGGTTTACCTTAAACTTGAAGAAAGATGCAGATCAGCTGAGAAGACTGCAGAAAATGGCAATTAAAAAGGTGGCCAATAGCTACAGAACATGGCATATGGGGAGAGGAAGCAGCTGGGGTTTCCTAGTGTATGAAGAAAAGTGGAGACTGAGATAACAGCAATCAAATCACAAAAAGCGTGGGGCTATGACACTGGAAAAAATTGTTGTGCCTGCTGTGAAAACGGAAATTACAGACAAAATGGTTTGTTTAGCATGCAAAAATATTCACTTTATGAATGATTACATGGAGAGGTGGTACAGTGTCCACTGCTGGGTTAAGTCGACACACACCTGTTGAGACTGACAAGTACGTTACCGCTACTTTTGTTGGAGAGGTAAAATAGAGGACCTGTCAAGGTCACCCAACTCAGTTTTTCTATGAGCTTATGAATAAATGAAAGACAGTAACAGAATCATTGGAAGAATTGTCCCTAAAATGCAAGATAAACCCATTATCTCAAATATGTAAATTATTAACATCTGTTGAAATAGGAACATGTAAATCTGGCAGTTCTTAAAAGGCTGGGACGAGGGGGAAGGAGTCTATAGAAGCATACATGTGAAAAAGAGGAATCTGCAACAGCAATGCATGTAATGGATATCTTCAAAGAACTACTTACAGCGAGATACTGATTATAGTTATGCTCTAATTACATACTCTTGAGATAATTTCTAGTGTTTATGCTGAAACTCTAACTAGTTCAAAATTTCAGTGACTTCTTAGCCTTTACGTGCGACCTACTTATGAACACGTTCTGATACATTCTGGTTTACACTGCAGTGCGTAATTGGAGGTTGACAATAAGAGTAAGTTTCTTCTTCCTCTCCATCTGCCTAATGATGTTTTCCAAAGGATGAACGGCATTTTAGTCAAGGAACACTTGTAAGGTTATCCTTGAGTATGGTAAACAGTTTAACAAGTTTTTAAACAACACCCAAGTCTCAGAAAACAGTTATTAAACCTAACTCTACCGTGTTACAAGAAAAACTGTAAGCAAACACCTTTACAGCTGCTTCATGGTGGTTGTTGGTTTTTTATTTTACTTAGTTTGGACTTTTTTTTTTTTTTTCCTAGTTCTTTTACTGCAGAGTTGGCAGTACTGTTTAAGAGCACAACTGACAAACATTTCCCCTAGGTATGAGTTAATGAGCCTCTCCAATCATATTAATTATCTCAGCAATTCACTTTTTCATAAGTCTGTGTATAAGAAACTAAAACGTATTTCTAAACCTTGTCTGAATTCTGATCAGTTAAATATGAAGATTGTAACTGCAGCTACTACAACTGTTCTGATCTCCATGCTTACCTTACGTGGGCTCTTTAGGTGGTTTTTGTGCAGGTGACACACATTTGCTTATTAAGAAAAGTGAAAAATCAGAGTAAGATATTTCAAAGACACTTTACATCTAGTGTGCTAAAGCGTAGTATAATAGCCGTGCTGAGGACCTTGCCCACAGCGCCCAGCCCACGGCCAAGCCCAGGGGCACATGTGAAGCAGCTGTGAAGCTGCTGTCCTTTGCAGGAACTCTGAATAACCATGAGCACTGGAAGGGAGCTCAGCTCACGTGACAGGACACACCAGCTGGTGCCAGGTTGTGTCCTCCGCTGGACATCTGCAAAAAAGACAGACTGCTGGAGAACGTGTCTTCCCTTTCCTCTGCTGCATGCCTAGCAGGATAGATGGACCAATGGAGAAGGTATGAAATCAATCTTTACTTTACACTGGGAAATAGGATCTCAGGAGTTCCTTCTCATCAAAGATCTGCTTTTTAGGTAAAGAAGTGCTCAGAGCAGGTCCTACAGGCAGCAGGATGGGGTTCTATGGTGACAAACTTTTATAAGAACGATAGGTCAAAAGTTCCTTCAGCCAAAGGAAATTACAGGGAACGTTTCTTCCCCCTTCCTTCTATTTCGTAAAAACTAAGATCAGCAAAATTACTAGTGATTAGGGCCTTACTAAGTACAGTTTTAAAATCTGCTCTCAATTCTTACATCTCCCCCTCCGCAGTCCCAGACGGGCAATGGCAAAGTCAAGTAGTTTAGAGTGGATGCTCTCTGTGACAGTGTGGACGAGAGCAAAGAATGAAAAATAAAACGAGTACTTGCTGATCCAGCTAATACAAAAGTCAAGGAAATTAGCAAAGCTCCTTGAGAAATGTCACAGCTTTCTATTATCTGAGGCAACCACTCTGCATTGGATTTGAAGATAGGAGTAAAAGGTTGCAAGACACCAAACTTCACTAAAAAGAAAAATAAATCCCAGGTTCTTTAAGCTACTTATTCATTAACAGGAGAATCTCTTCCTTTATACTTGATAGGTTAGAAGGTATTTTGTCAGCAGCAACAGCAAAACCTTTTTCTTTTCCTTTTCCACACCCCCCCCCACCCCCACCCCCCCCAATATATAGGGTATATTCATTCACTTATACAAAAAGTCTGAAGGTAAGCAAGTGAAAAGCAATCATATTCACATGATTTCCAGTACATTTGATATTTGGTTTTGGCTGAGGAAAATAAATGAAAAATCTTCCTAGAAAAGTGGATTTTTTTTATTCATGGAAAAAAGCATAATAGATGAACATACATAAGTCATGAAGAAATCTAAATATAACAAATTGATACTTCCCGTTCCAATCTGGAGAAAATAGAAACATACAGTTCATTAGGTATATTAATTGTTAGGTAGTCGTTTTACCTGGTTAAATCTGATGGTCTAAGATTATACTCAGCCAATATAATCATTAAGCAAAATAACAGCATTGCCACTGTTACTGGTCTTTCTCCTACTATAAAGTATTATTGTGTGTATTAAAATCACAGAGAATCTTTGATGTGTGGTTCATATTTCAGCTAGAAATTCAGTTTTTCAATCCAGGTGCCTACATATTTATTAACTCTTCCTGGTAATAGCTCAATGTTTTAATGCAAATAGGTGCTATGGTCAGTGTTCAAGAGTGACAAGGTAAATAAGGTTCACCTGTCTTGATCATAGGTAGGTTCATCAGCTGCATTAATATTTATTTTACATATATAATTGACTCTTTATACATCTACTTAAAAATAGTATGCAGTTCTGATTGCCAGATGTGCATTGCTTCCTAAAATTAGCCTACCTTCTTGCTGATGTCCATCGACAGTTATAAGAATTAAATAAACTATACCCTAAATTCTCTTAATGGCACTTGTGAGCTACAGTATTTGTGAAGTAATGAAAGTGCAGAATGTATCTTCAAATGTAAACATTTGCTATGCATTTATTTCTTTTCTTTATAGTAGTGTTGACTTTGGATGTAAGAATAAACTTTGCTTTCAGTGGAGTCCCACAGGCATGCTTACCACAGAAATTACTGCCTCGTATGAATCACTGAAACACCACTTAAGAAGGAAGCCTGAAATGAAGACAGATTGTAGTATAAATAATATAACTGCTGGATATTCAATCACAGCTGAGGATATTGAGAAGTTGTGTGTTTTGTTTGGGGTTGGTTTTTTGTTTTGCTTGTTTGGTCATTTTTAACCTCAAGAAATATAAATAAGCAACTGACATACTATAATCAGAAAATCAAACTCTCTACAATGAGAATTTGAAGCCACACAGCACAGGAATCAAATAATAATTTTTCATAATCCTAGGACAAAATGATCAACTGAATTTGGTCTGACTTTCAGCATGGATTTGACTGAAATCTTCAATTTAAACCTGCACCTAAGATTTGCATGATCTGAAATCTGATTTGTGGGTAGTAAGAAAGTCATAAAACAATAACTTTTTGAGAGTGAAGTTTCAGAAAGAAATTATAAACATGAGTGATGAAAAAGGAGTCAGAAGGGAGGAAGTGGAGAAAACTTCACAAAATCCAGAAAAGGAGGTGGTTTGGGTTTCCAACACTCCGTTTCAGAGTGTACATAAAATTCAGATCGGCTACTGATAATAATTGGATAATTCTTTGATGGACTGAATTACAGACTTAGTACACTTCCCTGCCCCCCTCCAAAATCCTGGCATGAACTACAAGAAAGAAACCACAGAACAGATTTGTCCTTCAACTAGTGGATATTGATTGTTTGCTGAAGTCAACATATATACTCAAGATCAGATGCAGCAGAAACACAAGGACAATTTTACTAGTTAAATGCATTTTATGCGATAACAGATTTCAGTAGCAGTAGGAAGAGATTATGGATTCTTTATTTCTACCCTTGTCAGTGAGATAATTTGTTGAGTAAACTACAGAACATGAATCATACTGACAGAATACGGCAAGTCACTTATATCCATTTCTGCTGATACATGTTGTTAGCCATTCATTAGCATATCATTTAATAATGCTGAGATCTGCTGACATGATTGGAAGGTCTGTGCTGTTTCCCTGGGCCAACTATTCCCTATGTTGGAGACTACTTTCAGTAATTCTTTTTTGCTTTATTTTTATTCCTGAAACTTGCCACTTCAGCTCTTTGGTGTAAGCAAGCACAGAGGGAGATTACAGTTTGTTTTTGAAGCACACAGCACACTTACTTGGAAGATTAAGTACCTGATTACCCAATAAATGTTACTGTAAGATTTTTTTACTCTGCAAACCATTGCATTCTGGTACCTGACAGCAATGACTTGTTTTATTTCCTCTATTTGTCAGATGAAGCACAGCTCTAATTGTGGCAACATAATATATACCCATTATTGTCTCAGATATAACATGAAAAAAACATACTGAATATTAAAAAAAAAAAAAAAGTGGCTTACCTGATCGTCCATCCCGTTGAAAATCCACGTGGTACCATTCACCGTCATTCACTTTCTTCTGCAAGGCTTTTATTTTTATAGTACCTGATCCCATGTCTAACAGCAGGTAGAGGTGGCCATCAAGCATCTCAATGGCAAAAAAGTCAACCTTCACCATTTGTGGGTGTTTGGCATCTTTTTGGTGCCTTGGTTTTCCATGACTGAAAAGAATCAGACCATTTGGCTCAGTTGTACGAAAGTCAAATGATATTGAGCCTGTTTTCTTGGCATTCCACTTTGGCAAAGAGATGAAAGACTCTGGTGTTTCAAATGTGATTGGATCTAAGGTTGCAACATTCTCACATTTAAATGCTACAACCCCATGAATCTTCATTTTAGGATCTCCTTGCTTGGCAAGTCGAGATAACTCCAACCTGACATCATTATTTTTATATACAACCTGCAAGCAAAGCAGAGAGGTTACTAAAAGGAACTTGACCATTTTAACCAAACAGATATAATCCTGAATAGGCATATTATTTAAAGGAAAATAATGATGGCATATGAATATGATAATTTACATACACACAAAATTAAATAGCTATTTTCATTGACTAACTATTTAATAATAGTTTTCATTAAACCAAACAAAGTTGCTCTAAAAATATCCCTAGAATTAATTCAAACAATCTGAAAAATCTGCACATAATTTATACTATCAGTTGCAAATTAGCTTGCATGGCCTTGATTGCTTAAAACCCCTCTTTGTACAGCCATTCTGCTACCTAGAAAGGTATTAGATTTCTTCTTCCCCTAAACCCCTTGTCACTGTCTTAACTCTTCTTTTCACGTACAGAAAATGTACCAAGGTCAGATCCTTCATGATTTCACATCTTTTCAGTTTGTCCTTGGAGCTGAAGAACAGCAGCATCCATGGTACTCATAAAGCTATAAAATAGGGAAAGTAGTATAATACAGATCAAAACAGGACAATCTTTGAGCCAGTCCAACGGGACAAAAAATAAAACTGCTTACATATTTTCCCCTGACTGAAGACTTTTCTCATAAAAATGAAAAACAATACTAGCTTAAAGAATATTTCCACAGAAAATATTCTTGTTTCAAATCACATATTTAATCTGTCCAGAGAAGCCTGTTGTAATATAACCATTTCCCAGGGTTCTAGTCTTTATTAGTATATCCTGAAATTGCTGCTATTTCTGTGCTGTCTAGGATACAAGGACTGCTTAAAAGAAGCTCTCCAGCAGCAAAGGTGTGCAACAAGGGTTTTGTCAATATTTTTAGTTATTCAGTAAATGAAACACTCAAGTTAAAATACCACTGAAGGGCTAAATATGAAAGCATGGTGACAGAAGCTAAAACCTTCTTCTCTGTTCCTAAGCTTAAGCCTCCATCAGAAAGCAATCCAGAGCAAAAGCAACAGCTCAGCAGATTAAAGCACTTTGTGCTGAGACTTCTTCATCTACAGATTCTATACCATTCAGGTGCAGATCATGTCTGACCCCTGATCCAGCGTTCCGAGTATACAATATAGTCTGAAGATGTTCTGGGGACCAGTCACTGGTTTAGACTTCACATCTCCATTAGAGGTTAGAAAGTGCTTAGTGCATAGCTTAGGGTAAAGCTCCCAGATTAATTTCCTCCGAAGCAGAGTTTGAACACAGACAAAACCCACTCTGCAGACTGAACTGACACACCGTAAGTAGAAGAGATGGGGGATGCACTGCGGAGCTGTGCTACTGTTAGAAATCAAAACACTGGCGTACGCACAACCTAAGATGGCATACCCCGCCAGTGATAGCTGCTATTAATAAACAGTGTTTAAAGATAACAGAACATTAAAGAGGTGATTGATAGATTGACTTTTTTTTACTGTAAGAACTGTGTTCCTTCTAATTATATCATTATCCACCTAGCACATTTCATCATAAGCTACGGCAGAATTATTCTACTTGTCCTGGTTTTGGCTGGGATAAGAGTTAATTTTCTTCCTGGTAGCTGGTACAGCACCTTGGATTTGCATTTAGTGTGAGAATAACGGTGATGACGTGCTGATGGTTTAGTTGTTGCTAAGTAGCACTTACCCTAAGTCAAGAACTTTCCAGTTCCCTGTGCTCTGCCCAGGGGCCGGTGCACAAGAAGCCGGCAGGGAGCAGAGCCAGGACAGCTGACCCGAGCTATCCATAGGGATGTTCCATACCATAGAGCGTCACGCTCAGTATGTAAACTGGGGGCAGTTGGTGGGAGGGGTCGATCGCTGCTCGGGGACGGGCTGGGCATCAGTCGGCGGGCGGTGAGCAACTGTGCTGTGCATCACTTGTTTCTCTTGGGTTTTATTCCTCTCTTCTTCCTTTTCATTACAATTACTATTAGATTTTTATTTCAGTTATTAAACTGTTCTTATCTCAAAAAAGGTAAACCCCATGAGCTGATTCTCCTCCCCATCCTACCAGGGGGGATGGGGGGACTGAGAGAGCAGCTGTGTAGTGCTTGTTGTAGTGCTTGTTGTAGCGCTGTGGCTAAACCCCAGTAGGCAACATCAAAACTTTATCCTAAAAGCTAATAAATAAGCCTATTTCTCTATTTTATTTCAGGGTTCAGTACAAATACTGCTGTTTCTACTGAAGCTGTATCTCCAAAGACAACAAATGAACTTCAGTGTGGATTCCTGACAGCAGGAATGATACTCCACAGAGAGGCAAAGGACATGTGTTTTTTGTTTTTATGATGTCTTTATGTGACATCATAATGTCACATAAGAAAAATCACATAAGAAAAATGATGTCTTTAAGTGAAGACATCAGAAGTGACTAGAATTGCACTAATGTGTAAACTTAGAGAATAACAGTCCATGTTTGCATTTATCCAATACCTCTGTAACACCTCAGAGACCACAGATAACGCAAAGGAATTCAGAAAAGTACTGGAGAATAAGCACACGCAAGTCATCTCCCATTGGATAAAAAATAACTCCTCATTTGAAGGTGTTATAGGGGCAGCCTTTCTAGAATAGACTGAAAACCATTAAACAGAGATTAGAGGATACGGTAAAAAGAAGGAACAAATGGGCTTTCATTAGAATTAAATCATGCTGTTGACAGTGAAAGTAATTAAGGCAACAAAGAACATGAGGAGAAAATATTCTTTAATTGCCTACTGAACAAAAGTAGGTACCAGGACAGTACAAATAAATGTACAAAGAGAATTTCTTGTTTATGGACAAATTCAAGTTGTCGGATATAATAAAATTAGTAGTTAATAGCTATGATAGAAGAACTGAGCAGACATAAAAGGAGAACTAAGCATTCCTTGTGGTCTAAAATATCTTTATAGGCTTTGAAGTAATTTGCCAACTCAGAAACAATAGTTTTTATTAAGTATGGTTCAAGGACCTGATGGACAAAGTTAAATCAGGAATACTGCCAATAGTTTTCTCAGAAACTCGTCAACAGCTCTAAGCAGCTTAATATATAACATGAGGGGAAAACTGCCAGAGTGCTTATTAGGAGCAGCAAATATTGGGAATTTTATGCCACTAATATTAAAACATCCTTGGAATCCCTAAATATTGAATGTGACAGTTTCTTACTTCTATATTCTGCAATTAAAGCTCTGTAGTTACTGAGATGTGAATGTTTGCATCTTAGTGCATTCATTGTGTGGAAACACAAAAAGGTTTACACATCTATGTTTTAGAGTGTTTATCTTTTAAGTTTTAGGATGTTTATATTTTAATCTTACAAAATCAAAAATTGGGAACTGAATTATCATAGATAATTAACATTAAACCAGAAACATATGAACTGTAACTGAAAACTGTAACTGAAAAGACCTGTGAACTATTAACTGAATGCAGCTAGCATTTGGAAGCCTGTGTCCTGGTGTTATGCTGAGATTCTTACCCCTCTACCCATCTCCCTGTCCATGAAGGATGTACTCAGCCATCAGTGAGGCACAGTAAAAAGGAGAAAAGCAGTAGTCAGTAAATTTCAGGAAAAGAGAAAGGAATAATTCTGGGACTAATATCTACTTTATAACTCATGGAGGTATATGCTTCAGAATCAATACCCTCTAGGGTACAAATAAATTCAATTTGTAAATTTACTTATTTATTATTTTCCAAAGAGTCTGCTTTTGTAATTATATTTTCCTTCTGGGTACATAAGAACAAACATGCTTTTAATAGATGGAAATAGCGGTGGATAATATAAGCCCTAAGACAGCCTACATATTGTTCTTTAACGTCAGCTCAACACATTCTCCCTCAGATAGAGACATGGAGCCACAATTAGTCAAGTGAAGGCAATTTGCAACAGAGAAGTATTTGAGTCACGTTCACCTTTACTCCTACACACCCTACCAGCAGCATCCTCGCTCCGCCCCGTGCTCTCCTAGCGCATCCATCGGGCTAGCCCTGGCTGCTCGCTCGCTCACCTCGGCAACAAAGGTCCCATTTTTCTACGCATGAACCTGCCAGCCCTTGGGGAATTTTATCACGCTATTAAGAGCACCTTGAATTTGTCTTCCATTCACTGTATTCTTTCATCTTATTAAGGAAAGGTCAAGACCTCAGTCTTGAAAATATCCAATTACCTCATTCTTGGAAACTGCAAAAGGTCACCTAAACTCCCAAGAAAAAGGAGCAGTTAGCAATTCCCCACATAATTTGCAAGAGCTACCCAAAGCAAGGAATAGATTTGTTTTTCAGGAGAAAAAGGGCAGACCTACATATCATTTCACAATCAAGATGTGAGCTCCCTTTACTACCATCCAGGCCAACCACATGCTGAGTAACTTAAAATATCACAGTGCTGAGTTTTAACAAGTAAGTCCAGCTAAGAGACAGCAAATATTAACTTAAGCTCAACACTCTTTTTAACATGGTCTGCAGTCATCTTGGAGCACAAGCAAAATTAACTCATGCTTCCCAAAGATAGATCATGTACATAATTCATTGCAAGCCAGGGCCAGATGCAATGAACTGTAGAAATGTATTAAGAATTCACTACAGATTTTGCCAGTCATCATGGCAGGTGCATTCAACAACAAAAAAATATAGTAACACAGCCAATGAAAATATATTGATAAATCAGCAAGGTATACATGTATGAATAACTCAGAAAAAGTGAAGGAGAAGACAAGGAATTTACTGTTGATATTAAAAGGTATTTGCTAAATATACAGCATTTCAATCAGCACATTAAGAACTCAATATAATAAAACCATTAATATTAACAAATCCCTACCATTTCTTTCTACTGACACTATCCCACGACATTTAAAACCATGAATGATGTGAAAGAATACACATTTCAATACCATTTCCAATTAAAAGTGCAGCCTTGTCCACATTAATGATTTCTTTTTGTATTATATCAAATATGCATCAAATACAGTGAGCGAAGAAACAGCATTACACTTAAATATTTCAGAATTCTGACCAACTCTGCTAGCAGCAGCCTTTCAGTCACTGTGATTAGGAGCCTTTAACTTATTATGAAGCATTTCTTTCAAATTACTTTACACTATTAAACCAAAATATGATCCTTAAGGAGCTATTAGCATTGCCTAATTTGGGGCACCTAGGTTTCCTTGAGAATCAGAAAGACCAGGAGTTCAGAGCACCTACAATATGATCTTGCTCTGAACTTGTCTAGTTACTCTACAGGGAGATGAGGAAAAAATACTTCTTGAAATGCAATTTGAGTGAATTAATTCAGCCCCTAAATCTGTCAAAAAAACATTATTTACATGAATCCTTATGTTACCATAAAGCAGTATTTTCATATTTTCATGAAACCTGGATCACTTAGTGTAAACAATGGCTGTTAATTCTGTAAAATGGAGACCAGGATCATTCAAAATGGCTCGGGTAGGTGCTGCTAACCTACAATTTTATGCTGCACAGTGAAGTCAGCGGGAGATAACTTATGGTGTCAGAGACTGTAGCAATGGGACTTACAGCAAGTGAAGCCTGAGGCAATTTTATCAGCCTACTTTAGCAGCCACTAGAATTTCCATGCTCATTGAGAATGACCTGGTGCACACACCATCACTTTACCCAGAAATCCAAATGCAAAAATAACCATTGAGAGTTATCATGGTGAGGTTTTTTTAGTGTTTGCTGAATGGTTTTGAATTAATCCATGAATGTCAGCTTCTCACAGGAGACTTGTCATTTTGCTAATACGCCTCAATTAATTTCCAAGCTCCAAAATGAATATATCAAGGAATGCAATAAACTACAGTTTATTTACACAAAACTTAAGGGTCCCCAGATCAAATGTTTGCAATGGGGTGTATCTCTGAACACCACGTGAAAGCACACAGGATGAATGACAACAGTTATTCAAGCCTGTAGGATTACTCAACTTCATAAACAAGCTTTGTTTTCTGAACAAAGAAAAGAGATTAACAGGTATAATGAAAGCTCCAAGGAAACAATTTATTCATCCTCAATTGAAATGGTTTTAATTTTCCTGGGGTGGATACATGTACGCATGTGGTAGGTAGTGGTGGTAGTGTGGGACATTTAGAAGGGGGTTTGTTTTGAGCACCAAAACAGAAACCAAGTGTCTATAGAATCTTACTGAGTGGGAGGTAAGCCTCAGAGCAACAGGACAGGCTTCAGTGGTATAGATTTATAAACACCTGGAGGAAACAACGGCATTTTGCTGCATTATTTTAGATCCATTAATATGGTCTGAGAAACTGCTCTTCAAGTTGCAGCTCAAGAGACGCTCAACCTAATAAACTGGGGGGAACTACTGTGCCACAAATTCCATGGAATATACGGGAGTTTCACATTCTCCTGCCTCTTCTTCCTGTCCACTCTGAGCATCCAAAACCGTGGAGTGGGAACAGAGCACACTCAGTTCTCCATGCACTCTACTAAAACTGGGCTTGGCTCTTCTATGGTAATAGAAAAGGAAAGAAACCTGCAATAAAGCTACTGATTGTTCAAGTCTAAAGCAGCACTGAACACTGTTTAAGGCACCCAATAGGGGAAAAAAAGGAATATTTAATGATTTGAAACATGTAAAATGGTTTTATTAAGCCTGCCTTCTCTCAAGACAGTGCATTTTAAAAACGTGAAATGGACTTTTTCAAGACTAATATATAGTTCATATAGCATGATTTTATACTTTGTTCCACTGTTTATGGCTTTAGCTACAACTATTTTAAAATTAGACACACTTTCCATAGACGACTTTGTCCTACAAGGTAGAAAGAAAAGAATCATTAGAGTGATTCTTGCCACTAGAAGCCAGGACCCATGTTTAACCTGCATCTGAATGCCTCACAGGGAACTTAACTTCTTCTCACTTCTCCGAAAAACGGATGCACTGCTTCTTCACAGGGTAAAAACTTCCATGAAGGCTGCAGTTTGCACTACCAGCCTTGGCTCTAGTGGAGCTTCATCCAAAGCCAGTCATATTTACATCCACCCCACACCCCCCACCATTCCCTTTATAAGGATGATGGCTGCTACTGTGACAAAAGAGTATGATATTCTGACTTCCTAGTATGCAGCTACAGAGCACGTTGGCCATTCAAATAGAAAATTAAAATGCACCCGATCTGGTCAAAGGCTACACTCAATAAAAGCCAGGCTTCAACAATGCATGCCTCCAGGTAAACATAAAAGTGTAGCACGCTATGCCATGACAGTACACCCAGCTAGTGCTTTAATGCCCCACTGAATGGCTTAATAAGAGACAATACATTTGTGGTGTTTATTGTTTCTGTAACTAAGCAACATGAGCATTTTCTGCACTCATCTGTCTTAATATTTCAGGAACAGAGTATATTGCATATCAGGTATTTTTAAAACTTCCATTCACAGAAAACACATACCTAATGCACACACAAATATATGTTCTATTTAAATTGCTTATTATCATATCTCTGCAAATTCTAGGAATGGAAATGGGTACAAAAAAAGGTTAAAAATTAGCACAATTATATGGAATTCCACTATGAACTCAATAGCACATCTGATGGTCCACTGTAGAGTATCTGAAAACCAGCTGTTTCCTACCCCCAAACAGCAATGTTAAAAGAATGCAAAAGAATGGAACAAAAAAAAAGCTCACAATCTGGTACAGGGAAGATACCTTAATTACTCTGAGGCAATAAAAAATTGGTAATGGTTACATATGGTTATAGAAACTAATCCAGTATTTATAGAATTAGAGTAAAAGTAATAGGTATGTGGTGAATGTTACAGGGCACTGTTCTGAGAAATTTTTTACCTGCTTTTCTATAGATTCCCTGTGCAGTAGTGGGAAAGTCACCTCAGTTTCATGCATCAGTCACCTATTTGCAGAATGAATACAGCGGTGATGGGTGACTTTCTAGACTAACTGGTCTCTTCTGCTAGTTTGAAATGCTGATCTCAGAACTGTTTGTTTCTTTTCTCTCCTGCTTTGACTGCCTGAATAGAGACATCTAAAGAGGATGCCAGAGAACATATTTTTAAAATTAACATTTTTTCCTAACAAAATAGATAATGGGATTGTTGTGTTTTTCACCCTGCTGTGGACACCAGTCTTTTGAAGATCTTTTTTCCCCCCCTTCAATAGAGTATTTTGTTATTCTTTGTGTGTCCTGCTGTCAGCTTCCAGATGCTAAATGTTTCCAACTGTTGTTGCTATGTTTTCTGTTTTTAAGAAACTGGTTCTTTTTTCTTTTTTTTTCTTTTTCTTTTTTTTTGGGTGGGTGGGGGTGGGGGGAGGGGTGGGATTTTTCTTTTATTTTGTTTTTAACTTCCCATGGCAAAGACTCATAGAAATTTCTTGGCAACGCCTAAATTGCAGAATTTAGGAACAAGTCGGTTCCACAGAAGCTCAGTTGGCTCCCAAGTAGGAATAAAGCCTTTACATAGATGTAAGTCATGAAATAAACCCAAGAGAAACAAGAATCACCAAAAGGAAAACAAAATGTATTATCTGAAGCAAAAGCAGCTTTGCATTAATACATTTTATAATGTCTAAGGAAGAAAACAAATTATATTTCCCAATGACTGTTTGGGAAAAGAAAGGGCTACAGAAGACTCAATTGTTGTGCTGGATTTCAGCATTTTCCTCCCCTTTCTTTCACAGTGCGGCAAGAGTTACCAACGACTAATTCTGCTGAAGAGTCAGAAATATGCTATTTTCCCTCTTTTCCCACTAACCATTCCCACTCAAGAGCAAGCACAAGAACCGTCCAGGGACTGCAAGAAAGAGGCATTGTAAACCAGAACACAGGGATCACCACTGCAGGGTTCAAGCCTTATTTCTTTAGCGTAACTTTCATTATATGCTAGATTTTCCCAGTCTTTACCCCTTAAAGCTCTAAATTCAAGGTCATAAAATACAGAAACAAGTTATGGGAAAAGGCAAAAATAAACTAAAAAATGAATGTTCTATGAACATCTCAGCTCAAGCGCATCTGAAAACAACGTGACAGATGGACTTAAAACCTGAGCTACCTTTTATTAGGTATGGGGGGGAAATGAAAGTGGTCACAAAAAAAGCAAAATAAGTAACCTCAAATTAAAGAGAAATGCTAAACCAGACCCAGCACAGAATCCAAGTTGGGGGGTGGGGGGGTGGGGGTGGGTATCAGTGATCTGAAGACAAATGAAGAAAAGCTTGATAAAAACCTGCAATCAATTACCAATATACAAAACCCTGAATGTGCAAATATTTGAATTAATATTTTTTTCCATATTAAAAAAGTTTGAAAACATATGCAAAATCAACCACAGTCTCCAATTAAATGCAGCACATGAATTCTGCATATCCTTTGCTGAAATTAGAGATTTATTCTACCTCTCACTAACTCTCCTTCCTTCTGCCTCTCCCATCGGTGTATTACTAGCTGCCAACTTATAGAGCTTCACCTTATCACTTGTTCGGAATTGTAGATGCCCAGCTCGGTTTTTCTCCCCTTTCTCTCTCACTTGTGTAGGTAACTCTTGCATCTAGCTGAGTAGCTAGCTCTTGGCTGTGCGAGTTTCTGGCTGCTTTCTGGTTTGGACTCCTCTGCTTGGTTTCCTGATTCCTGGTTTGAAAGAACCCTCTGTCCCACCCAGAGGAAAATAGCCCTCTAATCCTAGGCTGAAATGCTGCGGCTATTTAGGAACTTACCGAAAGCCTCCATCTAGATAGCATCCTTCCCTTCCATCTCTGTTCACTGGCTACCTGTTCAGTGAAGGTGGCTACTTGCTGACCAGCTGCAGAAACTGTACTTCTCCCATGCTGGGAGCTAGCACAGTACCATGCCGGGTCAGCAGATCTCCAATTTCGGGTTTTGATACTGATATAGCGAAAGTTCATGCAGTTGTTGGCTAAATTCCACCCTACTATGATAGGTAAATACTTTAAAAAGATAAAAAAAAAAATAATCCAATTCCCATCCAGGAGCTACACTGCTCACTTTTCTTTCACTTGTGGAGTGACTGACACATTCTTGGGAAGACATCCAGGGAAATTCTTCCCTACCTTCACCTGCTATTTCTTATAAGTCCTTATAACCCTTGTAACATATCCTTTCTGCTTTCCCATACTGCAACTTCGGTAACTTTTCATTATTTTGAAATAATCTTTGCCTTCTCAGATGCCCGAGATACGACAATTGCAAACTAAGTTTTCTGTAGTACTTTTGGATGCAAAGTTGTTGCTGTAATTTCAATACAAGGAACATGATACCAAGCTGCCACATGTTTTTCCCAGGCAGCTTTTGCTTCACCATTTTTCAACGATACAGAGGTACACCTCGAGGCTGCTCGGCAACATGTTCCTCCGGACTTCATTGCGGGTCACCTTCCTTTTCTGAATGACCTGTTTCCTGAAATGACAGACTAAACACAGAGAGAAGGGAGAGGAAAAGTGAGGCTCTTCCACCTCGAACACTACTCTGTATGATGCACAACACGTATGGCTAAAGCAATTTATAAATTGTCAAAAAGAGGGTGAATTTAAGTCATGGGATATTTCTAAGGCATCTCTTTTATATTTAAGTTTTCTTTAACCACAGCCTACCTACTGGCCATCTTTATGTTAAGGTTAAAGCTGTCCTCCAAAATAAGCCTGCTGAACTACTCCAAATCAATTATCGTCACCATAAAGACAAGGAATGGGGATGGATTATTTGGTTTTCAAGATGTGACATCTCATGGTAGTGAGAGAACAAAGCAGGGCGTGCGTACTATAGTACGGTGTTTAAAGGGTCTGATTCCATCCAGGACCTCCAAGCCTGAGACTTTGATGTCAGCTTAGTGCAAAAGGAATGTCAGATAATAAAATCCCCTTTTGGTTCTATACTGAGAAACAGGTCCTCAGCCTCAAGCAAAATCAATTATTTTGACAGATAATCAGTAAAAACATATAATACTACAACAAATTTTGTCTAATAATGTTGAAGAGCAGCAGCTTGCCATATAAAATGAACTATCAATGAGTACCTTTACACAGGTTATTACTGGTTATTTAAATGTGTACTGTTCTGCAAGTAATATGTATTTGCTAAAATATTTTTGCTTACATAAGTGTGTCTGCCGCAATAAAGACACCACAGAATGTTTATTTGGAAAATAGTTATGAAGAGCACGAATTCTTAGTAAAGGTTAGACAGTGCAATTATGCATTTCTCACTTCCCCGTGTCATTGCATACATCAATGGAATGTCTCAACAATGTTCTGACATTTGTTTTCACCTTTAATTTTTTTTTTTTCCATTTCAAATAAACACTTCAACTTGAAGCTACCTTTTATATCAAGCATTATTTTGAAATATTGCTTCAGAAATGTGGGGGGAAATAGGTTTTTCCTTGGGCAAAACTGTCAGGCAAAAATTATTTTCTGACTTTTTTTGCTAAAATACTTTATTGAGACTACATATAAGATATGCACTGAATTATGCATAAATCAAAAAATCATAAAGGGTATACATGAAACAAAAAGAATCTAGGCAGCCACATCTATCCTACTAACTATTGCTTGCGTTCATTTCTGTATAACTCCATTTGAAAAATCGATAGAAGGCTTTGCAAAGAGTTATAGCATACATTTTCTTTTGAAAAGTTTGCCAAAACTATTTTCAAGATTCTGCTCTCTGTATCAGGGCCTTAGTCCCACTGAAGCCACTAGTAACTATTAAAGGCTGTGAGAAATCCTACTGTATAAAGACTGATTCAGAATTAAGTATCAAGATGTTGATGATGTCTAATTAAAACTTTAATTAATTAGACGTTAACAGATAAAGTAAAACTCACTGTGGTATGAGCCTCTGTAGCCCACAGAGAAGAAAAACATTTGCCTTTCTGCAGGGAATTAATTCAGAATAGTCTTATCCTAACTAAAAACTATATTTGAAAACAATATTTAGCAGAAAAAATACTGTGAAAAAAATATTTATAGAAGTCTTTACGTATACCAATAAATAATACCAGGGCATGAGGCTAAATCCCACTGTGTGTACCCACGCGGTGTCAGCAGAAGACGAGGGAGCACAGCCCCCTCTGGCTGGACCAGTATCAGACCAAGGCACAATCCAGCCTCTGGAGCCACTGGGCTTTCAAACAGGTGGCTCGTGAAGATGAAAGATACCAAGAGGCTCACAGGAGGCACACTGCTTCCAGAAATTGTACGTGGGTAATTTGCTCTTGCAAAACCTGACCTGCTCATGCTATTTCTATTTACATCCACCTCCTTTCTCTAAAGGGTTCTTTCTGTGTTACCAGGTAGGTGTCCAGCACTGATAAATGAGGGAAGCGGCTGCATTACAAACTATGAAACACCTAACCCCCAACAACTCCTGAACGTTTCGGCTTAAAAAGGAAACATTTCAAAGCACAAACTCTTGGGGTTTTGTGCCACTTTGTTTTTAGAATGTTTCAGGGCTGTTACCTGTATATACAAGTGACAAATTTAGTCGTCAAGAAAAAAAAAAAAAATGGGGAGACTGTTCAAAGAGGATATATTCACAATGCAGAAATGTCTGTGCAAGACCCTGACCCAATGCTCAAGAATCCTTTAGAAAATACATCCCTCTGGCTAGAATCCAGCCAAATTTTTATAAAAAAAAGCTAACGGCTGAAAAGATGCTTACAACAATACTATGTATTTTTTTTAATTCTCAGGAAAAAAAAATAAAAGTAATTCTGGATTAATCAGCTTAAAACTGTTTCCATATTGAACTATAAGAAAACTGTTTGAAAAGCTGTTCCCTTTCTTTACAGTGAGTTGTTTAATTTGATTCAAACAGTGCAAGAATATTTCAAAATAAACCAGTACAAATTAAGATGACGAGGGTTCTAAATTGAAAATCTTAAAATGTCTTTTGCTCCTGAAGTTCCTTTTGACACAAACAACGTATCTGACCTCAGAAAAAGTAAAAATTATAACCAGTTACCTACTGAAGGATATTTTTCACATTCCTCCAGCTCCCAGCACGGTTCCCTAGCCAGGTATGGCAACATGTTCTCAAAAGACACGCTTGGAAACAAATTCTTAGCCACCCTGGATATTAATAATCACCGATTCAACAGATACAGTGGTCTCGTGGTGTGATTTTTGCTGTAAGTCAAGTTATTTCTAGGTCTGTCTCACAGGAATGATGAACTTGACAACTTTTCTGCTTCCTAACAACTTCCTTTAAGCTTATAAGAAAAGGGAGGATGGCATGCTGGTTAACGTGATCTAAGCTTGGGATAGCTGTTCTTTACCATCACTTAGCTAAAGTTTGCCATTTACTTCATAGCTAAATAAAAGATTACAAACCACTTTTTTTTTCAACTGTATAACTGGCATCACGAACTACACTATAGGTTACTACCACTAAACTGGGACTAATTTACAAAACTTTTTAATGTACTAAGTATTCTTCTTTTATTTTCATCATGGAAAAGAGACCAAAAATGTGCTCCTTCTCATCTCTGCCATAGGTTTTTAGCTGAAGCAATACTGATCAGACGTTTTCTTGCCAGTTTTAGTATATTAGCAGTTGAATTCTTCAAATTATTAAGAACGGAACCCCTAAGCACAGATACAACAGAAGTATTTCTACAAACCTTTAAGGTGCCAGATGTGCCAATCATTTTGTTTGCATCTTCACAGGTGAGCCAAAATACTTGGGCTTTTACCCATGCAAGTAACCTCACTGAATTTTCTTTCCTGTATAGCTCTTTGCACTCTTCATAGGCATAGTCTTACTATTTGAAAATTTGAAGATACTTGAGCTGTACATGTAGCCAAAAAAAAAAAACAAATTTGTACAGGCCACAATTCTTGCAACCAATAAAGAGAGATCTCAGCTGATATCAACGTCAGCATTTCTGTTAAACTGGATACATATCTAGAGCTGCAAATACCTGAAAAACTGACTATGGAATTTTGGATGAAAGAGTTTGCCCATTTCAGCATCGCAGAACACTAGGGTGTCTGTATAACTGACTTAGCAATTTTTTGTTTTCTTTTAACATCCACTTTGATAATTTCCCAGTGTGTTAAATGTATACTGAACAATTTTTATGAAAAACTGGGGAAAATACCAATCTAACATGCACCTAAACATATCGAAACAATTGTGAAAAAGTCAAAGAATAGTTGCATTTTTAGTTTGAGAATTAGGTGACACCAGGATTGGCTCAATAAGGACATACAGATTTTTATACTTCTGGAATTCATCTTCGATAAAATGTTTTAAAGCATATATTTAATCATTACCACCTGAAAAGTAAAGAAGTAATTCTTCTCTTATTATTCCTTTCAAGTTGTCTAGTCAAAACTTAGAAAACATACACTATCTAGATGGTAAAGCAGCATCTCAGTCCTTAGTAGCTCTTGGGCTTATGATATTGCCTGGAATAAGTCTTGGAAAGAGAAAAGTTGTTTATTTTGGTTTGGTTGATTGGGTTTTTTTTCCTTACACAACTGTATTAAAGATATAGCATTAACACTGTATTTTAAATAACTGGATGTTACAATTCTTGTCTTAAAAGCTGTCTAAATTAAGAAAAAGTTGTAGAATGCCATTTCCTAATTAAATATTCTGTTTCAATGTTATGTCCTTAAAATCTAATATTAGAACGTACTCCTTTCTTAAAGAAATAAGTGCTGCTCAATGTTCTTTGTGGTTTTTTTGGGGGGAGGGAACAAATACCCCTCAAATTCTCAGTTTTCATTCGTCCTTTTTCTTTTTTGAACTAACAATTACATGCAGGGGATGTGGGAATTCAACTTTAAAATACAATCCTGCAAGCGACTCAGCATTATGTTCTTCCCAAAACATTAAGCAGAAAAAAAAGTCCATTTACTTTCACTGTTAGAATTCTGAGAAAAGAAAGAAATTACAGCTGCTAGGACAAATTACCTGTAGCAATAATCACAATTATATTTAACCTCTTTTTCTACTGAACAAATGAAACCAGCAGATTTCAGCTGTTTTAAACTGAATCAGCTGCTCTGGATCAGATTAGATCGGGGAAAAAGGTAGGATAGCACGACGACTCTAGTAGTTGAATAGCATGTGCACGCAAACACAGAAGTAATTTTATTCCTGTGAGCCATCTCCCATCTTGGAAGGTTTTTATTTGTTTTTATAATAGTAATCAATATCAGAATAAAGGATTCACTTGAACACATACCTTAACTCTTCAGGGACAAAGTATATGCTGGTTTACAGGTTTTCCAAGATTGTCTAAATAAAGGTAATAAAAGTTTTATCATAATGGTTATGTCAAAAAGATTTCAAGTACTGAAGTGGAAATAGGCTATAACGTCAGGGAAAATCTGACTTCCTACCCCATACACTGACAAGACCACTGTTCAAACACACAACTTTGGTATAAGCTTAAACACAAAGTTTACAACCAGCATCATTCAGGGCTATTTTGCAGAAATGAAAAGTTTTCTCATCAGCTCAGTGAAGTTGATTGTGTGTCCCTAAAAGCAGAGTCTCAACTGAAAAATCACAGAACAGATCAGCTAACTCCTGGAGTTTTTACAGGAACTAAAGTATCATACTACCAGGTATTTGTAAGCAAAGGTTGTAAGGCTGGAGCTGACATCTAGGTGTTCATAGTGGCCAATTTTACCAAACAGTTTTGGACTCTGACAATGCATTCAATAGTCCAAATACTTACTACAGTCTTGTATTAAGTGATCTTAAAGGTATTAATGTTTCCAGTAAGGAAAAGAGAATCTCGACTAAAGAAACAGAGAATACAGGCAGCAAACACCTAAATGAACGTTGCTCTCAAACAAGGTTTGAAGCCTTATAATGTCCAGAATAATGACATTTTAATAATTTCTGTCCTATAATTCTGAAGCAGCAAGTCTCATCAGCATCTTCCTACTGGGTTCTGGGTACTTTTGTTAGTTTATTGGCTTGAATTATTCTCTTGAAGTTCAATCTGCATTTTACCTTTTTTTAACTTGCCTTTTCTCATACAGGGAAAAATATTTAATTTTTTTCCGAATACAGTCATTGACAAAAAAATAGAGACTTATTTTCTTTTCAAACATTTTCTTGGAACAGTTTTCCTGTATCTTGCATATTTCCATTTTAATCCTGATGTTGCTGAGTTGTGCTGAATATTTAATTTATGCTAACCTGTCACTTTTTCCCCCAATCTATACAGGCATGAATATTTATGAATGCAGCAGTGGCTGACCTGTGCCTTGTATCAGCTGAAAAACATGCACCCTGGGCACATGGGATGAGAAGGGAGGAAGACTGGAACTTGTTTTTCCATCTTTTGAACACAAGAAAGCACCACCCGTAAGAACTGCCTCAATGAAAAGGCACATGCTGTTCCTTATGGTAATTAGTTTAAACATCCCATTCAGAGGCTCAAGAAACTCGCCGTCTTTACCAAGCTCTGGCACAGTAAAAAGAAGGGGAGGCAGGAGGGGAGACGGGGGAAGGATGTGGAAATAGGCACACAATGAATGATCAGTGGTGTTTCTCTAGTCCACATCAAGGAACCTAAGCATCTCCATGAGCACTTTTAGTTACTTCCCCTTAGGTATTCTTACAGTGGAAAGGAGCAGCATGTAACAGACAACTCAATAGACATCGCTTCCAGCCTCTACAGCAGGATACCTACATCAGAAATCCGTGACCACCAAGGGCTATTCAGGATGAAATCGGTGTCCTTCCTGCTGGTATTTCAAAGGGTGTATGTTCAGAACATCCTCCGCGCTGGAGAGGAAAGAATTCCTGAAAAACTCCACAGCCCCTATCTGTTGGTTCCAGATTGTACCTCCGCAAAGCATATACAAGTCCTTGAAGAAATCTGTTTAGCATCGGGGAAAGTGCTTTTTCCTGAAGGTCATGGCCTTTAAGGAAGTATGGACCTTCTGTGACCAGTTCATTTGGATCATTTTTTAAGTCACTGTTATATGTAAACACCTGTAACTCTTATAATGCAGGAAGAAACAGATTAGGAATAAAGGATGAAATCCAGGTGACAGTGAGTCACAGAGTCTGTAAACTTCCAAAATTCCTTGCTCAAACACTTCCCTTGCCAGAATACAAACATCCTACATCCTTCACACTCCCCTGTTTCCTCCTCTTCTTGAAAACAGTCTATTTCCCAAAGTGTAATTAATAATTTATATAAACTACTGTTATGGAGTATGGATTTACTAGGTTTGTGATGAACACAAACTCACTATGACCCATTAAGTAGGATGGGTCAGAAAAGTTACAGAACTTCTTCAACAAGCAAAAATTTGTAATTTTTCACATCTCTGATTCACAGAAATGACTTGTAGAAAATCTGCTAAGTCCTCTAGCTCAGCTTTCCAAGAACAGCAGGTTTCCCCCTAGAGTAGCTTTTGCTGCTTTACTCACCCTGCTCCGCAGCCCCTCGGTGAAGGCTGAGGCAGGACTTCCACCACACCTTCGGGAAGGTTCTCCCCTGCATAACCTGTTCTCACTGATAATCATTCTTCCCTAATACTCAGCCAATCTGAATTTTCATTTGAGTAATCCCACAGCATTACTGCCCTGGTGCTTTTCTGCTTTAGCATTTATACTCTTCAAATATTTATAGTTATTGTTAAAGGAAAAAGACCAGACATTTTCCCTCAGCATATCAGGTTCTGTGCCTGAATGCTGTCGGTCTCCCTTGGAGTGCTGTATTTTTTTGCACGTTCCAAATAACTGTCAGAAAAATTAATATTTGTTGTTGCTAAAAAAATAGTCCATAAAAAAAAAAGACTCCTTTCCTCCTCAAACACTTTACTATGAACATCACCACTGCCTTTTTTATTATTATTTTTATTTTTTAATCTGCTGTTGTATTGTCAAAAAAAGGTTTTACAGCACTGAGGTTTTCCAATTAAGGAAAGCAAACAATTACCAGCTAGATATTTTACAGGGGAAAATAACTTCCATATATAATCATTTTCAATACCTGGTTCTAACCGCAAATGATTATTGACCAACACAGTGTATTAATAAAATGTGATGTATAATGAAAATGTATTGGAGATCAGGTATGCTTTGGTGATCTTTTTCTTCTGATTTCAAATACTTAACAGATGCCTTAAAAAGGAAAATAATCTCTCTTTCCCTCTCTCTCTTCATTATTGCCTCAACTTCACCGGAGGCCCAAACTCAGAAAAAATTATCCTCCTTCTTTCACACTTAAGAGAACATCGTCTATCTATCATGATACGGTTACTTCACAGCACCAATTAAGCTCCTTTATGATAAGCTACACTTTCTCCTCTCCCAGACTTTCTATAATTTAATTTTGATAGAATCATAGAACAATTCAGGTTGGAAGCAACCTCAGAAGATGATCTGGTCTAACCTTTCATGGGAAAGGGAGCCTAGGTGAGGTCATCTAGCACCCTTCCTAATCACATCTTGAAAACTTCCAGCAAAGCGGACTCCACCACATCCCTGGGGAGGTTCTTCCAGTGATAGATTTTTCTCATTGTAAAAAATTTATTCCTTGTATCAAAATAAAACCTCTCCTGGTACAACTTGCACCCACTGCTTTTTGTCTTCTCCTTCTCTTGTTCCTTCTGAAGAAAGAGCCTCCATCATCTTTGTAGCCACATTTTAAGTCCTGGAATACTGTGATGAGGTCCCCCCTGAACCGTCTCTTCTCCAGGGAGAAAAGACCTTGCATCCTTCAGTTTTTCCTTGTAGATCAAATCCTCCATCTCTTTTGAACATCTTCATGACCCTCCTTTGGACCATTTCCAGTCTTTCCACATCTTATTTTAAATTCTGTGGACCAGAACTGGGCACAGTACTCTAAGCGCAGCCTGACAAGTGCCGAGTAGAGCAGGACGATCACTCTCTCCACTAGTAACACCCTTGTGGATGCTGCCCAGGATCCAATTTGCCTTTGCTGCTGCAGTGGCAGGCTGCTGACTCATGGTCAGACTGTTATCCATCATAACCCCCATGTCCCTTTCAGCAAGGCTGCTCCCCAGCCACACAGAGCCTAGCCTCTACTGGGCTTTTGGATTATGTCGTCCCAGGTACACGACTTTACACCTGTCTTCGTCAAACTACATATTCTTCTTGCTAGCCCACTCTTCCAGCCTGTCCAGGTCTGCCTGTAAGATAGCTTTCCTTTCTGCATGACCACATCACCACCCAGTCCAGTGTCACCAGCAGACATGGCAAGGACGCTTTCAATCCCATCATCTAGATCAGTTATGAAGATGTTGAACAGCAAGAGGCCCAGCGTTGACCCCTGGTGGACCCACCTGTGGCAGGCTGCCAGCCTGAGTAAAAGCTGTAGATGACCACTTTCTGAGTGTGATCTGGCAGCTAATTTCCCACCCAGCTTGCAGATCCCCCGTCCAATCTGTCTTGTCAGTTCATCTGCTTGAAGGCTGTGGGAAGCAGTGCCAAAGGCTTTGCTGAAGTCCAGGTAAACGACATCCACTGGTTTGTTACTGAAGGTGAACAGGTTAGTCAGTTCCTAGGGTTTGCTTAATTTTATTTCTCATCTGCTTTCAAGCACACTCCTATCCACCTCATTCAGTTAATATTTCTTTATATTAACTTCTGAAGCATTTGGACTCTGTAAAACCTGTTGTGAAGTCTACGTGTTTGTGTGCCTCCCCCATTCACCACTGTTGTGCTTGGTTCCATCTTTCAAGTACTTATACCCACAGCCAGCTGAAGAGACTCACAATTCTTGGCCTGTGATCTAACCTTGAGTTTGACCTTCCCCATCCATTAAAACTGCTTTAAATACTGACCTTTCACATAATGTCCTATCAGAACAACAGAAGCATTCCAAAAGTTTGTCTATTTGTAACCCAAACTCTCCATTTCAAAAACCTGCAGGAAAACCTGCTCTTCATCATTCTAGCAAAGCACACAGATATTCCTTCTGGATTTTAACATTATTTTTTCACTGTATTTCATCAATATTCACTCACTGTAGTTATTTTCTGTTCATGCTGAAACTTACACCTGTAAATTGATTAATAAATTGCATTCCTTACCAACATGAACGAAGTTTTTGGTCACTAATGATACAGTTCTCCGATTTTCCCCATTTTCATTCACTTCCTTTTGTGGCAGCAAAAATTGTACTCAGGACGTCTGTTTCGGGATCCTCTGCTTTCCATTTAGGGACTGTGACTTCTCTGTCGTTTATGAACTTCCTTGCCAATTGGCTGGAAGTGTTACTCAGCAGAGATGTAGGTAGTTAAAATCTCCCATGAGTATCCCTCGATACAGAGTATCTTCAGAAGAGACAGGATTTCTTCAGTGCCAGTTGACATATCCCTAATGTTTGTCTGCTTTGTTTGTATTTCTTCACCGGAAAACTATTGGGTGGTTTCCCAGCACTGTAGGTGTTTTTAAATATCATGCCAACCTATTTACTTGTTCCGTTTCTGTTTGTCCTATATAAATTATGTTACACTCATCTATACTGATGTTCATGAAAAATATCACTTCATTAAGTTAATCTGAACCTGCTGATGGAGTCCACACATACTTTCATGGAAAACTTCCTTGCTCTTTCTAGGCATTTTCTGTACATACAGCAAAGGTGCTTCATGGCTCAACACTTTTTTCAGAATACTTCCACCTTCCCACTTTTACTGTGGTAGTGAACGTATGCATCAAGTTATCTGAATTAAATAACGTTACTCTATTTCTTGGCTACTTTAAATACCACATAACAAGCCACACACAGGATTTGAATTCATGAAGCAAGTGACACACATACTAACGTATCATCATATTCCTAATATTAATTTACATTAACTTAGTTCCTGCGATTATCCTGAAAGATCTCAAATTGCTATAGAAACATAATAAATGTGCCATACAACACAGTCTGACCACAGCTAGCCCAAAGCTGATGCTCTCTAACTCCAAACAAGCATCAGAAATAGAGAGTAGCACGAGATATTTTTTCTTTCAGTTTGAGATTTTTTTGGGGGGAGTGTCATTCTGTAATATTTTCCACAGTAAAGTCTTCATATAGGTCCCGTTCAGGTCAGTAGGCAATTACATCAGTCTATTTATCAGGACTAATTAGACTCAGATCTGTATATTAATTGATCTAGGAGTTTCAGAAAAAAACCACTGAGATGTAACAGCTGAACTGTGAATGTGCATATTTAAAAGCCAGTAGTTAAAATGTTGCATTATACACTCAAATATTCTACTGGTTTTTTGTAGTAGTGTTTACCATGTCACTTTTCAGGAAACACAGATGTATTTTGGATAGAAATTGGAGTCTTTTAAGTTAAAAGAAACCTAAATAATCTGGGTACCTCAGAAAAAAAAAATCTTGAAGGCTCCTGGTGGGTTATCAGCTAAAGATTAACTTTTGGCAGTGCAATCTGCACAGGAGAGCAATATAAAACTGAAAAGAAAAAAATAGGGAGAATGAAAAATGAAAAAAGTTAGAGAAGGTACAGAGAAGATGAGCAAGTGACTAAAAGACTGGAAAACACACTACACAGAAAAATACAAAGGATTCAGCAATGAGGTGGGCCACTGCCACAGTTGAAATGTTTCTACATGGAGGAAAAAAAGTAGGTAACAGAGGGTGTAAACACAAAGGAAAATAAACTGAAAGTAGATTAATTCGAGTGCGAGGGTAGATATTTATAAATATTTCCTGTGAAATGTGGTACATTCAATTATATTTTTTTTGTTGGGTTTTTTTGTGGGCTTTTTTTTTTTTTTTTTTTTTGGCAAGTGGAACAGTAACAACAGCACAGTGGCTACTGTATTTGAGAAAAATTACTTCAGCTAAACCCAGTGACCTATTTCAAACAAGAAGTCACATTAGATTATCAGTGTTCCTTGGAAACTGTGACAGTTTTGATTAACAGAAGAATAGGGACAATCCTGAGAACTCTGAGTGTGAGACTTCTGGTTAAATTTTATACAGATATAAAAGGGTTGACATAGCTACAGATGTCACCACACTTATTTAATGTTAACTAAACAAATCACTGTTTCCTACTCAAACCCCCTTCATTCTTCTGCCAATAACGAGATAACCTACTGCTTCGTAAGATCTGTGGCTTCAGCTATCGAAAAATTTTGTATCATTTTGCAGCCTCATACTAGCCTCACACATGATACACTCTGTGTATCACTAGAAGAGAAGGCATAAAGAATCAAGCGCTGCAAAGCCTCAGGTGTAGGAAACAGGCTGCATCCAACACTACAAAGGCACACAAAAGTTTCACCAGTGCCTTGCACACCAGCTTACCAATTACATATGGACATTTCAAGAACATCCAGATACGTAGATTCCTCATAACCATAATGCCTCCTTAAACATGAGCACCTCATTTATGTACCACAATAGAGATAATACTGTTGAACTACTGAGATGCTCTTTGAGTGATCTGTGATGCAGGCAGCTTGCTTCCAGACTTATGAGATCAGTGGAAGCTTCTCCATTTTTTGAGTAGTGGCAGGGTCAACCCCAATAAAAATCAAGTAATGCATTACAGAATAAAGAATATAATTGATTCTAATGGAAGGTAGATGGATGATATAAGTCAGGTTACAACTTTTATCAATAGCTATGATTTGCTCCTGGGCAATATATCTATTGAGCCTCCACTAAAGCTCAAAGTCTACCAGCCAGCAATCAAATTCTCTTGCAAAGGATTCACTTCTGCTAATACTAGATTACTACATTTGCAATATAAATCAACCAGCATACATGTGCAAGCTTTCCAGCATTTCAAAAAAAAGCAGTAGGAGAAATGCTCCTTGAAAACCCAACATCTTTCAGTTCAGACTTCCTGAAGTCTTCCTCATTCCTGTGACTCAACTGACACAATGAAAGTGGGCAACAGAGAAAGCTTCTCCATGCTGACGTACCCCAGATGCTGCAAAGGTCTGCATCCCACAGACCAAATGGATAGACCACTTCCCTGAGAAAAGGAGAGGGGGAGTGGCTTGGCTACCCCCCCTGCCTTGGGTCAAAATCTATACCCAGTAACCTCTCTCACATTTAAAATTTGTGACTGTACAAATGCTAACACATGTAGAAACTTCTCATTGTATAGCGTTACATTCTTCTGGGAGAAAGCGCTGAACCAGTAACTAAACCAGGACAAGCTACCTTCAAATCTGCAGCAAAGCCTGGATTTGTGCACTCACTTTTTCACTGCATTAAATACATCTGTGGAATTACAAAAACTAATTATCATACAGAGCAAGAATAAAAGTTCTGTTGCTACTGGTTTTCGCCTGTGTTGAAAAAGCAACCACAATCAATTACAACAGATGGTTAGAGAGAGAAAATAAAAAGGCAATTAACAGACAGAGTTGGAGCAGTTCCACTCCTAATAAAACAACACAGTGGAAAGTGAATGATTGATTCTTAGGGAACATCTACCTAGTCTTGAGATCTCTCTCACTTCCCTCCATTTGCAGTGATATATCTCTAGCCACTACATATTCAAACCAAATACACATATAATCAGACATTTTATAACCAGAACCTTCTAGTATCATCTTTGGTATATGGCAGCATGCAGAACTAACACCAACAAATAAGCTGCATCAAAGCCTTGGTTCTTGCTGTGACGTAAGATCCTCGTTTTGAAGAGATCCACTCCCTCAGCAAAGCAGCTACCACATTAGCTCGTACCACACACTATCAGGTTCTTCAAGATTTCCTATAGAGAACGCGCACTCCAGGCTTGCTCAGAAAGCATCCTCTAAATAAAATCAGGCATGCCATTACACACTAAAATTATTAATAATCATAAATACTGAATGTTATTTATTTCAGTAGTATTTGTACAGAAATAGCAGTGTTTGTAGAAAACTATACGACCGTGATCTAAATAAATATGAAGAAACCTAATAAAAGCCAGTAGGTATAGCGTTCCTATCAAAAGGGCACCAGATTCAATTGTACATTTATTGTGCATTTGGGCTATGCCAGATGCATTCCCTGTAATTTCTATGACAGTAATACATAGTTTAAACACCTACAATTGATTATTTTAAGAAAGTAAATATTACATTCAAAAATTTTAAACAAAACATTTAAAATAGTAAGCTTATGTTTATATTCATGTTCTACAAATATATGGAACTCTTAAAAATCCCTCTGTTAAAGCTGACAAACACCTACTTTAGTCTACTTTTCTGATTTTTATTTTTTTTTAATAAGCTTTGACATTTTTCTCAGTGCTTGCTCTTGCAATATAAATTTATAAATTCATCAGAGCTTTATAAATTCATCAGAGAAAACCCTGGAAGTGGACAATTCCTTTGTTTTCAGTCCATATCTAGGCAGTTATAAAGCACCATTTGTTTCCCATTTGGTAGACTGCTGAACTACAAAGTGAAGGAACATTCTGCAGGGCTGATTCCATGCCACCGCTAACAGACCAACAACAGCTTGCAGCAATATTGCCTGGAAGTTACTACTTTTGTAGCAAGAATTTGTAACGGAAAAGCCAACATCATGAAGTAAACCCAGCAACGCTCAACTACTTCTCCATGGCATATTCTTCCTCACAACACCTCAAATAGCTCCTCCTTCCTCCTGCAGGTATTATATGGAACAGGAGCTCCCCCAAACCTGGAGGGTAGGGAAAAGAATTCAAGCAAAAATGGAAGGATAATGGATAGTCTGTGCAGGCCAAAGGTACTCCTTCACACCCCCTTTCAGCAACTTCTCCTGCACCACTAGTAACAGCCTTCTACTGCTGCCAGCTGTAAGTCTTTGAGCCAACACCAGGGAACGACTGCCCAATAATACAGAATTACGGTAGGTTGGGGAAGTGGATGGGTTGTTATATTTGCATAGAATGCACTTTTCCTCACTTTTTTCCAAGAAACAAATGAACAAAAAAAAAGCAGTAAGAATGTTACATCTAAGACAATAAGCAAAAATATCACATCAAAAGGTTTTGGTTACCAAATAAATTCCTTGGAGTTGGGAAACTCCACATTCACAGTTTCTGAAGTGAGCTCTTCCTTGCCATCCAAGACATGAAATAGTCTTTTATGACTGTGACACATATCTATATCTATATTTAAAAACCTTCATCCACTGACTGGATTTACAAAGGAAACAACAGTAAACTTGGCAGTTCTTCACCCCCAAAGATCTACCTTTCCATCCTCAATAAACTTTCTTTTCATGAAAGTTGAGTCACATAGGAAGATTTTATGGGCAAAACATTAGAAGTTATGTTCAGCATTTAAGGGCAGAACCCCTACTACTCATTTGTGTCTCAACATTGCAGCATTGGATGGATACAAAACAGCACAGATACTTTATCTGGAAGGCAAGCCTAATGTTTTCTAGGAAATGTGAGTTCTGCTATATGAATACAACATCAATCTTACCTATTTAGCTACTGTTGTGATTCACTAACATACCTAAGAGCCATATGGTCATCAGGTGAAGGTGGTATTGACAAAAACATCGCTGTTATGAAAAAGAACTGCCGTGCTTTAATATCTCCGTAAGAACTTGAACTCTCTTAACATCTGTTAACCTTTCAGGAAATGTCTGCAAATGTACTCTTCTCCTAAGCTTATTATCAATGAAGGGCAACATCTTTAAAACATACTATAAGGCTCTACCTGCTTTCACTGAAATAAAGAAAAAACGCTCATTGATTATATAGAGCTACATCTTTCCCTCTCTTCTAAAAGACCTACAGGGAAATCATAACTAGGCCACCTTTAGAACAAGTTATTGCCAAATCCTAGAAGTTCAAACAGGAGAGAATTCAGAAATTACTTATTATGTCAGCCTGCTGATAAAGCTTTTTTTCTTCTCCCCTCCCACTGCGGAAATTACATGTGACTTTCATTCCAAGAATGTTAAAAAGCAGAATAATATGACAGAGCCCTTCTCCTCTTATGTTAACTTAAATCAAGAGTTATCTTGTAAAACAGTCAGGTTTTACTGACACAAATCTAATTATAATTAGAATTGCTATTTGCATTTTAGTATTAGATTTATTCTTCATTAGCTCCAGATACAAATGTTATTAAAAAGCTTCAGACTAGATCTTCACTTCTATTTCAATATATATTTAATGCTCCTGAGCTTCTTATCGAATACACCAAACCCAGTGACACAGAATACACCTTAATTTCCTTCCAGTTAACAAAGGTGGGGTTTCCCCCTTTTTTTTTTTCACTGTGGTAAGGTTAAAATGCTTCCCTTGGAGATACTCAAGTGGTGTACAGCAATTATCCTTGTCACGTAAATATCACTTAAAAAGCTAGATATTCTCCATACTATAATTCCATCTGAACAGTTACTTAAAACACCCTGAGATTTTGCTCTATGAACTATGGAACTATGTTAAGTACACAAATACCACCATCTCTCAACATTTTAAATAAAACTATCCTGGAGTGATATCTGGTCTACGTGCCAAACCACTTAATCAGCAAATTAATATTTAAAGTACCCATCTGTTATAATACACAAAGCCCAGATAACTCAGTGATTCACTTTTCTAATTCAAACCTGTGCCACCTTTCTAATCAATCTGCTCTGTCCACTACTTGGATAATGACAATAAACTAAAACCAAAACAGAATATTATTAAAGCCTATCTCTGGAGATATATGAATTCCTGTACAAACCAATAAAATATTATTCCATAATTTTTTTTAAAGGATTAGTAACATCTGTAGAGTATGAACTGAAACACTTCCATATTTTCTCATGTTTCACAATGAGTAACAAAGTACTCAGTAAGTAGATTTTACTACCACCTCTAAGGTTACTTTTTGAGAAAGATACTGCACAGATAGGAAAAAATATTTGAAAAGACGATGATTTTACTATATGAATTTACATAACTCTGGGGAAGGAGGGAAAGTTCCAATAAATCCTCATTCCTTTTTCTACTTCTTTAAACAAATTATTTGCATTTTATTTCACAGGGACTTTAAGGCTTTGTGAAGTAGCTATCAGAGCTTAAATGTATAGTAAAATAATAGAAGTGGAAGACACTCTATTAATAGCATTCATGTTCCTCAAATCAGAAGGCCAGGAATACCACAGAAAGTTGTTCTTTCCACCCACCCACCCCCCAAAAAAAAAAAAAAAAATCAGAAATATCTTAGTTAAGAGATCTTGCTCTTACTGAAGGACAGAATGAGTTGCAATCTTAATTTCAGTGAAAAAAAACCCATACCAATGAGTGCACACCTACACTTATCATGTGTCTTTTGAAAAAAATCTTGTCATTTCACTTGAAATTACTATTTCAATTTTTCTTTTCTATCTTTTCTTTCATCCTCAGTATGATATCCAACACATTGACAACAAAAACGGAAAAGAAAACCACAGGCCACGTTCCCACTGTGCTCTGAAGGCTCCACACTTTTGACATACACCATTGAAAACAACTATTTTCTCTCAAGTGCTTTTCTTTGTTAATGGGCCTCCCTACAAAAGATGATTTTTTTGTTCCAACCAGGTAACTAAAAAAAAAAAAAAAAAAAAAAGAAAAAGAAAAAAAAAAAGAAAAAAAAGAAAAAGAAATCAGGTAATTTGTATGTCATCTCTACACCAAACTACTCTTTCCTAAATCGTGATGCTTCCTTGTAAAATATCATAATTCATATTTTCACTGGCTTAAAATCCAAAAAGTGTGTTTAAAAATCACATGTGTACTACAACTTGGTATGATATAAAGAAAAAATCTGCTTTTGTTTGCTACGCAGAACAAAATTGTCATATTTCAAGTTAGGCTATACTCTAACTGGCATCTTCATAAAATGTCTCAAAACACTATTTGAGGTAGTTCCCCAAGTTTTTTTCATAAGAAATGCAATTTTCAGCTGATGAAGCTGCATGCATCAGAGACATCTGGTAGGAATTGCAGGCGCAGTGGTTCAGCCAAGAAGTGACCATAAAACCACTGCATAAAACGCCTCTGGCGTAATTTCACTGCTATCTCAGTGTCACTCTAACTTTAAAACATTTAAAGTCAAAATATTTCAATGGAAAATGTTTCAACAGCAGAAGAAAATGAACAGATACCCAAGATGTAAAGACAACACCATACAATGCAGCAAGAAACCAACACAGAAATACAAGACAAGATAGGTTTGTAGCAGGAAAATCTTCTTGACAACTCTTTGGACATGTCAGGAAAAGGAGGAGGGAGAAAAGACAGATATAGGTCAAAAAATGAGGAGAGGCAACTGGATGTGATCAATTGGTTCCACCACCATTTCCAGGAGATGTCCCAGCAACTGGTCTGGCAGCCCCTTTCTCAGGTAGACAGAGGCACAGAGCGCGAGACCCCCAGTTTTGCTGGATGCCAGCTTTTGAATTCTCAGGTCTTTTGGGTCACATAATCCCAGCACACTGACCCCAAATTACCTCACAGAAAAGCAGCTGTAGGGAAGGACTTTGATGCCACTTCCACCTGTAACCTCAGAGATCCACAGATCCTGTCAGTAAAGAGCTGCTGCCATGCAAATGTACCCCAGGAAGCAAATAGTTATTATAAAATATTAATAGGGAAAGTGCCAACAGATTTTGTCTTGCTTTGAAGGAAAGAATGTAATGCAGCTAACCTTCTCAAGACGCTAACGAAAAAATAAAGAGAACAATACTACAGTACAGGAATCACAGAAAATAAATTACCAGGAAAAAGAATTACCAGGAAATGCTCTGAAGTATTTTCTACTCAAATAGCTGAGACAGATATATATATTTTTTATATATATATGAAACAGCACAATACAATCAGAAGAATACATACCTGTCCTGTTTTGTCCATCCAAAGATATTAGTACAACTAGGCAATATTTTAAACAGACTAAAATTTTTACATGAACGCCAGAGGAACCTGCCATGATTCTAACCGTCAGTTGTTCCTGCGACATCTACAGGAGCATAGTATAATTTAATATTTGAAAAAAGCTTGCTTTGATCCTGGGAAGTCAGACAAACCCTCAGATTTGCTTTGTATGCATTTGAGTATTCAACCTTTCACAGCTTACAACAAAACAACAACAAAAAAAGAAAAAAAAAACCCACAAGAATCAAACAAAGAGACACAAAGAGAAGTAAAATCCTTCTTTACAGTCTAAAAACTGACTTCAATATTTATTCAATAGGGTCAGAAAGAGAAAAATCAATAGAAGAGAAAAAAAATCACCCGAAAACCTCTTCAGTTCAAGATTCAAACAGAAATCTGTGTCATTACTTCTACCTGTGGAATCTATCATCCACAAATGTATTTTATCCTTCTCCTAGAACACTCTTTCACTAAACCAAGATGTTAGAAACACATTGCTTATTCAGAAAAACAACCCTGTTCTCTATTGATACCCATTCAGAAGGCTGATGTGTTGCTCCCATCAAATGAAATGTCAAATCATTAAAACCCCCTCCACTTCCACGGGTGCAATCTCGGTGTGACATACAAGAGCACCGCACTTCAGTCTACAAAGAATGAAAAATGCTAAAATAGCGATCAGTTACGAATATCATAACTGATCTTCCCTTCTTGGTTCCAGAATTATTGGGCAAAAAGGTGTAGAGCAAAGAAGCTTCAGAAGTTTATTTTACCTTTGGGGTTTTTTTGGAAGGTTATAAATGACAGACACTGAATGCTTTTTCTTAGCAGGACTAAACAGAAACTGCAACTGTTTCAAAGTTTAAATGAACCTACATTACCTACAAGGAACCAAGGAGGATTAAAAAAGCTGTTAGCAGGGACGATTACAAGAGTGGAACTTGAAGCAAATACAGACCATACGGTTTCAATATATAAAGCCAGGTAAAATGTTCAGATATTAACTTTCATGTTCGCCTATTATTTGGGAATGTTTCCACTGAAATGCGCAGTGGGTTTATGAGTGTTCCTCTCTTGTCACCAACGCGCTCCATAGTACTGTCTGCGTGATTCTGAGATGATGGACATTTCTTACGCTGCCCCAATATTTGGATTTACTAGGCCCACGCCACTTTGCTTGCATTTAATTTGAGGTTCTATTTATTATTGGCTTTGCAAGTCTTTGTTGGACCATTTATTTGGCAGAAATGCAGTGGTTTTGCTTGGCACACTTACTCTTCAATAGTAAAAAAGCATAAATAACCAGGGGTAAACATGGGCATGCAATATTAATATTATTGTTCTAGTTTTCAGCAGCACGAACAAAAATAATTCAAGAATAAGAGAAGGCATTTAACTAGACTGAAATTATTGATCCAAAATGATTTCAGGCTGGCTGAAACTATTTGCAAATTTAGCTTAGTGTTGTCTGGGAAAAGAAATTTATATATATATATATATAAGTATTTACTTTGAATAAAGTAAATCTGATTTTGTTTCAAAAATGTCTTTAAAGTATAGCCATTAGGTGATTTAAAAAATAAAACCCCAAGGGAAAAAAATCTTTTTATTTAACCTTATTTGTATATTCAGCCTGGTGGTACAAGATACCCAAAGCTCCGTTTGCATGCCTACTAAAAATCAGCCAGCATTTTGCACAACCGATTTCCGAGTAATATAGAGGGTATATACAAACCTGAAAGATTCTTTTTATTTCTTCAGCCAAGACTAAGATAGAACTTGAAGAATTCTGACTATATCAGATAGTATATTAGCTGTTTAACTGTGGTCCAAAACTCTTGCAATAGTTGACATGAATAAAAGTAATACTGCACAGAAATAAACATCTGACATCTCCATATTATGTCTAACAAAAAGATATAAGCCATATGAATGACAGCTAGTACTTTCCCCCCATGAATACTAAGCAATTTCAAGAGGATTTCCATCCACAGCTAGATATTGCAGGCAGAAGCAAAGTATATTTATATATTTATGTCAACTAAACATGTGGATTTTATTTCCAATCAGGTTATTCTTTGTTTTGAATGTTAATATTGCATTGCAGCATGTGGAATAAATTTTGGTAAATGGGACCTGCCTATGGAAAGAGCTATTCAGCAAAATCTTTCCAACTGATGATAATAAAACCAGAAAAATCACAAGACCACTGTGATGTAAGTACTTAAATTAAAAAAAAAAAATTAAATTCATTTTAAATTAATACTTCACTTTAGCTATCAAGAAGAATTTTATATACATAGTATTATTTATTTTTTATTTCTTAGATGAAGAAACTGCACCACGTTAAAAAAAAAGCGCACGTGCTATAGTAGGCATCTTGAAAGGAAAACTCTCCCAGGGTGTTAACAAGGCAGCCACCAAGTCAGAACATTTTGTATGCAACTACTTACAGCTAGCCAGGAAAGAAACAATGCAGGCGGGTGAGTGTTAAAGCTTAATACTTACATGAAAGTCACCAGGAAAAAGATAGAACCAGTCCAGAACCTCTGTCCTCCTCACCCTGGCCATTAATCATGCTTTTTCTAGCACTATTTATCAGCCTAACAAGTCTGAATTGTGCACAGCACCATGGCTTCAGCGGGGCTGAATTAAGAGAATAAGCTGGTACTGACTGTACTCACCTGAGAAGGCAGAACAGAAAACGTTTTCTCTCTTGAAGACCCAAACTCTGTTTCCCACATTCTGAACACAGCAGCAGTTCCTGCCCCAGATGGGTAAGAAGTGCCTATCGCTAAGCTGGGAGAAGCCAGCCTTTACTGCAAATCCCACTGAATCATGCCTTTCAGAGCAGGAGGGCGAAGGTATACAGAGTTCCTTAATTTCAGTCAAATGTACACATAAGGACATAACAGGCTCTTCAAGCATGTCAGAATTAAAATCTAAGGTCTAAGCAGCAACACCTATGTAAGCACTCAGGGGCAGGAGGACACGACGACAACATCTTTACAGAACTTAAATCAACTTCCAACATCTCTAGGCACCTCCATGGATAGTTTCTATCTCGTATGTATCTGGCTTATAGATTTCAGGATTGCAAGTTTGGACTTCAGTAGGATTGAGTTGCGTATCACATTTTCATAACAGGATGAAAACTTCCAATTGAAGTACAAATGCAAATGCATGTGTGAGAAAGCAGCAGCAGCACTACCGGAACAAGGGTTAAGAGAACAGCCCTCCTGGTTAACAGAGAACATGTTTCTGGGAAACCACTCCCAGAACATCATTTCCCAGTTGCAAAACTGAGAACAAGCTGTTTCTGACAAGCTGAGAACACCTGTGCTCTGGGAGGAGCACGGCACAGACAAGCCCTCAGCAAGAGGATGCTGCACCCCATGTGCCATGCGTTCCCCTGCTCCCAAACAAGGGGGACGTTGCACACATGCCTTTCAAAAAGAAAACAGCCAGGGGTTGCTGCTTGTTGTTTAAAAGAGATGGAGCCCGAAGTAAGCAAAAATCTGAGCAAAGTACCATACTACTGCTGACTTACAAATGCGAGTACAAAGAGTCAGCCTGCAGATCAGCTCATCGCCAAAGGGAGCCCAAGAGGTGCAGCCAGTCCTTCCCATCCAGCATCCTCAGCTCTGTGCTGAACACTGGAAATCCAGGCCAGACCGCTTACATGTTTTGATAAATAACTTGATGAGAGTGAGTGAATAAATAAAATCTATGAGAAAAGCGTGACCTGATAAAACAATTTACTTATCTGCTAAAAAAAATCCCACAACGAACCAACCAAACAAAAAAAAAACCACACCAACAAACCTTCACTTCCCCTCTCTCAAATGCTTGCATATCTTTGTTTAGGTACTTGAACTCCTTGACTGGTTTTGACTACAAGTTAGCAAAGCCTAGGGTATGTCTACAACAGTAGAACTACAGTGTTTTAACAGAAGCCCCATGGTTCTTCTGAATTAGCATCTCTGTATCTCACTGAAATGAAACATCAAGAAAATTAGAACATGACAATTGCAACAGAAATTTAACATGCAAAAATCCATGCCCCACTACCAACAAAATATTTTGTGGTTTCTATTCAAAGTTTTGATTTAGGCCCTCTCTCAGTTCCTCTCTGTTTGAAATATATATTGGTTATAAATAAGTAGATTTCTAACAGAATACACTGTATGACACACAGAAATCTGCTATTTATTTATTCGTGTCATGCTCCAAGTACCCTGGACAAGTGGCAAAGACTACAGGGCTGGAACTTATCACTCTTAAGATCATTAGAACATGAATTCTGTGATTCCCTTTCACTTTTGACACACTCAGCAGTATGATGATTGCAAAGGTCTGATTAAAAGGAAAAAGTACAGATCCAGGTTTGAACAACGCTAATAGAGGACATTAAATAAATGGAAATTACTGGTAAACATGAACAGCCTTATAGGAAAAGCTAAAGTTATGCAGCAATACAGCTTTGAAAGAAAAAGCTTTGAAGGCCAAAGCATAAAACTTAATTTATAAAACTTAAAACTGTAAGACTAACAGCACAAATAAAGATATTTGTACATAGCTCTTTGTCTACAAGCAGGGAATTTACAGAACGCGTTGGTGGTTAAGGCCACAGCTGTAAATACCATCAATGAATTCAAGAGGCAGCAGGCATTTTCATGGTGCTGGAAGTGGAGAAGGATTAAAGACAACCTGGCTGGGTAGGTCACTGAGGCCAATATAAATTTAAAGTACCACACGTTTCTAAGCATTAAATCTCAACACTTAGCAAGCCTTTACGTGCTTGTGGTTAATAAAAGTTTCTAAGTTGTCAGAGCATGATATTTCAATGGTCTGGTTACAGCAGCTATTTCCTTTTTCTCATCAGTATAGATTGCTTCTGCCTGCATTTTATTTTAAATAGATGCTTTGAAATATTTGCCTTAATTACAATAAACCTTTAGCAGGCAATATTTTTTTAACCTATTGTTGTTAGAAACTGAAGTGGATCAATGTCCTATTTATCGTTCTGCAGGAATGCAGAGACTAAACATGGGGATCCGACTGATTCTTGTAATCCTGGTGTAATATTGCACAAAAAGCACAAAAACCTGGAACCGCAGTGTCCACTCTTTCTGAGCCTCCACAGAACACCCAGTAGGTGCTCTGCTGTGTACAGGGATGACTTACATTCATCTGCAGCTAAAAGACTATCAGAAAGCAGAGATCAAAGATCTGTAGCTACTTTGATAAAGGAAGGACTGGCACAAGCCTTTCACAGACGACAGAACTAGCCATAATGACTGTGAAAGGGAAAATTTTCCCTGCTCGCATTCCTTATTTTTTCCTACACTTTCTTGGGGGTGGTTGTTCTTTCAGAAAATGCTCATACAATCAAGAAAACTTACTTTAAAAAGCATTCTCCCCCAGTTGTCACTTGCTTTTAAACATGTTTATCATTAAAAATATAGTATAAATTGCCATGTAATAACTGAATAAAATACAGGCTGTTCTTTACTAAGGTGGCATTCCAAAGCATGGTGTCATTCTATGCGTATAAATTGCAGAAGAGGCATAATTCCAAAACACAACCTTTTCAGAAAGGAGAGATGGATGAATCAAGACATATACCCTCCCCACTTCCAGATTTACTTCATATAGCTTCTCCAGGTGAAGTACACATTTTCCAACTGGAGCTGGAGAATTCTGGAGAATACACACTATTTAGTGCCCATCTTCTCAGTACAGGTTGTATCTTTTTTCTTTGAACTGTACTGGTGACTACTTTCTCAAAATTATGTTGATATTACAAGAACAAAATCACCTTGACCTTCAGTAATTAAGTCACTAGTTGAACAAGCATCATTAGAGTGATGTCTCCATCGCAGCATTATCAAAATTTAGCATTTTATCTGTTTTGGGTTTTTTGCCTTGAACATTGAAATTTGAAATAGTTCCTTAAGCATTAACACATTTGTTTCTCTGCTTGTCTTTGCAACACAAGATTTACTAATTTGCTGCCCCTCAGTTCTGCTCTCCTGGTCACTCAGGAGAGGACCCTGAGCCCGCAGATGTCTAGGCAAAACTTGCAGCCAGCTTGCAACAAATACTAAATACTGTGATTTTGGTATTGCATCTTTCCAGAGACTACAGATTTTTCATATGCAAAATAAATATCCGAGACTGGAAAGATACCAGAAGTAGTGAGGGAAAAAATATCAGCAAGCTAAAGATTGCATGGAAAAAAAGAAGCAAGATTAATAATTAATGGAAAACAAAAAGAAATAGTATACTAGGCAAGGCAATACAGATGCAGAAATTTTGATTGTGGAGGCAGATGGAGGATATCAGAATTAGAACAGCTGTAGAGAGCTGATGGTATCAAATTTGCATTCGAATTCAAGCATGAGTTCTCTGAATAAGTACAGACTGTTTTCAGAGTGGAAGGCAGACAGTAACCATACAAATCAATAAGAGTACCAAACTTAAAAAAACCACCAAGTATATTAGAAAAAAATTAGAGAAAGTTAGAAAATGGCAGAAGATAATGCTTATAATCTTGTTTGAAAACACACATCTTCACTGATCTTTAAATACTATTATAAAAGAAAAAAAATGTCCTCATGGAAAATAGTTGCATGAAACCTCTAACATTAACAAATGGTTTTAGCTAACAATAATAGGGAATTTTATATTGTTCCAGGGTGTTCTACTCAACATTTTAAAATTATTTCAACATTTTAGCCTTTCTAGTTAGAAACAAAGCTTCTTTAAGCATCCCGTTCCAGTCAGAACTTTCCACTGTTCTTGAAAAAGCTCCATTTCTGTTCAGCTTTGGGCAGTTCTACTTTCTAAAAATTGCTTCTTCCATCAAACAATAATCCACTAATTTGCATCAGGAGCCACTCTGGAGGGACCCAGAATAGACTGCTTCAACACGTACATATATAGCATCACTAAGCACACTAGTGACATGCAAGTTACAGTAACTTAGAAAAATAAGAGCCGTGAACATTCACTGGCAGAACAATCCCTGTGTCCTGATCCAGTTCTAAACACACCAGTTTAGCCTCAGTACACACGCTGGAGAGGCTGTCCTCAATCCACCCACTCCTACATGGCTGGTAAGATGGGGTGGCCACATCACTTGTTGCTCTACCACCGATTGCCTATTCAGACATGCCTTGTTCTTACCAACATGACATGCCGTTTAGACTCAGGCTTTGTCCTCTTTAGATCTGGACGGAAGCTGAAATATGCAATTTATATAAAATATTTGTATTCTGAGTGGTAATAAACAACTTCAAAAAGACAAGTTTGGGCCTCAGGTCTGCACAAGCATTCTAGCTTTCAGCACTTCACCGGGTTTGGACTTAACTTCCCACACAACCCAATAAAAGTAAGGCAAAACTTTGGTTTTAAACTGATACAAATTACACACATAGTAAATAACGTTTGAAACGGCCAATAAGCCTCCCATAAACAAGATAACCGTGGCTCCTGACTTCTTTTAGATTTGAATTAATAAACCTGCACATACATGTTTTAATACTGCCATGTAATACTGGTATCACCTATCACCTGACCAGCATTCGTGTAACAACACATCATAGCTACACTGAACACACCTAAAATTTGGCAATGATTTTACTCATGACCCTTAGTTATGTTTAGTTAGCTAGGAAACTTAGTTATCTAGTTAACTTTACAGTATATCATGTTAATACTTTTGACAGCTTTTTCCAGTTGATGATGACACCCCTTAATCAAAACCCCTTGAAGATGCAGCAAGAGAGGTGTTTCATGGCAGCCTTGGAAATTCTCAAACCTTTAGAGCATCACAGGTTATTTACAACATGTAATAGGACAAGAAACAGATTTAATTTGATTACTGTAGCCTTTAAATACATCAGGCTGACTTGTTTTTTTTCAGTGGGGATTTTAATCTCTTTTCCTCCGTTCCGTTATTTCTTAAATTCAAACCACATTTTGTTCAACTTTAATGAAGATACTAAAATTAAGATAATCTGAACATCCTATTTTATCACTACAAAATACATTGCTCTTGCTAATGGGTTGTCTAAACATTCTCCCTTTTCACAGAAGACCTCTCCTCTTCCTTGCTCAAAGTTACATCTCTAAGGTTTTGGGGAAACAGCATTTAGAACTAGATCATTCAAGTTCTTTACTTGAAAATGTGCATGCAGTTTTATGGGACTTGGGATAAGCCTGAAGGATGTAAATTTTCTTATCTCTATTTTAATCCTCTCACCAGTTCTCACAATGATGTATGCATTTCTTTGCTGTACCTCTGTCCACCAGTGTGGAAAACAAAGAAAATTGTATGTCTCCAAAGCATAAAGGAGCTTTTACCGTCAAAGTTTAAACTCCTGTTTAAAGTATTGGTGGCAAAGCTTTAGTGGAATACTATTATTTTTAGACTAGATCTAATACTTTGTACCCAAAACTAAAATGCCCTATGTCCAACAAATTTATTTTGCCACTATCATTTTTACTTTCTGGTGATGCCAGAAGGCCAAAGGCATAGTGGGGTTCTGGGGGGGGGGGGAAAAAAAAAAAAAGAAAAAAAGAAAACAAAAAAAGCCCAAACCCTCAAAAAAACCCCAGAAAAGACAATCTCTGCACTAAGGATTTTACAGTCTGTCTCAAACGCCTTTACTGGGCCAGCAAGGTGACTCTGGCAGTGGCACGCAAACTATTACATATAGAATTAGCAGCAGTCTAGGCTTATTGCCTTAGACAGAAGACAGACTGCAGACTCTGCAATCCTGCTAACATCACGGCAGTGCTTTGGTACCACGGGGTCGCGTTACCTTGCTGAAGAAACAGTATTCCCTTTTACTTGACTTTCACAAATTTGTCAGTATGGATCGCAGGAAAACAGACTTCCCTGAGAACCAACACTAAATTCCTCACAGAAACAGCTTTTTTTTTTTTGCAATAGGTTTCTGTATGACTGTCCCCGGTGCAGCTAAGGTAAGGTGGTCAGCACTTCACCTGCAAATACTCAGACTTCATTAAAAAAATCATTTAGCAAATCGTTTACAACACCGGTCAGCGTAAGCAATATGCTCTTGACAACGTCAATGAAAAACAGCAGAAATCTTTAAAAATGCCACATTCCCTATCCTAGGAAACAGATCGTTTGAGTCCTGAAATGTTTTGGAATATTGATTTTCAGCAAGTCTATTCTATTAAACTAATTACTAAATCTAAAAAAAAAAATAAAAACAGCCAAGCAATCAAATTAAAAAAACCCACAGAACAGATCCCAGACAGTCAAGATGATCTTATTTCAAAGGTGTTATCAGAAAACTGTTTTGTTAGTCATACTGTATCTAAAGATGAGATATATTGAACAGACTGCGTAAGCCACTCATGCCATCTACTAAATGACACAGTGTTTTCATTTATATAGGAAACCAGAGCAGGGTAGGTCTTAATCATTCATAAAACATCCCAGTAGTGACAGACTGAGTTAAACTAAGGCAAAAAGTTTGGGGAATGACAAAAATTTCTTATTTTGCATATAAAAGTGATAACAATATTACACATTACAGGGTTAAAGAAAATTTACAATACTGGTTGAAAACCACTGTTATTTTTAAGACGTTTAAATAAACAAATAGAATTTTATTTTAAAATGCATTAACCACAACATATAAATGAAATCCTTTCATACTAGTTACAGACAGCAAGAAAGAGGATGGAACTCTTATGAAATACAGATTTCAGATTCTCAAATATAATTTGCTCAGGCCTCACTTTCTGGTGCTATTACTGGCAGAGAAGATGACGACAGAAGGATTTTCCTGTGGAGATCCTTTAGTTTCCCAAAGGCCTTGAAAAAAAAAAAAATCCATCCTCCTACTTTTCCAGTCCACTAGGACAAATCTTACCAACTACACATCTCTTACAATCCAATCACAGCCTCCCAACTTTGAATTCTCCCATGTTTCCGCTATATACTGCAAACTGACTCACCAACTGCCTGCTCTCCATTTACTGTATCTCCCTCCTCCCTCCTGTACGTCCATCTAGTGCTTAATCCCACATTTCCCACTTCAGTCCTACTCCAGCGTTCTGAACTGAAAGTGAGGTGACAGCTATTCCACCGGGCCAGGAGAGAAAGGATCAGAATTGCCTTTGGCAGCTCCCAAAATGGTCACAACACTACTGCTGTCACCACAGTCTTTGTAGTGATACATCCACAGCTTTGCTATAGGTGGCACAGTTTGGGAGATTGTCATTTGGATGGTTTATAACCAAAACATTTGATAGTTTTGGTACAGCCATAGGTTGTTTTTGCCTTGGAAGCACCGAGCCAACACAACCTGCGAATATACCATGAAATCAATGCAATTGAGCATTGCTTTACTATACAGATACACAGTTGACCAAGCTGTCTCAGACTCATACCTCATGTACTTCAGAACCAGTTTGCACATAACATACATGATGCATTCTCAGATATGCATACAAAATCTTCAAATACTATCCAGACATATCTTCTGCATGTAAAAAGAAATCCGGAGGCAAGTCTGGACATATGGGAACTAAAGCTTAACATAATCTGTATGTGACTATCAGCTCCGAGTACTATAGAGTAAGTACTGCTTAACAGGACGTTGGTTTATGTATCCTAATTAAGAACACATTTAAAGTGTATGTTAGGCCAGCTTGTAGGATGAAAGCAAGTAGAGCTTAGCGTAAGGTACTAGATTATTCATGTAATGATGTACATAAACAATTTTTATTGCCAACATAACTATGCCTATACTTGATGATGGTTTTATTGTTGGGTGGGGTGGATGGGGGGGGGGGGTTGGTTTTTCATTTGGATTTTTTTAATATAAATTTGTGCTAGTTAAAATATTAACTTTTTTAGAATGACAGATAGCAATTTAAAAATTGGGCTTTGAATTTTTTTACATTAGCCTGTAAATATATTATGCTAGAAGTAATGCTAAATATGTGCAAGTTTTCAGGACTGGGGCTTTAATTAGTTTTATTTAGCACTGAGGTAGAAAAGAGCTTTTACAGTGAATCTAGCTGGGCATCACTGTGAGCATCAAGTAGGCAAGCAGAAAGCCAAAAATAACAATAAAGGGATTCAGTTTGGGCTACATTCTCTCAGTGCTCTTTGTACAAGTCTTGTTCCTTCAGTGCCATTTCCTTGCAAGTTACTTATGATGACTGAAATCAGTTGACACCTTGCACACAACACTGAAAAAATCTTTTCAGACCAACTTTTTAGCTTCACTCTAATTCAGGAAGGCATAGTTACCTTGAATTTTCTTCTGTATTTGCAATGAAATCATATATAGAACATATTTAGTATCTTTAATATAGTAACAAACATTTGAGTTTATTTGAGTCTGGAAAAAAAAGTCAGGGGTAATCAGTTTGAAGTATCTGAAGGAGCAGTAGGGTTGTTCCAACAACCGACAGAATTTTGAAAGTATAACGAACAACTTGAACAACATGTGGATGTTAAATACACTTTATACTTTATACTCGGAAGCAGTTAAAATCAAAATTTGTTTAAAAAAAGAAAGGAAAAGGGCAGGACATCTAAAAACACACACAGGATGAAAGAATTCCCTACTAGAGAATTCCAAAGGGTGCTTTTTCCAAGCAGGCCTAGAGAATTAATAAACTAACTTGGAAATCTGTGAGAAACTAAGGACAGGACAAGAAAGAGTGTTTGGGGAAAGGGTAGAAATTAAGGGGTTTTTTTTTGCCGAATTTCTATAGTGAAAAATCTGTCAAAATCTAAAACAGGTTATTTGAAATCTGAGAGTTCATTACCTTGCTGAAGTTGCAGTTTATTCTTTTATTCTGCATATTCTTGGTCATCTTACATTCCTTAGCCACTATCTAGAAAAGCCTCTCTACTAAAAACTGTTCTTTGAAATTGTACTTTGTAATCTTTTACCTCCTGTTTAGATTTATTGTATAATTTAGCACAAGCAATTTTAACTCAAAGAAAACAGATGAAGTCAAGGAAAGCAAATCCACAAGTCTTTCTATATGCAAAATCAGCACCTTTATAGCAAAAGTTGCTGTCAGAAAGGATGATTGTGATAATGTTGAAGCTGGAACTATCTCAGCTATCAGACAAATACACTCCACATCTGCTTTTCTGACAAAAACAGAAACGGCAAAGAAAGCATAGTACAAGCACATTAGCATCAGTGCTCAAAACAGCCTTATATTTTTAGACATTTGTGAGTTTTAGGTAGAGACGGCACTAATATTAAGGCTCCTAAGGCTGTCATTATAATCCTTTGGCCACATTATGAACCTCGAAACCAAACATCAGCTACTGAAGCTGAATACTTTCTGAAAGCTGGCTCGGTAAGAACGAAGCCTCCAATGAAAAGGATAATGGAAATAGTCTGGCAACATTCAACATAAAGCAATTAGGAAATGTTTAACAACTACAGTTATTCCACAATTTAAAAGACGTTGAATTTTAACAGCAATCAAAGCATGGGATCCAAATGGGACCTTTTTCCATCTGCATGAATGATTCACCTGTCTGACCAACCTAAGAATCCCAGAAGCCATTTATAATAAACACACTCTTACTCCTGAATAATCTAAGAGTGTATCACACACTTCAAAGCCTGATGTGAGCTAGCTGCTCAGAACTGAAAACACAAAAGAAGCATAATGTCCTTTATAGGCCTGCACTATTACAAGATGTTAGTAACTGACTTTTTTTGTCAGTAACCATTAGTGATAACATACCGCAACTGCCAAAAATTTATGGTCGAGTGTAGCTGTGATCCTTCAGTATATTCATGAACTCTTTAATCCACAGTAGACAAGTTTTTTGAAATACCACTTTCATGTAATGAAAAATGAGCATTCAAGTCAACCAAGGTGACTAATATATTTGTATTTGCCAAGTGTTTGGAAAGAATCAGGAGTAATTTTCAATTCTACAAGCACATGAACTCTCAATTTGTTTAACTAACAACTACATGAAAGTAGTATTTAAGGCACTGTTATGTTTCTTCCAGCTGAACTTGAAAGGTAGAGAGCATCTCCAACCATTATTTACAGATATCAAAAGAATTTCAATCAGTTGAAGAAAAAGCAGCTACATTAGCAACCACTGTATGTTGCATACTGACAGTAATAACATGAATTGTATCTGCAGACTTCAATGAACACTGGA